>NC_045956.1:74329055-75634055 GCF_010909765.2 Amblyraja radiata
CAATATGCCACCAATCTGCGCATGCGCAGCTGACCGACCAGCACTGCACAGGCACGACACCACGTTCAAAGTTGGGCCACATTGAAGGCTGAAATTAAGTGAAAGTTAATAAAATGAACAGAGGACCCGTGGAGGCATTTGTAAAATAGAAGGAAACTTACCCGTGGAGCCGTTGGGTCCCCGTTGTGAGGCCAGGCAAGTACACACGATAAAAAAAAAACATGGTGATGTGAAAATTGATTTCAAGATGGCGGCGGGCCATCTGCGCAGGCGCGGACCCATTCGGATCCCATTGTGACGTCGCTGTGATGACGAATGCGGCTGACGGGCAGGGCATGGAAAAGTGATTTTTCAAAGTTTAAAATGTCAATAACTATTAAAATATAACTTAAATCGAAATGAAACTTGCTAGTTTACATTGCAGGACAATGATGAGCAAGGTGGGCCTAAAATTGTAGCGCTATAGTTTACCGTTTTGGCGGAGTTTCGGGAACACACACACACATATATACAAACTGACAAACATACAAGATGAGTTTTAGGAATATACTAGACAGCTGGTGGACTCATTGTGTCCAGTCCCCCGCAATGCAATATTCCACCAAACTGCGCCTGCGCAGCTGCTGCATTCAAAGTTGTGCATTAACGGTAGAAATTAAGTTAAAGTTAATAAATTGAACAGAGGATCCGTGGAGCCATTTGTAAAATAGAAGGAAGCTTAACTGTGCTTAGCCGTTGGTCCCCGTTGTGAGGCCAGGCAAGTACACGCGAAAAAAAAATGTGGCGATCTGAAAATCAATTTCAAGATAGTGGCGGGCCAACTGCACAGACGCACACCCGTTGGGATCCCATCGTGACTTCCAACAGGGGCACCGCACGTTTGCCTGTTTGTTTTTTCATCTTTTTTTAAATTTTAGTGTGTGTGTGTTAAAGTTCATGTAAATGTACTCCGGTTTGTTTATGTGGGGGAAGGGGTTGAGGTCGGGGTAAACTTTTCTTTCAGTTACCTTGCCGGAGATGCAAATAAATGTTTGGATCGCATTTTCCGGTCGCTCTGCAGCCTACCATTGATGGAGTTCGTGGGTTCCTCGGACTGAGCATGGGCCCCACCGTGGGGCATGGACTTACATCAAAGTCAATCCCTTGCCTAGGATCGCTCCAACCGGGGCCTGCGGAGTTTACATCGGGAGCTTGCAGTCTCGGGATAGGCCGTGGATTTCGGGAGCTCCTACGTTGCGGAAGGTTTGACCAGCCCCAACCTGTGACCTGCGAGCGTCACACGTTTGATCGTCTGGCGCGGGGGAGCTGACATCCCCCCGATGCAGATGCTGATTGCCTCAATGCGAAAGGCCCACTGCTGGCTATGGGAGTCAAGATCAACTCGTCAACGGAGGGGTCGAGGCCCCCGACCACGGGAGAGCAAAGGGAAGAGATTGAACTTTTTTTCGCCTTTCATCAAAGTGAGGAATGTGGAGGAGTCGCCGTGATGGATGCTTATGTTAAAATGTGTTTTGTGTGTTCCGTTGCTTTTTATTTGTATGACTGACTTGGCAAATGAAATTCCTCGTATGTTGCAAAACATACTTGGCTAATTAAGTATAATTGTGATTGTGATTGTGATTGATGTGTCGTCGAATGTGGCTGACCGGCAGGGCAAGTGGAAAAATGATTTTTTTAAGTTTAAAATGTCAATAACTTGTAAAATATAACTTCAATCGAAACAAAACTTGTTTGTTTACATTGCAGGACAATGGTGAGTAAGGTGGGCCTAAAGTTGTAATGCTATCGTGTACCATTTTGGTGGACTTTCGGGAACACCCACACATCCGGAAGTGGCGGCTGTGATACGGCTGCGGCTCGCCTGCAGTCTGTCTGTTTTTACTTTTTAGTGTTGTTTTTTTTGTCTAGTTTAGTAATTTTTTTGGTTATTAGGTAGTGTTATGTGTGTGGGGGGAGGGTGAAACAGGGTTTTCTGTCTCTTCCTTCGGGGGAATGCGACTTTTTTGTCGTATCCCCCTTCTCTTCCCCCATCTGCGCTGAGGCCTAATACCGGAGCTGGCGGCCTCCAACCTGCGACCGACCTCGAGGGTCCGGAGGTAGAGCCAGCCAGGACTTACCAACGCGAGGCTGGCCGTCTTCGAGCTGCGGCGGCGTTCGGGCAGCGGCACGACTCGGCGCTCCGGTGAGGGCGGACGGCGCGGGGCTGAGACACTCCCGTGCGGGCGGCCCGGCTACAAGGCGCTCCCGTGGAGGCAGCCCGGTGCAGGGCTGAGACGCTGCCGTGTGGGTGGCCTGGCTACCGGCTGGAAGGCGCTCCGGTGAGGGCGGACCGGCTCCCGGCTGGAAGGTGCTCCCGTGGGGGCAGCCCGGTGCGGGGCTGAGACGTTGCCGTGTGGGCGGCCCGGTGCGGGGCGGAGACGGTGCTCTGGTGGCTGAGGCGGCATTCTGGCGGCGGCGACCTGGATCCGGTGCTCGGCCGCGGGCCAGTGGATGACAATGTCGGGAGCTCGCAGGTCACAGGTTGATGCCTGTTTTCCGGAGCACCCGTTGTAACAGCTGCGTCCGCTGGACTGGAGGGCGGCAGCTTCGACCACCCCCGGGCCGCGGAGCTTGAACCGCGGGATTGATTTACCATCGCCCGGTGGGGTATCGCCTCGGCGCAGAGGGAGAAGAGGAGGGAAGAGACAGTAACTCTAAGACTTTTGCCTCCATCACAGTGAGGAGGTGTTTGGTGAACTCACTGTGGTGGATGTTAATTTGTGTTTATTGTGTGTTGTTATTATTACATGTATGTCTGCAAGCAACAGCATTTTGTTCAGACCGAAAGGTCTGAATGACAAATAAAGGATTCAATTCAATTCAATTCAATACAAACAAACAAACAAACAAACAAACAAGATGAGAGTTTTAGTAATACATAGATAGATAAATGACATTAATTGTTCCATTTGTGTATTGGTTGAGATTAGTTTATATTTAAGGTATATAAGGATTTCCGATGGTGATCTCAATTCATTGTAGTGTATGGTCATGTTACCTCAAACATGGTAACGGCCAGATTCTTACAATTTTAACTACAAATTCAATTAAGAATATTCGGCATACTAAGATTTTCAAAGCAAGCTTGTTGTTGCAAATCACATGAAACTTGACCAGGTTCTTCTAGAAAAGTTATAACTTTCACCTGTTAAAAGGCCTTGGCCTCCAATGTAGAGAGGGCAAATGAGGAAGAGGAAGGACTGAGGACAAGGAAGAGGAAGATCTGTAGAAGGTTTTCATAGACCCCTGACCTCAGAGACATCCCCGCAGGTGAGTGATCATTATCTCTCCACTCCCCATCTTCCTGACATTGCTCCGTGATTGCATCTCTGTAGACAACATCACTGAGTTGGAGCAGCTTGAGACATAAACCTTGCATGTGATATTTTTTACTCCGCAGCGGGTCATAGTTCACAGCCTTGAACCTGAATTGGCATATTTACATATGTAAACATTATGACCAATTCACTTTTCAGAGTATAACCAAGTATATCCAGTGAATATTTTGATATATATTCCACAATTCTAAGAATCTCCCAGAAGTACTGATAGATTTGGGTATCGATATACTTCAGATTGAGTTGTGATAAGGAAAAGCTATGAACATGCCGACACTGAGTTTTAATCCTACATATTACTTTCTCTAAAGGGAGACCCTTGATCGGAGACTTCATTATAATCGACAAACAGAAAATCTCCAGCTGCAATTTTCCAGTCTTTCCCAGCACAGATCCTGCTCCCGATTGAGCACCATATTGCTGCAATTTCTCTATGTTGTGCATGGGCTGGAGTGGTCTACCAACACGATGTTTTGATTGAAGTAGTGTCTACTTGTGGAAAGCAGCTGTCTTCAAACTCTTGGCACTGCACAGAGCAGCCTTTTGGTTTCTGGGGGGATTTTTATTACGCATAAAACTAAAGCAACATGTCTTCCCAAGGGAAGGAAGGAAGGAAAAGTAAATATCCAACACCTGGCTCCCCTTCTATACTTGGTTCAAAGCCAACATTGGCACGCTAATAGGAGCAATGTTGAGAATATATATTTACCTTCTACACAATAGCCAATACACTGAAGGAAAGATCAATAGGCAGAGGAGATGTTATAAAAGGTAAATACATTGAAGTAAATATTGAACAAATAATCTTTTGTGTGAATTTGAAGTTTGCATTTTGTATCCTTCAGAGAATCAGATTGTTTGTCATGTTTTCAGGATATGCATGAGAAATTCACCTATTTTCTCCCTCAGCTCAAACTATCATTGAAACATACAAAATTCTTATGGGGTTTGGAATACATTCTTAATTCCTGACTTCTCTGTTACAGACTTTCTCTTTAAATTCATCACCCTGCTTCCTACACCTAAGTGAGAGAAGCTTTTTTGACTCCATGTTTAAGACCCTTCAGTTGTCCCTTCTGCCTTCTATACATTCTCCTCGCCCAACATGCCAAACTTCCTTTAAGTTGCATTCTAAATCTAGTTCTAAGCTAATGTCCTCTCCTAAATGTCCTCACAATCTCTCCAAGGTGTTCTTGGCACCAAGATCCATATTTGCTCCCTCAAAATATTGAAGATCATCCAGATACCTCCTCTGACATTAATGTTAATAGCTACTATCCACCTCCTCTAAAATATGATCCTCAACAGGTCCTCTGTATTTACAAACTGTCAGCTCATTATCAACCTTATTTATTCTCAGAGATCCTTGAACCTATTGTCTCAACCTAATGTTGTCCTTATTTCCTGCAATACTGGTTCTCTTTCTGCTTCTACAATATTACCCCTGGAGACCGCTCCCTCAAGAATGAATGCTTTCCACCTTTCTATTACTCATCCACCATAACCTTCAGACATAATTCCAAAACGCTGCACTATATTCCACAGATAAGTTGACATCTCTGTTCAGCCACATCACTACGCTCTGAACTGCAGAATTCTCCCTGTAAACCTATTGACACTCCCCCCACCTCCATTAATAAGATAAAAACAGCACTTGGAAGGTTTAGAATCAAAATGTCTGAACAACTACACCTGATGTGTGGATTGCAGCATTAATTCCAGCATGACTAGTGTGTGTTTAGCACATGGAGTTCTGGCTGAGAAGCGATAACTTTCTGTTTATTTTGTTCAATTTAACAGGTAGATCTTCTGCCTCTGATTTGATGGCCAGCTGTACTGATCAGTGACCCCCAGAGAAATGGCCCCACCCATTGCTGTTGTTGGGCAGATTATTTTCCAACTCCTGCACAGCTGGAACACATGTGGCAAGGTTGCCTGGTGCAGCCACAGTTGTGGGAAGATGCCAATTGGCAATGTGCCCTTGAGGAAGAGCACACACATTATGCTGCTTTTTGTTGCCCATTGCTCAGTGAGTCAAGATTACAGTAGATCACAAATTATTGAATCCTTTGCTGTATTACAGTATAAACATTATTTACCAGTTAGTATGCGAATTTAATGAATTAATATCACGATAGATAAAGATTCCTGTTAAATGGAAGTCCGTGATGCTGATATTGTTTCATTAAAATGTTTACCCTTTTCACCAGGGAAGCATATTATCTCCTAGACTGACATTATTACACTGACCTCTATGACTAAAAAAATGTTTTTCAGAAATATTGGTGTCATACTTCCTGTTTTCCTGGAACAGAGAGCTTTAAAATGATTCAAGAGGGTAATCATCACATGCTCATTACGAAAAGGTCAGGAAATATCCGGTTCTCATTTAAATTTCCTGTGTTACACAGATGCAGGAAATTATCAGTGTGATCATCTTTTCTATATTGAACGTGATTAAATGCTTTCAGCCAACATAACACAGTGGTAAAACTGTCAATGAACTGCATTAGGAGAAGGAAGAATCCTATTGCACACTAAATGATTCAAATATCTCATATATTAGATTCTAATATAATTACAATGAGTTACTGTTGTGCAGCCTTGATCCAGTTCATGGAAGGCACTTTAACACCACACAATTGCTCATATTATGTCCCATTGGCAATCTGACAGAGAACATAAAGAAGACTGGAAATGATTCAGTGAAAGATGGTCTTTTTAGCTGGAATGCAGAATGCTGCAACTACAATCTTTCAGTGCCAATCTTACGTCTCAAGTCTGGAGAGAAGTGGGAAGGATTTTCAGTTGGGCTTGCAAAGACCAGGCCCACTTACAGAATTGTGCTTCCCATCACTTTCCATCGAGGCCCAGAGGAAGCATAATATCTGTCAATGTCAAAACATGGGCAAAGAGTGTGCACTCCCAGCAAGATAACCGACATTCCACATGTATGCATTTTGCTCCCTTAAGAGGCACAGGGGCTATGACCTTCACTTTAAACAACTCTAAGAAAAAACAAGGAAGCAGCAATGACCATTGTACAGCCCCATCCCACCTCTCAGAGATGTACAATTAGCCTAAGTATATACCATTCCTCCGCCCACATCTGTAGCTGATCTATGTCCCACAGTACACTTTGACAGCCTACTTGGCTGTCCATGCTCTATACATGTTTGTGTCATCTGCAAACTTACTAACTAACTCATCTACATTTTTTACATACTACATACTATGAGTATACCAGCAAATGTCTAGGTCTGTGCATCCCTGAAAATGGCAGCAAATACCTCATAAAGGAAGCTGCAGTAAATAGGGAGATTGGATGTTTCTTCTGAAGAGCATTCCTGTTCAGTGCACTGCTCATTTAAACTCTCCATTCCATTCTCTTTCCACTCTCTCTGTCTTTGCCATCCTGGATTGTTCCAATGAAGCTTAATATAATCTCAAGGAACAGCACCTCATTAGACCCATTGCAGCATTCCAGACGGAATTTTCAGACATTCAGCCATTTTCAGTATTGTATTTTATATTTCCAGCATTTGTGCTTTTTTCACCATCCCAAAATAATTCATGTTAAGGTATTTATCTGAGGCGCTGAGCAAAAATTAATACTTGAGTTTGATGATCCTTAACTGTAATAATTTTCTTGCATTAGTAAACAAAGGTCAACAGAATAGAACAGGGAGCAACTTTGGTAAATCTAAAGTAAATTAGGAGTTTCCCAACAGGTTTAGATAAAAGATGATATCTCCTTGATTTGCCTATTAATAGGAACATTCAGCACACATATAAAACTATGAGAACTTACATTTTTGTGGTTGACACATTTCATGAGTACAAGCTCTCGATAAGCCCGTTTGGCATGCGTCTGGTTCTGAAATGGTCTGCTGAGTTTCTTAATGGCCACATTTCTATCAAGTATAGCATCATAAGAAGCACTACATCAAGGATTAAAATGATAAGGAATGTTAGTTACTCAACATATGATCACAATGTTAATATAGTTATTGAGAACAAACATCATGCCATAAAACACCACGCTACAACTGCTGAACAGGTTCTCTTGAAATCCCTCTCATCACAGAGGAAAAAATAATCTGTTTAGAAATTTAAAAAATATATATTCCCTCTGCTAAAATAGGAGACATTAAACATTTGCATTAATATTGCAAAGTATAACTTCAGAGTTATTGTGATATGTTAATGTTCTGAGGGTTAGAGACAAAAGGCTGTGCTGAGAGATAATACAGGAAAGTAGAGGGTGAATGTTTAGTCCCATGGGATATGGAAAGTTAATCTCATTCATTGCCCTTATGGGTAGAGGTCATAGTCTGATATAACCTACTCTGTATGTTCCCTCCTTTCTGAGCTTCTTTGCACCCTTACCCCGTTCTCTCACCCAACACTCTTCTCCAAAAGCTGAACATGAAACTGTGCGTGGGTTGTATGAAGTGCCGCACCGTCATTCCTCCTGTCCAAGACTGTTCCTTCTCTGTAGATAGCTCTTTTTACAGAGCTCTTTCTCAGAGTTCAACAGAGATAAGTAATTGTGTTGGAAACCATATAAACAAAAGGTGCAATAGATGCTCTGAAATATTCATCCTAATTTCTAATAAAGGCTTTTAATTTTCTATATTATAAATATAATATGAAATTTATAACATCGATATTTATTATAATATTTATTTATTATAACAATTATAATATTAATCAATTAATATTAATAAATTTAATTTAAATTAATTGATTTTAATATTAATATCACAAATAGTAATCCTAATATTCATTTTTATATTAAATATTCTAATTTCGAATAAAGGGCAGCACAGTGGTGCAGCGGTAGAGTTGCTGGCTTACAGCGCCAGAGACCCAAGATCAATCCTGACTACGGGTGCAGTCTGTAGGGCGTTTGTATGTTCCCCCTGTGACCACGTGGAATTTCTGTAAATGCTCCGATTGCCTTCCACACTAAAGATGTACAAGTTCATAGTTTATTTGGCTTTGGTAAAAATTGTAAATAGTTTCTAGTGTGTAGAATGGGGATCACTGGTCGGCATGGACTCGGTGGGCTGAAGGGCCTGTTTCCACACTGTATCTCTATGCTAAACTAAACTAAACTAAGACTTAGCTTCCAGATTCTTAGCCATTGTCAACAAAGCAGGAAGTTCCAAAAAACAAATGATAACAGGAAGAACATTGGCTGCAGTTATATCCCTGATAATTTCCATTAACAAGTGAGAGATCGTATTTAGAACATAGAAGTACAGCGCAGTACCAGGCCCTTCAGCACAAGATGACTGTGACGTACCTGATACCAAATTAAACTCATCTCTTCTTCCTAAATGTGTCCATATCCCTCCATTTCCAGCATATCCATATGTCTCTTAAACACCACTATCACATAGGCATCTGTCTTTCTGTGAGTGCATTCCAGCAACCTACCCTTCTATGTGTAAAAAAACTTGCCCTGCACATACCTTTAAACTTTCACCTCTAACCTTAAAGCTATGTTCTCTAGTATTTGATATGTCTATCCTGGGGAAAAGGTTATGACTATCTACATTATCTACTATGCCTCTCATCATTTAATAAACTTCCATCATGTCTCCCCTCAGCCTCCGGTGCTTCAGAGAAAATATCCAAGTTTGTCTGACCTCTCGTTATAGCTAATCCTTTCTAATCCAGGCAGCATCTTGGTAATCTTATTCTGCAACCTCTCCAAAGCTTCCTATAATGGGTTCACCAGAACTGCACACAATGTGGCCTAAGTTTTATAAAGCCTCTGCATAACTTCCTAACTCCTATGTTCAAAAGCTCAAACGATAAAGGCATGCATATGATACACCTTCTTTACCACCTATCTACTTGTGTTGCTACTGTCAGGAAGCTATGGGCTTGGACCCTAACATCCCTCTGTAGTTTAATGCTGCTAAAGTTCCTATCATTAATTATGTACTTTCTCCTTACATTTGACCTCCTAAAGTACAACACCTCACACTTGCCTGGATTATATCACATCAGCCATTTCTCTTCCCACTTCTGTTGCTGTCCTATATCCTACAGTATATACACAGACAACCTACTTTACTGAATATAATCCACAACATTTTGGGTCATCTGCAAATTTACTAACCAACCCGTCTATATTTTTGTCCAAGACATTCATATATAGGATCAAAAGGCCATATGATATTGTGTAAATGCCTCGTTCTAAGCTTCCCTCCAGTCTAGTTTGTCAAAAATCATTGAGTCAAGCACTTGCGCATCTAAACTTTATTTTGACAAAACACAATTACAGTTCCAACTACTGTATCTAACCACCGTGAGTTCGATCCTCCTATCTGCCTGATTAAGCCCTCTTGGCCTCGCTCAAACAGAGAATCTCCAGAAGGTCACACAGTCCTAAGCGCTCTCCCAGAAGATCGACACAGGACCGTATGGTAACGGACTTTTATAGGTCTCCGGACCTCAAGGTGCCAAACCACATGGGGGTGGTCTCTTTACAATCCAATAACAGATATCGATTAACCCCATACATGACAGACATTTTCCTAACCCAATAATACAGTGGTTAATACATTGTATTCAAACAGTGTTTCTCCAAGGAAACGAACATCGCAACATGTGCCCTGATATGCAAGAAGACCAGACAAGGCTCAATACTTAATCCAATCAACATCCAGCAAAGTAAATCTCTGCAACATTATGTACAATGTGTATGTCTGGTTTGCATTCATCCAATCCATTCTATGCATTTTGCACCTAATTGTCAGGGTCTGCAGATGATCCCATTCTCTTCCTGCAGTTCTGATCTAGACTCTAGACAAACTGGCACCATTCTGCAGCTTGTCCCATTTCTACAGAAAGCAGTTTTAAATTGACCAAATGGCCTAGCAGCCCCCAGAAGCCTTTACTCAATGTTAGTGTCCTAGCCTCTTCAATTTGACCAAGATTAACATTAATTCCTTTTATCATATATGATAAACCATCATTTATGATAACTAAGTAGTCAGATAATCAGATATACATATGTGTGTCCATTACATTCTCCATCTATCACCAACACAAGATGATGATGTTTCTTCTCAGAATCTTATCAAGCTTCCTGAGTTTTTGGGGATGTAGCTTCACAATTTCCGTCTGCTGAGTCTTCACCCGAGTTTTTGTGGGCTGGAATTCCCTCCATCCATGTTGTTTCCCGTTATTCCATCCATTTCCACTGTCAAACCTATAACCTATAATTCCTGAAAAACTTGAGAAAAAGCAATTTACCATTCATGCGCCAATGCTTCCTCATGCATTCACTATAATTCTGCAATACTATCCCTTTTCCATTCACTATCACTATCCTATTATATTCTGCTCTATCACTTTATCACTATTTATATTCTGTTCGATAATATCCTCTTTACTATCCTAGGATCAACACTAATCAGCCCTCTCCATATTCACACAAGGTTATAATATGTATATCTGATGATGGTTTCTCATTCAAATTTGAGATGGGTTCAGTCCAGACTTCCCTACAGGCATGACTCTTATTTAAAGCAAACCACGATAAATGTTCCAATTTAACCAAATTCAGTCTCAGCCTTCAATTTACTATTTTAAATTTCAGTGTCCATCTCACCCTTCTCATTCCACAGCATTGTGGCCGATAACACAATTCCATTCCATTCCTGTGGAATTCCCAGCTGTTCAAATTTAAACAATCAATTTCCATATGTTGTCAATTCTATCATAAATCCAATTAAGAATGTCAATTCTAGGGACAATTTCTTTCCACCTTGATAAAATAAGCCGCTTTACTATCAAGGGTTAAACAACTTAGATCCATCGGTCAAATACATCGACTCTGGTATCTCCACACCCATTCAAGTTTCTCCTTCTAATTCAAGAGACTTCTCCTCCAGTACTTCTTCCTTCGTGTGTTGGCTTGGCTCTCAGTCCATAGGGGTTCTCTTATACTAGTTTAATAACCATTGAGTCATTTCTAGTCTGGTCTCTTAAAGGGAAGTTCTGCTGTTCACAGTTCCTCTTTTGACCATATCCATTTCCACCTCTCATGTTCCCTGAATAATTTCCATGTAACCAGATCTTCCCAAGTTCCATCCTTCCTGATATTCTCTGAATAATCCTTCCCATCTTTCGCTGCCTGTCTGGGGATGAGACAATAACAATATCAATTAATAATCAAACTCCGAATATTCTGAAGCCAAATCTCACAGGTTGGTTCCAAATCTCAAATTTAAAGTCCCTCCAATTCATCGCCAGACAATTTCGAGACCAAATTCAACAATTTTTACATTTATTATCACAAAACTTCATTTAATTCTCCAGATAATCCTCTTAACCTGTCTGCTTCAAGTTTATATTTATTGTCACATGCACCAATTGGTACAGTGAAATTTGGGTTGCTTCATGTGGAAGCTTCTCGCAAATAATTCTTATCGAGTTTCCGGGTCTATTTGATAAGTCCTTCTCTGAGACATTCCCCATTTTTCTACACAATTGTTACAATAAAAAATAAAATTCCAGACACTCACACCTATTCAAACTCACTCCTTCCTTTCGAACTTCAAGGTCAATGGAGTCTCTCCCACACAATGGCTCTCAGATTCACACCTATTCACACAATTGTTCCCTTCCAACTGTTACTCAATCACCCACTCAATCGCTCCTATTCAATTATTCAAATCAATCGCTCATATTCAATCACTCTCCCAACTTTCTTATCAGTTAAATCACAATCACTTCATTCAACTCTAAACTTTCAAACTAAGGATCTCCGGTTTTTCAACCCAAGACTCCAACTCTTAATCACAGTCTCTCCCAAGCAGTAATCTTTCCCACTCAATCCACTTTAAATTCACACAGATGAACAAATCCGAACCACGCCAATAAAACCATAATCAGAAAAGAAAGTATTCCCCCGATTATAAGTAACCCCAGACACACCCCAATATAAGCTACAACCATCCAATAAATCACACTCTAATAAATCTTCCTCCTCGCGCAATTGGTCGACGGAACGGCTCCTCCCCCGACACAGCGATCGAAAGAGGACAAACCCTGATCAGACCACCATGAATCAGATTCTCACAATACTACAATCTAAACAATTACAAATATTTAATTCAAACACACTTTTACTTAAATTATCTAAATCCTTAAATTCTTGAACACTCACACAAGCAGCAATACAAATAGGGTTCCGCAAACTTAACACACTCTAAATCTTAACTTTCTAAATCTTAATACACTCTAAATTTATTTACATGCACAAAATATTTACACAATTCGGATCTGATAACAATACAAAAAGGACGATATTAAACTTTTACAATTTACAAATACATGATTTAACGCGCTAGCGCACAGTTTACAAGCACTTGATCTCAATGCCGTGTCACGCTGTTATCAATCAGTGAACCTCTCCCTCCGATACCGAAGATTTCCCCCATCCTAAGGTTACTCTTTGCTGAGGGGTACTACTGAAATGACTACTTTTCCTCCTGAATGTTACTATCCTCACGCTAGGACTGGACTTCTATAGGGGGACCTCTATCCCTCCTCTCTAAGTTCTACAGAATTAGGGGTACCCTTCGCATTTGGTTTACTTTTCACCAAGTAAGTCAGGTTCCCGTCTCTCATTTATTCTTCGCTATCAGGTACAAATCAACAATCGATCAGAGGGTTACTGTTCACTGTTGATCAGCCGCTATTCGGAATCGATCACGAACATGTATAAACTCCGAAGTTCTATCTACACAGAATTCGAATTCTACCATACGGGCAGGACATCAATGTGAAATTCTGTATTTGAAAATTTGATTCTGCAAATCTAGACTCGTTCTCGGACCCTAGTTTTGGTGCGTACCACTCCACAAACATGGGCTCTCTAATTCAAACTAAATTGCCCAATGAAATCTCGAATGGACTAGAGTATTCCCAGCCAATCTATACTCTAGCCACCGAGCCCGATGCCCTTACGAGGTTCCTCGTCCGTCACTGCAGGGAGGGACTCAGACACCTTCATGCAGACACCTGCTTGGCACCGGGGGTTCAGCACTGGCATGTTGATGCCGATTTTCAGAACACACCTTTCCAATCCCCCCCCCCCCCTCTAGAATAGACTCTAGACTCTATTCTAATGATCTCGATTGGACCCTTTCCCAAGCCGGCGAATGATCGATCTACTTGATTCAGTGATTTTTGACTGAAACTAGACTGGGGGGAAGCTTAGAATGTATGTACTAGCGAAGTGCCGAAATTCAATGATGTACTAGCGAAGTGCCGAAATTCAATGCTAAACCACACAGTGGGCCCAATTTCTGCATTCGCGATCAAAACAGCTCAACACCCTTGATCGCAAACTTGTGTTTGGGGGTCCATTGAGATCCTGGACAAGCCCCCAATGTAAATAGCTCACTCTAAGCTTCCCCCCAGTCTAGTTTCAGTCAAAAATCACTGAATCACTTGCACATCTAATACTTGATTTTGTCAAAACAAAATTACAGTTCCAACTACTGTACCTAACCACCTCGGGTTCCATCCTCGTATCTGCCTGATCAAGCCCTCTAGGCCTGGCTCAAACAGAGACACTCCAGAAGGTCACGCAGTCCTAAGCGTTCTTCCAGAAGATCGACACAGAACCTTGTGGTAGCGGACTTTTATACGTCCACGGACCTCGAGGAGCCAAACCACATGGGAGTGGCCTCTTTACAATCCAATTACAGATATCGATTAACCCCATACATGACAGACATTTTCCTAACCCAATAATACAGTGGCTAATACATTGTATTCAAACAGTGTTTCTCAGAGGAAACGGACATCGCAACATGTGCCCTGATATGCAAGAAGACCAGATCAGGCTCAATATTTAATCCAATCAACATCCAGCAAAGTAAAACTTTGCAACATTATGTACAATATGTATGTCTGGTTTACATTCATCCAATCCATTCTATGCGTTTTGCACCTAATTGTCAGGGTCTGCAGATGATCCCATTCTCTTCCTGCAGTTCTGATCTAGGTTCTACACAAACTGGCACCATTCTGCAGCTGGTCCCATTTCTACAGAAAGCACTTTTAAATTAACCAAATGGCCTAGCAGCCCAGGAGCCTTTACTCAATATTAGTGTCCTAGCCTCTCCAATTTGGCCAGGATTAACAATAGGAGCAAAATAACATCATTCGGAACATCGAGTCTGCTCCGCCATTCAATCATGGTTGATCTATTTTTCACTCTCAACCCCACTCTCCTGCCTTTTCCCCGTAGTCTTTGACACCCTTACTAAGCAAGAACCTATCAATCTCCACTTTAAAAATACCCAATGACAGCCTCCACAGCCACCTGTGGCAATTAATTCCACAGATTCACCCCACTTGGCTAAATAAATTCCTCCTCATCTCCATTCTAAAGGTATGTCCTTTTATTCTGAGGCTGTAGACTCTCCCACTACTGGAATCATTATGTCCACATATACTCTATCTATGCCTGTATCGCAAACCACAAAGTTGTAAGTCACTATATGTTATTAGAATATAAGAGATCGTTCGAGAAATTCACCCCAAAAATTGTTCTGTTATTATACATTTGTTTTTTGACGGCTATGGCATTGTAGAGTTTGCTATTTACTGATCTCACAATCCCCACACACTTTTTCTGATATTGATCATTGCTCACAGAGCCCAAAGACTCTGGCTTCACATTGAAGCGGAATGTGGCAGATTCCCCCGGTGGAGGAGTTCATGGTGCTGAGGTAACCTCTGACAGCTGTGGGTGTAAATGGTATGAAAACCATTGTTTCAGGAGGGTTAAAGGTATCAACTTTTAATGAGCCCATGGTATCCTGCAGAAGTTTGAAGAAAGGTGTTGACCCGAAACAACACCCATCCCCCCTCTCCAGAGATGCTGCCTGTCCCGCTGAGTTACTCCAGCTTTTTGTGTCTATCTTCGGTTTAAACCAGCATCTGCAAGTTCAGTAGCCTGGGTCTGTCTGCAGTTGTGAGTTCTGGCCACCAAGTGTCACTGCAGTGCAAACTAATTCAGTTGCCCAGATATTAAACCACAGTAGCAGTGTTTATTTCACTTTGCCATTGAAATTATACTTACCATGGAGTGAAACACAAGAACTGTTTCCAGTTGTTTTGCGACACTCTACAAATTCTACCATGCAATTCACAGTTTACATCATGCTCAAAGCGTGTGGGTAACTTATATTTCAAATTAAGTAGTTTAGTTTAATGTAGTTTTGTTTGGTTTAGTTTAGTTTAGTTTAGCTTTTAGTCACGTGTACTGAGGCGCAGGGAAAAACTTTTGTTGCGTGCTATCCAGTCAGTGGAAAGATTCTACAAGTCGTCCACAGTGTACAGATACAGGATAACGGGAATGACATTTAGTGACAGATAAAGTCCGATTAAAGATAGTTTGAGGGTCTGCAATGAGGTGGATGGTAGCTCAGGACCACACTCTAGTTGCTGATAGGGTGGTTCAGTTGCCTGATGACAGCTGGGAGTCTGGAGGTATGTGCTTTCATGCTTCTTTACCTCTTGCCTGATGGGAGAGGGGAGCAGAGGGTGTCTGGGCTGAGACTCTTCCTAGATTATGCTGGTGGCCTTGCCGGAGCAGCTTGAAGTATAGATAGAATCAAAGGAAAGTTGGTTTGCATGATGATCTGGGCTGCGTCCACAATTCTCTGCAATCTTGGATGGAGCTGTTCCCAAATCATCCCGTGATACATCCCAATAAAATGCTTGCTGCAGTGCATCTGCAGTGGTAGGTGAGAGTTGTTGGGGACATGCCAAACTTTCTAAGCCTCTTAAGAAAGTAGAGGCGTTGGTGTGCTTTCTTGGCCATTGCTTTGCTAAGGCTGGCCCAGGACAAGTCGCTGTGCAATTAATCCTTTTAAGTGTTGATGGGGAAATTAGGACCAGTTGTTCTGGGAGTGATCTTTGATGTGTAGGACGGAACTGCAGATGCTCTTTTACGCTGAAGATAGACACAAAAAGCTTGAGTAAAAAGCTGGGTCAGGCAGCATCTCTGGAGAAAAGGAATAGGTGACATTTTGGGTTGAGACCCTTCTTCAGACTGTGTCAAGAGAAAGTGAAATAAGAGATATAGAAGGTACATCGAACAAAAAAGTAATGAAAGATAGGCAAAAAGGACCAATGATCAAGGAAAGGTGAAGCCCAAATTGTGCATTGTTGGCTGTAGGGTAGGTGATAAGGAGTTATACAGACATTGATGTGCTGTTCCAGGATTACTAAGCGTTAACTATGCTAATAGGAAACCTCCAAAATACCTTTCACCTTTTGAAAATCACCCACATCGAACTCTACCACAGAGTACCCAATCATCCTAGCATTATCTCCCCAAAATACAGGCCCATCTGTACCACAGATTACCCCAACCACCATCATCTCCCCAATCCACCATGTCCCTGATTCAGCGATCTCTATCCAATCCTCTGAATGACCCTGGAAATTTCTGATCCCCGAGTCCTATAACCTTAAAGCCTGCGTGTAAACTTTTTTGTAGTTAATGATACTGGGGGTGGTTGATGCCAGTACTAATGCATCTTGGCTATAAATACAGCATTAACAAGGCCATCCATGGCCTTTGAGAATGTTTCATGATGTCACTTGGAGTAAATCAAACTGGCTGAAGATCAGCCATTACGATGAACAAGATCTCAAGAGGAAGCTGAGGAACTATCGGGTTGCACCACAGCATGGTTTGGGAACAGCTTCATCCAAGAATGCAAGAAATTGCAGGGAATTATGATCACAGCCCAGACCATCACACAAACCAACCTCCCTTCAATTGACTTCATCTACACTTCATGCTGCCTCAGCAATGCCAGCAGCATAATCAAGGACTAGCCTCACCCCGGTCACTCCTTCTCCCCTCTCCCAACAGTCAAGAGGTACAGAAGTGTGGAAATGCATACCTCTAGTTTCAGAGATAGTTTCTTCCCTGCTGTTATCAGGCATTTGAGCCATCTTACAAACAACTAAAGAGCGGTCCTGAGCTACTATCTACCTTAATGAATACTCTTAGACTATCTTTAATTGGACTTTATCTTGCGGTAGACATTATTCCCTTTATCATGTATCTGGACACTGTGGAAGACTTGATTGTAATCATGTATCGTCTTTCAGCTGACTGGTTAGTATGCAACTGTATCTCGGTATACGTGACAATAAGCTAAACAGACTCGGTCGGATTTGTAGGGCATTTCCAACATTCTCCATTTGCTTAGAAAGGAACTGCAGATGCTGGTTTACACCAAAGATGGACACAACTGCTGCAGTAACTCAGCGGGTCAGGCAACATCTCTGGATAATACAAATAAGTGACGTTTCGGGTCGAGACCCTTGTTCTGAAGAAGGGGCGCTGATTCTCCTTTTGCTTTCAGTTCTTCACAAGTACCTTCATTTTTCTCCAACAATAACTACAGTATCGTTATTTATCAATGAACTAGACAACCGGATAAACGTTGAAATCTCTTGGACAACCCTGGCCTCCCTCTAGGAGAGATCTCCCCTTTCTCAAAACCATCCCTGCCCCAATCTCCCTGCAATTTTAAACCAACTTGTTTTCTCACTTTCCCAATTATAAGAAGGGCTACTCCGCCAGAATCAATAACTCTCTTTCTCTTTCCACAAATATGCTGAATATTCCTAATATTTTCTGTTTTTATTTTGGATTTCCAGCAACTGTGGTTTATTTCTATTTTCAATCCTCTTCATCTTTTCTGTTCTAGGAAGAACAATTTAATCTTATCAAGTTTCTCCACGTAACTCAAATCTTTCAACACTGGGACCAGTTTCATGAATCTCTGCTCTTTCCGCAACGATTTTTCATTCCTGCTGAAGTGTGGTGCTAAGAACTGAACACATCACTTAGCTAAGGGTTCACACAACAGTGGCAGTGAGACAGCAGGAACACTGAGGAACCATGGCTCTGCAAAGCTGCTGTCACCAACAGCACATTTTATGATTAATGTCTGGCAAGGTCTGAAAATGTTCCTTATCTTGTACAGATATCCTGCAACAAAGCAATATTATAATGTTGCGATAACCGAGACAATGCTGGAATAATTTTGTGGAAAGCAGTGCCACTAAATGAACCATTATAAGCACAATCTTGCATGAAATTATAAATATATATCCATCTTATCAAGCATGCAGCTTCTAGTTTGCTCATCTATTTTTATTTTTATTTTCTTCTAGCTTTACCTATTCAACTGATATTGAAACATAATTTATACTCGGTTCAATTGTTTATATCTTAATGCCTCTTTGCTGACTAACTGTAGGTTGGGTTCATTTCTAAAGTGCAGTAACTAAACTAAAAAAACCCTCTAATGGTCGGATTTTACGTTTAAGAAAAGTATAGGTTTCAAGGGATGGTGTTAAAAAGAAAACTTGCATTTATGTACAGCCTCAAACATTCGGAGTACTTTATAGCTAACAAAGCCCTATTACTACTGTAATGGTGTGAGGAGATTGGTATTTAGCTTGTGGCAACAGCCTTCTACAAATAGCAAAGTGAAAGAGATCAGGTGTTGTTGGTTGAGCAATTGTTATTGGGTAATATACTTGGAATAACATTTTGAAATAGTGCCACGTGTTCTTTTGTACCCGACTGAGATTATAGTGAGTAGGAAGGAAGAAGTGGGATTCCAACCCAAAAAGTCACCTAATCCTCTTCTCCAGAGATGCTGCCTGGTCTACTGAGTTACTCCAGCATTTTGTGTCTATCTGAGATTATAGTGCCGCAGTGGCAAGACACAAGATGGCACCTTCGACATTCAGCATTCGCTCCTAGACATCTGAGAAAGCTGAGACTCGCCTGTTGAAGTATCTGGGATGGGAATTGAAACCAAAGTGGCCAATGATAGTGATTAATTTTATTTTATTAATAAAGTCCACCATTTTAATGCTCATCCCTAATTGCCCTTTGAGAAGGTGGTGGTGAGCCACCAGGCCATTAAAATATGTCATCCACATGGAGTATGTCTGGAGTCAGACCAAATAAGGGCAGCATATTTTCCTCACTCAAGGAAGCTGGTGAAACAGATGAATTTTTGCAAATTCTAGATGATTAGCTGAATTATAGCTGCCATCCTGGGAGTGGAACTTGGCAGTGTAAGAAGGAACTACAAATGGTGGTTTAATCCAAATATGGACACAAAATGCTGGAGTAAGGCAGCATCTAAACAAAGGGCCTCAACCCCAAACGTCACCCATTCCTTCTCTCCAGAGATGCTGTCTGCCCTGTTGAGTTACTCCAGCATTTGTGTCTGTCTTTGGCAGTATGGTTTGTTGGTCCAAGCCTCACGATCACTAGTTTGGTAATTTAGCCACTTCTCCATATCAAACGTACTGTCAGATTATTAAGTGACTTATGGTAACAATTACCATGTTCTGTCAATCCCTTCCATATTACTTAATGCCAAGACCAACTGAAGTTACAAAAAAATCTCCCTGGATTCAAGATGCTTCTTAGTGAGAAATAGAAAGATGAATAAAATCTGACTGCTTTATCTTTAACATTCAATTGAGTGGAGTTTCATGAAGCCAGATTAGGTTAGATTTAAACTGTGTTAAACATATTATAAATTGAGGTGCAGTGTGAAATGACAATGGAGTTCCGACAGACTCATCTAGTATAAGAATAATTTTAAGGAGGGAATTCCCTTTTCCCCAGTTCATAATTGGCTTTTCTTTACCACTGATTAGCTTAAATGCTCTTCAGGCCAAACTTTCAACTATAGCAATACCTTTGAAAGGTAACATAAATACATACAGGTCCACCACTGATTTTCTGGCACCCTTGGTTCCAGACCCTTTTTGTATTATCCATTTTGCCGGACCAACAGCAGTTACGGCCTCCGAGAGGAGTCTAAAACCCTTGTCTAATGGAGCGAGTCGACCCACGAGTGACCCCGAGTTTAAAACAAATTAAACTCGTGGTAATCACGTACAATTAACGTAGCGGGAACATCGGAACTCGTGACCCGTGGCGCTAACGGCAGGTACCCGGGAAACTTGTTAACTCTTGAAAAATTTTAAACATGTTTAACGATTTCCACGAGTCAAATTTACTCTTGAAGTTAAAATTTGAAACATTTAAACCCGTTGTAAGAATGTAGTGCCCCGTGAGTTTACCATAGTGACTCTTGAGTCTGCCGTGGGTTTGGCCTGAGTGCCAGAAGTGAAATGTTGAAGATTAGTCATCTCCGGAGAACTTGGATAGGTGACGTTTCGGGTCGGGACCCTTCTTCAAACTTTAGACCCTTCTTTCACCGGAAACGTCACCTGTCCATGTTCTCCACAGATACTGCCTGACACGTTGAGTTACTCCAGCACTTTGTATTTTTTCATAAACCAGATTCTGTAATTCCTTGTATTCCAAAATGTAATGCTTTATAAATGTCCAGAGATGCTGCCTGTCCCGCGGAGTTACTCCAGCACTTTGCTTCTGTCTCCCTGGAGACCTTGTTTCCCATGCAATGTGACATCTACCGTGCATACATTGCCAGCTGTTGTTTTGGCAGCAGCAACATAATCTCCCGGTTAGTACACTCAGTGTTGCTGAGGCCTAGTTTATGTAGAGACAAGAAACTGCAGATGCTGGAATCATGATCATAAAACACACACAAAGTGTTGGAGTAACTCAGCGGGACCGGCAGCATCAGCAGAGGGAATGGACAGATGTTTATTTGGCTCAAAGAGAAAGGGACCCGATCCTAAATGTTCGGCCCATCGAGTTGCTCCAACACTTTGTGTTTCGCTCAACATGCCAGCATCTGTGGTCCCCCATGTCTCAATTTGACAGCTGGAAGAACTGAGCGGGTCATGGAGTCTGAAGAAGGACCCTGTCCCGAAACCTTGCCTGCCTGTTTCCTTCCACCGATTTCATGTAGTCAATTTTCGATAAAACCCCACTGCCCCAGTTATTCCAAGTCCATTTAATTCCCCGTGTCTCCATTTCATTCATTTAGTCGCCGGTACTGTCACATCGTTCGTTTTCGGTCAATACAACAGAACAGTCTGAAGAAGGGCGACGATAGACACAAAAAGCTGGAGTAACTCAGCGGAACAGGCAGCATCTCTGGAGAGAAGGAATGGGTGATGTTTCGGGTTGAGACTCTTCGACAGACTGGTAAGGGAAACGAAAGATATAGATATAAACGAAAGAAAGATAAAGAACAATGAATGCAAAAAAGTTACAGTGATAAAGGAAACAGACCTTTGTTCGCTGTTCGTTGGGTGAAAACGAGCAGCTGGTGCGACTTGGGATAGACAGAGAGGGAATGCCGGGGTTACTTGAAGTGAGAGAAATCAATATTGATACCACTGGGCTGTAAGCTGCCCAAGCAAAATATGAAATGCTGTTCCTCCAATTTGCATTTAGCCTCACTCTGACTGGAGGAGACATCGGACAGAAAGGTCAGTGTGGGAATGGGAAGTGTTTGGCAACCGGGAGATCAGGTAGGTCCAGGTAGCAACTGGGAGAGTCGCAATCCGAAACGTCACCCATTCCTTCTCTCCAGAGATGCTATCTGACCCTCTGAGTTACTCCAGCTTTTGGTGTCTATCATCGAGGTAAACCAGCATCTGCAGTTCCTTCCTACACAACAGAACAGTATGAGGAGCGGTTAATGTTAGAGGCTGCTCACTAACCTCACTATGTTTACATCGTCCTCTCTAGCAATGAATAAATATAATTTGGTTACCGTATTATTGACTACAACCGCCCGTTTAAAATGACTGCTCTTTAATTCTCAACCACTGGATATTTGCCTGGAAACATATTGCATGTTTTCGTTCAGTGAGATAATTCAATTTTAATAGACTGAGGTGATAAATCCGGCGCCACTTCACAACAAACTAAACAACCTATAATTTAAATAGAGCATTTAGGATCGATAATAAAATTCCCAAGACTATTTCACATATATAATTCCAGCACCACTTCACACTGAGCTGTCTGTGATGTTTAAAGGGGCTGGCATCTGCCATGATCCGTTGTTCGGATAAAACACTGTTTGAAATAATTTGTGAAAATAATAGTGAAAAAAAACCTGCATGGCATCATTTTTACCATGTGATGATTTTTCCACACGTCGGTAGTCGTTGTTGGCTCAAGAGTAACTCGGGAGAAGAACTTGGTAACTCGGGAGCGGAACTTGGAACATTGCAGAAATTAGAAGTAAACGGCAAATTTAGTCATACCCGTGGGAACTCGGTTAAACTCTTGAACATAAACTTGGAATCTCGTACACAACCACGAGTTTGATTTTTTATTTCACTCGGAGTCACTCGTGGGTCGACTCGCACCGTGAGACAAGGGCTTAAAGCCGGCCTGTCTAGCCAGACGGCCTGTCTAGCCAGACGGCCTGTCTAGCCAGACGGCCTGTCCAGCCGCCCAAGAGCCGAGATACCGGCCTGCAAAGTCGACCTCGGAAGTCGGCTATGGGAACTGATTTGCCGGCTCAGGCTAGGCCACAGTTCCAGAGCCCCAGATGCAGGGGGCAATCTCAACCCACCGGTTGACACGGAAGACCCGATGAGGTCGTGATCGATCGCCTAGGTGCCACATGTTCAGGAGGACTTCTGGGAAGGGATTTAAAGCCCACCCATCTGGATTTTGACTAGATTAAAGGAAGTGCCGGACCAGCAGTTGCCAAGAAATCGGAGGAGGGCCTGTATTGATTTGTTTCAGGAAACTTCTGTAGAGGATGTGATTTTTAATGTAGAAACTCAGATAGTTTAGGAATGCAAATGCAACTGTATCATGACATCCTAATAGATTTTTATTGAATATGTAAATATAAAAACGTTGTTAATTTTTGCTTAATGAACGGACTAACTGGGATGTATTAGTGCGTTTTACTTTTTCTTTTACCAACCAAGAACAACTTTTTTTACATGTATTTAAAATCTCTTATATACATATGTTCAAAAAGGTATCAGCCTTATCTGTCAAATTAAGCACTTGCATTAATCTATATCCATGCACAATTTAGCATGGAGATGAGGAAACATTTTCACACTGAGAGTTGCGAGACTGTGGAATTCTCTGCCTCAGAGGGTGGTGGAGGCCGGTTCTCTGGATATTTTTCAGAGAGAGCTAGATAGCGGGGTCAGAGGATATGGGGAGAAGGCAGGAACGGGGTACTGATTGTGGATGATCAGCCATGATCACATTGAATGGTTCGAAGGGCTGAATGGCCTACTCCTGCGCCTATTGTTTATTGTCTACTTTACGATGATTGTAATTCAACTAACAGGTAGATGGGACCTTGATTTAACACCTCTTGTTGGTTTAAGACTACCTCCTACAGGCTCTGGGCTTAGCCACCTTGAGCCAGAGATGGTTAAGTTATGTGATTGTCACAACAATTGAATATGGTGCTAACCTTGATTCTTCATTGGCCTCCTTCATGTGCAAAGAAGCTTAATCTTAAGGAACACAAATGTTATATCAGCCACATATAATTGCACTGAACAATGCAGCTTGCCACTAATTATATTCTCCCTAGTGACAAGTGCTTGGTTTATTGAACTATTATTCTGAACTGATCTCTATCCCCATCTTTTTTTATTCTGGATGAAGAAACAATAGGATGATCAGAAAGATTTGACCAGATTTGATGGGAACACAAAAATAACTTTAAAAATATCCAGGCAAGTGACTAATTTACTGTAGGTTAGTATCGGCCTCCCACAGCCCTAACACGACAAATGACTTCTGTTAGCATGGCAAAAATTACAGTCAGCAGGTTTGAAAAAGATTTTTGCTGATATATGTTTTTAACTTCTGAACTCGATACGAAAGGTTGAAACATGCTTAAAGCAATAACACTGTGTACTCACCAAACAATGCCCTGAGCACCAGAGCCAATAGGCTTTAGATTCTGGTAGCGTTTGAGAACTGTGAAGGTAGAATCTCCTACTTCTACGCTGTAGAACTGGTTGTCCACTTTGCTTTTACTCATGTTGTAATGTTGAGCAATATATGAAACATCCACTTGTTTATCAAATCCCTGCAATTACAAAGGAGTAATGAAATGATAATGCTTTACTGAGATTCAAAAATCACAGTGCTATTACTATCACCACTGGCAAAATAATCCTTAAATAACAATACCCACACTTCATGTTACTAAGCTGTTATAATTGTAGAACATGTATTATCTTATAAAGTAATTGACACTCCAAAGTAATTGAACAAATGTATTCCTAAATTTCAATTCTCGAAGCACTTTCTTTTTCATATTCCTGCATTAGCCAATAAAAATAGGGGTATCTGTTGCCCCTTAATGGTTAGTGTATAACACATTTACAGGATCATGACACCAACTGGAATAGAGAGTAACTGGCTATGAAGTCAGTAAAAGGTACCTTCAATCTTGAATAGCTGTTTAAGGTTGTGTGAAACCAGTTAATTGTCTATTCTAAGGGAAAATATGGTTTGTTTTCATTTATAAATTAATTGCCTGCATTATATTTTTGTTCATTTGCAATGTGGTTCATGGAAAAAAAGTAAACAAATCTATTTATGTTCTTAGCAGCATGGTCTTTTTCACAGTAGTTAATACTAAACGCAGTTACTGCTAATTGCACACATGTATGTCAAGAAAATGTCAGTGATGTTTTGTTGCAGCTAGTTTACTTTTTCAAGAGTAAGTGAGAATTTAACAATGGATTAGAGTTCTTTGGATAATCAAATACATCCATCCAACTGATTCAATTCAAAATATTTTAAATAACCACAATACTGAAATTACACAACCAATGTGTCTTTGGGACAGATCTTCGCAAGGGGAATACAGAAATGTTGCCTAACTATAGTCTTAAGCAATGACCCTTTTGGATAGTGGAAATAATTTTTCTCCATTTAAACGAATTATGTACTTTCGGCAAATGTTCTCCAGAATTTGATATTTTTTGGAGAAGAAGGAGAATTTAGAAAAGCAACTGTCTTTCTGTTGTCCTTCTTCTTCTCCTTGCCTATGGTGTGCACAGCCTAAAGTTTAGGACAACTTGTTCTATTTGATCTTATTTGATTGTGCATGCCAGGTTGATTGCAGTCGTTGAAACAAGGCGGACCACGTGAAGGTTGCAATCTCCCTCCCCTCTGTTGTCCTGGCACACCTTCAATGTTTCCACCCTCTAGTTTCACAAACTTCCATCAACCTTTTCTATGTTGTCATTTACCCAAAAATATCTTTGATATTGAGAGTCTTAATTTCAGCAACATGCCTCCTTGTATCTTTTCAAAATTCACATTAATATTGGCTGCATTTTATATATTGACACACCGTACTACTTTTTGAATGAACTCTATTAAGTGTAGCAAAACAACCTGCTCTTTCTGTTCAGAATGACTTTAATGAACCTATGTTAATTTCTCTGTTTGTATTATTATCCCACATCACAGTGTGCAGAAACTTACTCGCTACTAATGTTACACTGGCGGGACTATATTACCTGATGTACCCTTTTCTCTCTTTTTCGAATAGAGGTGTCACACAGGCAATCCCCCCGTCTTCTGGCACCACTTCCGGACCCACAGATATTTGACAGATTGTGGTCAGAACCCAGTGACTTCATCAGAGCCCGACTGCATTATCCTAAGACGGATCCTGCCAGCACGGGGAGGTTCACCTTGCTGTCTGTAATTTAAAATATGGTCAGGTCGAGGTGGGAAGTCCTTTGCTCTATTCTACTTGCTCTCCGCCTAGTTTATACTGAACTCTATGCCTCCACGATTCTGGTGACAGTGTGCTCAGTTGTGTTAGTATTTGAAAGAAATCCCACATTGAGCGATGCACCTTTGCTATCAGCGTATGATGAACAAACAACATTGTCCTACAACAGTATATTGTTGCAGAGTTGTTATATGTCTGAGTCTGGAAATTCACAGCCTTTTCGATATGGTTCTTCCAGGACTCACACAGAGTGTAATGTGAAGACCAAGGTAAATTACCCCCATTTCCCTCCCACCAATTCCCACAGGTTTTATTGAATGGGAATTACTTCATAGAGGGTTACTGTGAACCACAACCTGGGAATGATGGTTTGAGGAAATGGAAGTGTTCTCACGTACCCCAGGAGATTGTAACACAATGTACATTAAGTGTTGATAGAATGGAGCGGCTGGGCATGTATACTCTGGAATTTAGAAGAATGAGAGGGGATCTTGTTGAAAAATATAAGTTTATTAAGAGTTTGGACATGCTAGAGGCAGGAAACAAGTTCCTGATTTTGGGAGACTCCAGAACCAGGGGCCACAGTTTAAGAATAAGGGGTAAGCCATTTAGAATGGAGATGAGGAAAAACTTTTTCACACAGAGAGTTGTGAATCTGTGGAATTCTCTGCCTCAGAAGGCGGTAGAGGCCAATTCTCTGGAGGCTTTCAAGTGAGAGTTAGATAGTGCTCTTAAAGATAGCGGAGTCAAGGGATACGGGGAGAAGGCAGGAACGGGGTACTGATTGTGGATGATCAGCCATGATCACGGTGAATGGCGGTGCTGGCTCGAAGGGCCGAATGGCTTACTCCTGCACCTATTGTCTATAGTCTATTGTCTATTGTCTATTGTGTCTACATGTGCAGGATGCCACAAGAGATAACTCGTATCATAATTTGATAATAGCAAGAACAGTACCAACATAAGGATACAGTACCTCCTAGCAATAGTGAAACTGTCACAACTAAATCTGGTACAATCATGATTAAAAGAAACAGCTCTGAAAGTGCAACTATAAGAAAGTTAGGAGAGAGCTTAAACCATTTATTTGAGGAAGAGTTGGGTGGAGTAGCACTTAAAATCTATAAGGAGACAGTAACATACCTTGTCACTAAACACGTACCAAAGACAAATGAAGAGTAAACAAACTTAACCTTTTTACCAGATTAACATATTGAACGAGTAATTAAAAACTAATTTCATGAAACCTCCTAAATAGGTAAGAAAGTGGTAGTTGGAGAAGCAAAGAAAGAAGTACAAATTCTTTTAAATGACAAATGCAGCAATTATATTTTTCACATGATAATGAACAAAAAATAGGCAATTAATACTTCCTGGCAGAAAATTATAATTGTTGGGATCAAAGTAACTCTCATAGCACCATCTGCAACTAAACATTGACCATTTATATGATGATCACAAATGGGATCCAAAGCTACAAATCCCAAAGGTCAAACATTGTATAACAGAAGATGGACACAAAATGCTGGAATAACTCAGTCTGAAGAAGGGTCTCGACCCCTTCCTTCTATCCAGAGATGCTGAATTACTCCAGCATTTTGCATCTATCTTCGGTGTAAACCAACATCAGCAGTTCCTTCAATGTTATACACATTGTATAACAGAATTCGCTAAATTAGACCAAAGGCAAAAGCAATAAAATACTGGTTGATTTAATTGTTCTATTTGTGGATGTTGATTAACTAGCAATCTTTCCAGTAACTGTAGATAGAAAATACCAACATTATTCAGCTAGTGCAGGATAACAGAACATAGTTTACAAGTGAGGCCACACTCAAACTGGAAAACACCACCTCATATTCCAATTGGGTAGCTTACAACCCAATGGTATGAACATTGAATTCTCCAATTCTCCACCCCTTCCCTGTGTCACACCTGGGTGTGCACCCATTTCCCCCACTCCTCCTGCCCCTATTCCTCCTGTTCTCTTCCACCTATATCCCATCCTTTGGCTTCACATTTCACTCCTCATCTCTCCTTATCTTACACCCTTTTGTTTCCTTGTCATCTCTAGCTTTTAGTCCACCTATCTACCAATCAAACTCATCCCTTAGCCTATCACTTGACAGGCGTTGTCTTGCCCGCACCTCTCTTTCAACTTTCTCCCCTCTGCTACAATCAGTCTGAAGAAGGGTCCCGAACTGAAGAAGGGTTCCGAACTGAAACATCCTCCAGAGATGCCTCCTGCCCCGCTGTGTTACTCCAGCACTTTGTAGGTTTTTTTAGAGGCTACAAATTAGTGAGTTAAAAGATTAATTTAGAAAAGGAAAAAAAATAGTATCATCTGGAATTCAATCTGGCCACCAGAGAAATGGCAAAACATTCACTCAGCTGTAAGCTGATCACATGATGTCCCTGGGATGACTTGCTTTGACACATCTGACAGGGCTTCCGTGATTTTCCTGCCTATGTGACTTTCTGTCAGCAGGGAAGAGAGGAAGCATGTTTTACCTCAACACTGAAAAGGGCAAAGCTTTCCAATTGAGAACTTCAGAAAAGAAAATGAATCTGAGATCTGAAATGGCAGGAAGATTCGTTGAGGTGAAGGGCACTGAGCTTCAGAAGCTTCTGTAAATGTTCTGCAGACAGAGATAAGGCCAAAGAGAGACAGATGTGGCAAAATGCACAAAACAGAGTGGTGTAAGCAGCGTGAAATGAGATGGCAAAGGTTGTGTGCACTACTTTAAACATCAAATTTCAAACTTCTACTGATGCACTGGAGAAAGCATGTAATGGCATAGTAGCTTGGTTAGGGAACAACTCTGCCCAAGGCCGCAAGAAATTTCAGACATTTATGGATGTAGCTAGCTCATCACCTCTGATGCAACTGGTAATTTGAATTTGAATTTGAATTTCCTTTACTGTCATTCAGACCTTTCAGTCTGAACGAAATTTCATGCCTGCAGTCATACATACAATAATTCAATAATAGACAACAGAACAGACAGTAAACACAAATTAACATCCACCACAGTGAGTCCACCAAGCACCTCCTCACTGTGATGGAGGCAAAAATCTTAGGGCTGCAGTCTCTTCCCTCCGGTCTCTTCCTCCGGTCCCTCCGTCCCCATTGTTTAATTATTCTGTATTTTTTATTATTCTGTATCCTCTTTTTTTTTAAATTTCTATATTGCACTACTACGGACTGACGCAAAACTGCATTTCGTTGTACCCATACTCAGTATTTGTGCAATGACATTAAAGTTGAATTGAATTTAATTGAATTCTCCCTCTGCGCTGAGGCGATACCCCACCGGGCGATGGTAAGTCAGTCCCGCGGCTCACCGAGCTCCGCGAACGGGCCGATTCAAACTCCGCGGCCCGGGGTGGTCGAAGCATGGAAACAAAAGCTTTTCACTGGATTTCAGTACACGTGACAATAATAAACAAACCCAAAATGCTATATGCTCATAATCGACTCCATCTAAACCACACATTAATTCAGGATACAGCCAGTACAACCCAGAACAATTTACAACCTGGTCATTCCCTCTTCTGTCCAATGGACAGAAGATGCAATAGCTTGAAAGCAAGTACCACTGGATTCAGGAAGAGCGGCATCCTCTTTGTTATCAGCCTTATGAATGGTCCTCCTATAACCTTGGCTATAGTCCCAATCTTCCAACCTACCACACTGCAGTTGTTGAAATTTTTCTGTAACACTACAATGCCTTAAAAATATATATATTCTGATATTATTCCCTTTGCTCTACCTGTTGATTGCATTTGTGCATAATTTGATTTGATGTGACTGGATGGAATGCAAACAGATGCTGTTCACTATATTTCAGTTTACATGACAATAATAAACCATGCCCAATATCCTCTATGCTACACTGTCAGAAATAGTTTAATGACTTCATGAGGTTGGTCAGGATAGCTGAAGTTATAAGTAATCATGCTCATCTAGAATAATGGTTAGAAAAGTTAGATGAGAAACTGCATTTAGACCACAATTCCTATCCAAGAGGAAAAATCCCCTATCTTCTTTTCAGGCACAGCAATAGGAGATGAAAAACAGGATGTTTGGAGCTAGCCTGTCAGAACATAGTGCCGCATGGCAGACCATGGTACCGCACGTAACCCTTGGCAACGAGCCTAGTTTGAATGCCGCACAGCTGAGAAGCCCGTCTTCGAGAGCCCAGCCGCTGCCCATTGCTGAGGATTGGAGAAAAGTGGAAGTACAACGGGATCTGGGGGTCCTTGTACATCGGTCTATGAAAGTAAGCATGCAGGTACAGCAGGCAGTGAAGAAAGCAAATGGCATGTTGGCCTTTATAACAAGAGGAATTGAATATAGGAGCAAAGAGGTCCTTCTGCAGTTGTACAGAGCCCTAGTGAGACCACACCTGGAGTATTGTGTGCAGTTTTGGTCCCCTAATTTGAGGAAGGACATTCTTGCTATTGAGGGAGTGCAGCGTAGGTTTACAAAGTTAATTCCCTGGATGGCGGGACTGTCATATGCTGAGAGAATGGAGCAGCTGGGCTTGTACACTCTGGAGTTTAGAAGGATGAGAGGGCATCTCATTGAAACATATAAGATTGTTAAGGGCTTGGACACGCTAGAGGCAGGAAACATGTTCCCGATGTGGGCGGAGTCCAGAACCAGGGGCCACAGTTTAAGAATAAGGAGTAAGCCATTTAGAACGGAGACGAGGAAACACTTTTTCTCACAGAGAGTGGTGAGTCTGTGGAATTATCTGCCTCAGAGGGTGGTGGAGGTGGGTTCTCTGGATGCTTTCAAGAGAGAGATAGATAGGGGTCTTAAAAATAGCGGTCAGGAGATATGTGGAGAAGGCAGGAACGGGGTACTGATTGGAGATGATCAGCCATGATCACATGGAACGGCGATGCTGGCTCGAGGGGCCAAATGGCCTACTGCTGCACCTATTGTCTATTGTCTATTGTCTATTGTCTATTGACAACCGGAGAGGAGGATGGAGAGAGTTAAGATGGCTGCAGCAGATGCAAAGAACTAAGGGCTAGTAAGATGTACCGGGGTCTTACCTTACGCGCCCTTAAGGAAGGCTGTGGGAAGCGCCCCCAGGGCACAGAGAGGGTTGACGGTTTACTGGCAGGTGTGAGAATTTGGGCTGAGGTGACGGCTGTAGGCTCAGCAGCAGCCTGGGGCGCGACTGGATCAGGCGCCGCTCCAAGAAACAAAGCGCACGGACAGGACGCGGCCCGCAGCGACACGAGTGGTGGAGCAGCGGTGGAGGACGCTTACAACTTTGCTTGGCCAGGTCGACCCTACAACACCACCAGGACAACGGACCTGTACTGATGGCCAGCTGCACTTAAAGCAACTTGGACTTTGAAAATTGTGCCAAAGCCTGGCAATCCTTGTATATTGTTACGGTGGACTATTTCTATGTACTTTGTACTTAATCTAGGATTGTGTTTGCGTATAGTAAACATGTATGTATTGCTGAAATGTATGAAAATTTTACCCTAACTCAGTACATGTGCAGATAAAGAACCATTGAATGGTTCAAATCATTTACAGATGTTCACTCTGCTTTTATTGTCTCCCAACGTTGCTTGCTTATTTTTTCTCAATCATGTCCAAGTGAACCATATACAAAGTGCTCATTCTCAACATGCCTATGAAATGTAACATAACTTTAGACATGCAGTGGCATTCCAGATCAGGCTTACATGTTTGTCACAGACGAGTCCAGGAATACATGTTCGGTTATAGTTAAAATGACTTAAAAAGTAATATAGCAAGTACCAGTCTAGCATTCAAAATGTGTAGGAAGGAACTGCAGATGCTGGTTTAAACGGAAGATAGACACAAAAAGCTGGAGTAACTCAGTGGACAGGCAGCATCTCGAGAGAAGGAATGGGTGATGTTTTGGGTCGAGAAAAGAAGTGTCTCAATCCGAAACATCATCTATTTCTTCTCTCCAGAGATGCTGCCTGTCCCGCTGAGTTATTCCAGCTTTTTGTGTCTATCACCAGTCTAGCATTTATTGTCTATCACCGGTGAACCAGATGGCTTTTTACACACGGATTTGTTTCATTGTTATCACTTAAGATGATAGTAAAGTCGACTCATTATTTGAATATAAATTAAAATGCATTTCTCCAGATTAATGGTTCAGACTTCTGGATGTTAGGCCAGTAACAACCATTATGTACTGCCCCAGGTTTATATAATCTCCTCCTCTTCCTGAATAAATCACACACAAGAATGAAGGACTTTCCCTTTCCCAAAGAGCACAGACTGCAGAAAAAATGTGTCTGAATCATCAAAGTTGCCGTGGTGAGGTATGAAAGAAACATGGCAGCAAGCTTCATCTGCAAATTAGTGTGACGAATATCACAAACCTGCTGAATTTGCATTGAATGAAAGACCTTCAATTAACCACATTCATGACATTGCCTTTGGTCTATAAATCTAGGTGCACATCACCAATTGCATTTTTCCTTCATTAAAACCGGGCTAATTTTCAATATTCAGATGTTATTGGACAAAGCCAGCATGGATTTATGAAAGGTAAATCATGTCTGACGAATCTTATAGAATTTTTCGAGGATGTAACGAGTAGAGTGGATAAGGGAGAACCAGTGGATGTGGTGTATCTGGACTTTCAGAAGGCTTTCGACAAGGTCCCACATAAGAGATTAGTATACAAACTTAAAGCACACGGTATTGGGGGTTCAGTATTGATGTGGATAGAGAACTGGCTGGCAGATAGGAAGCAAAGAGTAGGAAAAAACGGGTCCTTTTCAGAATGGCAGGCAGTTACTAGTGGGGTATCGCAAATCTCAGTGCTGGGACCCCAGCTATTTACAATATATATTAATTATTTGGATGAGGGAATTGACCGCAACATCTCCAAGTTTGCGGATGACATGAAGCTGCGGGGCAGTGCTAGCTGTGAGGAGGATGCTAGGAGGCTGCAAGGTGACTTGGATAGTCTGGGTGAGTGGGCAAATGCATGGCAGGTGCAGTATAATGTGGATAAATGTGAGGTTATCCACTTTGGTGGCAAAAACAGGAAAGTAGACTATTATCTGAATGGTGGCCGATTAGGAAAAGGGGAGATGCAACGAGACCCGGGTGTCATGGTACACTAGTCATTGAAAGTAGGCATGCAGGTGCTGCAGGCAGTGAAGAAAGCGAATGGTATGTTAGCATTCATAGCAAAAGGATTTGAGTATAGGAGCAGGGAGGTTGTACTGCAGTTGTACAGGGTCTTGGTGAGACCACACCTGGAGTATTGCGTTTAGTTTTGGTCTCATAATCTGAGGAAAGACATTCTTGCCATAGAGGGAGTACAGAGAAGGTTCACCAGAATGACTCCTGGGATGTCAGGGCTTTCATATGAAGAAAGACTGGATAGACTCGGCTTGTACTCGCTAGAATTTAGAAGATAGAGGGGGGATCTTATAGAAACTTACAACATTCTTAAGGGGTTGGACAGGCTAGATGCAAGAAGATTGTTCCCGATGTTGGGGAAGTCCAGACAAAGGGTCACAGTTTAAGGATAAGGGGGAAATCTTTTTGGACCGAGATGAGAAAAACATTTTTCACGCAGAGAGTGGTGAATCTGTGGAATTCTCTGCCACAGAAGGTAGTTGAGGCCAGTTCATTGGCTTTATTTAAGAGGGAGTTAGATGTGGCCCTTGTGGCTAAAGGTATCAGGGGGTATGGAGAGAAGGCAGGTACAGTATACTGAGTTGAATGATCAGCCATGATCATATTGAATGGCGGTGCAGGCTCGAAGGGCCGAATGGCCTACTCCTGCACCTATTTTCTATGTTTCTATGGTTCTATGTTATCTTTTTTAATTGTACTAGTTCAATGGAGGAATAATGTTAAAATGCCTGCCTGAAAAAAGATCAGTGACCTTGTAAGCAAAAATGCAGAATTGCTTGATCAAAATGACATTAAGGGTGCCTCACGGTGCCATGATCACATTCCCAATCCAAGCTGGAGTCCCAGAATAACCACACAGATACCCGTTGATTGTGGTATGGCCTGATTACTCTAATGGGGCGACAAAGTGACATCAGGCAGTATTGCTGGTACCAATGCATCCCTCCCCACTGATGAACTGGCCAAGGAGATGTCCTCAGAACCTGTGTGGAGAATTCGCACACATCTTTAGCCTCTGCCTCCATTCTGAGGTTCCCATCTGCTTTAAGACGACCACTATCTTCCCAGTGCCAAAGAAATGGCACAGGGCGACACAGTGGTGTAGCGGTAGAGCTGCTGCCTCACAGTGTCAGAGTCCTGGGTTCAATCCTGACTACGGGTGCTGTGTATGTGGAGCTTGTACGTTCTCCCTGGGATCAAGTAGGTTTCTCCGGGTATTTGATAGCGTGGAGGATAGTGCTCGGGGCGACACAGTGGATTCGTGGTAGAGCTGCTGCCTTAGAGCTGCAGCCGGAACCATAGACCCGGGTTCGATTCTCACTACGGGTGCTGTCTGAATGGATTTTGCACGTTCTCCCTGTGACAGTGTGGGTTTTCTCTGGGTGCTCATGTTTCCTCCCACACTCCAGAGACGTACAGGTTTGTAGGTTAATTGGCTTTGGTAAAAATTGTAAATTGTCCCTAGTGTGTAGGATAGTGTTAGTGTACGGGGTGGTTGCTGGTCAGCGCGGACTCGGTGGGCCGAAGGGCCTTTTCCCACGGTACCTGTAAAATCTAGAGTCTAATAGCAAGATAGCATGCCTTCATCATGAAGGGCTGGCACTTCAACTCCAGTCTCCCAGTATGCCTTGATCCACTTGTAATTTGCCTCCTACTCCATCAGGTCCACGGAGTACACCGTACAACCAGTCCTGAAACATCTGGATAACAAGAATACCTACATCAGCCTCCTATCTAGGGGACAAAGGGGCCTATGAAGGCATGAGAGGGGAGCTGGCCAAGGTAGACTGGAAAGGGATCCTAGCAGGAATGACGGTGGAACAACAATGGCAGGAATTTCTGGGCATAATCCGGAAGACGCAGGATCATTTCATTCCAAAAAGGAAGAAAGATTCTAAGGGGAGTAGGAGGCAACCGTGGCTGACAAGAGAAGTTAGGGATACAATAAAACTAAAAGAAAATATGTATAACACAGCAAAGAGTAGCCGGAAGCCAGAGGATTGGGAAACTTTCATAGGACAACAGAAGGAAACAAAATGGGCAATACGGGCTGAAAAGGTGAAGTACGAAGGGAAGCTGGCCAGGAATATAAAGAAGGACAGTAAAAGCTTCTTTAGATATGTTAAGGGAAAAAGAGTAGCAAAGTCAAATGTGGGTCCCTTGAAGGCAGACACGGGTGAAATTATTATGGGCAACAAGGAAATGGCAGAAGCGTTGAATAGGTACTTCGGATCTGTCTTCACTAAGGAAGACACAAACAATCTCCTAGATGTACTGGAGGACAGAGGATCTAAGGGGGTAGAGGAACTGAAAGAAATGTTCATTAGGCGAGAAATAGTATTGGGTAGGCTAATGGGACTGAAGGATGATAAATCCCCGGAGACTGATGGACTGCATCCCAGGGTCCTCAGGGTGGTGGCTCTAGAAATAGTGGACGCATTGGTGATCATTTTCCAATGTTCAATAGATTCAGGATCAGTTCCTGTGGATTGGAGGATAGCTAATGTTATCCCACTTTTCAAGAAAGGAGCGAGAGAGAAAACTGGGAATTACAGACCAGTTAGCCTGACTTCGGTGGTGGGAAAGATGCTGGAGTCAATTATTAAAGAGGTAATAATGGGTGATTTGGATAGCAGTAAAAGGATTAGTCCAAGTCAACATGGATTTATGAAAGGGAAATCATGCTTGACTAATCTTCTGGAATAGCTAGAATGTCCTTCCTTAAATTAGGGGACCAAAACTGCACACAATACTCCAGGTGTGGCCTCACTAGGGCTCTGTACAACTGCAGAAGGACCTCTTTGCTCCTATATTCGATTCCTCTTGTTATAAAGGCCAACATGCCATTCGCTTTCTTCACTGCCTGCTGTACCTGATGCTTACTTTCATAGACTGATGTACAAGGACCCCCAGATCCCGTTGTACTTCCCCTTTTCCCAACTTGATGCCATTTAGATAGTAATCTGGACCAGTTGCTTTATGAAGGTTCGCTCCCAGTAAACGTTACTGGGAGGGATCTTATAGAAACATATACAATTATAAATGGACTGGACAAGCTAGATGCAGGAAAAATGTTCCCAATGTTGGGTGAGTCCAGAACCAGGGGCCAGAGTCTTAGAATAATGGGGAGGCCATTTAAGACTGAGGTGAGAAAAAACTTCTTCACCCAGAGCATTATGAATTTGTGGAATTCCCTGCCACAGAGGGCAGTGGAGGCCAAATCACTGGATGGATTTAAGAGAGAGTTAGATAGAGCTCTAGGGGCTAGTGGAATCAAGGGATATGGGGAGAAGGCAGGCACGGGTTATTGATTGGGGACGAACAGTCATGATCACAATGAATGGCGGTGCTGGCTCGAAGGGTCGAAAGGCCTCCTCCTGCACCTATTTTCTATGTTTCTATGGTCGGCGCAGATCAAAGTCTGGGCCTTCGATCCCTGCTTGATCTGCTATGTTAACTGATTGAGCAACACCCCATTAAAGAAAGGGCTTCATCTGTGTATTGTTGAATCAATAAGGCGTTGTGATATTTTATAATCAGGCCTGCCTTGCCTTTCCTAAATAGAAGTGCCAACAGAACCTGGGAATTAAAAAAAAAAAAATCACTTTTTTATCACATTGGTTAACTATACGTTATCTCTGTGCAATTCAAAACTGGTGGCAATAAATCAATTAACACCTGACAATTCAGAATCTTTCATCACCTGTTATACACATTCATCTCTGCCTTATGTATCAGTCTGTGTTATCAAAATAGCTACACAAAAAAAGCCAGACAAACCTTGAAATTAATGTATAAAATATAGGTGCAGTGAAAATGAGAAATATTTTAAATTCTATATTCATGATCATATAGGCTACATCACTGACTTGTCTTTCTGAGGTTTGGTGGTAAACAATGGTTTTATATATTCAGCAGTTTGCAAACTCGATTTTTAGTTTACATTTATTGATATCTCATACATCATACTTATGTCCTGTGTCATAAATGAAGAATGAGAACGGTCTAAGAAGTAGCGTATGTAGCAATAGTTCGCTGAGTGTGGAATTCTAATTTCACTGGAGTCAATTGATTATAATGGTGGAAAACCAAATGAAGTTTTGAACATGCAGAGGATCTTTATTTCTTGCATTCATGCTGCTAATAAACATTGGATCAATACAAGAATAGTTTTGGCAGAAAGCATTCATTGAATATTGATCGAAGATATAAAATATTTCAAGACTCCGACATGAAAGATTAACTAACCCCAATATTTTAAAGCATGCCAGATCAAACAATTTAGCTAACTTACACAACAGTCACTTAATTTAGAGTCATAGAATCATACAGCATGGAAACATGCCCCTCGGCCAAACTTTCCCATGCCAACCAACATACATCATTTACACTAGTCCCACCTGCCTTCATCTAGCCCATATCCTTCTAAACCTATCCTATTCATGTGCCTGGCAAAATATATGTTTAAAGTTGATATAGTACCTGCCTCAACTATTTCCTCTGGCCCACCACCATTTATGTAAAAAAGTTGTGTAAAATAATATTTTCCCCTTCACCTTAAACCTTTGTCCTCTGGTCCTCGATTCACCTACTCTGGACAAGAGACCCTGTGTATCTACCCGATCTATTCCTCTCGTGATCTTATCCATAAGATGACCCCCTCATCCTCCTGCGCTCCAAGGAATAGAGTCAAAGCCTACTTAACCTCTGCCTATAGCTCACACCCTCTAGTCCTGACAACATCCTCATAAATCTTCTCTGTACCCTTTCCAGCTTGACAATACATTTCCTATAAGCCTATAGGTTCCATAGGTTCCATAAACCTATGTTCTCTGGTTCTTGATTCCCCTACTCAGGGTAGAAAACAGGTAAGGAGTTCGAGGATTTTGCCTTAGTAGGCATCTACATTATCTATTGCTCTCATGATCTTATACACCTCCATCCTTTTTCTCTAGAATTAACACATTTCTCTCAAATGGGATGTTACCAAGCAAATGTTCAAGTGCTGTCATTGTATCTGGAACTGTCAAAATAAGCATTATTCTATAGCAATTAGTTTTCTGCATTGATTGATCTGCATGCTGCCTGGACATTTAGTGTAACTTGCTCCAGCTTCTCCCAGGTAGATTATAGAGAAATACCACATTCAAACGCGACCTGTCTTCTCGGTACGAATTGTCAAAGTACCCTGAGCCCAGTCCGGTTTCCCCGCTTTTCCATATCTACCATCAATGGGAGTATGCACCTCACTCATGTACTGCAAGATCCCGATGGAAGCATCGGATCCATCCTGAAACCTGCATGAAAGTTTCTCCAGAATGATCCAAGGCAACTGTGATGCCTGTGGATGTTGATCCTTTGTTCAGTCTCACTTCAAGTGGAGGGAATTTCTTCAATGGAGGCCAGCATTTATCAAGTGCCACAGACTGCACATGTGATGTGTTGTCTGCTCCCCATCCTTGTGCATTTGTAGGCAAAAAGGGCATCCACTCCTTCATTCTGTCCAGAGTGGAATGGTGGTGCAGTGGCAACACTTCCAGGTCATTATAACCTGATGGCTTGGGAGGAAACATGGTATCACATATTACAGGTATGGGATGAATGAAAACTGACTGCTGTGGAGAAACCAAGAGCACAGCTGCATGACATAGACACAAACCAACTGCAGAGCTAAATTGTTCAGGATGAGGAGGAATTTCTTTAGTCGGTGGTGAATCTGTGGAATTCATTGCCACAAATAGCTGTGGAGGTCTGGATTGACAGATCTTGATTAATGAGTGTCAGGGGTTATGGGAAGAAGGCATGAGAATGGGGCTGAGAGGGGAAGATACATCAGCCATGATTGAATGGCATAGTAGACTTGATGGGCAAAATGGCCCAATTTTGCTCCTATAAATTCTGAACATGAACTATGAACTTCCCTCATTACCTGAAAAAGGACAAGGATGGGAAGCATACAAGACAGCGTAGATGTAGTCTGACAACTCACACATGAGAGAGGCAGAGATGTTGATATTGAGGCTGCCACATCCTACTCTGCTTGAGGCAGAAAGGGTTATATTTGTTTCTCCTACCGCAGGCAACCCAGTGATTGAGCAGCACAGAGCATAGCTTGTAAACCACAAGGGTGAGCGTGGCAGTTGTACAGCATTTGCCATGACTCAATCATGAATGTGATTTGGAACGATTAACTTTTGCTTGTCTGCAGTTTGACATAGTAGTCATGTTGGCAATGTGATGTTGAGGAACAGAGGCAAGACATGGGTGAATGGGAAAATGGGTCTGACATTGATAACTGTGTTGGTAGACAAAATTGCTGGAGAAACTCAGCGGGTGCGGCAGCATCAATGGAGCGAAGGAAATAGGCAATGTTTCAGGCTGAAACGTTGCCTATCAGACCCTGAAGAAGGGTTTCGGCCCGAAAACATTGCCTATTTATTTCGCTCCATTGATGCTGCCGCACCCGCTGAGTTTCTCCAGCAATTTTGTCTACCTTCGATTTTCCAGCATCTGCAGTTCCTTCTTGAACTTGATAATTGTGTTGGATGGGTCAGTCATGCAAGAGGTAGTTTGGGTTGTTTTTTCTTTTCTGTCTTTCCCTCCTCCGGCTGCCCTGCAGCAGCTTTCCCTCCTCCGGCTGCCCTGCAGCAGCTTGCCATCAAATGTTTGCATCCACTCTCCGCCTTCCCACTATGAGGAGAGTTATGATTTGAACATGACTATCATCAGGTCTATCAGTTACACACATGAGCCTTATCTGTAGTCAATGGTGCTCTGCCTGTGGACATATTCTGGGTGCTCTGCACCATGAGAGACCCCATGGTCTTCATATTACTTTGTGCTCCCTCCGGAAGCAGCAAGAGAGATTAGACAGTAGGCAATAGACAATAGGTGGAGGAGTGGACCATTCGGCCATTCGAATGGCTATTAATGATTCACCAGTAACCTGCTCACCCAGTTTGGTTTTAGCTGGGATCACTCTGCTCAACCTTAGTCCAAACATGGTCCAATGAGATGAATTCTAGAGGCTGGATGAAAGCATCAGCCCTTGACCTCAAGCTTGGATCTGACCAAATGTAGCATCAAGGCATCCTGATTAAACTGATTTTAATGGACTTATTCACATGGAACATCCCCAAAAAATGGATGAAAATAATAAGAGATCCAAACCAGAATAAGTCGAGAGGCAAAACATCCACAAGGCTCCAGGTAAAATGGGAAAGAGGTCCCAGCATAAACCATGATGGAAGAAAGACAAGCAAAGTGCTGGAGTAACTCAGCAGGTCAGGCAGCATCTCTGGAGAACATGGGTAAGTGACGTTTCAGGTCGGGACCCTTCTTCAGCCTAACATTGATGGCCTCTTTTATACATGACTGCCTCAGGAGGTTTGTTGAGCAAGTTCACAAACACAAGGTGGCACTCTGTATACCACATAAGGAGCTCAACTCTAAGAAGGCTGTGTCTGAACCTACACAAGCAGGTACTGGATGTCCCAGCAAAATGAACCACACCACCACCATAATCCTGACCAACCAACCTCACCTCTCATAGATGGAGACATCTGGTAGGGCAATGACTGGCCTGGGATGTGTTTGGAGTCGTGAGGGAAGAGGAGAGAGTGGACCTGATTGAGTCTCTCCTTCCTGGATGGCCAGTGCCAATTGAAAAAAAAACCCTCACCAGTTACCAATTACCAAAGCACCCACTGTGGGTTTTAAAGTTTCTTCAGCTTCTGAGACCACTCCCTATAGACTCTTGCAACTAGAGGAATGGAAGCATGAAACATTAACATGAAATAATACCTGGTAGAAATCGATCAGCATCAAACCTGCATTAAAACAGGCAATCCTTTGAAGTAGCGTTGGTGGCTGCACACGTGCCCCACTTTGCAAGTTCACAAATTATATTGGTTACGACGAGAATATACAAACTCCATACAGACAGCAACTGTCAACAGCATCGAACACAGATCTCTGGCGCTGTGAGGTAGCAACTCTACAGCTGTGCCACTGTGTCACTGTTGCTCTTTAAAATATTCCCATGGAATCTGTTAAAACCTCCTGAGTGCACAGAAAGGAGCTTGGTTACCTCCAGGCACTTGGTTACCTCTAGGCACTTGGTTACCTCCAGGCACTCCATGTCACCTCCAGGCACTGTTTCAGCATTACACTGTGGTATTCAGCTGAGGGTTTCATGGCCCGTTTCCGGGTGTGGACATTGAACCAACCGCCTGGTGGTTCAGAGAGAACAGGGCTACCAATGAAACCCTGTGAAACACCACTTTGGAGCAATCAGCATGATAAGGATTCTTTAGAATTTTCTCCCCAAACCCCATCATTTCCTCGGCTCTCAAAGTCTGCCTCCCTATCCAAGCCTTTGACACTCTTAAAAGCTTCTTCTTTTCTTGCCAATCATTTCCATAGGTGAAATTTTCCTCTCACCCCAAACCTTTTTGCCTGTGAAGTGCCTGTGCTCATCTTTGTACCAAAACTGCAAAATAAAAGCCAGTTCTTGAGCTGATCACCATTAAAAACTCCAACTCTTGAAGTAATTTTGCATTTCAACCTGGTTTGAGTTCTTGAAATACTTTTCCAAACAATTTACCATTTGCCCTAAAGGAAGTATCTCTCTAAGTTTGAAACATTTGAATCCTGTACTTTTCCGTGCTGCATATTTTGACTGATAGAAAAATAGCACCAGCATTGAGGTGAGCCATATTACTGCTGGAATGTTGTATGTGGCCATTGTGACAAGTTGAACAATGAGTAGACACGAGGAACTGCAGGTGCTGGAAACTGGAGCAAAAAATATAAAGTGCTGGAACAAGTCAGCAGGTGATCTACTGAGTTACTCCATAGAGTCATATGGTCATGGAGTGTGGAAACAGGCCCCTCAGCCCAACTTGTCCACACTGACCAACATGTCCCATCCACACCAGTCCCACCTGCTTGCATTTGGTCCATATACCTTTAAATCTGTCCTATCCATGTATCTGCCCAAATATTTCTTAAATGTTGCAATAGTCTCTGCCTCAACTATCTCCCCCGGTAGCTCGTTCTGGCAGCACTTCATGTTTTTTGCCTGAAGTAGAACAATGAGTTCACCCTGGGCGGTGGTTAGAAACCTAGAAACATAGAAAATAGGTGTAGGAGTAGGCCATTCGGCCCTTCGCGCCAGCACTGCCATTCAATATGATCATGGCTGATCATCCAAAATCAGTACCCCGTTCCTGCTTTCTCCCCATATCTGTTGATTCTGTTAGCCCTAAAAGCTATATCTAACTCTCTCTTGAAAACATCCAAATTGGCTTTCTGTGGCAGAGAGTTCCAAAGATTCACAACAATCTAGGTGAAAAAGTTTTTGCTCATCTCAGTCCTCAATGACCTACCCCTTATTCTTAAACTGTAATCCCCTGGTTCTGGACCCCCAACATAGGGACCATTTTTCCTGCATCTAGCCTGTCCAATCCTTTAAGAATTTTATATGTTTCCACAAGAATGCCTCTCATCCTTCTAAATTCCAGTCAATATAAGCCCTGTCGATCCATTATTTCATCATATGTCAGTCCCGCCATCCCGGTAATTAACCTGGTGAACCTACGCTGTACTCCCTCAATAGCAAGAATGCCCCTCCTCAAATTAGGAGACCAAAACTGCACATAATATTCCAGGTGGCGTCTCACAAGGGCCTTGTACAACTGTTGTAGGACCTCCTTGCACCTATACTCAAATCCTCTTGCTATGCAGGCCAATTTGCCATTTGCTTTGTTTACTGCATGCTGTACCTGCATGCTTACTTCCAGTGAATGATGTTCAAGGACACCCAGGTCTCGTTGCACCTCCCCTTTTCCTAATCTAACATCATTCAGATAATAATCCACCTTCTTGTACTTGCCACCAAAGTAGATAATCTCACATTTATCCACATAATACTGCATCTGCCGACTCACCCAAACTATCCAAGTCACCCTGCAGCCTCATAGCATCCTCCTCGCAGCTCACACTGCCATACAGCTTTGTGTCATCCGCAAACGTGGAGATGTTACAATTAATTCATTTGTCCAAATCGTTAATATATATATTGTAAATAACTGGGGTCCCAGCACTGAGCCATGGGGAACCCCACAAGTCACTGCCTGCCATTCTGAAAAGGACCCGTTAATTTCTACTCTTTGCTTCCTGTGAGTTCTCTATCCATGTCAATACCGTATCCCCAATACCATGTGCTCCAATATATCCTTGGAATAAGGTACATCCCTGAATGCATGGGGCTACTGAGACAAGCTGCAGGACCGATTCTGAAACATCTCTTTCCTTTATCATATTGACTGCTTGCATTTTGAACTGCAGCATATATTTAAAAAATAATGTTTGTGGCATTCTAAACAATAATGGTGCAAGGGAGACAATTACTTTTTGGAAATAAAATATTATTTTATGTTGAATGCATCACATTGGTTGGAAGCAGCATGATTGCAATGTTTATTCAGCAGAAGTGCTTTATGTGAGAATAGTTCATCCCTCGGAGCCCATAACATTGCTTTTATCTATTGATTGCAATGAAGTGCTGAAGGCTTGGTGCTTTGAACGAAGGAGATGATAAGAAGAATTATGACTGGAAGATTAGTAGGCCTGATCTGTAACTATTTACATTGCTTATTGATAAAAAAAATACATCACAATGATGGATATCACATTGAAACGCAGTATTACTTTCCGAATGGGAGATTCTTCAATGGTGATCAGCAAAAGATTGCATTCATTTTTGCATTTTGAATAGAAAATGACCCCAGCTGCTGCATTGAGGCAAGAAGGGGCTGAATAAATGATGAGGCAGGTGGAGAATATTCCTTTAAGCTCTTGGTGCACCAGCTCCTGTCAGACTCACTGAATGCCTGAAGAGCTCTTCAAGTGATGCTCCATCTGTCGATGTGTTAAAGGTAACGGGTATTGATAGATTTTCACGCATTGATCCTAGGAGACAGATTAGGCTGCTGCTTGTTAAACCTGTGTACAGGGGTCAGGATTGAAACCCGGGTCTCGACCCGAAACGTCACCCATTCCTTCTCTCCAGAGATACTGCCTGTCCCGCTGAGTTACTCCAGCATTTTGTGTCTATCTTTGGTTTAAACCAGCATTTGCAGTTCCTTCTTACACATCTTGAAGTCATCAATGTGTCTGTTGTCACAGCATTGTTTAATAGCATCAGCGGGACAGTGAAAAGCTAACCCCTAGTATCTCATTCGGGCCTGCAGCTCGAGTGTGATGGAGATTGGTCACTGATGCTGTGAGCAATGTAATACCTGGAGAGAAATGAATGCTCAGTGGCAGTGAATCTGGGCAGATTGTTCCCAGATTCTACATTTCAAGCGGCAATGTTGTCTTGTGTTGGAAGGAACTGCAGATGCTGGTTTACACCAAAGTTAGACACAACAAGCTGGAGTAACCCAGCGGGACAGGCATAGGCGACGTTTCGGGTCAAAACCCTTCTTCAGACTGAGTGTCAGGGGAGAGGGAACCGAGAGATATGAAACAGTACATAGCACACATAAATGAAAGGTGTACAAAAAGACAGATGAAAGCCAGCAACGATGATCAAGTGGGAGCCCACAATGGTCCATTGTTGGCTGTGGGGAAGGAGATAATGATGAATACAAGCAGTGAAACTCAGCAGGACGACAGTGAAAGTAGTATGATGACGAGGGGAGGGGAGGGACAGAGAGAGAGGGGATGCAAGGGTTACTTGATGTTAAAGAAATCAATGTTCATACTGCTGGGTTGTAAGCTGCCCACGCAATGTTCTCTTTGTAAATATGAGCATTCCTGATTTCCATATCTCATTCCCATGTGGAAGTCAGATATGTGCTGCAGTGCAGCTACCAGTGCACCTGAACATCTACCCAGAGATGGACTTCAGGGATGGAGCTCAGTCATGCTGAGCTGAGGAGCCGTATCCATTTTACCCCCAGCCCTTCAGCTGTAAGCCGTGCATGGCTGGTACATGGGGTGAAGGAAACCTATGGATTGCATTGGATTGCCTGCATTTGTCTGCCAAAGATTGTCAGGCACTCTCCTTTGCTTCCAGTATTACAACTTAAAATGTGCTTATTCATGAAATCACACAGCTTTGAAAATAGGTATAGGAGTAGGCCATTCGGCTTTAGGTACAAACCAGGAAGGTCAGGTTCACAGATTTACTTTTGGATCCAAATTACTTTAAACATTCCATACTGCAGCTTTTAAACTTCTAAATGGATTACACCCAAAGGAATCAAAATAGGTTGTCTTTGATAAAAAGATATACAATTGTGAACCATTTGTATGTTCATTAACATACAAAATCAACCATGTACCATTCTGCTTACAGTGACAATAAGGCAATGGGGAGAAAATTGAATTGTCTAATGTTTAATCAAAAATTGAAAAACAGCTTCCTTTTTTGGAGCCATGTATTTGGAAGCAACCTCAAATGATAAGTAAAGAGAATATCTACTATATATTTTGTGCAAACCATAGTTCTTTTGCCAATTGCTTTCTGATTACTCAGCATTTCAAAGATTATTGTGCTCCATCAATACCTTTTCTCTTTGCACATTGTAACAATAAACTAAGAACGGGTCATGTATGCATGATGCTTTCTGAAAAATGCTCATCGAGTCTTATATCAATTACAGTGCAACTCCTAGTTTCAGATTTTACTTGACTCAACTATCAGGATTATAGTTAATTCTAGCAAAAAACATTAAAACATCTTCTACCACATTAAGTTAATTAACATACTGTGCAAGCAATTACAAGATAATGTACAAGAAGTATAGATTTTGTAATAAGTTATAGTGAAATATTAAGGCTATGCATTTCTAACCTCTGGTCAGATTTTTCAGTTAGCCATTTGAGAACTTGACCTCCCTTTCCACTATCTTTTGCATTGGAAATGAATGAGGCATCAATCTCCAATGGTATAACTGATAGTTGGATTTCACTGTATAGAGAATGTAGCTAGAAACTACTGTTCAATATATTCCATTATTGTAATCATTCTACTCAATTTTACTCTTTAACAATACAATCAGCTTTGTATTTGCTTCCAGAAATACTTCACAGTGTTTCTTACATTGATAGATCAAAATTGGCAATTAAATTTATAATTAAACTAGACTAAGTGGGACCTGTTGGGTCCCTATCACACAGGAGGCCTGGACCCCCAACGCAACCCGTTCCCCAACGCAATATTCCACCACTCACCCATAGCCCCCAACTGCGCAGGCACGGCTCATTTCCCCTCATCCACAGCATTCTCTCCCCCTCCTCTTCACCCTCCCTCTTCTTCCCCCTCTCCTCCTCCCCTTCCCCAACCCCTCCCTCACCTCTCCCTCCCTCTCCTTTCCCCTACTCTCAGTCACTCCCTGCCTCCATAACTCCTCTCCCCTCCCTACCCCCTCATATCCCTCTATCCCCCACCTCCCGCACTCCTCCCCCAACCCTCCACTATCCCTCCTCACCTCCCCCACGGTCCTCCTCTCTCTCTATTTCCCACTCCCTACCTCCCCCACTCTCCCCTCCTCTCCCTCTATTTCCCCTCCACCATTCTCCCTCCTCACCTCCTCCCTCTTCTTTCCCCTCTCCTTCTACCCTCCCCCAATTCCTCCCACACCTCTCCTTTCCACTACCCTCATATCACTCCCCCTCCCCCCATAACACCTCTCCCCTCCCTACCTCTCTCCTCTCCCTCAATCCCCCCAGTCCCTCTCCTCACCTCCCCCACTTTCTTACCTCTCCCTCATTACCCCCTTCTCCCCCTCAATTCCCCACTCTCACTCCTCAACTCCCCAGGATCTCGTGGTTGCTGCTCCTCTGACCGGAGGCCACGCCAACCGGAAGCCGCGCCAACCGGAAGCCGTGCCGGGCAACGCCGGGCAGAGTCGGGCACCGCCGGTGACTGGCAGCAGACATGGCCAATCAGTGCGGCGATAGTGCAGGAAGGGGCATCGCCATCCCAGCAGTGACTGACAGGAGAGGAGACCAATCTGCACATGCGCGTTTTTAAAGATTTTTAAAGTTTAATAACTTTTAAAATATACCACCGATTGGAACAAAACCTGTTGCACTTGCAGCACAGGAGAATGGTGAGTAAGGTGTTGACAAATTGTAGTGCTATTGTGTACAGTTTTTGCGCAAATATAAAAACAACGCAAACCGGAAGATAAGAAGATGAGAGTTTTAGATATGTATAGATAGATTAAGGAAGTGAAATTATTTTTCAGAGAGTTTCCAAAATAACTTCCTTGATTTAATAGTAAGATTAAACGAGAACTTACCAGTTTGAAGTTTGATCTTTATTTTATGAGGAGTAACGTTGAGGGATTACGTGAAGACCCCGTCCAGTACGCATGCGTGTCAATCTTCAAAGCAGCGATGTGAAATCACAGAAAACAGTTGTTGAAATGAACATAGTAAGATAAAAGAACCATAATACCTGTTGAACTTTATGATAGAGGGCTGGGAGCGGAGGGCACGTAATCCCTCAACGTTACTCCTCATAAAATAAAGATCAAACTTCAAACTGGTAAGTTCTCGTTTAATCTTACTATTTTACTTCGGAGTCACGTGAGTGACTACGTGAAGATTTTAAAGCTCTGTGATTTCATGCTGTGGAACCAAGTCCAGGCGTCATACACTGCATCAGTAGGCCAATGATGAGTGAGCATTAAGAATGCATTCAGACATGACATAGATATAGACATGTTGATGCTATTAATGAATAATAGTGGCAATAGTAACCTCCCTCAACCTGGAGGAAGTATGAACCATACCTAACATAGAGTTGGCAAATACCCCTGATCTGGCAATAGGTTTATTCTGAATATTTGGATAGATCAATAGTTTGACCATCCTGCAACCGCTAGGATGTGGTCCATCCCTGCTGCTGAGATATAGCGATCCTGGTGGAGTGAGACTCAATGTCAATGTCCACTCCTGTATATGCCAGACCCATATAACCATCTGGAGAAAGTTTGTAGTGATACCTTCTAACAAGATTTTATGTAACTAATAATATTGCTGTCAGTCTATAAAGCTCTTTGGAACCTTGACATACTGGTGTAAATGCGTGATCACACGCAACCCAAGGTCCATGGGATATGCAAGGTCTTATGTCCCTGTCTAATCTGCTTGATTAATCATAAACAAAACATGTTATAATAGCCCGCAGATAAGATCATCCTATCCAGTGTTGCAATGACTGGACCCATAGCCCTGTACTCAGTGCCATGGCGTAATCACTAGTACGTGAGTATGACCATGGGCAGGGATGTTGCTGATGCCCATCGGTGAAGTGATGTAGTACAATGTTAACAACCCATTTCTCTGCGTCCCTAAACCTGGGAGGTTTTAAGCTGACGATACCTTCATTCTCTGGATATCAGAGGGTAAGAACCGGACAGAGTGGTTTATGTACTCATCAGCCAAATGATTAGGAGGTACTTAAGGCACAGTAATGGAATAGTAACTTAATGTTATAATCCCATAAAACTGAATTTTAATGTGTCAGTCATCCGTGCCGAGTTAAACGTAAGGAAGCATAAACAATGCTTCCCATCTCCTATGCAGATAGCTGCTATTTGGTGCTATCCCTGCAATCTGTAGTGAGCACTCTTAACGCTTATGGTTTGACAACCCAAGCCGCAGAAACGATCTCTCAGAGTCTGTGAGTCTATGATTGATTATATCATGCAGAGGATGGTTTCAACATCACAACTGAACCAGCATCTTTTTATCCGGAATTAACCATGTAAGGTTTATGTTCATTCTTCGCCTCAGTGGAGCCATAGGTGTATAACCCAGGCAGGCACTATGAAAAACCCGGAAGCGGGAATCTTGCTGAATTTTGCAAAACCCGTCTATTGAGACCAAATGGAGGAAGACATAAAAGAACATTCCTTCCTAGTGTAGCGAGAATGCACCCTTCGCCACTGTATGCCTCGTTCACTGTTGATTGAAACTAGATGCAAGCAACTCAATAGTTAGTGTTCTATCTATCCACATTGTCATTAAATACTTTGTGATCACACATTCATTCCGTGTTGTCATTGATTTTGCATAATAATACACCAGTGCTAAATGTGGATTGGTAAAACTATCACTGGATACTTTGATTTGATTGTACCTTTGTGATTAACATATACCACCACCAAAGTGTATCACCTTGGACTTGTGCATGCCGTATATGCATATCCACACACCCTTTAATGCACAGAATGCACCTGGTGTCCATTGGCAGTTGATACCATGACTGAACACTTGATAACTCATGCTAATCCCATCTGCCTCCGTAACTAGAGATGGTATTAGTACATTTAAAAAAAAAAAAATTTTCAATTCAATTCAACTTTAATGTCATTGCACAAATACAAGTATGGGTACAACGAAATGCAGTTTAGCGTCAGTCCGTAGTAATAGTGCAATATAGAAATAAAATTTGGGCAATAGCTTTGGGCAATAGCATCAGTTTGGAAACGACTGAAGATTTACGGGTAAGAGGTTTTAGTGGCGCAAAGCTGTCCATCATAGTGACTTTGATTGTTTCAGCTAAAAATAACAGAGGTCTAATTTTTATCTCAGAGCTGATCCCAGACCAATAAATGGATGATTATATCCCAACAATCAATAGTTTCAGTTGGTATCAATTTAAATTTAACTGGACGGGTGTGAACCAATTCCTCAAATATAGCTATGTGGCTGATAAGGCTAATTTAGTGAAATACAGTATGTTCAATATCATCCAGATTGGCCATGCTACTTATTTGTTAGCTCTGTGCAGTCGAAGCACTGATAGTAGTGATTTGGTAAATAATCTGGAAACTGGAGTTAGCCCATTGTAACACCACTGAGTGAATCGTTGCCTCATCCAGTTAAATTTCAAATATCTTCAACCCTGTGAGTGGAAATGATCACATGGAAGTTATTCAGAATAGTCTATATTGCACATGCGGTTTGAGGCTGTTGACAATGATCAGTCCACATCCCATTCTTGTGAGCCTTGTCTTGAAAGGCAATTCCAACCATACCTGTGTGCAGTATAAACTAATCTTATGTTATTTTATCTTATGTTATCCCAAACCAGTGTAAATATTCAAACCAGTTTAATATTACCAACTTGTATCCAACTTGACTGGAGACATCATCGATGAGGTTCCATACCTTTATCCGAATGGGAGGACTCATGCAACCCGACCAGGAGCTGCCTCAAACATGTGTGCGTGATTACATCTGCTCCTGGAGGTAGAGGAGCTCGCGTATGAGGTTGGCGCATCTTCCAATGAAGGCCGTTCTGGGCTGTGGCCTAAAAAAGACCTTTGTCCTGGTTGTACGGCCTTCAAGCTTTCACCAGCTTCAGTTCATCGTGGTTTGCTGGTGGGTGCGTAGGGGTGCTGCCGTCGAAGATGTGAGGTCTTGCGTGATGATGTGGCCTTCCTGAACCCGACGGCCACTCGTCGAGCTCCTGCTGCTGGTAGTGTTGTTCCTGCACCCCCTGCACACTTGTGGTTTCTTCAGCCAAACCCCTGTCTTCAGAGTCAGCCCAGAAGTGATTCCTAATACGCCCCTCTGTCGAGGGAGTTGCATTATGCAGCCCTCAATAAGGTGCTGCTATGGGCGTCCAAGGACCCCCTGGTGACTAGGCTCCATATACCAGAGCATGTCACATTGGAGCTTCTGATCCATCAACCGCTCCATGCGGGATATGCGATCACAGTTGCTCCCGCCAGCGTCCATTCCTGTAACATATTCTCACAAAACAGCACACAACGACCTTCGAGTAAGGAAATTACCTGCGGGGCAACACTCCTCCCGAGCCTGGTCTCGTGGTCGTGGTTTGTTACAGGTGGGGTTCCTCTGTGTCCTTGTAGAAACACTCCTTTGCGGGTTATTTCTCCCCCCCAGCTTTTTCTCCGCGGTCCCCTATAACAGGGATTCTCCACGGTGTTCTCCAGCTGGGGCTTTCTTTCCCCCCTCCCCCACCCCCCTCTGGGTATCCCCGCAGTAACTGCAGCCGGGAGATCCCCGCGGTCCCTATCAAAGGGATAGCCGCAATTTACAAAGTCGGTGGGGGGTTTTCCTGCTTTAGGGGAGGGGGGAGGAATACTTACTGCCATCTGCTCCTCGCATCCCGCAGTCTACAGAGCGGGTTCTCGGTCGCTCCCCATATTCAACGGTCTCCGGAGCGGCTGTCCCGGTGTCCCCCGGCACCAATGTGAAGCCGCAGGCACCACTGCCAGCGGCTCGAAGGTGAATCCACCGCCGTCCGCTCCCCATTTCCCGCGGTCTCCGGAGCGGCTATGCAGGTGGCCCCTGCACCAAGATGAAGCCACTGGCTCCACAGCCAGCGGCTCGAAGGCGAATCCGCCGCCGTCCGCTCCCCGTGGTCTCCGGAGCAGCTATGCAGGTGCCCCCTGCACCAATATGAAGCTGCTGGCTCCGCAGCCAGCGGCTCGAAGGCGCATCTGCCGCCGTCCGCACCCCGTGGTCTCCGGAGCGGCTATGCAGGTGCCCTCCCCGGCACCAATATGAAGCCGCTGGCTCCGCAGCCAGCGGCTCGAAGGCAAATTTCACACAGAGAGTGGTGAATCTCTGGAACTCTCTGCCACAGAGGGTAGTCGAGGCCAGTTCATTGGCTATATTTAAGAGGGAGTTAGATGTGGCCCTTGTGGCTAAGGGGATCAGAGGGTATGGAGAGAAGGCATGTATGGGATACTGAGTTGGATGATCAGCCATGATCATATTGAATGGCGGTGCAGGCTCGAAGGGCCGAATGGCCTACTCCTGCACCTAATTTCTATGTTTCTATGTTTCTAAATCTGCCGCCGTCCACTCCCCACGGTCTCCGGAGTGGCTATGCAAGTGCCCTCCCTGGCACCAATATGAAGCCGCTGGCTCCGTAGCCAGCGGCTCGAAGGCGAATCTGCCGCCGTCCGCACCCTGCGGTCTCCGGAGCGGCCATGCAGGTGCCCTCCCCGGCACTAATATGCCAGTGGCTCGAAGGCGAATCCCCGCCGTCCGCTCCCCGCGTCCCGCGGTCTCCCGAGCGGGTTCTCCACCATATGAAGCCGTTGGTTTGCTGCCAGCGGCTCAATGGTGAATTTACCGCCGCTCGCTACCCGCATTCCGTGGTTCCGAGCGTCTAGGTCCGTGGGCGGGATTCCCCGTGATCGGGGTTCCCTGAAGTTCGAGACTGGGGTTTCCCCTACGTCCCGACTTAGCCCCGGACTTTTAGCAGGACCTCTAAGTGGAGGTTCCTGCAAGAAGATTTTAAAAACCTGAAAGTATTTTTAAAACTTACCTCAGGTCTGTTGCCGGCAGGAGAATCACTTCACCCTGCCAGTCGTCACGCAATGCGATAGACGATATGACACGCATGCGTACTGGACGGGGTCTTCACGTAGTCACTCACGTGACTCCGAAGTAAAATTGTAAGCTCGCCTCTTGTGCAAGTCCATTTCCCATAAACAAGGGGACAGCCCTTCAACTATCCTAGGTTTACGGTCTAGCATTCCCTTTAGTAAATCTTTCAACCTTATTTTGTTAAAGGGGGGGTACACAAAAATGCTGGAGAAACTCAGCGGGTGCAACAGCATCTATGGAGCGAAGGAAATAGGCGACGTTTCGGGCCGAAACCCTTCTTCAGACTGATGGGGGGTGGGGGGGAGAAGGAAGGAAAAAGGGAGGAGGAGGAGCCCGAGGGCGGGGGGATGGGAGGAGACAGCTCGAGGGTTAAGGAAGGGGAGGAGACAGCAAGGGCTAGCAAAATTTGGAGAATTCAACGTTCATACCTCCGGACGCAAGCAACCCAGGCGGAATATGAGGTGCTGTTCCTCCAATTTCCGGTGTTGCTCACTCTGGCAATGGAGGAGACCCAGGACAGAGAGGTCGGATTGGGAATGGGAGGGGGAGTTGAAGTGCTGAGCCACCGGGAGTTCAGGTAGGTTATTGCGGACTGAGCGGAGGTGTTCGGCGAAACGATCGCCCAACCTCCGCTTAGTCTCCCCGATGTAAATCAGCTGACATCTAGAGCAGCGGATGCAGTAGATGAGGTTGGATAAAGGGGGTTAAAGGGGGTTCTTGTCAGACAAATCTGTTGTTTTTTTAAGGAGGTAACAAGCAGGATAGAGATTTGCTGGATGTTGTTTACTTGCATTTTCAGAAAACCTATGATAAGGTGCCACACATAAGGTTGCTAAACAAAATAGGAGCCTGTGGTATTAGAGGCAAGGTACTAGCATGGGTGGAAGATTGGCGGACTGGCAGAAGGCAAAGAGTGGAAATGAAGGAGGCCTTTCCTGTTTGGCAGCCAGTGGTTTCCGCAAAGAGTCAGTGTTGGGTCCACTACTTTTGACTTTATATGTTGATGATTTGGATGAGGGAATTTATGGGTTTGTTGCCAGATTTGCAGATGATATGAAGATGGTGGAGAGGCGGATAGTACTGAGGAAGCAAGGAGATTGCAGAAGTACTTGGACAGGTTAGGAGAGTGGGCAAAGAAGTGGCAGATGGAATACAGTATAGCAAAGTGTACAGTCATGCACTTTGGTAGAAGGAATAAAGGCATAACTACTTGCTATATGGGGAGAGGATTCAGAAATGTATATCTTGTCAGAAGTTTGTACATTCTCCCTGTGACTGCATGGATTTTCTTCGGGTGCTCCGGTTTTCTCCCACACTCCAAAGACATACAAATTTGTAGGTTAATTGGCTTCTGTAAATTGTAAATTGTCCCTATTGCGCAGGATAGTGCAGATGCTCTGCGCCTGTACTCTCTGGAGTCTAGAAGGATGAGGGGAGATCTCATTTAAACCTACCGGATAATGAAAAGCCTAGATAGAGTGTTCGCGGAACAGTTGTTTACAGTAATGGTAGAGTCTAGAACCAAAGGGCACAACCTCAGAATAAAAGGGCATACAGTATCTTCAAAATGGAGATGAAGAGGAATTTGTTTAGCCTGAGGATGGTGAATCTGTGGAATCCATTGCCACAGATGGCTGTGAAAGCCAAGACATTGGGTATTTTTAATGTGGAGATTGATAGGTTCTTGATTAGGAAGGGTATCAAAGGTTATGGGGAGATGGCTGGAGAATGGAGTTGAGAGGGAAAAACAGATCAGCCTTGATTGAATGGCAGAGTAACTTGGTGGGTTGAATGGCCTAATTCTGCTCCTATGTCTTATCACCTTATCCTTTAAGATGATCCATAAAACTTCATTTTAATTAAGTTTTGGGTCTTGCCCAAATCTCTATCTATGGCTTGGTGTCACACTTTCTCTCGCAACCTTCCTGCAAATCACCTTAGGACACCCTACTATTTTAAAAATCTACCCATGGGCAAATTGTTGTTATTACCAAAAAATAAACCTAGAGACTTCAGGAAGAATTAACACACTCTCTGGCCAACCATTCTAAATGTTCGAAGGTCACTGCTGAAAACTAAAAAGCTGCTTTCACCGGATTTTTACAATGGACTTCAGATGCATTTCACCGCATAGAATTTCAATTGAGGCTCATTGGAAGTTCTTCCACCTTTGAGAAGGAAAGGTATTGGTCTCATTCCTAAAACAATAACACAGAAATCTGGACTGTCATTCCAGTGAATTGCTGAATGTCATACACTGGTAAAACATCGCGCGCTGCGGGACTGTGGAGCGAACAGCTGCGGGCGGCGGCGCTGAACTTAACATCGGGAGCCTGGGATCTCTAGATGAGATCGCCAGTTGTGGAGCTCCAACCGGCGCGGCCTTGTTGGCTTCGGAAGCCGCGGCCTCCAGTGCGGAAGCGGCCGTTCCAGGGTTCCCAGGCCGCTGGGAGGACTCTCCCGACGCCGGAGCAACATCACCCAGCGAGAACGGCCAGGAACATCGGGCCTCCGTAGAGGCAACTGTGGAGGCCTCAATGTGCCCGACTATGGGTGAACTGGGGTTGGGGACTGGACTTTGTGCCTTCCCTCATGGTGGGAGCCATTGTGGGGGGATGTTCTTTGTGTTTAAGACTCTTATTGGTGTTATGTCTGTATTCTTTTTTTGTGTGCTGCAAAATGGCAAAAAGCATTTCACTTCACTAATGCTTTTTGTATGTGACAAATGGTTTGTCACAGTAGTATGTGAATGTGACTAATAAAATACCTTTGACCTTTGATACCTTTGGAGGTGCTTTTTGGAAGAATTGTTAAATATAGGCCCTATTTACTTACTTATTGAAAAAAAAAACAATATTACAACTATTCCTCAATTTATGGGCATGTGTTCCTGGAAAATGGTTTGTTCAGCAAATATCTGTAAATCGAAACGCCTGGGCAACATACATATTGGTATTGTGATACACCGCACTTCAATCATTAGAACTAAGACACTGTTCATTTTAGCTCCATAAATCTAGGACATGAACCCACTGAGTCAACGGCATGAAAGCAATAATTTGTATATCAAGAAATTAGTGTATATCAAAGAATAGCAGAAGTTGTCCCCAATGCACTGGCCAGATTTTACTGCCCCGTCATAATCACTGAAACAGAATGTTATTTATTATCCAAGTGCTGTTTTAGGGAGAATACTGTGTGCGGATTGGCCACTGCATTTGCAAAATCACAATATTCAGAATGTTATAGAGTCATCGAACATGGAAACAGGTCTCTTGGTCCAGCTCATCCATGCCGACCAAGATGCCCCATGTAAGCTAGTCCCATTCTGCCCATGTTTGACCTATATCCCTCTAAACCTTTCCTATCCATTTCCCTGTCCAGGTCTCACTTAAATGTTGCTACATTTCTTAAATAAAACGAGAAAATGCTGGAAATGCTCAGTATGTCAGGCAGCATCTGTGGAAAGAGAAACATGGGTGAAATGGGAACAGCCTGCCCGACCAGCATTTCCTGTTTTTATGTCAGATTACCAACATCTGCAGTTCTTTTGATTTTCATTCGGAATGTACTTCTTTGGCTGTAAAGTAGTTTGAGATATTATGGAATGTTCAACTGCCCAAAATTCCTTCCCCGGTCAGTAGTGCGTTGGTGAAATTCCAATCCTGTCAAGAGCAAAGTACAACATGAAGCCACATCTTTTAGAATTATCAGTGGGTATAACCATTTAGGCATATGTAAGTGCAAATCTTCATTGTTTCCTTGTCGATGGTCTTCATGATGCAACTAAAGAGCCATATGGTGTGTTACTGGTTCCTGATGAAGGCACAATACAATCATCAATCTTTATGGCTATGAGATGAGGAGGATGGCATCAGTATGAAGCAATGTGAATGTGGAAACCTTACAGTTCCTTCATCATTTGCCACAATGCAATAATTCTTCAGGACACACTTTTAAGTCCCAAATTCAATTAAAAATCCTGCACTCAATCTTTATATCTTCATATCCAAATTCCCCACTTCCCTACAATTTTTAAACACATCATTGTTTGCATCTGACCAGTGCATTGGGGACAACTTCTGCTATTCTTTGATATACACTAATTTCTTGATATACAAATTATTGCTTTCATGCAGTTGACTCATTGGGTTCATGTCCTACTCTACACCTAACTCTCTAACTTCCCTCGGTTAGGTTTCCAAACTACTGCTGGTATTGACACTACACTGGTTTACTCATGGTCCTTTGTGATTAGGATGTATTGTTTTACCTCGTCCTCTTTAACCTTCCAGTCCCCCTCCACTGACTCTTCTTCGAGGTGCAGATTTGTGGTAATGCCTCTTCTAGTTTCACTCCTTGCCCTTTCATTAGCACACACCTTAAGACTGCGATGTTCATATGAAATTTCTTCATCTAACCATTTCTCACTATTAAAACCCCAGAATCATCTATTCCTAAATGCAATTTTAATCAGATCATTTCATTTCCATTTTCCCTCCATGACTTCATTCTGTGAAACACTTTGGAACATTTTGTTATATGAAAGATATGCAAACTATTGTTCTTATGTTGTGATTTTCTTTTTCCAGGAACATGTATTCAAATCTAGAATTAGTCTGAAGAAGATCTTGAAGAAACATCACCCATTCCTTCTATCCAGAGATGCTACCTGTCCCACTGAGTTACTCCAGCATTGTGGGTCTATTCTCGATGTAAACCAGCATCTGCAATTCCTTCCTACACATTAGAGGCTCTGTTGTTTGTTTGCAGAGGCTGTCACAATTTATTCATTAAACTTTAACAACCTCATTTGCTTTTTATTCCAGTCTTATGAAAATGCTCAGCATCATTCTCATTGATGTGATCCATCTAGGCAGAATGGAAAGGCTTTGAAATGCTTCATGCCCAGAAAGGTGAGTCACTGCATGACGAGCCAGCAAGTGCTTTTTTCTCGGAAATTAAAAGCAGCGTACAGTTGCAAAATTCTAAGCCACACAAGACCCAAGGTCGCATGTGCAATAGAAAGGGCTCTACAATATTAATTGTTTTCTGTCCTTGCAAAGTGAGCAGAGTGAAACAGTGGAGCATGGTAGTGGGGATGTGCATGGCAAAGAGGCCTGAACAGGGAATATGAAGGATTCAGCCGAGCAGTGACAAAATCGGGAGTGATTGGCTGCTGATGGAGCAGCCGTGGAGGACATCGATAGCATCGCCAGTAGCCAATACAAAGGAAATGCAAATGCTTGTTTATACCACAGACATTAATTCTGGAGGAAACCCAACGGGTCAGGCAGCATCTGTAGAAAATGGATAGGTGACATTTTGGAGAGTGACCTTTCTTCAGTGTGATTGTAGCGGAGGGGGATGGGAGTTGGAGGGGGGGGGGGGGGGGAAACTTGAAGCAAGAAAACTATAAAGGACAAAACAGGCCCGGCAACAGATGACCTCAGACATGGAGGTTCCCTGATAGGCCAATTGTTGGCTAGGGATGGTATAATCCCATAAAGGTTACATCGTTGCAAACTGTAGAACTCGTTCACGGACTATTGGTGGAGGAAGAAGGGTCCGGGGTGGGGGAGAAGAGGGAGGGAAGGAGGAGGGAGGTGTATGTGGAAGTTAGCTGAAATTCGAGAATTCAACGTTCATACCACTGTAAGCTCCCAAGCGAAATATGAGATGCTGTTCCTCCAATTTGCGTATAGCCTCACTCTGGAATGAGTTCAACGGGACAGTGGGGCAGGAACAGGAACTTGTGTTTGTGGCTTTTGGGGAGCAGGTGGAAGCAGACAGTGCTGGTCTGGGGAATTTCCAACCAATTTCCCTTTACTTACACTCTCCTCCACCTAGTGGAATTTGTCCTCACCTTCAACAACTTCTCCCACTTTATCCAAGTTTAAGGTGTAGCCATGTGCACTAGTATGGACCCCAACTATGCCTGTCTTTTTGTTGGTTACATCAAACAGCCCTTGTTCCAGGTATATAGTGGACCTATCCCCCAACTCTTTCTCCACTACATCGATGATTGCATGAGCACAGCTCATGGGCACAGCCTCCAACTTTATCATCCCTCTGCACTGTCCACTTCCACCTCCTCCCCCACAAATAGAAACATAGAAAAATAGGTGCAGGAGTATTCCATTCAGCCCTTCAATCAAGCAAAGCCATTCAATATGATCATGGCTGATCATCTAAAATCAGTACCCCGTTCCTGCTTTTTTCCCATATCCCTTGATTCCGTGGGGGACACATTGACTCTGTTGCTCCTGTCCCACTGAACACATCTCCACATACACTGATTCTATCCTATCCACCCTTTTCCAATCCGTTCCCATTTTACATCTGAGACACCTCACACACCTTTCAAATCTTTAAAAACTTTCCGTTTCTAGGCCCAACGCACTCATCTTCACCATGGACGTCAAGTCCCTCTACACCTCCATCCCCTACCAGGAAGTTCCAACAATTGGCCAATCAGAGAACCTCCATGCCTGAGGTCATCTGTTGCCGGACTGATTTGTCCCGTTTCATTTTCTCTCGGTTCCACTCCCTCCCACCCCCCCCCCCACTACAATCAGCCTGGAAAGGGTCCGATTCAAACCATCACCTATCCATTTTCTCTAGAAATGCTGCCTGACCCACTGAATCACTCCAGCATTTTGTGTACTTTGACGGCGTCGCTTGGCCGAGCTCTGCAACACCAACCAACCCAGTGCCACCGCCAGGACAATGGGCCTTTTAAGGCCAAGATAAGACTCAATATTTTTACAAACTTGATATTTGAAGACCACAAGATGGCACCGGAAACCTGGCAGTTCTTTGTGTACATTCTCAGTTAAGTTTACTATTCTCACACTACAAACTTGGTGCACTTTTGTACTTATTTATGACTGTGTATATGGTCATAGAGTCATAGTGTGATACAGTGGAAACAGGCCCTTCAGCCCAACATCCACACTGGCCAACATGTCCCAGCTACACTAGTCCCACCTGCCTGCATTTGATTCATATCCCAACAAACCTGTCCTATCCATGTACCTGTCTATCTGTTTCTTAAACCTTTGGATAGTCCAAGCCTCAACTACCTCATCTGGCAGCTTGTTCCACACACCCACCACTCTTTGTGTGAAAAAGTTACCCCTCAGATTCCTATTAAATCTTTTCCCCTTCACCTTGAATCTATGTCCTCTGGCCCTCGATTCCCCTATTCTGGGCAAGAGACTCTGTGCATCTACCCGATCTATTCCTCTCATGATTTTTACCTTTAAATTCCTGGGCATGCATATTTCCGAAGATCTTTCCTGGACCTAGCACACTGATGCAATTATAAAGAAAGCACATCGGCGCCTCTACTTCCTGAGAAGATTACGGAGATTCGGTATGTCAAATAGGATTTTCCTGAACTTCTACAGGTGTTCAGTAAAGAGCATATTGACTGGTTGCATCATGGCCTCCTTCAGCAACTTGAACGTCCAGGAGGGGAAAAGGCTGCAAAAAGTTGTGGCCACTGCCCAGTCCATCACCGGCTCTGACCTCCCCACCATCAAAGGGATTTATCAGTCGCTGCCTCAAAAAGGCTGCTAACATCATCAGAGACCCACACCATCCTGGCCACACACTCATCTCACCACTGTCATTGGGAAGAAGGTGAAAACTGTAATGACCAGGTTCAGGAATGGCTTCTTCCCTTCAGCCATCACGCTATTAAACACGACAACAAATAAGCTCTGAACTACAACAGACTATTATTATTATTGCACTATAATTGTTTGCTTTTTAAGTATGTGTGTATGTGTATATATCACACTCAACGTTTTTCTCTCATTTATGTACTATATTTACATATTCTGTTGTGCTGCAGCAAGTAAGAATTTCATTGTTCTATCTGGGACAATGACAATAAAACACTCTTGACTCTCTTGACTCTTGACACCTCTATAAGATCATCCCTCATCCTCCTGCATTCCAAGGAATAAAGACCCAGCCTACTCAACCTCTCCCTATAGCTCACACCCTTTAGTCCTGGCAACATCCTCGTAAATCTTCTCCGAACCCTTTCAAGCTTGACAATATCTTTCCTATAACATGGTGTCCATAACTGAACACAATATTCTAAATGCAGTCTCACCAACGTCATATACAACTGCAACATGACCTCCCAACCTCTGTACTCAATGCTCTGACTGATGAAGGCCAATGTGTCAAAAGCCTTTTTGACCACCTTATCTACCTGTGACTCAACCTTCAAGGAACCAAGCATTTGCACTTCAATGGACAATAGACAATAAACAATAGACAATAGACAATAGGCGCAGGAGTAGGCCATTTGGCCCTTCGAGCCAGCACCGCCATTCAATGTGATCATGGCTGATCATCCCCAATCAGTACCCAGTTCCTGCCTTCTCCGCATATCCCGACTCCACAATTTTTAAGAGCCCTATCTAGCTCTCACTAGATGAACCGTCCGTAATGTCGCCTCTGAACACAGCCGTGACATCCTCCCTAACCAACAATGCAACCCCCCCCCCCCTCCTCTTTTTCCCTCACCCCTGTCTCTCTTGAAGCTCCTGTACCCCTGAACATTGAGGTGCCAGTCCTGCCCCTCCCTTAACCAGGTTTCAGTCATGGCTACAATGTCCCAGTCGCTCATACCTATCCACGCCTTAAACCCATCTGCCTTATCCGTCAGGCCCCTAGCATTAAAATACGTGCAGTTTAAACCAACCCTCCTTCCTCGCTCTCTGCCTTTCACCTGCCTTTTCAGTCCACTAACCTTTCTCTCACCACCCTCCATACCAACTTCTAACCACTCATCTGCCTCTGTCCCGTATGAGATCCCACCGTCCTGCCAAAATCATAGTATGATTTTACTGAATTGTTTGCAATACAAATAATTTTGTTGCGTCTTGGTTTATGTGACAATAAACTGCTACTGTGCCCTTGAGCCATGGAATAATCGATGGAAACCTGAGCCCAAGCAGTGAGGGGTAAGTTATTTACTTACAAGCTACCTGCTTACAATCCCTCTCCAGCTACAGTTGAATACAAGTAGCAGATGCTCTTTATTTCCCATAAAATAGTATTGTGCAGCACACTTGAACGCTGCACAGCACACTGCAGCACTGCAGATCAGATTTCTAGTGCTGCACTGCAAACCCTACAGTAAGTCACGCGTAGTATTTCCTAAGGACGGGTCTAGAAATTCTCAGATTTGGCACTGATTTTTCAACAAATGTCAAAACAAGAATTATTTTCCAAAAGAGGGACATAAATATGACCATTTCTGGTTCAAGTCGTCATGCAGGACATTCAACTGGGTATTTCAGGTCATTATTCACGCTTGAATGCCTGAAGTGAGCTTCACCTGCAGGGGATTAAATAATTCCTCATTCTAAGCTCTTTTTGGAACACTGAGGGGGAGACCAAGTTGTCGGAGGGACGACTATTGGAGCACTGTGCCGGGACAATTAGGCCTTCACAATACTACAATGGATTGTAACGTGTAAGTTCTCTAAGGCAAGATGGTTCTTGATGCCACCCCAAACATCATCAGCCCCCTCCACACTACCTTCCCAAACCTCCTGCACTATGCACTCGGCTGTGATCACGCCAATGGTCACTTGTCTGCCGACGCAGGCCATTCATCTCATTCTCACTGTCCCTTCCCCAATTTAACAGATTAAAATTTCTCCTTATCTACTCTCCACAGCCCCCCACCACCACCCAACCTCCACCTCCCCTGAACATTTCTGATCACCAGCCTTAGACCTTGGGCACTATCTAAATTTGCAGCTGTAAATCCAAGGCAGAAATGTTCTTTGGTCTGCCACTGTTATATCCATCCAGAACTCTAATTAGCATGCATTAGAATTCCAATGCTTGGAGTTTTCTACAGCATAATGCTCCATTTATGCTATGAAACTGAAAGCAGCCTGCCCCTTAAGAAATATCAGAAAAATATTTGGAGGTTTAGTGCTGTCAGGTATATATCCAGTTAGCCAAGCAATTTCTAATCACTGGTTTTCTTCAAATGTGGGGCTATCTTTATGTCCCTTCCTCCTCCCAGGAGAGAGGAAAATAAGGATCATGCATTGAGTTGCTCATGTTGAAATAACAGCGACCTTATTTTGCAACCAGGGTCACGAGGCTGTGCAACACAAATGATACCATACATCATTGATTTACATTGACTGAATTAATTAAATTATACTTTATTGTGTGGGCATCTGATATTTCGACTGCTGTTTGGGGATTCTGCTGTGATCAGGCAGAAGGTAAAGGCTTGGAGATAAGGCAGGGAGGCCGAAGGGTTAAAACGTGTGGATGAAGAGTATTACACAAAAATGAGCCAGATACGTGTGCTGGAATTAGTGCAGTGCAGAGGAATGCTGGCATGTGAATCTTTCAGCTTTAATCAACAATAAGACATTCCCTGAGACATATCTAAACAAATCTTTTCATTTCACTGTTAAAACTCTGAGCTGGTAATGCATATTTACCATATTAAGAATGCTGGGCATAACTTTCAAAATGTTCACATAGGCTACTGGCTAATTTTGTTTATGGTTTGTGGTATGTGCTGGTAAGCGAGTGATGCTGATGTAAACTTCAAGAAGACCAAAGTGGAAGAGTTGAGATACAAAAGAAAATGGTGTTTGCTTTTAAGAGACATTCTGCATAAAATTCTTATTACTGAATTTGATTTAGTTGCCCATTCTAGAGACTGAAAATGAATGTATCTTGTCATAAAGTCATAATTTCATACAGCACAGAAACAGACCCTTCAGACCAACTTGTCCCATTAGCCTAGTTTTGGCCCTTATCCATCTAAACCGTTCCTCTCCATATACCTGTCTAAGTGTCTATTAAATGGTGTTATTGTACCTGCCTCAACTATCTGGCAGCTTATTCCATATCCCCACCACTCTCCGACTGAAAATGTCGCCCCTCAGGTTCCTACTAAATCTTTCCTCTCTCACCTTAAACCTATGTCATCTGGTTCTTGATTTCCCTACTCTGGGTAATGGAAACTGTGCATTCACCATATCGATGTGCATTCTTCACTAACAAAGAATCCCGTCCTGAAACGTCTCCTCTCCATGTTCTCCAGGGATGCTGCCGGTCCCGCTGAGTTACTCCAGCACTTTGTGTCCTTTTTTTAAATTCCATGTGTCTTCTTGCCCACTTCTCCAACCACTCCTGCTACATTGAGGGATCTGACCATAGGATTCCAAGATGCTTTACTTCTTCAACACTTCTTGGTGTCTCATCATTTATTGTGTATCCCTCTCCCAAAGATTACCTCTTCAATCTTTACTTGCCAGGTTCCCTTGTGTTAATTAATAATATACTTATATTAAAGTGGAAGTTTGCAGCCACCCTAAAAACATTTTATGGCGTATCCTTCTTTTGAGAGGGTATTGATTGTTTCCTCCATGGCTCACTTCCATTAAAACTGTAAGTAGCCATGGTCAAGGCAAAATATCCAGTCATTTCCATCTAACAGACCCACCATAATTTCTATACAGGTATTAGAAATCCACCATGAAGCCAATACCAAGTTAGGAACCTATCTCCTTTAATTTAGTTTCATCAAGTAATCAATATTATATTCTCATCAAAAATGATAAAACAGAAATAAAGCAATTATGTCTTAGTGAATGTACACGCCACTTTGAATCACATTTGATATGAGAGACATAAATGAAATGGAAAAATGATTCAACAAACACTGTACCTTGTTTACCTGTAAGGAACACACACACCTGACAAAACGCAATCTTCACATCCAGGATCGGTTCACTGCTGTAGTACAAGAAATGTCGGCTCATAAATACCTGCAGGGAAAATGAAAATGCTAATGTTGTTTTTAATCCATTTTATGATGAATGCATCCTCACTGAATTAAACAAGTCACTTAAGGTTAGAATGGCATGATAAATTAGATGTTGGTTTACACAATATTGACACTTGCAATATTTGTACATGGCCAGTAAATTACTCCTCATTCTCGATTCTTTTCAATTATCAAAATTGCAGTCAGTTCTCCTTAAGTCAAGATCCTGAGAGGGAACAGTGTCCTTAATTGGAATGATATTGAAAAATCCAGTAGTTTCAATTTGCGCCGACTACATCCATTCTACAAACCTGCGTCACGCAATTTATTTTGCTCAGCCATCAATTTTGTACAAGCTTTCCAATTTAATGGAAACCAGCCAGCAATATCTGTTTATTAAGCCCTATTTAGAAAGAAGATACTTCATCATTTTGAAATATTTGGAAGAATGGTGCCTTCTAAATAGATGCAGAGAGACTAGGATATGTCTGATGAAAAGTCATCGACCTGAAATGTTCACTATGCACTCTCACTGCAAGTGTTGCACGAGCTGGTGAGTACCTAAGGCATGTTCTGTTTTAATATCAGAATAATCAGCAGCAATATTATTATTCTTTTGTAATAACATTCCAATAAAAACGTTATTTGCTAACCTGCAGGTTCAAATTGCAGCATACACTCTCGACTACAAAAATACAGGAAGAATGAAGTAGATATATCTTTACATTATATATTCAGAGTGAATATTTGACAGCATAATAGCGGAATAGAGTAAGTCAGAATGTGTTATAATTCAAATCAGATTGCTTTGAATTGTTTGTTTAATAGAAACATAGAAACATAGAAATTAGGTGCCATAGTAGGCCATTCGACCCTTCGAGCCTGCACCGCCATTCAATATGATCATAGCTCAGGATTTTATCCCTGATGATTGTGCACTGTATTTTTTAGCAGAAGTTATCTTGCTATTAAGTCTTCTTGAAGATATATGTTTAGTTTGACATGTTAATAGTGATTTTAAGTGATTAAAAGTAATTTTAACAAATTATCTGTACGAGGGGGATGTTGTGTAGGAAGGATTCTGAAGAACGGACTCAACTTGAAATGTCACCCATTCCTTCTATCCATAGATGCTGCCTCTCCCTCTGAGTTACTCCAGCGTTTTGTGTCTATCTTCGAGGAGGGTATTTTTTTTTTATTGTAGTGTTTTAATATTGTGTCCAATGATCACAGGTGTCTGTTCTTGCATGCCATCTTGGAGCTGATCGTCACCTTGGAGCTGGTTTTTCACTTCCTGTCCACAATGCCCACCTATTAGGAGCGACAGGAAATCTGAGCACGTATGCATTTTATCAATTTGCCACCCAGACAGCACCGTCTGCATTCACTGACACAGGATGGGCAGAGCAGGTATTCATTATCAACAGAAGATATTGGAAGCCATTTAGAAAATCAGTGAAAAACACAATTAAACCGTCTGATAAATCACTCAAGCTTTTCAATTTCATCATAAACAACACCAATTGAGGAACATTGAAAAATATTGTTTAAAATTCATTAGATGTCAAATTCCTAAAGTGATAAGGGAGCACAAATCTGAAACTGCAGTGGAAATCTGGTATCACCTCCATCAAGGTCATTGTGGTGACAGATCAAAGGATGGCACTGCAACAACCTTTCCTAACATTGAGTTCCAGCAGCCTTGGTCTAACCCAAATCATCTCTGCACGGCTCACCTGAAACTCCAGGCCTAGGTCATAGCATGACCTCTTGAACGGAAGTTTGCAAATTTATTGCGAGATGGCCCCCAGATAACTTTTGAAGATTTATGATAAAGCCATTATAAAATAAAATGGAATGTGGAATATTGCGGGGCAACTGAACAAAAATATTATACGATCTGTGATAAATGTTTAGCTAGGCTTTGTTTAAAACGATCCATGCAGTTTTGTTTTTATAAAGGGCCACCAAATTCAAATTCATTTTCCTACCATTTCAAGCAGGGTGCAAGGCCACCAAATTCAAGTGCAGTTTCTTACCACTTTGAGCAGGGTGCAAGGCCACCAAATTCAAGTGCAGTTTCATTCCATTTCAAGCAGGGTGCAAGGCCACCAAATTCAAATGCAGCTTCATACCATTGCATGCAGGGTGAAACCACCATAAAACCACACAAAACACCAAACTCACAGTTCAGTAGCCATTCAGTGTGTTCAGTTGATTCACAGCTCAGACAGAGTCGTGACCTCTCCCTCTCCCATCATGCAGAGACTGAGCCACACCCACACTTCTGGGTTTTATAATCACTCCCCCTCCCACCGGAAAAGGTGTGGCCTTCATGGCGTGAATGACATAAGAGAGATTCTCAACAGTTTTTAAACACGAATAACACTTTAATTTTTATTGATGGGAAGAATTCTCTGCACGTGCTGAGCAGAGGGGGACTGAGTAAGATGGCCAAAAATCACAGCTGCAAGTGGTAGCGTTTTATCTAAAATCAATATACAGTGCAAACAGGAAGTAAGTGCATTTGCAGTAGTGCCTTTTAACTTCAAGCTAAAGCACCCAAACCGCCATTTGCAGTAAGTAGTGCCTTTCAACTTCAAGCCAAAGCACCCAAGCCGCCATTTGCAGTAAGTAGTGCCTTTCAACTTCAAGCCAAAGCACCCAAGCCGCCGTTTGCAGAAAGTAGTGCCTTTCAACTTCAAGCCAAAGCACCCAAGCCACCATTTGCAATAAGTAGTACCTTTTAACTTTAAGCCAAAGCACCCAAGCCACCATTTGCAGTAAGTAGTGCCTTTCAAGCCAAAGCACCCAAGCCACCATTTGCAGTAAGTAGTGCCTTTCAACTTCAAGCCAAAGCACCCAAGCCACCATTTGCAGTAAGTAGTGCCTTTCAAGCCAAAGCACCCAAGCCACCATTTGCAGTAAGTAGTGCCTTTCAACTTCAAGCCAAAGCACCCAAGCCACCATTTGCAATAAGTAGTGCCTTTTAACTTTAAGCCAAAGCACCCGCCACCATTTGCAGTAAGTAGTGCTTTTCAAGCCAAAGCACCCAAGGCACCATTTGCAGTAAGTAGTGCCTTTCAACTTCAAGCCAAAGCACCCAAGCCACCATTTGCAGTAAGTAGTGCCTTTCAAGCCAAAGCACCCAAACCACCATTTGCAGTAAGTAGTGCCTTTCAACTTCAAGCCAAAGCACCCAAGCACCATTTGCAGTAAGTAGTGCCTTTCAACTTCAAGCCAAAGCACCCAAGCCACCATTTGCAGTAAGTAGTGCTTTCAACTTCAAGCCAAATCACCCAAGCCACAATTTGCAGTAAGTAGTGCCTATTAACTTCAAGCCAAAGCACCCAAGCCACCATTTGCAGTAAGTAGTGCTTTTAACTTTAAGCCAAATCACCCAAGCCACCATTTGCAGGCAGTGCCTTTTTACTTCAAACAAACCATATTTTCATTTTCAAACCACATTAAGGGGACTCACAGTTGAGTAGACATGTGTTCAGTGTTATTCAGAGCTCAGAGAGACGTGACTCTTTGGCTTCATTCATCAGGCACACCACTTCCTGTCTTTATAGATCCTCCCCCTCCCTCCAGCAGGGGCAGCAGAGAGAATGGTGATTTAAAAAAAAAACATTAATATCTCTCTGATTTGTCATCAATGGGAAAAAATCCTCTGGTCCAGGAAGGCGGATGGGGGCTCTGAGCGAGGTGGCCAAAAATGACGGCCGTAAGTGGTGGCGTTCTCTCAGAAATCGCAGCACAATGGGCCAAAAGCGGTCAAGATCAGATTTTTAGTAATATAGATGAATCGACATGGTTGCAGCAAGTGGATTTTACGGATTAAGAAATTAAATGAATAGTTAACTGGCTTCAAGATATAAAGCAGAGCATAAGGTTAATTACACATGGTATAAAGACTAGTAATCATTTTGTTATCTTTGCAAAGAAATTCAGAGAATTTGGTCAAGAAAGGACAAACCCTTTTGATATTCATGTTTCCTTTTCCTGGTCCTATATTTTGTTATATTTGGGGGGGGTTAGATGTTTTTTCCTTTTTACACAATTTATGTTTTCTAGCTAATTAGTTTATAATTCCCTGGGCATGATGCATCTTTTCCACTCTTCTGATGTTATGGCCATCTGATCTGTCTCCAAGGTTGAATACTAATGGAATTATTTAATAGTTCTACCATTTCACAACTGCTGTGATTTATCCTGGGTATTCCTTTGTGACTCCGTTTCCAACTTAAATTGCTTAACTTAATGAATGCATATGTAAAATGAATTAAATTAATGTAAATGAATGCTTCTGTAAAAATGTTACTGTTTGGCCAATGTTCTATGATAATATAATTTTGTGTAAAAAAACTATTAGAGAGCACAGTGGGTCAGGCAGCATCTGTGGAGGGAAATGGACAGACAATATTTTGGGTCAGGACTCTTCTTCAGACTGATGGTGTAAAGAATAGATAGTCTTGGGTAGATTACAGGCACCGGTCTACACCGGCATTTTCAACCGGTCCCTGCAAACCTGTACTGTTCCTGCCTGCTTCAAAGTCTCCACTATTGTCCCTTTACCTAAAAAGGCAAGGATTACTGGTCTTCATGACTACAGGCCTGTCACACTGACCTCTGTAGTCATGAAGACCCTTGAAAGGCTTGTGCTGGCCAAGCTGAAAAATATCACAAACCCTCTGCAGTTTGCATATCAGACCAATAGATCTGTGGATGACGCAGTTAACTTGAACTTCATCCTCCAGCACCTAGACCGCCAGGGGATCTATGCGAGGAATTTGTTTGTTGATTTTAGATCTGCATTCAAAACCATTGTGCAAGAGCTACTGCACTCCAAACTTTCCGAGTTGACTGTGCCTGAACCCCTCTGTCGGTGGATCACCAGCTTCCTGACAGACAGGAAGCAGCGTGTGAGTTTGGGAAAGCACATCTCGGACCCACAAACCCTCAGCATAGGAACACCGCAAGGCTGCGTACTCTCCCCTCTCCTCTACTCTCTCTACACCAAGGACTGCACCTCCACTGACTCCTCTGTCAAGCTTCTCAAGTTTGCAGATGACACAACTCTGATTGGACTGATCCAGGATGGGGAAGAATCTGCCTACAGACAGGAAGTGACATAGCTAGCATCCTGGTGCCATCGCAACAACCTGGAGCTCAATGCTTTTAAGACAGTGGAATTGATTGTAGACTTTAGGAGAGCTCCCCTTCCCCTCACCCCACTCACCATCAACAACACCACAGTCACATCTGTGGAGTATTTGCAGTTCCTGGGAACCATCATTTCCAAGGACCTTAAATAGACAATAGACAATAGGTGCAGGAGTAGGCCATTCGGCCCTTCAAGCCAGCACCGCCATTCAATGTGATCATGGCTGATCATCCCCAATCAGTACCCCATTCCTGCCTTCTGCCCATATCCCCTGACTCCACTATTTTTAAGAGCCCTATCTAGCTCTCTCTTAAAAGCATCCAGAGAATGGAGGGGCTACCATCAACTCCACAGTCAAAAAAGCACAACAGAGGATGTACTTCCTGCAGTAGCTCAGGAAGCACAATCTGCCACAGGCAATGATGGTCCAATTCTATACCGTCATCGTAGAGTCTGGTGTGGCTCATCCACCAAGCATGACATCCGGAGACTACAGCAAATCGTCCGATCAGCTGAGAAGGTTATTGGCTGCAACCTTCCCTCCATTGGCGAACTGTACACTGCAAGGGCCAGGAAACGAGCGGGTAAGATCATCTCTGACCCCTCTCACCCTGGCCACAAACTCTTTGAATCACTTCCATCTGGAAGGCGACTCTGGACTGTCAAAGCTGCCACAGCCAGACATAAAACAGCTTTTTTCCACGAGTAGTAGCCAATACTCAATAACCAAAAATCTGTAGCCTCCTTTTGCTCTGGTATTTTATTTAATTCACATGTTTAATCAATAATGTTTTATTATCAATGTTACTGTTTTATGTGTCATTCCTAACTTTCACTGTATGTCCTGTTGTTACTTGTGGGCAGAGCACCAAGGCAAATTCCTTGTATGTATATACTTGGCCAATAAACGTATTAATTCATTCATTCATTTACTCCATCAGCCTGAAGGATCCCAACCCAAAACATTATCTGTCCATTTCTGCCCCGTGAATACCGACTGACCCACTGAGTTTTTTACTTAAGATTCCAGCATCTTGAGATTCTTTGCTACTGGCTGGAATTCTTTGCCACAGAGTGACAAAGTCAGTGGATAAGACATTTTAAGGCAGAGATAGATAGATTCTTGATTAGTACAGGTGTCAGATGTTATAGGGAGAAGGCAGGAGAATGGAGTTAGGAGGGAGAGATAGATCAGCCAGGAATGAATGGAGGTGTAGACTTGATGGGCGAAATGGCCAAATTCTATCCCCATCACTTATGGACTTATGATCTGCTGTCTTTTGTGTCATACTTGCCCCCAATATAATTGTGTGGTTCCTCTATCATTTAAATTGTTTAATTAGTTGCTCTGCATTGCCTCTTATCTCTTCTGAAGTTCTTACATTTTAGCGGGATGTTTCTTGGGTTCTGTTGAAAACTATCTTTTCCTTACTGCTTACCATATTTTGTTGTCATTTTGTTTTCCAAGGTTAGATCAGAACTAGCTTTTCTTGAATCCCTTACTCTGGTTTTGTGTCATACAGTACTTGTATCCTTCTCAATTATTGTCATTGCAATTATTTTTCGCCATTGTCTACATGTTTCAATACTCATGTGCCACTATTCATTCACCATTCGGCAACGTTCAGCAAGTTCACTGTCGAATATCAGAGGATCGGGTTTACACCATGACAACAGAGCGATGGTCCGTTATAAAAAATAAACTGAAATAAATTCAGGCAAAAGAGTTGGAGACATTGCTCAAAGATTCTGACACCACATTTGTGAATGATCCACGACAACATACATAGTGAAAGATTAGTCTTTATTCCATAAGTAATCCAGAACATTTAAACTGCCAGCCATTCATACCCAGCTCGGCGTGGCTTCCGAGAGCTGGCTGACCTTGTCAACGACCCCTCCTCCTGGGTCTCCACCATGGTTGCAGCAGTCAAGAAGAACAAAGACAAAATAAGGATTTACATCAACCCCAATGATTTAAACACTGCCATCAAACAACCACACCATCCGATGTGGATGGTGGAAAAGGTCGCAGCCAACCTGGGTAAAGCCACAGTCTTCTCTGTCCTAGATACAATTAACTCATTTTGGCAAATACCGCTAGACCATGCGTCCTCCATGTTAACCACATTCACAACGCCCTTCAGACGCTACCGATTCTTACGAATGCCATTTGGCATCAATTCAGCCAGTGAAATTTTCCAACGTACTATGGAACAACTCTTTACTGGCTACACATGCAACATAATCATGGACGACATCCTGATCGCCGGGCGCAATGCATAAGAACATGACTCAAACCTGAAGCAGGTCCTGGATCGGGCCAGAGAGGTAAACCTCAAACTCAACCCCCTCAAGTGCAGGTTTCGAGTCGACGAAGTGACTTACGTGGGTCACATATTCACCAATAACGGCCTCAGGCCAGACCCTTCTAAAATCATTGCCATCAACAAAATGCCATCACCTATGGATGTGACAGCTCTACAGCGATTTCTAGGCATGGTAAACTACCTGGGAAAATTCATCCCAAACTTCAGCGAGCTGTCCCGCTGCGACAACTGACCCACAAGGATACACACTGGTCCTGGCACCAGCACCAGCAGAGGGCATTTGAAACCCTCAAACAACTAAAGATTTGCGCACCAACCTTCACATACTTTGATGCCAGGTTACCCGTCACCCTCACCTGTGATGCCTCCCAGTATGGACAGGGTGCCGCTTGCCTACAAGACGACGGGAAGGGTCCCAGACCGGTTGCCTATGCCTCCCGCACCATGACCAACACAGAACAGTGCTACGCTCAAATCGAGAAGAAGCTACTTGCGGTAACTTTTGTCTGTAAGAAATTCAAGGACTTTATCTTTTGCAACCCGATCACGGTTGACACCGATCACCAGCCCCTGGTCAGTATCCTCAGTAAACCGATCCACACGGCACCAGTGTGTTTACAACACATAATGATGGAACTACAGAAGTATGACTTTGAAAAGACTTTGCCTTCCATCACAGTGGGTCCACTGTGATGGATGTTTGTGTGAACTAAATTGTGTGTATGTCTAGGAATTGTCTTTGTTTGTATGGCTGTGGAAACAGAATTTCGTTTGAGCCTCACTGAGGCTCAAATGACAATAAATTGTATTGTATTGTATTGTATATCTATGAACGCGGTAAGGACATGCACTTAGCTGACACCCTCTCACGGGCACCTCGCCCAACCTGCGAAAAACGCCTGTCTGATGGTGAGCACGAGGGGTACATGGTTGTGATGGTCTCCTGCCTTCCATCTGCGGGCTTAGACATCCTAGTGGCACAAACAGCTGCGGACAAAATGCTACAATCGCCTGCCACGGTCATCCACCGCGGCTGGCCAGACAAACAGCACCACCTGCCCCTGGCTATCCACCCATTCTACCCTGTCCGCGACAAACTGGTCATTCAAGCCGACATTATAATGAAAGGATATAAAGCAGTTATCCCGACATCTCTTCACAACTAGTACTTTGATATTGTCCATGGGTGCCATCCTCCTGCAGAAATAACCCTCCAACAAGCAAAAGGTATGCTTTTCTGGCCTGATATGGCTAACTACATTCTCGAGAAAGTTGCTGCCTGCCCGATTTGCAACAGCCTGACCCCGCATCAACATAAACAACCACTTCTCCTGCACCCCACACCGGACTTACCCTGGTCCACAGTAGCAGCCGACATCTTTGAGTGGCACGGCAAACAATACCTAGTTCTAGTCGATTCCTACTCAGGATGGTTTGAAATCGACTTGCTCAGTAGCCCGACCTCACCCATGGTCATTCAAAAATTCACTTGCCACTTTTCTGTCCACGAAGCACCCCTCACGCTACTCTCAGAGAATGGAACTCAATTCTCCAGTCAGCTCTTCAAGGATTTTGCGAAACACTGGGATTTTCACCACACCACCAGCAGCCCCGAGTACCTGCAGTCCAACAGAACTAATGGAACGCTCACACAGGGCCGGCTCCGATGTCTATCTCGACCTACGTAACCTACAAAACATTGTCCGCGACACTCTCCTGGGATCTTCGGCCGAACGACTCATGCCACGGCGAACCCCCACCACCCTGCCTATGGCCAAGCAACTGCTAGAACGACAAGTTTGTGCGCCATCGGCGATCCAATCCCAGCTCCAATGCCACCGCGACATACAAAGAAAATACTATGATAAAACCAGCTCCCCGCTTCAACCGCAGTGGAATATCATTTATTCTGTGGATGTTCCACTGCATTAAAGTTCAGGCAAAATTAACGGGCAATATACATTGTCAACTTTCAGAATATACTGCTTGGTAAAGTTCTCCCTAAGCCCAGCCTGGGAGGTTGACTAGAGATCCAGTTGATGTTGTATGGGGTGGGGGGGGATAATTGAAGCCCTGTTTGTGAATGGGTTGTTAGGGACCAGTGAGGTAATTTCGATGGGAATCAAACCCCAGCTGATGAACAAGTGCTCATAGATTGATAAGAGACCAAGGTCGGAATTGGATCCTAGCTGTGGGTGAGTGGTTAAGGATTTGGGAGGGAAATCAGAGTGGGAATTGGGCACCAACTTGTGTTCGGTGGTTTGAAATAGGGAGACGAGCCAGCAGTGTTGGGAAACGTGGGTTGGGTGTGGGTGTTGGTTAGAAGAGACATTGGGAGCAGAATCAAGAATTATGTTTGAGGAGATCATGACTGGAGGTTGGCATCAAGATGTACGGGGCTTTGGTCAGCAAAGGCAACATGAGGGGGCATTACAGGTTTGGAGGTTTGAGGTGCAGGATAATTTGATGTTAGTGGTGACCTGAGCATCTAGGTCAATTTTTCACTTATCAGTAGCTTTCCCTGGTCAGTTCTGAAGTAGTGAGATCAGGTTGTCCTGGGAGTGTCTGATGATGGGTGTCCTGGGCCAACATGGCCCAACTTGCATGCAGTGCTCCACAAGGAGCTATGCATGAAGAATAATGTCACCCAAGTAACACAGAACACACATGGACATGGCAAGGGTGAATCAGAACAGAAAGTGCCCAGTTACATCTCATGATTTGTTGTTATTTGACTCAGAAATGGGTATAAATACTCTTTATCCTGGGCTAAATCGATTTGTGATCACATAGTACTGATAAAAATGTATCCAAAGTAATTTCCAGGTAATTATATTTTACTTCCAATCACATAAATTCTATTTCTGTTTTACTAATGCCAGATTATTTTCTCGAAAGCCTTCATGTAATCCTTCCTAAATACACCTCGTAAATGCAGCTACTCTACAATGTTGAATTTTTTCTGCAGCCACCTCAGTAATCTCTACCATATGAGCTTCCTTATAACATAGTATTGCGTATTTGTTTCATATTGACGCATTGCGTATAGCTGTACCTTTTGAACTGCAGTTTGTTTTTAATTATCTTCAGCCAGATTTTGTTTACTCATAACTTTATTCACAAACCAATTATATTTATCCTTTTTTTAAACTTTCATATACTCTCCTTTCCTGTTCCATTCATTTTGTAGGTTTATTTCACTGCTTGTAACTACACCATTTCACTCATTGGAGAGGGCCCCTGTCTGTACAAGCGGCTTAACAGCCTCTCCTCTGCTACACCACCCCCTGACATTCACACTCTCCCCTTCCTCAAATGGTGTTTTCTTTCGGTTTGTAATTATGCTCAGGATGAAGCCTGGCAGGGTTTCCCACCCCTCACCAATGTTCTCTCTCAGTTGCACGAGCACAATGACTAAATAAGGCAGAAATCTTCAAATAAAACATCGAATGTTTGCTTTCATCAGGTGAACAGCAATATAACAGGCTGAAGCCTGAAGAGTCTGAGTCTGAAGTCTGAGTCTGAAGAAGGGTTTCGGCCCGAAACCCTTCTTTGCCTATTTCCTTCAGTCCATAGATGCTGCTGCACCCGCTGAGTTTCTCCAGCATTTTTGTGTACCTTCGATTTTCCAGCATCTGCAGTTCCTTCTTAAACAATATAACAGGCATACTGTGTCTCATGCGATCTACAGCCTATAGCCTTCTAACTGGTGCTGTATAGTGCCAACTCAAGAAGATGAAAAGCTTGTATTTTTTTACGATTCATTTAATTTGCAGCTATCGTGGAGATACGATCGATAGATTACAATTTCAAACCTAATTCAAAAATATTTAAATAGAGGAGATAGATCATTTTTCATTATTTGGTGTCGGAAATAACACCATTTTTTTTTAACCTGCAACAAAATCCCGAAAGTGAATGCATACCAACTCTGAAATCTTTGACAATCAATTATTTCTCTTCCAAGGTAGCATGGTTAAGAAAGATTAGTTGACAACAATTTTCAAAAATCATTTTTTTTAAATGGTCAAACATATATTGGAAATCGCTGGTGGAATTCTTTGCTGGTGGAATTATATTAAGCTAACTGTAATGTTATTCAGAAATGCTATTTTATTCATCATTAAAATGTTGAGGTACTTCTTTTACTCTGAGTTCGCTGCAGCATGTAATATGCGCAATATTACTAACACATATTCACGTTCTGCTTACTATTACAAGTAGCTCTCTCTCTCCCTCTTTGCAGGTACAGCTTTGCATTATTAGGGGCAAAGCCAAAATTAGGAATTCAATAATTAAGGAATCCAACGGGAACACAGCAGTATGTGCAAGTTTACTTGAATAATTCAATCTATTTTTAAGCATTCAGTCCTCAGATGTAGCTGTTTCTCTTGGTTTTATTTTTTAGCTGATTCACAGTATGCCCTTCCCGGGTTATGAATGTTGTTGATCGTAAGGGCCCTGGGATAGGACCCTGATGTCACCCAAGATCAACCTGATTTAATTTCTTCCAGCAACACTCCAAACAAGCCCTGAATTGGGTGTGGCACACTGCATCTGCCTCCGAAATAAGAAACCACTGTTGTGCACAAAGGAAATGTATGAAGGGAAGTGCCACTTGGATTTCTGAGTGACCAGTGATATAGGATGATCTGATTCCACTCTGGCAAACAGTAATTGTGCTATACACTGAACCTAAAAAAGCAGTGCACCATGCCTGACATTTCAGCCACAGGAAGCCTCATGCTTGTGCATGAAGCAAAAAATGTTAATTATGAGCAACTAGCTGGCACCCTAAATCACTTTGGTCCCCTTATTTCCTTACTACCGTTCTTCAGAACCTGCAGCATACTATCCTCACCTGGTTGGGTCAGCACATTGATGAAGCGGTAGAGCTGCTACCTCACGGTGCCAGAGACCCGGGTTTGATCCTGACCACATGTGCTGTCAGTAAGGAGTTTGTACGTTCTCCCCAAGAACTCATGGGTTTTCTCCGGGTGCTCTGGTCTCCTCCCACATTCGAAAGACATGCAGGTTTGTAGGTTAATTGGCTTTGGTAAAATTGTAAATTGTCCCTACTGTTGTGCTAGTATACAGGGTGCTCGCTGTTCGGCATGGACTCGGTGACCGAAGGGGCATACTGTATTTCCAAACTGTATCTCTAATGACTGAGGCTAATGAGCTTCCCACGATCATTCATTGATAACACACTCATTCATCAGATAACACTCTCCCTCTGAGGCACTGGTCATGTGATTATGTGAGTCTCAGCTCCAAGGCATCAAACATCCCACACCCAGTACCATGTGTCAAGGGCAATCTAACCTGATCTTTACATGCTAACATGGTGATCAAGAAACTACACCAGCGTAATTATGTGCTCGTGAAGTTTCAACATGTCCACGAAGATTTCCTCAAAGTTCTATAGATGTTCTATAGAAAGTATTCTGACAGAATGCATTTCAGCCTGGTCTGGCAAATGCTATGCTATTGACTGCTTGAAACTGCAGAGATTAGTTAACTTTCTTCACCTAGTCCCTCTTCATGGTTCAGGAGTCAGATAACATTGGGGAAGAAGTTGTTCTTAGGTCTGGACGTCCAAGCTTTCAAGATTTTAAGCTCCCAGAAGGTAGAAAGGGAAAAAGGAACAGCCAGGGAAACAAGCATCCTTAATGATAGATGCATCAGAAAGATGGAACTATCATCGAGGTTGCCTGTCCCCTGACTGTTCCCTTTTCTCAATTACAAGTTAGTTTATTGTCATTTGAACCTCAAATGAAGTTCAAACAAAATTTGGTTTCTGCAGTCATACAACAAAAAGAAACAATTACCAAGACACACAATTAACACAGTTTACACAAACATCCATCACAGTGAATCTCCTCCTCACTGTGATGGAAGGCAAAGTCTTGTCTCTCTTCTCTTTCTACATTCTGGGAGAAAGACAGGAACTTGAAAGTTTAGACATTCACTCTTAAGAACAAATTATTTTCCACTGCTATCTGACTCCTGCACCATGCACCTCCTTCTTGAAATCATGCCACATACTTTTACCTCCCCGTTATACTGTTAATGTACTTTAATATAGTGTTGCATTACTTGGATTTTACATGACAATCTTGCATGATTCTGCTGTTTACACTCATTGTATTTACTGTATTATTACTGCATATATTCTGTTTGCTCTGTGAGTTCATGTGAACAAAGAATGTTATTGCACCCTGGTGTTTGTGACAATACACTAATCTGAATCTGAATCTGGTCGTTTGAAACTCATGTGCGTAGGAACTTCTTTACATTAGACTTTAGAGATACAGCGTGGGAACAAGCTCTTCAGCCCACCGAGTCCACGGAGACCAGCAATCACCCCGTACACTAGCACTATCGTACTAGGGACAATTTTTACAATTTACAGAAACCAATTAACCTAAAAACCTCTAGGTCTTTGGCGCACCTGGAGAAAACCCACGCGGTCATGGGGTGAATGTACAAACTCCATAGAGACAGCACCCGTAGCCAGGATTGAACCCGGGTCTCTGGCGCTTTTAAGCAGCAACTCTACCGCTGTGCCACTGTGCCGTTTTCTTCTTGTAGGGTGCGATGAATCTGGTATTCGCTGCCCAGGGGGTTGTAAAGGCTAGACAACTAGGGTTATTAAAGAGGAATTAAAGAAATACTAGAAACATCACGGAACTTAAGGGTGAGAGAAATTGGCACAGAACAGGAATGAGTTCTCAAGCAGATCAGCCAAGATCATGTTGAATGGAAGGGCAGACTGGAGGGCCGAATGGTCTGCACCAGCTCCTGGTTTCTGATAATCTTACAATTTTAGTAATCCACTTGGTAGATCTTCAAAATGGATTCAAACACATTTGGCAGAGTATCCAATTTCTTCGTTGATTGGACTCAAAGCCTATCCAATGGTTCAATGGTTATCGTTTTTAGCAAAGAAGTTTTATACCAGTTCCAACTTAACACAAGATTTTATGGCAACATGGGCCATCAAGCAAAATAAATATGAAGGTAATTCCTTTGCTCTGCGTTCTGCTCATGTAGACTTATTGTATGAAAAGCCACTGTTGAACTTGCCTTTCACATGACATGGCAGTACTTCATTGAAACAGATTGCATTGAAATTAATTTGGGAGATGTGGTTCGACACAATGTAAATTCAGGGTTTTTTTACACTAAATTTAATGGATGTTGGTTTTGCAAATGTCAATGCAGTTAGGCACACAAATTGTAATTAAGTGTAGCTTTTAATTAAGCAGAGGTTTATTCATGCTAATTTACTGCACATTCTTGTTCAACACAGGGAATAATCTTGAATCATTTTCAAGAAACATCGAAGGCACTGATTAGACCACCTTAAGTAGCAATTAAAGCATTTTCTACGAGCACAATAAGCTTTTTGCTGCATACAACCACTAATCTGAAACATAACGTACTGTCATAAACTATGGGTTCCTGACATGTCCCTACAACTACTAATACTTGGGCATGGCCTCTGTCTGACAAGTGATAATTACAAGCACAAAACCAGAATCTCCCTCCAAACTGCTCATTAGAAACGCTACGATCACAAATCTTTAAAGTATGCCTTCGGTTAGCTTTTTTAACTTTGGTTTAATTTGAATTTCACTCATTCTTGCCCTTTCTAACTAATTACTTTTTAACCATATGATGTAGAATTAATTTAAGATTAATTGAAGTCGTCTCTCTCTGGGGATGTTAGTTCTGCCTGAGATGGTGGTCCGAACATCACCAGATTCAGGTCTAGAGACTTGAGTACAGAAACAAGACTGACGCCCCAGTGAAACACTGAGGGAGGGCTTTACATCACTGGTGTCATCTTCCACATTACATTTCAAACCCATGCCATGAATGCTCCCTCAGGCTTACATGGTAAGTTCACATGGTTATAGAGATGTATATAGTCATGAGGGGAATAGGTAGGGTAAGTACACAGTGTATCTTTGTCCCAGGGTAGTGGAATCAAGAATTGGAGGGCATAGCCTTATGGTGAGAAGGGAAATGTTTAATAGGAACCTAAGGGCAACATTCTCACATAGAGGGTGGTGAGTGTATGGGAAACGGTGGCTTTGAGGGAGCAGTGGAGCCCATTCCAACTGCTGTGGGAATACTGAAAAGTGAAACATTGGAGGTGAGTGTGGGGGGAAGTATTCCACATGGTTGGCAACAGCACAATAGTTTTGTAAAGAACAGAAAGTGAGTAGAAGTGTGAGGGTACAGTGGTGGAGAGGCAGGAGTGTAAAGAGAGCGGCAAAAGTCCAAGATGCTCAGAATGTCTGAAAGGTCTCGACCCAAAATGTCACCTATTCCTTTTCTCCAGAGATGATGCCTGACCCATTGAGTTACTCCAGCATTTTGTGCCTATGCTCAGAATAACTGATGGTGGAGAGAGGAAGGAAGATGCAGAACGGGTGGGCAGGGGAGCAAGGGCTGAGGAAAGATCACTGCGTCGGTCTCCTCTTTCAGTCCACCTTTGCTAGATGTTAGATGAACACTTTACTCAGTGCCTTCCCTCACCCTCTTATCCTTCCAACAATCCATACACCAGTTTGGTGGGGAAGATCAGGAACACCAAGCGAAGCAGGGAGATGATGAGCTGGGAGCAAGACTTTGAGATGAGATCGACAGATGGGATGATTGGTGAAAAAGCCATGAGTTTATGAAGGAGGACTCTCCTATCCTTCCACTAGTTCCCATTCTCCTACTTCCCTTTTCCCAGTATCGATCTGCCTTTACCCACAACTTCCTCAATGTTTCATCAGACATTCTCCTACCACCTGGTTTCCAAATATCCCAACTGCTACTTCACAATGGCATTGGAAGTGAAGTCTTTGTTTTCATTGATGATAATGAACAGGAAGAAGGGTGGCAGCTAAACAAAGCAATGACAGTAACAACAAATACAAGAGGAAGCAAATGGGAACAGTTGTAATAGATCTGGAAATCTTAGATTCGCGAAGTGTATGTTATGCCCAGTTAATCTTTACGGGCTTGATGACTAAAGTAATGATCTTATCTATGATATTATTCATCTGGATTTCAAGAAAATATCTGGTAAAGAGATTGCTAACTGAACTTGAAGCTCATGGAATGGAAGGCCAGGAAATTAGTTGGACTACAGACAGCCAAGTGTGGGGATAAAAGGCAGGAATATAAATTGAAGGATCTGTATTAAAAGAAAAAGCCATGACCATTTTCAGTATTGATAAATTACTTACCTGACACATCCATGCCTGCTGCTGTCTCCAAAGCAGGAGGCTCAATAAGTAATGTCATTGTAAACATAGCATTACAAAGGGGTATTAATAGATTAACTTAATGGAATAAATAATAGCAAATGGATTTCAATGTAGGTAAATGTGTGGTCACCTGCCTTGGATTTAAGGATATGACAGTATTTTTAAAATATTAATAACCTTGAAGTAATGACCCAAAATCTGATTGTGTATTTGGATCATTAGAGTTTGTGTACAGATACAGGAAATGGTCAAAACCTCGACTGGAATGATGCTTTTTATATAGTGGAGAGGAGTCTTGCTGCAGCTATAGGTACCGACAGTGCGGTTAGATCACATCCTGCACCATAGTGAGCCGTTCCAGGCAGCACACTGCATGAAGGATATATCCTTGAAGAAAATGAAACATAGATGTGTCAGAATTAACTTGGAGGATTGAAGGATGCGACTAGGCAAACCAGAGTTATTTGCCAGGAATCTGGAAGATAAAGTGATAAAACGATTTGAACGTTTAGAATATTATGGGAATCTGTTAGGGTACATGGAGAGAACTGTTGTTTGGTTCCCTGTTCCATGGAACTTCTAGCTAGGACCAATGTTAGAATCCATCACACAATTAATCTGATTGAATGGGGACATCCAACAGTATCAAACCCATGAGAGATTGTTTGGTTGCTTAGGACTGGAGATTCCAAAAATGTCTGGAAATTAGAAACAGGATTTTCAGGGAATTTGGAAGCCCCTTCCATAAACAACAACTGATATTAGAACAAATTCATTTAAAATCAGATATTTATAAAGTTTTCATGTGGTTTAGGTGAAAAGAAGATGTATGGAGCAATGGGGATAGGTTACAGCTAGGCTTTGAACCTGTTATGTGACAAAACAGGCTTGAGGGAATAAAATCCTCGTACCTGTTCCATGGAACTTCTAGCTGGGAGGACCAGTGTTAGAATCGATCATACAATCAATCTGATTGACTGGGGACATCTAACAGTATCAAACCCGTGAGAGATTTATTTTCTAGCAATCAGCTAATCTAACATTGTGGAAAAGGTGACACAGATTATTGAAAGCTATGTAGAAGATAGGTGGCATGTGCATCCTAAATGTTCTTGTATGGTGAACCTGGCATCATTTATGAAAGCTTAAAGAAGTAAAGATTCAAGAGTGTTTTATTGTCAAATGTTCTTAAACAGAACAATGAAATTAATATATATATATATATATACATTTATAGTTTTAGTCTTTGCGCATTGTTGTTTGTTTTTTACAATCTTCTGGGGCAACAGGGCAGCACAACATCGACAAGAACAAGATGCAGACCAGAGATAGACACAGAAAGCTGGAGTAACTCAGTGGGACAGGCAGCATCTCTGGAGAAAAGGAATGAGTGATGTTTCGGGTCGAGACTATTCTTCAAACCAGACGTATATAGGAAGCAAAAGATGCCAGCACAAAAAGTAGGCACTTCATCAAAAAGGCAGCCAGCATCATCAGGCACAACCTGGCCACACTCTCATTTCACTCCTGCCATTCAGAAGAAGGTATAGGAGCTGGAAAACTGTAAGGTCCAGTTTCTGGAGCAATTTCTTCCCATCAACCATCAGGCTATTAAACACTACAACCTCCAATTAAGCTCCGAACTACATACTACATAGACTTGGGGTCATTGTTTGAGTCTTTGCACTATTATTATATTATATTATATCTATATATAACTAAATATATATATATACACACACACACACACATGCACATATATATATATATATCCAAATATATATACACACACACACATATATATATATATATATATATATGTGTGTGTGTGTGTGTGTGTGTGTATATATATATATATATATATATATATATATATATATATGTATGTGTGTGTATATCAAGTTCAAGTTCAAGTTCAAGTGAGTTTATTGTCATGTGTCCCTGTATAGGACAATGAAATTCTTGCTTTGCTTAAGCACACAGAAAATAGTAGGCATTTACTACAAAACAGATAAATGTGTCCATATACCATGATATAAATATATACACACATGAATAAATAAACTGATAGTGCAAATAACAGAAGTGGTTGGTAATAGTCAGAGTTTTGTCCGAGCCAGGTTTAATAGCCTGATGGCTGAGGGGAAGTAACTATTCCTGAACCTGGTTGTTGCAGTCTTCAGGCTCCTGTACCTTCTACCTGAAGGTAGCAGGGAGATGAGTGTGTGGCCAGGATGGTGTGGGTCTTTGATGATACTGCCAGCCTTTTTGAGGCAGCGACTGCGATAAATCTCCTCGATGGAAGGAAGGTCAGTGCCGATGATGGACTGGGCAGTGTTTACTACTTTTTGTAGTCTTTTCCTTTCCAGGGCGCTCAAGTTGCCGAACCAAGCCACGATGCAACCGGTCAGCATGCTCTCGACTGTGCACCTGTAGAAGTTAGAGAGAGTCTTCCTTGACAATCCGACTCTCCGTAATCTTCTCAGGAAGTAGAGGCGCTGATGTGCTTTTTTGATGATTGCATTAGTGTTCTCGGACCAGGAAAGATCTTCAGAGATGTGCACGCCCAGGAATTTGAAGCTCTTGACCCTTTCAACCATCGACCCGTTGATATAAATGGGGCTGTGGGTCCCCCTCCTACTCCTTCCAAAGTCCACAATCAGTTCCTTGGTTTTGCTGGTGTTGAGGGCCAGGTTATTGCGCTGGCACCATATGGACAGTTGTCCAGCGTATATATATTTAGGTTTAGACTATATAATATATATATATATATATATATATATATATATATATATATATTTATGTGTGTGTAAGAAAGAACTGCAAATGCTGGTTTAAATTGAAGGTAGACACAAAATGCTGGACTAAATCAGCTGAGGTGCTGGGCCTCACTCTGACAATGGAGGAGGCCCAGGGCAGAAAGGTCAGATTGGGAATGCGAGGGGGAGTTGAAGTGCTGAACCACTGGGAGATAAGCTAGGTTAAGACGGACTGAGCGGAGGTGTTCTGTGAACCGATGGCTGAGCCTGCGATTGATCTCGCTGATGTAGAGAAGCTGACACCTGGAACAGCGGATACAGTAGATGAGGTTGGAGGAGGTGCAAGTGAACCTCTGCAGGTGAGGCAGAGGAACAGCAACTCATTTTTCGCTTGGGTAGTTTACACTTTGACTTCTCTAACTTCAGATAGCCCTTGCTTTCTCTCTCCATCCCCTTCCCCTTCCCAGTTCTCCCACTAGTCTTACTGTCTCCTACTACATTCTATCTCTGTCCAGGCCCCACCCCTGGCATCAGTCTGATAAAGGGTCTCGACCCAAGACGTCGCCCATTCCTTCTCTCCGGAGATCTTGCCTGACCCACTGAGTTACTCCAGCCTTATACATATATATAATAATGGTGCAAAGACTAAAACAATGCTCCCAAGTTTATGTTGCATGTAGTTATATATATATAAAACAAACACTGAAATGCTAACCTGTTTCACACCATTCAGCAAGCAGTAGCCTAACAGTTATGAATTTATTGCAACAGTGCCCTAATCTAACCCCAATTAAGTCAACAAAGATGATATCAAAGTTTATTTTGTGTATCTCTGGAAAAGGAAACTATCACTTCAATCTAGGTTCTAACTTTAACAACTCATATATGTTATGACAGCTTTCTGTTTGAATCATATTTCAGATTTTAAATAACCTAATCTTCCCAATTTGTTTGTATGGTCAGTGGGTTCAAGCATCATTTTCTCCCCTCTCACAAAATATCACATAGATATCTTTGGATAAAAATTAGGCACATTTTTCTACTTTTGCAGGCCTCCCAACAATAGTGTATCAGAAGGAAAGAGCATCATTTTTGGCAGACACAAACACTGTGTTCATCCTACAGTTATCCCTTTAACCCAGATGACGATATTGTTCCCTATCATTTGCCCAGAGTCTCCCATCTACTCTTCCATCGCACACCAGGCAACATCCAGGATGAAAAATAGCTCACCGCCCTGGAGAATCACGGTGCACTGACTGGATGCGAAAGCTTTGCAATATCATTTCATTCTATCTTTCATGGATTGATAAAAAACATATTGCACATAAAAAAAACATATAACTTTAGGACTGTTCCAACGATTAAGTGATAAGAGGCTAAGGAACAAAAGATTTATGTAGTACCTTGTGGAACAGTGGTGTAGTAATAAAGAATTTTAAATCATTTATTTTAATTGTTCATTTATTGTCGTCATCATAGTTTACAATTGATGCTTTTAGGCATAGGGTGGCAATTCCTAATCGCAGCCTTACCATGCCATGTCCTTATCCCATGTGGCTGCTTGGGTGGACCAGATGACATCTGAGAAAGGTCCTTTTCTAGAGACACGGGAAACTACAGATGCTGCAATCTTGAGCAAAACTCTAGTGCTATAGAAACACAGCACATCAGGCAGCATCTGTGGAGGGAAGGTTTTGGGTCAGGAGAAGAGTTCTGAACCGAAAAATTGTCTGTCCCTTCCCTCCACAGATGCTGCCTGACCTGCTGAGTTCTTCTAGCACTTTGTGTTTTGCTCAAGGCCGTTCTCTAAATCTGAGATTAACTCTATTGCTTCTCTATTTGTAAATGGCAGTAAGGAAAATAAATAAAACAGGAAGGTGGATCCCATACTCACTGCAGAATTTAAAGACAGAAAGCAAGGAATGGAAGGACAACGTCAGGGACAATGTAAGCAGTAATCCTCTCCAATCTGGGTGAGCCACAAGGATATAATTCTCCTTCAAGGATGTAAATGAACCATAGCTGTGATCTATGCATCCTACATTTTTTATTCATCTTTTAACTACTGGCTGTCAGCCCACACATTGTTAAAAATGTTCAATGTCCAAGTCGGAGAATAAGTGAAAGGAACGTGCACAAGAAATGAGTTGAGAGAATCACTTCCAAATAAAGGTTGGATTTCTTGGCTTATAACAGAATTTTCATAAACACTGCTCCCCTGAAGAATAAGGAACAGGGGAGAGACAAGACTTTGCCTTCCATTACAGTGAGGAGGTGTTTGGAGATTCACTGTGATGGATGTTTATGTAAATTGTGTTAATTGTGTCTTGTTTTTTTTTCTTGTTTGTATGACTGCAGAAACGAAATCTCGTTTGAACTTGGGTTCAAATGACATAATAAAAATATCTTGTATCTTGTAGGTGTTCACTGTTCCTTTTCACTTGGTCTAGATGTATGCAACTGTGCAATCTTACTCAGAGCGTGCATTTGGAAAGTGCATCATTTTCCAAAGAGTCCCATTTGATGAGATGAACCTATGTTCCTATGAAGATACTCTATGACTTATCAGTGGCTTGTCCAAAACACTTTTATCCATAAATTACTGCGTCATGCTGCCCAATTTTTGAAGAGCTTCTGAAATGTCAGTTCCTTCGTTTTAATAAACTGGGATTTGACTGACAATTAAAGACAGGAACCTCCAACAATAATTTCAAGCTGTAAATATGTGCATTGGTCATGTTCCTATTTTGAGCTTGGTGTTAATCATTAACTGTTTGGTTTAATGTCAAAAACCAGTATCTTAAAATATCAAACTTTAATCTCATTCATTGTTTGTAGTAGCAAGATTAAAATCTAGAAAAATAGATTTTTTATATCTTTCCACTTTCACACGATAAATTGACGACCTTTTGAATCTATTTATACTGTTAGTCAACTGATTGGGCTTTTGATTATCTGCTTTTAAAAAACTGTTCTATTTGTGTTGGTCTGATAAAGGCCTCCTGCTACATATGTGTACCAGTCTTTCAGAGGGACTCCTTCCAAACTGTAAAAATGCATTTTATCATTTCAAGTGTCAATGAATTTTTTTCATATGTTCAGTTACGATTTAATATGGAGCATGATAGCAGAGCTAATTGGCTAATGAAGTTAAAAGATTTGCCAATTCAGATGCACTAATAGACATCTAAGGGGATCTTTCAAAACACACAGATGCATTCCAACCAGAAAGGACTGACCACTTTATTTTTTTATAATTTTATTAAAATACTAGACCAAGTGGGACCTGTTGGGCCCTATTTCCCCAACTCAATATTCCACCACTCACCCGTTCCCCCAACGCAACCCGTTTCCACCACTCACCCGTTCCCCCAACGCAACTGGTTCCCCCAACGCAATATTCCACCACTCATCCATAGTCCCAACTCCCTCCCCGTCCTCTTCACCCTCCCTCTTCTCTTACCTCTCCTCCTCCCCTCCCTCCCTCACCCCTCCCTCCCTCTCCTTTCCCCTACCCTCAGTCACTTCTTACCCTCAGTCGCTCTCTCCCTCCCTCCTACCCCCCTGACCAATTGGGCCCTGTTCCCCCAATGCAATATTCCACCACTCACCCGTTCCCTCAACGCCACCCGTTTCCACCACTCACCCATTCTCCCAACGCAACCCGTTCCCCAATGCAATATTCCGCCACTCATCCATGGTTCCCAACTGCGCAGGCGTGGCTCATTTCCCCTCTTCTCCAACACTCCCTCACCCTTCGCTTCACCCTCCCTCTTCTCTCCCCTCTCCTCCCCTCATCCACTTCCTCCTTCATCTCTCCCTCCCTTTGCTTTCCATTACCCTCAGTCACTCCCTCCCTCCCTCCATAACCCCTTTCTCCTCCCTATCCCCCTTGACATCATTGTGAGGTGGAAGCTGCTTTTGTTTTAAATGTAAATGAGATCCAATTGTGATGACATTGTTGGATGGAGCACTGCTGACGGGCAGTTTATGTAAATGAGATTCCATTGTGACATCATAAATTAAATGTAAATGAGATCCCATTGTGACGTCATAACTGCCACTGCAACTTCAAGTGATTTTTTCTCAAACTGGAGTTTGTAAAGTTTAAAATGTGAATAACTTGTAAAATATACCATCAATCTGAACGAAACTTGATAAACTTGAAACAGGACAATTGTGAGTAAGGTGGTCCAACAATTATAGCGCTATCGTGTACCGTTTTGGCATTGTTACGGGAGCACATGGACACGCAGACAGACAGACAGACAAACAAGATGAGAGTTTTGATAATATATAGATGATTAATAAATAATATCATAACATACTTAATGACAATACATTTGGAAATTTGAATGGCAGGCCAGGAGACTGGATAGAGTATAAAAATCAGCATTGAATGACTAAAACATTTACAACATTATTTTTTAAATATGAGATAAGGCTGGCCAAGAAGGTAAAAATAGAAAAACTTCACGGATATTTTAGAAAGAGTTAACAAAGTGAGCATTGGTCTGCTTCAGCCCATTGAGTCCATGCTGACCATCAACCACCCATTTGTACTAATCCTACACTCCAGCCAATTTCTATAACTTGCCTCTACACATGAGGGAAATTTGTAATGGCCAATTGTCCTACCAACTCAAGTCTTTGGGATACATGAGGAACCTTTCTTTCCAAACCTTTCTTATCCATGTAGTTTAGTTTAGTTTAGTTTATTGGTGCATGTACTGAGTTATAGTGAAAAGCTTTTTTGTTCCGTGTTATCCAGACAGCAGAAAGATTATACGTGATTAAAATTGAGTGTCTAAGTGTCTTTTAGATGTTGCATTTATGCTAGCCTCTACTACTGCATCTGGCTGCTTGTTCCATTGTGAAAAAGTTGCTCATGTCCTTTTTTAGATCCTACTTCTCTTACCTTAAACATCCCCTCTAGGTTTTAACTTCCCGGCCCTGGAGAAAGTGACCATTCACCTTATCTATGCCTCTTATGAATTTATAAACATCTAGAATGTCACCCCCTCAGTCTCCTGTGCCCCAGGAAAAAAAGACCCCCAAAAAATACGGGCAAGAATTAATTTAATATCTCACCTATCTCCTGTGTGCCTCCACACGTAGACGACCGTGTTGATCTTTAAGGGAACATATTGTCTCCCAAATTGCTCTTTTGCCCTGAATAAATGTAAAATCTCTGGATTCTTCTTAATCTTGATGCTCCTTTACCTTCTCTGCCAAAGCTATCTCATACGGCCATAATGCCATAAGGGATAGGAGTAGAATTAGGCCATTTGGCCCATCGTCTACTCCACCATTCAATCATGGCTATACTATCTCTCCCTCCTAACCCCATTCTCCTACCTTCTCCCCATAACCTCTGACACCTGTACTAATCAATCTTGTGCCCTCTTTTTTGCCCTCCTGATTTCCCCTTAAGCGTATTCTTATACCTCCTATACTCCTCAAAGAATTCATGATCCCAGCTGTCTATACCTGACACATGCCTCCTTCTTTTTCCTCAATATCTCTTGGCATCCAGGGTTTACTACTCCTGCCAGTCCAGCCTTTCTAACTTGGAATGTGCTAGTTATTTAGAACTAGCTAACTAGGAATGTGCTGGCCCTGAATTCTCACCTTCTCATGTTTAAATGCCTCCCATTTATTAAACACCTGCAACAAATTCTCCCAATCAGCTTATAAAAGTTTCTAATACCATAAACATAGAGGACTTCAACTTTTGAAGCAGTCCTATCCTTTTCCATGTTTTAATTATTTTCACACTAGCGGTCATTCTTCACCCGTGGTCACTGTTCCCAAAATGCAGCCCACTAATACTTCAGGCACCTGGACTTAAAGAGATCAGAAAAAGTCAAAAAAGCAAGACATTTCTTAATAGAAAACCTGTTCCTCAAGATAAACAGTTAATTCAGGAAGCAAAGTCACCAGGTTTCTCTGACGATTGTTTGAAAACATTTATGTTAAATGTTGATTTGCACTTAATGTGAATTTGTGAGCCCTCTTCACATGCTGACAGATAGGGACCCTCAGGGGCAGAAATCCCAGCAGCAGAGTCTGACTGCAATGCTATTCATGAGCAGAGCAGAAAAGGACTGGTGCCCATTTTTTCTCTGCATTGCACCCATTTTTTAAACAATTTTGGCAATAGGACAAAAAAGAATTCATGCATTTAAAAAAAAGAAATTAATGATTCACTGTCTAAAAATATCTTTTCATCATAGAGGTTCTTTTTTTAGCATCATTGATTAAAATAACATTTCACTTCTTATGTATGCTCAAAGCTAGATTATATACATACTTTAATGTTTACACTGTGTGGTTTATTATTACCTTCCAATGTAATATAAAACCTCGGCTTTGTTATCTTGGTTTTGCTGTTGAATGACCTTTGAAAAACCTAATCAGGAATTATGTTTATGTTAATATATCTTTATCTACAAAGGCATAATCCGATGCATTTGTTTATCTGCTTCCATATTCGTCAGCCTCTGAGGACATGGACAAAGAGCTGGGATGTGGGAGAACCCCAATAAGCCAGGGTGAACACAAAGGGCTGAATAGCTTCTGTGGAACCATAGTTTTCTCAGAATCCATACTAGGGGGCTTGCAACAAAGGGGGAAATTAAGAATTGTACCTTGCTGAATACTTGGTGACAAACATCAGCTCAGACAGCCATTAAAGAAAGTATTGCAGAATGACTAGCATCTGTGGTGCCAGCCTTGCCTGGCCTCCTGCTGCACATGCCCAGTATCCTCACTACCAAACTCAGGGATTCTATGCAACCCATCTAATCCATTCACAATTATTTACAGTTTTATTGAAAGTGAATTGCACAGTACACAGAATATGGTGAAGATAGACACAAAGTGCTGGAGTACCTCAGCAAGTAAGGCGGCATCTCTGGAAAACAAGGATGGGTGATGTTTTGGGTTCTTTAGACCTGAAACATCACCCATCGTTTTTCTCCAGACATGCTGCCTTACCCGCTGAGTACTCCAGCACTTTGTTTCTATCTTCGGTATATATCAGCATCTGCAGTTCCACACATAAAATATGGTGTTTTCCATCCAATTATTTGTAATCATTTTCTCTACGAATTTCATTCACTTCTTGGGAGGAGCTGGGCAATCAATTGGCTCTTGGATTGATTACAGCACTTGAAATGAGGCATGACCTTGTATTTTCTGTGGTGGAGAGTATCGAGTTGACGGAAGGCATGGAGAAGATACTTAATAAGGACTTTGCATCGGTCATCAGTGGAAAATGCTGCTAGAATGGTTTAAGAATTAATAAAGGCTAGGTTTTGGTAAGGCTCGCTGCACTTAAAATGGATAAATCATCAAGATGGGTTACATCCTTTGGGGAGTAAGTTGCAGAGGCCTTGATTATAATCTTCCAAACATTTATCGATTCAAGGATGATGTTTGAGCATCGAAAAACTTAAATGCTACACTTGTTAAAAAAATGTTGTAGTGATACACAGTTACACAGATCTGTTGGTTTAACCTTGGTGGAAATTTTTTTAGAAATAATAATCAGGGTAAGGAGAGCTACCATCTACTTCATTGGAGACCCTCGGGCTATCTTTAATCAGACTTTACTGGACTTTATCTTGCACTATGTGTTATTCCCTTCACCCTGTGTCTGTACACTGTGGACGACTTGATTGTAATCATGTGTAGTCTATTTTCGAACTGGATAGCACACAACAAAAAGCTTTTTGCTCTACCTCAGTACACGTGACTGTTAGATCCAAATCAAGTAGCGCTGGAGAAACTAATTGGGTCAGGCAGCATCTGTGGGTCAGGATCAGAATCTTCCTCAGACTGTAGCATGTTGTGTTTTGCTCAAGATTTCAGTATCTGCAGTTTATTGTGTCTCTTGTCAATCAGTGGAGTGTGATTATTGTGATATATCTGGACTTTCACAAAGCATTTGATAAGGTGCCACGTAATAGGCTAGTCATTACAATTGAAAGCCACAGAATGAAAGAAGCTGTTGCAACATGGATTGTAAATTGATTAAATAACAGGAAATAGAGTATTGATGAAAACCTGTGTTTTTGTACTGAAGGAAACTGTGCAGTGCAATTCCCAAGGTACTAGGCCCAAAGATTCCTTCATAAATGTTAATGATTTGGAGAACATCTGAGATGACCTTATCCTTAGAGAACGAGGGTTCCCTTCTTCTATCATAGATGAGGCCCTCAGTATCTCCTCGGTATCCCGTAGCTCCGCCCTTGCTCCCCCTCCCCCAGTCACAACAGGGGCATAGTCCCTCTAGTCTTTACCTTTCACCCCACCAACCATCGCGTACAGTACATATTCCTCTGACATTTTTGCCACTTTCGACAGGATCCCACCACTAGTCATATCTTCCCATCTCCAACTCCATTGTAAATGATTTGGACTTATATATACAGGACACAATTTCCAAATTTACAAATGACATAAATTTAGAGGCATGAACTGAGAGCTGAATAATAACAGATTTCAAGGAGATATGTGTAGAATGGTAGAATGTGCAGATAGGTAGCAGATACAATTTAATGTTGAGAAATGCAGGGTGATACATTTCGGTGGGAACAATGAAGGGTCAATGTGAACCAAGAAGCACAATTCTAAAAGGAGTAGTAGTACAGAGAGTCTGGGGATATGCATGTTGTTTGTTGAATGGGGCAAGACAATTTTTCTTTAAAAAAAATTAGATCTTGGATTTTTTTTTTAAAGTACAATATGCCAGAAAAAGGATTCACAATGAACCGTAGGAAAATATTGACACAGCCACAGTTGGGGTATGGCACCCACATCTGGAAGTTGCAAAGAAATCTGAAGGTGAGATTTACAGACCATTAAGGGCATAAACAGGCTGGTTGGAGAGAAACTGTTGCCACAGAGTCAAGAACGAAGTAGCATAGAATGGAAATGACCAGTTAAAGTACTAAAGGTGGACATGAAATAAAATGTTTTGTTATAGAGCAAGTGTTAATGCCTATAATGCGCTGCAAGGTATAGCATCTGAGGTACATTCAATGATAGTATTGGAAAGGAAGCTAGATACATGTTGAAAATAAAGGTTTTACACGATTCTGGGAAGACAGTGGGACTGGAACTTGCTAGATTGCTTTTGCACAGAGGAAATACCATCTCAAATGTCCTCCTTCTGCCTGTAACCAATCTGAGATTCAGTGTAATAAATTATCTGGTAGAGGCTAGACAAGATTTAGCAATGGCCCCTTTCACTGAGGGGTTTATGGAAGTCTTGCTGGAACAAGAAGGGTCTTGACCCAAAACGTCACCTATTCCTTTTCTCCAGAGATGCTGCCTGACCCGCTGAGTTGCTCCGGCATTTTGTCCCTATCTTTGCTGAAACAAACGTTGATGATAAGAAAGCAGTCCTGTGCTCTGCTGAAGCTTGTCTGCAGAGACAGTGAACTGTGTTTTTCACCCAGAGAGTTGTGAATCTGTGGAGTTCCCTGTCACAGAAGGCAGTGGCGGTCAATTCACTGGATGTTTCCAAGAGAGAGCTAGATATGGCTAACGGAATCGAGGGATATGGGGGGAAAGCAGGAACGGGGTACTGATTTAGAATGATCAGCCATGATCATATTGAATGGCTCGAAGGGCTGAATGGCTTACTCATGCACATTTTTTCTATGTTTCAATGATTCTCTGTGTCAGACACACCAGGAGTGCCTTCCTGGTGCTCAGTTTGCCCGTAAATCACAGAAGATTTGCCAATTCCGAGGCAGAGCATGCTTCCATGCTAATTACTGCACAGTTTGTGACAGGCTTTGTCTTCCTTCTGCTCCTACTTCCACTATTCAGCTGCTCTGTGGGAAAGGTGTTTCTACGTACAATGTGATGGCTGACATGAAGCATGATTTCAATCTTGACCCCATCCTGAATCAATGCAAGGGAGTGAATCCGATCATTACAACAAGGTTGCGAGCGGCCCTCGGTAAATAAATCATCCAGCACCTTCTCCATTCTCAGTTTATTCTGATCCTGAGCTATTTTGGAGAAATTAAATCCATTCCCATCAGCAGTAATGAGGCCAAATCAAAAGCAAGTCACCGTGGATGAACTCCTAGATTCTAGTTAAACTGAATCCCAGGGAGGTCATATGATTCACCCACACTTAATAAATATGAAAACAAAATGAATTGTTAATTAGAAAATACAGATAAGCAGCAAAAAACAGAGAAGCAAGTGCAGAGAATGGCAAAATAATGAGTTTTATTATGTATATTTAAATACATATTATTTATTTATTCATAAGTAATATTATTATTAGCAGTAAGTAGTATAAGAATGCCTAATTAGTATTATAAGGAATTATTATATTATTATATTATTGATAATTATTATAAGGAATAATTGATAAAAGCATAAGCAAGATGTAAATGAACAGAGGAAACCTCACTGAGGATGAAAGTACGAGAGTGTCTAACAAGCAGGCAAACGGTCCTAGCCTTTGGAGTCGATCTCCGCAGTGAGCAGCCTGAGAGACATTTTAAATCCATTCTCAGCCTGTGAAACACTGCCATGCAGTGCAATGAGTGGAATGTAGCACTGGACCATTTAGCGTCTATCTGTATGTATTTAGTTGGCGCTAATGAGGCCTCTGAAATGAAGTATAACCGCAATGCATCCCCTTACATGAAGTTGCGATTTCACAAGGGGGTCTGATCAGACCATTTCCACAGTGCACATGTACTCTATGGAGTGAGAGAGCCACATACTGTGAAGCACCAGGTTCAAGAACAGCTTCTTCCCAACAACTATCAGGCTCTTGAACACTGCACAACACTAACATCAGCAATTATGAACTTCCATGGACTGTCATTGGTTGCACTAAAGGATTTCAGTGTTTGTACTAGTATTGCAGTTATTACTTTATTGATTTTCAAAATAATAATTATTTATTATCTGGGTGTATTGCTTTTATGGACCTCTTAAACTGCTGCAAGTAGGAATGCCATTGTTCTTTTGTCAGTACATACGACAATTAAACACCCTTGACTCTGGTCTCTTGTCTTGATTACAAACATAAGATCTTAACATTATCTTCTTGTGCTTGTAGCTAATTTTCCAGAATGATGATGATTGTGTAATTAATTCCCTTTTATATTACAGATAAGATGTTTTACTGCATACTGTATCTCTGTGTGGTATCTTAGTTGTACAGCAGCGGATAGGAGAGCTCTTCAGAGGGTCGGCTCCAGAGCACAGAAGATCATTGAGATACAGCTCCCAGCCCTGGAAGGCATCTACAATGCACGCTGCCTCAGAAAAACCATCAGCATCTGTGAGGACTCCACACACCCATGTGGAACTTCCACCTGGCAGACGTTATAAGGCCTTTTATGCCCGCACCTCCAGACTGAGAAATAACTTTTTCCCTAGAGCTACAACTGCACTGAATCAGTCTGCTAAGCATCCCCCATAATCTGTCTTTGCCCCCATAATCAACTGGCACAACTGACTTAACTCAACACAGTGACAACTGCTGAAATTTGTAATCTTAGTGTACATGGACCTATTTGTACTTTTACCTTATTTATATATTTTATAGCATCGATACAGAGGTTACAATCTTAATCTCATTGTTCTTGTACAATGACAAAAAAATAATAATAATAATAAATAAAAAATTATTATTATTATTATTATTATTATGATTATTATTATTATTATTATTATTATTATTATTATTATTATTATTATTATTATTATTATTATTTATTTATTTTTGTCATTGTACAAGAACAATGAGATTAAGATTGTAACCTCTGTATCGATGCTATAAAATATATTATAATATATTTTTTATTTTTTATTGTCATTGTACAAGAACAATGAGATTAAGATTGTTGTTATTATTATTATTATTATTATTATTATTATTATTATTATTATTATTATTATTTATTTATTTTTGTCATTGTACAAGAACAATGAGATTAAGATTGTAACCTCTGTATCGATGCTATAAAATATATTATAATATATTTTTTATTTTTTATTGTCATTGTACAAGAACAATGAGATTAAGATTGTTGTTATTATTATTATTATTATTATTATTATTATTATTATTATTATTATTATTATTATTATTATTATTATTATTATCTCCAAAAATATATAGATATTGTTATGACATGTGAAATTGTGCACTGAGATATCTTACTGACTAACCATGGGTAATGGCACCCCAGAGAGAGCCTGTTGGAAATGTAAAAACATAAGAAATAGAAGCAGGAAAGGACAATCATCACTCTAATATCACACCTGATCAACACCTCAATGCTACCTTCACACACCTTATGCACAACAAGCTTCAACTAACAGAAATGTGATAATGAGCCCATAACCTACAGTAATTCGTAATAAAGCAGAAACCATGTCAGGAGAGTGTTAGAGCATGTGTGGAGAGTTTCATATGCTAGGTCAATGACTTTTCAGACATCCAAATCATTAACTGCCTTTCTGGGGTGGGAGATTGCAACCTTCACATGGTCCACCCTGTTTCGCCAAATGCAATCAACCTGGCATTATCTCAAACAGATAATCAAACCGAACAAGTTGTCTTACAACTTTAGGCTGTGCATGCCATACGCAAGAAGAAGAAGAACTGCCTTTCTCTCTCAACACACTTTGGATAATCTACCATCGTACTGTGACTTCTGGGATAAAACTGGCAAGACATGATTCATCTGCAAAGTAATGCACTGGGTTATTTTACATTTACTGTGCAGGGAAGTAAATGAATACTATACTCTAGACAGTATATATCAGAAATATGACACTTCCTACAGTGCAGCACTCTTTCATTCTGCACTAGAATGTCTTCATATCCCCAAGTTAGTATTCCAAATGTTCTAAACATTATAGAACAATTTGGCACTTTCTCTGGATACAGAATAAATTAGAATAAAAGTGAAACCATGCCAATAAAAGAACAAGACCCTTCTCAACTCCAACAATTTCCTTTCAGAATTGTTACTGAAAAGTTCAGATATCTTGGAATTTACGTGACTAGAAAGTATTTCTCTCGGTTTAAAATAAACTTCCCACCATTACTCACTAAACTATATGCCTACATTAAATTTTGGAAAACACTTCCTATCTCCTTTATTGGTAGATTAAATGCCATAAAGATACTCTTCCTTCTGCAACTTTTATATTTATTTCATTCAAAACCGATATATCTCCCTAAAAGCTTTAAAAAAAAATTTGATTTTATTGTCACTGACTTTATTTGGGACTACAAAACCCATAGAATACACAAAAGACATTTGTGCAAATCCAAAGAAAATGGAGGATTAGCTCTTCCTAATTTTCTTGTTTACTACTGGGCAACTAATATTAAAACTATAACTTTCTGGTTGGACGATACATGTCAATATGTAAATTGGTTAAAAATGGAGGAAGATTGTTTGCCTTTTAGTATAGGCTCGATCCTCCTATCTCCAATACATTTGAATAAATCAACGTATGAGCAAAATCCGATAATACATAGTACTGTCCGTATCTGGAAACAGCTGAAATTCAGTCTTAAATTGAGAAACATGTCTCTCCTTCTTCCTATTGCAAATAATCCCTCGTTTAAACCTACTTTGGATATGGTGTTTGTTCAATGGAAGAACCTGGGAATCAATACTGTGGGAGACCTCTATAAGAAGGGGACTCTCTCTTCTTTTCAAGAACTACAGGAGAAATATCACTTGAATGGCAACATTTTTTTTAGATACCTTCAAATCCGAGTATGTGAAAACATAAACACAAGACTGTCCTCTTATGGGTCCAGATATATTAGACGATTGTTTGAATAGACATTCCGATACAAGTAAGTTGATATCTTACATTTATAACACTCTTCTAAATATTGACACCCCACCCTCTGAGATTTATAGGCGAGCATGGGAGGACGAGTTGGGTTTACCCATTTCGAAAGATATATGGGAGGAAAGCCTACTATACATACACTACTGTTCTTTAAATGTCAGCCATTGCCTGATACAATTTAAAGTATTGCATAGGTTATACTACTCAAAGACCAAATTGAACAAGATCTTCCCAACTGTCTCTCCTCTCTGTGATAAATGTCACTTCCAAGAAGCCACCCTAACCCATTCTTTTGTATCCTGTTTAGAAATACAAAACTTCTGGATGGGAATATTCAATGTCATTTCTAAAACACTCAAAATTCAATTGGAGTCAGATTCAAAATTAATAATATTAGGAATGTCAGAGGGCTGCCCTAAGTTAACGATATCCCAAAGACCCTTCCTTGACTATGGTTTAATAACTGCGAAAAAACATACTTAAATTCTGGAAAAAGATAACAGTCCCCACAGTGAAGATGTGGATCACAGAAATTACCGAGACACTACATTTAGAAAAAAATAAGGCTTGTTTTGTCTGACAAACCAGATCAATTTTCCAAAATATGGTCTCCTTTCATTGAATTTCTTCAACAACATAATGGTTGAACACAAATTCAAAACTGACACTAGGGTCGGGTGAGCGGGCGTAGGGAAGGGTAGTGGGATATGTCTCTACTTTATTTCACTTCTTCGTTAGTTCAGGGGTTTTGTTTTTTTCTCTAGTGTATTATTGACAGCCAGGAAATACTGTTCATATTGCTCTACTATATGAACCAATTTTCACACCTGTCCTTCAGTCTAGGATTCATCCTATGCCATTTGTTTCCTTGTAGCCAAAGCAACAGTTTAGGTAGGACAAACGGCCTCATTAATCACTATATCAACATCTGCAGGTGAGAAAAGTAGAAGGAAAAATGTCACCTTTAATAATAATTGACTCCACAAGAAGCATTGTGGCATCCAGCTTTGAAACTAATGTTCTAATTGGCCACAATAAATTATCCTTGTGTATGATGGTGGCAGGAGGATCGGGAGAAGTTGATGTACATGTGAAAAATAATATGTTTCCAGGAAATAGTGGTAGAATGGACAAAAAGAATGCTGGCAGAGATTCAATAGTTTCCTTCTGCATCAAATGAAAATAAATAAATCAGTGTTTTATACCTCATTTAAATATAGAAGTAATATTGCAGCTTTAGCATTTCAAGACATCTATTTGCTTTTTATATCCAAGTATGAGATTGTACTGTGACATTTATCCATCTTACGCTGTGCCATTACAGTCATGCTCGAGTCTGATGTGTCACAGGTGCAGGAGGAGGTGCATGTTGAAGGACAGTAATTATGACACATTCACTGCGTTTTTTGAATGATACTCACTTTAGTTAGTATACTCATATTTGTAATATTGTACCAATGCACCACACATCCTTGTTAAGTTTAAGAAGGAACTGCAGATGCTGGCAAATCGAAGGTAGACAAAAATATTGGAGATACTCAGCGGGTGAGGCCGCATCTATGGAGCGAGGGAAATAGGCGACGTTTAGATTGGTTTCGTTTATGGATACAACATGGAAATAGATCCTTTGGTCTGCTGAATCCATGCAAACCATAGAACCTGTTCATACTAGTTCTATGTTATCCCATTTGCACATCCACTCCCTACATACGAGGGCCATTTTTTAAATGGAGCAATTAACTTACAAACCCACACATCTTTGGGATGTGGGAAGAAACCGGAGCACCCAGTCTGGAACCATACAACCTCCACACAGACAGCACCCAAAGTCAGGAGTGAACTATCTAAGCTGCAGGGTCTCAGGTGCTGTGAGGCAGCAGGTTTATGAGATGCCTTGCTGTGCCACTGCATTAACTTGGACAGGAATGTAGAGTCGGTTCACTTGTACCAATGAATAAGGAAGAAATCACTTTGTTAATTGCCATCTACATATATTTTCACTATACACTTTCATTACCATCAGCTGCTTATTGCGTGACTAATGTTTTTATATGTAGAAAATTGTGCCTCATTATTTTTGTTAAGCATCTTAGGGCGGCACAATGGTGCAGCAGTAGAGCTGCTGCCTTACAGTGCCAGAGACCCAGGTTCAATTCTAACTACAGGTGCTGTCTGTGTGGAGTTAGTACCTTCTCCCTGTGACCGGGTGGGTTTCGTCTGGGTGCTCCACTTTCCTCCCACATCTCAAAGACGTACAGGTGTAGGTTAATTGGCTTTGATAAAATTGTAAATTGTTCCAAGTATGTAGGCAGTGCTAGTGTACGGGGTGATCACTTGTCAGCACAGAATCGGTGGGGTGAAGGGCCTGTTTCTATGCTGTATCTCTAAAGTCTAATGTATATTAGTCTAATATCATCTTTTAAAGTGTTTCTACAAGTGAAAACCTTCATAATAAAGAACATGACATAAAGCATTGAAACCAAGCTCAAAAGACTAGACAAGTTACTGGATACTTTATTTTCTACTGCGACAAACTGTTAGCGCATGGAACGGACAGCAAGGTAAATCTGAAGATTGGGCTTGTTACCCTTGGAGGTACAGAGACCGAATCTCAGAGATGTAATTTTTGACTAATTTAAATACAATGTATGAACATCAACCTTTTTCAGAAAGCATATGCATTTTTTTTTTTTGTGTACACAGTTCTCAGCTTTGCACCTGAGTTTTGGTTAACCCCATAGTCACCGAGGAAAGTATAAAGAGGAGAGGGTCTTCACAACATGAATCTGCCCGGTTTACCACCATGTTCTGACCTGGACTCGCTCCCACAGACACATGTATTTCTTCAAGGCTTTGCCCTGCCTTTCTTACTTCCAGCTTTCTTTCCTCCCCCAAATCCCCTATAGACAGTCTGAAGAAAGGTCCCAATCCAAAACGTCACCTATCCATGTTCTCCTGAGGTGCTGCCTGATCTACTGAGTTACTCCAGCACTTTGTGTGTTTTTTTTGTAAGCCAGCATCTGCAGTTCCTTGTCTCTACCTTACAGACATGCCTTTAGTGGTTCCAGAGGGTGGAGAGGATCACAGAGATTTATCTGAGACAATTTTGATTCTATTCAACAGGATTAAAAGTGTGCAATGTTAGTACAGATACCCATTAAATTGCTCTTTTGATTCATATTTCTACTGAAGACAATCAGGCGAGGTGATCCATTGGTGACCCCAAGCCAAGAGTCAAAGGTTTCTTCAGGCATAGTAATAATTTGTCGGTGGGGGCGCTGCAATGGCGGCAGCCCTGTCAGCAGCGCGTTAGTTTTTTCAACTTTTTTTATTTTTTTAGTATGTTTTAAAGTATGTTTTTTGTGTTTCTTTGTGTGTTTTGTGTGGGGGGTGGTGTGGGGGGGTAAGGGGGAAACCGTTTTGGCCGCCTCCTCCATGGAGAGGTGACTTTTTCCAGGTCGCCTCCCCCGTGGCCTAACAGCAAGGATCGGCGCGGCCTTTCCCGGAGATGCGCCCGGGGCTTCAGCGGAGGGCGCAGCGTGGACTCTCGGCGTGGAGCGGGTGAACCCTCGCTGGGGCTCGCTGGAGGGGAGCGCTCCGTTTTGCTGGCCCGGGGCAGCCGGCAGCCTGAAGCCGCGGTCTGCAGAGCTCCAGCTGGCGCGGCGTCTACAGCCCGGGATCCCTTGTGGGGGACCCGGGGGAAGAAGAAGCCATCACTGCCGGCCCACGGCTAACTTCTACCACGGGCCCGGCGTGAACTTACCATCACCCCTGGAGGGGAGATTCGACCGCCAACCCTGCAGTCTGCGGTGCTTCTGGCTGCGGCGCGGCAGGGACTTTAAATCTTCGACTGCCGGCCTGCGGCCTATACCAACTTAAAGCCGCGGTCTCCGGTGGGGAAGAGCCGACTCTGGACTTACCTGGACTTGTACATTGTCCTTTTACCATCTGGACGCCCGCAGCAACGGCTGCGGAGGGTTGAGGTCCCGACCACGGGGAAAATTATGTGCCTTCCACCACAGTGATGAATGCTGTGGTGGATGTTTATGTTAAATTTTTATTGTGTTTTTGTGTGTGTTCTTTATAATTGTACCGCTGCTGACATATTCATTTCACTTGCACTTATGTGCAATGTGACAAATAAACCGTATTGTATTGTATTGTATTGTATTGTATTGTATTGTATTGTATTGTATTGTAACTTGCTAATGTGATAGAAGTGCATTGCCACACAATCCTCTCCTTTTTCTTGGAACTCTGTTCCACAAAGGTACACTTGAGTGTAGTTGTGCGTTCTTACCCTTTCTCTAATCAAGGGATCTATGTGGAACAAACAACTAAGCTCATGTAGAAGATCTTTATAAAGGTGTCTGCTAGAGCTGGTTCCTTCTGGCTGCAATTTCACAATTGGAGCCACTATGCCTTGATGGCATACCCTGATTGTTGATTAGTAAGGGTGTCAGCAGTTATAGGGAGAAGGCAGGAGAATGGATTTGGGAAGGAAGGATAGATCAGCCATGATTTAATGCAGAGTAGACTTGATGGGCCAAATGGCCTAATTCTGCTCTGATAACTTATGAAACCTTGCTGACAACAGCTGCTAAGATCGACAGCTGAATTGGTCTTACATTCCCATTCCAAGGCACAAACTCAAGTCAAGGCGAGCACTCTGGTCTCAGCTCCAGGATCTCATGTTTCCCCCCACCCCACTTCACCAGACACCTGGGTCCAGCCCTGACCTCAAGAACTGTCTGTGCGACATTTGTATGTTTCCACTGAGACCCTGTGAGCTTTCTCCAAGAGCTCCTGCTTCCTCCCACATCCCAAACTAGTAGGTTAATAGGTCACGGTTAATTGGAACTAGTGTGCAGATGAGTGGTAGAATCTGGTGAGTTGAGGAGAATGTGATACGAATATAAGACAGCATTAGTGTAAGATTAGTGTGAACAAGAAGCTGAGGACTGTGCTTGGGCAAAGACTGAATCTGTGTGTTAGGCAGAGATGGCCAGATGCTCTCCCAGGATGGAATGGGAAAAGAACGGCAGTCCAGCGTGATCAAGCAGTGAGGTAAAAGGAGAAAACTGTGCACAATGAATTTGACAACAAACCATGAAAACTGCCTGGTGGTGTTAATGCCACAAGTGCATTAGCTGTCACATACATACTTTACCCGTGTATAGACGTAGGGAAACATGCAATGTTTTCTGGTAATATTTAACTTTCTGCAAACTGTCACCACACTTACCCGAGGTTCTAAGTTCCATACCTATTAATGTATCTTGGAAACAGAGCTTTGGATCAAAAGTGAAAGCTGAAAACTTGGATATTGTAACTGTTCATTTTATACCCGTTAATCTACTTATCAGCCTTTAATACTCAATGGAAAGACAAACTTTAAATAAGCAGGAAACAAAATTAACACCAACATTGTTGCAGCAGTTCATGCTGTTGCTCACAGTTCCATTGACCAGCGATCTAGCCCGTCCTCTGCTCTATTTGATCGGACATTATTGGCTTTAAAGGTTATTACATTATTCCCCTCATCATGTATCTGTACAATGTTGATGACTCGATTGTATTCATGTATTGTCTTTGCACTGACTGGTTATCATGCAACAAAAGCTTTACACTGTACCCCGGTACATGTTACAATAGACTAAACTAAACTAAACTATCTGTGTGGAGTTGGCACATTCATCCTGTGACCATGTTGGTTTCCCTTGGGGTATTCTGGTTCCCCCCCTATGTTCCAGAGATGTGCTGGAAGATTAACTGGTTACTTTAATAATATCCCATGGTGTTATAATAGATTTAGGGTGGATGGATGAAGAAGTTCACAAGTTCACAAGTTATAGGAGTAGAATTAGGCCATTCGGCCCATCGAGTCCACTCCGCCATTCAATCATGGCTGATCTCTGCCTCCTAATCCCATTTTCCTGCTTTCTCCCCATAACCCTTGACACCCATTCTAATCAAGAATGGACAGATATATTGTGGGGATAAAAGAATATGAGTTATAGAGGCATGGGATTGCTCTGTATTGATTCAATGGGTGAAATGGCCTCCTTCTATGTCGCAGGAAGATAAGAAAATATGACATTCAATACAGTGGACATGGAAAGAAATCCAACCCAATTGGAACCCAATCTGTGAGAGAGATTCGAGACTTCACTATTATCAGTGAGGTCCAAACACAATGTGTGCTATTTATAGCTGGGTTGTAAACGGGGGGGTGGGGAGACGCTGAACGATGGAGCATTGCTCATGGCAGTCTATTTTTTAAAGTTGAGGTGCTATTTGGTTTCTATTAATGAAAATACTGCTCACTTCAGCCTGAAGGCACTAATCTGGGTGAAGCAGTCCGTTACAGGAGTGGTAGAATAGATGTATTTGGTGGGTCTGACTGCTATTGCCATGTGCTGCTACACAGCTGTCTCATTTTACCCTGTTATGGATGGACAGGGTGGTGAAAAGGTCATTTGGTACACTGGCCTTCATCAGTAAGACCAGTGAGGGCTGAAGTTGGGATGTTATATTGCAGGTGAACATGACATTGGTGAGCAACATTGGTTCAGCAGATCATGCTGCTGCTCAAAGCTCCATTCACCAGGTTCCATCTAGTCCTCTGGTCTATTCGATCGGACTTTACTGACTTTATCTTGCACTGAACATCATTCACGTTATTCCCATTATCATGTATCTGTACACTGTGGATGGCTCGACTGTAATCATATATTGTCTTTCCTTGACTGGTTATCATGCAACAAAAGCTTTTCACTGTACCTTGGTACACGTGACAATAAACTAAACGCAACTCAACTCCTATGCTGCACTTGAAGTATTTTATTCCGTACGTACACACACACACACACACACACGCAGACGTCTGCACACATGCACATACACACTGCATACATGCACATACATTTTAAGGCAGAGATAGATAGATTCTTAATTAGTACGGGTGTTGGGGGTTATGGGGAGAAGGCAGGAGAATGGGTTTAGGAGGGAGAAATCAGCCCTGATTGAATGGCGGAGTAGACTTGATGGGCCAAATTGCATAATTCTGCTCCTATCACTTATGACTTTTTGACCTTATGATACACGTACATTCACACTCACTTGATCATATCTTTACAAATGGAATGGAATATGGCACAGTGGATGACTGGACACTAAGATTACTGGCACTGACACTCTGAGCACGAATACTACTGGCCCTAACACCACTGACACTAACACCACTGACACTAACACCACTGGCCCTGACACTACTGGCCCCGACACCACTGGCATGAACACCACTGGCACGAGCACCACTGGCCCTGACACCACTGGCCCTGACACCACTGGTACGAGCACCACTGGCCCTGACACCACCGGCCCTGACACCACCGGCCCTGACACCACCGGCCCTGACACCACCGGCCCTGACACCACCGGCCCTGACACCACCGGCCCTGACACCACTGGCCCTGACACCACTGGCCCTGACACCACTGGCCCCAACACCACTGGCCCCGACACCACCGGCCCCGACACCACCGGCCCCGACACCACCGGCCCCGACACCACCGGCCCCGACACCACCGGCCCTGACACCACCGGCCCTGACACCACCGGCCCTGACACCACTGGCCCTGACACCACTGGCCCTGACACCACTGGCCCTGACACCACTGGCCCTGACACCACTGGCCCTGACACCACTGGTTCTGACACCACTGGCCCTGACACCACTGGCCCCGACACCACTGGCCCTGACACCACCGGCCCTGACACCACTGGCCCTGACACCACTGGCCCTGACACCACTGGCCCTGACACCACTGGCACGAGCACCACTGGCCCTGACACCACTGGCCCTGACACCACTGGCCCTGACACCACTGGCACGAGCACCACTGGCCCTGACACCACTGGCCCTGACACCACTGGCCCTGACACCACTGGCCCTGACACCACTGGCCCTGACACCACTGGCCCTGACACCACTGGCCCTGACACCACTGGCACGAGCACCACTGGCCCTGACACCACTGGCACGAACACCACAGGCCCTGACACCACTGGCCCTGACACCACTGGCACGAGCACCACTGGCCCTGACACCACTGGCCCTGACACCACTGGCCCTGACACCACCGGCACGAGCACCACTGGCACGAGCACCACTGGCCCTGACACCACTGGCACGAGCACCACTGGCCCTGACACCACTGGCCCTGACACCACCGGCCCTGACACCACTGGCACGAGCACCACTGGCCCTGACACCACTGGCCCTGACACCACCGGCGATACTGTTGAGATTACCAGCATTGTCACTAAGAATACTGACATTAATTTCACTGGCACCAAAACTATTGACGCACTAAACCAAGATGCTTTCAAACTGCTTAACGGTTTCAATATCTCTAATGTAAATTGATTTTAATAATTTATTTTAAATATAGCAGAGGCAATGATTCAGAAGTGAATCATTGGACACCATATAATTATATTTCTAATTATGAGATACTTTTCTTCCTATAAATCTATCCTTCCTATAAACCTATCCTTCCTAAGTTTGGCGTTCCGTTCACCGTACCTTCCCATAACGTCCATGCCAAACATGATGTCAAGATCATCACTTATCTACCTGCACATAATCCATATCCCTGCATATCTATATGCCAATTCAAAAGTCTATTAAATGCCACTAACATATCCGTTTCAACCACCACTCCTCCCGCACATCCCCATTAAACTTAGCCCCTCTCAACTTAAAGTTGTGCCCCCTACTATTAATGTTTCCATCCTGGGAAAAGACTTTCCACCCTGGGGCGGCACGGGGGCGCACCGGTAGAGTGGCTGCCTTAGTGCCAGGAACCTGGGTTCTATCCTGACTACGGGTGCTGTCTGTATGCAGTTTGTACCTTATCTGTGTGACCTCTATGCGTTTTCCCTGGGAGCTCCGGTTTCCTCTCACACTCCAAAGATGTACAGGTTTGTAGGTTAATTGGCTTTGGTAAATAGTTCCTAGTGTGTGTCGGATAGTGTTAGTGTGTGGGGATTGTGGTCAGTGCGGACTCGGTCGGCCGAAAGGCCTGTTTTTAAACTAAACTAAAGTGAAAAGATTATGACTGTCTACCTTATCTATCTATGCCTCCCATAATGTTGTATACTTCTATCAGGTCTCCCGGCAATCTCAGGCCTTCCAAAGAAAACAATAAAGTCAGTCCAACCTCCCCATGGAGCTAATGCTCCCTAATCCAGGCACCACTCTGGTAAACCTCCTCTGCACCCTCTCCAAAGCGCCCACATCCCTCCTGTAATGAAATGACCAAAACTGTACACAGTACTCCAAAAGTGGCCCGACCAAAGTCCTATAAAGCTGCCTCGACTTCTGGGCTCTAACACACAATGCCCCGACACATGAATGAAAGCATACCATATACCTTATTCCAAGTTACTTCAATCCTACCAGCACTCCTTAATGCCACATTCTCAATTGTATTGAGTAATGAGGAAGGGTTAGTTAGCAGTCTTGTTGTGCGTGCCCCCTTGGGCAAGAGTGACCATAATATGGTTGAGTTCTTCATTAGGATGGAGAGTGACATTGTTAATTCAGAAACAATGGTTCTGAACTTAAAGAAAGGTAACTTTGAGGGTATGAGACGTGAATTGGCCAAGATTGACTGGTAATTATTTCTTAAAGGGTTGACGGTGGATATGCAATGGAAGGCATTTAAAGACTGCATGGATGAACTACAAAAATTGTTCATCCCAGTTTGGAAAAAGAATAAATCAGGGAAGGTAGTGCATCCGTGGATAACAAGGGAAACCAGGGATAGTATCAAAGCAAAAGATGAAGCGTACAAATTAGCCAGAAAAAGCAGCCTACCAGAGGACTGGGAGAAATTCAGAGACCAGCAGAGGAGGACAAAGGGCTTAATTAGGAAAGAGAAAATAGATTATGAAAGAAAACTGGCAGGGAACATAAAAACTGATGCAAAATATTTTATAGATATGTGAAGAGAAAGAGATGAGTTAAAACAAATGTAGGTCCCTTGCAGTCAGCAACAGGTGAATTGATCATGGGGAACAAGGATATGGCGGACCAATTGAATAACTACTTTGGTTCCGTCTTCACTAAGGAAGACATAAATAATCTGCCGGAAATAGCAGGGGACCGCGGGTCAAAGGAGATGGAGGAACTGAGTGAAATCCAGGTTAGTCGGGAAGTGGTGTTGGGTAAATTGAATGGATTAAAGGCCGATAAATCCCCAGGGCCAGATAGGCTGCATCCCAGAGTACTTAAGAAAGTAGCTCCAGAAATAGTGGATGCATTAGTGATAATTTTTCAAAACTCTTTAGATTGTGGAGTAGTTCCTGAGGATTGGAGGGTAGCTAATGTAACCCCACTTTTTAAAAAGGGAGGGAGAGAGAAAAACGGGGAATTACAGACCAGTTAGTCTAACATTGGTAGTGGGGAAACTGCTAGAGTCAGTTATTAAAGATGGGATAGCAGCACATTTGGAAAGTGGTGAAATCATTGGACAAAGTCAGCATGGATTTACGAAAGGTAAATCATGTCTAACGAATCTTATAGAATTTTTCGAGGATGTAACTAGTAGAGTGGATAGGGGAGAACCAGTTGATGTGTTGTATCTGGGCTTTCAGAAGGCTTTCGACAAGGTTCCACATAAGAGATTAGTATACAAACTTAAAGCACACGGTATTGGGGATTCAGTATTGATGTGGATAGAGAACTGGCTGGCAAACAGGAAGCAAAGAGTAGGAGTAAACGGGTCCTTTTCACAATGGCAGGCAGTGACTAGTGGGGTACCGCAAGGCTCAGTGCTGGGACCCCAGCTATTTACAATATATATTAATGATTTGGACGAGGGAATTGAATGCAACATCTCCAAATTTGCGGATGACACGAAGCTGGGGGGCAGTGTTAGCTGTGAGGAGGATGCTAGGAGGCTGCAAGGTGACTTGGATAGGCTGGGTGAGTGGGAAAATGTATGGCAGATGCAGTATAATGTGGATAAATGTGAGGTTATCCACTTTGGTGGCAAAAACAGGAAAGCAATTATCTAAATGGTGGCCGATTAGGAAAAGGGGAGATGCAACGAGACCTGGGTGTCATGGTACACCAGTCATTGAAAGTAGGCATGCAGGTGTAGCAGGCAGTGAAGAAAGCGAATGGTATGTTAGCATTCATAGCAAAAGGATTTGAGTATAGGAGCAGGGAGGTTCTACTGCAGTTGTACAGGGTCTTGGTGAGACCACACCTGGAGTATTGCGTACAGTTTTCGTCTCCAAATCTGAGGAAGGCCATTATTTCCATAGAGGGAGTGCAGAGAAGGTTCACCAGACTGATTCCTGGGATGTCAGGACTTTCATATGAAGAAAGACTGGATAGACTCGGCTTGTACTCGCTAGAATTAAGGAGATTGAGGGGGGATCTTATAGAAACTTACAAAATTCTTAAGGGGTTGGACAGGCTAGATGCAGGAAGATTGTTCCCGATGTTGGGGAAGTCCAGGACAAGGGGTCACAGCTTAAGGATAGAGGGGAAATCCTTTAAGACCGAGATGAGAAAAACATTTTTCACACAGAGAGTGGTGAATTTCTGGAACTCTATGCCACAGAAGGTAGTTGAGGCCAGTTCATTGGCTATATTTAAGAGGGAGTTAGATGTGGCCCTTGTGGCTAAAGGGATCAGGGGGTATGGAGAGAAGGCAGGTACGGGATACTGAGTTGGATGATCAGCCATGATCATATTGAATGGCGGTGCAGGCTCGAAGGGCCGAATGGCCTACACCTGCACCTATTTTCTAAGTATCTATGTAAATGCTGCCTTGATGCAGCTCTGATATGGCAGGTTGTGGCAGTGGTCCTCATGATCAGCTATTTGAGGCAGCCACGGTGTGGAACTAAGCAAATACTTGCAGGAGATTAATCTCAAGAAGCTTGATCACTTTCCATCTGCTCCCAGCTTCTGCTCAGACTGCTTACTTTTCCAATGGATTTTTTGGCCAGAAAGACCTGCAAATCAGCCACTGATTTTGACACAACGTTCATCTCACACATCCAGTTGTAAGGATCCGGTTGCAAGACGGATTTCTCTGAGCTGAAAATCCACCCAAAGACTGATCTCTTGGCATCTAATTTATTGGAGCACCAAGGCAAATTCCTTGTATGTGAATACTTGGCCAATAAACTTATTCATTCATTCATTCTAAAGGTCACATTGAAACAAAAGGGGTTACTTTGCCCAAACCCCAACCCCTGAATTATGCTCCACCAAGAGCTGTATTCTGGTCCGTGTCTCTTCTCTATCGATAGCTTTTGGGAAACATTTTGCACTGATTCCTCCAGAGCCAAGCTGAAATAGCTAAGGTAGCCGGCCATCCCACGAAGGCTGTAAACCCATGTCTGTGAATAACTCTGCGGGTCAGACAGATTCTCTGGAGAACCCCGATTGGTGACATTTTGGTACGGGAGACGCTTTTGCAACGGAAACTGACATCCACACAGAACAGGAACTCTTAAGCGACCCAGAATCTATCGTATGTAGGAAGGAACTGCAGATGCTGGTTTAAACTGAAGATGGACACAAAAAGATGGAGTAACTCAGCGGGACATGCAGCATCTCTGGAGAAAAGGAATGGCTGACGTTTTGGATCGAGACCCTTCTTCAGACGTCTCTCCCTTTTGTCCTGACTGCACTGGCACTGTTTTTCCCCTCCTCCTCTCCTTCCACATACATTCCTTCACAATTCACAACTCTTCTACCCTATTGTCTCATACCTTCTGTCTTTTCATGTCTGTCTTTCTTCCAACCATCTGCCTATCAACCCCACCCCCTCACCTACATCCACCGATTACTCATCAGGCTTTGTCCTGCCCCTCCATTCTTCCAGCTTTCTTATCCCCCCCCCCTCACCACCATGATCAATATGAAGATGAGTCCTGATTCAAAATATCACCTATCCATATTCACCAGGGATGCTGCCTGACCAGCAGAGTTGCTCCAGCACTTTGTATCCTTTTTTTTGCAAAACAGCATCTGCAGTTCCTCGTTTCTACATTGGACATTTCACTGGGTAGATTCTGCGTGTGTGCTTATTTAGCCAACACATATAATGCCAAAAAAAAACATGCCTCTCAATTCCCAGCATCTATGACGTTAGGAGCATTCCATTTGCATCTTACCTACCTACCTAATTACAAATGGTAGCCAATCAGTAAAGAAAACAGTGGGCTGTGTGTGCGCACGTGTGCGTGTGCATGTGAGTGAGAGTGTGAGTGCAAGTGAGAGTAATGCCCCTGCCCCACTTAGGAAACCTGAACGGAAACCTCTGGAGACTTTGCGCCCCGCCCAAGGTTTCCGTGCGGTTCCCGGAGGTTTTTGTCAGTCTCCCTAATGGTCGAAAGTGGTTTCCGCTTCTTCTATGTTCCGTCGATTATTTCAAATAATTCAAAACCGGCCGCGACTAAAAATAGGTTGCCGTTTTAAAAATCGGTCATTTTTTTGTCAAAGCCCGTTGCGACGCTAGTTGAAGGTAGTTGCCAGAGGTTGCAGGTAGTGGAAGGTAAGACCTCCCTGGTGGAATAAAACTGGGTGAAAAAAAGGTCTTACCTTCCATTAATATTTACCTCTGGTATGGATGCTGGTATCTTTCCATTCATAACAAAACTGACACAATGATCATGCACAGAATTTGTCAGATTGACAATTCTCCACCTCCTCTGACCCATGCACAAAAGCAACTCTCAGAAGGATGATCCATAATACTGCCTTCCTCCAGGTGATTTAGGGTACATCTATGGATTCAGAGGTGAAATGAATTTAACAGGTACACTTACACCCACATATTTCTATACATTGCAATCTGAAATAATGCACTGCAAAATCAACTTCCATTGATTTATGATAAATTAACAGGAAAGCTACCAATAGTGGGGCGGTACAGAGGCACAGCTTCATGGCTCCAGCAACCTGGGCCCAAACATGACCCCCGGAGTCGCATGGGTTTCCACTGGGTACGAGAAATGTACTGGTTGATAGATTAGCTGGCCACTGTAAACTGTCCCTCGTGTGTGGATGAGTGCTAGCATCTGGGGAGGTGTTGATGGGAAGATAAAATGGATTAGGGCAGAATCAGTGTAAAACTGCATGCCTGATGGACAGTGGATTTAGTCAGCTGAAAGGAATGATTCTGTGCTGTGTCCCTCTGTGTCCCTGTGAATTGTACCACATGATATAAAGTTCCCGTTATCCATTGCTATCTTTCAGAATGCAACTTTGAAATGTTACAAAATATAAATAACTGAAAGAGTGAGCTGTTTAGCCCCTCAAGCCTGTTACCCATTTATTTTGTTCAAGGTTAAGGTGTACCTCAAATCTCCATTTTCCTTCATGCGATTACTTTGTAGAAATAGATCAAGAAATATGAATACACAAGGAACTGCACTTGCTGGAATCTGGAGTAAAACACAAAGTGCTTAAGTAACTCAGTGTCTCTGGAGAACATGGTTGGGTGACATTTTGGTTTGGGATCCTTCTTCTGACTGATTGTATCAGGAGGAGAAAAAGCTGAAAAAGTGTGGGGATGGAACAAAGCCTGGCAAGTGATAAGTGGACACAAGTGATACACCTGTATACACCCTACTACAATCAGTTTGAAGAAGGCTACTGACCAGAAATGCTACACATCCATGTTTAGTTTAGAGATGCAGTGTGGAAACAAGCCCAACGTTCCACCAAATCCATACCAACCAACCCGTACACTACTTTATCCTTATCGGGCCAATTTGTAGAAGCCAATTAACCTACAAACCTGTACAATTTTGGAATATGGGAGGATACCAGAGCACCTGAAGAAAACCCACGTGGTCACAGTGAGAATGTAAAAGCTCTGTACACTAAGGATCCGTAATCAGGATTGAACCCGGGTCTCTGACGCTGTAAGGCAGCAACTCCACCGTTGCACCACTTGTCATCATGTTCTCCAGAGAGACCGGTCGAGTTACTCCAGCACTTTGTGTTTTAGAACAGGCAGTAGTTGTCACAGACTCCAGTTGGAATGTGGGAAAAATCCAGTTGTTTTCCATAAAATGGGGCCAGAGTGAAACATTTGTGATATATTATTCATGTAGGGAGAAGGAAAGCAATGGCATTTTCAATTTGAGGTCTTCATGGTGTGGCTTTAGTGTATTGAAAAGTGTATTGGGGGCCAGATCTTCCAAGCAACACTGTTTCAACGGGTGTTGGGCTCCGAGATGATTAACATGATTCTCTGCAGTGCATGGGGCTCACGAACCACAGGCAGCAGCTCAGCCCCCGAGTTGCCTCTTTATATGGTGAGATTTTATCTCAAACTCCACAAACTCTCTAATTATGAGAGGAAATAATGGCCAACAATATAGAAAACTGTGGAATAATTGTAGCAATGCCAGTGTCATATTTTGGTGATGTGTTTTCTTTTTTAACTAAGCTAATTGAAAGATCCTTAAAGAATACTTAAAGCATAAATGTTTGGTGTTTCTTACCCAGGCTTTTTGTTTGTCCTTGAAGCATATTCCTCTTAGTATTATTGGCTAGATTAGTTTAGTTCTCTTTAGTTTACTTTAGAGATACAGCATGGAAACTTCGGCCCACTGAATCCACGCTGACCGTCAATCACCCATTCACATTAGTTCTATGTTATCCTACTTTCTCATCCACTCTCTACACAATAAGTTTGATAATATTTCATGAACTTTGCCTTACTTAACAAGAGTGAAACCTAAGCTGAAGCAAAATGGCCTGCAAAGAATTCAAGAAATCACCCACACAAAATTCTAGATTTCCGTATTTAACTACACATCTCTAAAGTCCAAATTTCTTTTGTCTAACATTGTAATATCCTCTCCTGTCAGAAGAACTGCAAATTCTTGCCACTGTTGAAGTAAATAATAACAGTATTTGAATTTGAAAATTATATATGTACAGGAAGGAACTGCAGATGCTGGTATATACCGAAGATAGACACAAAGTGCTTGAGTAACTCATTGGGTCAGGCAGCATGTCTGGAGAAAAAGGATGGGTGATGTTTCGGGTTGGCACCGCATCTTCAGATAGTCGGAAGAAGGATCCCTACCCGAAACATCATCCACCCTTTTTCTCCAGAGAAGCTGCCTAGTCCACTGAGTTACTCCAGCAATTTGTGACTATCTTTGAAAATTATTTACTTCCATTAAAAGTATGATTGCAATACTGTCTATGAAACTATCAGTTTTAAGCTGAAGTTAAGAGGCAAAAAACTATTTTATCAGTGCTGCTAGAAATCCATTTCCATGCTGATATGTGCAGTGTAGGTTCACAAGGTTAATTCCCAGGATGGCGGGACTGTCAAATGTTGATCGAATGGAGCAGTTGGGCCACAGAACCAGGGGCCACAGTTTAAGAATAAGGGGTAGGCCATTTAGAACGGAGATGAGGAAAAACTTTTTTACCCAGAGAGTTATGAATCTGTGGAAATCTATGCCTCAGAAGGCTGTGGAGGCCAATTCTCTGGATGCTTTCGAGAGAGAGTTAGCTAGAGCTCTTAAACATAATGGAGTCAAGGGATATGGGGAGAAGGCAGGAACGGGGTACTGATTGTGGGTGATCAGCCATGATCACAGTGAATGGCGATGCTGGCTCGAAGGGCCAAATGGCCTACTCCTGCACCTATTCTCTATTGTCTATTGGCATTGGAAGATAATTTTCTAAGGCAGTATGTGCTTAGTTGGCTGCAACGGATTCAATAGTTGAATCTTCAGCTAGCAGTGAGCCAGAATTGATGAGCTACTTTTTGCGTAGATTAAGCCTCAGGACACTGTAATTTGTAACTTTGACATTGTAATAAAGATCTATATTATGTCAGAATATAAAATAAGCAATTTGAATGATATTATGAATACTTTATTAAAAATAAAGGATGCAAGATGGAAATGGCCAGCTGATAAAATAGGTAAATTGACTTTTAGAGACATAATTGGTTTCTTTCAAAATGAAGTATATAGCAATTTAAGAAAGACTAGACTAAGTGGGACTCGTTGGGTCCCAGCTTCACATGGGAGGGCTGGTCTCCCAACGCAATATTCCACCTCTCCACCAATTCCAATATACACACACACACACTCACACACTCACACACTCACACACTCACACACACTCATACACTCACACACTCACACACACACACGAACATACACACACACACACTCACACACACATACACACAATCACTCACACACACGCACACACACTCACATACACTCACACACACTCACTCACACACACACATACACTCACACTTCACATACACACACACTCACTCACTCACTCACTCACTCACACACACACACATACACTCACTCACACTCACACATACACTCACTCACACACACATACACTCACACACACACAGCCTCACACTTACACACACATACATTCACACATACACTCACACACACACACATACACTCACACACACACATATACTCACACACACACATACACTTACACACACATACACTCACACATACACTCACATACACTCACAGACAAACACACACATACACACTCACATACGCACACATTCACACACATACAATCACAAACACACAGACACAGACACAGACACAGACACAGACACAGACACAGACACAGACACAGACACAGACACAGACACAGACACAGACACAGACACAGACACAGACACACACACACACACACACACACACACACACACACACACACACACACACACACACACACACACACACACACACACACACACACACACTCACAAACACATACATACACACTCACTGACTCACACACCATATATATGGCAGTAAACTTTCTTGAATACTCACACGGCTGAGCGCGGCCTCTCCACTTTTGGGCTTCTACAGCCAGCGGCACTTCCGTAATCAGCGTGACCTCTGCACTTACCGGAAATTACGCAATCAGCGCGACCTGTCCACTAAGCGGAAGTCACAAAATGAGCGGGACTTTTGACCCAAACACAGTCGGGCCTAATAAAGCATTTATTCCTTCCAAGCACAGTCAAATGTAATAGAGCATTGCAGTTTCAAGCACAGGCAGGGCAGCAGGCCAAACAACTCATGGCATTGTCATTAAGGGCTAAAAAATCATTTATTGCAAGTACATTGCAGACTCACAGTTCAGTTGATTCACAGCTTAGAATGAGGGTTGTGGCCTCTCCCTTGCGAACTTGCAGAGTGACTGAGTCACGTCCAGGCATCCGGGGTTTTATAATCCTCCCCCCCCCCCCCCCCACCCCCTAGAAGGGGCGTTACCTTCATCGCGGTGATTGGCAGGCGAGAGGATCTCAAGGTTTTTTAAACACTCATAACATTTTTATTCTTCATTGATGGGAATAATCTTCAGTGCCTGCTCAGCGGAGGAGGATTATGAGTAAGATGGCCAGAAATCATAGCAATATATGGCAGCGTTTTTTTCTAAAAATCAATATACAGCGCAGACAGGAAGTGGTCAAGATGACACTTTTAATTATATAGATATCACGCTTTTCTTCAGCCATTATCTCATTAGTACTCCAAAATCATATCCATAGTGATAATATAAACTATGGTGCAGAATCAATCATACATCTGGATCCATTAGGATCAGCACCTCACACTGCGCTTGGGAAGGTTACAACACAATGGTATGAACATTAAATTCTCCAACTTTAGGTAAGTTCTACCAAAACACAATTTTCCCTCCACTTTCTCCACCATCAATCCTCCCCCCTCCCCACACTTTCTTCCCCCCTCCCTCTCCTTCCCTAAGGCCTCGCAGACCTTGTGCCTAAGATAGACACACTGTGCTGGAGTAACTCAGCGGGTCAGGCAGCACTGGAGAAAAAGGATTGGTGATGATTCGGGTCAAGATCCTTCTTCAGGCTGAGTCTGCATTCTTATCTTGTACCTATTTCCTTACCCCCCCCCCCCCCCCCCCCCCACACACACACACACCACACTCCACCTACATTTCAAAACAATTCACCCCTTGTCTAGCTTCATAATTTGCAACTCTGTAATCCTTTTGTCTCACACATTGTGCGCGTTCATCTCTGGCCTTTGCCCAACCATCTGCCTATCAAAAAGTCCCCTGGCCTATGACCACCTTTGTCCCACCCCTGCACTCTGAAACCTATCTGTCTCCTCCCCCCTGCAATCAGATTAAAGAAGGGACTCAACCTGAATCATCACCTTTACATGTTGTCCAGTGATGCTACCTGACCTGTTGAGTTTAGTTAAGTTAAGTTAAGTTTAGTTTAGTTACTCCAGTTGTTTTGTGTATTTCTTCCGCAGTTTCTTCTGCATTTTGCTTATACATCTATGTATATTGTCTCACTACCATCTTCAGTACTGGGATAACTAAATGTTGGACGTCATACAAAATCTTTCATATGCGGACAAGGAAATGTATAGGTAGACGCAAAATGCTGGAGTAACATCAGCATCTCTGGAGAGAAGGAATGTGTGACCTTACGGGTCAAGACCCTTCTTCAAGGAAATGTGTAATTATTCTGATAATTGAAATATCCATTTTGCATCAGTACAGATTATGGCACAGGAGTCAACGAGAAGCCTTTGAATTCTTTAACATTTGCAACAAGGGTCTGGTCATAAGCCTCTGCAGCATTGACTACATGGTCACAGTTATATTTTTCAAAGGATATGGCATGTATAAATTAATTTAAAATCCAATGTGGGGGAAATGCAGGAACACACTTTCCAGCTTAGTTAAAGAGCATTGGGACTATATTATAAAATGACCATGGATTTAAAAGTATATTATCGTGTTTAATGATTCAATTAGAATTATTTGCAGAGGTAATTGAAATATTGGAAAAAGATTCGCAATCTGAGCAAATTAACAGGCTAGCCTAAGGAATTTAATGATTTTGGGTAATCTAATGTATAATAATGGAATTGGTATTCAAAGCATGTTTGCAGCAGAAAGGTGCATTATTGATTGGAGTAATTATGCAGTCAGCACAAGATAATGGTAAACAAACCTAATCAAATATGGTGGATCTTCTCATTTAATATGGACAGAGGTGGGTGTGAGTAAGGATTTCCTTGCTCTAACTAGGACATATGACAAGAAAAACTCTTGACTCTTGGGTGAGCCTTAATTCATATGGCAGACCCACATAAGGCCAACCATTGACCAGTGCCCAAAATCCGCCCCCCCTGAACACACTTTCTTTCCCCCCCTCCCATGAGCCCTAGCTGACCTTGCATCTATCTCTGTCCTCCCCTCACCCCCTCCCCACTACGTTCAAGCACAAAATCCAATAAACCAATAAACTCCAATAATCTCAATTTTAAACTCCATCCAATAAACAACATTTTATCAGGTTAAGGACCTCAAATGACTGGGTGGCACCAGCAATGGCTGCCTCGCCAACAGTCTGTCTGTCCTTTCCTTCTTTGTGTTTAAATAGTATGTGTTAAATGTATGTTTTTAGTGTTCTTTAGCTAGTTTTATTTCGGGGGTGGGGGTGTGGGGTTAGGGGAAACTTTTTCTAAACTCTTACCTCGACAGAGATGCGATTTTTTTTTTCCGTATCGTATCTCCGTCCGCACTGCGGCCTAACATCGAGGAGTTTGCGGCCTTTGTTGGAGACCGCTTTTTGAGAGCTCCACCGCGGGAGCCCACGGGACTTTAACATCGCGGAGCTCGCGATCCCTTTGCCAGGGATCGACCTCAGAGCTCCAACCGTGGGTGCTTGAGGACTTACATCATGGAGCCCGCGGTCTCTGGTCAGAGACTGACATCGGGAACTCCAAGCCGCAGGAGCTTCGACTGCCCTGATGCGAGAGTTTTGATCGCCCCGACGTTGGAGCTTCGACCGCCGGCTGCAGGAGCTTCGATCGCCCCGTAATGGTTCGACTGCCCCGACCCTGGGAGAAATAAAGAGGAAGATGATTGGACTTTTTACCATCATCACAGTGAGGAATGTGGGGAATCCACTGTGGTGGATGTTTATGTTAACTTTTAAGTATTGGTGCGTCTTGTTGTTTTATTTCGTATGGCTGTATCGTAATTTGGATATCACTGTACCTTAATTGATACATGTGACAATAAAAGACCTTTGAAAACGTTGAAGTCCCAGTCCTGCATGCTTATTTGGAGTGGATGCAAAAGAGATGATTTTCATGAAAAACAAAATCAGGTTTTAGGGCTTGCAGGTGTAACCAGGTGGGGGGGCAACTCTGTTGTGAAAAACCAGCAGCTAGATGCCATTACTTGTTGGCCATATTCAGAAAATTATAACTAAGAAACTGATGCAAAAAAAATCAAAGAAAGATAGTAAAATCATTTCTCAAAGCCATAGTTCTATGTTTTGAGATTTTAACCAAAAGTTGAGAGACCTGAGGAGTCTTGCCCAAAAAGACAGATAATATCATAATCTAAATACTTAGATTCAGATATGATTATAGGATTATGTCACAAATACACAATTGGTGGTCTTATACCAGACTGGAAAAGAAAATTATTGAATATTAGTTTAATTTAGTTTAGTTTAGTTTAGAGATTCAGCGTGGAAACAGGCCCTTCAGCCCACAAAGACCACGCTGACCAACGATCACCCTGACACTAGGTCTATCCTACACACTGATTTGTGGAAACCAATTAATCTACAAACCTTTATTCTTTGGAACATGGCAGGAAACTGAAGCACCCAGACAAAACCCACACGGCCACAGGGCGAATGTACAAACACATACAGACAGCACCCGTAGTCAGGGTCAAACCCAGATCCCTTGCGCTGTAAGGCAGCAACCTTGCCACCCAATTCACAAAACAAAATACGCAACACCATGTCACTCAGCTCATTTAAACAAAGACTAGGTCAAAAATTGAATATATAATAAAATATATAAATATATGAATGATCACTTACTGCATTGATAAAAACTCCCATTGTGTAAATATAGAAATATTAAATCATTAAGAGTTGAATAATTCACATTATACAATGAAGTTGATATCCAGGAACTTTACAAAAGCACTTCCGCAACACATGTACGTTTATCACTATATTTCAGTGGGGGAAATCCTTTGGAAATTACATCAATTGTTGGCTACAGGCAGTGACAAAGTAAAATATATTGAGGGAAACGGTAATATAAGCTGACTGGCACTCCTCAACTAGCTAGCTATCCTCTCAATGAGATAACATGACTCAGGATAAGATAATTGTTTTGGTGTTGCCTTGTCAAGAACGAGGGCACCGTCGGAGAGAGAGGAGGTCCATTGGAGTGCAAGGAAGGCCGTTGAGAGTGAGGATGCCCGATGGAGAGCAAGGGAACCGTTGGAGAGCAAGGGGATTATCGAAGAGTGAGGGGATTGTAAAGAGCGAGGTGATTCCTAACTGTCTCTCCTCTTTGCGATAAATGTCACTTTCAAGAAGCCACCCTAACTCATGCTTTTGTATCCTGTATAAAAATCCAAAAGTTCTGGACGGAAATATTCAATATTATTTCTAAAACACTTAAAACTCAATTGGAGCCTGATCCAAAACTAATAATATTAGGAATGTCTGAGGGCTGCCCTAATCTAATGATATTTCAAAGACCCTTCCTTGACTATGGTTTAATAACTGCAAAAAAACATAAACTTAAATTCTGGAAAAAGATAACAGTCCCCACAGTGAAGATGTGGATCACAGAAATGACCGAGACACTACATCTAGAAAAAATAAGGCTTGTCTTGACTGACAAACCAGATCAATTTTCAAAAATATGGTCTCCTTTTATTGAATTTCTTCAGCAACATAATGTTTGAGCACAAACTCAAAACCGATGCTAGGGTCGGGTGAGAGGGCGTATGGAAGGGTAGTGGGATATATCTCCGCTTCTTGTACACCTTAGTTAGTTCTGGGGTTTTTCTTTTTTGTTTTTTTTGTTTTTCTTGAAATGTTTTCTTTTCTTTTTCTTTTCTTCTTTCTTTCCCTTTTTCCCTTTTTCTTTTTTTCCAATCTAGTTATTAGTTCATAAAATGTTAAAACTGAAGCAGTACGAAAATTGTATAATTGTTATGTCGATCATTTTCTATTTGTACTATTGCTTCTAACAAAAATAAAAGATAAATTTAAAAAATTTTTAAGTGCGAGGTGGGCCACTGAGACTGAAGCAGGTACTCGATGAGGGATGCTGCTGAGAACGATGGGGAAAATGGTGGGGGGGGGTGGCGCCAAGAACCCGGCAGGTGGGGTGGATAGGAGGATTCCCGCTGCCACTTCAGATAGGACTATGCGGTAAATTTTTGTAACTTTGTTGCCGTCAAAATGTGGCGACCCTTGTGTACTGCCCAGGAGAGGTCTGCTATATGATTTTGCTGCTTTGTATGTAAAACAAAGCATTTCACTGAGCCTTGGTACATGTGACAAAAAACTATAATTGAATTGAATTATTTGGGGAAACCAAGAATATCTGGACTAGCCACTGTGCGTTATAATCCTTTTATTCTCTCATTACTTCACAACATCAGTTAAATAATGCTGCCAGGATTTTGGCATGGACAAATGGCATAATCACCATAATCTTTCAAATTGCCAAAATATGTCCAATATAATTCATGCACTGCAATCACACTGTTTATTCAATTGTTTATGCAAAAGCAATGGCTGGAGAAGGAAAATAATACTGATATGCTTGATTGGTCAGAGATATTTGTTTCATAGATGGTGAACAAAAAATTGCTGAGGGAGTATATACATTATCTGCCATGAGTGCTAACGATCAAACCAAGGGAAGCAACAAAATAATTAGGACATTTGCAGTAATGTGCTACTTTCTGAGTTAATCGCCTGTTCTTTCTTGAAAAAATACTGAACACACATACATACTTGCTGTTAAAACAAATTAATCTCCTGTAGACACAAAAAGCTGGAGTAAGCTGGACAGGCAGCATCTCTGGAGAGAAGGAATGGATGACGTTTCGGTTCGAGACACTTCTTCATACTATACATTTGCTAATTACCATCATTAGCTGATTTTTGCACTAACATTTTAGAGGAAAATATACCCATATGGCCTTACATTACAGTTGATTTTCAATTTAGACTGAAAGATAAAAATTCCCCACATCTCACATAATGTTCCAGGATTTATCTTCCGCTGTTATTTAGAGAAACGATGATTTTAAAACTCGGTCTTTTATTTTTCTGTTCTTGCCTTAGCTTGATTGCTTGGCAGCTCACACCCTAATCACCCGTCTTACCTTCATTGGCACCTGATCTCTTACCAAACTATGGCTACTGACCTGGTTACAGCTATTCCTCTTGGTTTCATTTCATATAATCATTGCTTCCATTAAACTATGGCTCTGAGGTTGGGAAAGTGGAGAACAGTGTGGTGTTGGTGGAACACCCAAACATCCTTAGTTATACAGGGCAGGTTTACTTTAATGTGTGGTTTAAACCTATCTTTACCCAATGATGCTAAAACATTCTGGTGGAAACAATCCAGTTCTTTCTTTGTGAAAGGATCATTGTAAAGATTGGTTGGGTCCTGAATGGTTGGAGACTTGTATTTGATGACAGCATTAAAATGCCCCCTATAATTTTGGTAATGAATCCAGCTTCTCTTCATATTAAACATTGACGAGCTACTGCCAAACAAAAGCTTTGCACTGTACCTTGGAACATGTGACAATAAACTAAGCTCAACTAACTAATCAAATTGTTGTACTCCACTTTAATTTTATTCTGAAAAAGCACATGTACACCAAGAAATCAAACCACTAACCTGCTTTAAGCTTCCTGCTGTACAAATCATCAGAGGTACAGCACATAACAGTTACAGTGCATCAATGAATAATGCAGTTGTTTGTGTAAAAATGTCATTTTGAAACAAAAATAACAAAAGCTAATGTTTTATTAAACACTTAATGCAGTTTTTATGTGTTGACACATCATAAAAGTTCAGATGGAGACCCTAGGAACAGCAGATGCTGGAATCATGAGCAAAACACAATATACTGGAGGATCTCAGAGGGTTTGGCAGCCTTGTGGGGGGCGGAAGCTGGGAAAGAGAGGTGGGGATAAGACAAACCTTCGTGTGATTTGTAGATACAGCTAGGGGAGGGGTGATTGACAGATGCTACGGGTAAATAAAGAAGGAAAAGCAGACAGAGGGTGTCAGATTAGAGGAGAAGAGGAGGAGTGGTATGTAAGGTCAGAGGGAAGGATATAGGTGTAAGGTTACAGGGGAGAGAGGGGAATAAATGGAAAATGAAGCACTTGGGGATGGGAGATGAGTGTACAGTGGAAGGAAAAGGAGCAGGTTTGCCGTATGAGATGGGAAATACTGTGTGAAATCATTGTGCATTTCTCCATTTTCTCGCTCCTGCATTTTCTCCCATTTCTCCCATACTTTTCAGTCTGGGAGAAGTGCGGGAGAATTTAAAAGGACAGCAGAGGACTACTGGAGCCAACTGAAACCTGCTAACGAGAGGCAGGACAAGAGCAGTAGTTTAAAAGTTGCAGCTGTGATGGCAGGCAAGTTGGTACAAAGCTCCTCCTGCAAGATGTGGGAAGTCAGGAAAACAGTCCGTGTCCCTAATGCCTACACCTCTAGGAATTGTGTCCACGTGCAGCTCCTTAAATTCCGGGTTAGGGAAAAGGAGCTGCAGCAAGATGACCTCAGGACTATATGGTTAAATCAGTCAATGAAAGTAAGCATGCAGTTACAGAAGGCAGTGAAGAAAGTGAATGGCATATTGGCCTTCATAACAAGAGGAATTGAGTATATGATCAAAGAGGTCCTTCTGCAGTTGTACAGAGACCTAGTGAGACCACACCTGGTGTAGTGTGTGCAGTTTTGGTCCCCTAATTTGAGGAAGGACATTCTTGCTATTGAGAGAGTGCAACGTAGGCTCACAAGGTTAATTCCCGGGATGGCAGGACTGTCATATGCTGAGAGAATGGAGCAGCTGAGCTTGTATACTCTGGAGTTTAGAAGGATGAGAGGGCATCATATTGAAACACATAAGATTATTAAGGGTTTGGATATACTAGAGGCAGGAAACATGTTCCCGATGTGGGGGGAATCTAGAACCAGGGGCCACAGTTTAAGAATAAGGGATAAGCCATTTAGAACGGAGATGAGGAAATACTTTTTCATTCAGAGAGTTGTGAGTCTGTGGAATTATCTGCCTCAGAGGGTGGTGGAGGCCAGTTCTCTGGATGCTTTCAAGAGAGAGTTAGATAAAGCTCTTAAAGATAGCGGAGTCAAGGGATATGGGGAGAAGGCAGAACTGATTGGGGATGATCAGCCATGATCACATTGAATGGTGGTGCTGGCTCGAAGGGCCGAATGGCCTACTCCTGCACTTATTGTCTATTGTCTTCTTGGACAATAGACAATAGACAATAAGTTTGCTTGGACAGGACATATAGCGAGGTTGTCACACTGAAAGTCCAGGAAGAGAGAAGGTGGATGACCATGAGGAAGGGAAATAGACATGGAGTCCAGATGACTTCTGTGGCCATCCCCCTTCCAAACAGATACACCCTTTCCGGTGTTGTCAGGAGAGATGACACACCAAGGTTGAACAGTAATACCAGGCAGGGCTGTGACTTCGAGCCTGGCTCTGAGGCTCAGCAGGGAAGAGTGATGTAGGCAGAGCCATAGCGATTGGTGACTCTTTAGTTAGGGGTACAGGTAGAAAATACCGTGGCAGCAGTTGAGTCTCCAAGATGGTGTGTTGCCTCCCTGGTGCCAGGGTTCAGGACATCTCAGAGAAGCTGCATGACATTCTTAAAGGGGAGGGTGAGCAGCCAGAAGTCGTTGTGCATGTTGGCACAAGTGACATTGGTAAGAAAAGGAAGGAGGTTCTGCAAAACAAGTATAAATGGCTAAAACAGGACTTTCAAGGTAGTGATCTCTGAATTGATCACTTCCAGTGCCACATGCTAGTGAGAGTAGGAACAGGATGGTAGAGCAAATGAATGTGTGGCTGAGGAGTTTGTGCAGGGGGCAGGGAATCAGATTTCTGGACCCCTGGGTCACTTCTGGGGCAGAGGTGACCTGTACAAGAGAGATGGGTTGATGCTGAACTGGAGGGTATCAATATCCTGGCAGGCACGTTCGCTTGTGTTGCACATGTGGGCTTAATCTAGATTGGCAAGGGGGCAAGATCCAATATGGGAGCGAGGAAGCTGAGAGGCTGAAGGCCGGGCATGTTGATAGAAAGTTCAGTGGATGGAATAGGCAGGAAAATGGCAAGGAGCAAGGAAGGACTGTTGGTTTGTATAGCACTTATTTGAATGCAAAGGCCTGACAGGTAAGGCAGATGAATTCAGCGTGTGGATAGGTATGTGTGTTCCTGTTGGAGTGAAGGACAAGCCAAGTCGCTGTAAAGAAGCTTGGATGATGAGAGAAATTGAGGCTCTGGTCAAGAATACGAAGGAGGCATGGGGCAAGTTTAGGCAGCTGAGATCAAACTCCTTGGAGGGATTTTGGGAATGGAGGAGCAAGCTCAAGAAATAAATCAGTGGAACAAAAAGTGGGCAGTAGCTCTGGCAGATAATATTAAGGACAATCCCAAGAAATGTTATAAATACATTAAGGGGAAAAGGGTAACCAGAAGAAGAATAGGACCCCTCAGAAATCTGTGTGGAACCACAAGGGGTTAGCAAGGTCCTCAATGAGTATTTCTCCTCTGTTTTTACTGTAGGGAAAGACATCAGGACTGGGTAATTCAGGGCAGTCCATGGAAGTGTCTTGAGGGCAGTCAGTATTATGGTCAAGGAGGTGCTGAACATCCTAATGCATATGTAGGTTGACAAACATCCAGGGCCTGACCAGATATATCTGAGGACACTGTGGGGAAGAAATTGCAGGTGCCCCTGGCTGAGATTTATGCAATTTCTTCCCCACATTAGGAGTCATCATTAAATACACGTGAGATGCCAGAAGAATATAGGTGGCAAATGTTGTGCCTCTATTTCAGAAGGGCTGCAAGGAAAAGCCTCGGAACTATAGGCCAGTGAGTCTAACATCTGTGGTCAGAAAGTTACTAGATAGTATTCTGAAAGATAAGATGTATATGGATTTATATTCCCAAGGGCTGATTAGGGATAATCAGTATGGTTTTGTATGTGGGAGGTCGTGTCACATGAATCTAATTGAATTTTTTGAAGATTAAACCAAAAATGTTGATGAGAGCTGAGCTGTAGACATTCTATATATGGATTTCAGCAAGGCATTCGACAAGGTTCCGCATGGTAGGCTGTTCTCAAAGGTTAGATTGCATGGGATCCAAGGAGAGCTAGCTGACTGCATAGAAAATTGGCTTCAATGGAAGGAAGCAGATGGTGATGGTGGAAGGTTGTTTAATGGACTGGAAGCCTACTGTTGTGCCTCAGGATTCAGTGCTGGGCCCATTGCTGTTGTCATCCATATCAATGATTTGGATGAGAACATATACGGCATGATTAGTAATTTTGCAGGTGACACTAAAGTGGGTGGTATTGTAGATATCGAAGATGTTTCTCAAAAATTACATCAGGATCTTGATTGGTTGGGCAAGTAGGTTGAGGAGTGGTTAATTGAGTTTAATACAGATGAGTGTGAAGTGTTGCATTTTGGGAAGTCTAAGAGGGCAGGACCTATACAGTGAATAGCAGGGCTTTGGGCAATATTGTATAGCATAGGGTTCTCGGAGTGCAAGTACATCATTTGTTGAAAATTGTGTCACGGGTAGATAGGGTGGTCAAGAGGGCTTTTGGCACATAGGCCTTCATCAATCAGAGTACTGAGTATAGAAGTTGGGAGGTCATGTTACAGTTGTACAAGACCTTGATGAGGCCACATTTGGAGTATCGTACTCAGTTTTGGTCATCCTGTTATAGGAAAGATGTTAACCTAGAGAGGGTGCAGAGAAGGTTTACGAGTCTGTTGCCTGGACTAGAGGGTCTGAGCTATAGGGAGAGGTTGAGTAGGCTGGGACTATTCCTTGGAGCGCGAGGATGAGGGGTAATCTTATAGATGTGTATAAGATCATGAGAGGTATAAAAGGTAAATGCAGTGTCTTTTACCCAGAGTATGGGAATCAAAAACCATAGGTTTAAGGTGAGAAGGCAAGTTTTAATAGGAACCTGAGGAACAACTTTTTTAGGCAAAGAGTGGTAGGTGTATAGAATGAGCTGCCAGTGGAGGTAGTTGAGGTAGGTACTATCACAACATTTAAAAAACATTTGGACAAGTACATGGATAGGAAAGGTTTAGGACATGGGCAAAGGCAGGTGGGATTAGTGTAGATGGGGTATGTAGAATGTCGCGAGCAATTATGGCTGAAGTGTCTGTTTACATGCTGTATGACTATGACTCTATCTGGATGTCGGAGAGTGGGGATTGGGGCACCGAAAAAGAGAGGGGGTAGGGATATTACTTGAAATTGGAGAATTCGCTGTTCATACCATTGTGTTGTAAGCTAGATGAGGTGCTATATCTCAAGTTTGCATATGGTCTCAGTCTGGCAATGGAGGAGACCAAGGACATAACGGTTGTAATGGGAAGGGGAGTGAAAATGATTAGCAACTGGGAGATTCAGCAGCCCAGCCAGCCTGCAAATGTTTGTCAAAATGGTTTCCTAGTCTGTTTAGTCTCGAAGATAGATACAAAATACTGGAGTAACTTGGCGGGGCAGGCAACATCTCTGGAGAGAAGGAATTGGTGATGCTTCTGTTCGAGACCCTTCTTCAGACTGATGTCAGAGGAGTGGGTGGTACAGAGATAAAATGTAGACGGAGACAGTAAGACTGGTGGGAAAAATGGGAAGGGGAGGGGATGGAGAGAGAGGGAAAGCAAGGGCTACTTGAAGTTAGATTGCTATCAAAATGGCGTCAAGTTGGGGAAAAAAGGAAGTACAAAGGGATCTGGGGGTCCTTGTTCATCAGTCTATGAAAGTAAGCATGCAGGTACAGCAGGCAGTGAACAAAGCAAATGGCATGTTGGCCTTTATAACAAGAGGAGTAGAGTATAGGAGCAAAGAGGTCTTTCTGCAGTTGTACAGGGCCCTATTGAGACCACACCTGGAGTATTGTGTGCAGTTTTGGTCCGCTAATTTGAGGAAGGACATTCTTGCTATTGAGGGAGTGCAGCATAGGTTTACAAGGTTAATTCCTGGGATGGCGGGACTGTCATATGTTGAGAGATGGATCGGCTGGGCTTGTACACTCTGAAGTTTAGAAGGATGAGAGGATATCTTGGGGTGGAAGATTGCAACCATCACGTGGTTCACCCTGTTTTGACTACTGCAATCAACTCGAAGATCAAATAGAACAAGTTGTCCTACAACTTTAGGCTGTGCACGCCACACAGAAGAAGAGGGGATCTTATTGAAACATACAAGATTGTTAAGGGTTTAGACACGCTAGAGGCAGGAAACATGTTCCCAATGTTGGGGGAATCCAGAACCAGGGGCCACAGTTTAAGAATAAGGGGTAAGCCATTTAGAACGGAGACGAGGAAACACTGTTTCTCACAGAGAGTTGTGAGTCTGTGGAATTCTCTGCCTCTGACGGTGGTGGAGGTCGGTTCTCTGGGTACTTTCAAGAGAGAGCTAGATAGGGCTCTTAGATAGCAGTCAGGGGATATGGGAAGAAGGCAGGAATGGGGTACTGATTGGGGATGATCAGCCATGATCACATTGAATGGAGGAGCTGGCTCGAAGGGCCGAATGGCCTACTCCTGCACCTATTGTCTATTGTCTATTAATCTCCCTATTCTGAATCTTTTTTATCCGCCCGCTTTCCTGTTCCTTTCCACCCTCCATCCCTCACTTTTTACTATGTTCCACTCCCCACCTTTCTTTTTTAAACAGTTTCCACAAGTTACACCATTTTGTCTTCTCCACTTATCAACAGCGTTGGTTATTACCCCTACCCTCCTCTTGCCCACGACCCATCTCTCAATCAACCCCTTCACTCCTGGATCCACTTATAACACTTGCCACGTCTTGCCCCAACCCCTTTCACTCACCTCTTTCTGCCAGTTATCTCTCCACTACTCCATCAGTTTGAAGAAGACCCCCAACCTGAAAAGTCACCTATCCATTTCCCTCCACGGATGCTGCCTAACCCACTGATTTACTCCAGCACTTTGTCTTTTTGTTCAAGGGCCTCAACCCGAAACGTCACTTAACCATTTTCCTCCACAGATGCTGCCTGACACATTGATTTCCCAGCAGTTTGTTTTTTGGTTATAAGCCAATTCTTCCCTGGAATAGACTTCCAGGCGCACACCACAGATACACTTGAGAATGCAAATGTGCTAATGCCCACAGCTTTTGACTGGCTTGCATGTGAATCAATGGATCAAATTACCAAAAGGATGGAATAATTGTGTCAGCAATTTTAAAAGAGACTTGAATAAGTTAGAGAATCTGAACACTTCAGGGCACTGGGATACAGATGTCAATAACATGTTTATCTGATTATCTCCCTTATTCATGCTCTAGGTTATGGAAATAAGCAACAGTTCAAAACAAAAAGGACTTTAATCCGAGAACAATTAACAGAGGCAGCAAGCATTCTTGCATTTGGCTTCTTTCCAACAGCTTCCTCCAGGAACTTCTGTTCTCAATAACTGTTGCAACACTGGAAGCAGTTATGGCCCTGTCCCACTGTACGAGCTCATTCAATAGCTCTCCCGAGTTTAAAAAAAAATCAAACTCGTGGAAGCACGTAGAATGTACGTGGCGGGTACGTCGGAGCTCAGGTCATCTCTTAGCGGCTCGTAACGCTAACGGCAGGTACTCGGGAAACGCGGTAAGCTCGTGAAGACGCGTGAAGATTTTTCAACATGTTGAAAAACGTCCACGTGAGCCCCGAGTACCTATGAGCGGCCATTACCGTAAATCTCCGAGTTCAAATCAGGGCAAACTCGGGAGAACTCTTGAATGAACTCGTACAATGGGACAGGGCCATTAGTCGCAACAAACAATCCTTGAAGAGTTGACAGTGTTAAAGGTATTATTGTTCATGGATCAGTATTATATATGATACGTGTGTTACATTCCTTTTATAATATTGAAAGACAAAAGGAAAACATGATATCCTAAGTAGTTGTCCAGTCTCTTTGTGTTTTACTTTGACACTAATGGGCCTGTCCTACTTAGGTGATCTTTTCGGCAACTGTCATAGTCGCGGCGACTGGACCCCCCTACGACAATGTCTACAACAACCTACCTCCTAGTTGACGTCAAGCTACGGCAAGCTACTGACAACCGGCGACCCATTAGGAGGTCCACCTACGACCACACCTACAACAACCTACATCCACCCGTGACAAGCTACGAAAAGGTAAGACAATTCAGTCACCGGTACCTGTCGCTGGTTGACGTTGGTTGACGTAGGTGGTCGCCAATGGAATTCACCAAAGTCAGCACCGGCGACAACCTACATCGTCATGGCGACAACCTACGTCATCTTGGTGACAGCAACTACGTCAGGCTATGATCGTTGGCGTCAAGCCCACGGGCGTCGACTGTCGCCGAAAGGTTTTGAACATTTCAAAATCCAGTGGCGACCAGAAAAAAGGTACGACTCTTTGGGCGACTGAGGAGACCATATAGCCGACACACCGGTGACCATGTGGCGACAGCCTAGTCGCCTGTAGTCGCCTAAAAAATTGCCTAAGTGAGACAGGGGCATTAGTCCTTAATATCTTTGGGTGTATGTACTGCCTTTTACCTTGTACTCTATCGCTCTGCAAACATGCTTTCTTCTGTGTTTATCTGTGCTGGAGCAACTCAGCGGATCAGGCAGCATCTCTGGAGAACATGGATTCCCTAAATAATCTTACGTTTTATAACTGAATCTACAAAAATGTAAAATTGCTATTATCTATTAATAATATAAGCTGCTTAAAAATGATCCTTCCTGACTCTAGTTGTGAATGAATTGCTAATAGTCACCAGTTTCAAGGCCAATTGCAATGTGCTTGTAATCCACTGAAGCCAATCTATCGTCCCAAGTGGAGGGCTTTATGGTATAAATGCTGACTGATAGTTTTAGCGCCTACAACTCTCATCAACCTCTACAGATGCACCATAGAAAGCATTTTATCAGGAGGCATCGCAGCTTGGCTTGGGAACAGCTCCATTCAAGAGCGCAAGAAATTGCAGCAAATTGTGGACGAAGCACAGCCCATCAAACAAACCAACCTCCCTTCTATTGACTCCATTTATACCTTACGCTTCCTCGGCAAGGCCAGCAGTATAATCAAGGATGAGTTGCACCATGGCCACTCCTTCTTCTCCCCTCTCCCATCAGGCAACAGGTAAAGAAGTGTGAAAATGCACACCACCAGATTCAGGGACAGTTTCTTCCCAGCTGTTATCAGGCAACGGAATAATCCTACCACAACCTGAGAGCAGTGCTGAACTACTGTCTACCTCTTTGATGACCCTCGGACTGTCCTTGATCGGACTTTGCTGGTTTTACATTGCACTAAACATTATTCCCTTATGTATCTATACACTGTAAATGCATTGATTGTAATCATGTATTGTCTTTCTGCTGACTGGTTAGCACGCAATAAAAGCTTTTCACTGCACCTTACACATGACAATAAACTAAACTGAACCGATATGCCCAGTATCTCAAACTACCGATGTCACTGTACGCAAAGCTTCAAGTCAGCAAGTTTGATCTTTAACAAAGTGATGGTGCTGGGAATATAGTAAACCTCATGGAGTTGGTGGGAGGAAGAAAGAATATTGTGTGTGTATTGGAGAATCTGGAGGTTGGGATGAGGAAAAGCACAGGGGGAATACAAGTAGGGAACCTCATGGCAGGGATATGAAATGTGAGACCTTGAGGCCAGGCTCAGCTCCTGCCACATTGAGCAGATAGTTTACACATCAATTATTTATCTGATTTTGGTAATAGTTCTGATCTACAGATTGCTTTGGTGTTGTAGTAGGGCTTGGTCAGATACAGGGCTCTGGTCCTAGCAGCATTAGTTTATCCTTGGCTAATGTTAAGTTCCCGTCAGAAGCATTTGTGCTGTTTTGAGACGTTGAAGGCCAATGAAAATCCCCAAAGTAAGTAACATTGTATGGACACTGAAACAGCTCAGATAGAAAGTAATTGTCTTGTGTAGGAAAGATCTGCAGATGCTGGTGTAAATCGAAGGTAGACACAAAATACTGAAGTAACTCAGTGGGACAGGCAGCATCTCTGGAGAGAAGGAATGGTTGACGTATCAGATCGAGGTCCCTTCTTCGGACTGATATTGTCTTTCTGGGCCATACATTTCAACATACCTCATTCTTGAAGAAACAGAGAACTGCAGAAGCTGGTTTATATCAAAGATAGTCAAGTCAAGTCACTTTATTTCTATAGCACATTTAAAAAACAACTCTCGTTGGCCAAAGTGCTTTACATTGGTGGAGGTACTAACGTTATACAACATTGGTTCATAGATTACGTACATACATGAATACATACATATAGCCCTCACTCAGAGGACGTCAAGAAAGGCTTGAGAGTAAATATGAGTTTTAAGTCTCGACTTAAAGGAGTCGATGGAGGGGGCAGTTGTGATGGGAAGAGGGATGCTGTTCCACAGTCTAGGAGTTGCAACCGCAAAGGCGCGGTCGCCCCTGAGCTTATGCCTAGACCGCGGGATGTTCAGTAACCCCAAGTCGGCTGATCTGAGGGACCTGGAGGTGGTGTGGTGGGTAAGCAGACTATTGATGTAGGTGGGGGCAAGCCCGTGAAGGGCTTTGTAGACATAAAGGAGGATCTTGAAATTTATTCGGAACCGCACAGGGAGCCAGTGGAGAGAGGCCAGGATCGGGGTGATGTGGTCCCTTTTTCGGGTGCCCGTCAGGAGTCTCGCTGCGGCGTTTTGGACCAGTTGCAGACTGGACAGGGAAGATTGGCTGATGCCTGTGTAGAGGGAGTTGTAGTAATCTAGGTGGGAGGAGATAAATGTGTGGATGATCTTTTCGAGGTCATCAAACTGGAGGAATTGTTTTATTTTAGCTATCGTCCAAAGCTGGAAGAAGTTAGCTTTCACCACGGCATTGACTTGTTTGTCAAATTTCAATGCTGAGGCAAATATCACGCCAAGGTTTTTGATGTGAGGTTTGAGTAATGGGATAAGGCTTCCAAGGCTGTCTACTATCATTTTGATTGAGTCCGAGGGGCCGAGAAGGATGACCTCAGACTTACTCTCGTTCAGTTGGAGGAAGTTCTGGGCCATCCAACACTTTATATCCTCGAGGCAGTGGATAAGGTTAACTAGATCTGATCGGTTGTTGGGCTTCAGGGGGAGATAGAGTTGTGTATCGTCTGCGTAGCAATGGAATGAAATGCCGTGCCTTTCAATGACTTGGCCTAAGGGGAGCATATACAGGGAGAGGAGAATGGGGCCGAGGATGGAGCCTTGTGGAACTCACAGCAGAGATTAGCTGGGGAGGAGAAAGAGTTGCCTATGTTAGTGCTGGACACACTGATAGACACACAGTGCTGGAATAACTCAATGGGTCAGGCAGTATCTCTGGAGAAAAAGGATGGATGACGTTTTGGGTCTGGATGTTTCTTCTGACTGAAAGTAGTGGGTAAGGGGGGGGAGGTGATGAGTTTTCTTGAGTTATCAACCAGAAATTGTGCAATATTATACGTTGAATTAATTCAAATCATCTGTTAATGTTTGAGGGACGACCTGAAAAGTAACCAGACTTTCCCCTAATTTAGTTTTGAAGGATCAGAATTTTGGAACTTTTCATAAGTAGTCTCTATTGATTTCCTATCCTCTCCAGCCCTGTCTAACCCTGAGATAAATTTCCAAGTTTGCACAACCATCCGCTATATCGATTGTGAAATTACGTGGGTGACATATTTGTAATGGATAAAAAATCTCCAACCACATAGTCCTAGAGTCATACGGCATGGAAAAACTCCCTTTGCAAAGCACCGTCAAATTCCTTGTATGTATACATACTTGGCCAGTAAAATGTTATTCTGATTCTGATTCTGATTCTGATTCTAATTCAAGGAATAAAGTTGTAGTCTGCCTAACCTGTCAGGCCTTCGAGTCCTGGCAACATCCTCGTAAATCTTCTCTACATCCTTTTCACCTTAATAGCAAAGAATAATAAGATCTCATGCTTATTGACTATCGTCCCATGGCCTTGATATTCACCATCATAAATTACATCAAGAAATGAGTTATGACACACATTAACTACAGCCTCCCAAAGCCTTGATCCACTGCAGTTCCCCTACCGCCACAACAGGTCCATGGCTGATGCCACATCCCTAAAACACCTGGATAAGAAGGACACCTACATCAGACTTCTATTCATAGACTGAGTCTCTGCTTTCAATGCCATTATCCCAATCAAATCTCCAAACTGGAGAAACTGACCAACAGACCAACAGACCACAATCAGTGAGGATAGGTGACAAATCCTGTACAATAATCCTCAACACTGATGCCCCACAAGGATGCATTTTCAGCCTCCTTCTACACTCCTTATAATACGCAAATGTTCAGACAAACGCTAATCCAACAAGTTTGTAGAAGACAGCACCGTAGTTGGCAAGATTTCAAATAATGACAAGACGGACTACAGAAAAGAGATTGAGAACCTTGTAACCTGATGCCGAGATAACAACCTCTCTCTCAATGTCAGCAGGATAAAGAAGATTGTGATTGACTTTCGACACATTGATGGTGCCAAAGTGGAGATGGTCGAAAGCTTCTGATGGTGCCAAAGTTGAAAGCTTCAAGTTCCTAGGACTAAATATCACCAGCATTTTGTCCATATCTAAGCTACCTGTATTTCCAAGAAAGTACACCAACAGATAGACAAAAGTGCTGGAGAAACTCAGCGGGCGAGGCAGCATCCATGGAGCGAAGGAAATAGGCAACGTTTCAGGTCGAAACCCTTCTTCAGACTGGTACACAACACACCAACATCTCTACTTTGGCATGTCCCCAACAACCCTCATTAACATATGTTGATGTGCCATAGAAAACATTTTATTAGGATCCATCAAGAATGGTTTGGAAACAGCTCCATGCAAGACCGCAAGAAAATGCAGAGAATTGTAGATGTAGCCCAGACCATCACGCAAACCAATCTCCCTTCCATTGAGTCTATCTACACTTCACACTGCCTCGACAAGACCACCAACATAATCAAGGATAAGTCTCACCCCGGTCACTCCCTCTTCTCGCCTCCCCATCGGACAAGTACAGAAGTTTAAAAATGCATACCTCCAGATTCAGGAACAGTTTTTTCCCAGCTGTTATCAGGCAGATTGAGTTCTCTCACCAGCTGGAGTGCAGTCCAGACCTACCATCTAACTCAATGGAGACCTTTGAACTATCTTTAATCAGACTTTATATGCACTAAATAATATACCCTTTATCCTTTATCTGTACACTATGGACAGCTTGATTGTATTCATGTACAGTCTTCTCATTGACTTTTGTGAGGCAACTGAATGGTCGTCTCACCAGCTAGACTGTGGTCCTGACTTCCCATCTACCTCTTTGGAGACTTTTGAAGTATACTTTTGACTTTTGGAGGTTGCAGGTGGTTGCCGGAGGTTGCAGGTAGTGGAAGCAGGTAGGGAGACTGACAAAAACCTCCGGGAACCGCACAGAAACCTTGGGTGGGGCGCAAAGTCTCCAGAGGTTTCCGTTCAGGTTTACTAAGTGGGACAGGGGCATAATGACCCACCCAAGGTTTCCGTGAGGTTCCCGGAGGTTTTGGTCACTCTCCCTAATCGTGGAAAGTGGTTTCCGCGTAGTCGAGGCTTCTTCTATGCGATTATTTCAAAAAAAAACAAACTGGCCTCGACTAAAAATAGGTTGCCGTTTGGGCGAAGCCAGTGGAGTGGGGTTGCTATTTATTTACAGGCGGTCGAAGGCAATCTCCTTCGCTGACCGGCCATTTTGATTGGCTCATTGGAGTTTTCAGCAAATTTCCTATAGGATCTTTGGTTTTCTGAACCTAGAAGGTCCGCCGGAAGGTAAAATGCCCGCTAACTTTATTAAACTTCTTAAAACTGTCTCCACTCCTTCTCCCCCCTTCTCCCCCTTCTCCCCCCTTCTCCCCCTGTCTCTCACCTTCTCTCTCCCCTTCTCTCCCCTTCTCTCTCTCCTCTCCCCTTCTCTTCCCTTCTCTTCCCCTTCTCTCTCCCCTTCTCTGTCCTTCTCTCCCCTTCTTTCCCCTTCTCTCCCTCCCCCCCCGCGCTCTCTAAAGGACTTACTGTGCTCTGTGGCAGCCGTTTAGCTTCCTCTTCATCGCACAGACAGCGCTCCTCCGCTGTCCCTGGCCCCCACCTTCGCGATGTGTGTGTGTGTGTGTGTGTGTGTGTGTGTGTGTGTGTGTGTGTGTGTGTGTGTGTGTGTGTGTGTGTGTGTGTGTGTGTGTGTGTGTGTGTGTGTGCGGTTGGTAGCAAAGATCCTGTAGGATCTCTGGTCTGTAGATGCAGCTCACGCTTCGGTCGAGGCTTTCCAGGCAAGTGACCAAAACCTCTGGCAACCCATGGAAACCTTGGGTGGGGCGCAAGGTAACCAGAGGTTTCCGTTCAGGTTTCCTAAGTGGGACAGGGGCATTATTTTGACTGGATAGCACACAATCAAAGGCTTTTCACTGTACCTCGGTACACATGACAATAATAAACTAAACTAAACTAAACATCCTACCCCTAGCAGATGACCAATATGACAACTACTCTCTTTAGGTAAAAGTCTCTAAATCTAGCACAATAAAAAATCAAATTTTCTGTCAAGTGTCCATAAGAGGATCTTCATAATTAAGCAGACATATTAGATTTTCTTCATCAGACCCCCAGGAATTGGAGAGGCACAGGACGAAAAAACCCATCAGATTTTGTACAAATCCCATTCACTGAACACTCTCTCTTTGTGCCTTTGTGCTATCATAGCGTGGGTTTAAATTTAACATACACAGGCACCTGTTACAATGTGTCTGGGTAGTACACACCCATCACAGATTGAACATGTGATGCTTACCACATTGGATGCTTTGGCATAAAGTGAGTTAGGACTGGTCCTTGGAGAACAGGAGGATGAGGGGTGATCATACAGAGCTGTACAAAATCATAAGAGGAATAGGTTGGGTAAACGCACAGAGTCTCTTGCCCAGAGTAGGGGAATCAAGAATGAGAGGACATAGGTTTAAGGTGAGAGGGAAAAGGTTTAATAGGAACCTGAGAGGTAACTATTTTACTCAAAGGGTGGTGGGCGTATGGAACGAGCTGCCGGAGGAGGTAGTTGAGGCAGAGACTATTGCAACATTTAAGAAACAGCTGGACAGGTACATGGATAGGACAGGTTTAGAGGGATATGGGCCAAACGCAGGCAGGTGGGACTGGTGTAGATGGGACATGTTGGTTGGCAAGTTGGGCCGAAGGGCCTGTTTCTGTGCAGCATGACTCTATGACCAATTAAATTGCATCATTTCTGTCTGCCTTATAAAGAATATCAGAAGGAACAGGAGTAATGCAATTATGTGCTTTAATGTTTCACTTTGTTGCTGTGAAGATTTGTATCTCACAGGATAGCATATCTTGCTGCACTGCCAAATCAGTAGCCATTTTAATTGGTGCTGCAGAGCTCAGGAGATCAAACTGTAATAAAGGAGCAGGTGGCAATCGATAGGAATGCCAGAATTTCTGAAAATGTGTTTTCTGCACAGAAGTGCTTTCAATTAAACAACCGTGCTAGGGATAACATGCAGGACAATAAAAAAAACTATAAGGAAGATGCGTAATCTGCAATCTGTTTAACCCAAAAGCTTGGATGCATGATGGGAAAAATGGCCAACATTGGGAACTTAGGGATTTTAATGAGGCAATAAATAGATTTATAATGGTGCTTAGGTTCCATAGCATAGCTTGTTTCGTTAAAATAAACATTTGGGGGTTGTAAACTAAGCTGTAGGCAATAAAACTGACCAGGGAATAGTGACTTTTATTTCACCCATTTGTTCTACAAATGGGAGAGTGGCTTTCTAAATAACAGGGAACATAAGATTAAAGATAACTCTGGAGAAAGGAAAAGATGAAAGGCTCCAGAGAAAGAGCAATGATTAATCATTTCATATACATAAAATCCCTATGTAACCAATGCATCATGAGAATATAAAAATGCTGATGCTGTGAATCTTTGAAACACTTTGGCTTCTCTCAGAGTGTTTTACCGTTCGTACAGTTAAGGCCTTGAATAAACTGACTTGTTTGAGAAACTCACCACTGTTCTCCAAGATGTTTTATTTTGTGTCTGTTCCTATCTGAGCTATCGCCCCCGTGAAGCCAGATTTGGGGTACAGGTGAAACACAAAATGCCCTCCTTCAGGAAACAATCAGGTCTTGAGGCTGTTCATGAGTGTGGTTTTCTCCCACATTCCAAAGGCATACAGGTTTGTAAGTTATTTGGCTTGTTAAATTTTAAATTGTTCCTAGTGTGCAGAGGATAGTGTTGTGTGTGGGGATCCTTGGTCGACGTGGACTCAGTGGGCCGAAGAACCTGTTTCTGAGCTGTATCTCTAAACTAAACTAAACTAATCTCTGGAGTAAAAGAATGGGTGACGTTTCAGGTCGGGACCTTCTCGAAATGTCACCCATCCTTTTTCTCCAGAGATGCTGCCTGACCCTCAGAGCTACTCCAGCACTTTGGGTCTACATACAGTAGATACATAGAAAATAGGTGCATGCGTAGGCCATTCGGCCCTTCGAGCCAGCACCGCCATTCAATGTGATCATGGCTGATCATCCACAATCAGTACCCCGTTCCTGCCTTCTCCCCATATCCCTTGATTCTGTGAGCCCTAAGAGCTCTATCTAACTCTCTTTAGAATGCACCAGTGATTTGGCCTCCACTGCCTTCTGAGGCAGAGAATTCCACAAATTCACAGCTCTCTAGGTTAAAAGGTTTTTCCTCACCTCAGTTCTAAATGGCCTACCCCTTATTCTTAAACTGTGGCCCCTTGTTCGGGACTCCCCCAACATCGGGAACATGTTTCCTGCATTTAGCGTGTCCAATCCCTTAATATTTTTATATGTTTCTATAAGATTCCCTCTCATCCTTCTAAATTCCAGTGAATATAAGCACAGTTGTTCCATTCTTTCATCATATGACAGTCCCGCCATCCTGGGAATTAACCTTGTGAATCTACGCTACACACTCTCAATATCAAGAATGTCCTTCCACAAATTAAGAGCCAAGGTGTGGTCTCACCCGGGCCCTGTACAACTGCAGAAGGACCTCTTTGCCCCTATACTCAAATCCTCTTGTTTATCTAGAGTCTATCTAGGGTGGGAACAAAGGTGTATGATATGCTCACCTTCATTGGTCAAATGATTGAGTATAAGAGTCAGGAAATCAAAGGTTCATAAGACTTTGGTTAGGCCAGTATTGCATGCAGTTCTAGTGGCCGCATTGCAGGATGGATGTGGAGACATTGGACAGAGTGCAAACAAGGTTTTACAGAACACTGAAGGTACACAAAAATGCTGGAGAAACTCAGCGAGTGCAGCAGCATCTATGGAGCGAAGGAAATAGGTGATGTTTCGGGCCGAAACCCTTCTTCAGACTCAGTTCTTAGGTCCGACTGTGTTTGGAAGGAATAAATGCTTTATTAGGTCCGACTGTGTTTGGTTCAAAAGTTTGGTTCAAAAGGGACTGGTTTCGGCCCGAAACGTCACCTATTTCCTTCGCTCCATAGATGCTGCTGCACCCGCTGAGTTTCTCCAGCATTTTTGTGTACCTTTGATCTTCCAGCATCTGCAGTTCCTTCTTGAACACTTTAACAGAACACTGCCTGGATTAGGAAGTAAAGGAAAAGTTGGAAAAAATTGGATTGTTTTGCTATAATGCATGAGGCTGAGGGGAAAGCTGATAGAAATATATAAAATTACTAGACTAAGTGGGACCCGTTGGGTCCCAGCTTCACACGGGAGGACTGGTCCCCCAACGTAATATTCCACTTCTCCACCAATTCCAATATTGCTGGCTTGTGAGGGCAGGGGGGCTTTCTGGAGTGCTAGCATGGTGTTGTGGGCAGAAGGGACTGGATTCTTGGGCTGGCAGCTCAGTCACTGAGACCAAACACACACACCCACAAACACGCGCACACACGCGCACACGCACGCGCACACGCACACGCACACGCACACGCACACGCGCACACACACACACACACACACACACACACACACACACACACACACACACACACACACACACACACACACACACACACACTCACTGACTCACACACCATATATTTGGCAGTAAACTTTCTTGAATACGCACTTTGGGGCTTCCGCAGTCAGTGGCACTTCCGCAATCAGCGTGACCTCTGCACTTACCGGAAATTACGCAATCAGTGCAACCTCTACACTCACCAGAAATTACGCAATCAGCGCGACCTGTCCACTAAGTGAAAGTCACGAAATGAGCGGGACTTTTGAACCAAACACAGTCGGACCTAATAAAGCATTTATTCCTTCCAAACACAGTCGGACCTAATAAAGCATTGCAGTTTCAAACACAGGCAGGGCAGCAGGCCAAACAACTCATGGCATAGTCATTAAGGGCTAACAAATCATTTATAGCAAGTACATTGCAGACTCACAGTTCAGTTGATTCACAGCTTAGAATGAGAGTCGTGGCCTCTCCCTCGTGATCTTGCAGAGTGACTGAGTCATGTCCAGCCATCCGGGGTTTTATAGTCCTGTCCCTCACCCCCCAGAAGGGGTGTTACCTTCATCGCTGTGATTGACAGGTGAGAGGATCTCAAGGTTTTTTTAAACACTCATAACTTTTTTATTTTCAATCGATGAGAAAAATCCTCGGGGCCTGCTCAGCGGAGGAGGACTGAGTAAGATGGCCAAAAATCATAGCGATATATGTTAGCATTTTTTCTAAAATCAATATACAGCGCAGACAGGAAGTGGTCAAGATGACACTTTTAATTATATAGATGAAAGACGTAGTTAGGGTAGACAGTCAAACCCTTTTCCCCAGGACGGAAATGTCAAAGGCAAGAGGGCATAGCTTTAACGTGAGAGGGGAAAAGTTTAAAAGAGATATGCAGGGCAAGTTTTTGACCACAGAGGGTGGTCAGTGCCTGGAGCGTGATGCCATGTGTGGTGGTAGATAGAGGCATTTACAATATTTTTGGATAGGCACATGGATATGCAGGGAATTTAGGGATTATGAATGATGAGCAGGCATATGAGATTAGTATATCTTGGCATTATGTTCAGCACAGACATTGTGAGCCAACTGGTCTGTTCTCGTGCTGTACTTTTCTTTGTTCTATGTTCCACCATACATCTGGTCATTTTCCAAATCACTCTCTAAAACTGGACTGCTATGATCTTCCTGTACTCACAATGAGGAACCTGCTATTAACTCCATGACAGTCTAATTCTGGCGAGCACATTCATTCTAAACAGGGATGAAAGGCTGCAGCGGAATTGGGTAAATAGAAATCAATATATATTTTATACAATTGGGTTTTTTTAAATGTATTTTACTGTGGAAAATATCTCACAGTATTTTTTAATTTTTCTTTTAATAAATCATTTTGAATGTTTTAAGAGTGTGCATTGTTTTTAATAGTTTATGCAAGTTTTTGGATGTTTTGGCAATCCTGGGGATTTGCCTTAACCAGCTTTCAAAGTATTTCTGTAGGATTGTCCATCAGAGTGATCTACACTGCCCCGACCTAACTAATCAGCTCAGACCTGCCTCTAGAACATAGGACATAGTATATAGAACAGATACAGCACAATAACTGGCTCTTTGGCCGACAATATCTGTGCCAAACAGGATGCCAAGGCCATTTCTTATCTCCCTGCACGTAATCCATATCCCTCCATACTCTGCATATCCATTTGCCTATTCAAAATTTTCTTAAATACCACTATCGTATCTGCCTCAAACACTACCCCTGGCAGCACGTTACAGACACTCACCACCCTGTAAAAAAAAACTTTGCACCCTTCCCCTTAAAGCTATGCTCTCTGAATTTTGAATTTCCCATCTTGGGGAAAAGGTTCTGACTGCTTAAGCCATCAAATTCCTCAAATCTTTTTGGTTTATTGATTTCACAAGAAGCACGGGCATATTTACATAAATGTACATTTTAGGTCAAGCACCATCTTCTCTTCCTTTAACCTTTGTTATCCTTGTGCGTTGGCCAACCACCAATAATGTTGATGTGATGAAGAAATGCCGAAAGACTAATGGTATCAGCATGCCCAAATGGGCCCTCGTAACACTAATGGCATTAAGAGATTTGTTACAGTGTGACCCATGTTAAGGAGGTTTCATTTTCAGCACAGCTCAGCAACTGTACCATGAATAATCATGTCATTATCCAACAAACCTGAAAATGTCATTGAATGCTTATGCCAATGCTGCATTGCGCTGAATTGTCAGAAAAATTGCTCATGAACAATGTAGGAATATTAGAGAATTCAATTCATTTCAATTCAACGTATCTCCTTGAAAATAACTGAGGCGCACAAAACACTTTCAGAATGCTTGGCAATCAGAAAATGAACAATTTATGAATAGAAGATAACACAGTTATATCAGTCCCTGTTAAACTATTGCCAACATGGTTTTATTGTAGCCTTGTTCCAAGGACAGTTCAGTAGCTATTTAACTTGGAATTGGCTTCAGTAGCCATACCAGAGTAAACCTATTTTTGACTGCTTCTTATCAGTCCTACAGCACAAATCCACACCATTCATCAATAAACAAGAATTCTGTGACTTGATGAACACAGAGCATGCCATTCAGCCCATCTTAATGGCTTGTTATCAGAGTGAATTAAACAGTTCAGCTGTCTTTCTCCTTTGTGAAATATGCATCGTTCCATTTTGCAATTTCTCTCTTTCAGACAGTATATTCCAGATTATACTAACTAAACATGCAAAAAATATCCCCTCAATTACAGTTGGATTATTTGTCCTTTTCCTTAAATCTGCTATATCTGGTTATTTGTCCTCCTGCAGGTGGGAAATGTTTTTCCATTTCTAGTCCAAGGAAATACCTCAACATTTTGAACATCTCAACTAAATCTCTCCCCAAACCATCTATGCTCAAGGTGAATAATTGCAGATTCTCCAATTTCTCCTCTGCAAAGGAGTTCCTTTTTCTCAGTATTATTTGGAAAAATCTCTTGTCTAAGGTTTTGCCATTATTCCTGAATTGGACAAAATCAGGCCAAACTGGTGATTTTTGTAAATATATCTCAGAAGTAAAAGTCCACACAACTTTCTATTATGCGGTGGATTAGATCCATTCATTTAAGCAATATGACTCAGCAAAAGCTTTGGCGTTCATGATATATCCAGTTTAGAAACCTGTACATCTGATTAACCATAGCATGTTAAACATGGGTAACTCAGGAGATCATATTTTTGTATGAAAGCAGAGATATATGACAAAGAGTAATACTTTCACCTCTAGGTCAGTCTGTTTGAATCACCCAGTAACACTTAAGCACACAAGCTGAGACTCCATTACCTTGCTGATTCACTATCAACATTTGATGAGATGGCTTAGAAATTCTGATGCATACTGCATTTGTCTATGATGTGTTATTGAAAATCAGTTATTTTTAGAGCAAGTGCAAAGATTTTCAAATTGCACCACATTCTCACTAAATCCTTGACTCTAATATATATATCCATCATATATATCCACCAAGTTTTGCATGTATCCTTCCATGAAGACAAATGCAAATTAATTGCTTAATTTGTCTTCCTTATTCCTGGGGGCACCAGAGGAGGGAGATGGCAGCCCTGCCGGCAGTCTGTTCGTTTTTTTCATCCATTTTGTTATTTTTAGTGTTTGTTTAAAGTTTGTTTTAATGTTCTTCGGTTTGTTTTATGTGGGGGGAGGGGTAAACCTTTTTTTTCAGGTTCTTCCCTTCCCGGAGATGTGATCAAGTTTCGGATCACATTCTCCGGGCTCTGCGGCATACCATCGCTGGAGCTGGAAGCCGCCTCGGACTATTGTGAGCCCCACCATGGGGCGCGGACTTACCATCGGAGCGGATCCCTTGCCTGGGATCGCTCCCACCGCGGCCTGCGAACTTACCATCAAGGGCTCGCAGTCTCGGGAGAGGCTAGTCGGGAGCTCCAATGCCGCAGAAGGTTCGTCCAGCTCCGACGCGAGGTTTGATCGCCCGGCGCGGGGGAGCTGACATCCCCCCGATGCAGGAGCTGGACACCTCGACGCAGAGGGCCCGAACGCCGCCGGCTACGGGACTCAAGACCGTCCCGTTAACGGGGGGGCTCGAGGCCCCTGACCTAGGAAGAACAACAAGGGAAGGACTTGGAACTTTATTTTCGCCTTCCATCATGGTGAGGAATGTGTAGGAGTCACTGTGATGGATGTTTATGTTAAAATGTGTTTTCTGAGTCTGTTGCTTTCTTAAATTGTATGACTGACCTGGCCAGTGAATTTCATTACACCAATTGGTGCATGTGATAATAAATGAACTCATGAACCTATTCCCCATATTAATGTTCTTGTCTCTATGAGGTACCTGCATTTTTCCTTGCTAACCTTTTCCTTTCACCTATTAAAACACTTCCATTTCTCACCTGTCTCTGGCTATATTTAATTTTGCCTTTCCTTATCAATTCCTTGGTCCTCCTTTGTTGAATTCTAAAATGCTCCCACAGTGCAGGGCAATTGTTGGTGCTACTGACTGCATAAATCCCTTTCTTTGGTTTAACACTATCTTCAATTTCTCTTGTCATGGATGCATCATTTTTCCCTTTGGGTTTTTATGTCGTGAAGGAATATGTTTATTTTGTAATTTATGTGTTTCCTTTAAATATTAACTATTGTCTATCCAACACCATGCCATTCAACTTAACCTCCCAGTCAATTGTGCCAACTCTTCACTCATCCATTCACAGTTCCTACCTGCTTCAAGCATGCGGTGGTCCAACCACTCCTGAAAAAACCTAACCTCGACCCCACCTTGCCAGGCAACTACAGACCCATTTCTAAACTGCCTTTCCTCTCAAAAGCCCTTGAAAAGGTAATTTTGTCAACATACCTTACCTTCACCAAAACACTATCTTGGAAACTTTCCAATCAGGTTTCAGGGCTCACCATAGCACAGAGTCTGTGCCTACATCATAGCACATAGCACGGGGCCTACATCACCGCCCCGCGCGGCTTGGAATGGCCGCGGGAGTTTGCGAGCGCGCGCCGGGGGCTCTAACACCAAGACCCGGTGCGCGACCTTGCATCACCCGGCGTGGCTTAAATGGCCACGGGACAATTCGCCATCGCCCGCCGGGGGCTTTGACTTTGACTCTGACATCGGGGGGGGGGGAGTGCAGTGGAGAGAAAAGTTTTTTTGGCCTTCCATCACAGCAATGTGATGGATGTTTATGTAAAATATGTTGTGTCTTGGGTCTATTTGTTTGTAATGTATGGCTGCAGAAACGGCATTTCGTTTGGACCTCAAGGGGTCCAAATGACAATAAATTGAATTGTATTGTATTGTATTGTATTGTCTGCCTTGCTGAAGGTACACAATGACCTACTCCTCACCGTTGACTCTGGCGACTGAGCAATCCTGCTCCTTCTTGACCTCAGTGCAGCATTTGATACTGTCGACCATCCTAATTGACTGTCTCCGGTATGGGGTTGGTATTGATGGCACTGCCCTGAGCTGGTTCCTCCTACCTCAAAGGTAGGAGTTTCTCGACTAACATAGGCAACTCATTCTCCTCCCCAGCTAATCTCTGCTGTGAGTTCCACAAGGCTCCATCCTCGGCCCCATTCTCTTCTCCCTGTATATGCTCCCCTTAGGCCAAGTCATTGAAAGGCACGGCATTTCCTTCCATTGCTACGCAGACGATACCCAACTCTATCTCCCCCTGAAGCCCAAAAACCAATCAAATCTGTTTAACCTTACCCACTGCCTCAAGGATATAAAGTGTTGGATGGCCCAGAACTTCCTCCAACTAAACGAGAGTAAGTCTGAGGTCATCCTTCTCGGCCCCTCGGACTCAATCAAAATGATAGCAGGCAGCCTTGGAAGCCTTACCCCACTACTCAAACCTCACGTAAAAAACCTTGGCGTGATATTTGACTCAGCACTGAAATTTGACAAACAAATCAATGCCGTGGTAAAAGCTAGCTTCTTTCAGCTTCGGATGATAGCTAAAATAAAACAATTCCTCCAGTTTGATGACCTGGAAAAGATCATCCACACATTCATCTCCTCCCGCCTAGATTACTGCAACTCCCTTTACATTGGCATCAGCCAATCTTCCCTGTCCCGCCTGCAACTGGTCCAAAACGCCGCAGCGAGACTCCTGACGGGCACCCGAAAAAGGGACCACATCACCCCGATCCTGGCCTCTCTCCACTGGCTCCCTGTGCGGTTCCGTATAAACTTCAAGAACCTCCTCCATGTCTACAAAGCCCTCAATGGGCTTGCCCCCACCTACATAAAAAGTCTTCTCACCCACCACTCCACCTCCAGGCCCCTCAGATCGGCCGACTTGGGGTTGCTGAATATCCCACGGTCTAGGCATAAGCTCAGGGGCGACCGCGCCATTGCGGTTGCAGCCCCTAGGATGTGGAACAGCATCCCTCTTCCCATCAGAACTGCCGCCTCCATCGACTCTTTTAAGTCAAGACTAAAGACTTATCTATACTCCCAAGCCTTTCCTGACGTCCTCTGAGTGAGGGCTACATGTGTATATGTATGTAGTCTGTTTTGATGTGTTATTCTTATAACAAATGTAAAGCACTTTGGCCAACGAGAGTTGTTTTTTAAATGTGCTATATAAATAAATGTGACTTGACTTGACTTGACTTGACAGTTCCAACTCAAGCTGAGAACCAAAATCTGAAAGGCTTTTTAAAATCTTGATTCCTTCAGACTCCCCACAACATCCTCCCAATCGACTCCATCCATTGATCTGAATCAATGGACCTGGCATGGGGGGACTGCCATGAAGAGGTGGGGAGGGAGGGAAGAGCAGAGGGGGAACTGGCGCGGGATGGGGTGGGGGGGGGGGTGGAATTTGTAACTTTGTAAGCACTATTTATGGGTGACTATTTGGATACCTTGCGTATGCAAGCAAAGAATTTCACTGTGACTTGTCACATGAGACAATAAAGTAATAATAATAATAATGGATGGGATTTATATAGCGCCTTTCTAATACTCAAGGCGCTTTACATCGCATTATTCATTCGCTCCTCAGTCACACTCGGTGGTGGTAAGCTACTTCTGTAGCCACAGCTGCCCTGGGGCAGACTGACGGAAGCGTGGCTGCCAATCTGCGCCTACGGCCCCTCCGACCACCACCAATCACTCACACACATTCACACACATTCACACACAGGCAAAGGTGGGTGAAGTGTCTTGCCCAAGGACACAACGGCAGTATGCACTCCAAGCGGGATTCGAACCGGCTACCTTCCGGTTGCCAGCCGAACACTTAGCCCATTGTGCCATCTGTCGTCCCAAGTATTCAGTTCAATTCAATTCAATCTCAGATCTTCAGACATCCTTGACCAATGCTCCAATTCCCAAATTCTACAAATCGGTCTGTCATTGTTAACTCCCCAATCAAGTCATGTTAACTCCCCAATCCAAACCATCCCCTGCTGCCTCTTTCATTGGCACTGACTCTCTGTCTCCTGCCTCAGACTCAGTTCCCCAAAAGCCACCCAGCTGAAGTCCAGAGTGGACCCCTGTCAAAGTCCTCCATCTCTGACCAAGGCTCCAACATGATGCCCACAACCAGTAACTTGCCTAATCTTTTTGCATTCCTAGGCTCATCTGATATTTTCCTTTGTGCATTCTGCAATTGTGAAGATGTGGAGGGAGGGGGGGGGGGGGGGATTGGGGAGTGGTGGGAGGGGAGAGGGCATGGATGTGAAAGCACCATTTGGTAGCATGCAAAGCTTGACCCATGCCACTGCTGGGCTCTGCCTGTGTGCCCAGGACCAAAAGGTGAAGCAGTCAAAGAATGTTCAGCCATTAACAGGATGAATTTCTGGGCCAATATTACTAAAATGTTGATAGCAAATTCTAAAGAATAATACTGTGCCAACAACACAGCTTATAGCAAATCAGTGGTTGAATTAGTAGAACAACATCCTTCCCAACTAATCCACACAAAAAAAAAATCTTGAGTTGATACTGGCTCAGAATAGCTATCGTGTTTCACAACACAATGACCATCACCATACCTCAGAGGTATTGGATGTAGGCTATAGATGATGCCCATTTTTTGAAACAGGGCAACAGGTGAGGACTTCCAACCATCCCTTCTAGCCCATTTCCACCTGTGTTCCCCCCACCGCGATTATTTTAAATGGTCACCCACCCTTCTAGCTTGAAATGATTTGAAACTTCACCACTGAATCGGTTGAAATGCATTGTAATTGCTGCACAATAAATCAAAGTCAATCTAGAATGAGCTAACCAGCAACTTGTAAAGGAGTAATTGGACACTACTGCTAAAGGCATACTAGGCAATATGTTTAATGGCTTCTGCGGGGCTGGGGACATTATATCTCAGTACAAATATCATAAAGCACTTCACTGAAATTATGTTAATAAATCCTGGCAATGAAAATTAATCTGGTCTCTAACGAAGTTTGCTGGGGTGAGGATGAGGTGGGTGGGTGGGGTTAGAGGGGAGGGGGGCCGTCGTTGGGAGTCGTGATGGTGAGGGGTGGTTGGTGTCGGTGGAGAAGTGTCTCAGTGTCCACCAAGTGAACAGCGCATGGAAAAACTAGTCCAATTGCATCTTTAGAGTGATACAGTGTGGAGACAGGCCCTTCGGCCCAACACGCCCACAATGGCCAAAGATGCCCCAGTTACCTTAGTCCCACTTGCCTGCGCTTGGTCCATTCTTGAGACATTTTGAGCAATGAGGCATAGTATAAAAAATAGTTAATATGTAGCAGCAAATATCATGATATTAATACATTTGTGTTACACAGTAAAATGAGTGTTTAGAAAATGTCTGACATTTGCATTAGTCTGGAGTTTACCGAACAATCTTGTTGGACCACACTTCTGAGAGATTTCATTTTTCTTTTCCCTCTCCCCACCTCATTCTCCACTCTAAATATAAACCTTGGATAAAAACTATTTGTGTATTTACATTTGTGCCCCTCCTGTTCTTACTTTAAGAGATCTCCCTCGGCACTAGTCCATAAAAATCCATTGTACCCGACTTCGGAGTGTGGCAGTGCATCAGGCCAAAAAGATCATTCTCCTCACAGAATATATTGAGATTCTGCCCATGGTAAATATAGTTTGTATCATGTTGTTCATGCATCTTTTGAAAGAACATGTATTAATTTATTAAAGTTGATTTCAACATGCAAATTCTTACTAGTTAGGATTTTTCTGCAACTGGTATATTTAGACAAAAACTGCAAATGATCTATTGTTGTTGAATCACTGCTCAAAGCTGCCTCAAAGATATGGTTCCTCTTATACATTGCTTTATTGTACAGGTCAGAGAATCCATCGTCATCCAGAATACATTTGAAATAGATTTACTTTCAGAATCTGCTTACTCTGAAGAAGGGTCTCGGCTAAAAGGGTCTCGACTCCATGTTCTCCAGAGATCCTGCCTGACCTACTGAATAACTCTAGCAATATGTATCCTTTTATGTTTTAACCAGCATCTGCAGTTTTTGTTTCTACATTTTGACTGCTCCACTACAAAATGTATTTAAGGTATGCCCACTTTGAAAAAATTTTCCTCTTCTCTCCAACAGGAGCTCAGTGAGACCCCCTCTCACTGTTCCCCCTCTGTGATTTCTGCTGCTCTCTGGCTCTACAACCATGTTCTCAGCCAGACTCGCTGCCCCAGTCAGGTGTGTTTCCTCAACACTTGCCTGCACCTCCATTTTGTGCCTCATGGCTTCCACCTCTGGTTCCAGACATTCCAGTTTGGACCCAACACGGATTTCAAGTAAGTGCAGTCAATCCACCGCTTCTCACAACAGTTCTCCTTCTGTACCTTACGTTCTACACTGGCCACCATGCACCAGCACCAGCAGGCTCTCGCTCTGACTCTCCCACGGCTCCTGGCCTCTCTCGCCCAGATCTGCAATAGACCTCAACTTAACTTCATTCTCTGCTAGATCCATACCTTCTGTAAACACTTTCTTGCCTACCTGGACTCCATAATCTAAAATAAAAGAGGATGATGGAAATAGGTCAGATAGCATGATTTTTTGTGTTTAAGATATAGCATGGACCGGGCCCACACCAACCATTGATCACCCATTCACACCAGTTCTTTGTTTTCCCACTTTCTTATCCACTCCCTGCACATTAGGGGGAATATGTTTTTACAGAGGCCAATTACCCAACACACCCACAGGTCTTTGGGACGTGGGAGGAAACTAGAGCACACCTATGTGGTCACATGCAAACTCCACACAGACTGCACCTGAGGTCAGGATTGAATCCAGGTTTCTGGAACTGTGAGGCAGCAGCTCCACCAGCTGAGCCACTGTGCCGCCCAACTTTGTTTAATATTATAGGATCTTTTCCTCGGGATGGAAATGTCAAAGCCTAGAGGGCATAGCATTAATGTAAGAGGGTTAAAGCTTAAAGAAGAAGTGCAGAGCAGGTTTTTCGTACACAGAGAATGGTGGGTTCCTGGAACATGCTGCTCGCGGGGGGTGGTGGTGGTGGCAGCAGATACATTTGTGGCATTTGAAAGGCTGTTGGACGGATGTGCAGGGAATGGAGGAATATTAATTGTGTGCTGGCAGAGAACGTTAATTTAATTTGGCATCATGTTGGGCACAGACATTGTGGGCTGAATGGCCTGGGCCTGTGCTGTACTATTCTATGCCCTACATAACCTGAGGACTTCCTATAAATGCAAGTCATTAACCTAATGTGTTTGCACTGTTAGCTGCATTTGTCTGAATGCCTTTTACACATTGGAAGAGGAAAGGAGTGTGTCACATTCTAATCTTCCAAAGAGTCCATTTTGTAATGAAAACATTTCCTGGCCTGAAAGCCCTGGAATCATTTCTTTGCATAACCTTTTCCTTCAGAATTTCCCAGGAGAATACATTTTGCAATGTTTACAAAGAAGGTAGCATACATCTGCCTCTTGCACAACACTATGGTGACCAAATTACCAGTGGAACAAAGCCTCATACAGCACATCAGAACAAGGACATAAAGGTTTAAAACTCTGCACTGTGTCGGTCTCTGTCTTACAAGATAGGTATCCCTGTACATGCCATAAACAGAGAGCTGCGGAGGATTAAGATTCAGCTGGTGAACTGACATCAGCTGTTTTGTTCTACAGGAGCCTCCTGATGGAGGCTGGATATTTTGCTGCAGGATGAATTAAAGCAAATCAGTAGAAATGTTTTCCTACTGCCAGTACTTACCACACATTGACCTCAAAACAGCTGATAAGAATGTAAAAAGGTGAAAGCACAGCTCCCTGATCTTTTGACTCATTCACTTATCATTCCCCTTATCTTCTGAATTCATAAGTGTGCAAAGATGTATTGACCTTGGATGAATATTCTCAACGACCACGTCTCTGAAGCTGACAATTAATTACAAAGATGTGCAATCCTTTCAATTAAGAACAAATCCTCGTCTCAGTCCTGCTTGGTCAACCCCTCACCTGCTGGACCACTCTCAGTTCTTGCCTGGAGAAGGTCAAGAGAACTGAGGATAAATGAAAGCATCAGTTTGTGCAGAACAGCAAACATTTGCATCAAATCACTCTCATCACTTCCAAACTGAAGGTGAGCAAATTGGAAGGAACATGAAAGCATATTTTGATGATTTGAAACACCTGCAATATTTTGCTTTCTTAAAGATTTAAGAGATTTTCTTCCTACTGGATACCTTTGATTTTCCACTGTGAGCATCTTATATTTAAGGAATCCTAAGTTTTTCAGTCCAAGGTTCATGATGAGACCATTTAAAAATGTGAAAGTGTCAGTTATAATGTTGTTAAATTTAATCTGCTGTTTAAAAATCAAAATATGCACCCAGACAATTTTCTAGTTTACTATAGATATATTTATGAAGGGAGTGTGGATAGGTTGGATTGATTTTGAGAAGAGACTGGATCAGCTGGCTTTGTTTTTCCTGGTGACCTGATTGAGGTGCTCAAAATCATGAGGTGGTAGATGGTAGGAAATGTTTCCCCCTTAGCAAAGATATCTAGAACTAGAGTGCCTTGGATTTTAAGGTTGGGGTTAAGAGGTTTATGTGGATCTGAGGAAGATCTCTCTGCCGATTTCTCTGCCACAGAATGGAGTTGAGGCCAGTTCATTGGCTACATTTAAGAGGGAGTTAGATGTGGCCCTTGTGGCTAAAGGGATCAGGGGGTATGGAGAGAAAGCAGTTACAGGATACTGAGTTGGATGATCAGCCATGATCATATTGAATGGCGGTGCAGGCTCGAAGGGCCGAATGGCCTACTCCTGCACCTATTTTCTATGTTTCTATGTTTCTAAGAGAGTTTTCATCCAGAGGGTGGTTTAAATCTGGAGCGCTCAGCCAGAATGGGTGTTGGAGACAGGCATTCTCTTCATATTTAAGTATCTAGATACATATGGACTAAGTGCAGATAAATGGGTGTTTGATGAATGGCATGAAGGTGGTGAGACCGGGGGCTTGTTTCTGTGCTGTATGACCCTTTGATAAATTAAAGTCTCAGTGTTGCAGTATTTAGTAGTTGTATTATAGAAAATAACATGGACTAAATAAATAATAGAAAAATGCTGAAGCTTGGATCACTTTCTTGTTAAAATAAATCTGCTTATTATGAATTGCACAACAAAACACAAGGTAGAATTCTATATGAATGAAATATTCTATAATGGAAATCATTGAAACAGATTTTGAATCCACTATGTGCTACCAGATTGAAGACCTAGAGTAATCCATCTCAAAGGGCCAAGGGAGAGTCTGTGGAAGGCAGAGCTCATCTACAAGATTACCAATCTTGATAATGTATTCAAATATGCACATATGAATTTGGAGAAGCATTTGAAAACCAATGGAGCCAGATTCCTCAAATATCACATCTTTGGTTGAATTAGCTTTAAAGCTCACTGCAGATCACATAAATATCCGTGATCCTGCTATGTTAGGCCAAGCATTTGCTGGAATTTCAGATTCAGGTCAGGGATGTGGCCTGGACCATGAAAGTGAGAGAAGTGTTTGCAATGGACTGAAGAGGTCAGTGTGGGAGACCCAAGCCCCTTCCCCCACTTGGTCCAAACTCTATGGGCTGCCGATTGCCAGAGTTAAACACAGAGTAACTCGGACATCTCCCAGGCCCATGTAGGTTACATTTCCCCCAACTACATATGATACTTCTGTGCCAATATCGCAGGCTTCCCAGAAACCTGAGTTTGTTCTTTTTCACATCATCGCTTTGCATGTCCCAAACTACCTCTTTTTCACCTTCACTGCTTTCTTCACTTTTATTATTTTGTTTGTCATTCTCCTTTACTGTGTCATCTAAAATCCTTTCTCATAACCTCTTTCACTTTATGATAATCTAGTTTCTATCTTTTATTTTCATAAAAATTTACTTCTGTTTTTCTTATTTGTACTGATGGACATTTCCCTTTGTCGATCCCAATCAGCATTATGTTGCTGTATATCAGCCCAGGAGTGCATATGCCTGCCTGCTCCAACATTTGGATTAATGTTAACCTTGCAAGAGATTTGCAGCTTACTTCTCTTTGCATCCTCCAACCAAGGAATCCCTCTGAGGGGAGATACTACTGCATGTCCTGGTGTTGTTGGTATTTCAGTTAGTATTTCCACCTCTCTAGAATCTCTAATAATTAAATACTATTCTCTGTGACACTGCTCCAAACAACCTATAGTAAGCCTTTAAAAAAAAAAAATTCTTTCTGATCTGGGAACAGATTCCCAGAAGAGGAGGCCACCTGGGAGACGAAGGACAAGGACTGGGGTAACACAGTGGCACAGCTGGTGGAACCACCATCTCACAGAACCAGAGACCCAGATTCAATCCAGACTTCTCATACTGTCCCTGTGGAGTTTGAATATGGTCTCCGTTACCGCATAGATTTCCTGCAGATGCTCTGGTTTACTCCCACGCCCCAAACATGTGTGAGGTAGAGATAGACAAATCCTTGATTAGAACGGGCATCAATGGTTATGGGGGGAAGGCCAGAAAATGCGATTAGGAGGCAGAGATCAGCCATGATTGAATAGCGAAGTAGACTCGATGGGCCAAATGATGGGCCTAATTCTACGCCTACAACTTGTGAACTTGGGTTGTTAGGCTAATTTCCCATTGTAATTTATCCCTAGTGTGAATGGTAGAATCTGATGGGGAGGGTTTGTGGAACTTGATGAGAAATGTGAGAGCTGGGAATTAAAATTAATGTAAATGTCTGGTTGCAGTGATGGTGGACAGCTGAGTGTCTGAGCAAGGCATCCCTGCCTCAGTTAGGGGATTGCCCCCAATTCAACAATTCTGATGGAGACAATAACAACTGTCCTAAGCAGGCATATTCCAGAAAGCACCTTCAACCCCAGTAATGTTGGATTACCATCTCTTTTTATCATTGTACTGCAATTGGAAGAGTTTCTGGAGAAGAGGTGCAGGCCAATGAAACTGTATAGTTGAAACTGTTTACTGAAAACCTGTGAGCAATAAAATCCTCCTCCCTAGTTTAGTTTCATTTAGTTTAGAGATACAGCGCAGAAACAGGCTGTTCGGCCCACCGGGTCCGCGCCGACCAGCGATCTCCGCACATTAACACTACCCGACACCCACTAGGGCCAATTTTTACATTTACCAAGCCAATTAACCTACAAATTTGTACATCTTTGGAAAGTGGGAGGAAACTAAAGATCTTGGAGAAAACCCACGCAGGTCACGGGGAGAACGTCCAAACTCTGTACAGACGGCACCCGTAGTCCGGATCGAACTCGGGATTGAACCCGGGTCTCCGGCGCTGCATTCGCTGTAAGGTAGCAACTCTACCGCTGCACCACTATGACCACTACTCTTGTAAACAATTGTGATTTTTTTTCTACTGAAAGAACATTGTGTGAATACTACAACTATAACTTAGTACCGTTCCAACATAGTTAATAATGTTGGTGAATGATAGGGTGGTGAAAGTGGAACTATTTGCCACAGAAGGCTGTGGAGGCCAAATCAGTGGATATTTTGTGGATACGTAAATCAGTGGAGATAGATAGATTCTTGATTAGATTTGGGTGTCAGAGGTTATGGGGAGAAGGCAGGAGTATGGGGTTGGGAGGGAGAGATAGATCAGCCATGATTGAATGGCAGAATAGACGTGATGGGCCAAATGGCTTAATTATGCTCCTATCACATGATCTTATGATCTTATGAATAAGAGTCAATGGAATCTAAGCCTTCAAACAGTGGTAGAAGGCAGTAGGTGCACTGACCGCAGGTAAACCATGGATCAAAGAAAGAAGATTGCCCCAACTAGTGGCCTAGTGGCAGAGGAGAACAGAATGCAATGACACGTGGATTGCAGATGCTGGAACCTTGAGCAAAACACAAAGTACTGGAGTAACTAAGCAGGGTCGGGAAAATGATTCAGATCGGGACCCTTCTTCCGTCAGTAATGACCACTTGCCAAAGCAGTTGCCCAAGCAACCAGTGACAGAGAACAACTGTCCACAATAACCTGACAATTGGTGCAACATGGTACTGGTCAAGTCCAGGAAATGTGAGTGAAATGCCCTGTAGGAATTGTGCACAACTAACAAACCAGGAGACTTGGTTTTACAAATAATTTGATGCAAGTGATTCCAATGAGTGTTTTTGCCTTGATGACGTCTTCTTTTTACAACATAGAGGGTGGCACACTTATGGTTGGCAAAATGCATGCCATTCCTTCCAGCTATGTTGGAGATGCTACATTGTTAAGTATCAACAAAATGCAAATGTGGGCAAATGCATTTTTGGTTCATGAGAAAGATAATGTGTTAATCGCATCAGAATGAATGGGAAAATATGAACCCTGCAAAATAAAATCTGACAAATGTAGCTAGAACATTTAAGGCCAATTATAACAAATAGTATCATATTTTCAAAACCTTAGGCAATTTAAATATGAAATATTGTAAAATCTACTACAAACCTACTGACTCCCATAGCTATCTTGACTACACTTCTTCCCACCCTGCTTCCTGTAAAGACTCTATCCCCTACTCCCAATTCCTCCGTCTACACCGTATCTGCGCCCAGGATGAGGTGTTCCGTACCAGGGCATCGGAGATGTCCTCATTCTTCAGGAAACGGGAGTTCCCCTCTTCCATTATAGATGAGGCTCTCACTAGGGTATCCTCGATATCCCGCAGCTCCGCTCTTGCTCCCCCTCCCCCCATTCGTAACAAGGATAGAGTTTCCCTTGTCCTCACCTTCCACCCCATCAGCCTTCGCATACAACATATAATCCTCCAACATTTTCGCCACCTCCAACGGAATCCCACTATTGGTCACATCTTCTCATCTCCAATCCTTTCTGCTTTCTGCGGAGTCCATTCCCTCCAAAACTCCCCAGTCAACTCGTCCCTTCCCACCCAAACCACCCCTCCCCAGGTACTTTCCCCTGCAACCGCAGGAGATACAACACCTATCCCTTTACCTCCCTCCTCGACTCCATCCAAGGACCGAAACCGTCTTTCCAGGTGAGGCAGAGGTTAACTTGCACCTCCTCCAACGCCATCTACTGTACCCGCTGTTCCAGGTGTCAACTTCTCTACATCGGCGAGACCAAGCGCAGGTTCGGCGATCGTTTCGCTGAACACCTCCGCTCAGTCAGTCTTAACCTACCTGATCTCCCGATTGCTCAGCACTTTAACTCCCCCTCCCATTCCCAACCTGACCTTTCTGTCCTAGGCCTCCTCCATTGTCAGAGTGAGGCCCAGCGCAAATTGGAGGAACAGCACCTCATATTTCGCTTGGGTAGTTTACACCCCAGTGGTATGAACATTAAGTTCTCTAACTTTAAATAGCCCTTGCTTTCCCTCTCTATCCCTTCCCCCTTCCCAGTTCTCCCACTAGTCTTACTGTCTCCAACTACATTCTATCTTTGTCCCGCCCACTCCCCTGACATCAGTTTGAAGAAGGGTCTCGACCCAAAACGTCACCCATTCCTTCTCTCCGGAGATGCTGCCTGACCCGCTGAGTTATTCCAGCATTTTGTGTCGATTTAAACCCGCATTTGCAGTTCTTTCCTACTTAAATATGAGCAGAATACATTTTATCCAGCAACAAAAACAGCGGTTGCTGGAAATGCTCATCAGGTCAGGCAGCACTGTGGACAACGAAAGAGTTACAATTTCAGATTGATGACCTTTTTTCAGGATTCAAATGCAAAAGGATTGATGGAGCAAGGCACAAGGTGGGTGGTAATGGGGCAAGTGAAGAAACAGAACAGGGAATAAAGAAGTTGTAAATGGGAACAGCAACATTATAATAAGAAAGGAGTAACGGGGAAGCCATCTTGTATTGATCTTTCTTGAACAACATGAGAAGAGTGCGGAAATGGGGCAGAATTAAAGTAACAGGTAACCAGACCTTACAGGGACAATCTTACAGGCTGAAAATAAGTGTTGAAGAAAGCGAACAAACAATCTGCATTTCGTCTGCCTGATGGTGACCATTTAGTAAGCAGCAAATACAATATACTAAAGTGTAAGGAAAACAAGTTAAATGTAGCCTCAGCTGGGAAATGTGATTTGGTAGGTTGAAAGGATAGGAATGAATGGACAGGTGTAATACTTTGCTCCTACATGTGAAGATGTGGTGGGAAGTGATGCTAAGAGTGCTGGTGATTGAATCGAGGGAGGGAACAGTTCCTGAATACTGAAATGCGGAACGGATTGCAAGGTATTTTTGTTGATAGTATTATACTGGAGGAAGTGAAAAGCAAATTGATTGGGGAAGCTGGTGAGGTGGAGGGCACGGACAAGGAACCCTATCCTGGGTCTGGGAGGGAAGAGAAGGAGTGAGGGCAATAGTGCAGCCTATAGGACAGATACAAATGATACCCTGTCTACTGCAGAGAGAGGTTCTCTCTGTGGAACAATACTCTTATTTTGGAATTAGTGGTATGGAAGACGGTATCATCAGAACGTCTGTGTTAAGTAAATGAGATGCAGTAGAATGGTGTGGAGTCACTGCAGGAAGCTGCAGTTCTTTGTACAGTCATGGACCTGAAATGTTAACTCTCTCCCTTCACAGACCCTGTCTGGCCTGCTGAGCAATGCCAGCATTTCCTATTTCTTATTTAGGGTGTTTCCAGTTTCTGCACCACTTTTCTTTCATAGTAATGTCAAAACAATACTAATATTCCAATGCTTCCCAAAGTAGGATTTATAGGGGAAACATTTCAGTCACTTTTCAATTTACATACCCAAACATTGTCGACTGTGAATTTCTGGCGCCAGTCATTCAAAGGCAAGCAAGTGTCACACTTACACAAAGCACTGTGAACCAGGGCCTCACTGGCAAAACCCTCACCCCACAAAGTTTAACAGCAGAGCCCAGTGTTGATGAGTTTCCCTGGCCTCTGAGAACACTCCAGCACCAGTTTGAGTCTCCCAGTGGTTTTAAAGGCAATTTCAGACTTGAAGAATAGGAAACTCTTATTATTTCAGCATTTTTGTGTTTCTTTTAATTAACAATTTAATTTTTAATTTTTTAGAACATTACAATATGAATCATTTTTAAATACCCCTGAAATGCCTGGATTCTCATCGGCACCAGCTCTGGTCCCAGCTTTGCCTTCACTCATTGCCAGCTCCAGGAGAAAGGCCTCAGTATACCCAGCCAGGTGGCCGGCCGCATGTCACCAGGCCCCATCAGTTCAGAGCCAGCAAGGTCAGTTCCCATCATCCAGCCAGATACATTCAGGCTTGTGGTGACCACAGTACCAATTCAGAACAGTGCCGGGGTCTGCTATGATGCAGTCCAATTAATGGATCAAAGGAGGAGGATGGAATGAATTGATAAGGGACATTGTTTTCTCTTGTTGTTTAAAAATTAAAACACATAAATCAATGTCTATCTTTATATGTTGTATCAGTGTTTGGTGATTCAACTCTAGCAATTTGTTATAAAACTTACTCAAGTTTTGCTTTCCAGTCTATCTGACAAGTGGCTTTGCCTGATTCATAGTATTTCTTCCTCTGAATGGGGAAGGTTATGATGTGAAATCCCACTCCAGATATCCGACTGAGCAGAAAGTCCAGCTCTGAATTCTGGGTTGACATTCAATGAGATACTTGCACCTGGATGGTATGGATATTGGGAACCCAGGAAACACCCATGAGCTGATACAGTGATGGCTATGGCCACACAGCTGCTGTACATACTATCAACTGTAAATTTGCCTGCAGATCTTTTACCAACATTATACTGTTCTCAAAGTGTGAATGTGAAGATATGATAAAGCAATATTTTTTACAATCAAGTGCTTTGACTCAAGCTCCATCAGTTATTAAGTAAAATGCCTTAATTATTATATAGCTATTAAATCTTACCTACAGCATATTGATCATGTGTTACTTGGAAGAGGAGAGTATAACGCTCAGAATAAATATGATTCTCCTTGATGTTTTTACAGGGGTCTTCTGGTTATCTGTGCTCCCATTGAACTGGTACCTAAAGAAAACTGCAGCCTCCTGCAACTACACCCTGGAAATCTATGCTGCATCCTGAACCTCCTTTCTATGTCATTATTTTTTAATGAATTACTGAAATCTAATCATATTTAAGAAGTCTCAAAATGGCATAGATTTTTCTAGTATCAAAGCAAAGAAGGAGGAACTTTGTATGCATGGTATGCATTCTACATAACCCAAACATTGCTGAACATGACGCCCCAATATTCACATTCAATGCGAGTAGATAAAACAGAGCCTTGATCAAATGACTGCAAGATGTCTATCATTCAGCTCTATTTTGATAGATTGCATTTGGAAAATACATTTGCCGAATCATTGTAAAAATACACCATTGCAGTCTCTAAGCAAAGTGTATCCATATTCGGTCGTGACTATTTGTTATATCTGCATATATATACCTCTCTCCCCAGAGATTCTGACAGAAAGAAATCACAACACACTCACTGAATAAAATGCCTTCCTCTGCAATAATCACCAATGCAGCCCGGCTAGTTTCTACCCCTCTGCCAGAACCAGTCTATTGTTATCGACACGCATAAGGATATTAAGAAACCAAACAATAGCTTGGTTAGATAGTAAGAGCAGTGCTCTAAAATGAAGGGTTGAGGAAGGCAATCTGCATCATCATTTTGTCAAATAGAATTAATAACATTACAGGTCCCATCGTCCTTGTAATCATAGCAGTCAGCGGATACTAGTGGGAATAAAACACTTCCATTCCCCCTGCAGCATATGCTAACTGGCTTGATTCAAAATGTTAATCCAGGCACCAGTCATGACTTCAGATTTATACTAATTCAAAGATCTGAAGATAAAACCACGATTTAAATCCAGAGATCCTGACCTCATTCACTAAGATCAAAACCTGCTGAATTGTCACAAAATAATTTTAAAACAACCACTAGATCGTAGTTGTGTAGGCTAGAAAGGTGTAAAATCCTTTTCTTACAATTCATAATATAATAATTTTGCTTGTCATAAATCCCACTGCAAAGCAAGGTTCCCCCTGCCTGTATCAATTATACAATAGATATTTCATGCAATTGTTCATTATTTTACTCCAATATGTGTCCTTTTTTAATGACAGTCAGATGCCAAAAGGATGCATATCACTGAGAGGATAAAGGCGACATCCAGCTGCACTGGCAGCTTTCAGCTTGCAATCCTCACAGTCTACTTCATTAACCTTTGTTGCAATTAATATTCATCTCCCCACCCTTAGCAGGTTAGCACACTGCATCAGCATCATCCACCTACCATTCCGTGCCAACTGTAGACAATCCCAGAACGGCAACACTCCTCCACCGCAATTTGGACTCAAAACATTTTGCTTTGCACAAAAGAAAAAAACCAAAACAAAAAGGGATGCACAACGGGATGGAGAGGAAGTACCGGTCGCGAGACAGAAGGGAAGAAAATAGCTGCTGGAGAGCAGAGACTTTGCTGAATCACCGCCTTCATCCGTATTAAACCATTGTGCAGTCCAATGCTGGCTGTACCACTGTGGAACCTACCAGATGAGACAGACAGAGGGCCTGGGGAATAGGTTACCATGGCAACTTAAAGGAGCACACATGACGTCAACGCTCGCAGAAGGCAGGTTGGTGAGGGGGAGGGTAAGGGGAGAGACTTCTTAATATCTGCAACTATCTCCTGGTGAGCCATCATGCTCCATGTAATGACTTATTTTGAAGTCAATGCAAAACAGTTTAGCTAATATCCTGTCACTTGCAACATAAAGGAGGAAGATAAAGCAAGTAATAATTGATACAGAGAGCGCAATGATGCTGCTGAGGCCCAATGCTGTTTTCTGATATCATCTTATAAGTGTGCAGAATGATAATGTTTTGTCGGAAATATTGTAGGGGAGGAAATATGTAAATCTCAATAGTTCACAACAATTGTGAATTAAGAATGTGATGACCCTGCAAAAAATACCTGACTTAAGTTTCATTATAAAAATGAAGATTTCCTTTTTACTTAAATTATCCATTAAGATAGAGATACCATACAACAAATGTGGGAACAGCAATCCACCATGCTTGCATGCATATAAAATGTCACAAACCTTTTCACACACACTATTATTCCTGCGTCAGGCAATGTTCAGTGGCATTGTGTTCATAAGTATTTGGCAGATTGAAATACAATGTGTTGAGTTTAATATTTTGCATCGATTGGCCAATCAGGATATCATGTTCAGTATGGGAGTCGTTCCTCATATTAAACGACTCTGTGGCATTTGTGCAATTCATGCAGCACCGACATCCATTTGCAAAACAGTGGGATCATAAACTCCCCAGGGCAAAATCAAGGGCATTGAGATCCTTTGGCTCACTTGCTCTCCCAAAACGCAATTCATTCTCACACAATTCCCTGTAGCCCTGGAAAACAAAATTACTGTTGTTTGAATTCGAGTTTCATTCTTGTTCAAGAGATATCTTAATAATGGCTTAGCAGTAGAGTTACTGCCTTACAGCACCAGAGACCCGGGGTCGATCCTGACTAGGAATGCTGTCTGTGTGCAGTTTAGACAGTACGTTCCCCCTGTGACCGCGTGGGTTTCCTCTGGATGCTGCGGTTTCAGCCCACGTTCCAAAGGTTTGTAGGTTAATTGGCTTCTGTAAATTGTCCCTGGTGTGTAGAATAGAACTAGAGTATGGGTGATCGTTGGTCGGCGTGGACTTGGTGGGCTAAAGAGCCTTTTTTCATGCTGTATATCTAAATTAAACTAAACTAAACGAAACAAAATATTCTAATAAATTATGTTTATCAGAAACTTGAGGACTTCCAATAGTCTGATGCCTTGACTTCAAGATGAGACCAAACTTGGAGTGCTGTGTGCAGTTCCGGTTGACCAATTAGCGGAAGGATATTATTACATTGGAAAGAGTGTCAGGAAGATTCACTAGAATATTGCCTGGGCTTGCAGGCTTGAGTTATAGGAATAGATTGGATAGGTTGGGGCTTCTTTCTTTGGAGCATAGGAGATTGAATGGTGATCTTATTGAGGTGAACAAGATTATGAGGGATTATGATGAGATGAATGCTCACAGTCTTTTTACCAGGGTAGGAACATAGGTTTAAGATGGGAGGGGAGAGATTTAAGAGGTATCAAGGGCAACCTTCTAACACCGAGGGTGCTTCATACATGACTAGGTGCCAGAGGAAGCTATAGAAGCAGATACAATTACGACCTTTAAGAGACATTTGTACAAATAAATGGACAGGATGGTTTTAGTGGCACAAAGACCAAATGCAGGCAAATGGGACAGGGCCAATGTGCAAAATTGATGGGTGTGGACAGGGTGAGCCATGGGCCTGTTTCTGAGCTGTTTAGATCTATGACAGACTCCATTAGTTGAGTGGACCGCACTGTGGCAGTGGGGACCCATACCACCGGCCCCACTGGAAATCTGAAATAAACACCCAAAATGCTGGAAACACAACAGGTCAGCAGCGTCTGTGTGGAATAGACAATAGACAATAGACAATAGGTGCAGGAGTAGGCCATTCGGCCCCTCGAGCCAGCACTGCCATTCAATGTGATCATGGCTGATCATCCCCAATCAGTAGCCCGTTACTGCTTTCTCCCCATATCCCCTGACTCCGCTATCTTTAAGAGCCGTCTCTAGCTCTATCTTGAAAGTATCCAGAGAACCTGCCTCCACCGCCCTCTGCGGCAGAGAACTCCACAGACTCACAACTCTCTGTGAGAAAAAGTGTTTCCTCGTCTCCGTTCTAAATGGCTTACCACTTAATCTTAAACTGTGGCCCCTGGTTCTGGACTCCCCCAGCATCAGAAAAATGTTTCCTGTCTCTAGCGTGTCCAAACCCTTAATAGCCTTATATGTTTCAATAAGATCCCCTCTCATCCTTCTAAACTCCAGAGTATACAAGCCCAGCCGCCTCATTCTCTCAGCATATGACAGTCCCGCCATCCCGGGAATTAACCTTGTAAACCTATGCTGCACTCCCTCAATAGCAAGAATGTCCTTCCTCAATTAGGGGATCAAAACTGTACACAATACTCCAGGTGTGGTCCCACTATGGCCCTATACAACTGCAGAAGGACCTCTTTGTTCCTATACTCAACTACTCTTGTTGTAAAGGCCAACATGCCATTCGCTTTCTTCACTGCCTGCTGTACCTGCATGCTTTATGCTGAAGGAAACATTTATTTCCATGAATTAGACTAAGAATGCATAGGAAGGAACTGTAGATACTGGTTTACACCAAAGATAGACACAAGGTGCCTGAGTAACTCAGTGGGTCAGGCAGCATCTCTGGAAATAAGGAATAGGTGACGTCTAGGGTCAGAACCCGTCTTCAGATTCGGAATTGACAGCAATCATATGTTGCAGACAGAACTGGCTGGGATCCCGGAGAGCCGTGGGCGGCAAAAGGAATCCCAACAAGCCGTGGCCTCCAAGAATGTAGAGTGACCCACGTCGCCGAGAGCAAGGAGGCCTGCTGAGAGTAGCCAAGCTATGGGCCATTGAGAATGTAGGGGGGACTGCTGAGAACATTGGGGGACTGGGTGTGGGGGTGGGGAGTGCTGTGAATGAAGGGGAAACCAGTGGGGAGGTATCTGCGACCACGTGCGCTGGCAGACCTGTTTCGCCTCCAAGAGAAGATAAGACTGTGCGATGAACTGTTTGTAACTTTTTCAGCGCCAAATAGGTGGAGCCTCTTTGTGTACTGCTTGGGTGAGGTCTGCTGTGTGCTTTTACCGGATTTCACTGTACCTCGGTACAGAGTCGCCCAATCCAGTCAAGCCCTTGGGTGATGCAAGGCCTCCAGCGGCACACTCCACCGATGCCTCAGCATTGCAGGGTCAACCTGGTCAAGCAGAGTCGTTGGTGCCTCCGCACCGCTCCACCACTCCTTGCCGCCACAGGTCGCCTCCGATTCATGCACTCATCCTGTTGGAGTGATGCCTGATCCAAGCGAGCTCCAGGCTGCTGCAGGGCCTCCAGCAGCCTACTTCACGAAAGCCTTAATCCATTCACATCGACCCACCAGCATTGTCTCACCCAACCACTGTTCTATCTTCATGCCCCGGAGGCGGCTCCCACAGTCGACCGGAGCTAAGAGTGTTTGAGGTCACGTGTGGTAACAATCTGGCCAGCTTGCCTGCACTGTTGAATCACTGCATCTGCTACTTTCTTTGATCTTTTGATCTTTGAAATTGCTAAGGGGTTTGCGTAGAATGGAGGGCTTTAAATTTCTAGATTACTGGCAATAGATCTGTGGAAGATTGGACCTGTACAAGCTGGAATTTATGCAACCAAACCAGAATGGGTCCATCATCCTGACAGTGAGGTCTGCATCTGCGGTTGGGGAGGGTTCAAATAAATTTGACCATGGAATGGGGCACAAAATACATGCACAGTTGGAATGAAAGATCTAGCCAAAAATAGGAAGACTAAGTTAGTCCTATAGGCATTGCTGACATGCATGCAATGAGGCATGGAAGGTTAAACTGCAATATTCTCTAACGCAGACAAGTGGGACTAGCTGGGTTAGGCAGAGCCCAAATATACAAATATATTGCAAATTATTCTGTAAATTATACCATTCTATTTGTTTCTTAATCACATCTAAGACATGAAATTGTTCATCCGCTAATTACATATCTTTTAGAACACATTAGTAGAGGAGCAGAACTGCAAAATCTGAACTTTAACTTACATGTATCAAATTAGCACAGATACAATACAAAATTATACACCCTGATGTGATCTTTAATTTGCAATTTACAAGTATATCATTTACAAGTTATTTTTCTCTCTTGAACTGATAACGTTCTTCAGCTTCGACAGTTAAAGTCAGATGCAAGACATTTTATAATTTTTCACAATTCCATGAGATGAATAATTTTCACTTTGACGCTATGTCCTCACACAAGTGTGACCCTTGCCTTTCATTGTTATTTTGATGAAAATAATACATCTTAATACCCAGTCATGGAGATTCTCTCCTCTCCAACCTGACTAAATGATCTTGTCGGTCCCAATAGCTCTCCACAATTAGTTTTGTCCAAACCTCTATTCTAATTCACGCTCTACACCCAATCCTGTCCACATCCTAATCCACATTCCAAATGATTTCCTACACGGGGTTTGGAAAGGTAGGATTTTATGCATAGATAACCTTTGTGCATAAGTAGAAAGGTTGGTGAGGGTGCATATGGATTATTGTGGTCTGTTTTGGTCACCATGCTATAAATTCTTGCTTTGCTTCAGCACACAGAATATAGTAGGCATTTACTACAAAACAGATCAGTGTGTCCATATACCATAATATAAATATATACACACATGAATTAAAAAAAACTGATAAAGGGCAAATAACAGATAATGGGTTATTAATAATCAGTTTTCTCCGAGCCAGGTTTAATAGCCTGATGGCTGTGGGGAAGTAGCTATTCCTGAACCTCGTTGTTGCAGTCTTCAGGCTCCTGTACCTTCTACCTGAAGGTAGCAGGGAGATGAGTGTGTGGCCAGGATGGTGTGGGTCTTTGATGATACTGCCAGCCTTTTTGAGGCAGCGACTGCGATAAATCCCCTCGATGGAAGGAAGGTCAGAGCCGATGATGGACTGGGCAGTGTTTACTACTTTTTGTAGTCTTTTCCTCTCCAGGGCGCTCAAGTTGCCGAACCAAGCCACGATGCAACCAGTCAGCATGCTCTCTACTGTGCACCTGTAGAAGTTACAGAGAGTCCTCGTTGACAAACCGACTCTCCGTAGTCTTCCCAGGAAGTAGAGGCGCTGATGAGCTTTCTTGATAATTGCATTAGTGTTCTTGGACCAGGAAAGATCTTCAGAGATGTGCACACCCAGGAATTTGAAGCTCTTGACCCTTTCAACCATTGACCCGTTGATATAAACGGGGCTGTGGATCCCCATCCTAATCCTTCCAAAGTCCACAATTAGTTCCTTGGTTTTGCTGGTGTTGAGGGCCAGGTTATTGTGCTGGCACCATATGGACAGTTGCTCGATCTCTCTTCTATACTCTGACTCATCCCCATCAGTGAAACGTCCCACAACAGTGGTGTCGTCAGCGAACTTGATGATGGAGTTCGCACTGTGATGACACTGTGGTGGTGGGCCTGATCTCCGATAACGATGAGAAGGCCTACCAGGAGGAGGTGGCTGATCTGGCACCCTGGTGTCAGGACAACAGCCTCCTCTTGAATATCAAAAATAAAACAAAGAGCTGATTGTGGACTTTAAGAGGGCACATCATCGGAGGATGTGCACACCATTGAAGATAAATGGGGATACTGTGGATAGGCTGAGGTGGACATCACACGCTGCAGCACTGGTGAGTAAGGCAAGGCAGCGCCTTTACCACCTCAAGCAATTGAGGAAATTCAGAGTGTCTCTGAGGATCCTCCAGTGCTTCTACTCAGCGGCTGTGGAAAGCATCTTGTCCGGAAATATCACGATTTGGTTTGGAAATTTCTCTGCCCAGGACAAGAAGGCTCTGCAGAGAGTAGTGCGTTTGGCCGAACGCACTATGGGAACTACACTCGCCCCCCTGCAGGAACTATACATCAGAAGGTGCAAATCCAGAGCCAACAAGATCATGGGCGACCTCTTCCACCCCAGCAACGGAGTGTTCCAGCTGCTACGGTCAGGCAAACGCCTCCGTTGCCATGCTGTGAAAACGGAGAGGATGAGAAGAAGTTTCTTCCCAGAGGACACTCCTGTCTCACCAGGGACTAACTTTACTGTACCAATTTACTGTTGTGTGGTGTCTTTTTAAAATAGCTGTTTTTTTCTTTTTTTTCCTCCTACAAATATGTAATATGTGAATACGTGTTTCTGTTCCATTCTGTTTTGTAGATTTTTTTGCAAAGTCCGCAAGCATTGCCACTTTTCATTTCACTGCACATCTCGTATGTGTATGTGACGAATAAACGTGACTTGACTTGACTTGGATATGGCCAAAATGTTGCCATATGGGACTAGCTTAAATGGCGTGTCTTGGTCGGCATAGATGAGATGAGATGGGCTGATTTCCCTGCTGTATGACTGTATGGCTCTGTACTTGTGCAAGCTTTATTCTAACATCCACGGTATTTCTTTTAAATTTCAAAGTAATTAATGTACTATATTCATGAAAATACTGTGTAGAATACAGAAAGTACAAGTCAAACACGTTGTGCCATTTACTTTACATGAACAACTCATTAGTTATCATTCATTTACATCCTATGAGCAAGTAGTTCACGAGCTTTTAACACAGATTTGATCTAAGGCAGGAGTGCCAAAACTGTGGCCATTCCCCTTGGCGTCTGCTGCAGTGGTTAATCCTAACTTCAATGCGTCCCTCAGTGGCTAGTCCGAGACATTTCAGCAGCTGAGTTTGCAGCATGTTGACAGAATTTTGTGATCCACATTTAGCAGTGAGGTGGGTTGTCAATATTTGGTGTCCTCCATCTCCCACTTAGGCTTATAGATACAGGTGAAGATGCCATTCCTTGTGGATTCTGACAATGACAGTATTGAGCACTTCAAGAAGACTTATTCATATCGAGAAATATTTTACTTTAAAAAATGAGTGTTATTCAGAAAAACCCCCCAGATATAATAACTGCATAACAAAACATTCCTTTCTTTATGCTCATGGTGTCATCCAGTCAATGCATTAATATATTTTCTGGTCTATCTATATACTTTTAAAACTGTGTGTGTGTGTGCGTGTGCGTGTGCGTGTACGTGTGCGTGTGTGTGTGTGTGTGTGTGTGTGTGTGTGTGTGTGTGTGTGTGTGTGTGTGTGTGTGTGTGTGTGTGTGTGTGTCATTTTGCATGTGAAACGTATCTCCTCGAAAACCAGACGCAAAAACGTAGAGATTTTTACAATTTCGGTAGGGATTTAACTTATGAGTTCTGAAATCCACTCCTTGGTCAATTATTTTCCCAGATTTTGAATAAAATAGTTCACAAAACTCAATTTTTAAAATATAAATGCCGCTCACCAGCTGCTGATGTCACAATACCTACATGCCCACCAATCCAGGCCCATTGCATCCTGGCCCCTCCCCCCCCCCCCCCCCCCCCCCCACGCCGCTGTGGATTAAAGGCGCAGAAAGATCGAGAAAGTTCTGAAGAACATAGATTCTACAGTTCCGTTCCGCTATGGCTTCTTTGTTCTACAGATCTCGGGGCAGCGACTCCTCACGCGCTGAACTGCTCTTCATAGGTTCTGCAGCTCCGTCCGCTACCGCTGAACTTTCTTCACACAGCTGCTGCAGCTCGCGAAGCTCCGCCCACCTGTGCGCCCCTCCCATCCCCTGCGCGCTCATTCCAGCTGTGGTTTTCCAGAGAGTCAGAAGGCGGTGCTTCTTACATAGATACATAGAAAATAGGTGCAGGAGTAGGCCATTCGGCCCTTCGAGCCTGCACCGCCATTCAATATGATCATGGCTGATCATCCAACTCAGTATCCCGTACCTGCCTTCCCTCCATACCCCCTGATCCCTTTAGCCACAAGGGCCACATCTAACTCCCTCTTAAATATAGCCAATGAACTGGCCTCAACTACCCTTTGTGGCAGAGAGTTCCAGAGATTCACCAATCTCTGTGTGAAAAATGTTTTTCTCATCTCGGTCTTAAAGGATTTCCCCCTTATTCTTAAGCTGTGACCCCTTGTCCTGGACTTCCCCTACATCGGGAGCAATCTTCCTGCATCTAGCCTGTCCAACCCCTTAAGAATTTTGTAAGTTTCTATAAGATCCCCTCTCAATCTCCTAAATTCCAGAGAGTATAAACCAAGTATATCCAGTCTTTCTTCATAAGACAGTCCTGACATCCCAGGAATCAGTCTGGTGAACCTTCTCTGCACTCCCTCTAGGGCAATAATGTCCTTCCTCAGATTTGGAGACGAAAACTGTACGCAATACTCCAGGTGTGGTCTCACCAAGACCCTGTACAACTGCAGTAGAACCTCCCTGCTCCTATACTCAAATCCTTTTGCTATGAAAGCTAACATACCATTCACTTTCTTCACTGCCTGCTGCACCTGCATGCCTACTTTCAATGACTGGTGTACCATGACACCCGGTCTCGTTGCTTCTCCCCTTTTCCTAATCGGCCACCATTTAGATAATAGTCTGCTTTCCTGTTTTTGCCACCAAAGTGGATAACCTCACATTTATCCACATTATACTGCATCTGCCAAACATTTGCCCACTCACCCAGCCTATCCAAGTCACCTTGCAGTCTCCTAGCATCCTCCTCACAGCTAACACTGCCCCCCAGCTTAGTGTCATCCGCAAACTTGGAGATGTTGCCTTCAATTCCCTCGTCCAAATCATTAATATATATTGTAAATAGCTGGGGTCCCAGCACTGAGCTTGCGGTACCCCACTAGTCACTGCCCGCCATTGTGAAAAGGACCCGTTTACTCCTACTCTTTGCTTCCTGTTTGCCAGCCAGTTCTCTATCCACATCAATATTGAACCCCCAATGCCGTGTGCTTTAAGTTTGTAAACTAATCTCTTATGTGGGACCTTGTCGAAAGCCTTCTGGAAGTCCAGATACACCACATCCACTGGTTCTCCCCTATCCACGCTACTAGTTACATCCTCGAAAAATTCTATAAGATTCGTCAGACATGATTTACCTTTCGTAAATCCATGCTGACTTTGTCCAATGATTTCACCGCTTTCCAAATGTGCTGCTCTCCCATCTTTAATAACTGACTGCAGCAGTTTCCCCACTACCAATGTTAGACTAACTGGTCTGTAATTCCCTGTTTTCTCTCTCCCTCCCTTCTTAAAAAGTGGGGTTACGTTAGCTACCCTCCAATCCTCAGGAACTACTCCAGAATCTAAAGAGTTTTGAAAAATTATCACTAATGCATCCACTATTTCTGGAGCTACTTCCTTAAGCACTCTGGGATGCAGCCTATCTGGCCCTGGGGATTTATCGGCCTTTAATCCATTCAATTTACCCAACACCACTTCCCGACTAACCTGGATTTCACTCAGTTCCTCCATCTCCAACTCCCCTGCTATTTCCGGCAGATTATTTATGTCTTCCTTAGTGAAGACGGAACCAAAGTAGTTATTCAATTGGTCTGCCATATCCCTGTTCCCCATGACCAATTCACCCGTTTCTGACTGCAAGGGACCTACATTTGTTTTAACTAATCTCTTCCCCTTCACATATCTATAAAAACTTTTGCAGTCAGTTTTTATGTTCCCTGCCAGTTTTCTTTCATAATCTATTTTCCCTTTCCTAATTAAGCCCTTTGTCCTCCTCTGCTGGTCTCTGAATTTCTGCCAGTCCTTTGGTATGCTGCTTTTTCTGGCTAATTTGTATGCTTCATCTTTTGCTTTGATACTATCCCTGATTTCCCTTGTTATCCACGGATGCACTACCTTCACTGATTTATTCTTTTGCCAAACTGGGATGAACAGTTTTTGTAGTTCATCCATGCAGTCTTTAAATGCCTTCCATTGCATATCCACCGTCAACCCTTTTAGAATTAATTGCCAGTCAATCTTGGCTAATTCACGTCTCATACCATCAAAGTTACCTTTCTTTAAGTTCAGAACCATTGTTTCTGAATTAACAATGTCACTCTCCATCCTAATGAAGAACTCAACCATATTATGGTCACTCTTGCCCAAGGGGGCACGCACAACAAGACTGCTAACTAATCCTTCCTCATTACTCAATACCGATTCTGGAATAGCCTGCTCTCTCGTTGGTTCCTCTACATGTTGGTTTAGAAAACTATCCCGCATACACTCCAAGAAATCCTCTTCCTCAGCACCCCTGCCAATTTGATTCACCCAATCTATATGTAGCTTGAAGTCACCCATTATAACTGTTTTACCTTTGTTGCACGCATTTCTAATTTCCTGTTTGATGCCATCCCCAACTTCACTACTACTGTTAGGTGGCCTGTACACAATACCCACTAGCGTTTTCTGCCCCTTAGTGTTTCGCAGCTCTACCCATACCGATTCCAAGGAGTGAGATGTCAACGCTCACTCCTTGGTGAACGCGTCTTGCCTTAGCGGCTTTAAAGGGCTGTTGTCAGCTGGCTGTTTTCAACGGCTGCGGGCGTCGCGAGGCCAGATTACGTCAACACCCCCCCGACGCGCGCTGGCATTTGGCTCTCTGATTTCTTCTCGAGCTAGCAAGTTCTGCAGATCCAGAAGGCAGGCGAGATCCTGGGGAGGTGAAGAGGGTGAGTGGGGGGATTGAGGGAGAGGAGGGAATGGGGGAGGTGAGCAGGGAGAGTGTGGGAATAGAGGGAGAGGAGTGGGGGGTGATAGGGAGTGGGGAGTAGATGGACTGCCCCTACCCCTCTCCCTCCCCCTATCCCTCCCCCCCTCCCTCCCCACTCTTCCCCCTCTCTCCCCGTACTCCTCTCGCCCTCCCTCCACACTTTTCCCCCTCTCTCCCCTACCCCATCTCCCTCCTGCCCTCCCTCCTCCCCTCCACTCCTCCCCTACCCCCTTCCATCCACTCCATCCCCTCGCCACCCTCCCTCCCCCCTCCTCCTCCCTTCCTCCCACCTCTCCCCCTCCCTTCCCTCCCCCTCTCCCCCCCTTCCCTTCTCCCCTCTCAGCCTCCCCTGTCTCCCTCGCTCTCCCCCCTCCCCTCTCTCTCCTCCCATCTCTCTCACCCCTCCCCCCCCTCACCCACCCTCCCTCTCCTCCTCCCTTCCACCTCCTCTCCCTCTGTCTCTTGCCCTTCTGTCTCTTCCCCTTTCTCTCTGTCTCTACCCATTCTCCCTCTGCTCTCACTCTCTATACCCCCCCCTCCCCTCTCTAGACGCGCCTGCGAGTTGGGGGCTATGCGTCAGTGGATAGGGCGGTTATGGGGTAAAAGGAGCAAATTAATAATATTAATATAATATCAAGGGGGGTAGTTAGCATGTGTGCTGGGGGGGGGGGGGATAGTTAGTGTGTGTGACGCCACCCCCCCCTCCCCCGCAACCACACATTGGGGGAACAGACCCAACGGGTCTGCACTTGACCTAGTATATTTGTAATGTTAACACATTTTCTGTACAAGGAATCATTGTCACTCATGTGGCCTCTTTGAATAATACATACAAAAGTTTGACAAATTTCCACACCAGTTTTAGTTCTTCCATGCATCGTTTCAGAAGTACCTTTACAATGCTAACTTCCCCGCAAAGCCTTTGTGTTGGCTGCACTAAGCTCCAGCGCATCATCCCTCAACATGTATCCCCCGGAGGCAGGAATGGGCCAGTCAGCAGCGTTCCCTTACAGACATCCAGTTGTACTGGAAAACCGGGGATCGTGACAGCAGCCTCCTCATGGCGATCTCCGAAAACAACGACACGATGCACTCTGTGCGCTTCGGGCGACCGATTCTGTCAACATGTTGGACGAAGACAGAAGCCAACAGCGAGCTACACGTCGTCTGGCACACAAGCGAACGAACTGGCAAACCAACAATTTCTGGCAGTCCATAGAGTGTTGTTTGCTGAGCGGGCGCTCCGACGTCACATCGATAGAGTTGGTGCCTTGCAGCACCAGTGGCCCAGGTTCAATCCTGACTATGGGTACTGTCTGTACAAAGTTTGTACGTTCTCCCCGTGATTGTGAGGGTTTTCTGCGGGTGCTTTGGTTTCCTCCTTCATTCCAAAGGTTTGTAGGTTAATTGGCTTCTGTATAGGATAGCCTCGTGTATAGGATAGATCTAGTTTATGGGTGATTGCTGTTCAGTACAGACTCAGTGGGCCAAGGGATCTGTTTCCATGCTGTATCTCTAAAACTAAAACTAAAGTTGATGGCACTACTTGATGTCCACCCCAGTGTGCCAGTAGATCAGAGCACTTTTGCTGTGCAGCTGCATGGGATAAACTACAACAAGTCCCCTTGCATCATTCTTCTGACCTACATGGTAAAAGCACAGTTCACAACCATCTCATCCTCACTACAATCGTCGTGTCTGCAGTGTGCATTGGGACTGAGATTCCAGCCATACAGGAAAGATTTGACAGGGAGGGCAACTCTCATCTCCCAACCAAGCTAGTTCTTAGTGCTTGTTGGTAAGGAACCTTAACAGGAACCCCAAGCAGATCTGTACCTATGCACAGGGAATAAGAGGCTGGCAACAAAACAACTAGGACCGCCGATGCATCTCCTTCTACGACTGAGATCTCAGCAGAGACTGAGACCAAGAGAAGTGATGAAAACCTGACCTCCTCATGCTCCCAAACCTCAGCCATGAACTCCCAGACCATTTCTCAAAAGGCAGAATGAATGAAATTGGGAGCCCAGTGGTACAAGAAGGAGAATGGCAGGTAGTGAATAAGAAAACAGAAGGCACCACCTAAAAGGCAACAGCCCTGCTTCTATAATGATACCAGGAAGAAATGGATGATATCCCAGACAAATGTCAGCGACCTCACTTCATATGATACGATACGATAGAACTTTATTTATCCCAGGAGGGAAATTGGTCTGCCAACAGTCATAAAAGATACATGACACACAAAATTAAAGTGACGAGTGGAAAGGATTAGGGATGTGCAAAGATTTGGAGTGGGGGGTGGGGGGGGGGGGGGGGCTGGGGAGGAAGGGGAGGAAGGGGAGGAAGGGGAATCAGTCTACCCTATGACAGAAGGGGGAGTGGTGTACTGTTTGATAGCCACAGGGAAGAAGGATCTCCTGTGGCGTTCTGAGGATGAAGCTATGACAGCCATGGGATGATGCAGGAAAAGATAGCAACAAAATGGAAGCGTTGCAAAGAGGTGTGAGAAGCCACGGTCTGAGGCATGCAAGAGAAGTAGGTGGTAGCCAGCCTGTCGACCCCCCACCATCCTCTCACCACCAGCACCATGGGCAGGGCAGCTCTCATCAGACTCAACTCCGGGAGACAGGGAGCAGGACGGCACTTGTCACAGCCCAGCTCCATGCCACTACCGAAGCCCAATGATGGTGCAGCAGTTTACAAAAGCTGTGGTTATGTAGGTTCAAGACAATTGACTATGTCAATGAACATTGAATACTGAACTTCAAACCATCGAAGCTATGGATTTCAGATTTTCATCATTCAATGGTTCAATGGTATTTTATTGTCACGTGTACCTAAGTACAGTAAAATTCTGTTTTTTTTGCATACAGTTCAGTGACAATTTTGCTCTACAATAGTCACAATTATACCAAGTATAAGAATGTAAGATATTAGACCACACTGAGTCCGTACTCAAGAGTCGTCACGTTTTAGGTGTCATCTTGTACACTTCAAGTCTGAATTTTCTTAATATCTGATATTTTGCCCATATTCCCGATATCCTAAGGGTGGCACTGGGTCAGAGTTGTGGGGTGTGTGTCGTCTGCAGCTCACTGAAAGATGTGCAACTACCTTGCCAAGGTCGAGGCGGCCATAATTCCTCTACAAGAGTATGGACTGCCAAACATATGCAGCTATTGGATGTAGTCACAGTGGTGATTTAGTTTAGTTTATTATCATGTGTACCGAGGTACAGCGAAAAACTTTTTTGTTGAGTGCTATCCAGTCAACAGAAAGACTATACATGATTACAATCAAGTCCCGCAGTCCGTCTGTACGGTGAACAGGAAATGATTCTCACACTTCCAGCCGGGACATCCTTCTTAGGGGAAGCAAGTTCTCAATCACCAAAGTCAGAGAGGTGGTTGGTGGATGTTTCCTCCTGTTGGACATTACAAACCATAATACACCTCTCTGGCTGATCAATGGATACCTCAGCTGTTCACGTTCAAGAGAGAGTTAGATATAGCTCTTAGGGCTAACGGAATCAAGGAATATCGGAAGAAAGCAGGAACAGGATACTGATTCTGGATGATCAGCCATGATCCTATTGAATGGTGGTGCTGAATGGCCTATTCCTACGCCTATTTTCTATGTTTCTATGTTTCTATGTTTCTATGCACAGAGCGAGCAGCTGGCAGCTGTTTAAGAATAAGGGATAAGCCATTTAGAACGGAGATGAGGAAAACTTTTTCACAGTGGGTTGTGAATCTGTGGAATTCTCTGCCTCATCAGGCAGTGGAGGCCAATTCTCTGGATGCTTTTAAGAGAAAGTTAGATAGAGCTCTTAAAGCTAGCGAAGTCAGGGGATATGGTGAGAAGGCAGGAACGGGGTACTGATTGTGGATGATCAGCCATGATCATATTGAATGGCGGTGCTGGCTCGAAGAGCAGATTGGCCTACTCCTGCACCTATTGTCTATTGTCCCCTGGTGGCAACTTCCCACCCGGGCCCTCTAGCTGGGGAGCTCAACTGCATTATCAATATGGCTGGACAATTGAGCAGACTGGGCGGCTCAGCCCCATCCCGGGTTGACTTTCTCTTGTGTCAAAGGCATTCAAGATCAGATGCACCAATGTCATGCCAGTGTTCAATGGTTCAATGGTTCCCTTATTATCATGTGCACCAAGGTACAGTAAAATTCATTTTTTGCATACAGATCAGTTTTACTGCCTTACAGTGTCAGAGACCCGGGTTCTACTTCAATTATGGATGCTGTCTATATGGAGTTTGTGCATTCTCCCCATACCTGTGTGAGTTTTCTCCAGGTGCTCCTGTTTCCTTCCACAATCCAAAGACATACAGGTTTGTAAGTTAATTGGCTTCTGTAAAATTGTAAATTGTCCCTAGTGTGCAGGATAACGCTAGTATACGAGGTGATAGCTGGTCGGCGTGGACTCTGGGGTCCGAAGGGCCTGTTTCCACACTATATCTCTAAAGTCATGTCGAAAGTAAGGGTTCCTTGTTTCTACACCAGTATCAGTTTGAGCTTGCATCAGGGTATGTGGCTAGTGCTGAGGGACACAACAAAACTCCTATGAAAAGCCTATGAAAAGGCTCTATGGGGATGGACCACAGTCTAAGACCCTTTCAGTACTGGACATTGAGAGGCTAAATCTGGTGGGGAAACGCCACAAACAACAAAAGGGCTCTCACCCCAAGGGGCTACATAAGTACATGAGTGGCAATGATGCTACATACAACAAAACAAAATGTACAGATTGACACTAAAAATGTATTCAGAGATTTGCATTCTTTTTCCTGTATATATATATATATATGAATAAAGTTTATATATGAAATATTTTTTTCAATGAATTTTCAGGAAGATTTGGATTATCACTCAGAGAACCATCATGTCTTTGTCCTGCACTTCGTGCAGGACATTCCATGCTGGTCACCGCCTGATGGATGTGTGGTCAAAGATGTTTCTGAAAGTCCCTCTCCATGAAGCATAGGTAGAGTGGCAAAGTCCAACTGACTGGGAAACTGCACAGCTATGGGGATAGGCCCATCCTTGGCAACACCAAGGACAGGTAGAACCCGACAACTGTATTAGATGTATTAGATTAGATCATAGCAAAAGGATTTGAGTATAGGAGCAGGGAGGTTCTACTGCAGTTGTACAGGGTCTTGGTGAGACCACACCTGGAGTATTGCGTACAGTTTTGGTCTCCAAATCTGAGGAAGGACATTATTGCCATAGAGGGAGTGCAGAGAAGGTTCACCAGACTGATTCCTGGGATGTCAGGACTTTCATATGAAGAAAGACTGGATAGACTCAGCTTGTACTCGCTAGAATTTAGGAGATTGAGGGGGGATCTTATAGAAACTTACAACATTCTTAAGGGGTTGGACAGGCTAGATGCAGGAAGATTGTTCCTGATGTTGGGGAAGTCCAGGACAAGGGGTCACAGCTTCAGGATAGAGGGGAAATCCTTTAAGACCGAGATGAAAAAAAAAAAATTCACACAGAGAGTGGTGAATCTCTGGAACTCTCTGCCACAGAAGGTAGTTGAGGCCAGTTCATTGGATATATTTAAGAGGGAGTTAGATGTGGCCCTTGTGGCTAAAGGGATCAGGGGGTATGGAGAGAAGGCAGGTACGGGATACTGAGTTGGATGATCAGCCATGATCATATTGAATGGCGGTGCAGGCTCGAAGGGCCGAATGGCCTACTCCTGCACCTATTTTCTATGTATCTATGTATCTATGTACAGTAAATGCATAGCTAAGGAGAGGTGAAGACATCTAAATGGTATTAGTCTGGAAAATTACATCATCAAATCTGAAATGACAGAAACTGGGAAAATCAAATGGAGAGCTTAAAGGAAGTAGTCGATAGCTTTGGGAATGAGTATGATGCTGCCTTGTTACATTTTGAATTCTCACTGAATGGATGAAGGGAACTAAACAATATAATATGGTTATGCTATTCTTTTAAGAGCCATTATTTTAAATGCTTCTGAAAATAAAAATATTGTTGCCACCATTTTTTAAGATAAAATAGTCTCTGGATTCCTCAGAAAGTGAAGTTGAGGAGGAGGGATTTGTACGATTGATGATTAGGAAAGGATATGCACTAGCAGCATATGTTCCTCTCTCCACCTCCACCATGTCTTCTTTTCTTTTCGCTATACAGAGGATAAACATTATCCGGCTTAATTTGTTCTTGGAGTCAGACAGCACCGAAACATGCCCTTCATTCAGCCCAACTCACCTATGTTGATCAAGATCCTGATCCATGTTTATCCCATTTTCCTGGATTTATCTTATATTATTCTATTCCGTTACTATCCATAGGAAAGTTAAAATCACCCATTACTACAACCCTATTGGTTTTACATTTTACTGCTATGTGGCTACACTTTCCTTCTTCTAAATTCCACTGACCATTTAGCGGCCTATAGTACAATCTCATCAAAATGATTGCCCGGTTCTTATTTCTATGTTCTTCCATGTACCTTCATTTTCTGATCCCTCAAAGATATTCTCTTTCAATGTTATTATAATGCTGTCCCTGATCATCGGTACAACACCTCCTCCCCTTTTGGAACCATTCCCCCAACCCCATCCCCTTATCATACCTAAATACATCCTCATTGATCTACTATTTCTGCCCTTCCTTCAACCATGTTTCTTTGTTGCTACAATATATTCATGAACACCACTGGGGTCAGTAATCAAATATTTGACGGTGTCAACAGCCTTTGGATCATTCTGGTTGAAATGTAAATCTTGCTCCAAGTTTATAAAATAAAATGCATTTGAATCAAATTTGTATCATCACTTAGTTTAAAATTTATTATAATAATTCAAGATGCAAAGATATTTCTGTCTGTATATTTTCAGCAGGAGTGTAGGTTAATTGGTCTCTGTAAATTTCCCCTAAGGCGGATGAGAACATCGGGATAACGTATAACGAGTGTGAACAGGTGATCAATGGATTTGGTTTGCCAAAGGGCCTGTTTCCATGGTGTATCTCTGATTTCTAAACTAAACAAAATAAATAATTGGCTCACTATAGTGGTGGAATTATCAACATGAAATTGCAATGTATCATCAACGATCCAATATTTTTAACTGTTTGAGTACATTCTGATTTGTAATTGTGGCTATATCAGAAGCATGTGCTGTTTGAATTCATACTGTCATTTAAAGAATTTGCATTTATAGAGTCATACTGAATCACTGAACTAAGCTGTATGAACCACCATGCCAGCCATCAAGTATCCAACCTGGCCTAACCCCATTTACCAGTACTTGATGCATCACCTTCTATGCCTTGACGATTTAAGTGCTTCTCCAGATGCCTCCACCACGTTCTCAGTCAGTGCTTTCAAGATTACAACCACCCTCATCTCATGATTAACCATGCTCCTCACCTTAAACATATGCTCTCTGGTTTTAGATATCCCTTCTACGGAGAAAGGTTTCACACTATCCATCCTTTATGTTCCGCTGAATCGAAACATCCCTCCTCAAGCAATGTCCTGGTGAATTTTCTCTGCATGCTCTTCAGTGCATTCACATCCTACAGTGGGGTGACCAGAGCTGCACATAATACTCCAGCTTTGACCTAATCAGAATTTTACAAAATTGTACTATGTCCTCCATGCTCTATATTCTATCCCCAAGTTAATGAAAGCAAGCATCTCACATGCTTTCATTTTATCCAGATGTGCTGCCATGTTTAGTTTAGTTTAGTTTAGTTTAGTTTAGTTTAGTTTAGTTTAGTTTAGATTAGTTTAGTTTAGTTTAATTCAGATTAGTTTAGTTTAGTTTAGGGATCTATGGACTTATACACCATGGTATTTCTGTTCCTCAATACTCCCTAGGGTCCTTCCATTCATGGCATGGTCTAATTCTATGAGAATTCCCAAAATACATCACTTTGCATATCAGAAAAAAATCTATCTGCAATGTTCTGTCCCATTTATCAGATGATCAATATGGTTTGATTATCTAGGATTAACATCCTCACTATTGACAACATTTTTTGTTGCCATCTGAAAACTGCCAATCATACCTTTTATACTTATACCCAAATAATTAATGTATGCTACAAACAAGGGCCCCAGCATTAATCACTACAGTACACTCCACATCACCCTCTTTCCTTAAGCAAACCAAATTTAGAACCATTTTGCCAATTCACCTTGGATCCCATGCCCCCACTAAGCTTTCCGTGTTGGAGCTTGTCAGAGACCTCTCCATAGTCAATGTAAACCACAATAACTGCACTTCCCTCAACAATGTTAGTGCTACACGGGTGGGTTTAAATTGCATCCGGGGGGGGGGGGGGGGGGAGGGTCAACAAATTGGAAGTATAAGGATGGAGTTAATGGGAAAGAGAGTACAGGAAAAGTTACGAAAGACATCCAAATTAATGGGATGGAAAGTTCAAGGAGGGATAAGAGAGTATGGTCAGGTGAAATAGGAGCCAGTGTGAGAGGGGAGGTGCATACCGAATTAAAAGTGTTATATATGAATGCTCGAAGAATAAGAAATAAAGTGGATGAGCTTGGGGCTCAGTTAGATGTTGGTAGATATGATGTTGTGGGAATTACAAAGACATGGCTGCAAGAGGATCGGAGCAGGGAACTGAATATTCAGGGTTATACGTCCTATCGAAAGGACAAACAGGTGGGCAGAGGGGGTGGGGTAGCTCTGTTGGTAAGGGATGAAATTCAGTCCTTTGTGAGGGGTGACATAGAATCAGAAGATGGAGAGTCATTGTGGATAGAACTGAAAAATTGCAAGGGCAAATATACCCTAATGTCTTCAGGCACCCAAAGTAGCCTGGATTTAGGGTACAAGTTGCATCAGGAGTTAAAATTGTCATGTAACAAAGGTAATGCTATGGTGGTTATGGGAGATTTCAATATGCAGGTAAGTAGGGAAAATCAGGTTGGTACTGGACCCCAAGAAAGGGAGTTTGTAGAATGCCTCCAAGATGGATTCTTAGAGCAGCTTGTACTGGAATCTACCAGGGAGGCAATTCTGGATTTAGTGTTAAGTAATGAACCAGATTTAATAAGGGAACTCAGGGTAAAGGAATCATTAGGAGGTAGTGACCACAATATGATAATTTTAATCTGCAATTTGAGAGGGAGAAGGTAAAATCAGAAGTTGCAGTTGAACAAAGGGAACTATGGAGGCATGAGGGAGGTGCTGGCCAAAGTTGAATGGAAATGAACCCTAGCAGGGATGATGGTGGAACAGCAAAGGCAGGTATTTCTGAGCATAATCCAGAACATGCAGGATCATTTCATACCAAAGAGGGGAGTAAGACGCAACCGTGGCTGACAAGGGAAGTCAAGGACAGTATAAAACTAATAAGAGGACGTATAACATAGCAAAGATGAGCGGGAAGCCAGAGGATTGGGTAATTTTTAAAGCCCAACGGAAGATAACTAAAAAGGCAATATGGGGAGAAAACTTAGACAATCGACAATAAACAATAGGTGCAGGAGTAGGCCATTCGGCCCTTCGAGCCAGCACCGCCATTCAATGTGATCATGGCTGATCATCCCCAATCAGTACATCATTCCTGCCTTCTCGCCATATCCTCTGACTCTGCTATCTTTAAGAGCCCTATCTAGCTCTCTCTTGAAAGTATTCAGAGAACCGGCCTCCACCTGAGGCAGAGAATTCCATAGACTTACAACTCTCTGTGTGAAGAAGTGTTTCCTCGTCTCTGTTCTAAATGGCTTAACCCTTATTCTTAAACTGTGGCCCCTGGTTCTGGACCCCCCCAACATCGGGTACATTTTTCCTGCCTCAAGTGTGTCCAAACCCTTAACAATCTTATATGTTTCAATAAGATCCCCTCTCATCCTTTTAAACTCCAGAGTATACAAGCCCAGCCATTCCATTCTCTCAACATATGACAGTCCCGCCATACCGGGAATTAAAGTTGTAAACTTACGCTGCACTCCCTCAATAGCAAGAATGTCTTTCCTCAAATTAGGGGACCAAAACTACACAGAATACTCCAGGTGTGGTCTCACTAGGGCCCTATATAACTGCAGGAGGACCTCTTCACTCCTATACTCAACTCCTCTCGTTATGAAGGTCAATATGCTATTCGCTTTTTTCACTGCCTGCTGTACCTGCATGCTTGCTTTCATTGTGTTCAAAAGGGAACTGCTTGCTTTCATTGACTGATGAACAAGGACCCCCAGATCCCGTTGTACATCTCCTTTTCTCAACTTGACACCATTTGGATAGTAATCTGCCTTCCTGTTTTTGCTACCAAAGTGGATAACCTCACATTCATCCTCATTAAACTGCATCTGCCATGCATCTGCCCACTCACCCAATCTGTCCGTCAACTTGTATTCTCATAGCATCCTCCTCACAGTTCACACTGCCACCCAGCTTTGTGTCATCTGCAAATTTGCTAATGTTACATTTAATCCCATCATCTAAATCATTGATGTATATTTTACTTCGGAGTCACGTGAGTGACTACGTGAATACCCCGCCAGCACCCATGCGTGACATAGCGTCTCACGCAGTGCAACAGCGACGGACGTGAGCACGAGCTCTCCCGCAATTTGTTTAAAAACGGGACCTCCAGGTAAGTAAACTTACTCTGAGGTCGTATTTTGGAACCCTTTACCTTACAGAAACATGAACAAGGGAAAACAAACAAAGAAGGTTGTACCCCGTCTGGCTGCGATGGCCCAGGAGGGTTCCCGACGTGGGGGGCGACCGGCGGCACCTGGACCGCACTCGCTGCGGTCCACAGTTACCGATGAGAGCTCTGTACAGCCGAGCCCAGCGCCGCTAGCTGCACAGCTCGAACAACCGCAGCGGGCTGGAGGCAAGGCTAAACAGAAGTTGGTCCGGCCGGTTCTCTCTGATGAGTCCGGTCCAGAAGACTCACCTCCCGAGAGCGGCAGAGGTGACCGTTTGGGCCGCATGGAACGGCTCATGGAACAAATGCTCCAGTGGGACTTGCTCAGGGAGATGGGGCAAGCCCGCCAAGGGAGTACAAGCACTCCCGCTACAGTGCATCACCAAGCACTGGCCATCGCATCACCCTCAGCTGAGGGAAGCATTGGCGACCAGGACTGGGCTGGTCAAGAACAGGGGTCAGTGGCTGAAGACCACGATAGCATGCTGGGTGTACAGGAACAGGAAGAGCTGCTGGGAGTGGTGAACCGCTACGCCGCAACACCGTGAGCGGGACAGCCGTTACAGCCCAAACTGGCGGCTAGCATTGACTACCTGTCCTTTAATCCACTCCAAGAACAGGTAGTCAATGAGGTGATGAAACTATACACGCCTCCAGAAAACTGCATATCGCTCAATGTACCAGCTGTCAACAGCCAAATCTGGGGGTACATTGGGCTGGGTTTCCGAACCCAAGAACTCAAACTACAGAAAATACTGAAGCACCTGACGTCGGCAATAACCTCATACGCTCGTTCCGTGGACGGTGTCGACATGACAAACAATCAACAGGACATCCTGGCTCTGCTGTGCAACACACAGTATGAAATCAATAACCTCTGGAAAGAAGCCATAAGACCTGCCCTCAACCCCAAATTCGCAGGATTGTGCAAAACGCCGACCTCACAGCCAAAAATCCTGCTATTTGGCAAAGATCTCCCAAAACAAGTGAAAGATCTGGACGAAGTGTCCAAAGCATTTGGCCTCATGAGGGCAGGCCTCGGAACGAGCAAGACCACGCAATCCAGACATCAGTACCCCTACGCATCCACCGGTAGGCGTCTACAGCATGGTACTGGTGAAAGCTCGGGGCCCGCATATCATCCCCGGAAGTCTTTTTTAGGACAGGTCCCAGAGCAGACCCCATGGAAGATGCGCCACCCCCACACAGCACCACCTCGACAGACGCAAGCCCAAGAAATGAATATTCTACCAGTAACAATGGAGGTAGGTGGGTCTGGGCGTGACTTTCGTCAGCAGCGGCCTCTGCAGTCCGTCTGCGTTTTTATTATTTTATGTCTTATGTTTTTATGTAGTTTTTGTTATTTTTGTTGGGGTATGTGTGTGGGGGGGTGGGGGTGGTGTGGGGGGGTTGGGGGTAACTTTTAAATCTCTCCCTGCACGGGAGACCCGACCTTTTCTTGTTGGGTCTCCGTTGTCGTTGGGGCTGCAACGAGGAGCGGCCTCCAACAGGAAGACCGGGGGCTGTGGTGCCGACTACTCACCTCACCATCGCGGAGCTGACCGAGTCCAGAGCGGGTGGAGCTGTGGTGGACGCTGCTGCGGCCCGACCCCCGGAGATTCGGAGGCTGCAACTGCGGGTCTGGCGGGCGGCACCGGGAGCCCGCGGGTCCCTGGAGGGAGACCGCTTTTCAGGGCTTCCGCAACGGCGACTTCTCCTGCCCGAGTTGCGGGGTTGAAGAGCACCTGAGCGGGGCCTTACAGCACCGCCCCGCGCGGCTTGGAATGGCTGCGGGACTGCGAGCGCACGCCGGGGGCTCTAACAACAAGACCCAGTGTGCGACCTTGCATCACCCGGCGTGGCTTTAATGGCCGCGGGACAATTCGCCATCGCCCGCCGGGGGCTTTGACTTTGACTTTGACTCTGACATCGGGGGGGAGAGTGCAGTGGAGAGATAAGTTTTTTTGGCCTTCCATCACAGCAATGTGATGGATGTTTATGTAAATTATGTTGTGTCTTGGGTCTATTTGTTTGTAATGTATGGCTGCAGAAACGACATTTCGTTTGGACCTCAAGGGGTCCAAATGACAATAAATTGAATTGTATTGTATTGTATGTTAAACCCCAAAACATTTGCTGAAATTACAAAGCAATATGGAACACCAAATATCGATCTCTTTGCATCCCGACTGAATCACCAGGTATCAACATATGTCGCCTGGGAATCAGACCCTGAGGCAGCGGCGATGGGTACTACGCAAAATACAGATGGACTCTGCTTCAGGTATTTTGGTAGTACCCGACTGGCCTACACAGCCATGGTTCCCAGTGGTCCTTGACATGGTCACAGAACCACCCATGACCATCCCCAGCAGACCAGACCTATTGATCCACCCTGTCACAGGCAATAGTCACCCCATGCCATGACAAAATAAACCTGTTGGGTTGCAGATTTTAAAAGACCATTATTGGACCTGGGATTGTCAAATAGGACCGTGGACACGATGACAGCATCTCACCGACTTTCCACCAAGAAACAATATCTCTCCAGCATCAGAAAATGGGAAACATACTGTTCAAGAACAGGGACAACATACAACACAGCAACCATAACAAACGTACTGGAGTTCCTGACCAGCCTTCATCACGATGAAGGTCTGAGCTATAGTACAATCAATTGTGCTAGGAGTGCACTGTCAGCCTATTTGGGGCAGGCACCTGGACAACAGTCCATAGGATCTCATCCGCTGGTGGCCAAATTAATGAAAGGCATCTACAATACCAACCCCCCTAGACCTAGGTACACCCAGATCTGGGATGTCAGTGTCGTCCTGACATACCTAAGGGGATGGCCACCAGTCAGATCCCTCGCTCTGGAACAGCTTACCCTAAAAACGGCTATGCTGATGGATTTGGTCTCAGCACAAAGGGTCCAGTCCCTTCACCTACTCAGGCTGGACAACATGGTCATAACATCTGACCAAGTAACTTTTACTATCCAGGAGCTGGTAAAACAGAGCAGACCAGTTACTTCAGGACTAATTATGGAATTCCGGGCGTACCCACCTGACCCCCGTTCATGTGTCATGATACATCTACTACAGTACCTCAACACAACCAAAGATTCCCGAGGGAGAGAAAGGGCACTGTGGGTCAGCCACAAAAAGCCACATGGTCGGGTGTCGGTTCAAACCATCTCTAGATGGCTCAAACAGGTATTGGGAGCTGCTGGGGTGGACACTGATATTTACACATCTCACTCCACCAGGACAGCATCTACATCGGCGGCTAAGAAAATGGACGTACTGTTGGACCACATCCTGGCAACAGTGGGATGGTCCACGGAAAGAACTTTTCAAACGTTCTACAATAAGCCGATTATAAAACCTGTGTCATTTGCAGAGAGGATTTTAGACTCTGAGACTGGGCCCGCACCTGTCCTCCACTATCACCCTGAGCACCGGCACACCACAGGGCTGTGTATTAAGCCCCATGCTCTACTCCCTCTTCACTCACGACTGTGTTCCTGCATTCGACACCAACACCATCGTGAAGTTTGCAGACGACACAACAGTGATTGGGCTGATCACCAATGGTGATGAAACAAAATACAGGGCGGAGGTGCAGAACCTGGCGGACTGGTGCACACGTAACAACTTGTCATTAAACACCTCCAAGACCAAGGAGCTGATTATTGACTTCAGGAGGTCCCATAATGGAGAATACGCCCCAATCTCCATTTACGGGGAAAGTGTGGAGAGAGTGTCCAACTTTAAGTTTCTGGGCACTCACATTTCAGAGGACCTCACATGGTCCACCAACACCACTGCGCTGGTCAAGAAGGCACAGCAACGACTGTTCTTCCTGAGGACATTAAAAAAGACTGGTCTGCCCCAAAAGCTGCTGACAACGTTTTACCGCTGCACCACAGAGAGCATATTAACGTATGGCATCTCCCCCTTCCCAGTTCTCCCACCAGTCTTACTGTCTCTGACTACATTCTATCTTTGTCCTGCCCACTCCCCTGCAAACTCAATTATCAATGTGGAAAATTGCACACAAAAGTCTTCCGGTTAAGATCCCAACCACATAATTAATAAAAACATAAATTGGCCAAATCCTTGCTCTGACCTCCTAATATCAATCCATGAAGTGCTCTCCTTGCCGCTTTGTCCCTGCATGTCACCAGCTCTTAATAAATTGTAAATTATATGCTGCCAGAGAATATCAATAGGATAAATCCAGTAATGAAACAGATGATTTAAAAATGGTAATTTTAATGAGGGATTTTACTTCGGAGTCACGTGAGTGACTACGTGAAGAACCCGCTCAGTGCGCAGGCGCGGCATTACGCCAGCAGTGCAACAGCGGCTTGCCACGGGAGTAAGGCTGTCCCGTTACAGCATGAACCGGACCGTCAGGTGAGTATCCTGAGGTCGGGTTTTCTTTTACAGGTGAGCCTTTTTCTGCTTGTGTTTTTTACAGGCAGAGAAAAAGAGGCTCTGGAACAAAACTGTCCCCCGTTTTCCCGTCGGGGAGGGGGGCAGCAACGGGCGGTAGGAGCGACCCGGTGTTCCGAAATTCCCCGACACCGTGCCGAGGCCAGCCCGCTAGTACCTGAAGCAGCGGGCTGGACGCATAGCCACTCGAGAGGCATCCGGCAGGTGTTCCCGATGTCGGACGGGACGTCTCTCCACCCGCACGGGGGGAGAGAGAGCCGCCTGAGCCGCTGGAGCGGCTCACGGAGCAGATGCCTGCGAGACGCGCTGCTTGAGGGGCGCTCTCGCATCTACAAGGCAAAAGCTCCAGAAGAACCTGTCCCCCGCTCGACTCCAGCGGAGGAGCGTTCCATTGCAAGGGGGGCAGCAACAGGCGGTAGGAACAATAACCGGGCGCCCCGCTATCCCCATCACCGCGCCGAGCCCAGTCCCGCTAGTGCCTGAACTGCGGGCTGGATGTTTAGCCATCCGAACAGGCATCCGGCCGGTGGCGTCCGATTCGTCGGACGGGGACATGTCTCCACCTAAATGGAGGAGAGACAGCCGCCTGAGCTGCATCCAACAGCAATTGGAGCAACTCCAGCGAGATGCGCAGAAAGAGCGCTCTCGCGGAGGGAGGTCAGGCACCCCCTCCACAGTGCCTCATGCACTGCCCTTTGCTCCCTCATTACTGGAGGCTAGCATTGGTGACCAGGGCTGGGCTGGTCTGGAACAGGGGCAGGCGGACGAATTCGGGAGTATGCCAGGGGTGCAGGAACATGAAGACCTGTTGGGTGTGATGGACCGCTTGTAGCAACCCCACGGGCTGGAGCACCGCTGGAACCAAGAATGGCGGCCAGCATCAACCATTACTGGAAAAGGTGCTCGCTGAGGTGCTGAAACAACACAGCACCAGAAAACGGTGAGGCCCTCAAAGTAAAAAGTGTCAACAGCCAAATCTGGGGGCATGTGGGTCACACATCCAGACCCAAGAACTCAAGCTACAGCGGATCCTAAGGCTCCTGACGTCAGCCATCACAGCCTTTGCTCGTTCCGTGGAGACCACGGAGATGGATACCTGCCAGCAGGATGTGCTGGCATTAATGTGTACCACACAATTTGAGATCAACAATCTCCGGAGGGAAACATAAGACCTGCCCTCAATCCCAAATTTGCTGGCTTGTGTAAAGCCCCAGCTGCGGAGACGGACGCGCTGCCATTTGGGAAAGATTTCAATAAAAACTGAAGGAGATGCAGGAAGCATCAAAAACCTTCGGCCTAATGAGGGCAGGCCCCGGGACGAGCAAACCAAGACCTCCGATACCCAAGTGGCAGCACCCCACGGCATCCACCAGTCGACGTCCGCAATATGGGACTGGTGAACGCTTGGGGTCCGCACATTATCCCCAAAGATCTTTCAGATCAGGGCCCGCAGCGGACCCTCTGGAAAATGCGCCTCCCCCCAACATCGCCAGCACGTCAGAACAAAATCTTCAGGAAAATGAAGAAACAGAATCGCCAATAACCATGGACGTAGGTGGGTCTGGTCCCTACCAGCATATAGAGAATAAGGGTGCTTTATTAACAGGGGGGAGATTACACTTGTTTAACGAAGCATGGGGTATGGTCACGAGTGACAAGTATATACTCAACAACATTACAGGATATAAAATACAATTCATGTCAGAAAAAACGCCGCCAGTTCAACAATGGCCCCAAAGGGTATTTCTCCCTCCGTCAAAGAGAAACGTGAGGGACAAGCTGAACTGGTGAGACTTATCACAAAGGGGGTCATCGAAAAGACCAAACATGAACCTTTGGAAATTGTATCGAATATATTCACTAAAACCAAAAAAGATGGTGTCTGTCGCATCATCATTGACTTAACATCACTAAACAAATTTGTTAAGTATATACATTTCAAAATGGAGACATATGTTACTGCCAAACAACTGAATTCCAAAGGACACTTCATGGCAAGCATTTATCTTAAAGATGCTTACTATCTAGTACCCATATACAAGGATCATCGCAGATACCTAAAATTTATCTGGATGGTACAAAGCATTGCCCTATGGGCGAACTTCAGCCCAAGATTATTCACCAAAATATTGAACCCAGCCATGGCAATACTAAGAAAACATATTGTCATGGCATATCTGGAGGATATTCTCATAGTAGGGAAAACGATGGAATTGGCTGTGGCAGCAGTATCAGCTACAAAACAGCTCCTCGAAACTCTGGGGTTCGTCCTACATCCAGATAAATCTAAGTTGAAGCCATCCACTATCATGGACTACCTGGGCTTCACAATTAACTCAGTCCATATGACTGTTACCTTGCCAAAGGCAAAAATGGTTGAATTAGCACAATCATGCAACAAATTAATGGTCAACGAGCGACCAACTATTCGACAAGTAGCAAGAGTAATTGGGGAAATGGTAGCAGCATTTCCGGCTACACAATTCGGACCTTTGCACTATCAAAAAATTTTACAGAGAGCAAAGGTACGGGCAATAAAACGACATACAGGTCACTATGATCATGTCATGAACTTACCCACTGAAGCAATATCAGAGCTACAGTGGTGGGCAGAAAACGTTTGGCATAGTTTCAGCCCTATCTTTATCACTAACCCTACTTTAGTTATTCAAACAGATGCCAGTGCTCAAGGCTGGGGAGCGACTAACTCCATATCCAGCACAAGTGGTAGATGGACTAAACTAGAGTCATCTTTCCTACTTACACTGGGCATTAACTATCTAGAGATGTTGGGCGCCTTTTATGGTTTAAAAGCATATGTATCTAATATGCAGCACTTGCATGTTCGGTTACAAATTGATAAATACTACGGTGATGGCTTATATTAACCATATGGGTGGCATAAAATCATTATCATGCGACAAATTGGTCAACATGATTTGGCAATGGTATGTCGAAAGACATATTTGGCTATCAGCTACTTACCTACCAGGTAAGCTAAACACCCATGCCATGAGAAAATTAAACGCCAGGGTTGCAAGTTTGAACAGACCTTACCTGGAACTGGGATTGTCCAAACAAACCATCACCACCATGTCGGCATCCCTTCGAACATCCACCAAGAGGCAGTACTTAACCAGCATCAAAAAAGGGGAAGTACTGCCAGGCAACATGGACAACATACGCAACAGCTACAGCCACCAACATACTGGAGTTCCTGGCCATCTACACCACGATGTAGGGATCAGTTACAGTGCCATCAACACAGCGCAGAGTGCTCTTTCTGCTTATCTCAAACCAGCGGCAGGACAACAGGCGATGGGATCCCATCCACTGGTGGTAAAACTGATGAAGGGCATTTACAATATCAAGCCCTAAGCCCAGGTATACCCATATTTGGGATATCAGTGTGGTCCTGACATAACTCAGGGAATGGCCACCAGCCAGATCCCCCGGCCTCGAGCAAGCTACACTAAAGACGCTTAGGTTGATGGCACTTGTATCCGCTCAGAGGGTCCAGTCACTACACCTATTGCGACTGGACAACATGATCACAGCTCCAGACCAGATCTGTCGTTATCCAGCGACTGGTCAAACAGAGCAGACCAGGAACACCTAATCCAGTCGTGGCTTACCCACCAGAACCACGGTTATGTGCCATGACCTACCTACTATCCTACATAGACACAACCAGAATATTCGAGGGAGATGAAAAGCCTTGTGGGTCAGTCACAAAAACCTTATGGTGGGGTACGAGCCAAACCATTGCGAGATGGCTCAAGCAGGTGCTAGAAACTGCTGGGATAAACACTAACATGTACAAATTTTATTTCACCAGGGCAGCATCCATGTCGACGGCTAAAGAATGGACATGCCTATACACCACATCCTGGCTACAGCAGGATGGTGGGAAGGGAAAAGACCGTTCAGAAATTTTATAATAAGCCGTTGGCAAAACCTGGTTTATTTGCAGTAAAGATTTACGAACTGCAAATATTTAATTTAAGCCCAGGGGAGCAACTTAATTCTTTGTTGTTATTATTTAAAAAATACCATTGTGTTTTTCTACAAATAGACTCATTGGTTCATTACGATAACACTTCCTCCCTCAAGAACTTCGGCAGTGAGTGAAATGAAACTGTTACACGGTTTGAAATCACAGAGCTTTGAAATCTTCACGTAGTCACTCACGTGACTCCGAAGTAAAATAGTAAGATTAAACGAGAACTTACCAGTTTGAAGTTTGATCTGTATTTTATGAGGAGTTACGATGAGGGATTAAGTGCCCTCCGCTCCCACCCTCATTATATGGATCAAACTAATAAATTGATGTCTCCTTATCTTTACTATGTTTACTTCAAAATAACTGTGTCTATCTGTGATTCCACACCGCTGCTTGGAAGTATGCCGCGCCTGCGCACTGAGCGGGTTCTTCACGTAATCCCTCATCGTAACTCCTCATAAAATACAGATCAAACTTCAAACTGGTAAGTTCTCGTTTAATCTTACTATTAATCATTGCATGCGATTTTTGGCTTCCATCTGAAAGAAATGCTGTACAAGGTAATTTCCACATCGATCTAGGTGAGCCACATGATCCTCTCACAAACCCCACACTAACATCATTAGCACATCACCAAAAACATGTGGTGACATTACAAATCTGTGGTAATCTAAACCAGCAATGGCAAGGCATGCTTGATTTAAAGTGTATTGAATGAGTACAGCAGAGCCCAGTTTCAGTGACCAACACTGGGCTGTAAACACACCTGAGAAACATCCAATATAGATAAAGGGCCAGTCTCATATTATCTTATTTCTTTCCCTCATAGAAGGAGGCCATTCAGCCTAAAATGTCTATGCCAGTTCTCAGAAAAATGCCAGCAATTCCATGCCCTACATATTTCCCTGCAACATATTCTTTCTCATGTACCCATCAACTCTTCTTAGATGCTTCTCTAGATCACTACTGGAAGTATTTTACTGTAACCAATTAATCTACAAACCTGCACCTGGAGGAAACCCACTCAGTCACAGAGTGAATGCGCAAATGCCACACAGACAGCACTGCTTGGTCAGGAATGAACCTGCATCACTGGAGCTGCACTGGAACAAATGCAAAGAATCAGCACTATTTGTTCCACCCAACAGTGATTGCTCAGGTAGCCAAGAGAGTGTTTAGTTTGCTTTACAGATACAGCGCGGAAACAAGCCCTTTGGGCTACCGAGTCTGTGCCGACCGCAATCCCCATAAACTAGCACAATCCTACACACTAGGACAATTTATTACTTTTACCGAAGCCAGTTGTCTACAAACCTGCACGCCTTTGGAATGTGGGAGGAAACCAGAGGAAACCCACACAGTCACGGGAAGAACGTATAAACTCCGCACAGACAGCACCTGTAGTCAGGATCGAGCCCAGGTCTCTGGCGCTGTAAGGCATCAACTCTACCGCTGTGCCACCGTGCCGCCCCTACATAAGAAAAAATAATTTGACATGTTAAATATGTCAATTACTAGCACAACTGTTTTGGTCCAGGAGGGATGATGATGGGCTTGAGGTCCATTCAGTAGCCACTGACTAAAGACAAGGATTGAGAACCCTTTTGTGTATCTGATTCAAAGGTAACAACTGGCAGAACCATTTGGATAGGTGTGCTGGTGCAAATGTATGAAGAGGCCAGAGGTATTTTAACTCCTGATCTTCATCTGTGCCAGGTGACAGGCAGAAAGTTGTCCTTTGGCCAAGAGTGGGGCTCAGGCAGATGGGTGCCGTGGGCTGTGCTGAAGGAAGGCTCGCTGACTATCTGCTGTTTCTGGGAGAATTCTGAGCAAGATGATATGGGGTCCCCTGGTCTAATGAGCAAACCAAGGAATATGACATAGCTTGGATGCCTTTTGTATCCTTTCTCTCATTCATCTGCTTTATTATCTGCTCTGTTCAGGTCCCTTGCCTGCTAACATATTACCAGCATCCCATGTGAAAACATTGTGAGCCCAGTTGGAGCAGGGCTGCACTTGTCCAATTGTGAATCAAGCCACAAAAACTCCACTGAGATTCCATGAAATGGGAATTGCAAGATGAGAGTGTGGCTAGGGTGGCGTTGTGTCAAGCCAACATCCAAGATCAGGACCGAACAAGGTCTCTGGTGTTGTGAGGTAGTGGCTTTACAAGCTACAGAGCTATAACTACAGAGCCATCAATTATATTTATTTATGATACTATTCTAATTCCCTTTGTACTGTAGATCACTACCAACCCATCAGGTTATGCACTTGGAAGATGATCACTAATTGCATTAAAATATTTACCTCATTTCAGTTTATGTCCTTTTGCCAGTCATCCTAAATTTTTGTCCACTGTTTTGTCATCCTCCCAAGAATGGGAACATCTTTTCTCCACCTTGTCAGCAAAATCCCTCATTATTTTGAACAGTTCTGTCATATCTCCACTCAACAATCCCAGCTTCTCCAGCATTTCACCATTACCTAAGTCATTCATCTCTGGAACCTTTCCCTCCAAGGCATTCACATCTTCTGTAGTGCAATGAACTGAACTGTCAGCAATAATACTTCAATAGTGACTAAACCTGTTTTTTTTTTATAAAGGTCCATGAGGCAGGTATTATAATGACATTTTAAAGACATTTGGACAGGTACATGGAAAGGAAAGGTTTAATAATAATAATAATGGATGGGATTTATATAGCGCCTTTCTAATACTCAAGGCGCTTTACATCGCATTATTCATTCACTCAGTCACACTCGGTGGTGGTAAGCTACTTCTGTAGCCACAGCTGCCCTGGGGCAGACTGACGGAAGCGTGGCTGCCATTCTGCACCTACGGCCCCTCCGACCACCACCAATCACTCACACACATTCACACACAGGCAAAGGTGGGTGAAGTGACTTGCCCAAGGACACAACGACAGTATGCACTCCAAGCGGGATTCGAACCGGCCACCTTCCGGTCGCCAGCCGAACACTTAGCCCATTGCGGAGGGATTACAGGTCAAATGTGTGTAGGTGGGACAAGTGTTGAAGGGGCATCGTGGTCGGCAAGGGCAAGTTGGGCCGAAAGGCCTGTTTCTGTGCTGCATGATTCCATGACTATCAATGATACTATGTTTACTATATTTCCAAGTTTTGTGTTGTCTGTGAATGTTCTAAGGGTTCATCCAAATTCAACCTATATCAGAAAAAGCAGTGGTCCTGATGCTAACTTATCCAGAGCTTCACTGCTAACATCCCTCCATACAGGAAAATTGCCATTCATCACTGCTCTCGGTTTCTCACCCTGAGCCAATTTCTCATCCATCCATCCACAGCTTCTTTATTCCATGAAACAGAAATATTACTTTACAATTTATCCAATGCCTTCTGATGTTCTCATACACCAGATCAACCGTATTTCCCTCATTAATTCTCGCAGTTACTTAAGTTAGCTCAACATAATTTGCCTCCGACAAAACTGTGCTGGTTACGTTTATTTAATCCATATTCTCCCAAGTGACTATTAATTCCTTCTGGATTATTGATTCTCAAGCTTCCCCAACATCAAAGTTTGACAGATAGATAGATAGATATAATTTATTGCCACACAGCCAGGCTGGTGGAAATTTGGGTTGTCTGCAGCGATACAATAATAAAGAACACACAACCACAATAAAACTGTAACACAAACATCCACCACAGCATTCATCACTGTGGTGGAAGGCACAATATTTGGCCAGTCCTCCTCCATTTCCCCCCCGTGTACAGGACCAGAGTCCAGAGTCAGTCCAGGATCGGCTCTTCCTCACCGGAGACCGCGGCTTTAAGTTGTTGTAGGCCGCAGACCGGCGGTCAAGATTTAAGTCCCCGCCGCAGCCAGAAGCACCATAGACTGCAGGGCCGGCGGTCGAAGCTCCCCTCCGGGGTGATGGTAAGTCCATGCCGGACCCGCGGTAGAAGTCGGCCGCGGGCCGGCAGTGATGGCTTCTTCTTCCCCCGGGTCCCCAACGTGAGATCCCGGGCTGTAGACGCCGCACCAGCTGGAGCTGTGCAGACCGCGACTTCAGGCTGCGACTTCAGGCTGCCGGCTGCCCCGAGCCAGCGAAACGGAGCGCTCCCCTCCAGCGAGCCCCAGCGAGGGCTCACCCGCTCCACGCCAAGAGTCCACGCTGCGCCCGCCGCTGAAGCCCCGGGCACGTCTCCGGGAAAGGCCGTGTCGATCCTTGATGTTAGGCCACGGGGGAGGCGACCTGGAAAAACCCGCCTCTCCGTGGAGGAGGCGACCGAAGCGGTTCCCCCCTTACCCCCCCACACCACCCCCCACATAAAACACACAAAGAAACATTAAATACAGACTTTAAAACATACTAAAAAAATAAAAAAAATTGAAAAACTGACGAGCTGCATGACATGGCTGCTGCCAGAGCAGCGCCCCCTCCGAAGAATGGTGTGTGGTGTAACTGCTGGGTTTATCTTTACTCCCTTTTTTGGACATGGGTGTTATATTTATTGCAGGCAGATGAGATTAGTTTCAATGGGCACCATGGTCAGCACAGATATCATGACCCAAAGGGCATAAACATATACTGTTCTATATTTGATGTATGTTCTACATTTACAATTCTTCAGACATCTAATTTCACCTTGCAATCTACAAAAGGATTGATAATTTTTGCTCATTGCCAGTAAAACTCCTTCCTATAAAGGGCTTGTTCTACTTTCCCGAGCTGCTCACGAATTATCCTGTGTTTTCCCCTTGATTCAAACTCGGAGAATGTTTGTAACAAGTCCGTAGGAGGCCGTAGAGTCGGTAGATATATCGTAGCGGCTCGTTATGTCAACTGTAGATACTCGGGGCATTAAATGTTGTAATTTTTCTCGTCCCGACTATCTTTTTACTCGTGGACATTTTTTGTCATGCTGGAAAAAACGTCCCGACTTACCTGATGCCCCGAGAACCTACGGCTGACATAACGAGCCACTGCGATATATCTACGGACTCCTACAGCGTCCTCCGGACCCATTACGAACATTCTCCGAGTTTGAATCAAGGGGAAAACTCGGGAGAATTCGTGAGCAGCTCGGGAAAGTGGGACAGGCCCTTAACTCCCTAGGTAATTTCAGTTGTTTATTCCAGGTGCTATGATCACTCTTCTTTAAGTGTCACCAGCCTTTCTAGAGCTGCTATGAATTTCTACCCAATTTAGCAACTCAAATATCTTTCTTCCACTGTGACTGTGAGAGTATCGTTTGCTTTGTTAAAGAGAGTTCTTTTTTTATGACTTTTGAGCATTTCAGAGAGTGAAACAAAGATTGGAATGCATTTGTGGGTTAAGATAAAAGCTGAAAAATCAAATTCACACTTCCAGAAAATTCATGTTATTATTTTAATAATCACAGTATTTTGAAGCGATTATTCTGCAGGAATTAGATTACATATTTGAAGCAGTTTAACAGGACCAGAGAGATTGTGTAAGAAAGAACTGCAGATGCTGGTTTAAATCGAGGTGGACACAAAATGCTGGAGTAACACAGCAGGACAGGCAGCATCTCTGGAGAGAAGGAACGGGTGATGTTTCGGGTCGAGACCCTTCTTCAGACCAGAGAGATTGTTCAGTTGGAACGATTGCTTAATAGAGCATTAAAAGATGTAACATTTTGCTCAATAAGGTGTAAGATTTTCAGCAACTTTTATGGTGAGAGGAGAGAACAGAAAATAATTACATTGCATCTATTTACTATTCTGTGCTCATTGTATTTAGTTTAGTTTAGAGATACAGCATGGAAACAGACCCCATCGAGTCCATGCCGACCATTGATCACCCCTTCACACTGGTTCAACGTTATCCCACTTTCTCATCCACACCTTATACACAATTTACAGACCCACACCTATTGGCAAAGACTAAAGGGCCTGTCGCACTTGGGCATCATTTGCGCGTCACGCAGGTGGCGTCGTGACACGCAAATGATGTCGCCTAAATGACGCGCAAATGACGCCCAAGTGGGACAGGCCCTTAACACTACACGTCCTGACAGTACATATCCAATCAATGAAAGGAACTTTGGGGGTTTGTGTTCAGGTACAGGTACATTAAATTCCTGTCATTTCCAGAAGGGATAAATGCTGATAGTTTTGTAATAATTACATTCTTTTAAATTATATCACTTAATATGTAACATTATGTATCTTTATTTGGTGACATAATAAAGAATCTTAACACAGATACGAAAACTAATTCTAACATTGTTTTGCATGCATGTACCTTTTATATGTCTCACTTCAAATCTTACCCCTACACCATTTTCCTACCACAATTCCTCTGTATTAAGGAAGGATTGACACAAATACTCTTTACATCCTCCAATGTAAATATGCCCATATTCTCAGCATTTCATTTGAAAACCTAGCTTGAAGCTACTGGGCAGTTGTCAGAACCTGCTCATGTATCTTTTGGCCTGAGATACATGGAATATCATAATGTCTCACTGAAGCACCTAAAGGCTGTGTGCTCACCCCCCTGCTCTACTCTCTCTATACTCATGACTATGTAGCCAGACACAGCTCCAAAGTCATCTTTAAATTTGTCAACGATACTATCGTCGTTGGACAAATAATGGGATAATGACAAGTCAGAGTACTAGAGTGAAACTGATAATCTGATTGAGTGATGCCACAGTTTTGCTCTCAACATTAGCAAGACTAAGGAGCCAATTCTTGACTTCAGGAAGGGAAAGTTGGCGGGAGAGAGTCAACAGCTTCAGGTTCCTCGGTGTACACATAAATGATGATCTGTCCTGGACCCAGCACAATGATGCAATTACAAAGAAAGTTTATCCATGCCTCTACTTCCTCAGAACATTGAGAAGATTTGGGCATGTTGCCTTGTTTGAAAAACTAAATGCTCAAGAATGCTGATGGATGTTGCCTGGTCATTCATGGATATAGACCTCCCAAAAATCAAAAGGATCTACAGGAAGTGCTGGCTCAAGAAGGTAGTAAATTTTATCAGACCCACGCCACCGTAGCCACAGTCTCTTCTCATTGCCACCATCAGGAAAAAGATATAGGAACCTGAGAAATCCAAGTTGGAGAACAGCTTCTCCCCATCCACCATCAGAATCTTGAACCACTCTGCACAATCCTAACCATAAAACGACCGATGTTGCACTATGTGTGTTTGCCTTGCATCATAATCTGGTTTACCAAGTATAACAAATATTTATTATGTATTTATTTGTTGTGTTGTTACATTTAATGTGCCTGTAAAGCTTCAGCAGGTAGGAATTTAATTATTCCACTGCCAGTGCATATGACAATTAAACACTCTTAATTCTTGCTATTTGTTAACCAGCAAGATTGGTGCAAAATGTTCACCTGTATTCTTATTATTTCCTTTGTTTTACTTTGTAAGTAAAAAGATGCCGCATTTATCAAGATTACATGTCTGTTCTGAAGTGTGTAAAATGTTAGAAGGATTTGATAGAGTGAGTACAGATAAATGATTGTTTGACAATTCATCTATAGTCAGGAGCAACAACCTGTAGGAACAGAATTTTGGTGGCAGAATATGACAGACTATCATTTAGCACCATTAGTCACAGAAGATGTTCGCAACACTTATGCCTGGAATCAAGCTGATATGAATGTGACCTGAATTATGTTCACAGACCTTTCCCCTTCCATATTGTCATCACAGTTAATTTGTACTATCTAACACCCTGCTTATTAATTTCATAAGTAGGAAAAAAGAACTTTTGCACTACATACTCAGCACCATATACCAGACTTATGCTGCTTTAAGTTACTCTTTAGTTATTTATTGGACAAACTGGTCACTGCACAGCAATGCCCTCCCTGGGAATTAGGAGTGGAAACATTCAGTTTATAGGGTATTCAATATTAGGCTTTTGCCTCGCCAATCACCTGCCATAACCAAGATTCTCACAGTCTTTCAATGGGAATTAGACCTTACTAAATCTCCCTTACTAAAAACTTTCAAACCTCGCCCTTCAGACTTTCACCAGATATTTATAATCTTCGAGGGATGTTGATCAACTGTGCCAATGGGGAGAATGGCAGATGAAGTTTAATTCAGATAAAAGTGAGATATTGCATTTTGGTAAGACAAACCAGGACAGGACATACAGAGTGAATGGTAGGGATGTGCAGAGTGTTGTAAAATAGCGAAACCTAGGGAGACAGATACATACCGCTAGTTCCTTGAAAGTGGCAACATATGTAGACAGCATGATCAAGAAGGCATTTGACATGTTTGGCTTCATTGATCATGGTATTAAATATAAGAATTGGGACACCATATTACAGCTCTACCAGACATTGATAAGACCACATTTTGAGTGTTGTGTACTGTTCTAGTCGGCCTGCTGCAGGAAAATGTCATTAAACTGAAAATAATGCAAAAAAGATTACCAAGGATGTTACTGGGTGTGGAAGGTTTAAGTTATAAGAAGAGGCTGGTTAGGCTGAGACTATTGGAGCATAAGCAGCTGTTTATAAAACCACGAGGAGCATTGCTAAAGTAAGTAACAAATGTCTTTTCCCCAGGGTAGAAGAGTCTAAAACTAGAGAGCATAGGTTTAAAGAGTAAGGGAATTTAAAGAGGACATGAGGAGCATTTTTTTCACAGAGGATGATGTATGTATGGAACGACTTGCCAGAGGTAGTGCTAGGCGGGTACAATTGCAACATTTAAAAGACTGGCATATTTCTATTTCTATTATTTCCAAAAATAAACTTTATTTAGGGTTTAAAAACTGCGAAACAAAAATGGTGCAAAAACTCTTCTGACCGTAAACGATGATGCACATGTTTCAACACTTGCTCTCCTTGCAGCTCATGTTCTTTTGGCCTTCATGCACACAGTTCTTGCAGATGACTGCACTGCACTGGGCTGCCGCATGTCTGGGATTGTTGCAGTTGTGAAACACCCTGGGCAGTCCTGTGTATGGAAAGGTTTAAGGGATCGGTAAGATGAATAGGAAATAAGCGCAGATAATTGGGAGTAGCTTGGTTAGGCAACTTTATTTAGTTTAGTTTAGTTTAGTTTCGAGAAACAGCCCAGAAACAGGCCCTTCTTCCACTGAGTCCATGCGATCCCCAAACTATCCTACACACACTAGAGACAATTTATAAATATACCATGCAAATTAGCCTACAAACCTGGATGTCTTTGGAGTGTGGGAGGAAACCGGAAATCCTGGAGAAAACCCACGTGGGTCACAGGGAGAAGATACAAACTCCATACAGACAGCACACATAGTCAGCATTGAACCAGGGTCTCTGGTACTGTAAGGCAGCAACTCTACTGCTGCACCACCGTGCCGTCCAAATGGACAAGTTGGGCCAAAGAGTCTGATACTGTGCTGCATTGCTCTATGTCATTATAGTTCTGTGACATTTACAGATTTATTGTATGCTCTACCATAAAAGGATATATTTCACAGTTGGGAATTGGAGATAAAGATAAGATCAGATCAAAATTTGCTAACAGGAATTAGGTTGCAAAACTTCCAATGGCATTGGAAAGAGGAATCATTTTACTCTGATATCATTTTACTCCTCCAGGTTTAAAACAACTGAGAGGCATTTATATCAAAATGCTTTCAATGAAACAAGAGATTATTTTCAGTGGAAGACGAATACAGGAATGATGGAACGGAAGGTTGTTATTTGCCAAGAGATGAAGTCCCAGTAGCCTGGAGCTGTCCATGTTCATTTGGAAAATCCATGAGCTGGATAAACAGCATTAGAAAGCATATCAGTCTCCAGCAGATTACTTTGAGTATAAACTCCAGTCAAATATTCACTATTCGCAATCTATTGATTCAAAGATGAATTCTAACATGGATTTACTTGCAAGCCTTGAGATAACTCAGGACCCAATACTGGAAGTACAATCCCACCTAGACAAGATTCAAAAGTATTCCTCTGGTCAGTTGGCCCAATAACCCCTGACACTCTTACTAACCAAGGATCAGCCAATGTCCGCCTTAAAATATCCATTGACTTGGCCTCCATAGCCGTCTGTGGCAATGAATTCCACAGATTCATCACCAGTGAGCTGGGAGTAGGAGGTTTGTTAGTAGAGATTGCATCTGATAACCTGATGCAAGTGGCCTTCTGGTGATTCACCCAGCCATTGAAAAGTACAGTTGGCACTGCATGGATTCAATTATCAGTATAATGCACAGACTACACAAGGTAGTTGTGCTGCCTGGATGGATAACACTGAAAGCAACCTGTTAATTTGTGCAAGGTCATCTCCCTCCTATTTACACGAACTATGAAATGTTAAGGTGACATTTCGGGTCGAGACCCTTCTTCAGATTGAAGATGGGTCCCCACCTGAAACGTCACATTCCTTTTCTCCCGAGATGCTACCTGACCCACTGATTTACTCTAGCTTTTTGTGTCTACCTTCGTTTTAAACCAACATCTGCAGTTCTTTCCTACTATGAAATACATTCCCATTATCATATTTCTCAGAAAATAAACAGGTTTTATCAATCAATCCAGACTCTTACAGTTCAATTTCAATGTCTGGGTAATACAGTGATACAAATACAATGGGAGCACAAGGAACTGCAGATGCTGCAATCTTGAGGAAAACACATAGAGCTAAAGTAACTCAGCGGTTCAGCCAACATCTGTGGAGGGAATGGGTGACATTTCGGGATCGGACTCTTCTTCACCTTGTAGTAGGCAGGAAAAAGCTGGAAAAGAGAGGTAATTGCGGGACAATGTCTGTGAAGTGATAGGTGAGGAGATGTTTGATCAGCAAAGTGACAAAGGCACTAGATGGAAAGAAGACAAAAGTGTGTCTGATAAGGGGCGAAGAGGTATGAAATGCAAAGCCAGAGGGATAAATATAGATGAAAGGGGACGAGGGTGGTGGGGAAAAGCGTGGGATAGTGGCAAAAATGAGCACATGCCAGGGTGGGAATGGGGACAGAAAAGAGAGAGGGGTTGGGCAGATACTACTTAATGTTGGAGAATTCAATGTTCATTCCATAGGGGTAAACTATGAACATTGGGTGCTTTTGCTGACATAATTTGCTCTACTTTGATGCATAGAATCTAATTATGAGTGTGAAACATGATTATATTCATTAATGTATTAATCCCTTTATTATTTGTATATATCATGTTTAATGACAGCAACATTAACTGCTATACTGTATATTGTGTGTATTTGAGATTGAATATGTTTTTGACTTGTTGTTTATATTCAAAACCTTTAATTACTCAGCCTGCAATCTGGTCGAGGTTTACAGTATGATCAGAAGGGCTCTATCTCCTGCCTAATACAGATGACCTTGGAAATAACACGTTAAGGGCAGGCTTTTGGAGACATTGATATTGTTTTGGGGAAAATGGTCGTATGGATTACAAGCCAAATGATATCAAGTGTAATGATATTTAAGTATTCAGACCTACAGTAAGAATGTGGGCTTCTTTTAGCAATGAAGAGCAATGAATATATCTGAAATTAACTGAAATATTGATGAATTGGCATTGAAGATAAAACCATTTAAAAAGGGAAAAGTTGATTAAAATCAAATTGATGCATTTACAGAGATTGTCCATATCCTATCAATTTCTAAACCTGAAATCATCTCTGAAATGTTAATAAAATCATTTATTTTCTTTTAGAATATATAATCATCAACTACTTGAAAGATTGCTTTGGCTAGTATAACCCAGAATTGGATGAAAATGCTGGTGGCAATGATGATAGCAGCGGAAGATGGTAGTAAAAATCAGATGGGACCTTAATAGCATGGGGACCTCAATAGAGGAAGTAGTTCCTAGACTGAAGATGCCTAAGGAGCTGCTCCATCAGAATGACAAGGTAACCTCATATGTGCCTTGTCCTCTTCTGCGCAGTCTGTTGCCTCTTGCTAGGTTCTTGCTGGCTGCTTCATCACTCAGCTGTTTCCAAGTAAAAACTGCAGCATTGCACCAATGATATGATTGTGTCATTCACCTGGTCGAAAACGATCATCAGTGCAAGCACACAATCTCTCCTACTGTACTCTCAACTTGTTTGTAACAGATGGGCTGGGTTAATATCAAGTCTGGCGGAAACTTGTGTTATCCAATGAATGGACATGGCCTCAGGGGCATAAGGAATAAACAACATGCTTTATAGAACTATTATTAATAACTGTGACTAGTCGCTCTGGTCAATGTTTTTCCATTAACATTTTCTCAAATAGCAAAAATGAAGATGAAAATCAATGTTAAATCATTGAAGTAATGTAGAGAACAACAATTAATATGTGGTCTTCCATATTTACCATTCTAATGGAAGAATGTGATGTTTTATGGCAGTTTCAAAAGGAAGGAGTTAATGTTAGATTGGGAATGGTAATAATTGCCTTTCTTCTAATTTGAAGTTTTGTAAAAAGGAAACACTTATTGCAGAGAGAGTTGACAGAATAATTTGTTTCTTCTGATTTCATCATAATGTGTATCTTGCATGTGTTATGTTAAAAAAACTGCCATATTCCACATCTTTAAAATCGCAGCACTGATTTATAACTACTGGCTAAACTCAACAAATCATAGTGTTCACATTTTTTGGCAGCTCTTCCATCATACAACCTGGACTGGCAGAACTCCTGGGGAAATAGTGAAGGCAGCTGTGTCAGCCCTCCCTCTCCGTGTGGGTTCAGGCACCTTTGCAATTTCAGGGCCCATCTTTAACTAATTAATTAAAACACCAAACATTTTTGTAGAATGCATAATACATTCATAGGACCACATATTGTTCTCCGTCCCTATCGGTCTGAAGATGTTATGGTGGGATAAAGTGATTTGCTTTAAGGGTGAGCAGCAGTTTTACTCATTCTATGCATATTTTATGAGACTGAAATTGTATACGAACCATATGGATTGGGGTATCATTTTCCTATTCCTTAAGGATTATATGAAGCTATTTTAATTTGTAACAACAATATGACTACTTTCTTCTGCTTCTATTTACAAATTTAACAAAATCAATTTTGCAGTTGCTATCCAGGCCTTTTAATTTACAATCCCTCATTTATTTGCCAATCATCACATCCCATATGAACCCATGGAATCATGCTGCACAGATGGAAACCATTCAATCCATTGACAATAGACAATAGACGCAGGAGTAGGCCATTTGGCCCTTCGAGCCAGCACCGCCATTCAATGTGATCATGGCTGATCATCCCCAATCAGTACCCCGTTCCTGCTTTCTCCCCATATCCCCTGACTCCGCTATTTTTAAGAGCCCTATCTAGCTCTCTCGTGAAAACATCCAGAGAACCTGCCTCCACCGCCCTCTGAGGCAGAGAATTCCACAGACTCACCACTCTCTGTGAGAAAAAGTATTTCCACATCTCCGTTCTAAATGGCTTACTCCTTATTCTTAAACTGTGGCCCCTGGTTCTGGACTCCCCCAATATCGGGAACATGTTTCCTGCCTCTAGCGTGTCCAAGCCCTTAACAATCTTATATGCTTCAATGAGATCCCCTCTCATCCTTCTAAACTCCAGAGTGTACAAGCCCAGCTGCTCCATTCTCTCAGCATATGACAGTCCCGCCATCCCGGGAATGAACCTTGTAAACCGACTCTGCGCTTCCTCAATAGCAAGAATGTCCTTCCTCAAATTAGGGGACCAAAACTGCACACAATACTCCAGGTGTGGTCTCACTAGGGCTCTGTACAACTGCAGAAGGACCTCTTTGCTCCTATATTTGATTCCTCTTGTTATAAAGGCCAACATGCCATTCGCTTTCTTCACTGCCTGCTGTACCTGCATGCTTACTTTCATAGACTGATGTACAAGGACCCCCAGATCCCGTTGGACTTCCCCTTTTCCCAACGACGCCATTTAGATAGTAATCTGCATTTCTGTTTTTGCTACCAAAGTGGATAACCTCACATTTCTCCGTATTAAACTTCATCTACCATGCATCTGCCCACTCCCCCAACCTGTCCAAGTCACCCTGCATTCTCATAGCATCCTCCTCACAGTTCACACTGCCACCCAGCTTTGTGTCATCTGCAAATTTGCTAATGTTACTTTGAATCCCTTCATCCAAATCATTGATGTATATTGTAAATAGCATTGAGCCTGTGTTGGTTCTTTTGAAGAGCCATCAGCTACTTCTTCTTTGCCGTTCCTTCCCATGGCTTGAAGATTTTCACCTGGTGAACTTATACCAATCTGTTTATACCATTATTACTCGGAGTTTAGAAATAAGGAACTGCAGGTGCTAGATTACAAAAAAAAGACACAAAGTGTTGGAGTCACTCAGTGATTCAGGCAGGTCTGGAGCACATGGACAGATGACGTTTCGGGTCAGTACCTTTTTTAGACATAATAGTGAAGGGATAAAGCTGGAAAAGTGGTGGAGACAAGACAAAACCTAGCAAGTGATAGGTGAATATAAATGAGGGGAGGGTTGATAGACTGGTTGCTGGAGTAACTGACAAAGGCTTGAGATAAAAAATAAGACGAAAGGTTGTCAGATAAGGGGAGAGGTTGGCAGATAAGGGTGTGAAATTCTCCCATTAACCACCCCCCCCCCCACCCCCCCCCCCCTTCATTCCACTACCAGCTCTAGAGAGATGTGGTATTCAAGATTCAAGAGAGTTTATTGTCGTGTGTCCCAGACAGGACAATGAAATTCTTGCTTTGAAGGCATAAATGCAGAAGGCATAAATGCAGAACAGATCAGTGTGTCCATATACCATTGTATAAATATATACACCCATCAATAAATAAAACAGATAAAGTGCAAATAAACAGGTAATGGGCTATTAATGTTCAGAGTTTTGTTTGAGTTGAGTTCAATATCCTGATGGCTGTGGGAAAGAAGCTGTTTCAGAACCTGGACGTTGCAGTCTTCAGGTTCCTGTACCTTCTACCTGAAGGTAGCGGGGAGATGAGTGAGTGGCCAGGATGATGTGGGTCCTTGATGAAACTGCCAGCCTTTTTGAGGCAGCGACTGCGATAGATCCCCTCGATGGTAGGGAGGTCAGAGCCGATGATGAACTGGGCAGTGTTTACTACTTTTTGTAGTCTTTATTGACTCCTGGGTACTCAAGCTGCCGAACCAAGCCACGATGTAACCGGTCAGCATGCTCTCGACTGTGCACCTTTAGAAGTTAGAGAGAGTCCTCCTTGACAAACCGACTCTCCGTAATCTTCTCAGGAAGTAGAGGCGCCGATGTGCTTTCTTTATAATAGCATCAGTGTTCTCGGACCAGGAAAGATCTCCAGAGATGTGCACGCCCAGGAATTTGAAGCTCTTGACCCTTTCCACCATCGACCCGTTGATATAAACAGTACTGTGGGTCCCCATCCTACCCCTTCCACAGTCCACAATCAGTTCCTTGGTTTTCCTGGTGTTGAGGGCCAAGTTATTGTGCTGGCACCATTTGGTCAGTCGATTGATCTCATTTCTATACTCTGACTCATACCCATCAGTTCGGTTTAAATAAAGACACAAAATGCTGGAATAAAGTCCAGAGACAGGCAGCATCTCTAGAGAACATGGATAGGTGATGTTTCGGGTCAGGACCCTTCTTCAGGCTGATTGTGGTGGGGGGAAGAAAGCTGGGATGGGCAGAACAAAGTCTGGCAAGTGATCAGTAGAGACAGGTGAGGGGGCCTTTGATAGGCAAATGGTTGGACAAAGGCCAAAGAAGAAAAGACAAGGAATGAAGAGTTATGAATTGTGAATGCAGAGGAGGGAATATAAATGGAAGAGGAGGGGGAGTCTGCATTAATGATTGAGTGAGAATAATAATCAGATTCAGACATCTATCTATATATTAATAAAACTCTCATCTTGTTTGTTATTATGTGTGTCTGTCTGTGTGTCTGTGATGTCCTGAATTACGGTAAAACTGTACAGGATAGCGATACAAGTTTCAGCCCACCTTACTCACCATTCTCCTGTGGTGGATTGTATCAAGTTTTGTTCAGATTGATGGCATATTTTACAAGTTATTGACATTTTAAACTTTACAAAACCCCACTTTGAAAAAATCTCTTCCATCAGCACTGGCATTTAGCAGCGTATGATGTCACAATGGGATCGCATTTACATAAGCTGCCCATCAGCAGTGTTCCATCCACAATTACATCACAATAAAATCTAATTTACATGAAAAAGGCCTGTTTTAAAAAACACATTCCATTCAGATTGATATATTTTACAAGTTATTCATATTTTAAACTTTAAAAAAAGTAACTTTTTACTTTAAAAAATCTATTTTCTCACTTTAAAACTTGCCCTGCCTGTTAACATGTTATCAAATGGCAGAACACCCAGTGTAATGGGAGATTTGTTACATTGTTGTAAGGAGAGAGAGTGGGTGGGGGAGGGGAGACAGGATTCCCAATGCAATGAGAGATTTGTTACATTGTTGTAAGGAGAGGGAGGGAGTGGGGGAGGAGTGGAGGATAAATGTTATTTAAACATTGTGTTTAGTGGGGGAGTGGGATGGGGAAAGGTGAGGAGTGGGGGAGCAGAGAGAGGAGAGGGTTGGGAGGGGAGAGGGGTTATGGAGGGAGGGCCTGCCTGAGGGTAGGGGAAAGGAGAGGGAGGGAGAGGTGAGGGCAGAGAGCTTAGGGAGGAAGGTGGTTGAGAAGAAATAAGAGGGAGGGAGAAGAGGAGGGGGGGAAATGCTGGGGGATATGGGGAAATGAGCTACGCCTGCACATTTGGGGCAATGGGTGAGTGGTGGAATATGGCATTGGGGGAATGGGTTGCATTGGGGGAATTGGTGAGTGGTGGAATATTGCATTGGGGAACGGGGCCCAATGGGTCCCACTTGGTCCAGTATATTACTAAAACTCTCATCTTGTTTATTTCTATGTCTGCCTGTGTGCGTGTCTGTGATGTCCTGAAATTACGCCAAAACAGTACACGATAGGCCCACCTTACTCACCATTGTCCTGTGGTGTGTTGTATCAAGTTCCGTTCAGATTGATGGTATATTTTACAACTTATTCACATTTTAAACTTTACAACAACCACTTTCACAAAAATCTCATCCATCAGCACTGGCCGTTAGCAGTGTATGACGTCAAAATGGGATCTCATTTGCATAAACTGCCCATCAGCAGTGTTCCACTCCACAATGACATCACAATGGATCTCATTTACATTAAAAAAAAACCTCTGTTTTAAAAAACACAGCAGCTTCCACCTCAAGGGTGGAATGACATCAAGGGAGGTAGGGAGGGGAGAGGGGTTATGGAGGGAGGGAGGGAGTGACTGAGGGTAGGAGAAAGAGGGTAAGTGAGGGAGGGAGGGGGGGAGGGGAGGAGGAGAGGGGAAAGAAGACGGCGGCTGAACAGGTAGGGAGAGGGATGGCGAGGTAATGGAGATGGGGAGGGGGAAGAGAGAGGATTTAACTTTAAATTAATTTCTGCCGTTAGTGCGGGCCTGTCAGCCAAGCATGCACAGTTGGGGGCTATGGGTGAGTGGTGGAATATTGCATTCAGGGACCAGCCCTCCCGTGTGACAGGGGCCCAACGGGTCCCACTTGGTCTAGTTATACTCATAAAAATGTCCAAAATATTAGTTTCAACTGCGCTAGCAAGCGAACGTACCCACCAATAACCTGCTTGCCATTGTTGACTTTGACGCAGCAGCACATTTCGACTCCAAATCTCTATGTGTAGCTCTGGTTTAAACACGGACAAGGTAACTGATTTCCAGAGATGAGGTGAAAGTCCTCAAGCAGCACTCAAACTGTATCAATGCGAAGGACTCACTCGAGCCATTCCGAAACAAAGGAAGTTGCCTGTGTTGCTTTTATTAAGTTGTTAAATCAATACTGTACCAGCATTTATTGCCCACACCTAAATGAAGAAGGTGGTGTTGAGGAACTTCGTTGAACTGCTCCAGTCCTTCAGATGACGGTAGTTCCATAATGCTCTTCAGTAGTGAGTTCCAGAAGGCCAGCGACAATGGTGGAATAAAGGTATATTTGCAAATTGGGATGTTGTGTGATTTGCATGTCTTGCAGCTGTTGCCCTTCTTATTGATTGGAGAGGTATAACTTCTAAGTCTCTTCTCCTTTCTACCTCTTTTAAGAGCATCACATCCGGTCAATTCTTGGCGCTGAGTTTTATTTGATAACCCTGCTATATGAGTGGTGAGACGTTTTACTGCATTAAGGAAGCTCTGTGAATTCAAGGTGGTATCTCCGAGCCAGCGTGTTGTAGAGACCAAGATCAATGCACCCATTGAACATCAAGGAAATATTTATAGGAGAGGAAGAAACAGGGTTAGTAGGAGAGAGCAGAGTCTTGGAATGCTCAACAAAAGAGAGGCACAGACGTATTTAGATGGAGTAGTGATGGTATAATATGCCTAGTCTCTGGGTACTAACTATCCTTAAAAAAAAAAGCCTTTCCAAGAAATGTTCTACACAGATCCATAACATGTACTCTGATGGATATGGTCAAATTTCTAATTTCAGGCTTGCAATTTTCTATAATTAAAGCCTAAGGCTGATACCAATTACAGATGCAGTCCACTGCACAGATTCTTCAATCACTACCAACTGCTTTCTCATTTAACCAACGTACTGCAGAGCCAGAAATTCTGTTGATTCAGCAGAAAGAATAACCTTAAAGATCCATACAGAGGCAAAAGCCGACTAAACAATAATACCTTCTTATTTAATGCAATACTATTTGACACATATGAGCAATATAATAATTGTAAGGTTTCGGGTTGAATACAATATTTGCTCAGAAGAAAAAGTCAGCATGAATCAGGCTTTAAATCAATGTCAAAGGTGGAAACCAATCCTTTCTTCCTTTTCTAATTTTCTGGTTTAGCAAAGTGGAACAACACTCATGTATGTTTTGAATTGTGGCAGGATGGACAGGTACAGGCCACCATTGTCTATCAGTTTCATTTTAGGTATCCATTGTTAAAGGTTTTTTTTCTGCCACAAGATATTCTGAAATAGCTACTGCAGACACTGGAACAGCAGATGCTGGAACCTTGCGCAAAACTGAAAGCTGGAGTAATAGTTACAGCATCTGTACAAGGAATGAATAGCCGATATTTTGGGTCGGGACCTTTGTAAATGATCCACTGCAACATGCATAGTGAAACATGTCTTTATTCCATTCAGAAATACAGAGCATTCAAACTGTACAGCCGTGCTCTTCTAGCTCAGCATGGCTTCTGCCAACTGGCTGTCCTCGTTAGTGTAGTACTGTAATACCATGTAATGGGTGACATGCATATATATGTAGTGGAGATTGTAAATGGTTTGGATTAATAAGGGTTAATCTACATCCTTCCTCTTAAAGAAGCAAAGCATATATAGATTGGTTAGTGGAGAATATATTGTAAAACACCAGAATGAGGTGTGTGCATTTCATATTTTACTTGTACATGCTTGTGCATATATGAGCATGTAAAACAAAGCAGTTCATGCACAGTTCAAGTATAGCCGGTGAACTTTCCAATCAGCGGGTTCGGCTTGCAGACACGACCTGCACATGTACGGTAGTACCCCTCGAGCGCCTCAAACTTCTATAAGGGAGCAAGTCCCTTATTGGGTGAACACGGAGGAGAAGACACAGATGGAGATGGGGGCACTGGGGAAGGCAGGAATGGTGGTGGCACCGGTAGAGGAGACACTGGGGCGGCATTCACGGAACGTGGGGGACAACCAACCGGCTCATCAGGGTAAGGACGGGAAGGTGCCGGTTCATTAACCGGGAGGAGGTGTTGGCAGGTGCGTCGGTAGATGCCGTTGCCAACACTAATAATTATAATAATAATAATAATAATAATAATAATATCTTTTATTGTCATTGCCCATAAGCGCAACGAGATTTGGTATGCAGCTTCCATCCAATGTCATAACTTAAATAACTAATAAAATTTAGATTTAGATATTGATATCCCGAGAACATGGTTTGTAAAAAGAACATTACAACAGTAAAATAGTCAAAACAGTTCAAACAGACTAAAGTGCAGATGTGTCTGTGCGACGTGACCATCCAAGGGAGACAGTCCATGGGGATGGGGGGCACTCAGCAGGGCCGGTTCAGAGCCGCTATAGCTCTGGGAATGAAGCTGTTCCTGAGTCTGGAGGTTCGGGCGTAGAAGGCCTTGTAACGTCTGCCGGAGGGAAGTAGTTCGAACAGTCCATTACAGGGGTGTGAGGAGTCTTTATGGATGCTGACGGCCTTCCTGAGGCACCGTGTGTGGTAGATGCCCTCCAAGGCTGGTAGCTGTGTCCCAATAATCTTCTGCGCTCTGTGGACGATGTGCTGAAGAGCTCTCCTCTCCGTCTCCGTGCAGCTGAGATACCACACAGAGATGCCATACGTTAATATGCTCTCTGTGGTGCAGCGGTAGAAGGTTGTCAGCAGCTGTTGGGGTAGACCAGTCTTTTTTAATGTTCTCAGGAAGAACAGTCGTTGCTGTGCCTTTTTGACCAGCGCAGCGGTGTTGGTGGACCATGTGAGGTCCTCTGAAATGTGAGTGCCCAGAAACTTAAAGTTGGACACTCTTTCCACACTGTCCCCGTAGATGGATATTGGGGCGTATTCTCCATTATGTGACCTCCTGAAGTCAATAATCAGCTCCTTGGTCTTGGAGGTGTTTAGTGACAAGTTGTTACGTGAGCACCAGTCCGCCAGGTTCTGCACCTCCGCTCTGTATTTTGTTTCATCACCGTTGGTGATCAGCCCAATCACCGTTGTGTCATCTGCAAACTTGACGATGGTGTTGGTGTCGAATGCAGGAACACAGTCGTGTGCGAAGAGGGAGTAGAGCATGGGGCTTAGTACACAGCCCTGTGGTGTGCCGGTGCTCAGGGTGATAGTGGAGGACAGGTGCGGGCCCAGTCTCACTGCCTGCGGTCGCTCCATCAGAAAATTCAGGATCCAATCGCATATCGGCGAGCTGAGGCCTAGCTGGTGGAGTTTGGTGGTGAGCTTCATGACCGTGTTGAAGGCAGAGCTATAGTCTATGAAGAGCATCCTCACGTACGTGCCCTGTCTTTCCAGGTGAGTCAGGACAGTGTGAAGAGCCAGAAAGATGGCATCCTCTGTGGATCTATTTGCCCTGTATGCAAATTGATGAGAGTCCAGCGAGGCAGGGATGCTGGATTTGATGTGGGAGAGGACCAGCCTTTCAAAGCACTTCATGGGTATTGGAGTTAGGGCAACCGGGCGGTAGTCATTCAGGTTGGTGACTTTAGACTTTTTCGGCACCGGCACTATGGTAGCTGTATCCAGGCACTTGGGGACCGTTGCCAGAGATAGAGACAGGTTCAAGATTCTCATGAATGCCTCCGCCAGCTGTACAGCACAATCCTTTAATACCCTTCCCTGGACTCCATCCGGGCCTGCAGCCTTGCGTGGATTGATCCTACGCAGAGCGCACTGTACCTCCTGAGTGCTCAGTGACAAGGCCTGTCCCTCCGCCATGGCCGGGGTTATTCCACTCCTGGTGGTGTTGCCAGTTTCGAAGCGGGCAAAGAAGGTGTTTAGCTCGTTGGCCAGTGTGATATCACTGTGGCGGCAAGCGGGGCTGCTCTTGTAGTCAGTGATGTCCCTGACACCCTGCCACATGCTTCTGGTGTCCGCGGTATTGAAGTGGTCTTCCACCCTTTGCCTGTGGATGTCTTTGGCACTGATCAGGTATGAGCGTGGCTGTGCGGTTGCCCACAGAATGACACCGAGGCGATCATAGCCTCTAAGCAACTGTAAGCGGACAACCTGTCCCTTGTTTAGCGGTTGAAGCGGAGAGCTGGTTTTATCATAGTATTTTCTTTGTGTGTCTCGGTGGTGTTGGAGCTGGGATTGGATCACTGACTGTGCACGAACTTGTGGTTCTAGTAGTTGCTTGGCCATAGGCAGGGTGAGCGGGTTAACCGTGACATGAGTCATTCGGCTGAAGATCCCAGGAGAGGGTCGCGGACGATGTTCCGTAGGTTTAGTAGGTCGAGATAGACATCGGAGCCGACCCTGTGTGAGCGTTCCATTCGTTGTTTTGAGCTTCTTACCGCGCGTTCGGCCAGGTCGTTGGACTGCGGGTACTCGGGGCTACTGGTGATGTGGTGAAAGTCCCGGCATGTCGCAAAATCCTTGAAGAGATGACTGGAGAATTGAGTTCCATTGTCTGAGAGTAGCTTGAGGGGTGCTCCGTGGACAGAGAAGTGGCAAGTGAGTTTTTGAATGATCATGGCTGAGGTCGGGCAACTGAGCAGGTCGATTTCAAACCATCCTGAGTAGGATTCAACTAGAACCAGGTATTGTTTGCCGTGCCACTCAAAGATGTCGGCTGCTACTGTGGACCAGGGTAAGTCGGGTGTGGGGTGCGGGAAAAGTGGTTGTTTCTGCTGGTGCGGGGTCAGGCTGTTGCAAATCGGGCAGACAGCAACTTTCTCAAGAATGTAGTCAGCCAGGGTAAGGGTTAGCACCTTTCTGAATCAAAAACCCTGGGTAGACAGGTCCGTTCGTGTTGCCTTGAATGCTCCAACTGCTGCCTACAACTCGGGCCTGGCATCCGGAAATATGGACGGCTACAAGGTAGAGTCCTACCGATTGCGAAGGGCGGTGAAGGACGCAAAAAGGAGGTACAGAGACAAGATGGAGTCACAGATGGAGCAGCAGGACACCAGACGCCAGTGGCAGGGGCTACGGACTGTAACCAACTACCGGAGCATTCCCCCCCCCCCCCCCCCCCCCCCCCCCTCAACCGGAAGTGACGGCACCTCCCTAGCTGATGACCTGAACTCCTTCTACGCTCGTTTCGAGATGGGCAACATCAATTCAGGTCTGCCGGCTAACGACACAACACCGTTAGCGTGCTGGCTATCGAAGCTGAAGGGAGGTCCATCGCTGGGGATGTGCACGACGTGAGGAGGGCTCTGACACGGGTGAACACAAGGAAAGCTGTAGGCCCCGATGGCATCTCGGGGCGAATACTTAAGTCTTGTGCTACGCAGCTCCCTGGCCAGCTCCGTGGTCCCTGCCTGCTTCAAAAGATCCATCATTGTACCTGTACCTAAAAATGCCTCCCCAGCCTGTCTGAATGACTACCGTCCGGTGGCCCTTACCTCGCTAGTTATGAAATGCTTTGAGAGGCTGGTCAAGAAACACATCTGCGCCTTCCTCCCTCGCAACATGGACCCGTTACATTTCACATACCGTCCGAACAGATCCACGGATGATGCGGTCTCCCAGGTTCTGCACACCGCTCCCTCTCACGTCGACAGCCAGAAGGGGGGCTATGTGAGGATGCTGTTCATAGACTTCAGTTCAGCCTTCAACACGATAGTCCCCACCAGACTTGCCGAGAAGCTGCTGGAATTAGGGCTCAACACCGTCCTGTGTGCCTGGGACCTGGACTTTCTGACCACCAGGCCCCAGGTAGTCAAGATGGGAGGGAATACATCGAAGTCCCTCACCCTGAGCACAGGATGCCCCCAGGGTTGTGTCCTCAGCCCCCTACTGTACTCCCTGTACACACATGACTGTGTTGCTAGGTTCAGCTCCAACTCAATAATCAAGTTTGCTGATGACACTGTGGTGGTGGGCCTGATCTCCGATAACAATGAGAAGACCTACCGGGATGAGACGGCTGATCTGGCACCCTGGTGTCAGGACAACAGCCTCCTCTTGAATATCAAACCGAAGGAGCTGATCGTGGACTTTAGGCGGGCACATCATCCGAGGACGTACACACCATTGAAGATAAATGGGGATACTGTGGATAGGGTGAGCTGCTTTAAATACCTGGGAGTCCACATCTCAGAGGATCTGACATGGACATCACTTGCTGCAGCACTGGTGAGTAAGGCAAAGCAGCGCCTTTACCACCTCAGGCAATTGAGGAAATTCAGAGTCTCTCTGAGGATCCTCTAGTGCTTCTGCAGCTGTGGAAAGCATCTTGTCCGGAAATATCATGATTTGGTTTGGGAAATGCTCTGCCCAGGACAAGAAGGCTCTGCAGAGAGTAGTGCGTTCAGCCGAACGCACTATGGGAACTTCACTCACCCCCCTGCAGGAACTATACATCAGAAAGTGCAACTCCAGAGCGAACAAGATCATGGGAGACCCTTTTCACCCCAGCAACGGACTATTCCAGCTGCTACGGTCAGGCAAACGCCTCCGTTGCCATGCTGTGAAAACAGAGAGGATGAGAGGAGTTTCTTCCCAGAGGCCAAACTCCTATCTCACCAGGGACTAACTTTGCTGTACCGTTTTACTGTTGTATGGTGTATTTTTAAAATTGCTGTTTTTGTCTTTTTTCCTCCCACAAATATGTGATTCTGTTCCATTCCGTTTGTAGTTTGTTTGTTTTTTTGCACAATCCGTGAGCATTGCCAGTGGCAAGCGATTGTAGCATTTTGTCTGCAGCCGTTTGTGCCATTAGGATGTTTGTGCCATAAGCCCGCAGATGGAAGGCAGGAGACCATCATAACCGTGTACCCCTCGTGCTCGTCATCAAACAAGTGTTTTTCGCAGGTTGGGCGAGATGCCCGTGAGAATGTGTCAGCTAAGTACATGTTCTTACCGTGTTTATAGGTTAGTTTGATGTCATACTTCTGTAATTCCATCATCATGCATTGTAAACGCGCTGGTGCTGTGTGGATTGGTTTGTTGAGGATACTGACCAGGGGCTGGTGGTCAGTTTCAACCGTGATCGGGTTGCCAAAGATAAAGTCTTTGAATTTTAGAAGGGTCTGGCCTGAGGTCGTTATTGGTGAATATGTGGCCCATGTAAGTCACTTGAGGGGATTGAGTTTGAGGTTTACCTCTCTGGCACGATCCAGGACCTGCTTCAGGTTTAATTCATGTTCTTGTGCGTTGCGCCCGGTGATCAGGATGTCGTCCACGATTATGTCGCATGGGTAGCCAGTAAAGAGTTGTCCCATAGTACGTTGGAAGACCTCAATGGCTTTCGTAAGAATCGGTATCGTCCGAAGGGTGTCGCGAATGTGGTTCGCATGGAAGATGCATGGTCTAGCGGTATTTGCCAAAATTAGTTGTTTGCATCTAGGACAGAGAAGACTATGGCTTTACCCAGACTAGTTGCGACCTCTTCCACCGTCCGCATTGGGTGGTAAGGTCATTTGATGACAGTGTTTAAATCTTTAGGGTTAATGCAAATCCTTATTTCATCTGTGTTCTTCTTGACTGCAGCGACCATGGTGGAGACCCAGGAGGATGGGTCGTAGACAGGGGCTATCACGCCCAGTGTTTCCATTCTGTCTAGTTCAGTTTCGACGTGGTCCTTCATTGCATGCGGGAATCGGTGTGGAGAGCAAACGACAGGTGTGACCTCCTTGTCGGTTACAATAATGTATTCTGTGGGAAGCTTGCCCAGCTGTTTGTCAAAAAGGTCTTTGTTTTGTGCAAGTAGTTGTTGGTTGGGACTTTGAGAGGTGAATAGCTGGTGCACAGTTTTGCCGAAGGTGACTAGGCCCATATCATGGCATGCATCGATGCCCAGAAGGAGGGGCACTTCCCCTCTAATGATTAAAAAATCCAGATTGTAAACTTGGGACACTAGATGGCATTGTAGTGTGACTTTACCAACCCGTTCCACCTCCCCCCCACTAAATGGATGTAACTTGGAGTTTGTTTTCATGATAGTATCATTGTTGTGAATTATTTGGAAGTCTGATAAGGATAGAATTTTGCACCATGCCCCAGTATCTATCTTTGCTGCGACTTTGGTATTGTTGATACTGAGCATTGTCATGGGATCATTGCTTTTGGACAGTGGGTCAGTTAGAGAATGTATGTTTTGGCTGTCTTCTTGCAGGTGCTGCGGTTTTGGGTCTGCTGGTGCTAATATTTCAGTCAGTGCCTCGTGGGAAAGTGTGTGCTCCAGTGCATAGAGAGATTGTTGTAGCTGGGCCCTGTTACCACGAGCGCGGCAATAACGAATTAAGTGTTTTTTTCTTTTTACAGTAGTGGCAAGTTTTGCCGTAAACGAGGCATTGCTCAAGAAATTTCGGGTGTGAGCCGCTGCAATTGCCACAGTTGTGGACCAATGGGTCGGTTCCCCTCCCTGGGGCTGTTGGTGGTTGTCGAGGGGCTATTGATGGTTGTTGCGGGGACCTATAGAAGGCATGGAGGCAGAGTGGGGCCCCGGTCCCTGGGATTTGTTATGGGTGTCAGTGAACTCTGCAACCCAGCAGGCACGTTCAGCCTTAGCTAGTGTGATCTCCTCATCCCTGAGTAGTTCATTTCTCACCTTGTCATTCAGGATGCCATACACGAGTCTGCCGTGGATGAGTACATCACGGTCCTGGAAGTGGCATCTTGCAGTGATGCTCTTCAGGGCACCGATGAAGGATTCGACCCTCTCGCCCTCATGTTGGCTACGGGAAACAAATTTGTGGTGCTCCATGTTGACGTTGGTGCGAAGATGGCACAGTTCACGGAACTTTCGGAGGAGGCATGTGGGGTCCATGATAGACTCTGCTGGGGTCACAACATGGGTTACCGCATCGGTATGTTCTGGGGCATAATAAAAGTCCTGTGCCTGCAGGGCAGCCTCTGTGCCCGCTACATTGAGGAGAATTGATGCAACGGTGTGGAGAGCAGCACCCGGGTGAGCAGCATCAATAACAATTCTGCATTCCACCTCAAAGATGGGCCAACCTGGTGTCAGAGTGTTTGGACTCACTCCTTGCTTCATTATCTTGCTATTATTTTAGTTTGTTGTTTTCTCCGGTATATATTACTATGGCTTCTGCTCTCAGAAAACCTGAGATCCTGGTGTTTGACGAGGACCTCGCAGAACAGTGGCGCATATTTGAAGACGACTTCTCAATTTATATTGAAGCGGCTCACCCTACTGCTGCTCGTGGTGTTCGAGCATCAATTCTTCTTAATCTAGCAGGCACAGAAGCTGCTAGATGTGCCAGAAGATTTCATTATGAACGGCTATGTTTGACCCGGCTGGTGTCCAGATCGCTCCCGCTGAGTCTATCTGTGACACTAATTGCCTACTACGCAAATTCCGACAGTTATGCGAGTTACACACTAACTTGGTCATGGAGAGGCATTTGTTCTTTTCCCAAAGCCAGAGACAGAGTGAACCTGTGGAGATGTATGTCAGTGCCTTGAAGCACATGCGATTTCAGGGATATATGTGATAGCCTAGTCCATGACCGTTTAGTTTATGGTGTCCGCAATGATAAATTACGCGACGAGTTAAACCCCTGTCCCACTTAGGAGACCTAAACAGCAACCTCTGGTGCCCTTGCCCGCCACCCAAGGTTTCCATGAGGTCACGGGAGGTTTTGGTCACTCTCCCTAATGGTCGAAAATGGTTTCCGCGTGGTCGAGGCTTCATCGAGGTTGCTGCTATTTTTTCATCATGATTAAAACCGGCCTCGACTAAAAATAGCTTGTCATTTTAAAAATCGATAATTTTTGGTTGCAGGTCTAGGCGAAGCCGGTTTTCTTCGTAGTCGAGGAAGGTTTTCAACATATGCGTGGGAGGTTGCAGGTCACTTCGACCTTGACTCTTTTTTGGGTGGCGGGCAAGGTCACCAGAGGTTGCTGTTTAAGCCTCCTAAGTGGGACAGGGGCTTTACTGCGGGATGCCGAGCTTACTCTAGAGACTGCTGAAAACCGCTGTCGCATTGCTGAAATGGCTGAAGCTCATACAAAATGTGTTTGGGCACTCTGCTGGTCGTGAAATTAATGTTGCCGGCATGTCATATCAAATCTCTCGCCATTCTCCTCAAGTGCCTGACATCTCTATCGTGAGACTAATAGACAATTGTTTTAACTGAGGCGGTTCGCATGCTGCTGCTCCTGACCGTTGCCCTGCGTATGGAAAATTATGTCGATTTTGTAACAAAAGGAATCATTTGTTCAAATGCTGCCGCTTGTGTAGCAACAGAGTTCAATCAAGGCAATCTGTTAATTCACTTGGCCACGAGAACTTGCTCTCGGAATGCTCTCAACCAGCTCCCACAGATTTGCAGGCTACTAGTGAAGGTTTTGACTTTGATGTGCATTCCTTGTCTGACTCAATACACAAACAACTACACCCCAAGGTCGCTTTGCTCGTTAATGGCCAACATATTTATCTGAAAGTTGACACAGGGGCCAGGAGCAACGTGATCTGTCTAGTTGTGTTGAAAAAGTTACAAAAAACAGAGACTGCCACTCCTACGGCTGCCTCCCTTCTCCCATTTGCAGGAGGTCCAGTCGGGCTACGCTGCTGTCTTAACTCACGTGTCCACAACCTGAGTTTCTATGTTGTTCGTGAGGATGTGCCGTCTCTGCTGGGTGCCAACACTTGTCACGACCTGGGACTTGTCTCTTTCAGCCCTTCTGTTTGTCATCTGACTACGACCTGTGACTTTAGCCAACAAATCCTGACACAATACAAAGCTTTGTTTGACGACAAGCCGGGCAGGCTGCCTGTAAAGTACATAATTACCATTAACCCTGAGGTAATTCCAGTTGTCGTCCAGCTCACAAGATTCCCCATGCTATGCGGGACCATGTTCAAAGTGAACTCAACAGAATGGTGTCTCTAGGTGTGATTGCTCTCGTCGCTGACCCTTCGGATTGGGTTTTCACCATGGTTGTGGCAACGAAGAAGAATAAGGACCAAATACGGATTTGTATCACACCCATTAAACATAGCCATTAAACAACCTCACTATCCCATGCGCACTGAGGACGAGATTGCAGCGCAGATGGCTGAGGCAACTGTATTCACTGTTCTAGATGCGAAGAGTTCATTCTGGCAGATTCTGCTGGAACACAACTCCTCCAAGTTAACCACCTTCAGCACACCGTTCGGGCGTTACAGATTTCTTTGCATGCCTTTTGGCATAAGCTCTGCCAGTGAAGTATTTCAACAAGCTATGGAGCAATTGTTTGCAGGTTACCCATGCTCCATTGTAGTGGATGACATCCTCGTTGCTGGACGAACTGTCGAAGAACACGGTGCTAATCTGACAAAGGTCCTGGATCGCGCCAAGGTCATTAACCTCAAGCTAAACCTTCAAAAATGCAAATTATGGGTAAGTGAGGTGAAATATATAGGCCATGTGTTCACTAAGGACGGCCTAAAAACTGATCTGGCGAAAACCAGTGCCATCATTGAGCTCCCAGCACCCACAGACGTGCTCGGTATGCAGAGATTCCTTGGCATGGTTAACTACTTGAGCAAATTTATTCTGGACTTCAGTGAAATATCAGCCCCGTTGCACCAGCTTACACACAAAGACACTGCTACGACCTGGCACGAGCAACAGCAGAAATTGTTCGACACTCTTAAGCAGCAGACGCCTTGTGCTCCTACTCTCGCTTATTTCGATCCCAAACGACCGGTCACACTGACTTGTGACGCTTCACAACATGGACTTGGCGCAGCATGTCTTCAAAGTGACGGTAACGGCAATAAGCCTGTTGCCTATGCCTCGTACATTATGACTGACACAGAACAACGATATGCCCAAATTGAGAAAGAGCTGCTGGCGGTTGTTTTCGCCTGCAAGAAATATAACGATTTTATCGGACATGCGGTAATGAATGAAACTGACCACCAACCTCTGATCAGCATCTTTAACAAACCGATTTATGCCTCTCCAGGACGCTTACAGCAGATACCGCCACAACGTCAAAGATATGACATTGTTCCGACTTGCAAACGTCGTAAGGATATGCACCTGACTGACACTCTCTCACGTGCACCCCGGAAGACCTGTGAGGTTCCGTCCTCGCCGGCGGATGATTTTACCGTAATGACTGTCTTTTATTCCCTCGTCCTGTGTGGAGGCCACTGCTGCTGACAGTACTTTACAGTCGCTCGCCTTCGTCATTAAGCGCAGCTGGCCAGACAAACACTTCAACGTTCCGCTGCCAGTTCGGCCTTTTTTTGCCGTCCATGATGAGCTAGTGCTGCAGGATGGCATTATTGTAAAAGGACACAAGGCTGTGGTCCCTGCTTCGCTGCACAGCAAGTATTTTGACGCTGTCCATGCAGGGCACCCAGGCGCTGAAGCCACCATCCTATGGGCAAGAAACATGTTTTACTGGCCTGGTATGTCCGAATACATCACCGAGAATGTGACGTCCTGTGCAGTGTGTAACAGCCTGGCACCTCATCAACAAAAGCAACCACTTCTTTCACATCCGGCTCCTACCCTCCCGTGGTCTACAGTGGCAACCAACATATTTGAATGGCATGGCAAGCAGTACCTGGTACTTGTCGATTCGTATTCTGGATGGTTTGACATTGATTTTGAAGAAGCCCCACTTCTCGCGGGGTAGTTTCGAAGCTTGCTCGCCATTTTGCAGACCACGGAGCTTCGTGCATACTGTTATCTGATAACGGCAGTCAATTTACCAGCCAACATTTTAAGGAGTTTGCTGCAGGCTGCGGCTTTCGCCACATCACCAGCAGCCTTGAATATCCACCATCGAATGGGCTAGCTGAGCGGGTTGTCAAGAGTGCCAAACAGCTCATGGAACGATCGCACAGAGCTAATTCCGACGTGTACCTGGATCTACTCAACTTATGCAACATCTCCCGCGACCCCATTTTGGATTCACGTTTATTGTCGAGGCAGACCCAAGCCACGGTGCCTGTGGCGGATCAGGCATTGATCCCACAGGTGGTTCCACCATCAGAGGTCCAGTCCAGGTAACAACAAAAGCGTGACATTCAAAAACAGTGGTATGACAAAACAAGTAGGCCGCTGCCACCATTAACCAAGGGGCAGGTGGTTTGTTTGCAAACTGACAAAGGCCATGACCGTATCGGTGTTATTTCTGGAACTGCTTCTGAGCCACACTCATATCTGATCAGTGCCAATGGCGGCACCTACAGGTGTAACAGACAACATATCCTGCCTGTGAATGAGCCAGCTCCACCTCCGTATTATTCAGACTGTACAAGTGTACTTCCATCAGTGTCCAGAGGTATTGATCCGTCTACACCAGCACAACAACCCACTTCTGGAACGGCTGCTTTGCCAGTGGCGACGCCGCCTCTGCCTGTGCCCCAGTCCCCTGTTTCATCACCGGGAATGCTGGTTCAATCTCCGTCACCTGTGAAGCCACCGGCTCTATCCCCGGTGGGGAAAAACGGAGGTGGTCTTTATCGCACACGTGCTGGTCGTGCTTGCAAGCCCACCGTGAAGTACCCGGGCTATGTTTGACTTTCCTCCAGCTTATTATCAACTGCTATGCATGCCTTATTTAGTCAATGGTTTTGTACTGACATTTAATTCTTTAAGAGGGAGGATGTAGATCGGTGTCACTCATGTTATGAGATACATTGTAGCTACGCCCACTAGTTTAACAGAAAGCTTCTCAGCCCATTCTCCCTCAGTCTTGAATTACGTATTAAGATGAAGTTACCTATGCTGTAACACAAATAAAGTCTTTGGATCTTAATCACTGTGTGTGACCTAAGTTATTCCAACAGCAGAAGTTCGATACCAATAGTTTCCTCTTTGGTTGAACTATTTGAATACAGTATCTCTATAGGCTACTGATATTTCCTATATAGCATGGAAACAGGCCCTTCAGCCTACCGTCCACACCAAACAGGCATCTATTTACATTGATCCTACGCTAATCGCATTTAATTTTCACCACATTTTCAATAACAAGCCCTCTCCTGTGTCCACCCTTCACCTACACACTAGGGCCACACAGCCTGCACATCTTTGGGACCCATGTGGGTGGAAACTGGAACATCTAGAGGAAGCCTGCGTAGTCACACATAGAACTTGCAAACTCCACACAAACATCGCTGGAGGTCAGGATTGACTAGATTTGCTGGAGCTGTGGGTGAGCAGCTATATTATCTATGACACTGTGCATCCAACTGGTACTGTATCCATTCCTCTGTTGAACTTTATCTCATATGAATTCTGGTTACTTTGACTCCTGTGCAAATCCAAGGGGAATCCTGATTGTCAGTGGAGTATATGGAAAGTTGCATCACTGAGCTCTGAGGAGATCAGACAAAATCCTGCTTCCAATGTTATTAGGTAATATATCATAATTAATTACGGCCTTTTTAAGGGAGCCAGAACACGTCTCCCTCAGACGGAACACTACTGTATGCTATACATCAATTTCAGATCTGTAATTGCTGAGCTACTAAATGAATGATTGCAGTATCCAGGGTATGCTAATATCTGAAACTTGCAATTATAAAACACTAAGATACTAAATGTTTAATAACATTATTACTTTTACTTCACAAATATATAATGCAATTTCTGTTTGACTTTATTCTCTCATCAATCATCAAAATGTTAATCAGTGCTGTGCCAACTTTTGCTCTTATTTAAAATATCTCGCCAAATGTTGTTGTTTGTAACTAAATCAGAAATGTCCAATAATATCATACTGTCAGAAGTAATATTTCCACCAATATTTGCATGGAATAGAAATCATGTTGTTCAGTAACAATGCTACGGGCAAGATCACCAATGTGAGAACAGGTTCAGTTTGCACCAGAAATGTAATGAACACTATTTAGCTACTGAGTGGAGAGAATATAGAAGTTGAGAAAATTAGACAAATGAGTGTGATGTCTTGGACTCTCTCTGTCTGTCTCTCTCTCTCTCTCTATATATATATATATATATATATATATATATATATATATATTACCAAAGAGATATATAGTGGTCTTAAAGTGCATTAAGGTGGATAAATCCCCAGGGCCTGACCAGGTGCATCCTTACACCTGGAGGAAAGCTAGGGAAGAAATTGCAGAGGTTTTTGCTGAGATATTTGCTTCATCTTTAGGAAGAAAACTGGAGGTTGTTTAATGTTGTCCTGTTCTTTAAGAAACCAGCAAGGAGAAGCTGGGGAACTACAGGCTGGTGAACCCAACATGTGATGGGTAAGTTATTGGTGGAGGTTCTGAGGGACAGGATTGTCCAGCATTTGAATAGACAAGGACTGAACAGGACGCAAAATGCTGGAGTAACACAAAGGGTCTGGCAGCATCTCTGGAAGACCTGAGCTGGGTCCTGTGTTACAGGGGAAATTCCAAGGAAGATGTGTCCATCAGCGACTAATAATTCAGCCACTACATCACCATGCCATTCCAGCGTGTCTTGGCCAAATGAGGCAAGCAGGTCTGATGAAAACTCTAAAATCAACTTCAACATAGCACCTTGATGAACAATCTGATCAAGTAATTTGCAATAACTGGAGTTACCATAGAGTGAAAAGGAATAGGCAATGTATGCATATTATGCATAATTGCTTTTGTGATTTTGGTCATCTCTCTGGATGTACTGTCAGTGCGGATACTAGTTCCACTGGCAGGACAAAGAAGACAGTTAATAAAGCTAGATAGGTGCTGCTGGAGGCTGCATTTGGGATCAGCGGCAGCAGCAGCAATAGGACAAAGTTATGGATTAAATTCTACCGGTAGTCTGATGACCTGGGAAGAGCAAGAAAGAGCTAATCAGTTCTTCCCACATCCCTCAGCCTGCCCTTGTTCTCTGTCAACAAGCCTGCTCCCTTTCATCACATCACATTGCATTACACAGTGATGGCACAGTGTGCAATGCCGTACAGTGATCAAATTACTCTTGTTGGTCAGATGTCAATATAAATTAGCCAAACCGAAATAAAACAGAAAATGCTTGAAACACTTGGTGCCAAAGACCCAGCTTCAGTCATGACCTTGGATGCTGTCCGTGTGGACTTTTTTCATATTCTCTCTTCATGTAATAAAAAAAAGCACATCAACACATCCACTTCCTTCAAAGATTGAGGAGATTTGATATGTTGATAAATACTCTCTTGAACTTCTATACGTGTATGGTAAAGAGCATATTGAATAGTTGTATCATGGCCTGGTTTGGCAACTCAAAGATCCTGAATCAAAGGAGATTACAGAATAGTAGATACTGCCCAGTCCATCATTGTTACTGAACATCCTATCATCAAAGCGATCCATAGGAGGCGCTGCCTCGAATAGGAAGTCAGCATCATGAAAGACCCACATCACTCTGGCCATGCTTTCATTTGATTCCTACCAATGGGAAGAAGGTTTAGGGGTATGAAAACTGTGACCGTCAGGTTTAAGAATACACTCTTCTCTTCCCAACAAGCATCAAGCTCTTGAATATGACACAACACTACCTTACTGTTAAACTTCTATGGGTTGTTTTTGGATTAAGGATTTTTGGATCTTTTTGCATCAGTATTATGGTTACTAATGTATTGTTGTTTATCCATGTATATTGTGTTTACAGGCATAGTAAGTAAGTAAGAATGTCATTATTTTTATAATAAGGATTTTAGGCATCCTTATGCTGCAAGTAAGAATTTCATCGTTCTGTTGTCTGTACTTATGACAATTAAACGCTATTGACTCTTGATTCTTGAATCTTTGGGACTGGTTTCCTCCTTGTCCTCCAGTTTACTCCCACGTTCCAACAACATGCAGGTTGATAGATTAATTGGCCACTCTAAATTGCCCCTAGTTTGTAGCTGAGTGGTGGAATCAGATTTATTTCAGTTTTACACACGTGGACTGACATCTGACATAGAATAATGTGGACAGAAGATATTCTCACCTTGATAATTCCAATTCATGCCATTAATTCTCCAAATCACCTTCAAACAGAAGATGCTGCAGGCTAATGACAATGAATCATTACACATAGGATACATTGTTGCTGAACTCATACCTACCCTGCCCCTGCCAGTAAGGCCAGATAGAGGGCTGGGTTGGGTTGGATTTTCATCTGGTGGCCCACACATCGCAGTTGACCAAAAGTACACGGTGAGAACAGGGTCCAGCAGAGTCCACATTGGAGGTCAACGGACTGTCCAAACCTGCATTGCGAGATGCAACGGTGTACTTTGAGAGTAATCAAATGCTGTAATCAAGAACATATCAATCCAGAAAATCTTCTGAAATATCTCACAGCATTTGATATTTCAGAAGATATTCTGATTGATAGGCTCTTGATTAGTAAGGGAGTCAAAGGTTACAGGTAGAATGCAGAAGAATGGGGTTGAGAGGGGAAAAGAGCTAAGATTGAATGGCAGAGCATACTCAATGGGCTGAATGGCCTAATTCTGCTCTTATGTCTTATGATTCCCATGATAAACATTCACGCTGCAATCGATTAGAAGAACTTATGTGGCAAAATGTTTGTATGTGATAAAATGTTGGTATGTAGCAACAATGCAAGGAAAGAATGGACACTTGCAGAGGGTGTACACCAGCAGTACACAGGAGCATCAAACGCCTGTTTATGGGCAGCACGGTGGCACAGCGGTAGAGTTGTTGCCTTACAGCACCAGACCCGGGTTCGATTCGGACATTGGGTGTTTCTGTGCAGAGTTTGTATGTTCTCCCTGTGGGTTTTCTCCGGGTGCTCCTGTTTCCTTCCACATTTCAAAGACGTGTGGGTTTGGAGGTTAGTTGGATTCTGTACATTACTCTTAGTGTGTAGGATGCAGAACTGGGATATCAGAACTAGTGTAAGGGTGATCGCTGGTCAATGCAGACTTGGTAGGCCGAAGGGCCTGTTTCCACACTGTATCTCTGAACTAAACAGCACTCAAAAAATGCAATGCAGACCCCCAATGCTACAGATGAAATCTTGAATGAGATCCACGATAACCTAACCTTGGGCATTCAAGCCTTCCAAATTCTATATTCCAAATGATCACCCTGAGCATTGTAAGCAGGGATTGTCTATGCCAATTAAATGCAAGTGGTAGCTCAAGTAACAGCAAGGCATCACTCATGAATGAGTTCAATGCTTTCTACTTTCGATTTGTAAGGGAAAACATCAATCTACATTCTCAGACCCTCATAGCCTTCAGCGACACTGTAATCTCAGCTACTGAAGCCAATGTTAGAAGATGTTTCATGATGGTGAACCCTCAGAAAGCTTTTGGCACCAAATATGTACCTGGTTGTTGTAGATCAGTGCATGCTCCTTTAACATAGTGACCTCACCACTACTAACTACTCCCCATTGTCTCTTGTATAATTGTAGCTTCCCCACCTCCAGCTCGCTCTCTAGTTCCAGTGATGACACGGACAGCTAGGGCGTAATGTGTGTAGTGCCTTTAATAAAGATACTTAGTAAAAGACTTTGTGTGTCGAGCAAGTCCTTTTACATGGTGTCAGCGCGGTAGACTTGCGTCTCCTGTTTATCGGCTTTATTTTATTATTTGTTTACCCCAGTTGTGTCCCCACCTCAACTTTTTACTACGTCCAACTCGTGTCGTCGTCCCGACACGCTTGTTTTCGACGCGGACATCGTGCACCGCTGGACTGTCTTCCAGCGCGACTACAAACACTATATCGCGATCGCTCATCCTGGTGCCACTCCTGTGGTACAGGCTCACCTACTCCTCAACCTGGCTGGTCCGGAGGCAATGGAACATTATGCATCGTTCGAGTTCCCCCCTCCGGAAGACCGCAACGACCCGGTATGTCTCATAGCCAAATTCACTGCCCTATGCGATATACCCACCAATAACATTATTGAGCGTTTTAAGTTTTTCACAAGGCGTCAGACTCCAGGTGAGCACATTGACGCTTTCATTGCCTCTTTGCGACATATGGCTCGGCGGTGCCGCCTTGAAGCGATAACACCGGACGAAATGATCAGGGACGTCCTGGTCAACGGTCTCCTAAACTCTAAGCTGCGTGAAGAGCTCCTGATGAAGCCTGATCTATCGCTAAAGCACGCCATGCATGCCGCTCGCATGGCCTCTGCTGTTGGCTCCGTATCTCAACCGGTGTCACAGGACATCAATTTCACCGGTACTACTGGCCACCGGCGGATCAATAGCCCGCCACGCCGGTTCACCCCCTCTGCACCCGCTAAGGTCACCCCTCGTCGCTGCCCAAATTACAATTTCTCTTCACACCAGTTCAACATTTGCCCAGCGCAGGGTAAAACTTGTAATTCCTGCGGGAAGCTGAACCACTTTTCTGCAGCTTGTCGATCGCATGGGAAACCTGTCCCTGCTCCTAGAAGGAGTCTAAACAACCTTGCGGACTGTGATAGCGTGCCTGGTTCCCAGTACCAGCAAGATGAACTCCCTGATTCTGATACGAGTTCCTCCCATGGTGATTCAACTGTGTTTTCGCTTTTGGGTGCACCTGCATTGATAACAGATCCTTCCGTACATGTTACTGTCAATGGACACTCCTTCCCTGCGAAGGTCGATACTGGTGCGTTTGCCAATGTTATGTCTGTGAGCCTCTTCAAGCAGATAAGCTCGGGGGAGAGGGTGTCTCCCGATGACTCCCGCCTTCATGCCTATGGGGGAGGTATTCTGGTCGCCGTGGGGAAGGCCACGGTTATCTGTACAGTTCTTGAGACCTCTCGGCCCCTCACTTTTCTCCTGCTGGAATCTGAAAACGTCACCCTGCTGGGCGCCCGTGCATGCCAGGACTTTGGTTTGGTCTCTTTTCACCGCGACATCCACATGGTTCAGGCTCCCATAGACCCCCTGAACGAGTATCCTGACCGTTTTGATGACGTTCTGGGCAAACTGCCCTGTGCCTACAAAATCGTTGTTGACCCGGGGGTCAACCCGGTAATTAGACCGGCCCACCGTGTGTCTTTTGCCATGAAGGGCCGCGTGGAGTCCACACTGCGTGACATGGTGTCCACGGGCATCCTCAAGGAGGTGAGCGCTCCCACCCTGTGGGTCTCCACCATGGTCGTCGCTGCCAAGAAGGATGCGAGCGAGATCAGGATCTGCATCAACCCGAAGGACCTGAACCTTGCCATCAAACGCCCGCACTACCCCACGGTGGAGGACGTCGCTGCACAGGTCGGTCCGGCCACAGTCTTCTCGGTCCTAGATGCCAAGAGTTCCTTTTGGCAGATCCCTCTGGATGAACGTTCCTCCTTCCTGACTACCTTTAGCACACCTTTCGGCAGGTTCCGTTTTCTCCGCATGCCCTTTGGGATCAACTCAGCAAGCGAGGTTTTCCAGCGCACCATGGAACAGCTGTTTGCCGGGTTGCCGTGCGCTATCATTGTGGATGACATCCTGGTGTACGGGAGGGACGTCGCTGAGCACGACCTGCACCTCCGCCAAGTCCTGGACAGGGCTCGTGAGATCAATCTCAAATTTAACCCGAAGAAGTGTCGGTTCCGCGTTCAGGAAGTCACTTACGTAGGCCACGTTTTCACGGCCGGGGGACTAAAGCCAGACCCCCAGAAGATGGCAGCGGTCACCGAAATGCCCGCTCCTACCGACGTGCCCTGCCTGCAGCGCTTTCTGGGCATGGTCAACTACCTGGGGAAGTTCATACCCGACCTCAGCGAACTAAGTGCCCCCTTGAGGGAGCTGACCAAGAAGGACAATGCCTGGGTCTGGCTCCCGCACCACCAGTCGGCCTTCGTGGCCCTGAAGTCCAAGCTCGCACGCACCCCGACTCTAAAGTTCTTTGACCTAAACAGGCCAATCGTCCTCACCTGCGATGCATCTCGGTTCGGCCTCGGTGCCGCCTGCCTGCAGCTCTATGACAATCGGCAGCTGCCTGTTTCCTATGCCTCCCGCACCATGACCCCTGCTGAGCAGCGCTATGCTCAGATTGAGAAGGAGCTCCTTGCCGTGGTGTTCGCATGCTCCAAATTCAAGGACTACATTCTGGGCAACTCCTTCACCATTGAAACTGACCACCAGCCGCTGGTCTCTATCTTGAACAAGCCTATCCATGCGGCCTCTTCACGTTTGCAGCGAATGATGCTGCAGCTCCAACGTTTCACATTCGAAATTGTGTACCGCAAGGGCAAGGAAATGTTTGTGGCCGACAAATTGTCCCGTGCGCCGCTCCCTTCCGTTGCCCACCATCCATACGAATCGTCTGACCTGATGGTACTGAACGTTAACATTGTTCCCTCTTGGCAGATGCAGTCCCTGGTCAAACACACTGCCACTGATCCTGCCCTGCAACAGCTTGAGGGCGTCATCCGCCGTGGCTGGCCTGACCGACGCTCTTCCCTACCGGCTGGTGCCGTGCCCTACTTCCTGGTTCGGGACGAATTGGTGCTGCACAATACATACAATACAATACAATACAATTTATTGTCGTTTGAGCCTCAGTGAGGCTCAAACAAAATTCCGTTTCCACAGCCATACAAACAAAGACAATTCCTAGACATACACACAATTTAGTTCACACAAACATCCATCACAGTGAACCTACTGTGATGGAAGGCAAAGTCTTTTCTCTCCCCTGTTCTCCATGTCTCTCCCGATGTCCAAGCCCCAGGCGGGCGATGATAAGTCCCACGGCCATTTTAGGCCGTGCCGGGCGATTTACGGCCCCGCTCCCGGTCCAAATGTCACAAAGTTGGAGCCCCCGGCGGGCGCTGGAATGTCCCACGGCCATGAAGCCGTGCCGGGCGATGTACGACCCCGCTCCGGGTCGTTCCAACCCCGCGACACGGGCTGGAGAAGTCGCGTTGCGGGAGCTCCGGGAAGCGGTCTCTCTCTCCCCCCGGACCCGCGAGCTCCCGATGTCCCAGTCCACCGGACCTGCGGCTGCGTTGCTGCAGCCTCCGAGCCCCAGGAGTCGAGTCGCAGCAGCGAGTCACCACCGCTCCCCACGCTCCGAGGCCGGCCAGCCCCACGATGGTGAGTAGTCCGCAGCTCCGCAGTCTCCCGAGCCCCTGGGTCGTTCAGGTTGGAGGCCGCTCCACGGTGCTAGGCCCCAACGACAACGGAGACCCGACAGGGAAAAGGTCGGGTCTCCCGGACAGGGAAGAGATTTTAAACAGTTTCCCCCTCCCCCCCCCCCACCCCCACCCCCCACATATACACATTTAAAACCAATATTAAAAAACACCAACACTACATTTAACTAGACAAAAAATAAAAAAAAGACAGACAGGCTGTAGGGGCCGCTGCAACGGGTGAGTCGCGCCGCCACAACGGCGTGGTGGTGAAGGGTCACAAGGTCGTGGTGCCGGCCGCGCTGCGGGATCATTACTTTCAAACCGCCCACAACGGCCACCCCGGGGTGGAGGCCACCTTGTCCCAGGCCCAAGCCCAGTTTTACTGGCCTGGCATGGTTCAGGACATCCGGGACAGGGTCTCCGCCTGTGCTGCCTGCAACAGCCTACTGCCTCATCAACAGCGCCAACCTCTCATGCAGCAGCCGGCTCCCGAGTTGCCGTGGATGGCTGTCGCCACTGACATATTCGAATGGCATGGCAAACACTTCCTGGTCCTGGTGGACTCCTACTCCAGCTGGTTCGAGGTGGACCAGCTGCTGTCCCTCAGGTCTGCTGCCGTCATCGGGAAGCTTCGCCGCCACTTTTCGACCTTTGGTTCCCCGGTGACTCTCCAATCCGACAACGGCAGCCAGTTTACCAGCGCAGAGTTCGGCGCCTTCGCCACCCAATGGAACTTTCACCACATCACCAGCAGCCCCGAGTACCCGCAAAGCAATGGCCTTGCGGAGCGCGCTGTCCGCAGCGCCAAGGAGCTGCTGGAACATTGTCGGCTTGCTCATTCGGACTTCTACCTTGCCCTCCTCAACCTCCGCAACATTTCCCGGGACCCTGCACTCGGTTCGCCTGCCCAGCGCCTCATGTCCCGCACCACTCGACCCCCTCTCCCGGTTTCTCAGCAATCCCTAAAGCCCGCGGTCCGCAGCCCTGCCGCTGTCAAGGAGCGCATCATCGAGAAGCAGGCCATCCAGACGCGCTCCTTTGACAAATCATCCCGTCTCCTTCCCCGTCTGTTCCCAGGCCAGGTTGTCCGGATGAAGTCCACCTCCGGTCATCACCGGCTGGCCGTTGTCGTTGGCAATGCTGACTCTCCCCGGTCATACCTGGTTGACTACGAGGGCACCGTGTACCGTCGGACTCGCCAGCACCTGCTGCTTGTCAACGAGCCTGCTCCGCCTCCCGCAGACCCGTTTTCGCCGCCTGTCCATTCCCCACTGCCTGAAGCTCCTCCTGCCCCTGTCACTCCTCGCATGCCCCGGACAATGCCCTCTCAGCTCTCTGTGCCCCGCGCACGCCAGCCTCCTTCTCCTGCCTCACCAGCAGGTGTACCTGTTTCGCCCCCCCGTTCTCCTCCTTCCCCTGGGCGTTTGTCACCCGGATCTCCCATCTCTGTCCCTGCCCCCGTACCTGCAGCTCCTGCGGTTGAAGGGGAAGGCGGGTTGCGCACCCGCTCTGGGCGGTTGGTTAAGCCGCCTGTCCGGTACGGAGTGTGCGAGTAGTCTGTATCATGATATAGTCTAACTGTTCCCTGCTTATGGTCTGATTCTAGCGTATGAGCCGTGGTCGTTTCGTTTCCAAGAGGAAGGATGTAGATCAGTGCATGCTCCTTTAACATAGTGACCTCACCACTACTAACCACTCCCCATTGTCTCTTGTATAATTGTAGCTTCCCCACCTCCAGCTCGCTCTCTAGTTCCAGTGATGACACGGCCAGCTAGGGCGTAATGTGTGTAGTGCCTTTAATAAAGATACTTAGTAAAAGACTTTGTGTGTCGAGCAAGTCCTTTTACAGTTGTGATCCTAAAACCTGTGCTGAATATCTGGCTGGAAATTTAATGGACATTTTCAACCTAAGATCCAAGATTCTAGCTGCTTTAAAATAACATAGAAATTCCACTTCAAGTTCCTGGGTTTGCTTATCTCTGAGGTTCTGTCTAGGGACCAACACATCGATACAATCAATGCCAATACTTCCTTGAGATTGAGGAGATTTGGTATGTCAACAAATACTTTATTGAACTTCAACCAGTGTATGGTAGAGAGCATAGTGACTGGTTGAATCGTGGCCAGATTCAGCAACTTGAGCTCTCAAGATGAGGAGACTGCAGAGAATGATAGGCACTGCCTGGACCATCACAGATACTGACCTCCCCACCATCGAAAGGATCTATAGGAGGCGCTGTGTCAAAAGGCAGCTAATATCGTCAAAAACTCACACCACCCTGGTCACGTTCTCATTTGGCCTGAAAACTGTGACCATCAGGTTCAAGAACAGCTTCTTCCCAGCAACCATCAGGCTCTTGAAAACTACAAGAAACTACAGTATATTCTTCCATGGACTATGTCTTTGGTTGCACTACAGACTTCTTTTTGTTGCAGTATTATGGTTACCAGAGGATTAATTTATTGTACTTATTATTATATGTTATGTGTTTTATTGCATTAACAAGCCCGTTAAGCTGCAGCAATGAAGAACTTCTGTTGTGGGTACATATGACAATTGAACACTTTTGGCTCACCCTTGGGAAGGCGGGCTTTTGCACAAGAGGGATGTGGTGCAAAGGGACATTGTGTGGAGATTCAGATCAAGGCCCTTCCACATCTTACCTGTAGGTTCTTCCTCCTCTTCACACACAAGCTGCCCATCTCCCTGATGGTAAAACTAAAGTAGTCTGGAGAGAAGCACCTGTGGGCTTCAAAGACGAGAGGATGTGTTAATAATTGTAAAAGGCAGCATAAGGGAAAATCTTATTCATAGCATTATTTAGAAAATTGTGGCATAGAAAATAATCTTCATCTCATCATGCACAGCTAAGGAATACTCGCAGCAACGAAACAGGAACACAAACGCACGGCTGAGATGTTTATCAAACTACTCTGGCAGGGAGTTAATGCAATTATTTATGTGATATGTGAAAAAGTAGATGAACCCTCTGCATGCCTGGAATTATAAGTGTAGTTGGTAGAAGCTGTTGGCTGCGGTGAATTTTATCCTGATAGTTAAAAGAATGTTTAACCAAAGCAATGACTGAAGGAGTTGTGTTTGTACCACTTTGGCGATTTTTCAGGCGACTGTCACCTTGTCGGCAGTTGCCTGAAAGAGCGGCAACGGGAACGGTGACTGTCAGAGTGGAACACACACACACACATCGCTTCCTTCACCAACCAGTTATGCAGGCGGGGGACAGGGCAAGGGGGAGGAGCGCTGTCTGAGTGAAATTCACACGGTGCAAAGCCAAGGTGATACAGACACACACCGCGATGAACAGGAAGGTTGGCGCTGTGATTAAGACGGCTAAAGCACAGTGTACGGGAAGTCCTTTAAAAGAGGGGGGTAGAGAGAGGAGACGGGGAGAAGGGCGGAGAAGGGATGGAGACAACTTTTAAGAAGCCAGAGATACATGGCTGTGAAGCTCGGCGGACATTTAACATTACCGGTCGGTTATCCTTGGTTCTGAAAACTATTGCTTACGTTTTTTTTCCTTATGAGCCAATTAAATTCACCGGTCAGCACCGGTTACAACCTACAAGAACCTACGTCCTCCTGGCAATCCACTAGGACCGACTGGAAACCCACCCACGGCACGAGAATTTTTGCTACCTTCCATGACGGCTTCATTCTGGTCGCCGCTAATTTTTCAACGTTGAAAAATTTGCAGCGACCATAATGAGGCCGCGACTAGTTCTCAGAATGCGGGAACTCCTCACGACCATGAAGGCGACTACTCGGCAATCACCCGCGAACATCTGGCGACCATGTGACGTCTGCATGGTCTCCTGCAGTCGCCTAAAATGTCGCCTAAGTGGGACAGGCCCATGAGAGTTTATTAGGAGGTGCTGCCAACATTTCTAGACCCTTCTGAGCCAGGCAATGTGATAAAATATAGAGTAGAAACAAAGAACTAGAGATGCCGGTTAATAAAAAAAGGATGCAAAATGCTGGAGTAACTCAGCAGGTCAGTCAGCATCTTTGGAGAACATGGATAGCTGACGTTTCGGGTTGAAACGTGACAATAGACAATAGGTGCATGCGTAGGCCATTCAGCCCTTTGAGCCAGCACCGCCATTCAATGTGATCATGGCTGATCATCCACGATCACTACCCCGTTCCTGCCTTCTCCCCATATCCCCTGACTCCGCTATCTTTAAGAGCCTTATCTAGCTCCCTCTTGAAAGTATCCAGAGAACCGGCCTCCACCGTCCTCTGAGGCAGAGAATTCCACAGACTCACAACTCTGTGAGAAAAAGTGTTTCCTCGTCTCCGTTCTAAATGGCTTACTACTTATTCTTAAACTGTGGCCCCTGGTTCTGGACACCGCCAACAGCGGGAACACGTTTCCTGCATCTAGCGTGTCCAAACCCTAAACAATCTTATATGTTTCAATAGGATCCCCCCTCATCCTTCTAAACTCCAGAGTATACAACCCAGCCGCACCATTCTATCAGCATATGACAGTCTTGCCATCCCGGGAATTAACCTCGTGAACCTACGCTGCACTCCCTCAATAGCAAAAATGTCCTTCCTCAAATATAGGGACAAAAACTGCACACAAAACCCCAGGTGTGGTCTCACTAGGCCCCTGTACATCTGCAGAAGGACCTCTTTGCACCTATACTCAACTCCTCTTGTTATGACGGTCAACAGGTGACACTTCCGCTTATTCCCGACCCAAAAAGTCACCTACCCATGTTCTCCAGAGAAGCTGCCTGGCCTGCTGAGTTACTGCAGCACTTTGTGTCCTCTTGTCATAAATTAATTGTCTACCAATGAAATAGCCATTTGGTCCAATAAATGCATTATTTTTACTGAGATTATTCTACAGTATATTAGACCTTCTCCGTTAACATCATGGATACAATTATACAATCTCACAACCTTCACTAGCATCAGATCAAAACGTAATCATTAACTGCAGTCATGAGCTGACTATTAACTACTCACTGTTGCTGCAGGTAGAATTCCCAGCTTCATTATTCTGCTCTAGAAATTATTGGTCTTTCAATCTGGGACCTCAATCAAGGGAAGGTGCATCCCAGGGAGTCGTTCCTCAAGTTATTTTGGGAACTGGTTAACTTAATCTGCAAGTGGTGCAACTCATGGTATAGAAGGGCGATACGGTGGTGTGGTGGTGGAATTGCTGCCTTAAAGTGCCAGCGACCCGGTTAAATCCTGACTACGGGTTTTCTCCGGGTCTCCAGTTCCCTCCCGCACTCCAAAGATGTACAGGTTTATAAACTAATTGGCTTGATATAATTGTAAATTGTCCTTAGTGTGTGTAGGATAAAGTTATTGTGCGGGGATCACTGGTCGGCACGGACTTGGTGGGCCGATCGGCCTGTACCTCTAAACTAAATTAAACCAGACTATCTCTAAACCAAAACTAGCAGGCAGTTGAGTAATTTCAAAATCATATAAAGAAAACCTTCATTATAACGAACCGTAGGTGGAAGAAATGGTGTCGGTTGTTGCTGATTTTCCGATATAACCGTGTAAGGTATTATCATTGTATGTAGTTGAAACAAAGAACTGAAGATGATGGTTAATACATAAAGGACACAAAGTGTTGGAGTAACTCCGCGGGTCAGGCAGCATCTCTGCAGAACATGGATAGGTGCCACCGGGACCCTTCTTCAGACTGATTCAGTCTGCTGTGATACTGTAGCGTTTTGTGTCGTTTCACCTTAAAAATTAGGCGCCGCTGCTACTGGTCTGCACCAGTGAGCCCTTCTTCACCAGTTCATGTGGCCGTTGTTACATATCACTTTGTAGCCCTTGGGGACAGTGCTTTTATCAGGCTGCTACCACCGACAGGACATGCTCGGTCACCATGGGGCTCCCTCCCCTCTCACCAGCTGCCACTTCCAAGGTGGAGTATGCCGGCAACTCCAGAGGAGAAGGAGGAGGAAACGGCGCTGATGTTTGGGTAGTGGCGGAGTGAAGAAGGAAGAGGCGGCAGTGGAGCGGGCACAGCGGTGGCTGACAGGACAAAGCCGCTGCTGGTGAGAAGGGAGGGAGCCCCGCTGTGACCAAATGGGTCCTGTCCATGGCGGCGGACTGAAGAAAGTGCTGTAGGGAGGGACTACAATGTGAGCTGCAACAACAGTTGTGTCAACCAGACCATGCAGTGGGTGAAGAAGGGCTCGTTGGTGCACCTTGCAAGCTTTGGGTGGCGTCGACAGGTCCATCCGATACATCTGATATCCGTTGTAATGGGTTCCATTAAAACAAGGGTTTACTGTATTCGAACAACATTTTAATTATGACAAAATGCTACGAGCATGAATTCTACACATCAGCAAAATTTACAAGAATGGTGATCTTGGCTTCACTCTTTTGTCTGCAATGCCCCCCAGTGGTGTTACAAGCTGCTATTATTTAAACACAAAAATGTTGGAGAAACTCAGCGGGTGCAGCAGCATCTATGGAGCGAAGGAAATAGGCGACGTTTCGGGCCGAAACCCTGAAGAAGGGTTTCGGCCCGAAACGTCGCCTATTTCATTCGCTCCATAGATGCTGCTGCACCCGCTGAGTTTCTCCAGCCTTTTTGTGTTTAAATAATAGCAGCTTGTAGTTTCAAGAGTCAAGAATCAAGGGTCAAGAGAGTTTAATTGTCATATGTACCAACAACAGAACAATGAAATTCTTATTTGCAGCAGCATTACATGCCTGGAAGCACAATACACATTCATAAAAACATAGAAACATAGAAAATAGGTGCAGGAGTAGCCCATTTGGCCCTTCGAGCCAGCACTGTCATTCAAAATGATAATGGCTGATCATCCAAAATCAGTACCCCATTCCTGCTTTCTCCCCATATCCCTTGATTTGGTTAGCCATAAGAGCTATATCTAACTATCTCTTGAATACATCCAGTGAATTGGCCTCCACTGCCTTCTGTGGCAGAGAATTCCACAGATTCACAACTCTCTGGGTGAAATAAAAAATTATCATCTCAGTCCTAAATGGCCTACCCCTTATTCTTAAACAGTGACCCCTGGTTCTGGACTCCACCAATATCAGGAAAATTTTTCCTGCATCTAGCCTGTCCAATCCCTTAAGAATGTTATATGTTTCTATAAGATCTCCAGTTGGCTTTCAGTTCATCAGCCTTCATCAGTGTATGGGTATAGAAATTGGGATGTTATGTTACATTGCGCAAGACGTTGCTTTGGTCCATAGATGCTGCCGCACCCGTTGAGTTTCTCCAGCACTTTTGTCTACCCGCATTTGAAATATTGTGTTCAGTTTTAGTCGCCCTGCTATAGACCATAAGACCATAAGACATAGAAACAGAATTAGGCCATTCGGTCCATCAAGTCTACTCTGCCATTCAATCATGGCTGATCTATTTTTCGCTCTCAACACCATTCTCCTGCCTTCTTCACTAACCTTTGACCTTCGACACCCTTGTTAATAAAGACCTATCTCCGCTTTAAAAATACTCAACCTCTTGGATCCCCAGCTGTCTGTGGCAATGAATTCCACAGATTCATTGCCCTTTAGTGATATAAATTCCTCCTCATCTCCATAATAAAGGTACATCTTTTTATTCTGAGGCTGTGCCCTCTGGTTCTAGACTCTCCCATTGCTAGAAACATCATCTATCTATCTATCTATCTATCTATCTATCTATCTATCTATCTATCTATCTATCTATCTATCTATCTATCTATCTATCTATCTATCTATCTATCTCTAAAACTCTGATCTTGTGCTCTTCTGGTTTGCGCAGTTTTTCTATTTGCTCAAATACGGTACGCGACAGCGCTACAATTTTTCGCCAGGTTACTCACGGTTCTCCTGTGCTGCGAGTGCAACTAGTTTCGTTCCGATCGGTAGCATATTGTAAAATTATCGAGATTTAAAAATCTTAAATACTGCGCGTGCGCAGACTCCTTCAGTCAGCGCCACGCAGATTGGTCTATTCTCCTGTCAGTCAATGCCACGGCTGAGATGGCGATGCCCCTTCCTGCCCGACTGACGGCGGCCTGTCCCACCTCACTCACAAACTCCTCTCTCCTCACAGTAACTTGTCTATCACCAACTCATCAAAACACGTGGTGTCCACTATGACGAACACTGATTCCATCCCCCCCCCCCCCCTCCCCCCCCCCCCCCCCCGTGACCCGCGGTAGCAGCGAGCAAGCAGGCAGGTAGGTAGGTAGGCGGGTGGGCAGGGTGGGGACAAGCGGCAGCAGCGGACGGTCAGACAGGATGGGGACGGGACAGGTTTGCCGAGCAGGTTACGCGGAGTTTGAGTAATTCACACACACACACAATGCAAACTGGTACAATCGTCGTCAACTGGATCTAAACCGCACCTAACAATGAATGACCCATGGAGGAAGGAACTGCAGCTGCTGCTTTGTTTGGATGGAGGGTAGGGGAAAGGGGAGGGAGGGAGAGGGAGGGAGAGGTGAGAGAGGGATTGGGGGGGAGGAGGAGAGGGGACAGATCCTGGGGAGGTGATGGAGAGTGGTGGGATTGAGGGAGAGGAGGGGGTAGGGAGGGAGAGGGGGAAGTGGGGGAGGTGAGGAGAGTGGGGGAGGAGGGAGAATGGAGGGAGAGGAGGGGGGAGTGGGGGAGGTAGGGAGTGGGGAATAGAGGAGAACAGTGGGGGAGGTCAGGAGAGATAGTGGGGGGGGGATGTAGGAAGGTGAAGTGGGAGATAGAGGGATAGGAGGGGGTATGGAGGGGAGAGGAGCTATGGAGGGAGGGAGGGAGGGAGTGATTAAGGGGACGGGAAAGGAGAGGGAGAGTGAGGTGAAGGAGGGATTGGGGCGGGAAGGTGGAGAGGGAAAGAAGAGGAAGGATGAAGAGGTGGAGGGAGTGCTGGGGATGAGGGGAAATGAGCCACGCCTGCACAGTTGGGGGCTATGCGTGAGTGGTATAATATTGCATAGGGGGGACGGGTTGCATTGGGGAAACGGGTGAGTGGTGGAATATTGCGTTGGGGGACCGGTTGCGTTGGGGGACCAGGCCTCCCATGTGACAGGGACCCAACGGGTCCCACTTAGTCTAGTCCACTCTAAATAGGTCTTTCATTGTCCAGTAGGTTTCGGTAGGATTCTCCCCTCATCCTTCTAAACCTCAGCAAGTATAGGTATAGCACCATCAAACACTCCTCATACCTTAACCCAACCAACCCCAGGATCATTCTCGTAATCCTCCGTGGACCCTCTCATTGAACATCCTTTGTCCAAAATGGGGACCAAAACTGCTCACGATATTCCAAATGTGGCCTCACCATTTCCTTATAAAGCCTCATTTTACTTGCTTGCTTTTATATTCTAGAAATAAAAATATATCATTTATATTCTTTATAAATATAAAGAACATTTATATTTACATAAATTATATATAAAAGCGTACAGTGTTGGTCTCCAAATCTGAGGAAGGACATTATTGCCATGGAGGGAGTGCAGAGAAGGTTCACCAGACTGATTCCTGGGATGTCAGGACTTTCATATGAAGAAAGACTGGATAGACTCGGCTTGTACTCGCTAGAATTTAGGAGATTGAGGGGGGATCTTATAGAAACTAACAAAATTCTTAAGGGGTTGGACAGGCTAGATGCAGGAAGATTGTTCCCGATGTTGGGTAAGTCCAGGACAAGGAGTCACAGCTTATTGATAGAGGGGAAATCCTTTAGGACCGAGATGAGAAAAACATTTTTCACACAGAGAGTGGTGAATCTCTGGAACTCTCTGCCAGAGGGTAGTTGAGGCCAGTTCATTGGCTATATTTAAGAGGGTTAGATGTGGTCCTTGTGGCTAGGGGGATCAGGGGGTATGGAGAGAAGGCAGGTACGGGATACTGAGTTGGATGATCAGCCATGATCATATTGAATGGCGGTGCAGGCTCGAAGGGCCGAATGGCCTACTCCTGCACCTATTTTCTATGTTTCTATTTATTAATGTTCTTTCTTTATAGCTTACCTTCTTTTCTCCCCATATTGTTTTTTTTTTGTTGTCTTCAGTTGGTTTTCAAAAGCTTCCCAATCCTTTAGCTTCCAACTCACCTTTGCCATGTCTTCCCTTTGGTTTTATGCAGCCTTTGACTTTCTTTGTCAGCCACAGTGGTCTCATTTTCCTCCTAGTATATTTCTTCCCCTGTGGGATGAAAAGATCCCGAGTCTTCCAAATTACTCCCAGAAACTCTTGCCATTGCTGGTCCACTATCATTCCTGCTAGGGTGCCCTTTCAATCAACTTTCGTCAGCTCTTCCCTCAAGCCTCTGTAGTTACATTTACTTAACAGTAATACCATCCCTTTCAGCTCTTCCTCTCAAACCACAGGTTGGATTCTATCATATTATGACCACTGCCTCCTAGGTGTTCCTTTACCTTCAGCTCCCTAATCAAATCCGGTTCATTACACAACACCAAATCTAGAACCTCCTTTTCCCTAGTAGGCTCGACCATGAGCTGCTCCAAGAAGCCATCTCGTAGGGACTTTACAAATGCCTTCTCTTTGGATCAAGAAACAACCTCATTTTCCCAGTCTAACTGCAAATTTAAATCCTCCTTGGCCACTCTAAAATGGTCCTACATAGGAAGGACGACAGAAAAAGCTGGAGTAGCTCAGCGGGACAGGCAGCATCTCTGGAGAGAGGAATGCGGGACATTTTGGCGAGTCAATTTCTTACATAGAAAGGATGTTGTTAAGCTGGAAAGAGTGCAGAGAATATTTACAGGACCTGAACTATAGGGAGATGTTAGGCAGGCTAGGACTGTGTCTTTGGAGTGGAGGAGGATGAGGGGTGATTTTAGAGAGGCGTATAAGATCATGAGGGGAATAGAGAGGGTAAATGCACACTTTTACCCAGAGTATGGGAATTAGAAACCAGGACAAGTAAGTTTAAGGTGAGAATGGAAAATGTTTATAGGAAGCCAAGGGGCAACATTTACACACAAAGGATGGTGGGCACATGGAACCAGCTGCCAGAGGAGGTAGTTGAGGCAGATACAATAATGACAGTTAAGCCCCTGTCCCACTTTCTCGAGTTACTCACGAATTCACCCGAGTTTTCCCCTTGATTCAAACTCGAAGAATTATGGTAATAGCCAGCCTTAAGCGGCCTTTTCACGGGGCGACTTGACGCAAGAGTTAACCAGAGTTTAACATCGTGGGAACCTCGTGCGATAACAGTGCGGCATTCGTGGACCACCGTGGACCACCGTAGCGCTAACGGCAGGTCATCGTGTAACTTGGTCACTCGGGAGAAAATTCAAGAAAGTTTGAATTTCTCCAAGATTGACTTGTACACTTGTGGTTGAGTATTGCAACATTATATGGACGTAGTGGCCAGTGCGATATCCGTAATAACTCTTGCGGGTACCGTGGGAACTCCTGCGAACGGTGAACCCGGAAGCTGGACAGAGGGAACAGAAGGTGAGTAAAAATTATCTTATGTGGATTGAATTTAAAAAATAAATAAAAATAAAGATTTGCATCCGCATATGGACATCAACTTATTCATGAGTTATGTTAATGAGATTCAAGAAAATAACTATAATCTTTAAAAGGGACTTTAAAAGGGACTTTACTGAAAGGTTACGCATTTTTATGGTCCGTGAGAAATTTTCCACATGTACTTCTTTGAGAGATACAGGTCGGAGTCCTCGGGTCCAGGGCTCCGGAACGCTACCAATCAATGTTGTACAGAGACCCGTGTAAGGAGTGAACTGTACATGCTGGTTTAAACCGAAGACAGACACAAAAAGCTGGAGTAACTCAGCGAGTCAAGCAGCATCTCTGGAGAAAAAAAGCTGATGTTTCGGGACGAGACACATCTTCAGACTCAATTCCGATTAGGCTGTCTGAAGAAGGGTTCCGGTGTTGGGGGAGTCCAGAACCAGGGTCCCAGTTTTACAGTCTACCGTGGGAACTCTTTAACTCAGTAAAGTAAAGTAGCCTTTATTGTCATATCAGCGCACAGGCAGCAGTTGACTGTTGCTCTATTCAGTTTCCCAGGGGGTCGGGACGGGACTGGAGTTGGGAGAGAAAGGTGGGGGAGTCGAGGGAGAGGAGGAGGAGACAGATGGGGGTGTCTTCATTTACTGACGGCGGGTGTCTGTCACTGAAACAGGCAGGTGAGATTTCACATCCACCTTGTGTGTGCCTCTCTCTCTCTCTCCCTCCCTCTTACACAGGCTGAGAGACTCTGCCTCTGTGAGTGTACGTCTCTTTCCCCCCCTCTCCCACACACAGTAAGACCGAGGTACTGTGCTCAGTCCATCTGTGTCTCCCACATACACAGTAAAATATGTCTCCAAATGAGCCAATTCAACCAAGGGAGGATATATATAGTGTGTGAAAAAAAAAGTTACATCATTTGTGTCACGTGTAGTTCACGATGTTCATTCAAGATTTAACGGGACAGCTCGGGAAACGGACAAGTCACTCGCACAAATAGCAGAAATGCCGAGTACCTTGGGAACTCTTTATCTACTGCCGTTATATCGTGCGAGACTCGTGCTGGACCACGACCTCTTCACTCTGGTGACATCTTGCGTCAACTCGCCCCGTGAAAAGGCCGCTTAAGGTACTCGGGGCTATTTTTTTCACTCGTGGACATTTTTCAACATGCTGAAAAAACTCGGGAGAATTCGTGAGTAACTCGGGAAAGTGGGAGAGGGGCTTTAAAATGCATTTGGACAGACACATGTATAGGAAAGGTTTGGATGGATATGGGCCAAAAACAGGCAGGTAGGACTCATGTAGATGCGGCATTTTGATCAGCATGGATAAGTTGGGCCAAGGGCATGTTTCCATGCTGAATGAGATTTTGATTCTATAACACAGATTCTCATCATCCCATGAAGCAGCTTAACTAATGAAAAGGGGAAAGAAAGGTAGTCTTCGGTATAAACCAGCTTCTGCAGTTCCTTCCTACACAGAGAAAGGTAGTATCCCACGGCAAAAATGGATGTAAATATCGGTTGCATAAATTATATAACAAATGGAATAGCAAACAAACTGCCAGTGCTTTGCCCAACAAAAGAGTTGGATATCATGGGCTCAGTAATACCTGATGACAGTATCTCGTATTCGCACCTCCAAATCCTTTGGCAATGTTCCCGCAACAACTTCCTCGACAAAACTGGCTCCAAACTCTTGCACCATGTAGTTCCAAAGTGCTACATTGATATTTAGGACATCTGGCCCAAATACTAAAACATGGGTTTAAAACTGGGTTTATAACTATTTGTTACAGGTTACATCAGAAAGGTCCTGTTTCCTTTAAGTGTTTGTTCAGAGCTAGAAATACCAGCATGAGTTTGCAGAGGGAGCTGTTGGTCTGCTTGGTTACATAACAGGAGGCAGTTGATTTCTGATGGCGTTGCACTGTGAGATCCTGCGATATCGTGCTATTACACCCAATGTTATTTTGCACTTTGTGTACCAAGCCCAGAATTAGTATGAAAGAAAGTCTAGTTTTAAGGACTGCTCCATTGCGATAGTGGCATTCTTGGTGCATCTGATAGATTACACTGAACATAATGTTACCATCTGATCATACACATTCAACAGGTTTAAACTCAAGAAAATCAACAGTAAACCTGGCAAGGTTGAATTACCCAAATAACTGGATACACAAAGCACTAATTCTGTTTTCAGCATCCTTTAGTGTAAGCATTTAGGGTAGCGTAAATAGAATAAAGCTATAGTTGCAATAGAACCATACGAATTGCCTCCCATGAAATGTTATCATTTAGTGTGAATAGATTATGAGTTTACTTCAGTTTACTTTAGTTTAGAGATACAGTGTGGAAACAGGCCCTTTGGCCCACTCGGTGCGAACCGACCAGCGATCCCCATATACTAGCACTATCCCACACATTAGGAATCATTTTTTCCCAAAGTCAAATTTACATACAAACCTGTACATCTTTGGTGTGTGGAAGGAAACCGGAGCACCCAAGGAAAACCCACGCAGTCACAGGAAGAACCTACAAACTCCATACAGACAGCACCGGTAGTCAGGATCGAACCAGGGTCTCTGGCACAAAAGCAGCAACTCTACTGCTGTGCCAAATTGCCACATTGCTACATTCATGTTTGTGACTTTTGAACCAAGTGGAATAGGAATCAGGTTGCCATTCAATATGATTTCAAACATATTGTTGAAAAGTATTCACATATATACATATTTTCAACTTTATAGATGGCACCGGAGCATGTGGCTCTTTGCGGGGCTGTCCCAAAAGAGGATCTACTATCTTCCATTACATTCATTCCACTCTTTTCAATCTCAATTGAAAAATCTCTATTCCAATGGTAAACCTAGCAGAATTTCTTACAACACTAACAACATTCTCCTTAATCTTCTTTCAGCTCTGGCGATCTCCAGTATCAAAGGAATTTCTGGATCAATTCCTGGGCTCAATTGGCCTGACCAGTGAGACCTGCGACCTGTCGGTCTTCTAGAACCTCCATCTGACACAACTTTCACTGCCCCAGAATTGATGCCCCCATGACCGGCCACAGGTCCCATCCAAGAGTGGGGCCCCACCTCACCGAGAACTCCCCACCACCCCACCCAATGTCATGGTCCAAGATCAGGACCCATCCAGGCCAAATACCTGACCATCCAGAAGACTTGATTCTGCAACCCAACTTTGAGGCTCGACCAGGTCAAGAACTCATATTTCCAGAGCATCCAATGTCAAAACCCAACCGAGCTCACCTACCTACCTCACAATGCGGCTGGCTGCACACACCAACTCCTAGGTCTGATGAGGAGCAGCCACATACCCAGGAAACATGGGAGACATGCTTGACTGTAGATGTGACTCCAACAACATAGTTTCATATCCACCCTCTCCTTGCAAACATCCAAGCTATTGAAAACAAGCTGGATGAACTTCAACTTAGTCTTACCTACCTTAGGGAACTGAGGGACTGCTGTGGGCTCTTTGTTAGAGAGACGTGGCTCACCCCTGCTTCAACCAACTGTGCTATACAACTTGAGGATTTCTCATTACATGGGATGGACCAATTGGCATCCTCAGGCAAGGTTATAGGTGGAGCGGTCTGCTTCCTAATTAACGACTCATGGTGGGCGGATGTGGTGGTCTTGGCGAGCTCATACTCCCGAGACCTGAAATATCTAACAGTGGAATTTTGTCCCTACTGCCCACCGCAGGAATTCTCGTTGGCTATCCTGATAGTAGTCAACATCCAACGTCATGCTGATGCTAAGCTTGCACTTGAGGAACTACATACCACAACCAATAGCCTTGTGACAAAGTATCCAAGGCCTTGTTCATGAATCAGCCTAACCAAACTACTATCAGTAAATTTTCTGTCCCATTAGCGGCCCAATCAAGATGGAGTGCAGGAACGAGATTGAGAGCTTAGTAACATGTTATCAAGGTGGCAGCGTCTCCTTCAATTTCAGCAAGACGAAGAGGCCAGTTATTGACTTCAGGAAGTGCGGTAGAGTACATGCTCCAATCAGCCACAGCGGTGCCAGTGGAAAAGGTCAAACTTCAAGTTCCTAGGCATAAATATCACCAACAATCTGTCCTGGACCGACTATATCGAATCCACTGCCTAAAAGGCGCACAAACACCTCTACTTCCCCAGGAAATTAAGGATGTTTAGCATGTCGCCATCTCAACGTACCAACTTCTACAGATGCATCGTAGAAAGCATCCTAGCAGGTTGCATCACTTCTCGGTTGGGAACAGGTTCGCCAAGACTGCAAGTAATTGCAGACTTTTGGACCAGTCCATCACACAGTCCAGAATCCCCACCATCGACTCCATCTGCACTTCAACATAATCAAGAACCTTTCTCATCCTGGTCATTGCCTCTTGTCTCCTCTCCCATTGACAGAAGATCCAGAAACTTGAAAGCGCATCCCACCAGACACAGGAACAGCTTCTTCCCCATTGTTTTCTGACTACCTAAAGGTCCTCCCATAAGTTAGAGGTAGTTCCAAACTTTCAACGTACCTTCATGACAGATGCAGGACATTTTCACACACAATCAACATTTTTTAACTGTATCTCGGACAATAATAAATCAACATCAAAATACCAACTTCTTCAAAGTACATTGATTTTCTGTGGAAGTGACATTTTGTGCTTGAGCAAGTGTGTGGCCAGAGAGGAGAAGATGCAAATTCATATTTTGTTTGTATTGCATTATAATCAGGTGAAACACAACCCAGGATATTAGGAATTAAAGGCCTTTTGAAAATCCAAGTGAACAACATCCACTGACTCTCCTTTGTCTATCCTGCTATTTACTTTCTCAAAGAATTCCAACATATTTGTCAGCCAAGATCTCCCCTTCTCATGCTTACTCTGGCCTCTTTTATCATGTGGTCAGAAATGTTCACAGGTTTGCTGGAACTTCTCTGACCAAATTCTAAAACAGACTTTTTAAAAGTCATTTCCAGTTAACTTTATCCGGAACAAATAAATGATACTTTGAAAGCAGTTGGGAATCAGGGTATGACTATGTTCCATTTGATTTTATGATATCTCATTCTTTATTGCCTTGGACCTATACCAACTACATCAGATTGAATCATCAAGTCAGTAACTTCTGTACAAATATTTATTATAACAAAAATGTATTTTTTAAGTTGATGTCAAGATAAATATCAAGTACAACATTCCTAGTCAACTATTTCATTTGTTAGCAAAATTCATTTTGCATATGTAATGTAACTGCTGCATTTTGAAATGAATCTGAACAGTCAGAACGAACATCTGGAAATATATCAATTCAACAAGTAGAATCTCATAATATCTTAACATTTACAGTCTTAATTTGTTTTGGTTTTGTACTGACTCATTGTTTTCCTTGCCACACTCTTACCGTAACTGTGAATGTGACTAAGACATCCAGCAATGCTGCTTTGATGATGATTACCAGGAGAAATGTACAGGGTCTCCAGCAGACATTCCCTCTGTTTGTCCTTTTGTTTTAAAGAGAGTTGCCCAACATCTGTTTTATATCTTTATGCACAATAACTACTTACGTTTCCAGAGTGATAATCATATATAGAACCATGCTGTCAATAAGTTCAGTGAGTGTAAATAATTCTTGTGAGGGATATGCCCTTGGAGGGGAACAGGATGATGGGGGGTTGGTGATTGTGGAGAATCAATTCATATGCCAAGGTCACATCTGTATATGCTTGTGCATAATATGGGTATGTTTGGCATGCCCTTCTTAATATGGTTGAATTTGAAATCTAACATTATGCTCCTGGTTTTACAAGGCTTTTAAGAGAATGGAAGATCTAAAATGAAACATTTAAGGAACCTAAAACCTCAAAAACAAGGTCTGGAAAATGATGATTATTGATTAACACATAATGTCAGTAGGAATGTGATCCTTAAAGGCGCTGAAGTACTGAAGGAGCTGTATACTTTAGTAGGGAGAAAAATGTAGGATCATTTGCAAGCAATGAGGGATAATCTTGCAGTATGAATGAGCAATGAGAATGCAGGGTGACTTGGACAGGTTGGGAGAGTGGGCAGATGCATGGCAGATGAAGTTTAATGTGGATAAATGTAAGGTTATCTACTTTGGTATAAAAAACAGGAAGACAGATTACTATCTAAATGGCGTCAAATTGGGAAAAGGGGAAGTACAACGGGATCTGGGGGTCCTTGTTCATCAGTCTATGAAAGTAAGTATGCAGGTACAGCAGGCAGTGAAGAAAGTGAATGGCACGTTGGCCTTTATAACCAGAGGAGTTGAGTATAGGAGCAAAGAGGTCCGTCTGCAGTTGTACAGGGCCCTAGTGAGACCACACCTGGAGTATTGTGTGCAGTTTTGGTCGCCTAATTTGAGGAAGAACATTCTTGCTATTGAGGGACTGCAGCGTAGGTTTACAAGGTTAAATCCTGGGATGGCGGGACTGTCAGATGCTGAGAGAATGGAGCGGCTGGGCTTGTACACTCTGGAGTTTAGAAGGATGAGGGGAATCCTATTGAAACATATAAGATTGTTTAGGGTTTGGACACGCTAGATGCAGGAAACATGTTCCCGATGTTGGCGGTGTCCAGAACCAGGGGCCACAGTTCAAGAATAAGTAGTAAGCCATTTAGAACGGAGACGAGGAAACACTTTTTCTCACAGAGTTGTGAGTCTGTGGAATTCTCTGCCTCAGAGGACGGTGGAGGCCGGTTCTCTGGATACTTTCAAGAGAGAGCTAGATAAGGCTCTTAAAGATAGCGGAGTCAGGGGATATGGGGAGAAGGCAGGAACACGGTACTAATTGGGGATGATCAACCATGTTCTCATTGAGTGGCGGTGCTGGCTCGAAGGGCCGAATGGCCTACTCCTGCACCTATTGCCTATTGTCTATTGTCTATTGTATTCAAGGAAATTATGAAATACTTGTCAGGAAGACCTTGGATATGTTATGACATGATTTGCATTTCAGCAATGGAGGAACTATTCCTCATGATTACCTAAACATCGCTGTGGACCAGTTTGTTCTTGCATTCAATTTGTTCATCATATTTATTTTACAGAAACATTTATTATTTAATAAGGATGACACTAAATAGAGGTTCAAATTATCCAAACTTTTGGAGTGAATGATATATTAGGAATGTTTAGGAAGGAACTGCAGATGCTGGTTTAAACAGAAGATATACACAAATGCTGGAGTAACTCAACGGGACAGGCGGCATTTCTCCAGAGATGCCTGAAGAAGGGTCTCGACCCAAAACATCACCCATTCCTTCTCTCCAGAGATGCTGCCTGTCCCGCTGAGTTACTCCAGCATTTTGTGTCTATATTAGGAATGTTCTCAGTTGTGCCAATAGGACTTGATGTTTCAATCCCTGTAGTAAGTCGGCACTCTTGATATTGGCAGTGGGATTGGAATGGTGAAAGGCAGGGTAGGTACGTCATCGGGGTCATCACATGGGCACCCTCCTTCTTAGATGTTTTATTGATAAGCCCACAACATCTCCAGAGGGCTCAACAATGATACCTGGCGTTCCAGGTACACCCCACTCAGTTCCATACCCTCCTGTCTACATCTTGCAGACCAGTTGTTATCTTTCCTTTTAATCCAAAGCCAATTGCTGCTTTTTTCTGATGAATTTGATAATTACTTGATTGTTTGTTGCAGGGAGCGACCCCTCACCCCCATTTTCTTCAATAGACTGGTCGTTGATATAGCAACGAATCCCCTGCATCCCACTTCTACAGGGAAAATCTTGGTCTTCCAGCTTCAGTTGCCAGTTCAGAGTACTTGGTCTTTTTCCTCTCATAAGCTACTTCAACACCATCTTCCCATGGTACTGTCAATTCCACAACGTGTGCCAACTTGGCTGTTGTGAACCACAGGACCATGTCTGGACGGGGTGTTGTAGCCACAATGTCTGGGAGAAACACAAGCTTTTTTTCCAAGTCCACTTCCATTTTCCAATTCCGAGCAGGCTGCAGAATGCTTGCATCCTTTGATGTTATCTGGTGCTCTGGAGGTTGGGCTGCTGGTACAAATGTTGTAAAGTGGACATTTCCTGCTGATGTTTGGGGGGAAGCATTTGTGGTCGTTCGCCTCTATTCCAACTGTCTGAGAACTTGGTTTTGCCACCATTGTAACTCCCAAATCGGAGCGAGCGGGATCTTCTCCGAACCACTGCTTCAGGTTCTGGGGTGAGGGTAGAACGTCATAAGTGGCTCTAATGACAAAACTTAGCCAAGAACCCTCCATTTGCCATACATCACGCCAGCTGAGGTTCCTCTTGTCCAGGCTCTCCCAATGGCCATTGACCCTGCTTGGCCATTGAGAAGGCCTTGGCATGTCGCTCTGCCTCCTCCTGTCTTCTCACCTCCTCCACCTCGAGCCGTCTCTTCTGCACTGATGTTGCCTTATGCCATTGAGGAGCTTTTGGGATGAGCCCGAGTCCGGCTCTCCCATGTTGGACTTGGCCAACCACATCCCTGAAATGAAGAGCAGACTTAGCGCTCTGAACGGCTTCAGATGTGGTCCACTTCCTCCCCGTTGCCACACGGGGGGCCGCTGTTCAAATAACAGTATCTTCAGATTCAGTGAGGGTCATGACTAGAGCCAGGATGTTTAGGCGCTAAAAATCTTTGAAATAGGCAGGCAAAAAGGCAAAATAAAATTACAAAAAAGGCACGAAAAAGGCAATTATTTACGAAAAAAGCATAAAAAGGCATGTATTTCTACCATCAAAATATGGTTAAAAATGATAATTATAAAGGTATACTACATTATTGCCTGGTTGCACATAACTACTAGCAGTTTTTTCAAATTATCTGGTGTTAAACTATGCCGTCAGACAGAATATGCTTCAGTTGTGAAAAACTTCTTTCTACCCCAGTTGAGGTGACTGGTGCATTCCTGAAACAAGCTACAAACTCTACATTCATGTTGATATCTTGTGCATTACAACTACCTTTGAGAAATTTAGCTATGTTTTGTACTTCTTCAAGATCTTTGTTAGCTAAACTCCCCCTCTCATATTTTCCTTGAATGTCTTCACCTACATCGCCAGGAACTTTAAGTACAAAGTAAAGCAAGTGAAGATGTAAACAACTGAGCAATAGTTGTGCTTTTTGACTTCTCCAATACTTCCGATGTCAAGAAATACTCCTTTGATGGTTGACCTGCCTCCAGTTTACCGATGACCACATTGGCAACATATCTCCCCACAGCATTGGTTGTCTCGTCTCGTCTAGTGAGATCCATATTTTGATGCATGCAACTTCATCTCTAATTTTCTGCACAACAATGTTGACGTTGCTGTCAACATAATTGTTCCATAATGATGACTCGCTCGGTATAGGTTCCTTTGTGTATTTCCTTAAAAAACCTCTGAGGGATTTGTTTTCCAATTTCCACAGTGGAATTCCAGCATCAATGAATGCTTTGCACAGATCACTCGAAAACTCATATTTGCGATTGGAGTTGTGAGGAGACAAGCTTGCGTATTTCCTACCTACTGTTTCTCTGCCATCGACTTGTGTTTAGCTGTCTGTACATGCTGGTAGTCGAAATATGTATTCTCATGATTCACTGCTCTCTCACATGCTTTGCAAAACTGCACACAGTTGTCTGTAGAGAATATATCACTCCTGTACACTCTCACCAAATCGTTCAGTTTTTTACAAGGCGTTGACTTGACTAGGCATTTTGACGCTTGCAGGGGTAGATTCTACAGGAGCGGGGATGCAGACCTCTACAGGCAGGCCAAGTACAAGCTGAGAAGAGGAATCAGAGCTGCCAAGGAAAGGTACTCTTGAAAAGTTGAGGAGCAAGTTCTCAGCAAATGACTCTTCTTCAGTGTGGAAGGGCTTGCAAGAAATCACAAGCTACAAGAGGAAAACCCCCCGCTCCTCGGGAAATTGTCAGCTGATCAATGACCTGAAAGAGTTCTACTGCAGGTTCGATAAACAGAAACTTAACCCTGGTACCCCACACCCTATCCTCAACCAATACTTCACACCTACTCACAGCTTGACTCCAGTTTGAAAAGACTAGATCCTTCCCAACCTACTCCTCCCCAATCACCACTTCATACCTACTTAAAGCATGACTCCAGTCTGCAAAGACTGGACCCTTTCCCACGCATCCCTCTCCAATCACAACTTCACACCCACTTGCAGCCGGGTTTTGCTCTGGTGCTGTAAATTATCTTGTAAGTTACGTTAAAATGGAAAAAAAGGCTGATTTAGGCACTCAATCGTGAAAAAGGCATTATCTACCTGAAATCAACAAAAAAGGCATGAAAAGGCACATGGCATTTATGGCAAAATCCTGGCTCTAGTCATGACCAACCTTGCTTTAGGGCATTTGAACTCTTCCACAAGTCCTGCAATGGCCAATTCCAATTTGCCACTCCTGTACAGTCCAACAGCACTTAAGCATCGTGGAAGTCCAAGCCACTGTTTCACATGTGTGCTGATCATTCTTTCCAGCTTTTCCACTTTGTTGGTGGGGATTTCATACACAGTTAAAGGCCACATGATTCTTGGTTGTATGCCAAACAGGAAGCATCACAGCTACAGTTTTCCCGGTAGCAAGGTCTTGTTTATGCGAGCTATGTGTGTGATGGTATCCTTTTTGAGTTGTTCAAACTGCTTGGTGTCTTTGAGCTTTGCATCATACCATCGGCCCAAGCTCTTCACTGGTATTTCTGAGACAGTTGGAACAGGTCAATATGAAATCTTTGATCCTTGACTTGACCTTTGACAATGGAGATGCTTCTGCACTTGCTGGGTTTGATCTTCATCCTTGCCCATGTGATGTTTTGATGAAGGTTTTCCAGAAGTCTCTTGGTGCAGGGGACAGTTGGCGTTAGTATTGTTATATCATCCATATAGGCTCGTATAGGTGGTAACCGCTGAGCACACTGTAGCCGTTTTTCTCCCACAACCCATTTTGATGCTCTGATAATGAGCTCCATTGCCATATTAAAGGTAAATGGGGAGATGGTGCACCCCACCATGATGCCTACTCCAGTGGTTGCCACACTGTGGTAAAGTCTGATGTCTCAGGATACAAATTGTAGGTTTATGGGAGATGTTAATTTTCATCACTGGGTTAAAAAAAAAGGGAATATTCCTAATATCTTGGGTTATGTTACTAAACACGATGACAGCCCATTGTATTAAAGGGACTAGCATGGTTAGAAGATTGGCTGACCGGCAGAAGGCAAAAAGTGGGAATAAAGAGGGCCTCTATAGTTGGCTGCCAATGACTAGTGGTGTTCCGCCGGGGTCGATGCTGGGGCTGCTACTCTTCACGTTGTATATTATTGATTTGGATCATGGAATTGATGGCTTTGTGGCCGTGTTTGCAGACTATATGGAGATAGGTGGAAGGGGCAGGTAACGTAGAGGAATCACCTGCCCTTCCACCTATCTCCCTATCATTTGCACACACAGCACAGTGTGTGGTCATGCACTTTGATAGTGGCTATAAAGGTGTAGACCGTTTTCTAAGTGGGGAAAGGATGCAGAAATCAGAGGTGCAAAGGGACTTGGAAGAGCTGGTGCAGAATTCCTAAAAGGTTAATTTGCAGGTTGAGTTGGGGTAAGGAAAGCAAATGCAATGTTGGCATTCATTTTGAGAGGACTAGACTATAAAAACAGAGATGTAATGCTAAGGCTATATAGGGCACTAGTCAGACTGCATTTGAAGCATTTGAAGCAGTTCCAGGCCCCATATCTGAGGAAGGATGTGCTTGTGTTGGAGAGGGTCCAGAGAAGGCTTATCAGAATGATCCTAGGGATGATTGGGTTGTGGGAGAATCTAGGACCAGAGGAGGAATTTCTTTAGCCAAAGGGTAGTGAATTGTGCAATTTGTTGCCACAGACTGCTGTGGAGGCCAAGTCTTTGGGCATTTTTAAAGCGGAGATTGAGAGGTTTTTGATTCATAGTTTAAGATGTGATTTGATCCCAAAGTTTATGGGGAGAAGGCAGGGAAATTAGGTTGAGAGCGAAAGATAGATCAGCCATGATTGAATGGCAAGCAGACTTGATGACCGAATGGCCTAATCCTGCTCCTATGTCTTATGAACTTAAAAATCTCTGTTGCAATTTAAACGCTACCCAATTACCAATCACAGAGGTAGAAAAATGTACATTAATTATTCAACAACCCATCATTGCCAATACTATCTTTGCAATCCAGCAGCACTATTAAAGGACAACACGATTTTACATATTTGCTGACTTTTTAGTGGTCCATGCGATTTCTAACCATCTCCATGTTGCTGCATTATCCTACATGAACTACCTGTGTATAACGGTATATTATACAATAAAGGGCAGAGTTGCAGATCTTATGTTTATGCGGTCATGAAAATCTGTTGGCAGAAAGTCAATAGCTCATTTTGCATCTCTCTCAATTTGATTTGTTTTCCTGGTAGCAAGGTCTTGTTGATGCGAGCTAGGTCTGGGATAGATCTTCAGAGATATGCACTGCCATCGCATCAATGTAGACAGATTCATATATCCTTAGCTTTCTCTTCCTGAAGTCAACAATCAGTTCCTAGGTCATGCTAACATTGAGAGCAAGATTGTTGTTATACACCATTCAATCAAATTATCAATCTCCCTCCTGTACTTGGATTCATCATTACCGGTTATTTGTCCACCAACAGTGGTATCATCCGTCAATTTAAAGATGGTGTTGGAGCTGTGCCTGGTTACACAGTCCTGGGTATAGAGAGAATAGAGACAGGAAACTGAGCCTTGAGGTACTCCTCTGTTGATGATCATTGAGGAGGAAGTGTTGAAATAATTTGAAATAATTTAATTGCCACACAACCAAGGTCGGTGGTATTTGGGTTGCCAGCAGCGGTACAATAATAAAGAACACAACCACAATAAAAATTTTACACAAACATCCACCACAGCATTCATCACTGTGGTGGAAGGCACAGAGCTTGGCCAGTCCTCCTCCATTTTCCCCCGTGGTCGGGACCTCCACCCTCCACAGCCGTTGCTGCGGGCGTCCAGATGGTAAGGGACAAAGTCAAAGTCAAGGTGAGTCCAGGATCGGCTCTTCCCAACCAGAGACCGCGGCTTCAGGCTGGTGTAGGCCGCAGGCCGGCGGTCAAAGTTTTAAAGTACCTGCCGTGCCGCAGTCGGAAGCACCGCAGTCTGCAGGGCCGGCGGTCGAAGCTCCCCTCCAGGGGTGATGTTAAGTCCATGCCGCACCCGCGGTAGAAGTTGGCCGCGGGACGGCGGTGGAAGCTTCTTCTTCCCCCCGGGTCCTCCACGTGAGATCCCGGGCTGTAGACGCCGCACCAGCTGGAGTTCTGCAGACTGCGGCTTCAGGATGCCGGCTGCCGCGGGCCAGCGTAACGGAGCGCTCCCCTCCAGCGAGGTCTCACCCGCTCCGCGCCGAGAGTCCACGCTGTGCCCGCCGCTGAAGCTCCGGGCACGTCTCCGGGAAAGTCGGCGCCGATCCATGCTGTTAGGCCACGGGGGAGGCGACCTGAAAAAGTCGCCTCTCCATGGAAGAGGCGGCCGAAACGGTTTCCCCCTTACCCCCCCACACCACCCCCCACACTTAACACACAAAGAAACATTAAAAACAGACTTTTAAACATACTAAAAAAATTTAAAAAGTTGAAAAAAGACGGACACGCTGCCGACAGGCTGCTGCCAGTGCAGCGCCCCCTACCGAGATATACCGTTGCCAATTCTTAAACCTGAAATAAATAGCTACAAGTGGGTTCTCCCAAATAATTTCTTCTGATAGTTTATAGATTTTCCACCCATTGGCTAGGAATTGCTTGATATTTAAACTTGAAACTCCTATTTATCGACTATACTGCTCAACTTTCAATACCATAATCCCATCCAAACACATCCCCATGGTCCGGGAACTAAGAATTAGCTCCCTCCTTTGCCACTGGATCCTGACTTGCAGACCCACAGACCTAAATTAATGAGGATAGGTTGGCTCAATGAGGAGACAACATCTCCTCCACAATAATTCTGAAAATTGCTGCCCTGCAAAGATGCATTGGCAATATCCTTTTATACTCCCTATACACAAACAACTGTATGGCCAAATTTGGCTCTAATTCCATCTACATGTTTACAGATGACACCACTGTGGTGGGCCCAATCATGAACTATGACATCACAGAATACAGGAAGGAGATAAATAACTTAATGACATGGTGTCGGGCCAATTACCTCTCTGTCTCTCTCTCTCTCAATGTCGGCAAGATGAAGGAGCTAGTTATTGACTTCACAAAGTCTGGTGGAGTACATGTTCCAATCAACGTCAATGGTATAGATGTGGAAATGGTTAAGAGTTTCAAATTCCTTGGCATTAATAATACCAATGATCTATCATGAACCCACCAGATTAATGCACAGCCAGGAAGGTGCACCAAAGCCTCTACTTCCAGAGAAGAATGAGGAAATTCAGCATGTCTCTCGTGACTCCTACAAACATTAACAGAAGCACCAGAGAAAACATACTGTCGGGTTGCATCACATCTTGTTTTAGGAACAGCTTTGCCCAAGACCACAAGAAATTACAGAGTTGTTGATATAGCCCAGTCCATCAGACAGACCACATTTCCCACTAATGATTGCATCTACACTTCACACTGCCTTGAAAAAGCAGCCAACATAATCAAAGATTTGTCCCACCCTAGTAATTCCTTTATCTCCCTGCTCCCATCCTGCAGAAGCTTGAAAGTGTGCACCACCAAACTCAGGAACAGCTTGTTCCCCTCAGTTATCAAGCTTCTGAACAGTACTTCCGTAAGCTGGGGTACAGTCCAATTCACCTCTACTCTATTGAGGACATTGGACTTTCTCTATGGAACTGATTTGGACGGGTTGGCATAGTGGCCCAGCTGGTAGATCCCTTGCCTCGCAGCACTAGAGACCCAGGTTCAATCCAGACCTTGGGTGCTGGTTGTGTAGAGTTTGCACATTCTTCCTGTGACTGCATGGATTTACTCCCATATCTCAAAGACATGTAGGTTTGTTGGTTAATTGGTCTCTGCAACAAATTGCTCCTAATGTGGAGGCAGTGAGATAACATATGACTGGTATTGATGGGTGAGCGAAGGTCGGTGCGGACTCGTTGGGCCTGTTTCATGCTCTATCTCTAGAGAAAAATTAAACTGCAATGCTCTACAATGCTGAGAACTATATTCTGCACTCTGTATCTTCCCCTTTGCTCTATCTAATATATTTGATTTGACTTGATTGTATTTATGTATGATATAGTTAATCAGTTTGAATACAAAACAAAGATTTTCACTGTACCTTGGAACACATGACAATAATAAACCTATGCCTAAACCTCAACTTTCACGTCACTTTCACCCTTTGCTTTGTTTCTACTTTATTCTGACTCAGAGCAGTTACATATAATCAACACAAGAAAATTACCTTAATTTCAATTATTTTGTTGTATGTGATTATGTGTTCCCAACATGATGTGGAGTGTTGTTCCCTCCTTTTGTTTATATTTTGCTTGTGATTTATGACATCCAACCTAGTTCCTCTCTGAGATTATGAACTGACTCATTTCTGTGTTAGAGCAAGAGAGGTTATGGAAGTCCTCGATCTCCTCATGCTTTGGCCTGCAGTGGCATTGTTTCTGAACTAGCCTTGTTCTGTTTGCATTCTGCAATATTTTGCCCATTCTATTTTGAGAAACAAACATGTCATTTGTGACTAATATAAGCCTTTCACCAGTGCTGATGTTCTCTCAACACATCCATTGATCATAGAGGCAGAGTTTGAAAAGCTATGGGCTCTGTGAACCCCTAGCCCAAGGTTATTCGCCTACTTCTCTCCAAGAATAATGAATGGTCAATAATGCATCTTTAAGATGCTAACATACGGACTTAAAGGCAGCATTGTGAGTATTCTAACAATTAAACAAAAAGGAATTTTGTTCCACGAGGGATGCATCACGAAAGGCTTCTTTGTAGCAGCTACAAGAGTTTCCTTGTGCTCTGTCAGTGCAGGAATTGTTAATATCAGTCTTGACTCAATGGTTATACTCTTGCCTCTGAATCAGACATTTGGGTCCAAGTTCTGTTTCTGGACTTGAACTCATGAACAAAGCAGACAACTGCATTGCATTTGGTGTTGCCTTACAGATATGATATTAAACCAACCCTTTGGCTGACAATTAATGTACAGTAGATGACGTCATGTTGCTTTTGAATTAGAGCAGGGAAATTATCTCCACTCTCTTAGCCAATATTTAACCCTCAGCTAACATCAATTCAACTATTTCACATACAACATATAATCTAATTTCTGTCTGTGGTACCTCACTGTGTAAGTATGACCTGCTGTATTTGCATAAACAACACAATTTCATCTTAAATTAATTTTGAAGGGTCTCGACCCAAACGTTCCCTCTCCCCTGACTCTCAGTCTGAAGAAGAGTCTCGACCCGAAACATCACCGATTCCTTTTCTCCAGAGCTGCTGCCTGACCCACTGAGTTACTCTGGGATTTTGTGTCTATCTTCTGTAATGCATTAACTGTGAGGTATTCTAAAGATGTAAATGATATGAATGCATATTATTTCTATTCAGTAGTATACACAACCAGGTCACAGTTTTCTTTAACCTTGTATTCTCATGTTAACCATGCGAATGAGCCTGCTCAGAAAGCAATTACTAACTGCGAACAGGTATGGTTGCCCCAATTTCCAGACATTGAAGGAGCACTGATAAAATTGATTGACTCAACTTGTTCTTCCACAGTATTCTGGATATTTTTTGGTACTCCTCGGGTTCCTCACCTACATTCTTCTTGATGTAAGGTAGACAAAAATGCTGTAGAAACTCAGTGGGTGAGGCAGCATCTATGGAGCGAAGGAATAGGTGACGTTTCGGGTCAAGACCCTTCTTCAGACTGATGTGGAGGTGGGGGTGGGAAGAAGAAAGGAAGAGGCATGGACAGCAGGCTGTGGGAGGGCTGGAAAGGGGATTTTTCCAGCTTCTGCAGTTCTTTCTTAAACATTTCTTCTTGATGTACATCAGCCATGCGTGACAGGAGGATGATTACAATCTACGATGCGTTGAGGAGCCGCTTGACTGCTGACATTAATTCATACTGTTCCTTTGTTTCTAGGGAAAAGGGAAAAAACAAAATGTTAAAATACTGCTAGCTAATTACTTTCATGCTTGACTTTCCTTGTAATTGTGTGAAGGTTACTCACATTTCGAGAGTACTTGTGTGAAACTATTCTGGGGGCAGTGCAACTTGATGACACGAGCATTGTGGAGCAATCTATAAAGGGTCTGTCTCACTTTCACGACATAATTCACGACCTTTTTTACTCGTGGACATTTTTCATCAGGCTAGAAAAAACGCCCCAACCTACTTGATGCCACAAGTACCTACGACTAGCATCACGACCTCCTACGACCTACCTACGACCTCCTATGACCTCGTGACGACCATGCTGCGAGCATGTCAAGGGCAAACACTCGGCAGAGGTCGTGAATTAGGTCGTGAAAGTGGGACAGGCCTATAACATGGAACATGGAACAATACAGCACAGGAACAAGCTATCTGGCTCAGCATGTCAGTGTTTCATGTGTGTTTATGTAGTTGTCCAAACGCCTCTTGAATGTTGCTACCCTGTCTGTTTCCACCACCTCACCTGGCAGTGGGTTTGAGGTACCTACTATGCTCCTTGTAAAAAAAATAAGCCTCATAAATCTCCTTTAAACAATCTGCCTCTCATCTTAACGTAATGCTCAGTAATGTACAGTAAAAAAATACTTTCTACTGTATCCAAGGTAGACAAAAATGCTGGAGAAACTCAGCGGGTGAGGCTGCATCTATGGAGCGAAGGAATAGTTGACCTTTCAGGTCGAGACCCTTCTTCAGACTGATGTGGGGGTGGGGGTGGGGGGGGGGTGGGGGGTGGGAAGAAGAAAGGAAGAGGCGGAGACAGTAGGCTGTGGGAGAGCTGGGAAGAGGAGGGGAAGGATGGGGAAAACAAGAACTACCTGAAATTGGAGGCCAATGTTCATACCGCTGGGGTGTAAACTATCCATACAAAATATAAGGTGCTACTCTTCCAATTTGTGGTGTGACTTACTCTGGCCACGGATGAGGCCCAGGACAGAAAGGTCGATTCGGAATGGGAGGGTGAGTTGAAGTGCTGAGCCACCAGGAGTTCAGGTTGGTTAATGCGACTGGCCCACTGCAGACTGCAGGAGTACGTGCTGAGGGACACCATGAAGCTCAATGCAGCCAACGCCAAGACTCGGTGGGGGAGGACCACAGTCTTGGGTCCTTCCGCTGATAGACATGGGGGGCAGGGAGTGGTGGAGACGCCCCTCAAAATAAGGGAAGGGATTCCATACCAGTGGGCCACATGAGTGGCAAGGGTGTGGGGTTAAAAAAAACACAAATAAAAAATAAATAAAATAATTGTGATTTGGGGAAACTGTATTGTATGTATGTATAGCCTCCGAGAATGTCGGATGGAGTTTTGTAAGGATCATGTATTGTATATATTTATTTTTCGAATAAAGTCTACTTTGAAATAAAAAAATTAAAAATATTTTAAAAAGCAATCGCCAAGCCTGTGCTTGGTCTCACCGATGTAGAGGAGTTGACACCTAGAGCAGCAGATGCAATAGATAATGATCACATTGAATGGTGGTGCTGGCTCGAAGGGCCAAATGGCCTACTCCTGCACCTATTGTCTATGAGGTTGGAGGAGGTGCAGGTGAACCTCTGCCTCACCTGGAAAGACTGCTTGGGTCCTTGGATGGAGTCGAGGGGGGAGGTAAAACGACAAGTGTACCATTTCCTGTGGTTGCAAGGGAAAGTACCAGGGGAGGTTTGGGTGGGAAGGGACAAATTGACCAAGGAGTTAAGGAGGGAGCAGTCTCTGCAGAAAGCCGAAAGGGGAGGAGATGGGAACATGTGGCCAGTGGTGGGATCCTGTTGGAGGTGGTGAAAATGTCGGAGGATTAGCAGTTGTATGTGATGGCTGGTAGGGTGGAATGTGACGACAAGGGGGGGCTCTGTCCTTGTTACGAGTGGGGGGGATGGGGAGTGAGAGCAGAGCTATGGGATATAGAGAGACCCTGGTGAGAGCCTCATCTATAGTCGAAGAAGGGAATCCCCGTTCCCTAAAGAATGAGGACACTGATGCCCTGGTTTGGAACACCACTGTATCTATGACTCTCATCATTTTATATGTAGAATATGACACATTTTTTCTGTCCTTTCGCATAAATGCCAATCTCGTTTGCTTCCTTCGCAGGATGCTGACAATTTATTGATGCTGACCAATGGAAGTTGGGCAAATCCTGCCTCTGCCCTCAGTGGAATTTTCCCGCACATGTTGCTGCTGTAAGGGAGACCACCACTGTTCTCCAGAAAACAATTATTATGAAATCAGTGGCATCCAAAGACTGGCAAATTTCAGAAGCTAATAGGATAGCACTGATTTCACAGGGATTCCTGTCCTCAGCTTGCATTTCTCAGAGTAGCAACCCATGATGAAGTGCTCCTGGGAGGGAGCAGCACCGCAGAGGATAACGGAGTTGCGAAACGTGGAGTGGCAGGAAATGGGCAAAGTAATGAAGAGGCGGTGAGGATACAAGTATTTAAAGAAAGTAACAAAGAAAGAGCCCCAGAAAGAGCCCCAACTAACGGTAGAGGGGAGAAAAGTATTAGCTTACTTAGACCCAATTATAGAATAATAAAAATTAATTCAAGGGAGAGGGTTGAGGAAGAGAAATATGCCTGGTGCTCACTGATAAAATTAAGTAACAACAAAAATAAATACTTTCGAGACTACCCTCTCATTCAGAGGGTAAATCCCTATGGTTTTGGTCTTGGTTTTTCATTAAATAAGGCCAAAATGTAAGGTATATTTTTGGCTTAGATTTTAACAAGATCAGACTCAACTGCACACTTATATTTGCTGTTCTATTTCAGTTTTGGCTTCTCAAGATTGCCAGAGAATTTTCTCGCTTTGTGCTAATGTTCCAGTTTGACATTTATGGTTCCTTTAATCTTTCTAGAATGGCCTCCATGTAACAGCAAAAATGCCAAATAACTTGCCATTCTATGATTTCACAGTGTTTTCATGTGACCAATATTGATGTTGCAATTCCACTGGGTGAGACCAACACAGAATGTGCAGCAGCTAATGTTTTATTGCAGCAGTTGAAATCAATAGCATTGCATTTCAGCCAAACATGCTAAATAATGGTGGCAAAGTTCAAATAATACTCAACATGAAAATTTAAAAAAGAGCAGTTTCACCAAGACCACTCGGCTCCAAACCTCAATACATCCTAGATCCAAACATAGGTCAAAAAGTTTAATCCCAGAGGTAAGTTTAGACTAACTGCCCTTGATATCAAGGTAGCACTGGACTTTGTGTGACAGTAAGGAGCCTTGGTAAAACTGAACCGTCCCACAAGGACCGTTGCATTGCACAGCAGGCCTGGCTCGGCCACCGTGGAACTGGGAAACTTGCCCGAAGTGGGAAACCGCCAAGCCTGAAGACAGAAGCCACCGTGCCCAGTCCCTGCTCACCCCGAGGACTGGAGGACAGGAGAGGCAAGTGGAGAGAGTCGGGGATGATGGATGTAACTCATGCAAGAATAAAGGACCAGTGAGAGGAACCAGGATCCTACCTTCTGCAACCTCAAGATCTCTCGCGGGAGGCATCCCTGGGACAATAAAAGACTGAATGGTTGCCAGGCGAGTAGAGGGATGACGGTTCACTGGATGATCTGGATGGAGGAGATGGTTGCAATAGGCCTTTATGATTCAGCTGCAGCTTAGACTTTGAAAATGGCGCCAAACCTGGTGACTTTTGTATATGGTCTCAGTTGGCTTTTGCAATACACTTCGTACTTAATCTGGGATTATGTTTATCTATAGTAGTAATTTATTGAATTGTACACAAAAAAATAATTTCACTGTACCTCGGTGCATGTGATAATAAGGAACCATTGAACTATCAGGGAAAAAATCCAGTGGTTGGAATAATACCACCCAGAAAGGGAGATGATTGTGGTTGTCAAAGGTCAATCATACCAACCTCAGGATATAACTGCTGGTGTTCTTTGGTGCAGTCTTCAGTTTTTCATCAATGACCTTCCTTTCATCACGAGGTCAGAAATAAGGATATTTGCAGATGCACAATGTACAATTTGTACCATTTGTAACTCCTTAGCAAATGAATCAATCCATGTGTACATGCAGCAAAGCCTAAACAACATTAAGGTTGGGTTAATAAGTCAAATATAATATTAATGCAGCAAAGTCCCAGGAAATGACCAGCTCCATCAGGAGAGAATCTGACCACTCATCCTTTATACTCAATAGCATTACAATCACTGAATGAATCACCATCGATATCCTGGGGATCACCAATGACCAGAAATGGGAGGCACAGTGGCACAGTTGGTAGAGCTGTTGCCTCACATCGCCAGAGATGTGGGATCAATCCTGACGGGTGCTGACTTTGGCATTTGCACTTTTTCCCTGTGACTGCGTGGGTTTCCTCCAGGTGCTCCGGTTACCTCCACATCCCAATGATGTGCAGGTTTGTAGGTTAATTGGCCTCTATAAATTGCCCCTAGTGTGTAGGGAGTGGATGAGAAAGTGGGATAACATTGAACTCATGTGAATGGGCGATTGATTTTGATGTGGACTCAGTGGGCAGAAAGGTCTGTTTCCAATCTGTATCTCTAAACTAAAAGCTATATTAAACCAGCACCACAATATAACCAGCCGTTGGCTACAAGAGCAAGTCAGAAACTAGTTATTTTGTGGTGAGTGGCCCTCCCGCTGACACACCCAGACCGTTTCTATCTACAAGGCACAGATCAGGAGCATCATACTTTCCATTTACTTGGAAGAGACCTCTCAAAAAAACACAAAACCACCCAGGACAAAGCAGCCCATTTGCTTACCATTCCACCGAACACACTAAACATTGATTTCCTCCATCACCAGTGCAGGAGGCTGCAGTGCATTCTATGTACAAAGTGCACTATTGCTATTTGCTTTGTCTACTCCCAACAGCATGTCACAAACCTGAAAGCACAAATCTGCCACTAAGAAAGGGAAGAGGAATAGACACACAGGAACACCATCATTTGCAGATTTCCCTGCAGGCAAAATCCTGATTTGGAAATATATTACTTGTCCTTAATCTTCACCATGGGAATACTTTTTCCAGAGGACTGTAGCAGTTCCAGAAAACTATTCACTACAACCTTTTCAATAGAAAACTTTTCACTAGCCTTGCTCCTGAAAAATGAATAAATAGAAAAATACTGCAACGGAACCAGACTTGGTAAGCACAACTTTTGCAAGGTTAAAAAATAACCCTGAGTATTATATTGAAAATATAATAGTATATTTATTAGATGTGTTGTTGCATTTATGTGCTTGTAAAGCTGCAGCAAGTAAGAATTTCATTAGTCCAATGCCAAGAGCCACATAATCGATCCAGTGCAGCCAATACGCTACCCCTAAAGTGAGAAATTAAGAAATGTCTAACTCCTTATTCATAGATGACATGATATTTTCAGAGATATGAGACTTTAATGCTGCAAGATTTCACCAGACTGTAGTGACACGTTGTGTGCTGTCCCAGAGAGATTCTATTATTATCCAGTACAATCATCCCACAATTTTACTTGTGCTTGATTATATTCATGGTATGATTTGCCTGGATGTCATGCAGAACAAAGCTTTTCACTGTGTCTCATTACACATGACAATATTAACTAAACTAACCTAAACTAGCTGAAACAAAACTAAATTCCTGAATGAACTAATATAACACTAATTTGCAATATATTTGGTCCACAATGTCCTTCTATACTCTGTGATGTGAGGAGAAATTGAATAGACTGGGTCTTCATTCTCTAAAATTTAGAGAAAAGTCTATTGACATACCATACATAAAAATCTTGGAGGAAAGATTCCCCTAGCTACGGATTCAAAACTAGGAATGACAGTCTCAAAATAAAGATTAGACCTCTTCGGACAAAATAAGGAGATTCAGTCACAGATTGCCTTCAAAACAGAGATCTATAGATCTCTGGATACTAAAGAAATCAAGATTTATCGGGATAGGCCAGAAAACTGGTACAGAAATTATTAGGTACAGAATTATTGCATTGAATGTCAGAGCTGGTTTGAGGACAAACAACCTACACGTGCATCTACTTCTTCTATTCCTTTATTCTGAGAATTATGTTTGGAGCATATTAGACAAATGTAAAGTTTGTCCGTTCAGACATCTCAGTGGTTGTATTGAAAACAACAATGTTTTATTATGCCTAAAAATTAAGAACGTAACATAAGAAATAAAATCAGGAGAATTCTAATCAGTTTCTCGTGCCTGCTTGGTCATTCAATGAAATAATAGTTTTTCTGTTAGTTAGGGGGAGGAAGCTGGAGAAGAGGGGGAATACAGAAAGTAAGGGTTACTTGAACTGGGAAAATTAAATGTTTATACCATCAGGGTGTAGACTACAAGCGGAATGTGAGATGTCATTCCTCTAATTTTCAATGGACCTCACACTGGTAGTGCAAACGGGTGAGGAGAGTCAAGTCTGTGTGGGAATGGGGAGTTGAAATAGCATGTGATTGGAAGCTTATGCCCCTGTCCCACTTAGGAAACCTGAACGGAAACCTCTGGAGTCTTTGCGCCCCACCCAAGGTTTCCGTGCGGTCCCAGGAGGTTTTTGTCAGTCTCCCTAATGATCGAAAGTGGATTCCGCTTCTTCTATGTTCCGGCGATTATTTCAAAAAATTCAAAAACGGCCGCAATTAAAAATAGGTTGCCGTTTTAAAAATCGGTGATTTTTTACTCGAAGCCGGAGGTGGTTGCCGGAGGTTGCCGGTAGTGGAAGGTAAGACCTTTTTTTCACCCAGTTTTATTCCACCAGGGAGGTCTTACCTTCCACTACCTGCAACCTCTGGCAACCACCTTCAACTAGCATCGCAAGTCGTAGATCTGTGGGTGAGTGCTTGCTCCCGGCTCTCCTGGGAGAGGTAAAGATTCACATGCTTTCGTTATGTCCACCTTTACATCGGCGATGTCACCTCTTCTTCCCATATCCACACCAATCTGTCCATCTTCGGTGTCCCCACTGCCAGGGTGAGGACCCATGCAAACTAGAGGAACACCACCTTATATTTCAGTTAGGTTGTCTGCAACCCAATAGCATGAACACTGAATTCTCCAACTTCAGGTAACTCTTATCTTCTGTGTTTCCTAACAAACACCCACCCCCCTCCCCACTCTCTCTTTCCAAACCACCTTCTCATTTTTATCCCCTTTTCCATATCCCCTCCTCAGCCTCATTATCCATTTTGAACTGCTCCCTTTCCAGCTTCCATCCACTTATGTGAATCTTTGCCTCTCCACTTACTACCCGCATATTTCACCCGAGATCCTCTTTCCTATAAGGTTCTGATTCCATCTGTCTTTCGCTCCAAATTTAATCATTCTCATTATCACCTTCCTTACTCCCCATCACTGGCAGCCTTTGTATTCTCACTTACCACCTCCCAGAGGATGTCTTCAGTCTTTAGAGACACTGTGTGTAAACGGGCCCTTCAACCCACCGAGTCCATGCTGACTAGCGATAACCCTGTACACTAGCACTATCCTGCACACCAGGGACGTTTTTGCAGAAGCCAACCAACCTACAAACTTGCGTGTCTTTGAAGTGTTGGAGGAAACCAATTTTCTATCCATGTCAGCACTCTACCCCCAATACCTAGTGGGCAAAATTAGGGCACATGGTATTGGGGGGTAGAGTGCTGACATGGATAGAAAATTGGTTGGCAGATAGGAAACAAAGAATAGGGATTAACGGGTCCCTTTCAGAATGGCAGGCAGTGACTAATGGGGTACCGCAAGGCTCAGTGCTGGGACCGCAGCTATTTACAATATACATCAATGATTTGGATGAAAGGATTCAAAGTAACGTTAGCAAATTTGCAGATGACACAAAGCTGGGTGGCAGTGTGAAATGTGAGGAGGATGCTTTGAGAATGCAGTGTGACTTGGACAGGTTGGGGGAGTGGGCAAATGCATGGCAGATTCAGTTTAATGCGGATAAATGTGAGGATATCCACTTTGGTAGCAAAAACAGAAAGGCAGATTACTATCTAAATGGTGTCAAGTTGGGAAAAGGGGAAGTACAACGGGATATGGGGGTCCTTGTTCATCAGTCTATGAAAGTAATCATGCAGGTACAGCAGGCAGTGAAGAAAGCGAATGGCATGTTGGCCTTTATAACAAGAGGAGTCGAGTATAGGAGCAAAGAGGTCCTTCTGCAGTTGTACAGAACCCTACTGAGACCATACCTGGAGTATTGTGTGCAGTTTTGGTCCCCTAATTTGAGGAGGGACATTCTTGCTATTGAGGGAGTGCAGCGTAGGTTTACAAGGTTAATTCCCGGGATGGCGGGACTGTCATATGCTGAAAGGATGGAACAGCTGGGCTTGTATATGCTGGAGTTTAAAAGGATGAGAGGATATCTTATTGAAACATATAAGATTGTTAAGGGTTTGGACACGTTAGAGGCAGGAAACATGTTCCAGATGTTGGGGAGTCCAGAACCAGAGGCCACAGTTTAACAATAAGGAGTAAGCCATTTAGAACGGAGACGGGGAAACACTTTTTCTCACAGAGAGTTGTGAGTCTGTGGAATTCTCTGCCTCAGAGGGCGGTGGAGGCAGATTCTCTGGATGCTTTCAAGAGAGAGCTAGGTAGGGCTGTTAAAAATAGTGGAGTCAGGGGATATGGGGAGAAGGCAGGAACATGGTACTGATTGGGGATGATCAGCCATGATCACATTGAATGGCGGTGCTGGCACAAAGGGCCGAATGGCCTACTCCTGCACCTATTGTCTATTGTCTATTGAAACCGGAGCACGTGGAGAAAACCCACGCGGTCAGTTCGAATGTACAATCTCCGTACAGACAGCACCCATAGTCAGGATCGAACCCAGGGTCTGGCGCTGTAAGGCAGCAACTCTACTGCTGCACCAGCGTGCCGCCCTTCTCCCCACTCAGCTCCATCTACCTTCTTTGTCTTAGAGACTAATACCTGCCTCTGTCTCACAACTTCACCCCACACCCTACCCCTACCCGGTTCCATCTGCCCATCATACTTCATCCTCCACTGGCCACTGTCTAACCACTTCCCTTCTCTTCTTTATACTAGCTATCTTCCCTCACCACTGTGCCAAACGTTGATGATTCTGCTATCGTATCAGCCGCCGCCGCCACCACCTCTGGCAGCGGGTTCCAGGTTCTGTGTACAATTCTTGACTGCACATTTCTTTAAAAGTTTCCCTTTCTGATCTGAAGACTATGCCCTTTAATGTGTGACATTTCCATCCCAGAAAAATTATTCTGACCGTCTACCCTATCTATGTCTCTCATAATTTTATGAACATTTATCAGGTCTCCCCTCAGCCTCCGACACTCCTGAGAACACAACCCATGTTAAACTAACCTTTCCTTTTAGCTAATCCTGGCAGCATCCTGATAAACCTCCCCTGCACCATCTCCAAAGCCTTCACATCTTTCCTGTGATAGGGCGACCACAATTGCATGCAATACTCCAAATGTGGCCTAACAGTATTTAATATTAAACTATTTCAGGTTGGTGGCCCAACCTTGGTGGTTTTGAATGTGCTTTGAAGAAATAGGCCACAATAAAGCCTTATCACTCGAACAATGTGAGGTTTGATTCCTAGTCTATGTTAAATAGAAAATAGGCGCAGGAGTAGGCCATTCGTCCTTCGAACTAGCACCGCCATTCAATATGATCATGGCTGATCATCCAAAATCAGAACATCATTCCTGCTTTCTCCCCATATCCCTTGATTCCGATAACCCAAGGAGTTATATCTAACTCTCTATTGAATACATCAATGTTGTATTTTTTTTCCAATCTGAAATGATTTGATTACCTGAGCTTAACAGGCTTCATGGGGAGAAATTAACCTTGGTTCGTCCGGTTTCCATTAAACTAACCACCAGGGGCGCTGGGGAGATGGCCTGCCCCGCCGGCATTTTTTCGTTTTTTTCACCTTTTTGTTATGTTTAGCGTCTGTTAAAAGTTTGTTTTTATGTTCCTCGGTCTGTTTTATGTGGGGGGGGGGGGGGGGGGGGTGTAGGAGTCACTGTGGTGGATGTTTATGTTAAAATGTGTTTTTAAGTCTGTTGCTTTTAATTGTATGACTGACCTGGCCAGTGAAATTCCTTGTATGTTGCAAAACATACTTGGCGAATAAAATTTGATTCTGACTGTAAACAATTTCGCAATCACAGGTCCACACTCTGTTAGCCCTATGATACATAGGAAGTATATTTGACATATTGACATAGGTCATTTGTTTAGGTGAGGTACATGAGCATTGCTGGTACACATAAAAGGTTTACGGGAGTGTAGAGAAATAAATTAGCTAAAAGTGGAGTCATTTAACAAAATATTTACAAAAAACTATAGTATTTTTGGTAAAGTTATTTTTTGCTGTTATTAATAAATGCTGGACATATTGATACAATACTTAAACCATGAGAGGATATCAACAAAAACCTACATAAAGCAAACCATTATTTCTTTTAAAGGCACATTTAATTTCGAGGTAAATGTCATTATATTAAATTGAAAGTGATGATTTATTAGGGTTGTATGCCTGAGGGAAGTTTGATGTTCCACTTATCATCAGCTGCCCGATTAATCATTGCCATGTTGTAAAAACATGTGCGATCAAGTTCAGTCAGGTCTGATAATTATTAAATCACTTATATTGACCATTTACCTGATGGTTTTGTGAGCGAGCTTTAGTACAGAATGAAACTAAAACGTCTGAAGAAGGTTCTCGACCCAAAACATCACCCATTCCTTCTCTCCAGAGATGCTGCCTGTCCCGTTGAGTTACTCCATCTTTTTGTGTCTATCCTCGGTTTAAGCCAGCATCTGCAGTTCATTCCCACATAAAACATTCACAGTCTATGTTGAAATACAGTAGTTAAAACAGCTAAGCCACTAATAATGCACCACAAGTGGCTTATGGAGGGGAATAATTACCCAAGGCTTCATTGTCCAGAGGTGGTATTGGTGTTGGTATTGGTTTGTTGCAGTGCTGTGGTTCAGTGAAACACTTTTGTTTGCATACTACCCAAGTAAATCAAATCATACCATACATGAGTACAATCAAGTACAATAGGTAGTGCAAAGAGGAAAATACCAGAGTGGAAAATATTGTTTACAGAATTGAGTAAGTCCAATGTCCACAATAACGTAGGTTGGAAGTTCAGGACCATACCCAGCTTATAGAAACACCTCCATGCACCATAATTGGCATTTCTGGAGAACTAGCATGTCTCTTCATCTCTTTATAAACTAGGTCATGAAGGAAATAGACCTCAGACATTTTGTTAACTACCAAATGAGGTTGAATCAGTCTGCTTTGGTCTTGGTATGCTCCCATTCCTTAAGATGAATTTCTGATTTCTGTGTTCCTTATTACAAGGGCGGCTTTTTTTGCATTCCCGTAATTTACAAGAGCGCACTTTAAAACCCTCTCAAAAGTCCCCCTAAAAATGTGGTGTCTAGGCCAGACGATGCAGCCAATCTCAATCTCATCGGGACTTCCGCACCGATACTCTAGTTGAATTTGCCCTTATGGGGCTTTGGAACTCGGGCCCGGAGGAATCCTGATTGTATTGTGGTAACTTGATTTCAACAATTCTCTAATCCACTGATTTAAATGTATTGTATTTTTAGGGCATACAATATTGATCTTAGCTTTTAGCTGAGTTAGGCAAAATATAATTTAATTACATAGAATAAAAGAATAATTGCTTAGAATAAAGGAAACCAAAGACAGAAATCACAACTGGAAACTACAAAGCTAGCAGGCAATTAGAAGGAAAGGTAGAATAAAAACTGTAGAGAAGGCAGGTACATTTCAGCATGAGAATTAAAACCTTTTAACTTCTTTTCCACTGTTCAGTGACATGTTCAGTATTTTTTTTTGAAAATCTGGACCTGAAGTGCTTGTGAAGCAGGATAGACTCTGAGAAGATGGAGAGAGAATAGAGAAGGACAAGAAAGGCTCTCAGCAAGATGCACAGGGTGCTTAGGGAACAATTGTCAATGGAGTTTTAATATCACCTTATCACCGGGCAACATGTCAGAAAACAATTGTGGTAGGAAGAAAAACCAATCCCAGCTGGAGAATGGATGAACAGCTAAACAGCTCTGCATTTATAGTTCAGATAAGTAAATGGCCACATTAACAATGTACAAGACATGAATGCAGCGCAAAAATTCCTTTGTGAAACTCACCTGCACTTTGCACAATGAAATCATTTTCCATGTGCTTGTCAATGCTTGCTAATAATGAGGGGGTTAGAAGGAAAGGAAGAATGCTGTGTCAACATTTCATATATTTCAATAGCAAATGCACTATTTTTTAAACATTTTTTTAAAATCACTGCACACTTTTTTTTCAAACAGGAAACAATTTAAGTAGTTTTAGATAAATAAGCTCAATTCAGACTTCCAACATTTCCTGCTCTAGCATGAATTTCATTGGCTGAGACAAAATTACTGTGAAGTGGTAAGAAACAACATTCAGATATTTATCATGTGTACTTATTCCAAGTTCAGAACTGAGCCCTGACAACACCCAGGGACATACATTTTAGTTTTGTAATATTTGTTGAAGTAAAAATGCAGGCAGCAGAAAATCCCTGTCAGTTGCACAAAATAAATCGATCTAGCAACACAGTGATTTGAGAAATTGACCAGAACATAGCAGCATAACATTGAGTTAGAACCTAAATTATAATCTGAAGATGTGCATTACCCACCTCCAGTGGGTCAAGGTTTCACAGACTATATGCCTTTCATTATATAATATGCAATGCTACTGCACTGTCTTGGAAATTTTGCACCATAATAATGACAAAGCAAATCCCTTCGAGAAACAAATTGGATAGCTACTGAAAGTGAATACAGGGATTATGATGTGGGATTGACCAACAATGCAAACAAAACACTAACTAAATGCTGACTGATTGCTAATAAACATAATTACAACCAGAATGTATTACACACTACCGGAGGAACCAAATTTGTTATAGTCTAACATCACTTAAAGCTGGCCCAATGCATCCAAAACTACCATGCTTCTCCTAATGTTTAAGAAGGAACTGCAGAGGCCCAAAACGTTGCCTATTTCCTTCGCTCCATAGATGCTGCCGCACCCGCTGAATTTCTCCAGCACTTTTGTTATGCTTTTCCTAATGTTTTACAAAAACAGGTGGCATAATTTATTACAAAAACATTATTGAAATGCAGAAATCTCACAAAACGTTTTACCACACAAGTTTGCTTCCTGAATAGACTTTTAGACTATAGACTTTAGAGACAAAGCTCGGACACAGGCCCTTTGGTCCGTGCCGACCAGTGACCTAAACATACTAGGAACAATTTTACAATTTACCAAAGCCAATTAACCTACAAACCGGTACATCTTTGGAGTGTGGGAGAAAACCGGAGCACCCAGAGAAAACCCACGTGATCACAGGGAGAACGTACGAAGTCCGTACAGACGGCACCCGTGGTCAGGATTGATTCTGGGTCTCTGGCACGGTAAGGCAGCAACTCTACCATTGCGCCACTGTGCCACCCCTAATACTTACCAATATTGCCCAATACTTTGCACAGATATTGTATCCTTCTGAGACCTTTCTCACTTACACACCTCTCCCAGTCCAATTGCTTCCCTTCCTCACATTTCCTTTCCACCTTTTATAAGTCTTTGCTGTTGTGCGTGTACCTCTGATTTTTCATGTTTTATTTCAAGAGGCGCCTACTGCTCCACCCATGAATTAATCAGCATGCACAGGTCAGGACAAAGCCTTTACCAACTGGAACACCACTCCCTGTAGATGCTAGCAACTTTGAAATCTTTCCAAAGCACCAAACATTTCTAGGATCAAGGTCACAGCCAATAACCATAAGAAGACGATGCTCAATAGAATTTGTGAAAGCTCCTTACAATTGAATTTGTGTCCAGCTGATCGATGATAAGAAAGACACCAGCTGGTTCATTGCAGTAGTGTTAACATCAAATCAATGTTGCACATTAATTAATAGAGAGTTAAGGGCCTGTCCCACGAGCATGCAACTGCATGCGGCGAGCGCGACCAAACCAGAAGAGGGAGCCGCGCGGAGGTCGAGTGATCCCGTACGAGTTGATGTGAAGTTCGAGCGAAGTCCGCGGGAAGTTCGAGCTAGGCGTACGCCGTCAAGACGCTGCGTACGGCGTCAAGATGCTGCGTATGGCGTCGAGACACTGCGCACGCCTGTCGAGGCGGTGCATACGACCTCAATGCGGCTGCGGGCCGACAGGCCGTTGCCGTACGGAATTTTTGGACAGTGTCAGTTTTTCGGAGCCCTGCGCGATGTCAGGACCAGCTCCGCACAACTCCATACGGCTCCGGCGATCGAAGTGGGACCGGCCCCGCGAGGCCGTACGGCTCAAGCGACCACGTTAGGTCGCGCTTGGCGCATGCAGTCGCTTTTTCCAATGTGATGTCCAGTGTGTCTTATATTACAGATATCCTTCATGCACACTGTTGTTTTGGAGCCAAAATGTTGCTCAAAGACCTTCTTCCATAGATATTAATTATGTTCCATTATACTCTTAACATAATGGAATAATCATAGATTAAGGAGCAATATCAGAAATACTGTAATTCAAAGTCATGGAGGTAGAAGGTAGTGGAGGGTAATCAAAATTAATATTTATGTTTAAAATGTGAGGAAGGGATAAACGAACAGCTTCGGACGAGTCAGCTAAACAATGTTTATGGACGAGATTCTAAAGCAATAATGTAGAATAAAATTAATACTCAGAGAGCAGGACGTGTTTTGAGGAGAATCATCAAAGGTTTTTTTTTGTTGCACAAAATAAGAGAATTACTTATTTCTTCATGGTGCTGCTGGGCACCCTAATTGTCCATAACTTACGGTCCATCCTAATAGGCTGAAAGATCGTGGCAAGCTGCATTCTGAAACTACATCAGTCCATCTGAGAGTATGAGCCAAGTTAGTGTAAGAAGGAGCTGCAGATGCTGGTTTAAACCGAAGATGGACTCAAAATGCTGCAGTAACTCAGCGGGACAGGCAGCATCTCTGGAGAGAAGGAATGGGTGACGTTTCGGGTCAAGACCCTTCTTCAGACTGATGTCAGGGGAGTGGGCGGTACAAAGATAGAATAGTCGGGACAGTAAGACTGGTGGGAGAACTGGGAAGGGGGAGGTAATGGAGAGAGAGGGAAAGCAAGGGCTAGTTGAAGTTGGAGAAGTCAATGTTCATACCACTGGTAAGCCACCCAAGCGAAATTTGAGGTGCTGTTCCTCCAATTTTCGCTGGACGTCACTCTGTCAACGGAGGAGGCCCAGGATAGAAAGGACAGATTGGGAATGGGAGGGGGAGTTAAAGTGCTGAGCATCCGGGAGACCGTGTAGATTAAAGCAACACCACCAGGAGTGGAATAACCCCGGCCATGGCGGAGGGACAGGCCTTAACACTGAGCACTCAGGAGGTACAGTGCGTAGGATCAATCCACGCAAGGCTGCAGGCCCGGATGGAGTCCAGGGAAGGGTACTAAAGGACTGTGCTGTACAGCTGGCGGAGGTATTCACGAGAATCTTCAATCTGTCTCTATCTCTGGCAACGGTCCCCAAGTGCCTGAAAACAGCCACCATAGTGCCGGTGCCGAAAAAGTCTAAAGTCACCAACCTGAATGATTACCGCCCGGTTGCCCTAACTCCAATCCCAATGAAGTGCTTCAAAAGGCTGGTCCTCTCCCACATCAAATCCAGCATCCCTGCCTCACTGGACTCTCATCATTTGCATACAGGGCTAATAGATCAACAGAGGATGCCATCTCTCTGGTTCTTCACACTGTCTTGACTCACCTGGACAGACAGGGCACGTACGTGAGGATGCTCTTCATTGACCATAGCTCTGCATTCAATACAGTCATCCCCACCAAGCTCACCATCAAACTCCACCAGCTAGGCCTCAGCTCGCCGATATGCGATTGGATCCTGAACTTTCTGACGGAGCGACCACAGGCAGTGAGACTGGGCCCACACCTGTCCTCCACTATCACCCTGAGCACCGGCACACCACAGGGCTGTGTACTAAGCCCCATGCTCTACTCCCTCTTCACTCACGACTGTGTTCCTGCATTCGACACCAACACCATCGTGAAGTTTGCAGACGACACAACAGTGATTGGGCTGATCACCAACGGTGATGAAACAAAATACAGAGCGGAGGTGCAGAACCTGGCGGACTGGTGCTCACGTAACAACTTGTCACTAAACACCTCCAAGACCAAAGAGCTGATTATTGACTTCAGGAGGTCCCATAATGGAGAATACGCCCCAATCTCCATTTACGGGGAAAGTGTGGAGAGAGTGTCCAGCTTTAAGTTTCTGGGCACTCACATTTCAGAGGACCTCACATGGTCCACCAACACCGCTGCGCTGGTCAAGAAGGCACAGCAACGACTGTTCTTCCTGAGGACATTAAAAAAGACTGGTCTGCCCCAACATAGAAACATAGAAACATAGAAATTAGGTGCAGGAGTAGGCCATTCGGCCCTTCGAGCCTGCACCGCCATTCAATATGATCATGGCTGATCATCCAACTCAGTATCCCGTACCTGCCTTCTCTCCATACCCTCTGATCCCCTTAGCCACAAGGGCCACATCTAACTCCCTCTTAAATATAGCCAATGAACTGGCCTCGACTACCCTCTGTGGCAGGGAGTTCCAGAGATTCACCACTCTCTGTGTGAAAAAAGTTCTTCTCATCTCGGTTTTAAAGGATTTCCCCCTTATCCTTAAGCTGTGACCCCTTGTCCTGGACTTCCCCAACATCGGGAGCAATCTTCCTGCATCTAGCCTGTCCAACCCCTTAAGAATTTTGTAAGTTTCTATAAGATCCCCTCTCAATCTCCGAAATTCTAGAGAGTATAAACCAAGTCTATCCAGTCTTTCTTCATAAGACAGTCCTGACATCCCAGGAATCAGTCTGGTGAACCTTCTCTGCACTCCCTCTATGGCAATAATGTCCTTCCTCAGATTTGGAGACCAAAACTGTATGCAATACTCCAGGTGTGGTCTCACCAAGACCCTGTACAACTGCAGTAGAACCTCCCTGCTCCTATACTCAAATCCTTTTGCTATGAAAGCTAACATACCATTCGCTTTCTTCACCGCCTGCTGCACCTGCATGCCCACTTTCAATGACTGGTGTACCATGACACCCAGGTCTCGCTGCATCTCCCCTTTTCCTAGTCGGCCACCATTTAGATAATAGTCTGCTTTACTGTTTTTGCCACCAAAATGGATAACCTCACATTTATCCACATTATACTGCATCTGCCAAACATTTGCCCACTCACCCAGCCTATCCAAGTCACCTTGCAGTCTCCTAGCATCCTCCTCACAGCTAACACTGCCCCCCAGCTTAGTGTCATCCGCAAACTTGGAGATATTGCCTTCAATTCCCTCATCCAGATCATTAATATATATTGTAAATAGCTGGGGTCCCAGCACTGAGCCTTGCGGTACCCCACTAGTCACTGCTGGGGTACAGCTGCTGACAACGTTCTACCGCTGCACCACAGAGAGCATATTAACGTATGGCATCTCTGTGTGGTATCTCAGCTGCACGGAGGCGGAGAGGAGAGCTCTTCAGCACATCGTCCACAGAGCGCAGAGGATTATTGGGACACAGCTACCAGCCTTGGAGGGCATCTACCACACACGGTGCCTCAGGAAGGCCATCAGCATCCATAAAGACTCCTCACACCCTTGTAATGGACTGTTCGAACTACTTCCCTCCGGCAGACGTTACAAGGCCTTCTACGCCCGAACCTCCAGACTCAGAAACAGCTTTATTCCCAGAGCTATAGCGGCTCTGAACCGGCCCTGCTGAGTGCCCCCCATCCCCCCTGGACTGTCTCCCTCGGATGGTCACGTCACACAGCTTATTTATTTATTTTACTTTTCTTTTACATCGGTTGGAAGCTGCATACTAAATCTCGTTGCACTGACGTGCAATGACAATAAAATATATTATTATTATTATATTATTATTAAAGCAGACTGAGCGGAGGTGTTCAGCGAAACGATCGCCGAGACTGCGCTTTGTCTTGCCAATATACTGGAGTTGACACCTGGAATAATGAATACAGTAGATGAGGTTGGAGGAGGTGCAAGTGAACTTCTGCCTCACCTGAAAAGACAGCCGGGGTCCTTGAATGGAGTCGAGGGAGGAGGTAAAGGGACAGGTGTTGCATATCTTGCGATTGCAGGAGAAAGTACCTGGGGAGAGGGTGGTTTGGGTGGGAAAGGATGAGTAAACTAGGGAGTTATAGAGGGAACGTTCTCTGCGGAAAGCAGAAAGTGGTGGAGATGAGAAGATGTGGCAAGTAGTGGGATCCCGTTGGAGGTGGTGAAAATGTTGGAGGATTATATGTTTTATGCGATGGCTGATGGAGTGGAGGGTGAGGACAAATAGGACTCTGTCCTTGTTACGACTGGGGGGGAGGGGGAGTAAGACGCTGCTGCAGGATATCGTGGAGACCCTAGTAAGAGCCGAGGGGAAACCCCGTTCCCTAAAGAATGAGGACATCTCCGATGACCTGGCATGGGAAACCTCATCCTGCGCGCAGATGCAGCGTTGATGGAGGAATTTGGAGTAGGGGATAGAGTCTTTACAGGTAGCAGGGTGGGAAGAAATGTATTCAAGAAAGACCTGCAGATGCTGGAAAATCGAAGAAGGTACACAAAAATGCTGGAGAAACTCAGCGGGTGCAGCAGCATCTATGAAGCGAAGAAAATAGGTAACGTTTCGGGCCGAAACATTACCCATTTCCTTCGCTCCATAGATGCTGCTGCACCCACTGAGTTTCTCCAGCATTTTTGTGTACCTGGGAATAAATGTAGTCTAGATAGCTATGGCAGTCAGTGGGTTTGTAATTGATGTCAGTCGATAGTCTGTCTCCTGTGATGGAGACGGTGAGGTCTAGAAACGGTAGGGAGATGTTGGAGATGGTCCAAGTGAATTTGAGTGCAGGATGGAAATTAGTTTAGTTCTTTGATGATATTGGCAAACTTTTTAACAGGTTTGTGTATTCTTAGCTTTCCCCTCCTAATGTCTACAATCTTCTCCTTGGTCTTGCTAACATTGAGAGCAATATTGTTGTTCTGGCACAGAATAGAGGGATCAGGGGGTATGGAGAGAAGGCAGGTACAGGATACTGAGTTGAATGATCAACCATGATCATATTGAATGGTGGTGCAGGCTCGAATGGCCGAATGGCCTACTGCCTCACCTATTTTCTATGTTTCTATGTTTCTAAAGCAGTGACCACCACCAACTGAGTTGTTACTGACCATAAGGAAATGTGTGGAGGAGCGTCTTCCCACCAAGAACATCTGAATGTGTAAGAAGGAACTGCAGATGTTGGTTTAAACCGAAGATAGACACAAAAAGCTGGAGTAACTCAGCGGGATAGGTAGCATCTCTGGAGAGAAGGAATGGGTGACGTTTCAGGTTGAGACCCTTTTTCATACTGGTTAGGGATAAGGTAAACAAGAGATATAGATGTGGAGAGATGAAGGCCAATTAATGAATATGCAAAAAATTAACGATGATAAAGGAAAAGAGCATTTGAATATTCCCTAAGCAGAAGCCTTGGATGAACTAGGAGGTCGTAATCTACAGATAACTAGATCTTGGGCATTGAAGTCTGGCAATACTGGGCTAAATTGTAGGTTTAGATAGGATCGCGATACAGCCATGAGAAAAGAAAAGAGGCACTTTCTTTCTAAAACAGAGGATGAGGCAGACATTTGATAGCTGTGGCAGGGCTTACATACCAAAATTTCCGACAAGGCAAAACCAAGAACCAGCTCAAGCCACAGCAAAGAATCATTCCCGGAGGAGCTCAATGCATTCTACACTCCCTTCATAAGGGAGAACAATGACATACCTATTGTGGTCCCCATAACACCCAGTGACACTGTAATCTCAGTCACAGAAGCAGATGTCAGAAGATTCTTTGTGAGAGTGAACCTTCTGAAAGCGTCTTGCCATGATGCTTGATAGTGTACTTGGTGGTATCTTAAAACCTTGTGAACCAATTGGCTCTAGCTTTTGCAAACATCTTCAACTTTTCATCACTATGGTTGTAGTTCGCATCTACTTTAAAAGGACCTCAATTAATCCCGTGACCAAGGAGACATGCCTCAATTACTCAATTGGTTGCATGATCATCCGTGCTGAAGAAGATTTTTGAGGGCATTTTTACTCGTGCTTTAGTAAGGGCATCCACCCATTATAATAGATAACCCCACAATAGATCACAGGGGATGTGATCTTGCTGGTTCTACACTCTGCACTGGACCACGTGGACAATAAGAATATGTGTGCCAGGCTGTTGTTCAACAGCTTCAGCTCAGCATTCAAAACCGTCAACCCCTCCAAACTTCAAAGAACTGGGTCTCTTCTCATCCCTATGTAATTGGATCTTCAACCTGCTCATCAGCAGATCAAAATGAGTATGAATTGGCAAAAACACTTCCTCCTCGATAACCATCAGCATAGGAGCACCTCAAACTGTGTCCTCAGTTCCCTGATCATTTTACTCTGTACCCATGACTGTAGCCTGTCTCTATCTTTAAATTCACCAACAAAACCATATTTATTGGATGAATGATGGTAATGATGAGTCAGAGTAAGGGAGGGAGATTGATAATCTGATTGAATGGGAAAGCAACAAACAGTTCTTACTGGAACAACATCCCTGCAGAAGTTGATGTTGTCCGTTATGCATCCAGCCATCTTGTTGATGTCCATACTGCTGTTGAATTCCTGTGGCTCCATCAGTACGTCCCAGTCTGTGCATTGAAAGCAGGCCCTCAGTGATTCACTGGCCTCTGGTGTCCACTTTCTAAAAGGTTGCCGACCGCTGCCTTAAGTCCTCAATTTTATTTTTTAGGGACTGTACATTGACCAATAAAATGCGAGGGAATGGTTTGTAGTCCCCTGCATTTCAGTCTTACTTGCAGGCTGTCCAACAACAGTGAACTCCCCAATACTTCCAGGTACAACTTGCAGTTTGTGTTGGTCAAAAAGATAGGAATTCCCTTGCCATCGGACCTCCATTACTGTTAGTACATCACACTAGTACTAATCCATTGAATTGGATTAGCAGCCTATCTGTTAAGGCACTGGTTTGCGTTGTTTCTTCTAAACTTAAGTGGTTCAAAATGACTATATTTAATGTTGACCTGTCCTGTTGCTTGCAAAATGTCACCATACTCTGGGGCAATGTTGTTGATACATCCAGACCAGAAGGAGGCTTGCTATCCAGCTCCAGACTCATTCCTTGTGGATTGGGCTGTCAGGAGGTACTCCACTCGCCATAGCACCTGCTCTTGTAGCCAAGGTATTCATGTGGCAGTCCAGTTCAGTTTCTGGTCAATGTTTAATACCCAGGTTGTTAATGGTGGTGGAACTCATTGATGGTCATGTTACAGAATGGAAAAAATCTATGTTGTGAAACCCTTGCTAAAAATTGTCATTTCGAGAAACCTTTATAGATTTGCATTCCTCGCCTATTATCATTTTCTGAGGAGTTACAAATGAAATTGTACATAACGCAATCATTAGCAAACATTCCCATTTCAGATGTTTTTTTAATGGGAACGGTCACTGTTGGAGCCACCAAAGATGCTTAAGCTTAGGACATCGAGAAACACCTGCAGTTATATCATGTGGCTAGAATCATAGATCTCCAACAACCACAGATGCCTTTCTTTACAGGAGGTATGATTCCAACCTGGAGCATTTTCCCTTTGATGTCTGCAAATCGTTCTTTTTAGACTCCTGCACACCGCACGTGATCAAATGCTGCTTTGATGTCAAGAGCAATCACTCTCCAATTCATCTCTGAAATTCAGTCCTTCAGACTATGTTTTGGACCAAAAGCAGCGATCAAAATTGGAATAGTAAGTTCATGATAGAACCCAAACTAAGTATAAGTGAGCAGGTTATTGGTGTCGGTGCCACTTAATAACACTTTTAATGATACTTTCCATCACTTTGCTGATAGAAACATAGAAACATAGAAATTAGGTGCAGGAGTAGGCCATTCGGCCCTTCGAGCCTGCACCGCCATTCAATATGATCATGGCTGATCATCCAACTCAGTATACCGTACCTGCCTTCTCTCCATACCCTCTGATCCCCTTAGCCACAAGGGCCACATCTAACTCCCTCTTAAATATAGCCAATGAACTAGCCTCGACTACCCTCTGTGGCAGAGAGTTCCAGAGATTCACCACTCTCTGTGTGAAAAAAGTTCTTCTCATCTCGGTTTTAAAGGATTTCCCCCTTATCCTTAAGCTGTGACCCCTTGTCCTGGACTTCCCCAACATCGGGAGCAATCTTCCTGCATCTAGCCTGTCCAACCCCTTAAGAATTTTGTACGTTTCTATAAGATCCCCTCTCAATCTCCTAAATTCTAGAGAGTATAAACCAAGTCTATCCAGTCTTTCTTCATAAGACAGTCCTGACATCCCAGGAATCAGTCTGGTGAACCTTCTCTGCACTCCCTCTATGGCAATAATGTCCTTCCTCAGATTTGGAGACCAAAACTGTACGCAATACTCCAGGTGTGGTCTCACCATGACCCTGTACAACTGCAGTAGAACCTCCCTGCTCCTATACTCATATCCTTTTGCTATGAAAGCTAACATACCATTCGCTTTCTTCACTGCCTGCTGCACCTGCATGCCCACTTTCAATGACTGGTGTACCATGACACCCAGGTCTCGCTGCATCTCCCCTTTTCCTAGTCACCCAGCCTATCCAAGTCACCTTGCAGTCTCCTAGCATCCTCCTCACAGCTAACACTGCCCCCCAGCTTAGTGTCATCTGCAAACTTGGAGATATTGCCTTCAATTCCCTCATCCAGATCATTAATATATATTGTAAATAGCTGGGGTCCCAGCACTGAGCCTTGCGGTACCCCACTAGTCACTGCCCGCCATTGTGAAAAGGACCCTTTTACTCCTACTCTTTGCTTCCTGTTTGCCAGCCAGTTCTCTATCCACATCAATACTGAACCCCCAATGCCGTGTGCTTTAAGTTTGTATACTAATGTCTTATGTGGGACCTTGTCGAAAGCCTTCTGGAAGTCCAGATACACCACATCCACTGGTTCTCCCCTATCCACGCTACTAGTTACATCCTCGAAAAATTCTATAAGATTCGTCAGACATGATTTACCTTTTGTAAATCCATGCTGACTTTGTGCAATGATTTCACCACTTTCCAAATGTGCTGCTATCCCATCTTTAATAACTGACTCTAGCAGTTTCCCCACTACCGATGTTAGACTAACTGGTCTGTAATTCCCCGTTTTCTCTCTCCCTCCCTTCTTAAAAAGTGGGGTTACGTTTGCTACCCGCCAATCCTCAGGAACTACTCCAGAATCTAAAGAGTTTTGAAAGATTATTACTAATGCATCCACTATTTCTGGAGCTACTTCCTTAATTTATCGGCCTTTAATCCATTTAATTTACCCAACACCACTTCCCGGCTAACCTGGATTTCACTCAATTCCTCCAACTCCTTTGACCCGCGGTCCCCTGCTATTTCCGGCAGATTATTTATGTCTTCCTTAGTGAAGACGGAACCAAAGTAGTTATTCAATTGGTCCGCCATATCCTTGTTCCCCATGATCAACTCACCCGTTTCTGACTGCAAGGGACCTACATTTGTTTTAACTAATCTCTTTCTTTTCACATATCTATTAAAACTTTTGCAGTCAGTTTTTATGTTCCCTGCCAGTTTTCTTTCATAATCTATTTTTCCTTTCCTAATTAAGCCCTTTGTCCTCCTCTGCTGGTCTCTGAATTTCTCCCAGTCCTGTATTTCTCCCAGTATGCTGCTTTTTCTGGCTAATTTGTACGCATCATCCTTCGCTTTGATACTATTCCTGATTTTCCTTGTTATCCACGGATGCACTACCTTCCCTGATTTATTCTTTTGCCAAACTGGGATGAACAATTTTTGTAGTTCATCCATGCAGTCTTTAAATGTCTTCCATTGCATATCCACCGTCAACCCTTTTAGAATTAATTGCCAGTCAATCTTGGCCAATTCACGTCTCATACCCTCAAAGTTACCTTTCTTTAAGTTCAGAACCATTGTTTCTGAATTAACAATGTCACTCTCCATCCTAATGAAGAACTCAACCATATTATGGTCACTCTTGCCCAAGGGGGCACGTACAACAAGACTGCTAACTAACCCTTCCTCATTACTCAATACCCAGTCTAAAATAGCCTGCTCTCTCGTTGGTTCCTCTACATGTTGATTTAGATAACTATCCCGCATACATTCCAAGAAATCCTCTTCCTCAGCACCCCTGCCAATTTGATTCACCCAATCTATATGTAGATTGAAGTCACCCATTATAACGGTTTTGCCTTTGTCGCACGCATTTCTAATTTCCTGTTTGATACCATCTCCAACTTCACTACTACTGTTAGGTGGCCTGTACACAACACCCACCAGCGTTTTCTGCCCCTTAGTGTTTCGCAGCTCTACCCATACCGATTCCACATCCTCCAAACTAATGCCCTTCCTTTCCATTGCGTTAATCTCCTCTCTAATCAGCAACGCTACCCCACCTCCTTTTCCTTTCTCTCTATCTCTCCTGAATATTGAATATCCCTGGATGTTCAGCTCCCAGCCTTGGTCACCCTGGAGCCATGTCTCCGTGATCCCAACTATATCATAGTCATTAATAGCTATCTGCACATTCAACTCATCCACCTTATTACGAATGCTCCTTGCATTGAGACACAAAGCCTTCAGGCTTGTTTTTACAACACTCTTACCCCTTATACAATTATGTTGAAAAGTGGCCCTTTCTGATTTTTGCCCTGGTTTTGTCTGCCTGCCACTTATACTTTTCACCTTGCTACCTATTGCTTCTACCCTCATTTTACACCCCTCTGTCTCTACGCTCACACATTTAAGAAACACTTTCCCTTTAACTCCATCCTCCACTATCCCATTCGACACCCCACCCCCCTTATTCAGTTTAAAACCACCCGTGTAGCAGTGGCAAACCTGCCTGCCAGAATGCTGGTCCCACACCTGTTAAGGTGCAATCCGTCCCTTTTGTGCAGTTCCCCCTTACCCCAAAACAGATCCCAGTGATCTAAGAATCTAAATCCCTGCCCCGTGCACCAGTTCCTCAGCCACACGTTGAGGTCCCATATCTCCCTGTTCCTGCTCTCGCCAGCACGAGGAACTGGAAGCAAACCGGAGATAACAACCCTGGAGGTCCTGCTTTTCAGCATTTTTCCGAGCTCTCTAAAGTCACGCTGCAGGATATTCATCCCCTTCTTTCCGACATCGTTTGTGCCGACATGCACTACCACTTCCGGATGTTCACCTTCGCCCTTGAGGATTTTCTGCACTCTGTCCGTGACATCCTGGATCCTGGCACCAGGAAGGCAGCACACCATCCTCGCATCCCGTCTGTTGCCGCAGAAACACCTGTCCGTACCTCTCACAATGGAGTCTCCCACTACAATGGCGTTGCCTGCCTTAGGCCTTTTTGGTTTGGGCTCAACAGCCCTATTCGCATCACAAGCCAGTCCGTCGCCCAGTGTAAACACCTCTGTCCCGACAGCTTCTAAGTGGGTGAACCTGTTCACAAGAGGTACAACACCCGGGGACGTTGGCATTCCATGCTTCCCTCCCGTTCTCACTGTCTCCCACCTTCTCTCTTCCAGTACCTTAGGTGTAACAATCGTACTGTAGGACTTGTCGAGGAACGACTCCGTTTCTCGGACGAACCGTAGGTCATCCACTTGCTTCTCCAGTTCCCCAACACGGCCCTTCAGGAGCTCTACCTGGATGCACTTCTCGCATTTGTAGCAGCTAGAGGCACTAGCGGTGTCCTTGACCTCCCACATACTGCAAGCATCGCACTGAATCAGCTTGCCTGACATCTCCTTCTTTCGTCTCCGAAGACTCTCGAGCCAAAGACTCACACTTCCCTCACAAGGCCGCTCACTCACTACCGCGCGCTAAGAGCAGTCTTGCTTAAATTGACGGATAAATTGCCTGATTTACCAATTTACAAACCAAATTCCTCAGTTTTCAACTGTTTTCCCAGCACTGACTCACTTCTCTCCTCCCACTTGGGCTAGAGCCAATCAGTCGTATCTCTTGCTAAACTCCTGCTGCTGTTGCTCCCAAATCTCCCTGATGATTGAGAATAGATTAATTAGGCAGTAATTAAGTGGATAAGAAGTTGTGTGTACAAAGCATACCTGAGCTTTGTATTGCTGGATGGATCCCAAGATTTTAACATTACTGGAACAGCTTGGCTGGAAGTGCAGTTTGTTTTGGAATGCAGGTTATAGGTACTGCAGCTGGGATGTTGGCTGGTTCCATTGCTTTGATGTGCCCAGTACCCTCAATCATTCTTTATATAATATGGTGCAAATTAAATAAGCTGAAGCCTGGTTTCTGTGATGATGTCGATCACTGGAGGAAAGCAAGATCTTATTGATAAATCTAAGCAACTCCTTATACCCACAGTTTAAAAAAAAATGCTACCTATGGTTCCACTTTGGAACCCTTTTACTAAAGATGAAAGTCTTTGTATAATATATATTATTAGAGTAATATTAGAAAATTGTTTAATGGACAGGAAGCAGTGATTAGTGGGTTTTGGAATTGTGCTACATGAGTAGGAGAATGACTCAGTAATGCACATCCAAAAAACTTCAAAGAAAGTTGAGACGTCACGGATTGCTCATAAACAGGTCGTTCAGCCTACCAAGTTCATGCTGAATATCAACTACCATTTTTACACTGATCCTATCTTAACCCATTTCATTCTCCCCACATACCATTCCTAATTTCCTTTCCACCCACCTCTCCCACCCCAGGTTTTGCCATTCATCCATACTAGGGGAAATTTACTGTAGGCAGTCACCTTACTGACCAACCCATTTTTGAGAATTTAGAGAAAACCAAAGCAGCTGGAGGAATTCTAAGCAGTCACGGGGACAAAGCACAAACTCCACACAGAGAGCACTAACAGTGAGGATGAAACCCGAGTTGTGGAGCTGTGAGGCAACTGATCCACAGCTTCACCATCTTGCCGCCCCATTTTAGTTAAAAACCCCAAGGGAGCAGTGTTACGAAATGGAACCACAGACTGTGAAAAGGGGAATACTAAATTCAAACAAATTATTGGTTAAACTATAATTAGAATACCACACCTAGCATTGGGTAACCTACTTCAAGTAGGACAGACAAGCCACCGAAAGAAATGCAACAGTTTTGGTCTCCAAATTTGAGGAAGGACATCCCTGCTATTGAGGGAGTGCAGCGTAGGTTTACGAGGTTAATTCCCGGGATGGCGGGACTGTCATATGTTGATAGAAAGTCATATGTTGATAGCTGGGCTTGTATACTCTGGTATTTAGAAGGATGAGAGGAGATTTAATTGAAACAATAATATTATTAAGAAATTGGACACGCTAGAGGCAAGAAACATGTTCCCGATGTTGGGGGAGTCCAAAACCAAGAGCCACAGTTTAATAATAAGGGCTAGGCCATTTAGAACGGAGATGAGAAAAAACGTTTTCACCCAGAGAGTTGTAAATCTGTGGAATTCTCTGCCTCAGAAAGCAGTGGAGGCCAATTCTCCGGATGCTTTCAAGAGAGAGTTAGATAGAGCTCTTAAAGATAGCGGAGTCAGGGGATATGGTGAGAAGGCAGGAACGGGATACTAAATGTGGATGATCAGCCATGATCACAGTGAATGGTGGTGCTGGCTCAAAGGGCCGAATGACCTACTACACCTATTGTCTATTGTCTATTATAAGGAGAGTTACAGAATATAAAGCTCATGTTGTTTAGCAATATCAATAAATATAATGTAGTTGTTCAAACTTGAGGTACATATGAATACATTTCATCTCCATTGGTTGATGAGTCAATAACAAGAAGCCAACATCAACAGTGAAGCAACTATGGAATTAAATGTAGTTAATTGTCTGAAATTTGGGAAGCTGATTAGTCCGAGGGAAGATGACTATGAAAGCTGTTCTGAAAACCCACCCGTTTCACTGATATCGAACACGAGGAAATATGCTATCCATTCCCGATCTGGACAAGATCAGTCTCCAGGCTTACCCCATTGCGAATTGACTCTTAATGTCCTCTGAGTCCACCCCTTTCCGCCTTCCATAGAGACCGCTCCCTCCACAACTCCTTGGTTCACTCTTCCCATCCCACCCAAACCACCTACTTCCCAGTTACTTGCCCCTGCAACCGCAGAAGACTAACATATGTCCCTATTCCTCCTCCCTTGACTCCATCCAGGGAACCCAACAGTCTTTCCAGGAGAGACAAAGATTCACATGCAGCTCCTCTAACCTCATTTTACTGCATCTGGTGTTCCGCTGTGGACTCCTGTACATGCAAATTTGCGGAACAGCACCTCATATTGGACTTGGGTAGCTTACAACCCAGCGGTATGAACAATGAATTCTCTAATTTTAGGTAACTTGTACATACACTCCCCTCGCTTCCCCCTCCCCCTCCTTGTTCCCCCTCGTCTACTAAAAGTAATTTAACCAGTTCCACAGTTCACAATGATGTATCCCTCTTGGGATCATACCATCCCTAGACAACAATTGGCCAGGGAACCACCCTACCTGAGGTCATCTGTTGCTGGTCTTTTCTTGCTTTCAATCTCCCCCAACAATCAGTCTGAAGAAAGGTCTTGACCCGAGATGCTGCCTGACCCGCTGAGTCACTCCTGCATTTGTGTCTATCTTCGGTATACACCCACATCTTCAGTTCCTTGTTATAACATTTATTATCATATAAATGCTATGGCTGGAGAAGATGGACTGATATCCTGTGCCAAGTGGAAGATGAAGAGTGTGATGGGATACTCTCCAGTTGGGTGGATGAGTGAAGTTCCAGCAACACTCAAGAACCTCTGCAACATTCAGGCCAAACTACGGGCAGCAGAGTGGCACAACTAGCAGCACCAGAGATCTGTGGGTTCACTTCTGACCTCAGGTGCTTTCTATTTGGAGTCTGCATGCTCTCCCTGGGATCATGTGGGTTACCTCTGGGTTCTCCAGTTACCTCCCATATCCCAAAGAAATGCGGGTTGGTAAGTTAATTGTTAACCACAGCTAATTATCCTCAGTTTGTAAGTGAGCAGTGAAATCTGGGAGGTGTTAATGAGAATATGGGGAGTGTCAGATTTGTGTTGGATTTGTGAAAATGTATACGTAATGGTCGGAGTTAATTCCACCGGGTGGCGCCGTACGATGGCTGTCTCGCCAACAGTCTGTCTCGCCTCTATCTCTCTTTGTTGTTTATTAGTCTGTAGTTAAATGTTTTAGTGTATCTTTAGTTTTGTATTATGTGCGGATGGAGGGGGGGTGTGGAGGAAACTTGTTTTATCTCTTTCCTCGATGGAGTTGCGACTTTTTCCTATTCTTATCTCCGTCTGCACTGCGGCCTAACATCGTGGAGCTGGCAGCCACTTGCTGGGCATTGACCTTGGGAGCTCCAACCGCGGGAGCCTGCGGATTTAACATTTCGGAGCTGGCGGTCTCTTTGCCAGGGATCAACCTCGGAAGCTCCAACCACAGGAGCCTGGGGACTTTATCATCGTGGAGCTCGTGGTCCCTGGTTAGGGACCGGCTTCGGAAGCTCCAACCACAGGAGCCTGGGGACTTTATCATCGTGGAGCTCGTGGTCCCTGGTAAGGGACCGGCTTCGGAAGCTCCAAGCCGCAAGAGCTTTGACTGCCCCGACGCAGGAGCTTCGAACGCCCTGACATGGGAGCTTCGATCGCCGGCTGTGGGAGCTTCAATCACCCCAACTGCGGATGGTTTGACTCCCCTGACCGCGGGAGGAAAAAGAGGAAAGAAGATAAGACTTTATTGCCTTCCAACACAGTGAGGAATGTGGACGAGCCGCTGTGATGGATGTTTATATTACATTTGTATGTGGTTGCGTGTCACGTTGCTTTTTTGGTATGACTGTATGGCAAATCAAATTCCTCGTATGATTTACATACTTGTTGTGTTTTCATACTTTGCTAATAAAATCAATTACAATTACAATTACAATTTCATAGGCTGAGGGGGGTAATTTACCTGTTGTTTCTCTCTATAACTAAAGTACTTCATCAATCATCCTATATATTCATGGTCTTCAACAATGGACAACAGTGGATGCAGCAAATACTATTTACAAAATGCATTGAGGGTACTCACCCTAAATATTCTAATTGCACCTCACAAGCTTTTGAGGCTTTACCGAGAAAGACAAGGGCAACAGGAATATTAGAACATGTTTTCAAGAGAGAGTTAGCGTTTTCAAGAGAGAGTTCGAGTTTTCAAGAGAGTTACATTTAGCTCTTAGAGCTAAGGAAATCAAGGGATAGGGGGAAAAAGCCAGAACGGGGTATTGATTTTGGATGATCAGCCATGATCATATTGAATGGCGGTCCTGGCTCGAAGGGCCGAATGGCCTACTCCTGCACCTATTTTCTATGTATCAATGATTGGCTCCCTTCCAACTTGTCAGCAATTCTGACTATGAAATATATCATCAGACCTTCATTCTCAGGACATCAAAATTGTGAAACTCTCCCCATATGAGCACTTAGTTCCAGAAAGTGGCTTGCCATCATCCTCTCATTGGCAATTAGGCTTGGACAAATGCTGGAATTGCTTGCAATGTTGAGATCCTGAAAGCAATTTTTTGGGGAAAGGGAATGAAGAGAGAATGGTGCATTTGGAATAGTTTGCGAACCAATCGTGGTACTTTCCCGGCCTGACTGTATTAATCTCTAAATAGTACCAAGATCATCAGAACAAAGATCAGAACATCAGAATCACAGACTACAAATAACTAATACATGCATTGCCATTGATGGTATAATGATATCATAATGTTGTCTCCTCTTGTGACTGTTTACACATCAACACACCTATCCACACAAACGAGATTTTTCTCTTCTAATGCAGAGACTTGTTAGGAAATGGAAATATTTGTCAAAATGGAATTTTATGAAAGCGGATAGATATTTGGAAATGAAAATATAGAATGTGCATGATGGAAGGAGTACAGAAGAAAATAGTTTTAGAGAAGCAGCAAGCATCGGTCTATTGAGTCCCAGCTTCTCTAGTGCAGACAGGGTCTCAATGATGAGATGGTTGTGTACCTAAAATAAACCCACACTTACAGAAAATTGTGTTTAAATAAATAGTGGAAATGGGATGGGGGTGTTGGTGAGTTTCAGACTCCCAATAACAGTGTTATTTCTCCTGCAGGAATTTCAAAACTACAAGTTTGCGTTTCAATATCTCTAAGTTTGTTTTTGTTCTGCACGTAAAAATACAGTACAGGTATTGAAGAACACAACAACCAGTTTCATTGCGGGTGTTCATAGAAATTGAGAAACGATTGTTAATACTTGCACAATGATACTCTATTAAACAATGTAACATGCTATATGTATCTGATGTCCTGGTCAAAATCACATTGTAACCAATTTGGTCTGCATAATTCCATCAATGTTTCGCAACTCATCAGTTAAGTTATATCCCATTTGCATAGTGGAAACAAACATTATAGCAGAACTACCTGTATTATAAACTTCTATGTTTATAATGCAGCGTCGGTGAATAATACAAACAATATTTTTTAAACCTGAAAGAATCTCCAAGTTCAAATGTAATGCATTATTATACATTTGTTACATTTTCAAACAATTTAATCCAAGGAAACATTTGAAACTATGCTTTTAAAGTGGCACAGTTGGCAGAGCTGATGCCTTACAGTGCCAGGGACCCGAGTTCAATCCTGACCTTGGATAGTCTTTGTCTGCAGTTTTCACATTCTCCCTGTGACCATGTGGGTTCCGTCTCGCCGTTCCGGTTTCCTCACAAATCGCAAAGTGCGGGTTTACAGATTAAGTGGGTGCTGTAAATTGCCTCGAGTGTGTAGCAGGTGGTTGCAGAAGTAGGATAACATAGCACTAGTGTAAACAGGTGATCGATGGGCGGCATAGACTCGGTGGGCTGAAGGGTCTGTTTCCATGCTGTATCTCTAAGTACAAATTAAAAGATATAGCCACTGAATGAAAAATTAGAACAAAATATTTGCAATTCAAGTTTCATATTAGGGATATTTCAATTGCTAAAAATGAGATGCCTTTCTGAAACAAGATCAAATGTTAAAAAGGACAAAATAAGTAATATATAATTGTTTAAAAATGACATCTAAATGTCAAGAATGTGCGCGGTGTTTGTGCATGAAATGGTAAGGAGAGCTGGTACGAGAGGAAAATTATGGCAAAGAGAAAAGAATATTAGCAATGAAGAATTTTCACTGCTACAAAAATCTTCTTGTTTCTATACATAAATATTGTATGCTACTTTGAAATATTAATGAGACTAATTATTTCATAATGTTTGAAGTTAAGAAGTAGCTTTGCTCACTGTTTTAGAATCATTTCCTCAAAGAGATTTATAAATGTGGTGTTTGTAATAGTGGAAAAAATTTGTAATATTTTTGCTCTCAAATGATTAAATTTGTCGCTTTTCTTTAAGACTGCCAAACTTTGGAAGAACAGGTTATATGAAGACTCCTCCCTATGCTCTGAATTTGGTTACATAAGTTTCACGTCTTCCACCATATGTCCTTCAGCCGTCTCCAGAGAACTTGAAGTGGATACATCACAGAGCTGGGAATAAACTGATTAATGGTTTCTCACAAGGATGGAGTAAAATGTGAAAATAAATTTGCCAGTTCCACCAGCTTTGTCCATGGACATTTTGTGAAGTAATTATCACATAGCTATGAACATCATGAAGGTGATGTTGAATTGCAATAGGACCGTGGATATTTAGCTATGGTGTTGAAATTTCAGCATGCGTCACCTTTGAGAGATGTCCCCTTGCCTCCTGCTCTGGGGCAACAAAAAATGGAGAGTCCTGTAATGTACATAAAGTGTAGTGTCTGTTTGACTGATATGCTTGAACCACGATTCTTCCATCTGGTACTCTTTCATTTCTTTTAAAGTAAGCATTTGTATTTTAAAAGTAGTTATGATAATTTCTGGAAGTCTGGCATAGAATATTTTGTATTTGTTCAACTGAATTCTTAACAGCTTAATTTTATGTTCTTATCCATGTGCTGGCCTTCACATGTATGTGGCGTATCATTTGTGCTTGTGATTTAAAAAAATCAATATTTACTGGAGTACAATGTAACTATATTGCTTTTTCAAGTTGAATTGTGCCATTCAAAACACAACTGAGAATATCCCACTGGGAGGTACTCAAAAATGCTGGAGAAACTCACCGGGTGAGGCAGCATCTATGGAGCGAAGGAAATAGGCGACGTTTCGGGTTGAGACCCTTCTTCAGACTGATGTAAGGGTGGAGGGGCGGGAAGAAGAAAGGAAGAAGTGGTGACAGTGGGCTGTGGGAGAGCTGGGAAGGCTAAAGAAGGAGAAAACAGCGACTACCTGATATTGGAGAAGTCAATGTTCATACCGCTGGAGTGTAAACTACCCAAGCGAATAAGAGGTGTTGCTCCACCAATTTGCTCCTCACTCTGGCCATGGAGGGGGCCCAGGACAGAAAGGTCGGATTTGGAATGGGAGGGGGTGTTGAAGTGCTGAGCCACCGGGAGATCAGGTTGGTTATTGCGAACCAAGCGGAGGTGTTGGGCGAAGCAATCGTCAAGCCTACGCTTGGTCTCACCGATGTAGAGCAGTGACACCTAGAGCAGCGGATGCAATAGATGAGGTTTGAGGAGGTACAGGTGAACCTCTGCCACACCTGGAAAGACCGCTTTGGTCCTTGGATGGAGCCAAGGGGGGAGGTAAAGCGACAAATGTAGCATTTCCTGCATTTGCAAGGGAAAGAAGAGGGGGTGGTTTGGGTGGGAAGGGACGAATTGACCGGGGAGTTATGGAGGGAGCGGTCTCTGCGGAAAGCCGAAAGGGGAGGAGATGGGAAGATGTGGCCAGTCGTGGAATCCCATTGGAGGTGGCGAAAATGTCGGAGGATTATTTGTTGTATGTGACGGCTGTTAGGGTGGAAGGTGAGGACAAGGGGAACTCTGTCCTTAGAAACATAGAAACATAGAAATTAGGTGCAGGAGTAGGCCTTTCGGCCCTTCGAGCCTGCACCGCCATTCAATATGATCATGGCTGATCATCCAACTCAGTATCCCGTACCTGCCTTCTCTCCATACCCTCTGATCCCCTTAGCCACAAGGCCACATCTAACTCCCTCTTAAATATAGCCAATGAACTGGCCTCAACTACCCTCTGTGGCAGAGAGTTCCAGAGATTCACCACTCTGTGTGAAAAAAGTTTTTCTCATCTCGGTTTTAAAGGATTTCCCCCTTATCCTTAAGCTGTGACCCCTTGTCCTGGACTTCCCCAACATCGGGAACAATCTTCCTGCATCTAGCCTGTCCAACCCCTTAAGAATTTTGTACGTTTCTATAAGATCCCCTCTCAATTTCCTAAATTCTAGAGAGTATAAACCAAGTCTATCCAGTCTTTCTTCATAAGACAGTCCTGACATCCCAGGAATCAGTCTGGTGAACCTTCTCTGCACTCCCTCTATGGCAATAATGTCCTTCCTCAGATTTGGAGACCAAAACTGTACACAATACTCCAGGTGTGGTCTCACCAAGACCCTGTACAACTGCAGTAGAACCTCCCTGCTCCTATACTCAAACCCTTTTGCTATGAAAGCTAACATACCATTCGCTTTCTTCACTGCCTGCTGCACCTGCATGCCCACTTTCAATGACTGGTGTACCATGACACCCAGGTCTCGCTGCATCTCCCCTTTTCCTAATCGGCCACCATTTAGATAATAGTCCTGCTTTCCTGTTTTTGCCACCAAAATGGATAACCTCACATTTATCCACATTATACTGCATCTGCCAAACATTTGCCCACTCACCCAGCCTATCCAAGTCACCTTGCAGTCTCCTAGCATCCTCCTCACAGCTAACACTGCCCCCCCAGCTTAGTGTCATCCGCAAACTTGGAGATATTGCCTCAATTCCCTCATCCAGATCATTAATATATATTGTAAATAACTGGGGTCCCATCACTGAGCCTTGCGGTACCCCACTAGTCACTGCCCGCCATTGTGAAAAGGACCCGTTTACTCCTACTCTTTGCTTCCTGTTTGCCAGCCAGTTCTCTATCCACATCAATACTGAACCCCCAATGCCGTGTGCTTTAAGTTTGTATACTAATCTCTTATGTGGGACCTTGTCGAAAGCCTTCTGGAAGTCCAGATACACCACATCCACTGGTTCTCCCCTATCCACGCTACTAGTTACATCCTCGAAAAATTCTATAAGATTCATCAGACATGATTTACCTTTTGTAAATCCATGCTGACTTTGTCCAATGATTTCACCACTTTCCAAATGTGCTGCTATCCCATCTTTAATAACTGACTCTAGCAGTTTCCCCACTACTGATGTTAGACTAACTGGTCTGTAATTCCCCGTTTTCTCTCTCCCTCCCTTCTTAAAAAGTGGGGTTACGTTTGCTACCCGCCAATCCTCAGGAACTACTCCACAATCTAAAGAGTTTTGAAAGATTATTACTAATGCATCCACTATTTCTGGAGCTACTTCCTTAAGTACTCTGGGATGCAGCCTATCTGGCCCTGGGGATTTATCGGCCTTTAATCCATTCAATTTACCCAACCCCACTTCCCGACTAACCTGGATTTCACTCAATTCCTCCAACTCCTTTGACCCGCGGTCCCCTGCTATTTCCGGCATATTATTTATGTCTTCCTTAGTGAAGACGGAACCAAAGTAGTTAATCAATTGGACCGCCATATCCTTGTTCCCCATGATCAAATCACCTGTTTCTGACTGCAAGGGACCTACATTTGTTTTAATTAATCTCTTTCTTTTCACATATCTATAAAAACATTTGCAGTCAGTTTTTATGTTCCCTGCCAGTTTTCTTTCATAATCTATTTTCCCTTTCCTAATTAAGCCCTTTGTCCTCCTCTGCTGGCCTCTGAATTTCTCCCAGTACTCTGGTATGCTGCTTTGTCTGGCTAATTTGTACGCATCATCCTTCGCTTTGATACTATCCCTGATTTCCCTTGTTATCCACGGATGCACTACCTTCCCTGATTTATTCTTTTGCCAAACTGGGATGAACAATTTTTGTAGTTCATCCATGCAGTCTTTAAATGTCTTCCATTGCATATCCACCGTCAACCCTTTTAGAATTAATTGCCAGTCAATCTTGGCCAATTCACGTCTCATACCCTCAAAGTTACCTTTCTTTAAGTTCAGAACAATTGTTTCTGAATTAACAATGTCACTCTCCATCCTAATGAAGAACTCAACCATATTATGGTCACTCTTGCCCAAGGGGCACGTACAACAAGACTGCTAACTAACCCTTCCCCATTACTCAATACCCAGTCTAAAATAGCCTGCTCTCTCGTTGGTTCCTCTACATGTTGATTTAGATAACTATCCCGCATACATTCCAAGAAATCATCTTCCTCAGCACCCCTGCCAATTTGATTCACCCAATCTATATGTAGATTGAAGTCACCCATTATAACTGTTTTGCCTTTGTCGCACGCATTTCTAATGTCCTTGTTACGAGTAGGGGCATGGGGAGTGAGAGCAGAGTTGCGGGGTATAGAAGAGACCCTGGTGAGAGCCTCATCTATAGTAGAAGAGGGGAACCCTCATTCCCTAAAGAATGAGGACATCTCCGATGCCCTGGTTTGGAACACCTCATCCTGGGTGCAGATGCGGAGTAAACGGAGGAATTGGGAGTAGGGGATGGAGCCCTTACAGGAAGCAGGGTGGGAAGAAGTGTAGTCCAGATAGCCATGGGAGTCAGTGGTTTTATAGTAGATGTCGGTCAGTAGTCTGTCACCTGCGATGGAGATAGTGCGGTCTAGAAATGGTAGGGAGATGTCGGAAATGGTCCAGGTGTATTTGAGTGCAGGATGAAATTAGTGAGTTAGTGATGAAATGGGTGAAGTCAGTAGTTCTATATGGGTGCAGGAGGTAGCACCAATGCAGTCGTCGATGTAGCGGAGGTAGAGTTCGGGGATAGGGCCATGGTACGCCTCGAACAAGGATTGTTCGACATACCTTACAAAGAGGCAGACATAACTTGGACCCATGCACGTGCTCATAGCTACGCCTTGGATTTGGAGGAAATGGGAGGAGTCAAACGGAAAGTTGTTAAGGGTAAGGATCAGCTCCGCTAGGCAGAGGAGAGGATCAGTTAGACGGGGATTGGGTGGTTCTGCGTTTGATGAAGAAATGAAGGGCTTTAAGACCCTCCTGGTGGGGGATGGAGGTGTAGAGTGACTGGACATCCCTGGTGAAGATGAGGGAATGGGGGCCTGGAAAACGAAAGTCATGGAGGAGCCGAAGAGCGTGCGAGGTGTCTTGAACATAGGTACGGAGGGATTTAACCAGGGGGGATAGGATGGAGTTGAGGTATGTGGAAATAAATTCGGTGGGGCACGAACAAGCAGAAACAATGAGTCTGCCAGGACAGTCAGGTTTGTGGATTTTGGGGTGAAGGTAAAATCGGGCCATGCGGGGCTGGGGAACGATGAGGTTGTATGCTTGGGAGGGCAGGGAGCCAAAAGTGATGAAGCCAGTGATAGTGTTAGAGATAGTGACCTGGTGCTCGTCTGTGGGGTCATGGTCCATATCAGCCATGTAGAGATCAGCGCGCCAGACTACCACAGCACCTCCCTTGTCGGCAGGTTTGATCACCCAGTCTGGGTTGTTGCAGAGTGAGTGGAGGGCTGTACGTTCAGGGGGGGAGAGGTTAGAGTGAGAAAGGGGAGTGGCGAGGTTGAGGCGGTTTCTACGACTATATCCCACTGGGAATTGCACTTGCTCGTAAAAGGTGTTTGTTGTGCTGTATATTATGTACTTTCCAGTGCAATGCTTGTTTAGATCATTGTTGGAAGAAAGTAGATCATGATGATCTGAAACATGTCCACCATTAGACACAGGGGAGAGAGTACAAACTGTACAAAGGGAAGTTATGTCTGTTTCTCTAGTTCAAAAGATGGTGAAACATGGTTAAATGCTTGAAACTAAAAGTAATTAGTTCCTTGTGGCTCGCTACATCAACATGGTTACCCTCAGAAATGGAGAACTTCCCCATCTGCAATGCAATATTTAATTATTTTCCATTTGAATCAAGGGAAATTGGATTAATAGAGTAGAAATTCAAGTGCTCGTGAACCTCCAGTAAAATATGTTTAGAATCACAGTCATAAAGCTGTGCAAAAGTGACCAGTCCCTTTGGCCCACCTTGTCCACACCAACCAAGCTGGCACCCTGGGTTAGTTCTAATTGCCTGCATTTGGCCCATAGCCTTCTAAACCCTTCCGATCCATATATCTGTCCAAATGAATTTAAAAAGTTGTTATTGTATCTGCTTCTATAGCTTTCTATTCCTATACAGCCAGATACAGACTACTCTCTGAGTGAAAAATATGCCTCAGAGGTCCCTCTTGAATCTCTTCCCTCTGACCTTAAGATTATGCTCTCTAGTTTTAGAATCCTCTATCCTAGGAAAAAGTGTTCACTCTATCCATCCCTTTCATGATCTGGTTACACCTCAATAAGTTCACCCCCCAGCCCCCTATGCTCCAGAGAAAATTGTCGCAGCCCATCCAAACTCTCCCTGCAACGAGTTCTCAGATCTCAGGTCTCCCTGCAAGCCAAGGTAATATTCTGGTGAATCTCTTCTGAACCCTTTCCAATTTGATAAGATCCTTCAAGATAGATGGGGAATTAGAACTGCACACAGTACTCCAGGTATAGTCTCACCAATAACTTGTACAGATACATCACAATGTCCCAACCTTTGTACTCAGTACCCTCTCCAATGAAGGCAAGCATGCCAAATGCCTTCTTCACGTCACAGTCTACCTGAATCACCTCTTTGAGGCAACTATGCACCTGTACTAGATCGTTCTGTTCTCTCCAGGGCTCTATAATTTACTGTGTAGGTTCTGACCTGGTTTGACATACAAAAGTGCAACATCTCATACTTGTCCGAATTAAGTTACATTTGCCATTCCTTGGCACACCTTTGCCAAATGATCTAGATCTTGTTGTAAACTCAGATATCCTTGACCACTGTCTACTATACCACCAATGTTGGTGTCATCCTCAAATTTACTTACAATATTAACTATTCTGTCATCCAAATTGTTAATGGATTTAAGATACAGCAGTAAACCCTGCACCAATCCCTGTGGCACTACACTTGTTCCAATTTTTTAAGTCATAGGAGCAGAATTAGGCCATTCAGCCCATCGAGTCTAGTTCACCATTCAATCTGGGCTGATTTAGTTTCCCTCTCATCTCCATTCACCTGCCTCGTAATCATAACCTTTGACACCATTACTAATCAAGAATCTGCCAACCTCCATTCTAATTGTATGTCATTTTATTCTGAGGTTGTGCCCTCTGGTCCTAGACTTTCCCACTAGTGGAAATATCCTCTCCACATCCACTCTTTCCCGGAGTCACAGGCCTCCAGTCAAAAAAATACCCCTCCATAACCACCCTTTGAATCCTTCCTCCAAGCCAATTTTAACTCTAATTAGTTAACTCACCTTGAATCCCAAGCAATATAACCTTCCAGACTAGCTTACTAAATAAGATCTTTAAAATGTTTCACTTAGGTGCCCGAGGATGAGTACATTTTAAAAGTGTACAAAATCATAATTATGATTAAGTAACTTCCTAAAGTGATACATTTTGTAAAACTATGATGTGCATAGTTTAAATGATTAGGTACTCTTCCTCCATTTTTTGTTGTACTTCATAGAAGAAGGTGGAAAGCTAAGGACAAAGTGGGAGTGGAAGAGTGAATACAAGTGGTTAATGCTGGAAACTCGTGATCATACTTGCTGACTGAATGGAGTTGTTCTACAAAGCATGAATCTAATTGGTGCCCTGTGTTCATAGTGCAAAGCAGTGAAAGCAATATTCAAAAGTCAAGAGTCAAGAGTGTTTCATTGTCATATGTCCCAGACAACAATAATATTCTTACGTGCAGCAGCACAACAGAATATCTAAACATAGTACACTGTAAACAACATAATAAATGAGAAAAAAAAGTTCAGCGTGTGTATACACAAACGCACACACACACACATACATATAAAGAACAAACAATAATAGTGCAATAATAACACTAATAGTCTATGTAGTTCTGAGCTTATTTGAGGTTGCAGTGTTTAATAGCCTAATGGCTGTAGGGAAGAAGCTGTTCCTGAACCTAGACGTTACAGTTTTCAGGCTCCTGTACCTTCTTCCCGATGGCCGGGGTGAAAATGGAAACAGATATATACCCTGTATATATATCAATTAGAGTGCTCGGGCCATAGGCACTGGCATGAGGAGGTAAAAGGGCAGATGTATCTCCTGCTGAAACACGTTTGTTGTGTTGGTAATGACAGAGATATTTTTTAATTCTCCTGTAGATCCAAACATCCTGCCTTGAAATATTTCTCTCTTTTTAATTGTTGCTTGGCTTAAATCTTGGAACTGGTTGTTCAATAGCACGGTGTGAGTACATTCAGCAGAAGGAAGATGAGAACATGTTTCACCATTGCCATTTCAAGGGCAATTCAGAAGGGACAAATAATACTGGGTTTGCCAGTGATGCTCGCAGCAAAAATGTTAGTAAATATTGGGGTGGATGAATCTACAGGCATAACAGAAACTATCACAGTCTGCTAAGGGAAATGCGAAGAGATTCTTGGGGCTCTGATGGAGAATTTTGCATGTTTGTTAGCCACAAGTCAGGTCCCTGAACATTGGAAGATATCTAATGTTGAACCCCTGTTCAAGAAGGACAGCATGGATAAGTCTGGAAACTACAGGCCAGTGAGTCTTATATCAGTGGCAGGCAAATTGTTGGAGAAGATGCTTTGGAACAGCATTTGTGTTCACTTAGAAAGGCTGGGATTGATTAGAGTAAGTCAATGTGGCTTTCTGCAGAGGAAATCATGTTCCACAAACCCAATGTGTTTTCTTGAGGTAGCAACAAAGGAAATTAATGAAGGCAGGGTGGTAGATGCAATTTACATGGACTTAGTAAGGCTTTTGACAGGGGCTCAAGTGTCTGGGGCTGGTCCAGAAGGTTAAGGCATGTTGGAAAATTAGATCCATAGTTGGCTTGGTGTTAGTAGGCAGAGGGTAATGGTAGATTTTTTTGCTGACTGGATATCTGTAGCAAGTACTCTACTGCAGGGATCAGTGCTTGGACCTTTGATGTTTGTATTATATATTTTGCTTAGATGATAAGGCAGGTTGTCTGATTAGTAAATTTGCAGATGACACAAAGGTTGGCTGAGTCTTAGATAATGAACAAGTTTGTCTAAGGATGCAGCAGTCCATTGGTTTGTTGGGCAGATCATTAAATGTTGGGAAGAGTGGTGGAGTATGTGAAATAATGTACTTTTGGAACTAATTTTGCTTAGGCAATAAATGGAGGTTAACTTGGAAGCATTTATAAACAAAGTGATAGTGGGATGCACATCCAGAGCCCTGAAAGTGATGACACTGGTGGATAGGGTAGCAAAAAGGCATTTCATAAGTATGCCTTCAAATGCTGAGGCATTGAGTTATAAGAGTCGAGACATCATTTTGCAACTGTACAAAGCATTGTTTAGACAGCACTTGGAGTACTATGTACAGTTCTAGTCACCACATGACAGGAAGGATGTGAAAGCATTAGAGAGAGTACAGATAACATTCACTATGATGTTGCAATGAATAGACTACAATAGTTTAGAGGAGAGATTGAATAAGGTGGGCTTATTCTCATTGTAATGTCAGAGACTGAGGGGTAACATTAAAGTGGTATAAATGATTTGAGGGCCAAACATGGGATAGTCAGAATACCTTTCCCAGGCCGGGGGGAACAGAACCAAAGTGTACAGGTTTAAATGAGAGGGGAGAAATTAAAAGGAGATCTAAGTTTTTCACACAGAGGGAGGGTGGCAAGTACAGTTACAATATTTATAGGGTATTGTGGCAGGTACTTAGATAGGCAAGGATGACAGGGATAACCGGCCTAATGTTGCAAATGGGCATCACTGTCGACATCGGTGAGATGGGTCCATTTCTGTGCTGTACGATTCTATGCTTATATGAAACGAGAAAGAGGGCATGCAAGAAACTTCTTAAGTACAATGGGAAGGAATCTTCATTAAATAAAAATGTTCATTTAAAAGTTATTAACCCAGACATTTCCCATTGTTCACTACTCTGAAAGATTAACAGCGTCTTTCTCCAGAATTGGAGACTCCAGGATATGCTGAATTGTCTGTGTTTCAGTCTGCGCAATACAGGTCAATAACTTCTATGCAATCACACTAAATATTAGTGTACATGTTGCAATTCTGAAACAATTCACAGAGGAATTGAACAGTGCGAAAGTGTATAATAAAGATGAAGACACCAATCGATGGGATACAATTTAACTTGATATTCCTTTGCGGAATGCGTGAATGTGTCTTCAAATACTCCGATTTGTCTGAAATTTGATATCAACCCAAATGACTTCAGGAATATGTTTTACACGCACTGATGTATTTTTTATAATGTTGCAATAGTTCTGATGTCAGATCTTTGACCTAAAAGTTATTTCAGTTTTCTTCTTCACGGACACTGTCTGAGGAGCTGCACGTTTCCAGGATGTTGTGCTTCGGTTTCAGTTGCTATCATTTACAGCATTTTGCAATAATAGGATCAGTCAAATGTTATTCTTTCGGAGTGTCAATCACACGCCTTTTTTGAAAACACCCACCATATATCACTGTTGAAACTAAGGTGTACAGTTACCTGCGTCACTGTGTGAATTACCTGCCCTGACATGACATGAGTGACTTCAGTGCGTGGAGATGGACGCCCAGGGGCTGGCTGGTCCACACAACAGCGCCTGCCTGTAAACCCTGTCTGTGCAGGAGGTGGGAGCCGCGCGCACGCGCTCTCCGCTGCCAACTCCGGTCGACACAGAGTTCCAAACAATCGGATCCAGGCAACAGCGGGCGGGCGCGCGGCACAAACCCCAGCAGAGCAGGGAAGGGAATCACCACAGGAAGATCATGCCGGGGTTGCCGCTGCAAGAGCGGCCGGCCAACTCCTGCAGTGAAAAGTCCCAATGCGTTGTGAGATGTTCAGCGGCCGCTTGGGCAGAGATGCGGCGGCTGCTGCTCTGAGGACCACGGCTGCCAGGACCGCAGTGCCGCGAGAACAACTTGTTGCAGCTTTCTGCTCCCGTTGGTAAGTTACAAGGCTTCAAGTGCATTTCTTCCAGTCGGAGGTAGAGAAGTCGGAGTCGTTTAAACCGATCGCGGGGAAGAGGCGAAACTCAATCCAAGAATAAACGAGTACGAGCGTATGTATGGTAGGATATCAGCTAGTGTGTGAGCGCTATGCGAGGTTGCTCCAGTGTTTATGACTGGGGGGTGGGGGAAGAGCAACAAGATCAAACAAGTTAAAACATCTCGGGACTAGTTTTAATTTGGATAACTTGATAGTAATCAGATATTCCCCACTTAATAATCGACGATTTTCTTCCCTTATTTGTTGAGCAATTTATTTGCATTCCTTTCAAAATGTGAGTAGTGTGTAGTTGATGGGATGGTGTCAGTGCTTTGTGAGGACGTTTTTATGAGCACATCAGAGCATTCTTTAAGTTGTGACCTTTCTATTTAAGACGCGGCGTTACTTTTGTTCCTTCTATCTAGTCATTCATGGTTAGTTTCAATTATTTTTGTTATAAAAAGGTAAACGGATTAGCCACCTGTATGCTCGGCCGGAGATCGAAGAGACTAACTACATCTGTACAAAAAGAATGAAAAAAAAAAAGACATTTTTCAAAATCTTCAGTGCATCCATGTCTTTGTTTTGGTTGAAGTATTGGAGGGTGGGGGGATGGGACGCGAAGGACGTGCATCTTGTCATGACCTTTATAATGTACAGTTTTTACAGAGTCATTCGCATGGGGATTTCTAGTTGTGCATTTCAAATCTGGCAGTCAATAAAACACAGATTTTTACTTTTCAATGTTGTTGTAATGGGTGGCTGGGCAATGTCATGCTCTCTGAACCATATTCCCATGGCAACAGTGCAATTAACACGATGAAATCGGAGCAGTCAAATGGGTCTTCACATGCCAGATTTCTTTGAGGAATAGTGATTTGCGCAGTTTTGCCGATGAGTGCTACTCTGGCTCACAACACTTTGTACTTGTTCACGTGAGCGTACTTTACATTTGTTTCAAATATAAGACTTCATTTCATTTTCTTTGATTTTCTTTATTCTAACTTCATTTTGATTTTGATTGTTTATTTTCCTCACCAATGGTCCATACTAGGAAAATTTGTTTAACTCATAGAAAGCAATTTTTTAAACTTTTATTTGACAGGTTTAAGGTGAAGGGCAAAATATTTAATAGGAATCAGACAGGTAACCTTTTCACGCAAAAGGCGGTGAGTGTATGTAACAAGCGGCCAGAGGAGGTAGTTGAGGCTGGGACTATCCCAGCATTTAATCAATTAGACAGGTACATAGATAGGACAGGTTTGGGGGAATATGGGCCAAACACGGGTAGATAGGACTAGTGTAGCTGGGACGTGTTGGATAAGATTGATGTGTAACATTCTGGTTTTGTGGGTGTGATATTATAAAATTTTAAGTCGTTGACCTGGCATCCAGAGACCTGGACTGATTGCTGTTTGAAAAAATAAGTAAATTACAGAACAAGAAGCATATAATTTGGCCCATTGTGCCAGAACCAGTCCTCTAACAACTCACTAACCCAAATAAAATCCAAAGTAGTGCAAAACAAACAATGCCCAAAGTCCCTCATACAACCAAGGCAGTTCATTGTTCGGAGTTTAAATTAATTTCATAATGTTTAATAGCCATGGTTATTGGGAAGAAGTTGTTCTTAAACCTGGACATTACAGTTTTCACACTCCTATGCCTTCATCCCGATGGTAGGAGTGAAATGAGAGCATGGCCAAGGTGGTGTGGGTTCCTGATGATTCTGGCTGTTCTTTTGAGGCAGCGACTATTGTAGATCACTTTGATGGTGCTGAGGTCAGTGTCTGTGATGGATCAGGCAGTGTTCACCATTTTTTAAAATCTTCTTAGTTTGAGTTGCTGAACCAGGCCGTGATACAACCAGTCACTGTGCTCTTTACCATACACCTGTAGAAGTTCAAGAGAGTATTAATTGACATACCGAATCTTCTTGGTCTTCTTAGGAAGTATTGGCATTTAGGGCTTTCTTTATGATTGCATCATGTGCTGGGCCCAAGACAGATTCTCAGGGATATTCGCGCCTAGGAACTTGAAGTTGTTGACTCTTTCCACCACTGACCCTTCAATGAATACAGGTTTGTGGATCCTCACCTTTCCTCTTTTAAAATCAACAATCAACACCTTGGTTTTACTGACGTAGAGAATAAGATTGTTCTGATACCATTCAATCAGATGATGGATCTTCCTCCTATACTCTGACATCATTATCCATAATTAATCCAACAATGGTGGTGTCGTGGCAAATTTAAAGATGTTGGAACTATGTCTGGCTACACGGTCATGGGTATAAAGTGAGTAGAACATGGGATTGAGCACACAGCCTTGAGGTGCCCCTGTGCTAATAATTGTCAAGGAGGAAGTGTGGTTGGTAATTCATACTGATTCTCTCCTGTTAATGAGGAAGTCGAGGATCTAGTTGCAAAGGGATGTGCTGAGACCCAACTTGCTGAGCTTGCTAATGGGGTTGGTGGGGCTGATGATGTTGAACGACGAGCTGTAGTTTATGTGTTTTTATTGTGAACATCCTTCCCTCCCACAGGCAGTATATTCCAGATTCCAACATAAAAATATTTATTTGTGCTATGCTTAATTTATTTTATCTTTATTTGTTGCCCATGACCTCAAGTAGTTGACTTTTGAATCAATGGGAACAGCTTCCCACAATCCTCCATGTACAGACCCTCTATCATCCCTCCAGTCTGAAGAAGGGTCTCGACCCGAAACGTCACCCTTTCCTTATCTCCAGAGATACTGCCTGTCCCGCTGAGTTACTCCAGCTTTTTTCAAGATTCAAGATTCAAGAAAGTTTAATGTCATGTGTCCCAGATAGGACAATGAAATTCTTGCTTTGCTTCAACACAACAAAATATAGATGGCATGAATACAGAACAGATCAGTGTGTCCATATACCATTATATAAATATATACACACATGAATAAATAAACAGTGCAAATAAACAGATAATGGTCTATTAATATTCAGAGTTTTGTTTGAGTTGTGTTTAATAGCCTGATGGCTGTGGGGATGTAGCTATTTCTGAACCTGGACATTGCAGTCTTCAGGCTCCTGTACCTTCTACCTGAAGGTAGCGGGGAGATGAGTGTGTGGCCAGGATGGTGTGGGTCCTTGATGATGCTGCCAGCCTTTTTGAGGCAGCGACTGCGATAGATCCCCTCGATGGAAGGGAGGTCAGAGCCGATGATGGACTGGGCAGTGTTTACCACTTTTTCTAGTCTTTTCCGCTCCTGTGCGCTCAAGTCGCCGAACCAAGCCACGATGCAACCGGTCAACATGCTCTCTACTGTGCACCTGTAGAAGTTAGAGTCCTCCTTGACATACCGACTCTCCGTAATCTTCTCAGGAAGTAGAGGCGCTGAGTTTTGTGTCTATCTTTGGTTTAAACCAGCATCTGCAGTTCCTTCTTACACACCGTCCATCATTTATACTTCTATCAAATATCCTCTTGGCTTTCTCTTATCTAAAGAAAACATTCCTATCCTCTCTAATCTATCTAAGTGTTGCCCCTCATCTCAGGAACTATTCTTGTAAATCTTTTCTGGCTATCTAATGTCTTCACGTCCTGACTGGAATGTACAATTTTATAATCCTGGTTTGTAGATATTTGTAGTAATTTAAAAAATGTACTTACAGACTGAACAAGCATATATTTGCACTGCACAGTATTGGATTTAGACCATCACTCGAGAGAGTAATTGTCTTGCACTTTAAGCTCTCAATGAAAGAGAGTGAGGTCAGTTTGGAATTGGGAGAGGATAGAAAGTGGTTCAGTCTAAAATGAAATTGTGGATGAACTGTTTAATAAAATAAAATCTAAAGTTGTTCCAAAGTTACAGCTTTGTAAGTATAATGGGCTAAAACCAGCTTAGTGCTGGATTGGCTGCTTGGCCCCAGGTAGTCAAGATGGGAGGGAATACATCGAAGTCCCTCACCCTGAGCACAGGATCGCCCCAGGGTTGCGTCCTCAGCCCCCTATTGTACTCCCTGTACACACATGACTGTGTGGCTAGGTTCAGCTCCAACTCAATAATTAAGTTTGCTGATAACACTGTGGTGGTGGGCCTGATCTCAGACAACGACGAGAAGGCCTACCGGGAGGAGGTGGCTGGTCTAGCACTCTGGTGCCAGGATAACAGCCTCCTCTTGAACATCAAAAAAACGAAGGAGCTGATCATGGACTTTAGGAGGGCACATCATCCGAGGACGTACACTCCATTGAAGATAAATGGGGATCCTGTGGATAGGGTGAACTGTTTTAAATATCTGGGAGTCCACATCTCCGAGGATATGCCATGGGCATCACACGCCTCAGCACTCGTGAGTAAGGCAAGGCAGCGCCTTTACCACCTCAGGCAATTGAGGAAATTCAGAGTGTCTCCGAGGATCCTCCAGTGCTTCTACGCAGCGGCGGTGGAAAGCATCTTGTCCGGGAACATTACCATCTGGTTTGGGAATTGCTCTGCCAAGGACAAGAAGGCTCTGTAGAGAGTAGTGCGTTCGGCCGAACGCACTATGGGAACTTCACTTGCCCCCCTGCAGGAACTATACATCAGGAGGTGCAACTCCAGAGCCAACAATATCATGAGAGACCCCTTCCACCCCTGCAATGGACTGTTCCAGCTGCTACGGTCATGCAAACGCCTCCGTTGCCATGCGGTGAGAACGGAGAGGTTGAGAAGGAGTTTCTTCCCAGAGGCCATTCGGACTGTAAACGCCTATCTCACCAGGGACTAACTCTACTGAACGTTTTTCCTTCCATTATTTATTATGTAAAAGAATATGTGTGTTATGATTGTGTTTATAGTTTGTTTGGTTGTTTGTCTTTTGCACAAAAGTCCGCGATCATTGCCACTTTCATTTCACTGCACATCTCGTATGTGTATGTGACAAATAAACTTGACTTGACTTGACTTGATTGGATTGTGTTGTATAATTGCCCTACAAATACTGTGGAAGAAAATACTGCAGACGCTGGTTTAAATCAAAGGTGGACGCAAAATGCTAGAGTAACTCAGCGGGACAGGCAGCATCTCTGGAGAGAAGGAATGGGCGATGTTTCGAGTCAAAACCCATATTCATACTGATGTCGTGGGAAGGGGCGGGACAAAGATAGAATGTAGTCGGAGATAGTAAGACTGGTGGGAGAACTGGGAAGAGAGAGGGAAAACAAGGGTTACTTGAAGTTAGAGAAGCCCATGTTCATATCGCTGGGGTGTAAACTACCCAAGCAAAATATGAGGTGCTGTTCCTCCAATTTGCACTGGGCCTCATTCTGACAATGGAGGAGGCCCAGGACAGAAAGGTCAGATTGGGAATTGTCAGAGTGAGGCCCAGCGCAAATTGGAGGAACAGAGCCTCATATTTCACTTGGGTAGTTCACCAACAAGCACCAATACCTGGCTTAGCTGGAATGAGGGGAGCCCTCCCAGTCAGATCCTTCCTGCATCGTCGGAAACCTCACTACCAGCGCACGCTGCCCTCGGGATGACTGCTTTTGAGTGGAGACGGTTGCCCACCTCTTGGCAGAGTGTGGATTCGCAAAGAGAGTCTGGAGAGGTCTGCAAGGGTCCTTGTCACGGTTTATTCCGACTGTTCCCAGGGATGCATTCAGAGACTGACATCAAGTGCTGCTGGAAGGTCATCAACTCTGTGAAAGACGCTCTTTGGTCTGCCTGAGCGCTGTTGATCACCCAGCGAAGGGAGATGTCAATCGGGGAATGTTGCCAACTGGCCCACTGCAGACTGCAGGAGTACGCGCTGACATTTGTTTGAACTTGAGCAGATAGGATGTGTCTATACACTTCAGAATTCATTATGCTACTACCATCAGCAGTTGTATCATCAATGAAGATAAATGAGCCAGTACCTTCAGCAGCCTCACATGCCCAGGCCATAACACCCCCACCACGGTGTTTCACAGATGAGGTGGTATGATTTGGATCTTGGGCAGTTCCTTCTCTCCTCCATACTGTGCTCTTGCCATCACTCTGATATAAGTTAATCTTCGTATCATCTGTCCACAAGACCTTTTTCCAGATCTGTGGCTGCTCTTTTAAGTACTTCTTGGCAAATTGTAACCTGGCCATCCTATTTTTGTGGCTAATCAGTGGTTTGCATCTTGCAGTGTAGCCTCTATATTTCTGTTCTTGAAGTCTTCTGCGGACAGTGGTCATTGGCATCCACACCTGACTCCTGAAGAGTGTTTCTGATCTGTCGGACAGGTATTTCTTTATTATAGAGAGAATTCTTCTGTCATTAGCTGTGGAGGTCTTCCTTGGCCTGCCAGTCCCTTTGAGATTAGTAAGCTCACCAGTGCTCTCTTCTTAATGATGTTCCAAACAGTTGATTTTGGTAAGCTTAAGGCTTGGCTGATGTTTCTAACAGTTTTATTCTTGTTTCTCAGTCTCATAATGACTTATTTGACTGTCATTGGAACAACTTTGGACCTCATGTTGATAAACAGCAATAAAAGTTTCCAAAGGTGATGGAAAGACTGGAGGAAAGACTAGGTGCTGAGAGCTCTCTTATACCTGCATTAAGGAAGCATTTAAACACATCTGAGCAATTACAAACACCTGTGGAGCCATGTGTCCCAAACATTATGGTGCCCTGAAATGGGGGGACTATGTAATTTTGTGATTTTTACATGGTGAAACCAAAATGTATAAAAATGGCCTTTATTAAAATCTGACAATGTGCACTTTAACCACATGTGATTTTTTCTATTTCAATTCTTAAGTTGTGGAGTATAGCGGCAAATAAATAAATGATGGGTCTTTGTCCCAAACATTATGGAGGGCACTGTATACATACCTTTGGATTTGGATGTATACTTCTCATAAACCTTTCTGACATTGGACTCCATTCAGTTCATGAAGACTATGTCAGCTCTTACACAATCCCAGCAAAGGCACCACCTCATCTTCTTTGGCATTTAAGCTTAGAGAATACCTGGTCAATGTAGTCCTGTGTATATGACTTGAATAAAAACTTTTGTTCATAATTACCTAAATTAATATAATTCCTCTGCCTTAAATGGTGGAATGTCTTGAACTAATTCATCTGCTTGGAGATGATTGATTTTGAATATCGATTTTTCTAACTTCAAGTTATTTTGTGCTTTCCCTTTCTCTCTGTTCCTCCCCTACCCTAGTTCTCTGACTAGTTTCATTGTCCAGATTAATTTTACTGATTGTATGCCTCCTTGTCACCTTCCCCTCAGCCAACAATGAACCATTCTATATTTCCTTGATTGACATATGCTTTGATGTCCTTTTCACACCTTCCCTTCCACATCTCTAGTTTCCCTTTCCCCTGACTCTCAGTCTGAAGAAGGGTCTCGACCCGAATTGTCACCCATTCCTTCTCTCCAAAGATGCTGCCTGTCCCGCTGAGTTACAGTGTCTATCTTTGGAGAAATTACTTTAACTGTTTGATGCGTGCTTAGCTTTTCATTTCAGTTGCTTCAGTGTTGCACCAGTCTTTGTACAGGTTTGAATGCAATTTAATTTCATTCCCGATATATTTTAGTGACAAAAATGCATCAGGTGTATTTCATATGCACTTGCTTTTGTTCACAAAAGTGTAATGTGTGACAATGGCAGGTCAGCCTGTGCTAATGGAGTGGAACAAAAACTGAACCAACATCGCAGAGGGATAACTTACAACAGGAAAATACTGTAGCCGTTCTGATGTAGACAGAGAAAGCACATCATCACAAGCTGGATAATTTGATATTGGAATTGTGCCCAGGCAGAAGAGGTGCGGTTCCTTAAGCTTAAATTTGACTTTATTTTCACAGTGCAGGATTCCATGATAAAGAGGTCAGAGTGACAATAGAATGGATTAAAGTGGTAGGCAACGGGAATTGGATTTGCTCCTGCAGGCGGTTCACCTGGAAAAATATCCTTTGGATCCTTGAAGATGATAAGGGAAGAGGTTAAAGGGCAGGTGTTTTATCTTCGCCATTTGTATGGGAAAATACCATAACACGTGGAATGATTGGTGGGGTCAGAAGAGTGGATCAGAGGGTTGTAAAGAAAATTGACCATTTGAGATGCTGAAAGGGAAAGGAAATCTGAAGGTGGAATTGTGTGGAAATTGCAAACGATGATCCACTGAATGCAGAAGATGGTGGCCGGGAAGGTGAATACCAGGAACTCTATACTTGTTTTATTCAGAGGCAGGGAAGGTGGGAACAAAAATGTGAGAAATAGATAAAATCTACTTTTCACTCTCCATTAGTGCACCCTGAGCTGCTGTTTCCTACATTTGCTATCCTATAACTCCATTAACAAATCATTCCAACAACAAACTTAACCTCAAAGATATCCCCTTTGCCCCTTCCATTCCTCACTCACCTTCTTTGTGACATAAACACAATAAATGTTCTCTCTTTTTCCAGTTCTGATGAAGATCTTCAACCTAAAACATTAATTCTATTTGTAATATATGAAGATGGTGAATATATATGTATATATATATCTTTACTGTCCTGTCAGTGTTATCCATATTAAAAGTGTATATTTTAAATGTGGAGCCACAGCAGAGAATAATCATAAGAAAAAGGAGAGAAGAGAAATGTTTGAGGCAGCATTTAAAAATCAGGATTTGAGAATGATTTACGAGCTGAAAACAAGGTGGCAAAGCAGTAGAAAATGGATTAGGAATTATCAGGGTAAATTGGAAATTGAATCCATATACAATGATGGAATTGGGCTTTGGAATAAACATATGAATTAAGGCATTCCGGTTCCTAGCAGCATCTATTAATTTGATTGGATAATTCAACAACATTTGTGGAGTCAAGATTTTTTGTTCTGTGGGAAAGATAGGTGTTGGTATTGATAATGTATATGATGTCCCTGCAAATGCTGGGGCCGGGGGGGGGGGGGAGTTCAGAACACTTCCCTAGTGGAAACTTCTGCTCCAAGCTGGAGGATAAGACAGATGTTCGGCAGGTGTGGCGGGGCCTGAATGCAATCACCTCCGACAAGGTGAAATCAGGAGGCAGCACGCATGTCAGCGAAACATCGCTCCCTGATGAGCTCAATGCGTTTTATGCATGCTTTGATAGGGAGAACACTGATGTGTCTTCTCGAGCCCCCATTCACTGTGATGGTATTTCGGTCACGGTCACAGAGGTCGATGTTAGATAATCCTTCAGAGGGGTGAACCCTCAGAAAGTGCCTGGACCTGATGGTATACCTGGTCGTGTTCTAAAAACCTGTGCGGACCAACTGGCTGGAGTTTTTAACTGACATTTTCAACCTCTCATTTCTGAGGTCTGAGGTTCCCACCTGCTTTAAAAGGGCATCAATAATACTGGTGCCCAAGAAGAGCAAGGTGACGTGCCTCAATGACTATCTACCAGTGGCACTAGCGTCGGTGGTGATGAAGTGCTTTAAGAGGTTGATCATGGCGCAAATCAACTCATACCTCGACAAAAACCTGGACCCACTGCAGTTCGCTTACCGCCACAACAGATCAACGGTGGATGCGATCTCGCTGGCTCTCCACTCCGCTCTGGACCACTTGGACAACAAAAACTCATATGTCAGGCTGTCATTCATTGACTACAGCTCGGCATTTAACACCACAATCATCCCCTCCAAGCTGGTTACCAGACTCGCAGAACTGGGTCTCTGCGCATCCCTCTGCAATTGGATCCTCGACTTCCTCATTCACAGACTACAGTCTGTCCGTATTTTTTTCATTTCTGTGATGTTACAATCTATCCTTTCATTATTTTGTGTAAAAGATAATGAACATTATTCAACATTAAAACAGTTAGGGGTGGCACAGTGGCGCAGTGGTAAAGCTGCTGGCTTACAGCACCAGAGACACAGATTTGATCCTGACTACAGGTGCTATCTGTACAGAGTTTGTATGTTTTTCCTGTGACTGCATAGGTTTTCTCCAATTTCTCCCACACTCCAAAGCCGTACAGGTTTGTAGGTTAATTGGCTTCGATAAAATTGTAAATTGTCCCTAGTGCATAGGATAGTGCTAGTACAAGAAGTGATCGCTTGTCAGCGTGGACTCGGTGGGCCGAAGGGCCTGTTTCCGCACTACATCTTTAAAGTCTCGTTTATGCCTGTACCAGCTTGATGACTCTTAAAAATGTTCCACCTCTTTGAAGTTCATGCTCTCAGAGCAGCTACTTAAAATCTCACTTTTTGATAAAGTATTTAATCCAATATCTTGCAGAAGTGAGTACCAAGACCCTGTTTCATCAGTGTTTGAAAACCGTATATCATGACTCGATTAACCCATTGTACTCATTCAAACAATAAGGAAATTACTAAACTACAGAATTGTGTAGGAAAGAACTGCAGATGCTGGTTTAAACCGAAGGTAGACACAAAATGCTGGAGTAATTCAACAGCATCTCTGGAGAGAAGGAATTATGACGTATTGGGTCAAGACCCTTTTCAGACTGATGTCAGGGGAATGGGCGGGACAGAGATAGAATGTAGTGGGAGACACAGACTGGCGGGAGAACTGGGAATGGGGAGGGGGTGGAGAGAGGGGAAAGCAAGGGCTGTTTGAAGTTAGAGAATTCAATGTTCATCCCGCTGGGGTGTAAGCTACCCAAGCAGATTGTGTAGATTGTGTCCCATTGAAGGCAGATGAAAATATCTTCTTGTGCCTCAGCTCGCCAAGGTCTACTCAACCTCGTCTTCTGCATTCAGTGCTCCAGAAATGGTCTTCTTTACATTGACGAGTCCAAGTGTAGACCAGGCAACTATTTTTCCAACACGTGCTCAGTCTGCCAAGGCCTGCTGCAGCTCTTGCTTGCCCCTTTCCCATACCCATACCAGCCTTTCAGACCCAGCAGTCTGAAGAAGGCTTCAGACCCGAAACGTCACCTATTCCTTTTCTCCAGAATTGCTGCCTGCTCAGCTGAGTTACCGCAGCATTTTGTATCTATCTCTGGCCTTCTTTATCCTTGGGCTCCTCCACACATTCAAACAAGAAAAACACCACACTTGTATTCTTGGGTAGCTTACAACCCAATATACACCTTCTTACCCCTCGTGTCTTTCCCCCTGAAACCCCCTCCTCCTGGATCCTGGTGAGCACCCATTTCTCCCACCATCTCCCACTCCCCTCCTTCACTCTGCTCCTTTCCCCTCCTCCGCATGCTCACCCCTCACCTCTGACTCTCTTTTTATCCCCCTCTATCACCTCCCTCCTCACCCCTTCTACCCACACCCCTTCCTTTGGCTTTACGTTTCACAACTCGTCTTTCCTTTTTGTCTCCTTTTCACCTCTCGTCTTTGTCACTTACTCCACCTGTCAGCTTCCTTCACCTTTATCCACCTATCACTTGCCAGGTTTTGGCTCAGCCCCACCTCTTTTTCAGTTTCTCACCCTATTCCATTAATCTGAAGAAGGGTCCCGACCCTAAATGTCATCTGTCTGTTTCCTCCACAAATGCTGAAAGACCTACTGAATTTCCCCAGCACTGTTTATTTTCCACCTCCTTATGTGAACTCTCTCTGTTAATTGTTGTTATTTTTTTAAATTAGCTTGCACACTCTTGGTGCCATCATCCACATTTAACACTTTTCAGTCATAACTTTCATTTTTAGTTTAGTTTTGTTTAGAGATACAGCGCGGGAATAGGCCCTTCGGCCCACCAAGTCTGCACTGAACAGTGATCCCCATACACACACTAGGGCCAATTTACACTTGTACCATGTCAATTAACCTACAAACCTGTACGTCTTTGGAGTGTGGGAGGAAACTGAAGATCTTGGAGAAAACCCACGGGGAAAACGTACAAACTCCGTACAGATAGCATACGTCGTTGGGATTGAACCCAGGCCTCCGGCGCTGCAAATGCTGTAAGGCAGCAACTCTACCATTGTGCCACCATGCCACCCCTTCATTGTTCACTTGTATCTTGCCTTCTGAAGCAATGTTCTTGTTAAGTCTTATTTTCTAAGTATCAAACATTTTATAATTCTGCAGGTGGCTTTGGAATTAGCATTTAAATGTTTGTTTGGTGGGAAATCATGCTTTCTTGATTGATTGTTCATAATGTGCATTTTGGATGGGGAGTGTCGTACTATTTGGAAAGCAAATATATCATCATCAATTGCTTGGGTTTATTTTCCTATAATGAAGATTGCTTGCAGTGTTGATGCAGTCATAAGTCAGCAAGCACCATGGTGTGCAATGCAATAACTGGCCTGCTGTTTCATTGGGATTTCTTAATTTGTGTAGCTGGCATGGAATCATGATGTGGGTGGCATTCTGCTGCTTCTGAGATAGCTGAATGAATGAGAGGACAAACAACATTAATCATTTCAAATTCAAATTCGCGTTCGGGAAGGAAGCAATCAGCATTTTGTGCTTTCAGCTTTAAATTCAAACAGGGAGCAAAGGGTTTGCAGGAACCATTTTATAGATCTTTAAATCCCTTATTTCAGCCCTGAGATTTGCATTTGCCTTGTTAGCGGCTCACGCAGGATCCCTGATGCAAAAAGAGCAGATTATATCTGATATTTTAGTTTTAAGGGGTTATGATTAATTGCTCGTCAAAGCAATGCTTGATTTTGTGTTGTGAAGGTTTTCCTGAGTGTGATTTTTTTTTGTATTTTCTAAGATCTTGGAAATGTGGAAACATTGTTCAAACAATGTTGGTCCCTCTCTAGGAATTTTTTTAATTAAATTTGTATCAGAAGTGACTTCACTATTGTAGCACTTTTAGTGGGAGATTGGGACGCAATTCTTTATCGAGGTGTCCTTAATGATTCTGGGATCTAGCAGATTTGCGTGTAACTTTCTCTGCGAGGAGTAACTGGCACGTGCATTTTATGTCCTTGTGCATGATTGGTGGTGTTACTAGGCGGATCAGAGGATTCTGGCTTGAACAAATCTTTGAAGTGTGTCCTGAAAAATACAAAACTGATACAATTCAGCGTGGGTGGCATGTTTACTTTCTTGACCTACATTTGTACAGTTTTTAAATGGAACTAGTAATCATAGTTTCCCTAGGCTGTAATATGATGATTGAAGTGAAACGGCTGTTTAGTCTCTCAGCCAATTTTAGTTAAAATTACTTCGAAAAGCATCAACAAAGTTTTATTTGACAAACTTCTTTTTCTCTTAAAATACAATGAAATGCAACACCTTTGTGACATTGTTAATGTTTTGTTTAGCTATCATGGAATTTACAATTTTATTCCATTTATTTAATGATATTTGCTGATTCGTCAGATTGCTAATTGATAGCATAAATTTTAATTGAATAAATTCCAATCTTTTTCACATTTTTCTTAATTTGATCAAAAGTTGGCATCATACATCTAGCCTTTTTAATAAATGTTACAAATAATGTTTCAACACAGCATTATATTTGTTTTTTTATATATAAACCAGTATACCATCTCATAGAAATTGTAAAAAAAAGAACAATTTTTTTTAATTTAAGTTTTCCACATTCTGCAATGAGATGGATTGTTCAGGTAAAAATGCATGAATCAAAGAAACATGCATATTTCTACAATGTCAGGATATTTCAAGATATTCTGAAGTTTTCCGTAGACCTTGACGTACTTTTGATACCTGATGTGATACCTGTTATGGTGTTAGAAATGTATGGTCTACTGGGCATATCAAATTGTTGAATTTGGGAGTTTGCTAAAAACCTAATCATTTGTTTATGCGCATTTACAAGATCATAGCCTGAGTTTTAGTTACAGATCTAAATTTAATCTTGTTTCCTTGTGTTGTTGTGTTTAGAAGGAAGAGGGAGTATCTCATTGAAACCTACCGAATAATGAAAGGCCAAGATAGAGTGGATGTGGAGAGGATGGTTCCAGTAGTGGGAGAGTCTAGGACCAGAGGGTACAGCCTCGGAATAAAAGGACACACCTTTAGAATGGAGATTAAGAGGAATGTCTTTAGCCAGAGGATGGTAAATCTGGAATTCATTGCCACAGGCGGTTGTGGAGGCCGTCATTGGATGTTTTTAAAGCGGAGATTGATAGATTCTTGGTCAGTAAGGGCATCAAGGGTTATGGGGAGAAAGCAGGAGAATGGTGTTGAGGGGGGAAAGTTCATAAGCCATGTTCGAATGGTGGAGCAGGCTTGAGCCAAGTGGGCTAATCCTGCTCCTATGTCTTATGATCATTTAATATGCTTCTAAAGAGAGGCATAATGCAAAAATTCAGAAAGATTTCATATTCTGTCATTTCATGATGCATAGCCATTCCCGAAAACAGAACTCTGATCCAGACCTCTGTGGCATCGATAGGTTGTTTTCTCCACCTCTTTACCAATGTACAGATAATCTGCCAGGAAAAAGTAATCTGTATATTTCCTTTGTGATGGGGTATAATTTCTCTAAATCTGAAATGTCTTTTACAGACCGTCATTGAAGTCTTCAATTTGTAACCTTAATTTTGTTTTCTGCTATGGGTTATCCATAGTACAGTATAGAAGTTGGTGTGGTGTCATACAGAATCTGAAACCATGAGTGCACTGAAGGTTCACCAGAGGTTGAACAGAATGACCCAGCTGAGCTGACTGAAACATACATTATTATTTTGGCACTTTATATTATAGGTACAGGTAACAGTTCATCCCGTCTGTTCTGGTCAGAACAGGAGATCACAGCCTCAGAACTAAGAGTTAGCCATTCAGAATCAGAGATCCAGAGGGTTGAGAGTCTGGAATTTTCTCCCCAAGAAAGCTATGGGAGTTAAATTGGAGTATATTCAAGACTGAAAACAATTGATTGATGGGTTTTAAATAAATCAAGGCAAATGGCACTCCTGCAGGGGAATGGCACCGCAATAAAGATTGTCCATAATCTTAGAGTCAGGTAAGTCAGAAACATGCCCATTCATACAAATTTCTATTGCAAGCATTGAGCAACCTTCTGTGCCTTCACAATTCAACTTTCTGTTACTTTAAAGTTGAGTGTCTCTGCCCCACCACCTCCTCAGATAGTGCCTTCTAGGTGAAAATATTCCAACCCTTCAAGGTGAAAATATTATTCTTCAAATGTCCTTTGAACCTCCTGCCACTTACATTAAATGTCTGCCTGAGGTTTTAGTAATTTCTGCTGTGGGTAAAAAGTTTTAAATTATCTTTCTGAAACCCAGCACATTGTATACCTCAACCAGGACCGCCTCAACCTTCTCTGCTCCAAGGAGAATTAATGCAGCTTATCAAATCTCTTCTCAAAACTGAAAAGCTGCATATCAGGCACCATTCTGGTGAATTTCCTCTGCATCCTCTCCAGTCCAATCATGTATTTTGTAGTGTGGTAACCAGAATTCCAACTGTGGCTTAACTATTGTTTTATAAACATAGATGAGTACAGCACAAAAAACAGGCCATTTGGCCCACATTGTCTATGCCAAACAAGATGCCATGACCATCTCTAATCTGTCTGCACATAATTCATATTCCTCTATTCGCTGCATATCCATGTGCTGATCCAAAATCCTATTAAATTCCACCATTGTATCAACCTCAACCACCAACCCTGGTGTAAAGTTATATTTTAACCTTTGTGCTCTTCTTCCAGCTGTGGCTAATGAAGGATAGTATCTTCTATGTTGCCTTTACCATCTTTTCAATCAGTGGTGCCACTTTCAGGGATCCTTGGACTTGCAGAACAAGTTCCCTCAGCTCCTCAATGCTCCCCAGGGCCCTAGCATTCACTGTGTGTGTTCTACAGATCCTTGTTTGTGTAAGGATTGAAGACAGTATTGGTTGAGTAAAGAAGCAGAAAGGTTTTTGTGCCTGCACGAGTATTACATTGAATGCTCTTTGCAGAGCTGTATGGAAGGAGAATAGTAAGATTAAACGAGAACTTACCAGTTTGAAGTTTGATCGTTATTTTATGAGGAGTAACGTTGAGGGATTACGTGAAGAACCCCGCCAGGACGCATGCGTGTCATTCTTCAAAGCAGCTGTGTGAAATCACAGATAACTGTAATGACTAAACATAGTAAGATTAGAGAAGAGATACCAGTTGAGTATATGATCAAGGGTGGGAGCGGAGGGCACGTGATCCCTCAACGTTACTCCTCATAAAATAACGATCAAACTTCAAACTGGTAAGTTCTCGTTTAATCTTACTATTTTACTTCGGAGTCACGTGAGTGACTACGTGAAGATTTTAAAGCTCTGTGATTTCATGCCGTGGAAACGAGTCCATGCATCACATCTGCCTTGATTATGGGGAGAATAGAGTTAACATCATTAGACATCAATACGATATTGAAAACCCAACGATAAATATATTAACACCAAATTATAGCCCCTATTTATGGGGTAAATTATATTACAGAACTTAAAATTGTTTCTGCAAATGTTCCAGGTTCAATGACTGGTTTGTTATAAAATCGTTGGACAGTTTTCTCCGTTGACCATCCTGCTGTCTTGAGGATTTGGTCCATAGGAACATCCAACTTCATAGCTGCCGATGTAGCTGCAGCCCTGGTGGAGTGAGATTTAAAATGCTAATGTCTACTCCAGCCTTATTAGGACCTGTTTGAGCCATCTAGAGATGGTCTGGATGTCACTGTTTTGAGTGGCTGTTTGTAGCTGATTAAAAGTGACATTTCTTTCCCTCTGATGATCTTAGTATACTCCATATATAATAGTAAGTGTGTTACAATACAGAGACGATCATCTGTCGGGTATGCCCTGAATTCTGTTTTTAGGCCTGCTGACCCCTGTCAGTTCTGTTTGACTAATTCATTGATGTGAAAAGTTAAATTTCCAGATGAAATAGTCATGTTGTCCAGCCTTAGTTTCTGTAGTGACTGGACCCTTTGTGCCGTGACCAAGGCCATCAGCATGACTGCTTTCATAGTCAGTTTCTGTAGGGACAGAGCTGTAGCTGGAGACCAGTTTCTTAACATGGTCAGTACAATGTTCACATCCCATATTTGGGAGTACCTGGTTCTTGGGGGATTAACATTAAAATGCCCCTCATGAATTTGGTTACCAGGGTGTGTCCCAACAGAATGCCGCTATGTTCCTTGCCACAGGTATGTTGACAGAGCACTTCTGGCGCAGTTGATGGCACTATGACTGAGCCTCTCATCGTAATGGAGGCTTGCCAGGAATTCCAGAACAGACGGGATGTTCATAGATCTGTGGGTGATGTTTATTGTTGTGACAGTACTTCCCATTTCTTGATGACACCAAGTACTGTTTTTTGGTGGACTGTCTGTGGGCCGCTGAAATAATATCCACTGTTCGGTCCGTCAGTCCCAGGTGTAGTAGAGGTGCTTTCAAAATCTACAAATTAATAGGTTTATATAATTATGACATGGGTAACTTCCCCTTGTTGCGGGATGAACCAGTAAATTAGGTCTATGATGGATGGTGATGCATGGTTCTAATACCATGTTGAGTATCACCGGGACCCATGGTTGAGTAGGCCAATCGGGTACTATCAAAATACCAGACGCGGAGTCTTGCTGTATATTCCTAAATACCCGACTGATGAGGCAGAAAGGAGGGAATGCATAAATAAACAATCCCCCAATGCAGCGAAAATGCATCTGTTGCCACTGCCCCAGGTTCTGGTTCCCATGAACACAATTCGATAGCTGATGTGAGCCTGGATGCGAATAGGTCGATATCTGGTGTTCCATACCATGCTGTAATTTCAGCAAATACATTTTTATCCAACATCCATTCAGTGTTTTCATTGAATTTGCGTGACCTGTTGTCTGCCACTAAATTTAGTTTACCTGGTAAGTAGGTAGCTATATCCAAATATCTCTCTCTGGATACACTATTGCCAAATTGTGTTGGCCAGATTGTCACATAATGTCGAATTGTTTCCACCCATATGGTTGATATATGCTACCATGGTGGTGTTGTCAATTTGTAGTCTAACATGCTGGTGATATAACCCAGAACAATATGACTTAAGGCCATGGAATGCACTTAACATTCCCAGGTAGTTTATGCCCAGTGTTTGTAATAATGATGCCTCCTGTGCATTCCATCTCCCCCACAGCTGGAGATGGAAATGGTAGCACCCCATCAGTTTGTAGTTCCATAGACGGGTAGCTGATAATGTTTGGATAGGAACAATGCCTAATGTTATCTTTCCACCATTTTAGTTCCATTATGGCCTCTGTTGGTAGCTTCATTGGTCTGTCAAAATGACCACCATAATTTTTGAGTGCTCTTATTTTAGCCCTCTGTAATTTTTGATAATGTAAAGGTCCGATTTGTGTGGCTGGAAACGCAGCCACTATTATGCCAATTATTCTTGCTACCAGTCTGATGGATGGTTTTGTGATGTCAATGATTTTGCTGCAAGCCTCCATTAAGGCTGTAACCTTTTCTTTCGGCAAAGTCACTGACATGTGAACTGAGTTAAGGGTGAACCCCAGATGATCCATTGTGTTAAATAACATATGTGGTCACCTCTAATGTGTACTGTATAGTAAGCATCTTTTAAAACAATGCTTGCCATGTAGTAACCTAGGAAATCAATTGCTTAGCAGTAACAAAGGTTTCCATCTAGTAATGAATATATAGTACGAAAGTATTCAAAGTAGTCAAATCTATGATGATGCGGCAACCATCATCTTGTTTACGATAAAGATTTTGGACACAAATTCCTGTGATACGTGTTGGGTTTCCTCCATTACTGCTTTTTTATATGGCCACTGTAGTTTAGCATGCGCTTTTGATTTTCCTTTGCCTGTAAGCACGAACATTCGGTTCGGTACATGCTGAACTGGAGGATTATGTTTTTGTATAAATTCTTTGGTATAACCCTATACTTCTGAAAATATAAGTGTCGGTAGTTAATTTATTCCATGCATCCAGATAGAATTGTAATCTCCCACCAACCTCGTAAGGAACCAGACCCACCTACCTCCATGGTTACTATTGGTAGGTTTGTTACTTTTTCGGCATCCTCCGTGGACGTTGAGGCGCCGGTGTCTGGATCTGTAGTTGGGTCGGTGTTGATGGTTAGCGCATTCCCCAGGAAGGCCGGTCTGGGCCATGGCCTAAAAAGACCGATGTTGAGTGTTCCTGGCCTTTGAGCTTTCACCAGTTTGTCTTAGCCGACTGGTGGTGCATAGGGGTGCTTTTTCTGCCCGAAGTAGTTTTTAGACGTTGCTTTAATGAGCCCCAGGGTTTTACCCTCTTCGCCAAGTTCTTTTATCTGTTTTGATAAGTTGCCTCCAAATAGTAATATTGGTGGTTTGGAGGTTCCAGGTTTGCATAGGCCTGCAAATTAGGGTCTAAAGCCGATTGGATGGCACTTCTCCTAATGCTGTTTACTCGTATTGGTAGTTGCAAAATAAAGCCAGTGCATCCTGGTGATCTTGTGTCATGTCTTTTTGTTTATTGTGCGGGCGAAACCGTAATTCCCGCGTTAGGACTTTCAGAACTTTCTGTAGTTTCAAGTCCCTGGCTCTGATTGAGGCTCCGACATGTTTTCAAATACACTGGTTGACACTGGGAACATTCAGTGTTTTGCAGTTCCCTGGTGGTAAGTGTCTTGCTGTGGTGTCCAATAATGCCTGTCCTTATAGCTGGTTGAATGACAAGTAGTTGGTTCTTGCAGCTATTTTAGGTTCCAGGTTTTGGCCAGTTTGGTTGGGTTGAATAAACTGGGGCACCATATCCAATAGGTTTTCTTGCACCCAATGTGCACTAGGGGTATGTTCTGCACCCCTCTTCAGGGTCAGCCCAGAATTGACCCCCTGTACTCCCCTCTGATGAGGGAGAAACACTGTGCAGCCCTACAAGAGGTACTGCTGTAGGACTTACTAGCTGCCCACTGTGACTAGTCTCCATCTCCCGGAGCCAGTCACTTTGGAGTACTTGCTCCAACATCCGCTCCAACTGGCTCTAATGCTCTCGGGCACTGGCCACTCGCGGCTGCTCCAGTTCCTGCCGCCGCTCCAACCGGCTCCAATGCTCACGGGCACTGGCCGTCGCGGCTGCTCCTGAAGTCGCTCCTGCTCCAGTTCCTGCAGCCGCTCCAACCGGCTCCAATGCTCACGGGCACTGGCCATCGCGGCTGCTCCTGAAGTCGCTCCTGCTCCAGTTCCTGCAGCCGCTCCAACCGGCCCCAATGCTCACGGGCACTGGCTGCTCGCGGCTATTCAGAGTCGGACTCATCGGAGTCAACGACTCTGTTAGTTTTTTGCTTCGCTCTACCGCCCGGCCGTGGCCGGTGCGGGAGCGAAGTCGGCACAGCTGTTCCCATTACGGGAGATTGGCGTGCCGTTGGCTGCTGCTGCCGGCTGCCCGCAACGCCGCGGTTCTCCCCCGCCAGCTTTTTCGCAGCCTTCGTGGATCTGGTCCATGTCTCCACCTGTAAGGTAAGTGGAAGGAACGCAGAGTCTCCTTACCTGCTGTTCCCGGCTTTCAAATTCTGCCGCTAAGGGGAACGTCGTTCCCCCTGCTGTGACTCGTTGCAATGCATGTAGCGATATGACACGCATGCGTCCTGGCGGGGTTCTTCACGTAGTCACTCACGTGACTCCGAAGTAAAATCTCAGTGGAAGAAGGTATCAGAGGTGGGCCCTTTCTAGTAGAACTGCAAAATAGGGCTCCAAATGCCCATACTCTACAACTTTTGCAAGAATAATCTACAGTCAATTTCTTTCATATGTGATTTTGTGGAAAAAAATTGTGTATGTTCAAAATTAGGTTCAGTAAAGCAGACATCATGAACTATGTAGACACAAAATGCTGGGGTAACTCAGCGGGACAGGCAACATCTCTGGAGAGAAGGAATGGGTGACGTTTCGGGTGACAATTACTCCAGCATTTTGTGACCTGTCCCGCTGAGTCACTCCAACATTTTGTTCCTTCTCTCCAGAGATACTGCCTGTCCCACTGAGTTACTCCAGCATTTTACGTCTACCTTCGATTTAAACCAGCATCTGCTGTTCTTTCCGACACATCATGAACTATGTGACTTCCTATGTCAAGACAAGAACCCAAACATGAACACATCTCCAGGTAGAAGTAAAAACATTTAAATGATAAATTCCTTTCATTTGGATCTTTCAACCATGTTTTAGATTTCTCCTCAAATCTGATTTGTTGGAATTTCAGAGTGCTGAACTTTCAGAAATGATCACGTGTTTTTCAACTTTTACAGTGAGAAGCTGACAGATTGTGGACACTCATTTACTACCTCTACTAGCTTCCCAAATGTGCATCGCTTCAAAAGACAGTCCTTGTTTGTTCAGGGCATCCATTAATAAACTCTTCATCAGTAGGAATTGTTTGCACATGCCACCATAATAATCATCAGTAGGAATTGTTTGCACATGCCACCTTCCAAAGGAGTTTGCATATCTCCAAAATGCCACCTATTCAGGGGAGGTGGGGGGGTAAATCGTCCACATTGACAGATACTAGGAGATTAGGGCTATCCTCTTCTGTCAAAGTATGACAAAAGGCATGTTATAATACAGTGGGCGATTCAACAGATATTCTCAAGATGATATTCTGCAATGCTCAACACATTCACTTAACACATTCTGCTTTATTGTAGCATAATGCATGCTAAAATGAAGGAACATAAATAATTGTGTGAATAAACTTTAGGGAATGTAGTGTGGCCCAAAGAAATGTTACTGTATTGTTCTTCACACCGTGTGTATTTTAATGTGAATGAACTGCGGGTGGTCATTCAGAGTCAGGTCAGGACCCTTCTTAAGACTGACCGAGTAGAGTTCCCTTCTACTCCAACACTCTAAAGAAGCATCCCAACCCAAAACATTGTCTATCCTTTTCCCTCCACCGATACTGCCTGACCCTGCTAAGTTTCTCAAGCACTTTATTTGTTGCTCAGAACTCCAGCATCTGCAACTCTTGTCTGGAGCCTGGAGGGTATAATTTAGTGTGGTTTACTGACTTAAAGACAAGAAGGGCTGGAAACTAAATATACTGGATTAGAAGAGGGATAATGCACAGCAAAACATGAAAGAAAGGAAGTCCTTGACTTTCATTATAAATATGATGAGCTTGAAACATTCCCCCATTGCTTTATAACCAATGAAGAATGCAACTATGTAGGAAATCTGTAGTAATTTTCACATAGCAAACTCCATAATCAGTAAGCTGATAGTCACCCTGATAATCAGTTTATCGGACTTTAGAATATTTGAGTATTAATCTAAGTTCTAGGGTTTGTTTTTACATTTATACTTTCCACTGTTGCATGTCTGGTGCAGCGTTATGAAATACAGGAAGATTGCTGGTATGGTGCATGTTGTGTCAGTCATTATTTTCTGCAGAGCCATTATTCTGCCATTTGCTTCTTGGCCAGGATTGTCTTTTCTAGACGTGTCTTTTTACAATTCTGGAGAGATTTTGAGGAACAAGATTATTATTCAATTTTTTACACCAATACACTGTTCGTAACAAATATCTCCCCATCATGTGAAACCTTATAAATAGCAGATATAATTTAGATAACTTCAAGATCGAGTCAAAAATTTTTTTCATGACAGACAAATCTTCATTGTTTTACCACCAATTTGGACACCAAAAATGTGACATTAAAAACGCTGCCACATTTAGTCATGAATATCTAATTCATAAATAAACTTAATGTGGCCCCATTCATATACATTTTGATAATTATCAAGGGAAATATCTTCATCAATACCAGGAGAAAAATACAGTAACATAAAGATAATGCAGTACAGTAAAGATCCTGTAACGGTAGTTGTGCTTGGTGTCCATTGTCATGACGACTATAATCGGGGTCGGTACCTCCGTAAGTTAAATCATGGAGGCTCCAAACCTCTAATGCTTTTCAAAAACCCAACAAGGTATTCTGTGGTAGTAGCGATTTTTGGGCGAGTTTATAATTTTTTCTTATTTTCCAATTTAATATCAAAAACACCGTGGTGTCAAAAACACAACAACCGTTTCCGATATATTTTCTGACTTTTTAAAATCAATAAAAAAAAATGTTTGGACATAAATTGGTCATCAAAACTAAGAAACTAAGCCAATCTTCAATTTGGCAGCACACTGTTTCTTGTTTACCTGTCGTACGGACCAAGTTGCCAACTTCATTCCTTCGTGTCAACTTTGGGAAGCTCTGCAACGACCGTTATGGAGACATTTTACTTACCAAAAAATCAGCCTAAATCAAACGATCTGACAAATCATCGTCCATCGATAGAGCTCAAATCCATAAGGCAATGTACCATTTAGATTACATTGGTGAAAATGCTTGGTTCTCGCTAATAATGTAACATTAGTTTTCTGGGACACCAAACCTTTTAGTGTCCACTGCAACGTACGTTTGTGTGTATGATGTGTAATGCGCGTTGCGGTGTCCACTCAGATGGATGCAGTATTCTACTAAATGATCAGGTGAATTAAGTGTAAACGGTGTTTGCAATTTTATTGTTCCATGTGGTATTCATAAACATAGAAAGGAATAAGAAATATGTGTACTTACTGTGCCAACCAGGTCACTGGTGGACACCACGCAACAACCATTACACAAAATGTATTTGTGTATTTTTATGCCATTTTCGGAAACTTGCCATCAATGTGCTATATTTTCTTATATTTTTTGTTGATACTATGTTAGTCATGAACCCAATAAAGTGTTTGTCTACTTTTTTGATGGAATTTGAAATTTGATCTCCTTTGTCACCTTTTTTGCGTGCAGTATTGTAAAAAGACACAGATAGCTTTTTTATTATTGCCGAAATCCTCTGCCACAGAAATGTTAGTCTTTGTAACTACATTTCAGATTGACTTCTGTAATATTGATTCTCCCTCTGCAGGCTCCAGCAATTCAAAAAATGCTGACTTGCAATTTTATCCTAAGCCTCCCCCCCCACCCACCCCCCCCCCCCCCCCCCCGCATGCTTAATTTCAGATTGGTTACCTCTTGAAAGGGAGGCTAAAGATCTTCCCATGATGCCAGTGAAAGTACTCCAGATGCTTTGCCAAGTACTCTTGAGGAAATGTAACATTATTTGTGGCCTGAATTGATCGTAGAAAATTGGATTTAGATTAACCCGTACGGATGAGATAGCCCAGCAGTATTGGAATTAGGCAAAAGAGCCTGTCATGGTCAATAAATTACTTCTTGACTCACGTTTGTATTCTGGTCCGAAGAACTGGTTAAATCAGTGGTGTCTAATTTTCAAGAAAAGACAACTTTGCTAATCTCAGTCACTACAGAGGCCATTCACGTGAAACATGATTTACTTTAAAAGTCCCAATATTTAGTTATATATGGTTAGTCACCTACATTAAGATTTGAATAGTGAAGCTTTATGTTTGGATTGTTACCAAATAGTCAATAATTGTTCCCTTATGTACAAATGTAATGAATACGTCTGGTGTTTATACCTTTATAAACTTTATATACCTTTACTGGTCATGACCCTCACAATTATTTCTAATCCCAGAGACTCAATGGCAATTTGGGCTTATGATCCTACGTTTATTTCCATGAATTTTGAAATATATACAAATGAAATGTTGCTTCTCAGAGTTTGGGGGGTCCGTCCTGTATAGGTATGGCTGCCTAGCCTGCAGCTGTCTGTTTTTTCACGTATTTTTTTTATTTTTAGCGAGTTGAGTGTTTTGTTTTTGGAGCCCTAGTCATTTTTATGTGGGGGAGAGGGGGGGGGGGAGGGGGAAACTGCTTTTCAGTGTCCCTACCTGGTCGGAGAGGTGGCTTTTCACCGAGCAGCACCTTCGACCCGTCCTCGCAGTCTACCAGCGGGCCCGGAGCGACGTTTCCTGAGGGGACCGGCCAGAACCACGGCTTCGGCGGCGGCACAGCACTGGAGCGCTATCTCGGAGCAGGCGATGCCTTGCCCAGGTCGCCATGCCGGAACTCCGGTATGCTGGGACCGCCGATGAAAAATCGCGGAGCTGCGGTCTATGGAGCGGGCGGTGGCGCTGACTTTAACACCAGGAGCCTGGGATCTTTCGCCGAGATAGCTAGTGGTGGAGCTCCATCCAGGTCTCCAGTAAGGAAGAGGCCGTTCCAGGTTTCCCAAGCCGCTGGAGGATTCTCCCGATGCCAGAGCACCATCATCCGGCGAGAACGACCTGGAACATCGGGCCTCCGTAAAGGCGACTGCGGAGGCCTAAATAGGCCCAACTATGGGTGGACATGAGATGGGGGACTGGACTTTGTGCCTTCCCTCATAATGTAGCGATGTTACAAAATTTTGAGATTTAAAAAATCAAGTCTGTAATTTATCCCATCAGATAAAGCATAAAAAGAAGTTTAATTTGACACCTAATTCACTTTCATATCTCAAGTATTTAAAAAGTTATGGCCATTTTCATACTCGGAAATTAGCATCTTGTTCCCTATTGATTTTCTATGGACATAACAAAAAAGCTGTGATCGTGTGCAGTCAAAAGCCCATAACCTTCTTAAAAATTAAGAGAACTGAATGAAATTTTCAGTTATCGTAGATTGAACCATTCTGAAACAAATATAAAATAATCTTACTTGGATGACCTGAAATTAAAGCATATAATTAGTTAGTTACCCAAGTGTAGCTAATTTCAAACTTCAATTACTAGATCTAAACATCTATCCATTTCTTAATAAATGATTAACATTTTTAAATAGCCTAAGTGTCCAAATAATATTCATAAATAATTCACAATAAAACATGATTTTTAAATCTCATTTACATTAATTTATAGGCCAAATGGAAGGAATTTAGTGTTCAATTGCTGTAAATTAAAGTCCATTTTAAATCAGCTTTCTAGTGGGATCCTGTGAACGCGCTGGTTTAGAACGTTCACATTGCGCTAGATTTGTGCCCTCAAATGCCCAGAAAAATACTGCGGGATATAATGGGGCCAAAATGAGCTACTCGCAATATTAAACTTTGTATAAAGGGATCTTAAGAAGCCCTTTTTAATGTAAAAATATGCAGCCTACCTTCTATTATTTGCTCTATGCGACCCTGACAGCTGCCGGTGGTCGCGGGTTTTGAGATTGATTTTTAAACTACTATAACTATTATACGAGGCCTTTAAAACTAATAATAGCTTTTGCGACGGGGTCTTCCAGCGATTTTTCGTTAATAATTAACTAGGCTGAACATCTTCGATTTGAACAGCCTAGAGAAAATCGCGTTTTAAACCCGCCCCCCTCTAAACGGCGCCAAAATCGCGCACACCCGCAGCGACAGATTTTCAGCGACGCTTCAGGTAGGCTTTGCAACATACCTACATAATGGGAACCATTGTGGGGGGATGTTTTTTATGTTTAAATTTCGTTATTATTGTTATGTTGTATTGTTTTTTTATGTGTTGCAATGGCAATACGCATTTCGCTACACCAATTGATGTATGTGACTAATAAAGAACCTTTGACCATTGCACCAAGATAGCATCTTTTACTTTTATTTATTTACTTCCAATTCTTTAGCCTGAATCTTTTTTAAATTATTTTTTGAAAAGTGGTGCCAGCATCAGTTGGTGTGGAATGCTTCCCAGTATTTCCCATTCTGAGTATTTATGTTTAACCCTTGATTTGCACTTTCTAGCTGTCTTTTCTATATTTTCCAAAGATCCAACTTGCTCTGACGTTAATTTCAAACGGCCTTTTGAAAATCCAATTATATTTATGTGCCTATCTAACTATTCAACTTGTTCAAATAATCATATTTTGGGGGGGGAAATCAAATTTAGGAAAAATGAAAATGGTAGCTGACCTGCCCCATCTCCATGTCTATTACAGAAAATGTGTGTATTGCTTATTTCAATGCTGAGTGACATAGCAAACCACTATGATAGTAGAGCCCTTGGGAAGAACAGAACATTTCTGAAAGATTAAACAATAGAGAATCAAATACTTCAATGGTGCTTTGATTCCAAGACTACTTCCAACCTTTCTCCTCTTTCACTTTTCTCTGACCCCACCATCTCTTCCCCAAGTTCCAACCCATACTCTGCTTTCACCATCCCTTCCTATCGTGTGGTTGTTGGATAAATATTTGATAGATCAGGAATAGTGGGTTAGAATGCAATGGCACAGAAAGAAAGTGGTCAGCATATATCTGCTATGATCATTTGAAATGGTAAATCAGGCTTGAATAGGTTGTTGCCCTATTCCTGATCCTTTTTCATGTGTTCCATCTCCACTAACCACACCCTTCTTATGACAATTTCTGGTGCAACTGTAGGTGATGCAACACATGTCCATTTGAAAAAGCTACTTTTATAACTACTAAACCAGGTTCGCTTCTTAATAAACAGACACCACACAAACTGTTTGGTAGACCAGTTCAAAACTTTACTTAACATCGGCCGATGGAAGGGAGCGAGAATTCCAGTCAAGTGACCATTACAGACACTTGACCGTCTTCTGTCCACTTCGCTGAACAACAGAATTACATTGCATTAAATAGGGTTTTTTTTTTGTCCCCTTAGCACATTTCACAGACATTAGTCATGGTCAGAGGTACAGGAAAAGGTTTCCACAGAATGCATCACATCAAAGGCCTTTTGTTTACATGTTACAAGATAACATTGGCCATTTGGTTTACGACATTTTATCTTTCCACTTCCCTGTTCCTCTCTCGTCCTTCATAAACATTGGCTATTTGGATAATGCCATTTTATCTTCACAGAGATCACCCTAGCTCTTTCGCTGCTTCATCGCTGTCATTTGGTCCCTCATAAACATTGGCCATTTGGTTTATGGCATCTTACTTCAAAGATGTGACTAGCTGTTTCTTTCTCTGTCACTTCCTCACTTGGGAGACAATGTTATAGGATTTATTATCCCACACACCCGAAACCTGAGGCAAGCCTAATTTGAGACTAAATATAAGCTGTAAGCTAGCCCAGAAGCCAATTTAATATCTTCTTATATTTTAACTAAAATTCAGCTTCATCATTCCATCCTTTTATCAAATTTTTGATAACAACTACAGTCCTTGCTGAGTACATACGAAAGACCATAAGCATCTCATCAGACAAATTAATAGTACACTAGTAACACAATCATTTCATAGTGGACAATCGTTCCACAAGTCCCTCCAAACATTTTAAATGGCCACCAACCTCCCCCGGACGTGACACTAATATACTACCATAGGACAGGAAAAGGATCATAAAAATTGCTCAGCCTTTATTCGGCTTTGCTTGGAATTCCCCATGTGCTGGTGTAACTGGTTCATGCTTCTCTTGTGTGGCACTGCATTTGCAACATAACAATGCCTGTCACAAATATACTGTTTCCTAAAAATACACCAGTGCCTTGGTTGTGGCAAAAACAGGTAGATTTAACTGGCCTTTGCAGACCTCTTACTGTCTGTAGTCAGGATATCTTTGCTGCGCTTGTCATGTTTGACTTCAATCTTGTTTAAAAGGAGGTGTGTACCATCCTTTAAATGTGGGTTAGTCCACAAGCTTGCCAGTCTGAAGAAAGTTCAGTCCATGTGGGCTGGGCCACCCCAGAATAAAGGGAGTATCAATAGCCCATCGTCCTTGTTTCCACAAACTGTTCACAGTCAATCAAATGTATCCAGCGACGATGATCTTCAATCTTTACAGCAGTTCATGTTGTTAGCAACACTTGGTTGTTCTTTTCAACACAGTCTCAATTTTTTCTTGTCCCAGCACCATCATCGTATAGCTTTTATGGCCTTGGTCACTGGTTTCCAGCAAAAACTCCTCCAACCTGGGAATGTAGATCTGGCAAGACATGGGTTAATTGCCGACCATACATAATTAGTTAATTGCCCAGGGCCTGTAGGTGGCTTCCCCCCACTCTCCAGGGGGTGGACACAGCAGCTTTTCCTGTATCAATCTTGTTCCCAGCTGAGTTTCTCCAGCACTTTTGTCTTCCTTTGATCTCTCAGCATCTCCAGTTCCTTCCTAACACTTCCCTTTGAATTTATTCTTTAATTCGATAATATCCGAAGAGGCTCTCTCCACCTAAATATTCAATTCTCCAAATATGTTCTCTTCCCCAATCTACTTTATCTTTTACCAAACAGTAATCTTGCTTCATTTGCATTTTAAAAGACAACCTCTGTTATCATCTCAAAACAATCTTTCCCAAAAGAACTCACTCAGAATCAGTAATCAATAATACATTTTCTTTTTCTCTGTAATTTTGACATTTCCAATCTCATTTAACACTTTAATCGGGATGAGTCTTTTTTAAACTTGGTTCAAAAGATTTATAATCAACCAACACATTTTATCATTCGAGTATAGCTCCGCCCCCCATTCATGCCTGTTTCTTAACGGAGCACACCATAAACTGTCTGTCCCATTTGCATTTTAAAGGACAAACTTCTTAAAGCGACACACAACTTTGCTCATTGCTTCGAATTTCACACATTCCACATAAAAAACATTGTTTTACAAGCAGTACATATACAAAAACATTGTTTTACCAGCAGTATATATACAAAAACATTGTTTTACCAGCAGTATATAATATTTCATCTTCAAAGACATCTCTTTGTAATTTACTTTCCCTTTTTCTGACAAGACTTCTGTTTACCAAAATCCTGGTTACCTAACCCTAATTGGACATTGATCCAGATCATGATTAGTCAGACTCCCCGTGACTTTTCCGTCCATCAAATTTTCCTTCATCCCCAATTTTTTTTATAACATAGTTGCCTGTCAGAAAAAGGATTTACCTCCGGGGTAATTTTGTTTTGCAATCCTCATTGACTCTTTCCACCATCCCAGATGCCTGTGGGTGGTGTACACAGTGAAATTGCAGTCGAATATTAAAATGTGCACATATTTCCTTATTAATAGTGGTTAAAATGAGGACCATTGTCTGAGCTTATGACATTAGGTAGGCCAAACCTGGGAATAACTTCTCTTAACAACAATGTTACCATAGTTTCAGCAGTATTATTAGTGGTTGGTAGAGCTTCACTCCACCTGCTAAATAAATCTAAAATCACTAAGCAATATTTATAACACTGGGCCCTTGGCATTTCAATAAAATCAATCTGTATGCATTCAAACGATCGTGATGGCATTGGCGTCACTGCTGAGGGTATCTTAATTGATTTGCTTGGATTACTTTGTTGGCAAATTTTACATTCAGAGGCCTGCTTCCACATTTCCTTTGTTATCCTATCATTCCCTCCTTACCAGCATGGGTAAGACGGGTAAAAATGTAGTGTACACCAACTTGTCCAAGCGGGGTGTGCTGAATCAATGGCACAGCCCTCTTGTTTCCATAGTTATTATTATATATGAGAGGCGTCCCTCTGTAATGTACATACCTCCTTCATGTTTGGCAGGACCGTTCTATTTGCTAGCATCTGTTTACGTGCTGTCACTACGCATTTGGATGTACAGGCTGCCCTGTTTGGATACACTATCAGCAACTCATTGTCCTTTGCTGTAGGGTCCCCAGCACCAGTGTGTGCAGTACATTTAACAATGACCAGCTGTTCTGGTAGCATCAATGCGTTAAACAAATTACGCATAGAAAGGCATTCCTGTGCTCCCAATCCTGGGCAGCTTTGTAAGGTCAGAACTTCAAGGTATAGGGATGTTACTGACGGAACTGTCCCAGGTAAAGATGCCATTGCTACTGGTAGGGCATAGGTGGACATGTGGACATCTCCCAAAATTATCTAACTCCTCATCTTCACTACCAAATAGGGTCGTCGTGCCAGACATGAAGTCTCCTCCAGAGGATTTACCAGTACTGGGTTTATTTTTTACTAACCATCACCTGTTTCTCACCTCCTGTCTGTCTTTTAATTATTTCCTCTTGTTCCTCTGCCCACTGGCATTCTAGTTGCAATACGTTCCATCCTTTCCTGGTGCTTTCCTTGTTTCTTAACTCTATACCCTTCTTACATACAGTATCCATCTAACTTCGAACTCTACTCTCCTCATGCTTCTCCTCTGTTCCTGCTTTCCATGTTTTAATTCCTTTCTTCCATTTCTTTCCTGTCTTCCTTTCCCATATAAATGTCTCTACATTCCATGTTCCCCCTACTGGCCAGGCTTCATCCCCTAACCGTTTGGTCAACTTATAACTTAACATTCTAAACTTCTTATTATACTTAGGATTCAAATAACACATATGTTGGACTGTTATCCAGAGCATTCCCCATAGATAGATAGAAAGAAAGAGAAAGAGAAAGCAGACTTCTTAATTCCGAATCGTTCCAAATATATCAACCAGGCCGACTCGCTACTCGAGACCCCAGTTTCTCAATTTGGCTGACTTTTTAACTCTTTAATATACAACCCAAGTGTCTCAACGAAGCCGACTCGCTAACCAAGACCCCCGTTTCTCAACCTGGCAGACGTTTTATCCCTTAAAATAAGCCCCAAGTGTCTCAACGAAGCAGACCCGCTATCCGGGACCCCCGTTTCTCAACCTGGCAGACTCCTTAACTCTTAAAATAAGCCTCAAGTGTCTCAACGAAGCAGACCCGCTATCCGTGACCCCCGTTTCTCAACCTGGCAGACTCCTTAACTCTTAAAATAAGCCCCAAGTGTCTCAACGAAGCAGACCCGCTATCCGGGACCCCCGTTTCTCAACCTGGCAGACTTCTTAACTCTTTAATATACAACGCCACTTATTTCTGAATCCGACAACTCTTCAGATGTCTCAATAAGCCAGACGCACACCTCAACCCCCCATTCTCAACCCGACAAATCACGGATGTCTCAATGAGGCCTATGAGCCCTTAGTAGAGATAGAGAAAAAGAGAAAACAAAGAGAGATAGAAAGAGAAACCGCTCAAGTCCTTCTTAAAAATACACAAGCCCTTCTTAAAAATACATGCACAATTCTGTCTTAAAAATACATACACAATCCCTTCTTAAAAAAAAACCATATAAAGCCCAACTGGTCTTACCTTTGTCTGTTTCTAAGAACCTCGGCAGGGAACCAATTCAATGTCTGATGAAGGATCACAGATGTTCCCGGGAGTTTCTAGGGAGTCGGTCTTACAAGGGGGCCGATAGAGCTCAGTTATCTCCCTTCCAATCCCGGCAACCTCTGCAACCTCTTGCACAGTCAGCTGTTGATGTGGTCCCAGCGAGGCCTGCATAACTACGCCAATGAAAAAGCTACTTTTATAACTACTAAACCAGGTTCGCTTCTTAATAAACAGACACCACACAAACTGTTTGGTAGACCAGTTCAAAACTTTACTTAACATCGGCCGATGGAAGGGAGCGAGAATTCCAGTCAAGTGACCATTACAGACACTTGACCGTCTTCTGTCCACTTCGCTGAACAACAGAATTACATTGCATTAAATAGGGTTTTTTTTTTGTCCCCTTAGCACATTTCACAGACATTAGTCATGGTCAGAGGTACAGGAAAAGGTTTCCACAGAATGCATCACATCAAAGGCCTTTTGTTTACATGTTACAAGATAACATTGGCCATTTGGTTTACGACATTTTATCTTTCCACTTCCCTGTTCCTCTCTCGTCCTTCATAAACATTGGCTATTTGGATAATGCCATTTTATCTTCACAGAGATCACCCTAGCTCTTTCGCTGCTTCATCGCTGTCATTTGGTCCCTCATAAACATTGGCCATTTGGTTTATGGCATCTTACTTCAAAGATGTGACTAGCTGTTTCTTTCTCTGTCACTTCCTCACTTGGGAGACAATGTTATAGGATTTATTATCCCACACACCCGAAACCTGAGGCAAGCCTAATTTGAGACTAAATATAAGCTGTAAGCTAGCCCAGAAGCCAATTTAATATCTTCTTATATTTTAACTAAAATTCAGCTTCATCACATTCACCTTTTCACTTCCCAGGGACCCAGACAGTCTTTTCAGAAGAAACAGTAACTCATTTGCAGGATAAATCTATACTATTCCTAAAATTCTCATCTTGACCACTTCCAATCTGCGTTGTTTTTAAATTTGCGCAAAAACGGTACCGTATATCGCTAGGATTTTTTCACCACCTTAATCACCATTCTCCTCTGCTCCAAGTTTTGTTCCGATCGGTGGAAGATTACAAAACTTATGAAGGTTTAAAAAATCATGAGATCAGCAGATTGGTCTTCTCGCCTATCAGACACCATGAAGGTAACGCCCCCTTCCGGCACCCGCTGGAGAAAAAATACCCCGGAGGCGGGGCTGAGTCCATGAGCACGTCCAGAAGCTGCCCGTCCACAAGCCGCACGTCCACAAACTGCCCAGTATAAGGCTGAAGCAGCAGAGAGTGGGCTGTGTTCCACAGGCAGGGGCGGGCTGTGTTCGTGGGCGGGGGCTGTGAGTATGACAGGTGCTGGGGACGGGAGCAGCTGAATGAGTCCGGAGCTGGGTCCTGGAGCCAGAAGTGCGGTCGGAGCCGGCGCCTGGAACCGGTGAGCCCACACCCCCCCTCCCAAAACCCCTTCCCCTACACCCCACCTCCCCTACACCCCCCTCCCCTACACCCACCCTCCCCTACACCCCCGGCCCCCACAATCCCTCCCCCTCATACCCCCCTCCCCCAGACTTCCCATCCCCCACACCCCCCCCATCCCCCACACATCCCCCCTCACCCACACACCCCCCCCTCCCCCCCACGCACCCCGACAGGCCCCGCCTGAAGCCGTCCCCCTCCCCTAGCTGCCAGGCGTGTCCCGCCTGAAGCCATCCCCGTCCTCCGGCTAGAGAACGTTCCCGTCATTGCATTGGGGGAACAGTTGAGTGGTGGAAAATTGCATTGGGGGACCCGGCCTCCCATGTGACTGGAACCCAACGGGTCCACTTAGTCTAGTACTTGCTATTAGCAAAGCAAATTTGTCTTTTTTTGTAAACCAGCAGTTGCAGTTCCTTGTGTCTCAATTTTACTATACTGCTAAATCTCCTCATGATATGCATATTTTGGAAAAGTCCTTCTCTTCTCTGACAAATCTTTTGTGAGGCCTTCTCTCACTGCTCCCGCCCTCTCTCACTGCTCCCTCCCTCTCTGTGATTTCTGATGCTCTACTGCCCTACGACCTTATTCTGACCCGGATTTGCTACCACAACCACACGTGTTTCCTCAGCACTTCACTGTGCCACCATCTTGTGCCATGTGGCTTAAAATTCAATTTCCAGGCCTCCCAGTTTGGGGCCAACCAGAATTTCATGTACCTACAGTCCTGCTTCTTGCAACAGTTCTCCTTCTGTGCCCTGTGTTCATCTCTGGCCTTTGTTCAACCATCTGTCTATCAAAAACCCCTCTCGCCTGTATCCACCAATAATCATTAAGCGTTGTTCTGCTCCTCCCTTCTTCCAGCTTTCTCCCCACGATCAACCTAAAAGGTCCCAATCTGAAAAGTTATCCATCCATGTTCTCCAGAGATGAGGCCTGACCCGTTGTGTTACTCCAGCACTTTGTTTTTTTGGTAGACCAGCCTCTACAGTTCCTTCTATATACAAATAATCTTGCTACATGAAGTGTCTGAGATATTCTTTGTTCCATGCATTCTCCCCTATCTTCCCAGCCAGCAAAAAAAACATTTTATATTCTCTTCTCCAGAGATCTAACAATTGATCCTGGAACTGATATGTTCACTCTTCCTCTTTCCACAGATGTGAAGGGATTTTCAGTCGGCTTTTTGAATATAACAATTATATTTATGTGCCTATCTATTTATTCAACTAACTGAACAAAATTTATCAAATTTGGGGAAAATGAAAATGATTTGCAGTAGCTGACCTGACCTTCATGCCCATTACAGAAAATGTGCGTTGCTTATTTCAGTACTGAGTCACACAAAAAACCATTATAATGGCAGAGCCACCCATGAATGTTTCCAGATTTTTCTGTGTTTATTTGGAGTAACAGTGAATGCGATTTTCCAATTGCACATAATTCAATGTTCCATAATCATGCTTGGGATTTTGGTGCCAAACGGGTGAATTTATCACCGACTGCTGTATATCATCTATCTTTACTTAACTAAAACTCTGATCTTGTGCTCTTCCGGATGGCGTGGTTTTCTATTTGCTAAAAACGGTACACGATAGCACTATGATTTTTCACCACCTTACTCACCATTCTCCTGTGCTGCGTGCAACAAGCTTTGTTCCGATCAATGGTATATTTTAAAGGTTATCATGGTTTAAAAATCTTAAAAACCATGCATGCGCAGATTGGTCTCTCCTGTCAGTCAACGCCACGGCCGGGACGGCAATGCCCCTTCCTGCACCTTGGTCTCTCCCGCCTCACTCACAAACTCCTTTCACCATTCACAGTAACTTGCCTACCGTCTCCCCCACCACCGGCGGCGGCTGCGCGGGGGGAGGGGGGGTGTCAGTGGAGGCCCTGGTCCCGTCTCCCCTCTCACCCTCTCCCCCGCCTACCCTCTGCAGCGATGGCGGTCCCGTCTACCCGTCCCCCCAGGTGAATGGCTGCGACCGTCCATCTCCTCCTCCACTGCCGCGGTAACTCACCCTCACAGCCCTCTCGGAGGAGATCTTCTCCACCAGCTCGTCGAAACTCGCGGTGCTCACCGTGACGAACGCCGACTCCATCCCCTCCTGCGGCATGGCCCGGCCCGGCGGCAGCAGCGAGCAGGCAGGCAGGTAGGCGGGTGGGCAGTGCGGGGACGGGCCGAGTGGCAGCAGGGGGCGGTCCGGGTACGGGCTGAGTGGCGGCTGAGCCGGAGTGGGCAGAGGGAGGGTGGGAGAGTCACGTTACAGGGTGGCCAAGCAGTTTGCGCGGAGTTTGCGTAACTCTCACACACGCACAATACAAACTGGTCCAATCATCAAGTCAACGGGATCTAAACCACGGCTAACAATAACTGACCTGTGGAAGAAGAAACTGCAGATGCTGCTTTTTATGGAGGGAGTGACTGAGGGTAGGGGAAAGGAGAGGGAGGGAGAGGTGAGGGAGGGATTGGGGGAGGGGAGGATGAGAGGGAAAATATCCTGGGGGAGGTGAGGAGGGAGAGTGGGGGGATTGAGGGAGAGGAGGGGGTAGGGAGGGAGAGGGGGGAAAGTGGGGGAGGTGAGGAGGGAGAGTGGGCAGGAGGGGGAATAGAGGGAGAGGAGGGGGGAAGTGGGGGAGGTAGGGAGTATGGAATAGAGGGAGAGGAGGGAAGTGAAGGAGGTCAGGAGGGATAGTGGGGGGGGATCGGTGGAGGTGAGGAGTGGGGGATAGAGGGATTAGGAGGGGGTAGGGAGACAAGAGGAGCTGTGGAGGGAGGGTGACTGAGGGATGGAGGGAAATGAGCTGCATCTGCGCAGTTGGGGGGTATGTGTGAGTGGTGGAATATTGCCTTGGAACGGGTGAGTGATGGAATATTGCGTTTTTGGGAAACGGGTGAGTGATGGAATATCGCATTCGGGGAGCAGACCCAACGGGTCTGCACAGTCTAGTTCCTATTAAAACCATATATTTAATTCACATTTTTTTGATGTTACATGGTATTATACGTTACATTTTCCACTGAACCTGTTAAAATTGAAGGGAGCCTAGGTACTGGGGCTCTAGGGAGTTGGAATGGAGCTGAACCATTAGGATTTTTAAATGATCAGATGGCAGTTTATTGAAGTTTTACGATATACGAAGCGGAAGTTTTAATTTAAATTTCACATTGTTAATAGAGTTACAGTTATTATCTGTAGGAAGATCTGTTGGTTTATGGAAAGAATATACTGTATCTTTGAACTCCTGATATAACATTTTATGGATACCGATTTGAGTGGTTTGAAGGGAATCCTTTGTCCTAATGCTTCCATGCTAGCAATTATTTAGATTAGCACAATTGTCTAAGATTAAAATTCTTGATACAATTTAAGGATTTAATGTTTAGTTGTATGGTTCAATTTTGCATGGTACATTAATACAAACACTAATTTTTAATTAATTTTGTTTTATCAGGTAAAATGCATGTGTCACTGGCTGAAGCCCTGGAGGTTCGAGGAGGACCATTGGAGGAAGATGAGATCTGGGCTTTGTTAAATCAGAGTGCCGAATGTCTACATAACCTGTTCCATAAAGGTAAAGAATTGTTTAATTTTAAAGCGTTGCTTGATCTGGAATATTTAGAATTACATAGAACGAACAGGGAAGAAAATGATCATTGGCTCCAGTTGATCCATGTTTCCATTGAAAGTCCTCTCATTCCTCTTCATCTGAAGCTGTATAAGCAAAGCTTCTGTTTCTCCAACCAGCTTGCCTCCAAGCTGCAAGCTTTCCCCACTCTATGTTTTACCCTGTTGCACATTGAAACTATCCTTGGTTGAAAAGTTTATCCTGAATTCCCTGTTGAATTCATTGTTGATTTACTTTATGGTCATCCACCGCCCTCTTCCTCCCCACCTCCAATAGGATTATTTTGTGCACCAACATGCATTAAGTACCTTAAAAACAATACAAGTATGGGAATTCTGTGGTGTATTGAATTATTTCACTGTCTGACACAAAAGTCAAGCAGTAACAGTTTCTTAAATTTGGATTTGCCTCATTTAGCGCGAGACAGGTTAGATTAATGGCTGGGTATAATTTTGCACTCTTGCCATTGCTTATTGCTGAGCAATAGTGGAAGTTGATCTTGAACATTTCCTGTTAGTGCAAGCACCTCTCATGACGAGGGGAGAAAGAAAGGTAATCATGGCAATAAAACAAATAAAAGCTGCTTGATTTCCCATTCTTATTCGTGCCCTGGCTCCAGCTCAAGCTACATTCCACAGGATTGCTTGTGATTTAAGAGAAAGAATTTAAATGCATTGGTAACTATTGTTTTCTCAGATTTTCTCCTTTTATATGTTAAATAAAACTCAGGGGTAGAGCTCTGAAAAAGAGCTGGTAATGTATATGTTAATTTTCTGATGTAAGTTTATTTCTCATGCTGCAAACTCACATTTCAAAATGCTTAGCATAATTAAAGGATTGGAAATATAAAAGTTTAAGATGAAAATAAATAGTACATTGCAATTGACTCTTGGCCAATCTATTACAGTTCCTGGCTTGAATGGAAGTTGAGTGGTCTTTTTTTCAATTCCGTTTTGGTTCCAATTTACATCTGTGTTCTGCATGTTTTGGGTGTTCTGGTTTTCATTTTGTTGAATTTGTCAAGAACGTGTCATATAGATGAAGTATTTGCCAGAGAGTCTCCTACTGCTGGAGCCTTACATAATACATAGAGGATAGGCATCTAATTTTGCTCAGAATTGTAATGCTGATGTGGACATGAAGTTACGTATTAGGTTGCTTCTTCTATTCCTTCCACTGATATTGTCTATAATTCTGCATTGTTAATACTTTGTGAATATCCACATAATTTATTGTAGGAAGGAACTGTATATGAAATGTGTAGAAAGGAACTGCAGATGCTGGTTTAAACTGAAGATAGACACAAAATTCAGCATATGCTGGTTTCTACCGAAGATAGGTGATAAGGTCATGTGATAGCAGCAGCATTAGGACACTTGGCCCATCAAGTCTATCTGTCTCTCCTAACCCCATTCTCCTGCCTTCTCCCCATAACCCCGACATCCGTACTAATCAATCTATCTATCTCTGCCTTAAAAATATCCATTGACGGCCTCCACAGAAGAAATTCTTCCCTCTTAAAGGAACGTCTTTTCATTCTGAGGCTATGGTCTCTGGTCCTAAACTCTCCCACTAGTGGAAACATCCTCTCCACATCCACTCTATCCAAACCTTTCACTATTTGGTAAGTTTCAAAGAGGTCCCCACTCATCCTTCTAAACTCCAGCGAGTACAGGCCCAGTGCCATCAAACGATCATCATATGTTAACCCACTCACATGTTCCTGGGATCATTCTTACAAACCTCCTCTGGACCTTTTCCAAAGCTTCCATACTAACTCAGATATGGTTCCTAAAACTGCTCACAATACTCCAAATGCGGCCTGACCAGCGCCTGAATGAGCCTCGGCATTACATCCCTATTTTTGTTTTCTAGTCCTCTTGAAATAAATGCTAGCATTGCACTTGCCTTCCTTACCACCGATTCAACTTGCAAATTAACCTTTCAGGAAGTCCCTTTGCACCTCCGATTTCTGAATTCTCTCCCCGTTTAGAAAATAGTCTACGCCTTTATTCCTAAAGCAAAATGCACGACTCCACACTTTGCTACACTATATTCCATCTGCCACTTTTCTGCCCACTCTCCCAACCAGTCCAAGTTCTTCTGCAGAGTCCCTGATTTCTCTACACTACCTGCCCCTCCACCTATTTTTGTGTCATCTGCAAACCTGGCCACAAAGCCTTCACTGAGCTGTTTTGTAGTAAATGCCTACTATGTTCTGTGTGCTGTAGCAAAGCAAGAATTTCATTGTCCTATCAGGGACACATGACAATAAACTCACTTGAACTTGAACTTCAATCCCTTCATCCACATCATTAATAAACAACATGAAGAGTACCGGTCCCAGCACCAACCCCTGTGGAACTGTTAGTCACCGGCAGCCAACCAGAAAAAGCCCCCCTTGTTGCCTCTTTTTTGCCTTCTGCCATCCAGCCAACCTGCTCTCTATGCAAGTATCTGCACTTTGATACCGTGGGCTCTCATCTTCCTTAACAGCCTCAGGTGTGGTACCTTATCAAAGACTTTCTGAAAATCTAGGTAAACAACATCCACTTACTCTCCTTTGTCCTGCTATTTACTTTTTCGAAGAATTCCAGCAAATTCATCAGGCAAGATCTCCCCTTCACAAAATAACGCTGACTTCAGCCTATTTTATCATGAACTTCTGAGTACTCTGCAACTTCACCCTTTATAATGGACTCTAAAAACCTTACCAACCAGTGAAGTCAGACTAACCGGCCTACAGTTACCATTATTCTGCTTTGCTTCCTTCTTGTACAGCGGGGTAATATTGGCAAATTTCCAATCATCTGAAACCTCTCCTGACTAGCGTTTCTTGAAATATCACCATTAATGCCTCCACAATCTCTAAAGCCACTTCTTTCAGAACCCTGGGGTGCAGTCCAACCGGCTCCCCAGTCCTCTGGCTTCCCACTAATCTTTGCATTGTTATATGCCTTCTCTTTTAGTTTTATGCTGTCCTTGACTTCCCTTGTCAGCCACAGTCGCCTTATTCTCCCCCTAGAATCTTACATCCTCTTTGGAATGAACCCTCTCTTGGGTTCCAGTACTAACCTGATTTTCCAAGTCTACCTGCAGATTGAAATCTCCCATGACCACTGTAACCATAAATACAAAATGCTAGAGTTACTCAGTGGTCAGGAAGCTTCCCCGGAGAAGAGGAAGATATTTCGGATCAGAACCCTTCTTTAGACAGATAGGTAGGGAAGACCAGAACAAAACAAGGCCAGCAACAGACCTCAGGAAGGATGGAATCCATAATGGGCCATTGTTGACTGACGAAAAATGTGCTATAGACAGGTATACTGGATGCAAACAGTGCAACTAGTAGGACGTCTAGGGTGGGTGAGGGGGGGGGAGAGAGACAATAGACAATAGACAATAGGTGCAGGAGTAGGCCATTCGGCCCTTTAAGCCAGAACCGCCATTCAATGTGATCATGGCTGATCATCCCCAATCAGTACCCCGTTCCTGCCTTCTCCCCATATCTCCTGACTCCGCTATTTTTAAGAGCCCTATCTAGCTCTCTCTTGAAAGCATCCAGAGAACCTGCCTCCACCGCCCTCTGAGACAGAGAATTCCACAGACACAAAGATGGAGGGGGGAAAGAAATGCAAGAGGTACTTGAAATTGGGGAATTCAACATTCATCCCATTGCCCAAGTGAAATACGAGGTGCTCTTCCTCCAATTTGCATGTGGCCTCACTCTGACAGTGGAGGAGGCCCAGCACAGAAAGGCCAATATGGGAATGGGAAGGGGAGTTAAAAATGTTTGGCAACCGAGAAAAGGCGTACGCCAAGGCGGACTGAGTTGTAACTAAGTGATATGATCACTGAGTCTATGCTTGGTCTTGCCGATATATAGGAGCCAATACTGTAGATGATGTTGGTGGAAATACAAGTAAACTACCTGAAAGGACTGTCGGGGTCCCTGGATGAATTTGTGGGAAGAGGTATAAGGACAGGTGTTGCATCTCCTGCAATCGCTGGGGAAAGTCCCTGGGGAGGGGGTGGTTTGGATGGGAAGGGATGAGTGAACCAGGGAGTTGCGGAGGGAATAGTCTCTGTGGATGGCAGAAAAGGGGTGAAGATGAGTAGATGTGGCTAGTGGTGGGATCCCATTGGAGGTGGTGAAAATGTTGCAGTTTGATGTGTTGTTCAATGGCTGATGGAGTGAAAGGTGAGGATTAGGGGCTCTGTTCCTGTTGTGACTAGGGGGAGGTGGAGCAAGAGCGGAGCTGCGGGATATCAATGGAGACCCGTGTGAGGGCCTCGTCTATGAAAGAAGGGGGGAACCTCTATTCCCTACAGAAAGAGGACATATTGAATGCCCTAGTATGGAACCCGTAATATTGGGAGCAGATGCGGGGGAAATGGGGGAATTGGGGATAGAGTCTTTGCAAGAAGCAGGGTGGGAGGAAATGTAGTCCAGATAACTGTAGGGGTAAGTAGGTTGTAATATACGTCAGTCCATAGTCCATCTAAATGTTGGGCAGGAGCCTGTTTCCATGCTGCATGAATCTATGAATATGCTGAGTTCTTACAGCAGTTTGCGTTTTACATGTGGACAAGGAAGCTGATTAATATGGGAGAAATGATGCGGTTCTTATGGAAGAAATGATGCTGGCTCCTCTCTGGACTCTTCCAGACCCTTAACTGATTTAACAAACTAATCCTACCTCACCTCAATTGCTGGATTTCCTGCGCGTTGGGAAATTTCTGCCTGGGTCTCCTACATTGCCAGAGTGAGGCCATATGCAAATTTGAGGAACAACACATCATATTTCACTTGGGTAGCTTACAACACAACACAACAATATGAACATTGAATTCTCCAATTTTAGGTAACTTCTACAAACACCTCCCTCCCTCCCTCTCATCTCTCTTCTTCCTCTCCCCCCCCCCCCCATTAAAAGTCAATTACTTAGCTTCACAGATTGCAACTATACATTAACACTGCAGCTTTAATTGTATCAAATGCCATGCTATTTTACATCAATATAGTTACTTATTTGTAATGAAACCAGAACAGCAGGCGTCTGTAGATGAAACGGAAATAACCAGTTGCTCTCCCTTTATTTCCAGTAATGTCCTCATTGTTGTGCTATCTTTTTGAAGTATCAGTCCCATTCTACTCTTTTCCCACATCCTTTTAGGTCCCTTCTTTTAAAATATTTGTTTACATTTTTTAAATCATGAATTTTGCTTCTATCATGGGTTATAATAGTGGGCGCAAACTTCTGAATGAAAGTGGTCTCCCAAACTTTCCCTTTGATCTCACAATGGTCATTTATTATTTCTGTCCGCTCATCACTGCTCAGCAACTAGTGTAAATAACGCAATGTTTTTGTACTTCTTGTACTTCCTGTGGCAGCTGAGGAAACACAATCTGCCACAGGCAATGATGGTCCAATTCTATACTGCTATCATAGAGTCTGTCCTCACCTTCTCCATTATGGTCTGGTTTGGCTCAGCCACCAAGCGTGACATCCAGAGGCTGCAGCGAATCGTCATATCAGCTGAGAAGAATGTTGGCTGCATCCTTCCGAACTGTACACTGCAAGGGCCAGGAAGTGAGTGGGTAAGATCATCTCTGACCCCTCTCACCCTGGCCACAAAGTCTTTGAAGCACTTCCCCCTTGAAGGCGACTCTGGACTGTCAAAGCCTCCACAGCCAGACATAAAAACAGCTTTTATCCATGAGTAGTAGCTCTACCCAATAACCAAAGGTCTGCAGCCTAATTTTTTCTGGTATTTTATTTCATTCACATGTTTAAACTGTAATGTTTTATTATTAATGTTTAATATTTTATATGTCATTCTTTATTGTTACTGTATGTCGTGTTGTTACTTGCGAGCGGAGCACCAAGGCAAATTCCTTGTATGTGTACATACTTGGCCAATAAACCTATTCATTCATTCATTCATTCATTCATTCATTCATTCATTTGACCACTTGGACCTCAATTCCAACAGGATAGAGTGAAGGGATTGGAGATGGTGGGGTTAGAATGATATTTTGGTGGCTGGGGTTAAGTTGGCAGGAGATGGGTGGGAGGAGAAGATGCTGGTTGGAACCTCAATTCTTGAGGCTCCTAATTTAAGTGAATCTCTCTCCAAAATCTTGTCCCAACAGTTTGATTGCACCAAATAAGTTATTTACAAGTTTAGACTTCATAGATGCAGCACGGAAACAGGCCCTTTGGCCCACCAAATCTGCACTGATCAGCGAATCCCTCATACACTAACACTATCCTGCACACTAGGGACAATTTAACAATTTTACTGAAGCTTTTTAACGTACAAACGTGCATGTCTTTGGAGTGTGGGAGGAAACTGGAATACCCAGAGAAAACCCACGCGGTCACAGGGAGAACCAACAAACTCCGTACAGATAGCACTCGTTATCAGAATCGAACCCAGGTCCCTGGCACTGTAAGGCAGCAACTCTACTGCTGCGCTAAGGTTGTAGCTGTCCCATATTTGCATTCAACCATCATCAAAGTTTCAAACACAGCTGGTTCAGATGAGAACAAAGTGAGAGTATGAACTCTTTTTCCTTTGGGATTTATGAGCTAGATGTCTGATTATGCAGTCCAACATCTTTGCTGTGGTACCTATTTGTGTGCATTTTGACCACTGTTCATAATAATGTTAGCACACTTCGAAATGTAACATAAAAAATCTTGCAATTTGTAGACTGTTCCAATTCATAGGCAATAATCCTTTGATTCCTGTCCCACTACATTTAGTTCTATTTTGCCATTTGACGTACACCAAAAGGAAGAGACCTGGCACCTATACTTAATTGACATTGAATTGAATTGAGGATTAGCTTGTTGTGCTGCGTGGGCTGAACTTTGGGGCTGCCAGTTCACAATGTTTTATTCTCATCACCAAATCTTTGAGCAGGAAAGTTGCTTTAAAAGCGGTCCCAGTGGGCCACAACCAGGAAGATGTGAAGAGAGGGCCCTGAGGCAGCTGGCCAAATGGCAGAAGTTGGGGAGTAAGGGGAGAACAGGGAAAATAGCTTGAGCCAAGAGGCCCCTAGGAACAATGCTCCTCACTCCACAAATCCAATGAACAATACATCTGGAGGTTAAGATTTTCAAAAAGAAGTTGTTGCTGAGATCTCTGTCGCATGCTGCAGGCAGGGACCCAGCTGCGCATCGATGCCTGAACTGCAGTTAGGAAGAAGGCCACAGTGCCCCAGAACTATTTGGCCTCCATTTTGTTCTAGGCAGTGGATAGTATCTGCTTCACCACTGCTACATTACACCATTGCATTCACAATGTGATTGAGACAAGAATTGATCTTTCTCCTGGTAAAGGGCAGCAGGCTGGGAAGACAAGAGGATTTATTCAGACAGTAGGCCTCCCATAGCTTGCATATGCTTAAACCCAAGCTGTTCGGCAACTAAAATGTTGTTAATCTTTGAAAATGCAGTTCCTGTGTGACCGCTGTCTAAATTTCTTTATGGATAATGATGTATATACAGGAAGCATCCATGAATTATGCAGCAGTCTCTGCTTGCCATATGAATGATGCTGTGCTGGATAGACAGATGAGTTCTGAGAAATGAATGCTGTCGTATTAGAACATTCATTCCAGTTATGGCAGTGGAAATGCTGATCTGCACTGTAACCAAGCCATGGGGCCAATAGGTACACAACCTTTTGCGGGCAACTACCAGGATCCTCAGACAGATCTTCATTACACTCCGGGAAGACTCTGACTTCATAGATATCTGCTGCGTCTTGCTGATTCTGACCATAAAGAGGGTTGTGCTCTAGCTCACCATGCAATATCAGTAAGAAGAAACAGAAGAAAGAGCATTAACATAAAAGATGAGCCTAATCATAGTCATTCCTTTCTAGCATGCAGCTAGTTCTTTCCAGTTTTCAGATATGAAATAATATCCAACATTTATCACCGTGCTGCCCGTTTGACTGACAATGGCCAGGTTCTGATCAAATGTCCCTCGTGACATTCAAATAAATTGCCATTGTCTGTCTGCTACTCATAAAATCCTGGAGCTCGTCATGCAATAGAAAATGGCCAGGCTGGCCACATAACTGTTATTAAACCTCTCATGGCCATATGGTCGTGAGAGGTTTCCTATGGTAGTGAGAGGTCACCCACGACATGTCGCCAGGGGGAAGCCTGTACGGTCGTGAGAGGTTTCCGAAGAGTCGTAGCGTCTTTCTGGTCGCCGCTGAAATTTCAACATGTTGAACATTTCGGTGACCTATGACGGGTGTGTAAGCGGGACAGGCCCTTAACTCTCTCTTGAAAACATCCAGTGAATTGGCCTCCACTGCCTTCTGTGGCAGAGAAATTCACAGATTCACAACTGTCTGGGTGGAAAAGGTTTTCCTCATCTCAGTTCTTAATGGCCTACCTCTTATTCTTAAACTGACCGCTGGTTCAGGACTCCCCAACATCGGTAAACATTTTTCCTGCATCAAGCCTGTCCAATCCTTTAAGAATTTTATGTTTCTATAAGATCCCCTCTCATCTTTCTAATTTCCAGTGAATACAAGCCCATTTGCTCCATTCTTTCATCATATGTCAGTCCCGCCATCCCGGGAATTAACCTGGTGAACCAACACTGCACTCCCTCAATAGCAATAATGTCCTTCCTCAAATTAGGAGAGCAAAATTGCACACAATACTCCAGGTGCGGTCTCACCAGGGCCCTGTACATCTGCAGTAAGACCTCCTGGCTCCTAAAATCAATTCCTCTCGCAATGAAGGCCAAAATGCCATTAGCTTTCTTCACTGCCTTGTGTACCTGCATGCTTACTTTCTGTGACTGATGTACAAGCACACCCAGGTCTCGTTGCAATTCCCATTTTCCTAATCTGACACCATTCAGATAATAATCTGTCTTCCTGTTCTTGCCACTAAAGTGGATAACCTCACATTTATCTACATTATACTGCATCTGCCATGCATCTGCCCACTCACACAACCTATCCAAGTCACCCTGCAGCCTCATAGCATCCTCCTCGCAGCTCACACTGCCAGCCAGCTATGTGTCATCCGCAATTTAGCAGATAAAATCAGCTATCAATGTGAGCTTTGAAAGCAACTGATGTCTGACCCATCAAAAAGATATATCCTTCTCAATAAAAAAAATATTCTCTTACATGGTCTTAAATGGTTCCACCCTTATCATGAAACTACGTCTACATGTTTTGGACAATTTGCATCTATCCTTTCTCCCGGAACTTGCATATTTCAATGAAATCACTTCTCATTCTTCTGACAAGTTATTTAAAGTTGATCTCTCCCAGAATGTCCTCATTGCTTAACCATCTCATCTCAGGAATCAGTTTAATGAATCAATGCTGTTGCTGCCAATAGAAATAAATGCTTATTCAGACATGGGAAATGCGTGAGTGAGCATGATGCTCTTTATGTACTGACCCTTGGGGTATCATTTCTGCAATTGAATTCCCTGGTACCATCATCTCAATAATGTTCCTGGTTTCCACTAGATCAGTCAGAGATTCCAGTGCATTATCTTGAGCTGTTGAATACTTTTTGCCATAAGCACCATATACTCTTCAAGCTGCCCAACAATTTCCAGTAGTCTGTGAGCATCATCTTAAAAGGTGCATGTATGACCATTACACTCGGCTGATGCCTAGAAGTCACGACTTCTGACATTGCCCGTTATTATGCGCACGTACAGAAAGGAAAATTAGATTGGGAGTGTTTCAGTTGTGTGTGAAAGCTTCAGGAGCACCTTCTGGACAATCTAGCTCTGGTCTCCTGCACATTGCATTTTTAATGTTCATTTAAAGGACAATTTAAAGTTTAATGCTTGGGAAAATTGCATAAGCTCCTTGAAACGAACAGAAAGAGAAATCATTCATCTATTGTCAAACAATATGTTTGATTGATTCCTCTGTACTTCCCTGCATCTCCTGGCAGTAATATTATTATTTTTTGTACAGTATCAGAGCTTCTCTATATTCCTGCATGTACACAGGGGACCATGCTGGACTAATAATTTAATATATTATTAAATTATTGAATCGATGCAACTCTGATGGCAGTTAATTGATAAACAACAAAAAAATAAAATTGGGATTCACAATCTTACTTAATTTGAGGTAACATGAAAGAATGAGCAACAATTATGTAGCAATGTTACAAAATGTTGAGATTTTAAAAATCAAGTCTGCAATTTATCTCATCATATAAAGCATAAAAAGAAGTTTAATTTGACACCTAATTCGCTTCAGTATTAAAAAGGTTATGGCCATTTTCATACTCGGAAATTAGCATCGTGTTCCCTATTGCTTTTCCATTGACTTAACACAAAAGCTGTGATCAAGGACAGTCAAAAGCATAACTTTCTTAAAGATTAAGAGAACGGAATGAAATTTTCAGTTATTATAGATTGAAGCATTCTGAAATAAATATAAAACATCTTACTTGGATGACCTGAAATTAAAGCATGTAATTAGTTAATTACCTAATTATAGCTAATTACAAAATTGACCATTGTGACGGAAATAGTAATAAACACCCAGACTGCCTTGAAAATTCAAAAATGTGATATTCTCAAGATCAGAACTTTAATATTATTGTATAATATGCTGTAAGTCCGTAACAGATAGGTAAATAAATTACAATTTCTAGATAGACCAAGTCTTTATGGAGAAGATCAGTTGCTTGCTGGTACATTGGCATATCATAATCAATAGCATCATCATACTCCTCAGATTGTAACCAATAAGCAACTGTACACCTTGTTTTTCCTCAACTTTTCAATTTTGGCATTGTAAACTACAAGTTTTTGCTCTTCAAACCACACATGACATGCCTTTCTGCCCACTACTATCCCATTAACAATGTCCTGTAGATTCCATTTCTTAAGAAAAGGATATATTTTTTAAATAGCCTAAGTATCCAAATAATAAACTAATCCCATTCACACAAGAATTCACAATATAACATGATTTTTAAATCTCACTGTCATGAATTTATATCCCAGATGGAATGAATTTAATGTTTAATTCCCATAAATGAATCTAGATACATCCACCCAAAATATAATCAAATTATTGTTTTTTGCACAATACAGGTAACTCAAACTGTTGTGAATACCTATCTATATTTAAAACTGTGTGGCTGCCGCCTGCCGTCCGGCGTCCGTCCGGCTGCCTTTCTGCCTTTTGATTTGTTCCATCGGGTGATGTCACAATGCCCAATGCTCGCAGATGTCCAATCGGAATGGATCCATTTACATGCCTTTGCACCAGCCCCAGCCCCTGGTGAAGTTCCAATGCCCAAAGACATTCTTGCCATAGAGGGAGTACAGAGAAGGTTAACCAGACTGATTCCTGGGATGTCAGGACTTTCATATGAAGAAAGACTGGATAGACTCGGTTTGTACTCGCTAGAATTTACAAGATTGAGGGGGGCTCTTATAGAATCTTATGTTTCCCTCTCCTCACCCTCTCCCACCCATCCCTCTCTCCCCCACCCCCCTTCACTCTCTACCCCACCCCCTTCCCTCTCCCCCGCCCCTTCCCCATACCCCTCTGTCCCTCTTCCACCACTCCCCCTACCCCTCCCTCCCCACTCTTCCACTTCTCTCCCCCCTTCCCCCTCCACTCCCTCCCCACTCTTTCCCCTCTCTCCCCCCACCCCTCTCCCCCTCCCTCCCTCCTCCCCTCCCTCCCCATCCCCCCCTCCCCCACATCTCTCTCCCCATCCCCCTCTCTCACCTCCTACCCCGCTCTCCTTTCCCTCCCAAATCTGTCCCGTTTCCTCCTCCTCCTCTCCCCCCACTCCCCTCTTCTCACCCCCCTCCCCCCACCTGTGTGTTTGGGGGGTGGTTAATGTGAGTGTGATGCCGCAGCCCCCCCTCTCCCCTCCGCAAACGTCGTTGGGGAAACAGACCCAACGGGTCTGCACTTGGTCTAGTTTAGTTTTAAAATAATGATCATGGAGAGAGAGAATAACACAAAATAGAGACAATTTAGATGGCTTATCTCCAAAAAAAAGGGCATTTTAATCATGCTTCTGGAACGCGATCGATTGGAATGTTGCATTTGTGGTGAATTTGAACCCCATATCGGCAGGAAAAACACTGCCGGTTCGTATGGAGCCCAAATCCCATTTTCGCAACGTAAAATTAAATTAAAGCCATCCCAAGAAGTAAGATTATATGTAAAATACACGACTTACACTCTGTTTCGTCCTGTTCTTGCGATCTGTCATGTTGTAGGCGTTGAGGACGTTCGAAGTCGCTTTTTATTTTAATCCAAATATTAAATTGTCCAGCGATTTAAAAAATATATACAGCGCGAATGGGAGGTGGATCGATTATTCTTCAGCAGCTAGCAGCCCGAGACAGTCCGCCTCCAATAGGCATTACAAAATGACATTTTAATCCCACCCCCCCTCCCCCCCCAAGGCGCCAAAGTCGCGCAAATGGCCAGTGGCAGAACTGCAGCGCCGCTGAAGGTAAGTATTGTAACATCGCTACATTATGACAACAGACTAGAATTAAATTAAACAAACAGTGCTGGAGTAAAGGGCCTGTCCCACTTTCACAACCTGATTCATGACCTCTGCCGAGTTTGTCCTTGACTCATAGTCGCAGCATGGTCATTACGAGGTCGTAGGAGGTCGTAGGTAGGTCGTAGGTAGGTCGTGATGCTAGTCGTAGGTACTCGTGGCATCAAGTAGGTCGGGGCATTTTTCTATCCTGATGAAAAATGTTCACGAGTTAAAAAGGTTGTGAATTAGGTCGTGAAAGTGGGACAGGCCCTTAACTCAATGGGTTTGACAGTGATTGTGGAGGGAATGAACAGATGATATTTCGGATTGGGAGACTTCTTCAGACTGATGGGAGTAAGGGGGGGAGAAAGTTGGAAAATACTATTTTAAGATCTGCAAAACTCAGCAGACAAGGTAGTCTTTGAAGAGAAAAAATAGTTAACATTTTGGGCCAATGAATATGTAGCTAATTTACATGAGTTTATTAACTTGGGTAAGTGTCTATAATTATCATGGAATTTACTCTGCTCTCTCTGCAGAAAGTAGTCATCAAAGATTTACATGGGTATGGGAATGTTTCAGTGATGCAAACAGACTCTTGTATTGTGCATTTAGATAATAATCTCCTACTTTGTTTGAGTGCCACACTACTTCTGGGATTGCAACAAGGCAGTCTGGACGATTATCTTTACTGCTGCTGCCCTCAATGCTCCTTTGTGATTGTCTGGCAAACTATGCTCTAGTGGGTGGGGGGAGTTCTCCAGTGATATGGCACACCCATTACCCTGCATAGCTCTTATAGTATAGTCGTTAACAGCTCGTTCACTTGTGGACTGGCAAATGAGGACAATAATTTAAACCATGATTGAAACTTCAAAGTACTTCTGATTTTTATTTTAGTGCACATCAGAGACTCGATCTTTGCAATATTTCTATATTTGCTTAGTTGACTTCATCAAACCGGTTTTAACATGATGTATCCTTGCTGTTTTATAGGACAAGTAGTACTTTCAGAGACCTGCAATAAAGATCATGTACAGCTTGTAATTTTTCTACCCGAACGGAATTGCTACTTTACATCATTGGACCTTGCTCTTATTGGGAAGTTGGTTCATATAATTGAAGAAGTGTGAGGGGTCTCGTTGGGCACACTGGTGTATAGTTAACTGTAGTGCAGTTTTACTGATTGTGTTCACTGTGGTGAATTAAATGCTGGCTGATGTGCTTAATAGTTTTTCCAGCAGTTGTATCATATGTGCATTAGCATTAAAAGTCAACTTTAGTCATGCCAGGACAGCATCCATAAAGAGATTGAGAGGACTAGCTTCCCTGGGGAAAATATCACACTGTAATTTCAAACCATAAATGTTTTGTTTCGTTCAACTCCCACGTGTGTTTACATTCAAACTATTGTGATATTTTGCTCTGATGAGTCTTAAGAAGGGTCTCGACCCGAAACGTCACTTGTTCCTTTTCTCCAAAGATGCTGCCTGACCCACTGTGTTGGCATACAAATGACAAGATACAGATGTTACAAATAGCAATAATCAAAAGTAGGTATTTTGGATCTGGCATAGATGATAAATTAATAATAGTCTCCCTTTATTTACGGAGTTAGGATCAGTGCCAGTCATTAGAAAAAGGAAAGTAATGTCATTTGCATCTGCGTCAAAGTCTTAGTTGGATTTTCACTTTCCTCGAGGCTGTGTGGTGTATATTACTACAATGTAATATAAAATTTGCTTAAAATGGCCTTTGTGCATTGTTTTTGTTCAAGTTGTTCCCGGCAATTTATTTTTTCGTGTTTTTAGTTCTAACTTTCTATTTGATTGTTTTGAAAGGTTGTGGCTCCTTGGCAAGGTGAAGCAATAACAACAGTATGTTTGTAAAGATGACATAGCTTCTGCTATGTAGAAAGCTGACTGAACTAGGAACATGTTGGGACAAGTAACTAACCACAAAATAGAGAGCAAGGGTTTAAGGCAGTTCTTAAACTACCAAAATCATGTGATGCAGTAACCCGAAATGATTCATGCCAGGGGCACTTTTGTTCCACATATATTTGAAAAAAAAAGTTTCAGAAATAAAATGATCATCAGCACCAAGTTGCAGCATGTAGTTAACACATACAAGGATTGATGTTTACAAATACACAGGACAAGATGTTAAAAGTCCAAAGTGCCAAATATCAACTTACTCCCGATGGTGATGGGAACCTTCTGCACTCACCTATGCTCCTCCGATGTTGAGAAAGGCTAGGCAGACATGTCATTGGGGTTATCAAGTGGGCACCTACTTTCATTGACGTTTCGCTGATTGAACCCACAATGTCTCCAGTAGGCTCAGCGGTGCATTCTGGCATCCCAGAACCACCCCTCTCTGCATCTGTCTAGTCGGTTATTTGGGAGACCAAATGGGGTCTTTCCTCTTCAACCAGAGCCACTGGCTACTCCACTCTGCCACCAGTGATGTTTCTTTGATGGCCTGGCGTAGAGCTTGTCCGCTGATCCCCAGGTCCTTCATCAGTCTTAAGGTAGATGTTGCCACGAATCTTCGACACCCAACTTCTACCGGGCAGATCTTAGCTCTCCAACCGCGCTGTTCTGCCTCCGCTGCAAGCTCTGTATATCGCAGTTTCTTTCTTTCGAAGGCTTCCTGCACAGCATCCTCCCAAGGGACTGTGAGCTCCACAAGATACACCATGCGGTGAGAGTTCGACCAGGCCTCAAGTTGGTGATGGCTATCTCTGATGGAACTGTAAGCCGTTGGTCCACATCCACCAGCATCTGCCAATCCCAGGCTGCCTCCAGCTGTCCAAACCTGGTCCCCCCCCCCCGAACAAAGGCAATTGTCTTAACTGGGTTGGTTGTTCTGGGCAGCAGGGCATTGTTGGCTGTTCTCCTGCTTTCCAGACTCGCTGCCAGGCATTTGAGCACTTGATTATGTCTCCAGGTGTACCGTCCTTGGGAGAGACTTACCTTACACCCAGTGAAGATGTGCCTAAATGTGGCTGGTGTTGAACACAGGGGGCATGATGGATCTTCACCCAGCCATTGGTTGAGATTTTTTGGGCTCGGAAGGACATCATAGGTTGCCCGAATGAGGAAACTTATCCTGCTCGCCTCCATCTCCCACATGTCCTTCCAGCTGAACGTCCTCTTTTCCACACTCTCCCATCTCATCCACTGGCCCTGTTTAGCTTGCGACACAGCCTTGCCCCCCCCCCCCCCCCCCCCCATTTCAGGGCACCATAATGTTTGGGACACGGTAATGTCATGCAAATGAAAGTAGTCATGTTTAGTATTTTGTTGCATATCCTTTGCATGCAATGACTGCTTGAAGTCTGCGATTCATGGACATCACCAGTTGCTGGGTGTCTTCTCTGGTGATGCTCTGCCAGGCCTGTATTGCAGCCACCTTTAGCTTATGCTTGTTTTGGGGGCTAGTCCCCTTCAGTTTTCTCTTCACCATATAAAAGGCATGCTCAATTGGGTTCAGATCGGGCGATTGACTTGGACACTCAAGAATTGACCATTTTTTAGCTTTGAAATACTCCCTTGGTGCTTTAGCAGTATGTTTGGGATCATTGTCTTGTTGTAGAATGAACCGCCGGCCAATGAGTTTTAAGGCATTTGTTTGAACTTGTGCAGCTAGGTTGTATCTATACACTTCAGAATTGATTATGCTACTACCATCAGCAGTTGTATCATCAATGAAGATAAGTGAGCCAGTGCCTTCAGCAGCCATACATACCCAGGCCATAACGCCCCCACCACTGTGTTTCACAGATGATGTGGTATGCTTTGGATCTTGGATAGTTCCTTCTCTCCTACATACTTTTCACCTGCCATCATTTTGATATGTTAATCTTCATCTCATCTGTCCACAAGACCTTTTTCCAGACTGTCTCTTTTAAGTACTTCTTGGTAAATTGTAACCTGGCCATCCTATTTTTGCGGCTAACCAGTGGTTTGCATTTTGCAGTGTAGCCTCTGTATTTCTGTTCATGAAATCTTCTGCGGACAGTGGTCATTGACAAATTCACACCATCAGAGTGTTTCCCATCTGTCGGACAGGTGTTTGGGGATTTTTCATTATTATAGAGAGAATTCTTCTGTCATCAGCTGTGGAGGTCTCTCTTGGCCTGCCTGTCCCTTTGTGATTAGTAAGCTCACCAGTGCTCTCTTTCTTCTTAATGATGTTCCAAACAGTTGATTTTGGTAAACCTAAGGTTTGGCTGATATCTCTAACAGTTTTATTTTTGTTTCTCAGTCTCACAATGGCTTCTTTGACTTTCATTGGCACTACTTTGGTCCTCATGTTGATAAAACAGCAAGAAAAGTTTCCAAATGTGATGGAAAGACTCTTATACTCTTATACCCACATTAAGGAGGCAATTAAACACCTGAGCAATTACAAACGCCTGTGAAGCCATGTGTCCCAAAACATTATGGTGCCCTGAAATGAGGAGACTATGCATAGATACTGTTGTAATTTCTACATGGTGAAACCAAAATATATAAAAAATACCCTTTTAATTAAATCTGACGTGCACTTTAACCACATGTGATTTTTTCCTATTACAAATCTGTTTTGTAATCAAACCATTACAAAGTATTAGGTGAACCACAAAGCATTTATTAAAACCCATGCAGAGAGAACAATACATTACATTCATTGCATCAACTTACAGACTACCAAACTAAGGGTCGAGCAGGCTGTATCAGTGGCTGCAGTCCTACTCAAATCCCGGACTGGATTACATGGTGGAATGCGTATCATGAATAATATATGTGGTGAAGGCTATATTGACAGAGATTAATATGGTTGATCTACATCCTTCCTCATAATTAAACAAACATATAGTGGAGCATATAGAAAAACACCAATATGAGGGGAGTCCTCTTTACTTTGTGTATTGTACGCTGGCAGCAGCAAGTGAGAAGACAGTTCACAGACAGTTCAACCACAGTCCTGTCTGCGCACGTATGGTACCAACCGTTTCCTCCCTTCACCGGAGATTGAATAGGAGAAGGGGGTGATACCTCAGGTCTGACCGGTGTTGAGGATGAGGAAGGAGACCTCGGCAGTGGCCGGGGAGGCAAAGCAACAGGCAAAGCATCTGGACCGGGGTCGGCAGGCAGTTGTGGGACAGTGGGTTTGGAACCGTTGGACCATGGAGGAGACACAGCTGTGAAATCAGGATAGTGTCGAGGCGGCACTGGCTAATTGACTGGACGAAGGTGTTGTTGGGTACGTCTGTAGGTGCCATCATCAACACTGACCGGGTAAGAGCGTGGCTCAGGAGTAGTCCCTTGAATGACGCCCAGCCAGTCGTAGCCTTTTGGCGTTTGCAAGCTGACAACCTGTCCCTTGGTCAGTGGCGGAAGCGGTGTGCTTGACTTGTCATAGTATCTTTTCTGAGTACCGCGCCGATGCTTAAGTCTTGTCTGGATCACAGGCGGGGAGCGAATTTGTGGTTGTGCTATCTGTTTAGCTACAGGTAGCGTAGTGCGAGTCTGCCTTGACATAAGGCGCTGGACAGGGGAACCCAGAATCGAATCACGAGAAATGTTACGTAAATTAAGCAAGTCGAGATAGATGTCGGAACCGCCCCAATGGGACCGTTCCATCACTTGTTTGGCACTTCTCACCGCAGAATGGTTCGGCCAAACCATTGGACTGCGGGTACTTGGGGCTGCTGGCGATGTAGCGAAAATCCCAGTGTTTAGCGAAGTTTCTGAAATGCTGACTGGTAAATTGGCTGCTATTGTCGGAGAGAAGATGGACGGGAGCCCCGTGGACAGAAAAGTGGCGTGCCAGCTTTTCAACAACCATGGCTAAGGTGGGACTGCGGAGTAGGTCGACCTCGAACCATCTGGAGTACGAGTCGACCAGGACCAGGTACTGATTGCCATGCCACTCGAAAATGTCAGTTGCAACTATAGATCATGGCAAGTCTGGTGCGGGGTACGAGAGAAGGGGCTGTTTGTGTTGGTGCGGCACTAGGCTGTTGCACACCGCACAGGACTCGACTTTCCCATGCACAAAGTCAGCCATTCCAGGCCAGAAGAACATACTCTTTGCATTCAGAACGGTTGCCTCCACACCGGGATGACCCCTGTGGATGGCATAGTAATACTTGTTTTGCAGAGATGCAGGAACAACTGCCTTGTGTCCTTTCACCACGATACCATCCTGAAGTACCAGTTCATCACGAACAGGGTAGAATGGGCGAATCAGGGGTGGTAGCCAAATTGCTTGGCTTGTCTGGCCATCCGCGTCGGATGACAGAGGAGAATGACTGTAGAGTGTTGTCTGCAGCTGTTTGTGCTGCCAGATCGTCCAGACACGAGGATGGGAGGTAGGAGATCATCATAACAACAAAACCATCATCGTCCAACAGGTGTTTCTCGCAGGTGTTGCTCGCAGGTGTTGCGAGGAGCCCGTGACAGAGTCTCAGCTAAGTGAATATCCTTTCCGTGTTTGTAAACCAGTCTATTGTCGTACTTTTGTAATACCATCATCATACGTTGAAGACGTGCAGCGGCGGCGTGTATCGGCTTGTTCAGAATGCTGACCAGCGGCTGACAGGGTTCCCGAAAATAAAGTCATTGAATTTCCTGCAAGCAAAGACCACAGCCAGCAGTTCCTACTCGATCTGTGCGTAGCGCTCTTCTGTATCAGTCATGGTGCAAGAGGCATAAACAATGGATCTGTGGCTTCTACCATCGTTCTGGAGTCAGGCAGCTCCCAGTCCGTATTGGGAGGCGTCGCAAGTTAAAATGACAGATAGCTTGACATCGAAGTAAGCGAGTGTTGGAATGCAGGACATCTGTTGCGTGAGAGTGTCAAACACCCTCTGCTGGTGTTCTTGCCAGAGGCAAATAAATAAATGATGGGTCTTTGTCCCAAACATCATGGAGGGCACTTTAATTCATAAATAGCCTGGAAAAATTGAGGGGATTCGAGCAAATATCTTTAGAACGCAAGTTAACACATATGTTGAAATGAAAAAGGCACTGTGAAGTGCAATTAACAAATACACACACAGCCAAACCTGATGGCATGCTCACCTGACATCTAATACTATACATGTAGTTCCAGCAGAGTTGTCCAGTCGCCATCAAGCAACAAAACCCCAGTTAATACCACACCCCGCAAAATACAATTCAGGCCGCTCCTATATTTGGTCTTTGACCCAGAATGAGCTTGCAGATTTCAGTGAGTTTACAACAGCTGAACTTGATGCTTACAAGTAGCAATATGAGGGAGAGCGGGCTGGGTATTAGAAAAGGACATTTTTCATCAGATTTACTTTCATACTTTTAGATTGCTTTCTGCCTAATAGCAGAAATCTTGGGAAATCGTGCCTCACAAACCTGATGTATGAGGGCAAGCAAGTGGACGCGGTCTACACAGACTTTAGCAAGGCTTTTGATAAGGTTCTGCAAGGTAGGCTTGTCTGGAAGGTGATAATCGCATGAAATCCAAGACGACCTATCCAATTGCATTCAAAATTTGCTTGGAGGAAGGAGTCAAAGGTTATGCCCCTGTCCCACTTAGGAAACCTGAACGGAAACCTCTGGAGACTTTGCGCCCCACCCAAGGTTTCCGTGCGGTTCCCGGAGGTTGCAGGTGGTTGCCGGAGGTTGCAGGTAGTGGAAGCAGGTAGGGAGACTGACAAAAACCTCCTGGAACCTCCTGGAACCGCACGGAAACCTTGGGTGGGGCGCAAAGTCTCCAGAGGTTTCCGTTCAGGTTTCCTAAGTGGGACAGGGCATTAGTTGTGGAAGGTTGCTGTTCTGACTGGATGTCTGTGGCCAGTTGTGTGCCATATACAGTCATAAGTTCACAAGTCATAGAAGCAGAATTAGGCCATTTGGCCCATCGAGTCTATTCTGCCGTTCAATCATGGTTGATCTATCTTTATTTTTAATCCCATTCTCCTGCCTTCTCCCCGTAACCTTCGACACCCTTACTAATCAAGAACCTGTCAAATTACGCTTTAAAAATACCTAATGACTTTGCCTCCACATCCATCTATGCCAATGAATTACACAGATTCACCACCATCTGGTTAAAGAAGGTGCTGGTTCAGCTGTTGTTTGGATGTCAATGTAGTTAACAATGAAAGTAAAGTTGCAATGTTTCAACAGGTCTTAGATCATTTGGGAAGGTGGGCCAAGGAATGGCAAATATAATTTAACTGTGACAATTTGGTTTGTCATACTAGGACAGGATTTACACAGTAAATGGTAGGGCCCTGGAAATTGGCGCAGAGCAGAGGTCAGGGAGAATGGGTGCATGGTTCCCTGTAAGTATCGAGTCCGGTGGACAGTGTGGTGTAGAACGCATTTGGCATACTTGACTTCATTGGAAAAGGTATTGAATACAAAAGTTGGAACATCATGATGCAGCAATACAAGTCATTGATGAGACCACACGTCAACTCTTGGATTATTGCGTGCAGTTTTGGTCATCCAGTGAATGGAAGATAGTCATTAAGATGGATAATAGAGAGGAGAAACTCATCAGGTTGTTACCTGAGCTTGCTGGCTTGAGTTATAGGGAGTGGTTGAATAGTAACAAGGGTGGGTCTTTTTTCATTAGACCGTATGAAGCTAAGGAGTGACCATATTGAGGTGTATAAGGCCATACAACATAGATGCAGAATCAGGCCCATTGTGTCAACTCCGCTATTTGTTAATGGCAGATCTATTTTACCTCTCAACCCCATTCTCCTGCCTAGGGGCATAGATAAGATAGCCTAATTCTACTCCTATAACTTATGACCTTATAAAGTGAACACTCAGTAGTTTTTTTTACGGGTAGACGATCCTAAAACTAATGGCCATAGGCTATATATATATGAGTGCGGAGAAATTTAAGCGGGACCTCAGGGTCAACTTTTTCACTCAGTTCGTAGTCCGTATCTGTAATGAGCTGCTAGAGGAAACATAGAAACATAGAAAATAGGTGTAAGAGTAGGCTATTCGGCCCTTCGAGTCAGCACTGCCATTCAATATGATCATGGCCGATCATCCAAAATCAGTTTCCCCATATCCCTCGATTCCCTTAGCCCAAAGAGCTAAATCTAACTCTCTTGAAAAAATCCAGTGAATTGGCCTCCATTGCCTTCTGTGGCAGAGAATTCCACAGATTCACAACTCTGGGTGAAAATGTTTTTCCTCATCTCAGTCCTAAACGGCCTACCCCTTATTCTTAAACTGTGACCACTGGTTCTGGACTCCCCCAACCTGGGGAAGCTATTGAAGTGGATACAATACAAATGTTTAGAGGGCTTTGGTCCAAATGCAGGCAAATGGGACTAGCCCAATATTCCGACTTGGTAGTCATGGACATGGTGGGCCGAAGGACCGGTTTCCATGCCGTTTAGCTCGTGCTGCATTCAAATAGTGATGTTCTGAAGGCACCAGTATAAACTAGCATTATTGCAGTGCATCAATAACACCAATATTGAGTGGCCTAAAAATAATTGCATGATAACTATTCTTGAAAGAAAGAAAATTAATGTCTTAACAAAAAAAAAGTGAACAACTATGATAAATGAAAAATTGTCTATTACAGAACAATAAATGTTTATCTCACGTCCTCAGATTCAAGAATATACAATGTTTGATGTCTGGAGCTGGTGGTGTGCATTAACAAGGGAATGGGATGTTGGGATAAAATCGACGAGAATATTTAAGTGACGTTGGTGTTTTCATCTTTCCACAGATGATCCTATGGCCCTTGGCTTCATCATCTCTCCATGGTCTCTGCTGCTCTTACCCTCTGGCAAAATTTCTTACACTGATGAAACTCTTACCAACCAGGATCTGCGAGTGTTTACAGCCCCTGAGGTTTTGCAGAATCAGGCTTTGTCTTCGCTTTCTGATGTCGAGAAGGTATGGGAATGAATCACCAGCTGTGTAGGAAGCTACATTTGCTGAAAATCCACATGGGTCTCATTAAAAGCCATGTCAGAAAGCCAAAACCTGATTGCAGAGAAGGCATCACATTGAAGTATTCTGTATTTGTGGCATAGATAAATGCTTTGTATAATGAGTTACATGTAAGAAAAATAGTATCACATAACTACATAGTCAAAATTTAATCCTGTGTTGAAATAAACTATTTTAGGCCTTATGACATTTTAATTTATTGACCACCCAGTGGTACACTCAAATTAAAGTGCCAAATGATGGTTGCATCTGCTTCAATAATTACCTTGTATGTGGCTTTATGGTTCATGCAATCTTAATAAGAGGAGACTCACCACCAAAAGAGGACTTTTGGAAATAATTTAAACTATGAATTAAAATTGACTCTTAAACCATGTTTATAGATTGCATTGATGCATTTAGCTGCTAAATTTTGCATCCTAGTTATTAGAGTGTGAACTGCTGAGTATGTGGTTCATTGTGTTTTAACTGGGTTTGGGAGGGATGGGAAAGTAGATAATCAAGATTTTCTGTGACTTCAAGCAGGGAATGAGAGGTGGAGACTAGCTGGGTGGGGGGTGTGGTGGGTTCAGAGAGATTGGAAAGGCTGCAGGATCAGAGTCATGGGGGAGATTTGAGTCCAATATCAGACCCATGGAAAATACTTTGGGGAAGATCATAGACCAGGAGAGATCAGGAGATGTTGCTGGGACTGCTGAATTGGGATTGGAAGAGACTGTGTAATTGGGAGAGGTAATGAATCATGCACACTGGGTAAACAAATAACTAGAAAGGCTCTTGCCTCCTGCATTCAGTGGTCATGCTTTACCAACCTGGTTCCATGAGACCCATTAATCTATGATAAAAATGCTTTCATTTGAAATGGTCTTGAATCAGCCACAATTCTCCTATTGCTTCATTGTATCCTGCCCTGCCCTTACCTAACGATAATTGCTTCAGTCATAATTCAGTTTTAATTTTCTCACATCCAGCTTTGCCCAGGCCCACCCATTCCCCAAGGGTTAAAAAGCTTCCCTTATTGAGATTACTCTGCTACACCCATGTACATACATTGGCATGTTTTTATTAATGTAAGTTATAGCCCATTTAAATATATAGGGGAAAGGATACAAACTGCTGGAGTAACTTAGCAGAACAAGCAGCATCTCTGGACAACATGGATAGGTGACGTTTCGGATTGAGATCCTTCTTCAGACTGATTGTGGGGGTGGGGGGTGGGGAGAAGAAAGCTAGAAGAGGGAAAAGGAAGGGCAAAGCACGGCAAGTAATAGGTGGATTTTGGCAGGAGGGGGGTCAGATGGTTATTTTTCCATATACACTTGGAGGAATAAGATGTGCTTCCTCTAGCCCTTTCAGAGCACACGTTTAACCCAAACTAATTTTTCTTACCTGTTGATAAATTTCCATATTCAAGTGTTTTTTAAACAATAAATATAGCAATAAAGCACGGAAATGTATCAGTTAACAGAATACACTCTAAGCTCTGAAAGGAATTACAGGATATATAATCAAAAAATGCAAAGATTCTTCAACAATATAGTAAGTTGAAGGATCTAGAGAGGGCTTTCCCAAGAGTGGCCATTGTATTTATAGACTACCAGTGGAGTTGGGGTGAAAATGGAAAGGTTAGATACAAGGTCAAAGTCTGAAGACTGAAATAGGCAAAAGAGTCAGAGGAAGAGATGCTCCGAACATTAGGCTGCATAGCATTCAACCCAATGCCTGTGTGTGCGTAAATAATGTACTCATTCATGTCTAAGCCATCCCCAAGGTGAACTGAAAAGTCCTCGATCTGATTTACACCTCAGGCCCCCACATAGCTTCACCTGCTTGGATGGATGGGAGAGTGATTAAGTGGGAGACATCTGGTGATACGTAAGCAGTGGATAGACCTTCAATAGGCTCCTGCAGATAGTCTACTCCTGCAATGCCCTGACAGCTTTGACAGGATGTAAAATTGCAGATCATCGATGCATACAGCTTACAGCATACAGCATACAGCATACAGCATACAGCATACAGCATGCAGCATACAGCATACAGCATACAGCATACAGCAGACAGCATGCAGCATACAGCATACAGCACACAGCACACAGCATACAGCACACAGCTTACAGCATACAGCACACAGCATACAGCACACAGCACACAGCATACAGCATACAGCATACAGCATACAGCATACAGCTTGCCATGCCGACCAAGGTGCCACATCTACACTTGGTTTACCTGCCTACGTTTGACCCATTTCCCTCCAAACCTTTCCTATCCATGTTCCTGTCTAAATGTCTTTTAAATGTTATAGTTTCTGCCTCAACTATCTCCTTGGCTGCTCATTCCATATACTCACCACCCTATCAGTGATAAAGTTGCCCCTCAGCTTCTTATCAAATCTTTCCTCTCTCACCTTAAAACTATAATATGTCCTCTGGTTCTTGATTCCCCAATGCTGGGTAAAAGACTCGGTACTTCTACCACATCAATTCCCCTTGTGATCTCTATGAGAGCATCTCTCATCCTCCAACTCTCCAAGGAATACAGTCCCAGCCTGCCCAACCTCTCCTTTAGCTCAGTCCCTCAAGTCCTGTCAATTTTGTCCATTGTAAAAACCCAAGAGGTTTTGTTGAAAGCTTTTAAACATCTCCCATAATCAGTGACATTTAAAAACACAACAATGCTATAAACAAAAACAAAAAAATGAAATGTTAATCATGAAGACAAAATTAAAATAATAAAATGTAAAACAAAACAAAAAATCCCTAGGAAAAGCTCTTGGAAAAAGGAAGGCACCTCTATTCCTATTCCAGGTCTAGGAGGAACAGATTCTCCAATGTAACGCGGAGGAATCCCAGTAAGACTAGGCTCCATCTTTGGATCACATCTGGAGTCCGGTGATAGAGCAGAATGACAGATGCACTGGCCACATCCTGCATGATTCAGCCCACAATCAGACATTTCACACCTTAAATATTATCAGTTATATCATTGTGGATTGGATTACTGCAATGTTGTTAGCTGCAGCAAGAACAAATTGTGTACAAAAAAAATCAGCAATAAGATGTTGAACAAAATCTGCAGTCCTAACCATCACATTTAAGCAGTTCTACTGATATTTCCAAGGGTACTTGGGTTTACTGCCGATTCCCACACTTGTAACTATTTTAACTGTAATTTGTTAAAAAAATGCAGAAAAAATTCGAGAAAATGCAATCTACATGTTACCTAGTTGTTTCACATTGTATCAATTCAAGATGCTTCACTCGGAATTCATTCATGTTAATATATTATAAATAATATTTAATAGATGTTTCGTGAAAATCAATTCTGCTCAAAATCTTTTTTTTACATTATTATTTGCAGTCATTGAAGTAATTAATTCATAGTTGTGGTTCAAAATGGCAAAGCAGACATGTATTTTGTGGGCCTTTTGTTTCAACATGTTTCTCTTCTTATTTGGGGATCTTTGTGTAATCGGTTGGAAAAAATTGTTGAAATAATTTCTAAGAAGAGCAGTGTATTCTGAATGCTTGAATATTTCTTTGCTTCCAAAATATAACTTTTACTCCTGAAGTATAAAATAATAATAATTTAGTAAACTTTGATCTGGGGTTTTTGTACTTGCAGATGCATGTGTACTCACTTGGTATGACTTTGTACTGGGGAGCCGATTACAAAATACCTCTTAACCAGGTGAGTGCCATTAAATCAGGTGCTTTTTATGATTCCTTTGAGGAAAGGTTCCAAACACAATTGAAGTTAATGATAAACATTTGCTGGAAGCCAAACTTTCTTGTTTTTAATCAGTTTATACATTTAAAGCGATTTGTATTTGTCCTTCTCATCGGTAACTTCACACCAGTTATCATCGTGGACAGGAAACAAATTGGCGTCCCTCAAAAGAGTTTCATTTTAGATATTTTTTTAAGATGGACTTCATGAAAATTTTCACAGCTGTTTGCAAGAACTATACGATAGGATTCAGTTTGCTAATGTTTTATCAGGAATGCATATGATCTTGTTAGAATACTAGAATTTAGAGGTAACTAGAAAAGATATGCAAATGTCCATCAGTGAAGTTTGTCCTCGTATAATTTCTAACTTTGCAAAAACAAAGCATTTGCATTTGTTTGTATAAATGCTGGATTGATACTCTTCAAAAGATGAGTAAACTGTACTAGTTAGCAGAATGAGCCAGCAATGAAGAAGCTTTATGCTTGCACATAAATAGTTGTTTTCTTGGAAAGAAAATAATAGATTCCCCTGAACAACAGCAATATCTAAATACAGGTATGGAATGGAGTGCCTCCAACTGCTTGTTTTTTTAATTAAATAGAGATAATTTGAATATATTTATTTGGTCAGCAGGAATTTTGAAATTCTGAGCTACTGAAATTAATATCTGCCAAAAAAGCGATACCATGACAGGTCATGCTTTTAACTTCATGGTCACTTTTTAGATGCCAAATTCAATGCTCTCAGCAAACCACAATCGTATGCATCTGTGCTTGGCATCTATCATCTATAATCTGTGAGGTATGTCAGTGATATTTATAAATGTGATAATAAGTTTAGAAGAGGACTAAATATTATTTATATGCAATTGACGTTTGAGGGAAGAAACATGATCCTACAGTAGCTTAATAAATGAGACCCTGCTGCTTAGAAATTCGATAACATGGTGCTGTTTTTTTTAACTCATTGCGATGTGAATGGTGGAATCTTGGGCCCTTGGCGATTGGTCAAGCAAATAAAATGCCTATTTGCCTGAATCCAAAGGCACCCGCCCCCCTCTGCCCCACTCCCCCCAGGCCTACCCTCCGCCCTCCTCCCCTGCGCCCCCCCCACTGCCCCCCCCCAAGCCACCCTCGCCTCACTGCGCCCACCCCTCTGCCCCACTCCCCAGGCCCACCTCCGCCCTCCTCCCCTGCGCCCCACCCCCCCTCTGCCCCACTCCCCCCAGACCTACCCTCCGCCCTCCTCCCCAGGCCTACCCTCCGCCCTCCTCCCCTGCGCCCCCCCCCCCCTCTGCCCCACTCCCCCCAAGCCCACCCTCCTCCCCTGCGCGCCCCCCCCCCCCCCTCTGCCCCACTCCCCCCAGGCCCATCCTGGTAATAAACAAATAGCCTCACATCATCCTTCTCTGTCTCCAGCCCATCCCATGAACCTCTGATCTGTAGTTTATGCCTCCAGCCTTCCAATTTTCGGCCCTTTGCTGTCAACTCCTTCCCCTAGTGTGCATCTCGACTTCCTGATCTGCTTGACAGAACATGCTGGCCAATCTACAGTACATTCTCCCCTGAGTTTCCTCAAAATGTCAACCTTATCTATTGCACTGTACATCTTCCTGGCTTCAGTTCCACTTCCAATTATCCTCCTCATACCTTCCTCATTCACAACTCCCGGAACATCTGTTTTTTTTTCTTTCTACTTCCTTCTTCTTCTTCTATTCCCCCCCCCCCCCCCCCCTTCTCCTATTCCCCCACAATATCTCCTTTCTGTACCAACTACCCCACCCTTCAGCAGACAAAGGTACCACTGTACCTCTGAACCACGACCAAGGCCAGTGTATAGCTGATCCAAAGTTGCTCTCCCTGGGGGTTTCAGATACAAATGCATTTTATTGTGCTGGGACAGGGGCCAAAACAATTGTCATCTACCACCTTTCTGACATTCTAGCTCCCCTTTGGGAACAGTGGAAATTTTAGGTGTGTCGTTCACTGAATTTGAGCGAAAGGTAGAGTGAACTCGAGCTAGAGGTCATTGCAACCAAGTAGACAATAGAAAAGGGACAGGTACAGAGGAAATGTTTCCACACACCAAGCAAGGAAATTAAAATATTGAATCGGGTAAGTGAGTACTAACTTAAAAAGAAAGTAAAGGATCGTGTTAATCACTAGATCCTACCAATAAACAAATACCTGATTGTGCAATAATGTAAGATAAAATTTGTCATTGGATGAAAAGTTGGTGAGGGCAATAGAGGCAAAAAACAGAAGGTGAAGGAACAATGGCAAAGACCAAGCATCATGGAAAATTTGAGTTAATGGGCAATTTTTATTGAGGAATCCTGAGCCCATTTTTGGTAAAATGAAATGTTGATATGATTTAAAGCTACAAAGCAGGCGCGGAAATCTCTATCAAACCATGCGGGGGAAACAATTTATTGGCGGCCGCACGCGCACATGCGCACACACACGCGCGAGGCATTGGCCGTGGGCCCTGTGGACGGTAACATTGGGAGCTGACCTGGTTGGTGACCGACTCCGAACTCCAGCAACAGCAGCTTTGTCCGCCCCGAATAGTGGGGCTTGAATCGGCCCATTCACGGGGTCTTTCATCGGCCGGCGGAATTAAAGTCAGAATAGGGAGACTTGAAGGAGTAAAGAAGAAACAGTATACAGGTAAAAAATGTCCCACATGCAAACGTTGCCTCACAGCCCAAAGATTAAAAAAGCAGGATAATGTCCTTTGGCACTTTGAGTGAAAATGGAAAGGAACTGATCGGCAACTGAGTGTGGAAATATCCCTTTGTACATAAAGGGTACAGTTTTTGGGCAAAATGTGGAATTGAACTCCATCCAGACTAAGCTACAACAAGAAATTTAGAAGAACATTAGAAACATATATCAAGAATCACCCAAACTGGACAGGCCGTGGGAAGAAACTCCTGGGGAAGGAATGGTTAGAAAGTGGAAGGTAGCCAAAACGACAAGCATAGAGATGCAGCTGTTAAATATACAAGGACCAGCCACTATGTTAAGTATTCAGTATTCAGTATTTACTTTAATGTAATTTTCACTGAGTACTTACATACTCAGAGGAAACGAAAAATTGTTTCTCAATCAGTTCCTGTCAGTGCAGTTAATAAAACAGAATAAATACTTACAGCATTAAAATTAACTTATCTAAATAGACTTTAAAATTGAACTAAAAACAGACATTCAGACCAGACAGTAGCTTTGCTTTGACAGGTGTCTAGCTGTCAAAGTATGGGCGAGGTTAGGTGTGTTGGTGTATGATGTATGGGGAGGGGACACAGTCCGTTAACCAGTTTTATTGCCTGTGGGAAGAAGCTGTGGAGCATCCTGCTGGTTCTGCAGCTGATGCTTCTGTACCTCTTCCCAGATGGCAGAATGGAGAAGATGTGGTGTGATGGGTGGTAGGGGTCCTTAATAATGGAGATGGCTCTGTGGATGCTGCGCTTCTGATAGATCTCCAACAGGAGAGGGAGTGGAGCACCAATGATCCTACTGGCTGTCTTCACTATCCTGTTAAGTTGTTAAAGATGCGTTTGTGCAGACTTCAGCCAATGGCTCCCACCCCCAGCATCAAAGGATCCATCTCCAAGAGTGTTGGGAGAGACAAAAATACATATTTTGGTGCGAACACAAAAGGCGGAGATTAGCAGACATGACAACTTGACATAGAAAGAAGGAAATAAGGTATTTTAACCTTCTCAGGTGAGGTACAGAAAGATGTGTATTTAGTTAAAGTGTGATAGGACCGAGCAGCCATTGATATTAGTTCTAAGGGTCTGGCAGATAATAATAATAATGAGAAGTATTAAGGAAGGTTAAATAAAATATAAATTTAGAAACAACTTGTAACATTAAGAATCTCAAGCTTGGTTGGTGATGAATTCAAATTTATGGCCTAGGTGAAGGAAAGGTAAATAGATAGGAAACATGTCTATGCATTTTGTATGTTGGGAACAGCTGGGAGGAAATTAAGATGATTTTGTTTGAGGGAATGAGTTACAAAATGAGCTACTCTGCTTTCAGTATTTAATTGTCAAAAAGATAATAACTGCTATGTCAGCAGGCCCAATATAGTGTGATAAAAAGGATAATTGTAAATAGTAACGTTTTTTTAAATTTTAACCAACATAATATAATCTGAGTGTTTACTTGGTTGAAAGTCCAAGTTAGTTAACCTAATAATAGATGACTGCTTCGTGACACAGTCTGACAGGGAGGCAGACTATTCTTAGTAATACTCAGTGACTCTGCAACTAGGCAGGAAATAAACGTCATGGCTTCTTTGGTGGATAATAACCACAGGATGCACAAATTAAACATACAATGAGCTTCAGAAATACCATAACCAGGAACTAACTTTCAAAAACATAACCAGACTGAAGGGGACTTTTTGGGTTAGCAGCTTGAATACTGATGGGGCCTGAGGGAAATAGTTCCATACATGTCAGCAAAGGATCAATATGTCATTCAAGATTCAAGAGATTCAAGAGATTCAAGAGTGTTTATTGTCATGTGTCCCAGATAGGACAATGAAATTCTTGCTTTGCTTCAGCACAACAGAATATAGTAGGCATAAATAAATATATAGCAGAACAGATCAATGTGACCATATGCCAATGAATATATATATACACACATAAATAAACAGATAAAGTGTAATGGGCTATTAAAGATCAGAGTTTTGTATGAGTTGAGCTTAATAGCCTGATGGCTGTGGGGAAGCAGCCATTCCAGAACCTGGATGTTGCAGATTTCAGGCTCCTGTACCTTCTACCTGAAGACAGCAGGGAGATGAGTGTGTGGCCAGGATAGTGTGGGTCTTTGATGATGCTGGCAGCCTTTTTGAGGCAGCGACTGCGATAGATCCCCTCGATGGTAGGGAGGTCAGAGCCGATGATGGACTGGGCAGTGTTTACCACTTTTTGCAGTCTTTTCCGCTCCTGGGCGCTCAAGTTGTCGAACCAAGCCACGATGCAACCGGTCAGCATGCTCTCTACTGTGCACCTGTAGAAGATCGAGAGAGTCCTCCTTGTCATACCGACTCTCCGTAATCTTCCCAGGAAGTAGAGGCGCTGATGTACTTTCTTTATAATTGCATCAGTGTTCTTGGACCAGGAGAGATCTTCAGAGATGTGCATGCCCAGGAATTTGAAGCTCTTGACCCTCTACACCATCGATATAAACAGGACTATGGGTCTCCATCCTACCCCTTCCAAAGTCCACAATCAGTTCCTTGGTTTTGCTGGTGTTGAGAGCCAGGTTATTGTGCTGGCACCATTTAGTCAAACGGTCGATCTCACTTCTATACTCTGACTCATCTCCACCAGTGATACGTCCCACAACAGTGGTGTGGTCAGCGAACTTGTATTCATGTGTAGAGATTTGAGTACATTGAGAATAATGTGATGCTAAATGAACAAAAAAAAAACAAATTGTAAGGAAAGAAAAGAGCTTGCACCATTGAATGTTTTTAGTATATCAAAAATGTTCCAAGGAACTTGTCAAATAGACATTATAATATCAGATAACAAATCAGAAAGAAGGATGAATACCCAAAAGGTATCTTGAGGCTTGATTGATTTTTGCTTGAAGGGTGAAATTTATATATTGGGAAAGTAGCTTAGAATTACTTTCAAGGTTACAGCCAATGTTACGATAACCAGTGGCAGAGAAATGAAAGGGTGCCATTAATCCATTTATTCGCTGGTGCACAGCCCTTCCGTGATGCTAGATTTTCTACAGCCAGATCCATTCTGAGTGTCCCATTCATGATTGTAATGCAACAAAACATAATGAAGATTGGTCTTTTTCTCCACCTGGAATGGACAGAGAGCATTCTTATCCCCAATGCCCTCTTGGTCAGAAACATCTGCCACAGGTGGATTGGTGAGGGTGAGATCAATCAGTTTTGCCCTTCATGAGGAAAGGTTCTGACAAAGTGTCACATTCATTTCCTCCACAGAAGTTGCCTGACCCACTGAGTTGCTCAGGCACTTTGTATTTTGCTTAAGATTCCAGCGTCTCCAGTTCCTTGTGTCTCTATTGCTGTTTATGTTATTTCTCTCATCTGCATTCTGGCAGTTTCAGTCTTCAGGACTAAAGCAGTTCAGTCAACCATGGTTTTATCAAGGTATCTTTGGTGATAGGCCTGGCAGTTCTCCCACCCGGAGTAAATTCTGTGCCTCTGCTACTTTTAGTGCTTCTTGCAAATGTTGCTCAACATGAAAGTGCACAAATTCACCATCCAAGGGAGGATGGTAGTTGGTTTTCCGGGAGAGATCCCCTTGGCCATGTTTGACTTGATGTCATGAAAACATTTATAGGGTCTGAAGTCAATACTGAGGTTGCCTAGGGGTTACTGCTTGCTGCCTATATATCATTGTGTCACCTGCTGCATTGCCGTTCCCCTTACATGGAGCAGGATCACCCAGGAATTCAGACAGAGAAGACTGACACAACATCTCTGAGATATTATTCTATGTGCATGTCAAAGTTGATGTCAGGTAATCTGTACAGTGTCATCCTCTTCCAGTTTAATCAAAGCGCTAAGGATTAATTGGAGAGTTTGTTGGGTTATGTAGTTAAGAGTTATTCACACTCTTGCAATGCGCAGAGGATGAATTATGAGAGGTCTAGGGGATTCTTTAATCTGCAGGTTGCAATATTTCATCCATGCGTAGCTGTGTTACAGACAGAGATGTGTAGTGTGTGCTAGAAGTAATTATTGTTGGTAATAGATAACGAGCCCCATCTTTCTTGGCCATGTATTTGCTGGGTCTCACCATTGTCTTCCCAACATAAGTAGGCTGAGGAAGGGACCTGACCCGAAACATCACCTATCCATTTTCTCCAAGGATGCTACTTGACCCACTGAGTTACTCCAGCATTTTGTGTCCATCCTAGATATAAACAAGCATCTTCAGTTCCTTTTTATTATAAATAAGCTGATATCCCTGGTTCCCGAACTTGTTTTACCCATCCCCTATGGGCGTCTCGTGAAGCCTGTGTACATCATAGGCTTTAGATGTGTACTGCTGAGACCCCACTCCCAGAATGCTCTAAATATCCTACACAGTCTAGAGCGGAGCTTTGCCATCTGCTATAGTTGTCAATAATAAGATCTGAACAAACCTATACCCATCCAATCTGCAGGTCTGGCAATTCTCATTGGAATCAATGTGGCCTCCATGTTTATGGCTGGGCTGGGGGGTGTGGGGTGGAGATTGATGGTTCATGACATTGTTGAACTCCATGCGTTAGCACCTGTCACTTGAACTTTGAGCCTGGTGCTTGCTCACCTGGGGCTTGCTGAATGCTGATGGTGTTCTTCAGAACCAATGGACATGGTCTACCTTATTTTGCCCAAAGTGTAATTTGACAGATCAGTGCAGAAATAAACAATATCAAGACTGGCAGTAATCATAGTTGAGTTTGCAACAATGCAGTGAAGGCTGCTAGTCATGTTGGTTTTTGTCTTCCTTATTATGAAGGTGTGGAGTTAAAAGGAGGAACTTGTGGAAAAGTGTTATAAGTGCAGTCAGGGACAATAATAGATCTGGAGAAAGCATTAACTGCAGATGTGAAAGAATCTAGCAATGGGAATAGTAGAATGTGAGAACAAAATATACCAATGAAGCTGAAGCTGAAGAGAAATGTTTTATAATATTCACACATTTTCAATGGAGGCAGAAGTCATTTCCATCATCATTGTGGAGACTTTGGTGTAGGTGAAATAGAAAGTCTAGGTAGACTTAAAGGATAAAGAAACAAACAGGCCCTTGACATAAATGTGACATAAAATTGGCAAAGATTGACCATTATTTAAAGGAAGAAATATCTCCTTATTTTAGTCTTAAATGCCCTCCACCTTATTTTAAGACTGTATCCCTAGTTCTTGACTACAGGCGGATGGAACATCCTTCCCACATAGAGTCTGCCGTGTTGTGTTAAGGATTCTGTGTATTTCAATTATATTATCACTCATTCTTCTAAATGAGAGATTAGTAGCTTAGCCTATTCAAATAAAAAGGCATAAAAAGTTGCAAATACTCTGCAAACCAGGCAGCATCAATGAATAGAGAAACAGTTAAAGTTTCAGGTCTAGGACTCTTCAGCAACCTCTCTCCACATATGCTGCTTGACCCATTAAATATTTCCAGCATTTTCAATGTTTATTTCTGACTCAGCATCTGCAGTTTCTTTTGATTTTCATTTATCTCAAATCACAGACCTGACATTTCAGGAAATTATCTGTTGAATCTTCTGATTCCTGTTTGCATCTATTCTTCGTTTTAATTCCTTAATTAACTATTAAACCTTCAGTGAGGGAAGCAATGTTCCAGCGGCCTCTACCTACTTCGCACCAGACACCAACAATGCTGATTCCTCATGTCAACTTCTCCTTGACCATGAATCCCGTTTGAGCCATTTAAGCAGCATCGGTCTGTTCATAATGGGTACTCAGCTAATATTCATTGTTACTGTGTCCCATGCATCTGTCCTTCAGTCAGCAACACCCAAATTATCGAGCAGTGGTGCATTTGTATTTTATCCTGTATTTTTCTTGGTGAAACATTGTTTAGTTTAGAGAGACAGCATGGAAACAGGCCCTTCGGCCCACTGAATCCATGCTGACCATCATTTACCCATTCACACTAGTTCTATGTTATCCTGCTTTTGCATCCACTCCCTGCATTTTACGGGCACTTTACAGAGATAAATTTCCTCCCACGTCTTTGGGATGTGGGAGGAAACCAGAAAACCCACACGGTCGCAGGGAGAACGTGAAAATTCCACACAGACAACGCCTCAGGTAAGGACCAAACCCGGGTCTCTTGCACTATGAGGCATCAGCTCTTCAAGCTGCACCACTATGCCACCCTGCTACACCACTGCATCTACCTTAGTTTTGTAATGTCACAATTATACTATACCTTCCAGTTGTGTTGCATATATTTTACTTGAAACCAACTTAACTTAGACACAATGGTATAACTGATTATTTTCTGTGCAATAATGCAAAGGGTGCCCACATGTAATTACACTGTAAGTATAAAGAAGTATATGGTTGATACTGATCTTTGTAATGAGGCGGATAAGTTTAATTCTAACGGCAACTGAATGGATCAGAACTGCTCTTTTGTAACACGGACCTACCCAACTATGTCACTGGAGTAACTAACTATTTGCCAGTGATTTTGTGTGAATGTTTTTAATTCCAATGTGGATACAAAGAAAAACAAAACAGTCTATAATTTTGATCCACTTATTGATATCCTGTTGACCAATATAAATATGGACATTTTTATGTCCTTACAGCTACTTTGAATTTTTTACATGTTGGCATCTGCTAATGTTCATTAACAATGAACAGATGATTTTTAAAATTACCTGTATTTTAATGCTTTACTGCTTTGGAAAAAGTCCTTTACAGATTTCTTTTGACATAATGTCAGAATGTCAACATAGTTTTTTGAGATACTTTTGCAAAATTGATATGGTTCTAGCTCTACAATCATTTTGGATGGTTTAAATTATTTTAAGCTGCTGCTAACCTCGTATAAAATGAAGAAATATAGTGAAGGATTGCTTTAATTATAAAGCCCTTCTCCGGAAATTCCAGATTGTGACACTTTAACACCAGTTCCATTCTTAACTATTTATAGTTCACATGTTTTTTCCGCTCAACTATCACTTTTACCTCCACCAGAATCAGTCTGATCCAATATCAACCATCACCACCTTCCACGTATTAAACAGTCACCACCTTCATCGAACCCCCCCCCAACCCCACCGTGTTTCTATGTTTTTCTTCTCTCTCTAACTTTCCGCATTAGATTTAAATTAATTTTATTTTATTGTCATATACACTGGGATGCAATGAAATTCCCTGATCACATTAAGCTCCTAAAGTGCAGACATAGAGCCGTGCTTAAAAACAACAATAAATATAATTACTAAATGTAAACAATGGTGCAGGAGTGTACTGCAAAGTCCAAGTTGTGCAAAAGAATATTAAAGTAACTTATTAACTTTCAACCAGATGGCATCATCAGCAGCTCATCACCAGGGTAACTCCGGTGACACCTGACCAGGGAGATTCCTTTTCTTGAATTCATCTCTTACCCTACCTCTGCAACTTAAAACTTATTTTCTCTCTTTCTGAGTTCCAACAAAGTGTCTTTGAACTGAAATGTTTTTTCCCCACAGATTCCAACCTGCTGAGTGTTTTCAGCATTTCATGTTACAATTTCAAATTTCCGCCATTCTCAGTTTTTAGATTGTTTTATGACATCCGTATTGTGAAATCCATTAAACAATTACGGGATATCAGCTGATTTGATGGTAAACGTTCTGTTAGTCATTTTATATACAGAAAATAAAGCTTTCTTTGAGTTTAATGTTTGTGCAAAATGGAAATTGAGCAGTCAGTGTGAAGTTTGACGTCTTATTGAGAATTTCAATATTATTGTGAGGTAATGTACTTCATTGAAGGTGTTTCAAAATATTTGGTCTTAAAATAAGGTTTGCTCTTCATTTCTGTGTGGAATAATTCAGTGAAAGGATCAACAGCAACTGTGGTGATGCCTCTGCTAATCAAAGGAGTTAAGTGATACATTTGTGTAGGTGTTAATTGCAAGAATAGAAAAACTTGCATTGAAAAAGATAAAGAATAGACAAAGACACACAGAAAGCAGATGAATAATGCTCCTCTCTCCTTTTCTCTCTTTCTGTGACCTTTCTTCCTTGCTCTCTCCTAACATTCACATTTAAGTTTTTTTTAGATTGGGGAGGGATCACGTTTGTTAGGTGTATTGAATATCTGAAAGCAGTAGCTCAGATGGTTGGGAAGCCATATGGAATGCTCGCCTTCATTAACCACGTCACAGACTGTAAGAGCAGAATGGTTATCATAAAACTTCATAAAGCATTAGATACTGTGTTACTGTTCTGGTTACCAAATCGTAGCAAGGGCATGATTACACTGGAAAGGGTGCAGAGCAGATTCATCATTGTTGCCTGAGATGGAGGGTTTTAGTTATGAAGAGAATCCTGATAGGCTGGGTTTATTTTCCTCAAAGTAGAGATTGCTGAGAGAACCTATGGTAGTGTGCAAAATTATAAAAAACATAGATGGTCCAATTTTCCCAATAAAAGAAGTGTCTAAAACCAAATGGTGTTGATGTGAGGTAAGGAACAGGATGTTTAGAGGGGATTGGAATTGTTTCAACCAGAGAAAGATGGAAATCTGGAATAACCTGCCTAAATAGTTGATGGGGTAGAGACTTGGTCAACATTTAAGAAATACAATGCCCTCCAAAATGTTTGGGACAAAGACCCATCATTTATTTATTTGCCTCTGTATTCCATAATTTGAGATTTGTAATAGAAAAAATTCACATGTGGTTAAAGTGCACATTGTCAGATTTAAATAAAGGCCATTTTATACATTCTGGTTTAACCATGTAGAAATTACAGCAGTGTTTATACATAGCTCTCCCATTTCAGGGCACCATAATGTTTGGGACACAGCATTGTCATGTAAATGAAGGTAGTCATGTTTAGTATTTTGTTGCATATCCTTTGCATGCAATGACTGCTTGAAGTCTGCGATTCATGGACATCACCAGTTGCTGGGTATCTTCTCTGGTGATGCTCTGCCAGGCCTGTATTGCAGCCATCTTTATGCTAGTTTTGGGGGCTAGTCCCCTTCAGTTTTCTCTTCAGCATATAAAAGGCATGCTCAATTGAGTTCCGATCGGGTGATTGACTTGGCCACTCAAGAATTGACCATTTTTTAGTTTTGAAAAACTCCTTTGTTGCTTTAGCAGTATGTTTGGGATTTAGCAGTTGTCTTGTTGTAGAATGAACCACCGGCCAATGAGCTTTGGACGAGCAGATAGGATGTGTCAAAACATTTCAGAATTCATTATGCTACTACCATCAGCAGTTCTATCATCAATGATGATGTGAGCCAGTACCTTCAGCAGCCATACATGCCCAAGCCATAACACCCCACCACCGTGTTTCACAGATGAGGTGTAGTATGCTTTGCATCTTGGGTAGTTCCTTCTCTCCTCCATACTCTGATAAGTTCATCTTTGTCTCATCTGGCCACAAGACCTTTTTCCAGAACTGTGGTTGCTCTTTTAAGTACTTCTTGGCAAACTGTAACCTAGCCATCTTATTTTTGCGTCTAACCAGTGGTTTGCATCTTGCAGTGTAGCCTCTGTATTTCTGTTCATGGTCTTCTGTGGACAGTGGTCATTGACAAATCCACACCCGACTCCTGAAGAGTGTTTCGGATCTGTCGGGACAGGTGTTTGGGTTTTTTTCTTTATTATAGAGAGAATTCTTCTGTCATCAGCTGTGGAAGTCTTCCTTGGCCTGCCAGTCCCTTTGAAATTAGTAAGCTCACCAGTGCGCTCTTTCTTCTTAATGATGTTCCAAACAAGATTTTGGTAAGCTTAAGGTTTGGCTGATGTCTCTAACAGTTTTATTCTTGTTTCTCAGTCTCATAATGGTTTTGTTCACTTTCATTGGCACAACTTTGGTCCTCATGTTGATAAACAGCAATAAAAGTTTCCAAAGGTGATGGAAATACTGGAAGAAAGACTAGGTGCTGAGAGCTCTCTTATACCTGCATTAAGGAGGCAATTAAACAATTTTTTGGCCCTGCCCACTGCAATATCTTAAAATTTGTTTTCTTCAGCAGGTTCCCCACTCAGTATCCAGCTTGCTTGACAGGCTTGGCCACATGTCTGATGAGGAACATTCTAGTAGCTCAGGAGCTGGTAGAAAGCCTGAAACTGGCTTAGCAGTAGTGTTTGGGAGTATGTGGAGGAGGGAGCAGTGAGGGTAGTGCAGGTATGCGGTTTTGGTCTCCTGAGGGAAGGGAAGATCTGATCATGGATAGTGGTCAGATGGCAACCTGGGGAACTTGCTACACAGGGCAGAGGTACACCTGCCTCACGTGCAATGTAAAGGCACTGCAACAAATCAGTTCTCGCTTCTTGAGGAGCCTGTAGGCTAAAGTAGGAGTAAGTGGGCTCCTGGCAAGAATTTTTAGTTCACTAAAAAGATTTGATTTGAATCACTATTGAAATAATATATTTAAGCTTAAATTGATTCAACACATTAATTGGATATGACATATGTTCAGAATTCTTTTGTTTTAAACCATATTCCCTTGTGGCTACTTTTCATGATCTTTCTTTTGGAGTCATGGATTCTGGCTCCCATGCTAAAGAGAGGCATACTAAATAACTGTGTTTGATTCCATTTAATTTGAGTATGTTTCCTGCTAGCATCTATTCATGAAGTCGTGTAATATGCCTTTTTGTTATGCAGCTTGTGATTAAGGCTATGATATCTGCATCAGATTCACATAATTGAAATGCACGTAATAAGTTTGGATTAGAAAGTTCAAAGGGTAGTCGAGAATTGCAAGGAAAATGACAAAAAATATATAACCAACCCTTTAACACCTGCAATGCAAGTTTAGGGACCTTGTAATTATTTATTTTTAAAATGATACCAAGTGCTGGAGTAACTCAGCGGGTCTTGCAGACTGTCCGGAGAACATGGTTAGATGACTTTACAAGTTGGCACCCTTCATCAGACTGATTTTAGTGGGGGGGGGGGAGAAAGCTGGAAAAGAGGCTAAAAGCCTGTCAAGTGATCGGTAGATACAGGGTGGTTTGATTTGCAGAAAACGATAAGAAAAAAGGCTGTAAGATAAGGAGAGAAAATTCATGAAATATGAAATAGAGGAAGAGATATAGTGGAAGGGGATGGGGAAAAGGAAAAGTGGGGGGGGGGGGGGGACATTTGGGGAGAAATGGGTGTGTACGCAGGTGAGGCACAGGGAAGAGAGGGGGGAAAGGGGAGGGGTATTTGTTGGTTAGTTACCTAAAACTGGAGAATTCAGTGTTCATATTGTTAGGTTGAAAGCTACCCAAGCGGAATATGAGGTGCTTTCCCATCCAGTTTGGGTGTGGTCTCTCACTGGCAATGAAGGGAGCCCAGGGCTGAATTGCTTGGGGATAGAAAGGGGAATTAAATAGTTAGCAACCGGGAGATCTAGCAGTCCTTGGCGACCGAGCGCAAGTGTTCAGTGAAACGCTTGTTCTCGCAGATGTAAAGGAGGCCGCATTGGTAGCATCAAATGCAGTAGATAGATTAGAGAAGGTGAACGTGAACCTCTGTCACACCAGACAGGGTTGCTTCTTCTTGTGTATGGCGTGCACAGCCTAAAGTTGTAGGACAACTTGTTCTATCTTAGAAACATAAAAAATAGATGCAGGAGGAGGCCATTCAGCCCTTTGAGCCAGCACCGCCATTCATTGTGATCATGGCTGATCGTCCCATATCAATAACCCGTGCCTGCCTTGTCCCCATATCCCTTGACTCCACTAGCCCCTAGAGCTCTATCTAACTCTCTCTTAAATCCATCCAGTGACTTGGCCTCCACTGCCGTCTGTGGCAGGGAATTCCATAAATTCACAACTCTCTGGGTGAAAAAGTGTTTTCTCACCCCAGTCTTAAATGATCTCCCCTTTATTCTACGACTGTGGCCCCTGGTTCTCGACTCGCCCAACATTGGGAACATGTTTCCTGCATCTAGCTTGTCCAGTCCTTTTATAATTTTATATGTTTCTATAAGATCCTCCCTCATCCTTCTAAACTCCAGTGAATACAAGCCTAGTCTTTTCAATCTTTCCTCATATGACAGTCCCGCCATCCCAGGGATCAATCTCGTGAACCTACGCTGCACTGCCTCAATCACAAGGATGTCTTTCCTCAAATTAGGAGACCAAAACTTCTTTGATTGTGCATGCCAGGTTGATTGCATTCATCGAAACAGGGCGGACCACGTGAAGGTTGCAATCTCCCACCCCAACTGGGTTGCTGAGGTCACTGTATGGATGTGAGGGAGGAAGTATAGTTACAGGTACTACACCTGTGGTTTCAGGGAAAGTACCTGGGATGGGGCCGGTTTGGGTAGGAAGGGATAAAAGAACCAAGGAGTTGTGGAGGGTGGATACTCTGTGGAAAGCGGACAGGGTTGGGGATGGGAAGATGTGACAGGTGGTGGGATCACATTGAAGGTGGCGGAAATGTTGGAGATTGATGTCAGATACAGTGATTATTCCCAATACTCCAAGAAGTTAAGTTCATGTACAGGCATCATAAAAATAAAGATAAAAAGAATGTTGTTTTTGTTGAGTTGCTATTCTTTGATAATTCATTGTTATAAAATTGTCTCTGCATATTTTTCTAATTAGAAGTGTTCATTCCCTTTTACCAAAACGTTTCTGGCAGTGAAGTAACATGCATGCAATTCATGTTCTGTTCAACTAACATTCTTTAGATTTCAACTGAACATTATTTGTAAATGCAACTGTGATATTTTGTTTTTCTATTTTTTAGCCAATAAAACTTGGGGAACACCTGAACAGCATATTATTGAATATGTGTGAAGACCTGGTGTACACAAGAGGTTCAATGCGAACCATTCTAGATGCTTGCAGTGCCCATATCCGGAATAGTAACTGTGAACCAGCTTTTTCATATGTCAAGCAGCTGGTAAAGCTTGTCTTGGGAAGTTTAACTGCTGTAAGTACTTGATTGTGAAATCCCATTATTTTATATATTTCGATATTAAAATTCCTTGACCTTGTTGAAAATGTGTTAGTGCAAATACAGATGTAAAAATGTTCTGTATTTTAACCACCTCAACCTTCTCCTCCTGGTGACCAAACATCCTTCCCCAAGTTGTAGTGTGAATAGTTCTACAGACAAAATGTGATCTTCCCGGGAAAAAATCTGAATAAATATTTGGGATGTATCATCACAGAAACACGTGTTTTTTCTTTGACTTCACAAGAGCCTTCAACCCTGTCAACCAAGCAGGACTATTGAGAAATCTTCTCAAATTAATCTACCTTCAGATATTAGTCTTCAATCTACATCTGCTAATTGTTGATATGCAAGCTGTGCTTCAACCATTTCTTTCATCCTGGTCAGGCAGGGTTCTCTCATCATTCCAGACTTGATCTCAATTCTCTTCATCACAATACTGCACCATTTCCAACAAGCTCTGCATTGGTGCATGGCTAATCGACAGGCAGAATGGGAAACAGTTTAACCTAAGTTTCCACCACTCCAGAATTAAGATCATTTAACCTTGATCTTCCATTCTTAATGTGCAGACAATGTTTAAAACTGTACTTGATAGGAGACAGAGGTCCCAGTGATCATTGACTTGGTGAAATGAATGGCCTTGCTTTAAACATCACAAAGACACAGATCCCTGCCTAATTTTACTTTGCTGTATAACAACACTTCCCTGACACTGAAAGTCCACAAGATCCTGGAAAACATGGATTGCTTTCCATAGTTTGTGAACCAATTCTCTGTGAAGGCAGACATGGATGAGGAAGATAATATTCAAATAGTAAAAACTTAAATTTGCACAAGGCCGCAGAATGTTCAAAGATGTTCTCAAAGACATACTTCATGACATGAGAATCCCTGCCCTATGATTGCCCAAAATGGAGGGGAGATCTGGGAAGCCATTGAGCACCGTGAGTGAAAACTGCAGGAATGCTGAGTAAAAACACCAGAAAATGAGCAGAGAACATGTCAAGTAACCCACCCACCAAACGCACCAGGCACCTATTTCCCCACTTGCAAAATAATCCACAGATTTCCTGTAGGCATTCCTCTTTAGGCATGTCAGAACCCACAAAACTGCAGTGGCAGCAAGTTATTTACCACCAAAAGTGATTAATGAAACAAAACATATTTAAAAAAGTACCATTCTCAAGTCTCAAAAACGTTTTACATGAGGATATGTCTTGACACAACATATGGATACAATCTGCAATGAAAACCATCAGGGATTTTATTGGTGTGCCGGGTTAAAACGCTTGGCAGCTTTAGTTATTTCCTTCCCACTGTGTTTTCTTTTTAAAACACTGGGTATCAGTTTAATAATGGGAAACATGAATTTTCACTTTCCATATTAAAACAACTTTTATTTTGGAAATTATGTGAATATAATTTGTGCCTGATCAAAGTGAAATTGAACTTTGCTAAAGTCTAATATATTCTATGTTGCAGCTGAATCAGCTGTCCTTGCATCCAGTCAACAAGTTAGATCGTAGCCAAGAAATTCGTGATCGACTAAGGGGCAAGGGTTTTCCAAAAGGTGAGTTTGTATGGAGCTCATCCATTGAAGGTGTTTGAGAATACAGCTAACTTTGTTGTTTTGTGAGTATTGTCAGCATCCGACGTGCTGTTGAGCAAACTCAGTGCCTGGTTTCTGCTGCAACGCTCTTTGACAGCATGACTCAGTGGCATATGAATTCAATCATGCTCAGTCAGCTTGTCAGCATGAATTGTGCAGCAAGAGCTCATTATGGCAGTTTCTGATCTGAAGTGGATGATCACTGCCTGTCATATCAGATAGAGCATTTAACAGATTTCCAATTGGAAAAAAAATGAGTCAGGCTTTGGTAATTGGGTCTAATTGTGAGGCTGCCTGCCCAATACTTAAATTCCCATTTACCGAACCGGAACAGTCGCGAAACTCCTTGCAGAGCCACTGTTTAAAAACAAATCCTTAACTGACCCACCTACTGGTTGATTCTGATAGATTACTGTTTAAAAATTGTCGACCATTGCAAACAAAATTGAAGGTTCTTGGTAGAACATTTAACAGCTGATTGTAGTGACCATCAGAATGCTCTCTCCATTTCAGTGTCATGGCGATGCCTGCATTTTGCTCAAATATTAATACAAGCACCAAATCCAGAAGGATAATATATAAATAGGCACAGTAGCCCGGCTGGTAGAGCCTCTGCCTCATGGTGCGCGAGACTCGTGTTAGATCCGGACCTCGGGTGCTGTCTGTGTGGACTTTGCATGTTCTCCCTGCGACCATGTGGATTTCCTCTGGATACTCCAGTTCTTCCCACCTCCCAAAGATGTGTGGGGGTTAATTGGTCTCGGTAAATTGGGAGTTGATGAGAATGTGGGCTAACATAGAACAGCTGTAAACCTGTGACCAATAGTTGTCTTGGACCCAATGGGCCAAAGGGATTGTTTTCAAACTCTATCTCTAAACTCAACTAAATGATGATGATGATGTTAATATTTTTTAATATGCTGATCTAAGAATAGTTCTCGTACAAGTTCCTAGACCTAATGTTGGGTGTTTGATTAACTATCGTAGCCCCTGAGTGAAATGGACCATAGATGCTACATCAAGAGAGACAGAAGGGTGATGAACTTCTGTACTTTGTGGTAAATGACCACAAGCACCTTTAAAGCTGGATACAAACTGCATTGCCTTGTTTTTGGTTGGTGGCCTGACATAATTGCTATGTAGCATTAAATTAGTCACTGAATAAATAAGATTATAGGATTGCTAGCATAGACAATTACTCCTGAGAGAAGATAGCAGCTACATTTCCAATGTCAGTACCTGGAGTGCACCTCATACTCATGCTGATCTGTATATGATAATCTGCAAGGATGTTGTGGCATTTTGGAACCCCCAACTACTGATAAACCCCCGAGGCAAAATAGTATCAATACTTCTAATGTGGAAACAATTAGGTGTATTGTCAAAAGTTCCATCGTGATAAACACTGCTGCATTTGAAATGAACCTCTGACTTCAGGCTTGATGGCATGCTCTCAATAGATGGCATAACATTCCTTAACACGTTGCACTTCACCCTTTCATCAAGTGTCAACATGGCTTCATGAAGAGAACATCTTCTTTCGTCAAATATTAAGAGCTTTTACGAGGAAGTCTCAAGCAGAATGATGGAGGAGAAACTAGTAGAAGTTCTGTCCAATTTTCAAACTGAGTTTGAAAAAAAGGCTTCAGAAAGGGTTAGGTCATATGATAAAAACCAATGCTGTTGGAGTTGATCTTGGTGGAGGAATAGGTAAATAATAGCAAGCTTTGAAGAGGCATAAGGGGGTCGTTTTCAGACAGGCAATCAGTGCCCGGGTTGTACCGCAGGGATCGATGCTGTATATTATTGTATACTGTATGTTACAAAATTTTGAGATTTAAAAAATCAAGTCTGCAATTGATCTCATCAGATAAAGCAAAAAAGAAGTTTAATTTGACACCTAATTCACTTTCATATCTTCAGTATTAAAAAAGGTAAGGCCATTTTCATACTGGGAAATTAGCATCTTGTTCCCTATTGCTTTTCCATTGACTTAACACAAAAGCTGTGATCGAGGACAGTCAAAAGCCCATAACTTTCTTAAAAATTAAGAGAACTGAATGAAATTTTCAGTTATTATAGATTGAAGCATTCTGAAACAAATATAAAACATCTCAGTTGGATGACCTGAAATTAAAGCATACAATTAGTTAATTACCTAATTGTAGCCAATTACAAAATTGGCTGTTAATAATAATAATAATAAATTTTATTTATGGGCGCCTTTCAAGAGTCTCAAGGACACCTTACAAAAATTTAGCAAGTAGAGGAAAAACATGTAAGGGAATGAAATAAATAGTAGAGACATGACTAGTACACAAATTAAAGACAGAATTCAGTTCAAAACACAATGAGGCATTGTGACAGAAATAGTAATAAACACCCAGACTTCCTTGAAAATTCAAAAATGTGATATTCTGAAGATCAGAACTTTAATATTATTGTATAATATGCTGCAAGTCTGTAACAGTTAGGTAAATAAATTACAATTTCTAGCAATAGACAAAGTCTTTATGGAGAAGATCAGTTGCTAGCTGGTACATTGGCATATCATAATCATTAGCATCATCATACTCCTCAGATTGTAACCAATAAGCAACCCTGTACACCTTGTTTTTCCTCAACTTTTCAATTTTGGCATTGTAAACTACAAGTTTTTGCTCTTCAAACCACACATGACATGCCTTTCTGCCCACTACTTTCCCATTAACAATGTCCTGTAGATCCCATTTCTTAAGAAAAGGATAATTTTTTTAAATAGCCTAAGTATCCAAATAACAAACTAATCCCATTCACACAAGAAAACATGATTTTTAAATCTCACTGTCATGAATTTATATCCCAGATGGAAGGAATTTAGCGTTTAATTCCCATAAATTAATCTAGAAACATCCACCCAAATATAATCATATTATTATTTTTTGCACAATACATGTAACTCAAACTGTTGTGAATATTTAGTTTAATAATAATGATCATGGAGAGAGAGAATAACACAAAATATAGACAATTTAGACGGCTTATCTCCAAAAAAAAGGGGGCATAGAAACATAGAAACATAGAAAATAGGTGCAGGAGTAGGCCATTCGGCCCTTCGAGCCTGATCATGGCTGATCATCCAACTCAGTATCCTGTACCTGCCTTCTCTCCATACCCCCTGATCCCTTTAGCCACAAGGGCCACATCTAACTCCCTCTTAAATATAGCCAATTAACTGGCCTCAACTACCTTCTGCGGGAGAGAATTCCAGAGATTCACCACTCTGTGTGAAAAAAGTTTTCCTCATCTCGGTCCTAAAAGATTTCCCCCTTATCCTTAAACTGTGACCCCTTGTTCTGGACTTCCCCAACATCGGGAACAATCTTCCTGCATCTAGCCTGTCCAACCCCTTAAGAATTTTGTAAGTTTCTATAAGATCCCCCCTCAATCTTCTAAATTCTAGCGAGTACAAACCGAGTCTATCCAGTCTTTCTTCATAAGACAGTCCTGACATCCCAGGAATCAGTCTGGTGAACCTTCTCTGCACTCCCTCTATGGCAATAATGTCCTTCCTCAGATTTGGAGACCAAAACTGTACACAATACTCCAGGTGTGGTCTCACCAAGACCCTGTACAACTGCAGTAGAACCTCCCTGCTCCTATACTCAAATCCTTTTGCTATGAATGCTAACATACCATTCGCCTTCTTCACTGCCTGCTGCACCTGCATGCCTACTTTTAATGACTGGTGTACCATGACACCCAGGTCTCGTTGCATCTCCCCCTTTCCTAATCGGCCACCATTCAGATAATAATCTACTTTCCTGTTTTTGCCACCAAAGTGGATAACCTCACATTTATCCATATTATACTGCATCTGCCATGCATTTGCCCACTCACCCAGCCTATCCAAGTCACCTTGCAGCCTCCTAGCATCCTCCTCACAGCTAACACTGCCCCCCAGCTTCATGTCATCCGCAAACTTGGAGATGTTGCATTCAATTCCCTCGTCCAAATCATTAATATATATCGTAAATAGCTGGGGTCCCAGAACTGAGCCTTGCGGTACCCCACTAGTCACTGCCTGCTATTGTGAAAAGGACCCGTTTACTCCTACTCTTTGCTTCCTGTCTGCCAGCCAGTTCTCTATCCACATCAATACTGAACCCCCAATACCATGTGCTTTAAGTTTGTATACTAATCTCTTATGTGGGACCTTGTCAAAAGCCTTCTGAAAGTCCAGATATAACACATCCACAGGTTCTCCCTTATCCACTCTACTAGTTACATCCTCGAAAAATTCTATAAGATTCGTCAGACATGATTTACCCTTCATAAATCCATGCTGACTTTGTCCAATGATTTCACCACTTTCCAAATGTGCTGCTATCCCATCTTTAACAACTGATTCTAGCATTTACCCCACTACCGACGTTAGACTAACTGGTCTGTAATTCCCCGTTTTCTCTCTCCCTCCCTTTTTAAAAAGTGGGGTTACATTAGCTACCCTCCAATCCTCAGGAACTACTCCAGAATCTAAAGAGTTTTGAAAAATTATCACTAATGCATCCACTATTTCTGGAGCTACTTCCTTAAGCACTCTGGGATGCAGCCTATCTGGCCCTGGGGATTTATCGGCCTTTAATCCATTCAATTTACCCAACACCACATCCCGACTAACCTGGATTTTACTCAGTTCCTCCATCTCCTTTGACCCGCGGTCCCCTGCTATTTCCGGCAGATTATTTATGTCTTCCTTAGTGAAGACGGAACCAAAGTAGTTATTCAATTGGTCTGCCATGTCCTTGTTCCCCATGATCAATTCACCCGTTTCTGACTGCAAGGGACCTACATTTGTTTTAACTAATCTTTTTCTCTTCACATATCTATAAAAGCTTTTGCAGTCAGTTTTTATGTTCCCTGCCAGTTTTCTTTCATAATCTATTTTCCCTTTCCTAATTAAGCCCGTTGTCCTCCTCTGCTGGTCTCTGAATTTCTCCCAGTCCTCTGGTAGGCTGCTTTTTCTGGCTACTAATTTGTACGCTTCATCTTTTGTTTTTATACTATCCCTGATTTCCCTTGTTATCCACGGATGCACTACCTTCCCTGATTTATTTTTTTGCCAAACTGGGATGAACAATTGTTGTAGTTCATCCATGCAGTCTTTAAATGCCTTCCATTGCATATCCACCGTCAACCCATTAAGAATCAATCGCCAGTCTATCTTGGCCAATTCACGTCTCATACCCTCAAAGTTACCTTTCTTTAAGTTCAGGACCCTCGTTTCTGAATTAACGATGTCACTCTCCATCCTAATGAAGAACTCAACCATATTATGGTCACTCTTGCCCAAGGGGCCACGCACAACAAGGCTGCTAACTAACCCTTCCTCATTACTCAATACCCAGTCTAGAATAGCCTGCTCTCTCGTTGGTTCCTCTACATGTTGGTTTAGAAAACTATCCCGCATACATTCCAAGAAATCCTCTTCCTCAGCACCCTTGCCAATTTGATTCACCCAATCTATATGTAGACTGAAGTCACCCATTATAACTGTTTTACCTTTGTTGCACGCATTTCAAATTTCCTGTTTGATGCCATCCCCAACTCCACTACTACTGTTAGGTGGCCTGTACACAACTCCCACTAGCGTTTTCTGCCCCTTGGTGTTTCGCAGCTCTACCCATGATTCCACATCCTCAAAGCTAATGTCCTTCCTTTCTATTGTGTTAATCTGCTCTCTAACCAGCAACGCTACCCCACCTCCTTTCCCTTTCTGTCTATCCCTCCTGAATATTGAATATCCCTGGATGTTCAGCTCCCAGCCTTGGTCACCCTGGAGCCATGTCTCCGTGATCCCAACTATATCATAGTCATTAATAGCTATCTGCACATTCAACTCATCCCCCTTATTACAAATGCTCCTTGCATTGAGACACAAAGCCTTCAGGCTTGTTTTTACAACACTCTTACCCCTTATACTATTATGCTGAAAAGTGGCCCTTTTTGATTTTTGCCCTGGATTTGCCGGCCTGCCACTTTTACTTTTCACCTTGCTACCTATTGCTTCTACCCTCATTTTACACCCCTCTGTCTCTACGCTCACACATTTAAGAAACCTTTTCCCTTTAACTCCATCCTTCACTATCCCATTCGACACCCCACCCCCCTTATTCAGTTTAAAACCACTCGTGTAGCAGTGGCAAACCTGCCTGCCAGAATGCTGGTCCCACACCTGTTAAGATGCAATCCGTCCCTTTTGTACAGTTCCCCCTTACCCCAAAACAGATCCCAGTGATCTAAGAATCTAAATCCCTGCCCCGTGCACCAGTTCCTCAGCCACACGTTCAGGTCCCGTATCTCCCTGTTCCTGCTCTCGCCAGCACGAGGAACTGGAAGCAAACCGGAGATAACAACCCTGGAGGTCCTTCTTTTCAGCATTTTTCCGAGCTCACGCTGCAGAAGTCACGCTGCAGAATATTCATCCCCTTCTTTCCGACATCGTTTGTGCCGACATGCACTACCACTTCCGGATGTTCACCTTCGCCCTTGAGGATTTTCTGCACTCTGTCCGTGACATCCTGGATCCTGGCACCAGGAAGGCAGCACACCATCCTCGCATCCCGTCTGTTGCCGCAGAAACCCCTGTCCGTACCTCTCACAATGGAGTCTCCCACTACAATGGCAGGGCAGTTTGCTTCTGGAACGCGATCGATTGGAACGTTGCATTTGCAGTGAATTTGAACCCCATATCGGCAGGAAAAACACTGCCGGTTCGTATGGGGCCCAAATCATATTTTCGCAACGTAAAATTAGATTAAAGCCATCCCAAGAAGCAAGATTATATGTAAAATACACGACTTACACTTTGTTTCATCCCGTTCTTGCGATCCGTCACGTTGTAGGCGTTGAGGGCGTTCAAAGTCGCTTTTTACTGTAATCCAAATATTAAATTGTGCAGCGATTTAAAAAAAATTATATAGCGCGAACGGGAGGTGGATTGATTTTTCTTCAGCAGCTCGCAGCCCGAGGAAGTCCGCTTCCGATAGGCAGTACAAAACAGCATTTTAATCCCGCCCCCCCCCAAGGCGCCAAAGTCGCTTACACGGCCAGTGGCAGAACTGCAGCGCCGCTGAAGGTAGGTATTGTAACATCGCTACTGTATGTAGAGAAAACGTTGGGGAATAGAATATGATGTTGAAAAACGTGGTTCATTGTGTACAGAAGAACTAGAGAATAGTATTATTTAAATGGAAAAAAAAACATCAGCTGGTAGGATTGTACATGAAACACAAAGTGAATACATTAGTGCAGCAGGTAACAAGTAAAGCTAATGCAGTTAATGAAATTGGCTTTGTAAACCGGCATCTACAGTCGCTTGTTTCCATGTCTAAACTAATGAAATGTTGACTCTTATTTCAAAGGGGTTGGAATAGAAAAATGAGAGATTTTACTGTAATTTAATGAGGCATAAATGAGATCACATCTAGATTAATGTAAACAATTTTGGTCTCCCTTTTGAAGGAAAATGGGGTACCACAAGGCTTGGTGCTGAGACCACAGCTATTTACAATATACATTAATGATTTAGATGAAGGGATTAAAAGTAACATTAGAAAATTTGCAGGTGACACAAAGCTGGGTGGCAGCTTGAACTGCGAGGAGGATGATATGAGGATGCAGGGTGACTTGGACAGGTTGCGTGAGTGGGCAGATGCATGGCAGATTAAGTTTAATGTTGATAAATGTGAGGTTATCAACTTTGGTGGCAAGAACAGGAAGGCAGATTATTATCTGAATGGTGTCATGTTAGGAAAAGGGGAAGTACAACGAGACATGGGTATCCTTGTACATCCGTCACTGAAAGTAAGCATGCAGGTACGGCAGGCAGTGAAGAAACCTAATGGCATGTTGGCGTTCATAACAAGAGGAGTTGAGTATAGGAGCAAAGAGGTCCTTCTGCAGTTGTACAGGGCCCTGGTGAGACCACACCTGGAGTATTGTGTGCAGTTTTGGTCTCCAAATTTGAGGAAGGACATCCTTGCTATTGAGGGAGTGCAGCGTAGGTTCACGAGGTTAATTCCCGGGATGGCGGGATGGTCATATGTTATAGACAATAGACCATAGACAATAGGTGCAGGAGTAGGCCATTCAGCCGTTTGAGCCAGCACCGCCATTCAATGTGATCATGGCTGATCATCCACAATCAGTACCCCGTTCCTGCCTTCTCCCCATATCCCCTGACTCCGCTATCTTAAAGAGCCCTAACTAGCTCTCTCTTGAAAGCATCCAGAGAACCGGCCTCCACCGCCCTCTGAGGCAGAGAATTCCACACTCACAACTCTCTGTGTGAAAAAGTGTTTCCTCATCTCCGTTCTAAATAGCTTACCCTTATTCTTAAACTGTGGCCCTGGTTCTGGACTCCCCCAACATCGGGAACATGTTTCTTGCTCTAGCGTGTTCAAACCCTTCATAAAATCTTATAGGTTTCAATAAGATATCCTCTCATCCTTCTAATTTCCAGTGAATACAAGCCCAGTTAACCCATTCTTTCATCATATGTCAGTCTCGCCAATCTCAGGAATTAACCTGGTGAACCTTTGCTGCAACTCCCTCAATAGCAATAATGTCCTTCCTCAAATTAGGAGACCAAAACTGCACATAATACTCCAGGTGCGGTCTCACCAGGGCCCTGTACAACTGCAGTAGGACTTCCTTGCTCTTATACTTAAATCCTTTTGCTATGAAGGCCAACATGCCATTTGCTTTCTTCACTGCCTGCTGTACCTGCATGCTTACCTTCAGTCACTGATGTACAAGGACACCCATATCTCGTTGCACCTCCCCTTTTCATAATCAGGCAACATTCAGATAATAATCTGCCTTCTTCTTCTTGCCACCAAAGTGGACAAAAGAAAGCAGAACACTGGAAGAACTTGGCAAGTCAAGGAGCATTTGTGGAGTCGAAGGATGTATGTTCAAAATTTCAGGTTAAGACCCAGCACCGAGATTTGACTCAAAATGTCGACATACACCTATTGTCTTCCAGCATTTTAATTTGTCCTTGAGAGTTGTCAGTGTAACGGGTATAGCTTGGACCCAATAGCAGCACAGAATCAGGCAGGTATAGTTGGTAATGAACTTTATTACGATACTGTAACACAGAGTAGTAACACAGGAATGGGTACACCGTACTCACACAGAGGCTCAGGATTGAGCGAGGGTTTCGAAGAGGGGCAGGCAGGATCGAATCCGTGTAGGCAGTCGGGAAATCGCTGAAGAGTCTTGCATGAATGCTGAGAACTATCCGGCACTGTGTGAACGCTGAGGATAGTCTATATACTGGGTTAATTGGTGATCAGAGGCAACTGAGTGCAACAGGTGAGGAGAGTTGGGCTGATGAGAGGGGAGTGGCTGGCAGGCAGGTGAGGAGAAGGAGGGACCGGTGGAAAAGTACTGGGAGGTGAAGTGGATGAGAATGAGGAGAGGGCAGACTGACAGTCAGAGCTGCACTCATCCAGATAAGTGTAGAATAGTCCATCACATTGTTGATACATCAGATAGAAGTCAGTCTTTAAGGAATCGCTCTGTAAAGGATCCCAAGTCTCTGATTTAGAGGCAAGATATTTATGTAGCTGGTTCAATTAAGTCTCTGGTCTATGGTGATGTCCAGGACAAACTACAGCCTCTCATAGACTGTGCGTCTTTTTCACTTTTGCTCTTGATCCATTTTCCCCTTGAGGCTAAAAATATTTTTTTATTTGTGCTAATTGCTTACATGAAAGCCTCCAAAGCAGTTTCAGAAAGTCAGAAGGTCACGCCCAAAGGTCAGCAGTGTTACAAACTGCTGCTGGCAGCTACATGACAACTCCCCTTTAAGAAGCTCAGTCAGCCTTAGTGCAAGTAGCAATTCATTTTGCACTCCCCAGAGAAGCAATTTGTGCATGAGAAATTGGGTAATGTAGTCTGTAAGCCAGTTTCTTGACAAATTGCCAACATGAATTTCCCATGGTCCCTGTGTTATATGGAGAAATCAGATTTCTGTGCCAGTATTTTGCTACAAAGGAGAGAGATACTGGAACCATGTAAGAAGATGGATATGCCCCCAGTTAATTTGTTGAAAATAAAATTGGTTTATTTGTTTATAACGGACATTTTCACGATTTTGTGCATGATCACAGAAGTTTGGAATAATACTGAGCTGCGTCTAATTTAACATTGCGGCAAACATGAATTAAATACCTGGTTATTCTGCGAAGGCTTATAATCTCTTTATGATTATTCTCAAACTATTAAGTTGTCCATTATTTTTTATTGAAAACGTAATCATATCTCCATTAGTTTTGTTCATCTTAATATTTTATAATAGAGGTTGGATAAAAGAACCACTTGTGAAATCTAGATTTCTCATTGGAAAGCATGCAAGACATTTCAATTGAGAAGGAGTGAAAGGGAGACGAGATGTAGAAAGCATTTTACACTCTGCATGCTGTTTTGGAGAAGAGGCAACCTCATGCATTTGGGCAGATAGTGTATCTGATGTGTGTGGTAAGTAAAATTTCAAGGACCATTTAATTAGGCCAAATGCGGTGATTTCTCACACTTTTGAACAAATCATAAAAGTGCACGTAGAAAGGATTTGGACCATGAATGTGCTAATTTATGATATTTGGAGGGGGTCTGTGTTTACTTGAAATTGATATCTCATTGGAATGCATTACTCACCATTGCCAGGCACGATTGGGTCTCTTGCCGGGAAAAGTATTGTGACATCTTGTTTGTATTTTTCATCTCTTTTGCATATTTGTTGTTTAATATAATAACACTTTTGAATCTCAATGCTGACAATATACAATACAATACAATACAATACAATACAATTTATTTGTTGTCATTTGAACCCAGAGGTTCAAACGAAATTTGGTTTCTGCAGTCATACAAACAAGAAGAACAAGACACAACACAATTTACACGAACATCCATCACAGTGAATCTCCTCCTCACTGTGATGGAAGGCAAAGTCTTATCTCTCCCCTGCACTCCTCGTTCTCCCGATGTCAGAGTCAAAGCCCCCGGCGGGCGATGGTAAATAAGTCCCGCGGCAATTATAAAGCCGCACCGGGTGATGCAAGGCCGCGCTCCGGGTCTTGGTGTTGCAGCCCCCGGCGTTCGCTAACAAGTCCCGCGGCCATTTAAAGCCGCGCCGGGCGATGATGTAAGCCCCCGCTCCAGGTCATCCTCAACCCCGCAACTCGGGCGGGAGAAGTCGCCGTTGCGGAAGCCCCAAAAGCGGTCTCCCAGCAGGGACCCGCGGGCTCCCGGTGTTACTGTCTACCAGACCTGCGGTTGGAGCCTCCGAATCTCCTGGGTCGGGTCGCAGCAGCGTGCCACCATCGCTCCTCCCGCTCCGAACTCGGCCAGCTCCACGATGGTGGGTAAGTCCGCAGCTCCGCGACTGGAGCCCCAGGTCGTTCCGGTTGGAGGCCGCTCCACGGTGCTCGGACCCAACGACAACTGAGACCCGACAGAGAAAAGGTCTGGTTCTCCGTGCAGGGGAAAGATTTTAAAAAGTTTTCCCACCCCCCGCCCCCCACACAAATACCCAGTTTAAAATAAAGAAAAACGACAGACGGACTGCAGAGACCGCTGTGACGTGAGTCGCACCGCCCACCCACACATGGATGTATCTTTTCCACCAGCAAGATCAAGTGGCATGTCCATACTTGAATGGAGCATTATCTCAACTTTTGAGGAGTTCTGGTTTCATCATTAGTAATTCAGATAAAATAAAACGGTTTGTAAGACACATTGACGTAATAAACAAAGTAAAACATTTGGGACCACAATGATATTAAAATGACTAAATTTCATAGGGCATTACTTCTATCCATAATAGATACCACAACATGCTAATTAAATTGATGAAATACAGCATTCAATGTATGTTGCTCAGCCTCTTTCAATTATGTTGGACTGGATTGTGTCATTTATGTCATAATTGAGAAGAAAAACAGGAAGTGACTCACAAATCTAAGCAGAGTGCAGAGGTGTCGAAATAATATTTCCAAAAACAATGAGTAACTTGCTCATAAGGTGGCAGCTGTAGTTTCGGATTGAGACCCTGCATCAATCCTGTTGCGACATCTTGACCTGAAAAGTCAACCATTCTTCTGCCCCACAGATGCTGTCTGACTTGCCAAGTTCCTCCAGCAGCTTGTCTATTTTGTTCCAAATTCCAGCATCTGCAGTCTCTTGCGCCCTCAGTGATTGTACTTTGTAGGTGCTGAATGGCACAGCAAAATTCATGCAATTGTATTGTAAGCTTTCTTCTCTTTTTTGTTTCTGAATTTGTCCATTCCACGTTTTGTTTTCCATTGTTCCAAATTTGCATCCTACCTTTTATCTCAGACTGTTTTATTATGCTATTTACTTACCCGTGTTACCTTTAACAGAAACCCAGAATAAGCACAAAGAGGGAGTTGGCTAGGGTTGGGCTGTTTAGAATATGGTGTATTATGTACAAATCAGGGAGAGTGAGTTGGAAATTGACACCAAAAGGGATTGAGGTTTGGGATAATGAGTGGGTGGAAATGGCAATGTATTGAGGGGGAGTGATTGGCCTGTGGGTGCGGTGGAAGTTTTAGTCTTGCTTGTCGCCTGCACTTTGAGACAATTGTGTATTTTGGGACAGCGGCACAAGAGTAGAGAGTTGTGTAGTTTGGCTAAAGTATTTTCTGCAGCAAAAAAATGTTTACGCTGCAAAAAACATGATGGTTCAGTTCTTTTTGAAATGGGAAAATGGAAGTGAGCTTACAGAAACAGAAGGTAGACAAACAGAATATGTGCTTAAGATGAAGCAGGGGAGTATAAAGCTGGAAAACCTTAGGTCAGCAGCAAAAATGTTTAGCTCAATTATGATGCAGTTTTAAAATCAATGTCAATGTACTATATACGAGCAGAGGTAATAAGGAACAATCGAATTGAATAGGATATGCAAGCGCATGAAAACAGCAAGCATCAGAACAGATTTCCAGAAGGAAATTCCATGATTTTAGAGACATTGGAAATAGTGATGAATTATCCTATCTGTATCTGTTTCTGGTTCAAAATCATTGGAATAGATTGAAAGATATTGGGCTAGAAATTATTCAGCGAAACAGAATATTTGGGGAAAAAATGCAATGGCTCGGAGAGCACATCACCATAATGCCGGTGTGGCATGAGCAACAAAATGCAAAATTCTGCTTACTTGTGACAGTGGGTGTTTATTGCAGTTTGATGATCCCTTAAGGGCCTGTCCCACCAGCATGTGTCTAGCGCGACCAAACGTGGTCGCTTGAGGTGTACGGCCGCGCGGGGCCGGTCCCAATTCGAACCGCGGAGGCGTATGGAGTTGCACGGGGCTGGTCCCAACATCTTACTCACAATCAGCTGGGCTGGGGGGCGGGCTGACTGAATTTGGACGTTGGGCGGTGACGTCATCACGCAACGGTACGCCGGGCGGTGACGTCATCGCGCAACACCACGTGCTAGGCATACGCCGTCAAGACGCTGCGTATGGCGTCAAGACGCTGCGTACGCCCGTCGAGACGCTGCGTACGACCTCGATGCGCCTGCGGGCCGACAGGCCGTTGGCTGGCGGGATTTTCGGACAGTGCAAGATTTTTGGAGACCAGCGCGATGTCGGGACCAGCCCCGCACAACTCCATACGCCTCCGCCGATCGAAGTGGGACGGGCCCATCGAGGCCGTACGCCTCAAGCGACCAAATTTGGCCGTGCTAGACGCATGCAATCGCATGCTGGTGGGACAGGCCCTTTAGTCTTTGGATTAGTTACTCATTTCTGTTGGTGTACTTTCATAGCTGCATAACAGATTTGTTCAGATTATCAGCCAGAATCTTTCTCAGCTGAAGCAACTAAAATCTCCATTGGTCATAGATATTTTTAATGTAGAAACTCAAAATGCAAAAATGAAGGTTTGCACAATATATTTTGATGTTTACGCTTTTAGTATTCTGAAATGTTTTGAGGAACAGTGCAGAGTTTTATGTAAAAACCAGCAGGGTGAATCATTTTTAAAAATGGTGCATTAGTTCAGGTTCATTTCCTTTTCATACTTTCCAGTATTTAATATGCATCAATCTGTTCACACAGTAACCACTTCCGAGTCTGATAGTTCCCATTTTGCTTTAATCTGTGGTCTAACAATGCTGGCAGCCAGCTTTATTACTATTCTATGTGAAGACAATGACCAGCAAACTATAAATTTATAAGCACATTATGGATTCTTGGAATGGTCCATTGCATCCATAGCAATTTAGTTGGTTGCACTTCCAAACCATCTCTTCACGGCACAGTAAATTCTACCAATCCAATGCTTTTCCAGCTGTCTGGAACACGATAACAATATATTCATGCTACATGGGAACACCCTCTCTCTATCTACCTCTCTACACCCTCCATAAATTTTAATTAACCAATCAAATCTCTTAGCAATGTCCATGCGAACAACTTCTGTACACATGACTAAGCTCCCTCCTTACTGGAATCATTTTGATAGATGTCTTCTGCACCTTCTCCAAGGCCTTCACAAGGCCTTTCCTATAATGTGGTTCCCAGAAATGGAAACAATATTCCACTTGTGAATAAAAACATTGTTTTAAAAAATCATTATGACTTCTGCAAGCCTCCAATTATACAGCCCAGATATTTTTTTTAACTACCTTAACAAACCTGCCATGCCACTTTGCATGTGAAAACATGTACATACTTGAATCTCTGTTCTTGCATCCTGATTAGATGTGTCCCTTTTAGTTTACATTGCCTCTTCTCAGACTTTCTCGCAAAAGATAACTTTTATCAGGATTAAATATTTATCTTGTACCTGTCCACACATTGCAGTAACAAAAAATCAAACTGCAAGAAGAACTGTGGAGTTTGTGGAGGGAAATGTTCAGATGATGTTGTAGTAACCTGCCTTTATCACCTTAAAGTCTCACTATTAATTACAATCCAAGTTTGTGTCATTTGCAACTTTGAAATTGTGTCTTGCACAACTAAATCCAAATCATTAATATATATCCCATCCTGTATGGGTATGCCAGCCCAGCCTGCAGCTGTCCATTTTTTCACTTCTTTTTTTAATTTTTAGTTAGTTGAGTTTTTGTTTTTCGGAGCTCTAGTCTTTGTCCCTACCTGGTCGGAGAGGCGTCTTTTCTCCGGGCAGCATCTTTGACCCGTCCTCGCGGCCTACCAGCGGGCCTGGAGCTGCGTTTCCTGAGATTACCGGCCAGAACCTCGGCTTCGGCGGTGGCACAGCCCTGGAGCGCTAATCTTGAAAGAACCTATTCAAGAACCTTTGAACCTTTGAACCTTTATATTAAGGAAAAGTAATATTTTCAGTCCTAAAAACAAAATGACATCTGTGGAGGCCAAGCGATGGTTGATGCTTCAGGTTGAGATCCTGCAACAAGACTGCAAGTGTAAAGGGGAGATGGCCAGTATAAAGAGGTGAAGGGAAAGATGAGGCAGGAGCTGGCAAGTGCTAGTGGATCCAGGTGAGCAAATATTGCTGGGCAGATGGAGCCCGGTGAGAGCAAGGAGGGATAGTGAGAGCCACAGTGGTGATGAGTGGAGACAACAGGGTTCTGCAGATTATGAGAAGAAATCACGGTGATGTTTGAAACCAGAAAGGGGGGAAGTGCTGGGCCGATGGGAACAGTGGTGTGGCGGCATGCGGGGAATGGAATAGGGGCCTAGTGCGTAGAGCGTGTGGGTGATAGGCAGACAGAACAAAGTGGGGAGGGGAATGTAACAGTGTAACAATGTGCTGAGGAAATGGGGAACCAGTACTCCAGATCCCAGTATTTGCCGTCTCTTGTACCTCCTGAGTTCTCGTCCTGACGTTTAGGGGATTTCTCCACATCTTATCAGCCCATCCTTGCACTGTAGCTCTGTTTCCTGTTACTGAGCCAAAATTCTGTGTATTCTGCTCAGCCCCTTTTATTCCATTAAGCTTGATCTTGCCTTTGTTAGCATTTTATCAGATGCTGCTTGGAAATACATTTTGCCACATCAACTATGTTTACCTTATGGCCCTCAATTTTATTTAATCATAAAGCTACGTCAGGATAGCTAGAGCCTGTTTGGCTTTATGGAGAGATATGCAGACAAACAAGGAGAGGGGAAGACAGCAAACTGTGTTGCATCCGGCAGGAGCTGAAGAGAGACCGGACACATGAAGCTAATCCCCAGCAATGGCCTGCATTCATCTTGCCGATTATATCTGAGTACTATATCTCAGGGTTGAGGGAAGACACCAGTCACCTCTGTCCACCCAATGACAACCTCATGGGCAATTCATTGCTGTATTAGTGCTAAATGTGGACAGAGATGTGTGCCTAGTTGCCAGCACCGCAGCATGGAGCAGCGTGGAAGTCAGGAGATTGTAGCAGTCTCAACTCAGCAGCCTGTCAGTAACATATTCCCTGTGTATAATGTGATAATGAACCCTCTTTGCACATTTTGGTTAGAGTTCTGGTTCCTGGGAATACATCCAGGCAACAGAAGCAACGCAATGGTCTATTTTCCTTAATCAGCATTGCCACTCCCCCTCCTTTCTTCCCTTCCCTTTCTTCCCAGGAATCCTTGTATCCACGCGTATTTTAAATTTATTCCTACCCTTTCATTACGCTAGCTATTTGTTGTTGCCATAACATTGTAATCCCACATGGTTAATTTTGTCTGCAGCTTGCCGAACTTTATTACTGAAATGTTTAAACTTGCTCCGTACATCTGTCACATTTCAGAGTCATACAGTCATACAGTGGGGAAACAGGACCTTCGGCCCAACTTGCCCACACCGGTCAGCATGCCCCATCTACACTTGTCCCACCTGCCAGTGTTTGGTTTATATCCCTCTAAACCTATCCTATCCATGTACCTGTCTAAATGTTTCTTAAATATTGCAATAGTGCCTGCCTCAACTACCTCATTCCATACACCCACCACCTTATTCCTCTCATGGTTTTGTACACCTCTATAAGATCACCCCCATTCTCCTGTGCTCCAAGGAATAAAATCCTATTCTGCTCAACCTCTCACTGTAGCTCAGGTCTTCAAGTGCTGGCAACCTCGTAAATCTTCTCGGAACCCTTTCCAGCTTGACAACATTTTTCCTATAACATGGTGCCCAAAACTGAACACAATACTTTAAGTATGGCCTCACCAATCTACATTACTAAAAGTCTGATCTTGACCACTTCCTGTTGTTCTGTATATTGATTTTAGAATAAACGCTGCCACTTACGGCTGTGATTTTTGGCTGCGCTGCGCAGGACAAGATAATTTTTCCCATTGATGAAAAATAAAAGAGTTATTAGTATTTTTAATATGTTGAGATTCTCACTGCTGAGGAAGCAGTGTGGAATATATACCCCAGGCTGCATCAGAGATGATCGAGATCTTCAAATTCCTGTGCATAAATATCACTGACAATTTGTCCTGACTGATCACATTAACATTATGTCCATCAAAGGGGGGGGGGGGGGAGGACGCGACTCGAATAATAGTCGCGTCCTCTCCAAGAAGCGACTGAAGGACGGTATCCCCCTTACCGTACCCTCTTCCCCCACATCAAAACATTTATAAAAAAAATAAAAAAAACACACTTCAACATAACAAAAAAAACGAAAAAACAAAAAGATTACAGGGCTGAAGGTGGGACAGGGCTTGAGGCAGCATCTATGGAGCAAAGGAAATAGCCAACGTTTCGGGCCGGGTCTGAAGAAGGGTTTTGACCCAAAACGTTGCATATTTCCTTTGCTCCATAGATGCTGCCTCACCCGCTAAGTTTCTCCAGCATGGTCGAATGGCGGAGTAGACTTGATGGGCCGAATGGCCTAATTCTACTCTTATCAGTTATGATCTTATGAACAAGTATTAATGACGCTGAGTTCCTTTTGAATACAATTCACGCAGCGTCATTAACACTTGTTCAATACAGAATTACATTTACTGAGGAATGTAGATCGATGCATTGATGACACATTGAGAATTTCTTTAAACTCACCATCATGATTGAGGACTTCTTCTTGGTGAGCTTCTTGGTCTGCAGCAGGTTAGTCATTCAATTTGCCTACCAACCCACGTTGTGTCTCTCTGTCTTTCGCTCTCTCACTCCCTCTCTCTCTCGTGTGCTCTCTCTCTCTCCCGCTCCCCATCTCGTCTCTCTCTAGCTCTCTCGGCATTCCCGGAATCATTGACGTTGTGCGGTAGACAAAAATGCTGGAGAAACTTAGCGGGTGAGGCAGCATCTATGGAGCAAAGGAAATATGCAACGTTTCGGGTCAAAACCCTTCTTCAGACCCGGCCCGAAACGTTGGCTATTTCCTTTGCTCCATAGATGCTGCCTCAAGCCCTGTCCCACTGTGCGAGTTCACCCAAGAGCCCTCCCGAGTTTAAAATCTCTGTGTAGCATCTCTGTCCCTATCTTCAAATTCCCACTTTGAAATAAAATACAACTGTCGACTTTTCGCAGTAGGATCGTGATTAGTCGATTCCCACGCATTTTCAATCATCGTTCGATTCAGTGTAATTTTCACACCTGGTTGATATAGTTTTTTTTTAAGATACAGTACATTACAATTAATTATTTCAAGCATACCCGGTTCTAAACGCACGAACATTAAGGTGGTTACTGATGTTACAAACGGTTATAAATTAATATAATTTCAAAGTGAAATAGGAGATTTCCGTGGAAAGAATATGGTAAGGTCGTTGCAAAATGCTCACTTAAAACAATACGCCGTCAACGCAGGATTGTTTCTTCGCCCTCTGACAGGTGTTTCAATCTCACCTCATAGCTTGCTGTTAATCGATTCATAGCAATTAATTTTCATTCCTGGTCCGTATCGAACGTCTCCAAATGCAAATGCTTCAAGTTATGCTTCTTGTGTGACGGTAAGGGGGGGGGGGGGGGGGGATGCTGGGATAAAATACCATATATTTGCATTTATATAGCGATCCTGCTGCGAAATTTTTAAGTCGAAAGTTGGATTTTATTTCAATCTGGGAATTGGAAGATAGGGACAGAGATGCTACACAGAGATTTTGATAGGAAGGAAACGTTATAGCAGCTGAGTAAAAGATGGGTCAAATGGTAGGTTCAATGAAGATCGGGCGAGGGGGATTGGGGGTGGGGGAAAAGTATCTATAGCTTGGGACTTGCCTAAATGAGTATTGAGATGGATTATCATTCCACACCAAATTTCTTATAAAATAATACCTTTTATGCAATTATCACAACATTTTGCTGGATATGTGGCACATGCTCGTAAATTAGTAAAACAAATGTTCTTCTTTAAGTACTGTTGTTTCTGGGATGGGGTGACTGATAACAAATAACCCTACATTCTATATTTTGTCATAATGTGGCTGAAACAATGGCATATTTTGTGATATTTCTTGAGATAGAAAGACACAACTGAGTTTGGGCAAGATATTACCTTGCGGCTCTAAAGTGGGAAGCGGCTGTAAAAGGACAGCGCTGCTGTGGGTGTGGAGTTCCTTTCAGAGCGTGTGGGTCGTCGTCCAGGGGTAAAGTTGAGGGGAGGGCAGGAACGTTGAGAAGGAGGGGGTTGTCCGGGAATCATCCAGCTCAAGAGCGGGTCAGCAGGCGATGGATAACAGGACAGCGGGTGGTGGAGCTTACTCCATATGTCAGTGCGAGTAACATCAATTGATCCCTTGTTCGCGGTGACACAGGAGTAAGCTCCACTGCCCGCTGTGATGTTATCCATCACCCGTTGACCCACTCCACTCTATGATCTTTGCTCTTGAGCTAGTCCCCTCACTGTTCAGACGGAGAGCACTGCCAGAGGTGAGCGGGCCGGCAGAAGGCGCTGAGATGGCAGTCGGTTCCGCTGTCCAGTGATGGAGGCCGCTCATAGCCACGCGAGCTGCTTCCCTCCCCAGCCGCAATGCGGTAGCTCCGCGCCCGGAGCGCCGCGGCAGCGGTGAGTGAGTGAGTTACTGGCATGAACCCGACCACCTCCTTCTCAATGCTCCTGCCCTCCCCGCAACTTTACCCCGCAACTCCCCACACGCTGTGAAAGGAACTCTCCCCCGAATTGGTCCCTTGATAAGTTGAACTAGTATTGTCATTCAATAAGATGACAACTGATTCAACTTGTCCCGGTGTGCTCCCATTTTTCCCACCATCTTTCCACCTGCCGTCACCCTCCACCCCCCACCCATTCAGAAAGAAGGAGATTTGGAAGCCGTGGGAAAATTGAATTGTTACTTTATTTATTTTTATTTTTATTTTTATGGAGAGAATAATCTGCGCATGCGCGGTTTAAGATTTTTTTTTAAAGCCGACTGACTGTCATATTACTCACGACACGTGACTCATTTATAATTATTTCTTTATATTTCTATGAAAATTTTTCCCAATTGGGCCCCACACCTCCTAAGGCCGGCCCTGCCTGCACTGTTCTGAGTTGTGAGGTGACCAACTCCAGATACGTGCTATGGAATGAGCCCGTGAAATATCAGCTGTTGCCCAAGGTCCAGATACACGGAGCTCAAGCTTCTCCAGCTGATAAAACCTCTCACACTGCGGTTGACCGGGCCATGGGAACAGCCTACAGTTTCCACGAGCTGCCGGAAGTGCATTCCATGAATTGAAGCTATCCTGCCAAACCTTTATTTGTTAAATTAACTCAACTAACACAACAAGTATACTGCACTTAAAGTACAATTGCTGTATGATTATTTTCTGTTTAACTTGCCCTGTGGAAACTACTTGGCCTTTCTCAGCTCTTTGTTTAAACCAAATGTATCCAAAAATTTGCTGAGGTTCAGTCTCCCAGGCTCCTTTTAAATTTGCCTGTACCTGCTTGCTGTGTTGCTTTTAATCTAACTAACAACTTTCACATGGTGATGAAATGCCAAATATTCTCTGGTGGTGTGAGGCCGTGACGCGGCTCATACTTGTACACAAGGAACTTGAGTGAAAATGAGCTGCCTCCAAAAATGTTGCAGATTCCGTTTGTGGATTGTAACCCGAGTTCAAACACAAACACGAGGCTGGATTTGAACTGTGTCAATCTAAGCAGAAATATGGAGCAATATGACTCAATCTTTGTGTGCGGATGACTTGAATGCATTTCAATGAACCCAATATTATTGACGAGATTTTAATTGGTCAAATGCAGTTAATTGTAATTTTATGATACGTTTTCAAGAAATGGTAGTTTGTTGTGCCACTTGTACATTGCTTTTGCAGCGCGGATACACATAAAACAATACATTCATTTTTAATGTGGTTTTTTTTTTGCTGATGAACCTGTTTTTTGATATTTATCTTAAGCACAGCTGTAGAAAAAGATATCTCTTGGCAGAGTTTGTTGGAAAACAAAGTTAAAAAACTATATCAAATGATGTCATGCATAAGGAGCAGGCAGGGCCACAATTAAGATTTCCCATCAGATTTGAGTGGCTGCCCGTGCTAATAAGCTGCCGGGTAAGGTTACTACTGCTGGCCAAACCTATCAGCTATTCCACTATAATGAAGGTGGTTGAGAATTGCAGGTTGAGACGTTAGCAGCAAATGTCAGCATCTGCCAGTGTAATTGTCAATAATTCACTGAATAACTGTAATCAACTTTAGGCTTTGTGTGTAAATTTGGATGCCATAAATGTGCAGTCAGCTGTTTGCAGCTGTCATGGGAGCTGCAATGGGGAGGGGGTATCAATCATAGGAAAATTAAAAACAATAAAAGTAACATTGTTAAAAGCATTTCGCAACCCAGGCAGCATCTGTGGAAAGAGAAAAGGACGCAATATTTAAGTTTATGGATCCTCATCAGAACCCAGTGTAGAGACTGCATTTCCATTGCTTTCAATAGAGGTTAAATAGCGGAGGGACCAGGGTAAATATTTGGTCATCTAGGTTTTTGTTTTTTTTAATTACTTAATTATTCAAAAATTTGGCTTTATAAATATTTTAATGGCTTCATAATATTTCAAGTTATTAGTGGTTTTGAATGTCAGAAACATTCAGCATTTTTGATGTGCCTTCTTTCAACCTCCAATTAATCAGCAGTTGTACAATATGGATCACAAACCATATGGCAACCCTGATAAAGATTAGTCATAGTCAATGTTATAAGTGAGTTACTCATTTATAAAATAATTGGGTATGGAGATTTAGTTTTTAAGAGCTCTTCTGAAAAATTCTATGCTTACAAAGTTTTCTATGCAATCCTATGCCCAGCAAATTTAATTTTGTTTAGAGAGACAGCACAGAAGCAGGCCCTTCGGCCCACCAAGTCCTCATCGACCAGTGATCCCCGCACAATAACACTATCCTACACACACTAGGAACAATTTACATTTACCAAGCCATTTAACCTTCAAACCTGTACGTCTTTGGAATGTGGGAGGAAACCGAAGATCTCAGAGAAAACCCATGCAGGTCACAGGGAGAACGTACAAACTCCATACAGACAGCACCCGTAGTCAGGATCGAACCCGGGTCCCAGGCACTGTAAGGAAGCAACTCTACCGTTGCACCACTGTGCCACCCCTAATTGATGGATAAGAACATGGAGATAATATTGTGCAGACAATGGGGCTGAATGCTATGTGCAATATTGGTGATTGTATTCACAGTCCATAGACACGGACGTTAAGATTTTTTAATCTCCATTAGTTTAGGTGTGGGGATAGACAAAATATATGACAAAAGATGCTCGGAAGGACATTGTCTAGCAGTGGGATCACATGCACAGTGTCTACCATGGAATGAATTATGATAATATCTATTTGTAAGTTGATTCATATCATTCCCATAGATTGAACTGGTCACTGTTGGCATGAATTGAGTTTGTGATCAGACACGCATCAAATTCTGTCTTTTCCATCTCTGGAGCATTGCCAGGGAAATTGTCCCAAAGCCGCTACCATAAAGTATTCCGTAGATTACTAGATATTTTTTGTACAGAACCATATTTATGTACAGAACCGTTTATTCTTTATGCAGGTAAATTGACAGTTTTATTGTGATTGTTAAATTCAATAGAATGAGAACAGATATTTGAAAGAAATGTTTGTCTTTCATGTCCCTTGCATTGGGTCAGATATTGTGATCAGCAGAATTTATAGTTGGAGCTGCCCCAGATATATTCGGGGACATTTTTATTCATACACTCGTCATAAGGCATCAGGGATCTACACAAATAGGGGAAGCATTAGCATATCTTTCCAACCAATCATAATAAAACATACTAGTTGTGCCCGTTGGGAAGTCTCAATTAGAGTACTTCATTCAATGTAAAATTATACAGTAAGTTAAACAATGTGAGAGAAGACTAAATTAGACAAAGAAAAGTTGCAATAAGAGGCGGACAGAATAATATTGTACCTTTATATAAAAATCTCTTCAAATTAAAATTGTAATGAAGGGTACTCCATGTTTTGATGGGGTTAATTTTCAGTCTCTGAAAGGATGTTTGCCAGAAAAGACTCAAATAAAAAGCCCTAAATGTATTATTTTTTTTTAAATTGAGATGAACAGCGTTTACATCCTTACTGTTTGAATGCTGGAGATTTCAGTGAAATATCAATGTTTTGAAGCTTATGCAGGTGCAATGGTAGCATGGACAACATCACCTCAAGTGTACAGTATGCCCAGCAACACCATGAATACAAACACTAACATTGCACATTCCACTTGCTCCCCATGACTGCAAAATATTACCTCCATGTTCTTTCTATCAATTTGCTGTGTATGCACAAGGAACTCACTGGTCTACAACAGCAGTATGTCCTGCTCGCTTTGCTGTTACTCCTACTGCGAATCTAGTAAAGAAAATTATGAGCTGGGCAATGGTAGGTATACTTTAGTGCAAAACTATCATCTGAAAGGAAAATAAATTTACATTTAGAACGATTTATTATAAATGCTACATACTTTAAACATTTTCTATTTGCATATCGGATAGCTAACATTCACAGGTGTTTATCTTTGCCAGGGAAACATGTTATATGTTCAGTTGTGCATGGATTATATTGATGTAATTTCTTTGTCTGTTAATATTACAGAAAGAAGTCCAGCTCCCGGTGTAGCAGCAAAATACAAAGCACAATTCAGTGAGCAGGCCTCACTAAATAAAGGACTTAGCAAATCTATGGGCTTTTTAGCAATTACTGATAGGGCATCAGATTTGGAGTCTTATCATACAGCTTCTGGACATGAAGATACAAGGGAAGTACGCCAAAAATTACAATCTCGATCTCACGGTTTGCGAAGGAAGTCCAATTACATTTGTGACCATGGCAGGAAGAAGCCCTGGACCTCCACAGTCGACCTGGACTGTTACAACAGAAAAATAATAGCACCTGGAGATAGTTCTCATCATCGTAATTTTTGTCCGCATGGGATAGGCAGGCAGATTAAAAACACCCCCCAAATCGGAGAGAGAAAGCACCCAGACTTGGGGCAAGTAGCAGCCTCACTCGGTCTTCAAAGATCTCATCATACTTCTGAACTTTCCATCTCATCTGCTCTCTCGGGTGTTTATGAAAGGATAAAAGAACGACAGAAGAAATTGCACATCCTGAGAGAAGCAATGGATATAGATGGTAAGCGCAACATAATATTTTTTACACACTGACATTAAGAATTACAAATGTAGGGGGAGGGGTGAAAGGAGAATATGTTTGGTTATAAACACTGTTTTGGTTATAAACTATGTTTGGTTATAAAACACTGTTTTAGTGTTTCTATTGTTTTTTTATTGTTTTTACTGTCTTATAATGTTTTTATTGTTTTGTTTTATGTTTATGATTAGCCATGTACAGCACTTTGTTGCAACAGTGGTTGTTTTTAAAGTGCTCTATAAATAAAGTTCAGTTCAGTTCAGTTCAGAGATGATGTCTCAGATTTCTATAACATGATTTGAAATGGCATCTATTCCAAACGGAGCCATTCCATTCAACAAACCGTTTGTCAACATAGTCGCTGAACAAGTGGATGCGGCAACGTAGGTGAACACGCGTACCAATATGATGTCTCAGTAATGGATGAAATTTGCAATATTAAAAAAAAGAATGTTATTGTATGCACCCAGTGTTAAATGAAATCCACAAAAAGGGACGCAGAAGATGTCAAGATAGATGGAATAAAGGAGGGAGGAAAAAATGAAAAAGTAAAACTATTTTAAAGTTGAATTCGAAATATATTAAAATCTATTTAAATTACTTTGAAGGAATGAGATCCAACATATGTAATAGCTAATTTTCTATGCCAGAATGTTTCATTGTGAATAATTAGCAATGATCAATATGTTAAATTGTACTTTTAGTTTAGCTTATTTTTATCACCTGCATTGAGGCACTGTGTAAAGCTTTTGTTTACATTCCATTCAGTCAAAGAAAAGACTTTGCATGATTACAAACAAGCAGTCCATAGTGCACAGATAAAGGGTACAACATGTAGTGCAAGATAATGTCTGATAAATAATAATAATAATAATAATAATAAATACTTTATTGATCCCCTCAGGGAAATTCAGATGTCCAGAAGCCCCCAACCAACAAACCCACAGATTCAAAATGAACGCAGACAGAAAATACATAGAATACAATGTGGACACTACCTGAGAGCAATAAATACTTAAAAAGACCAATAATTAACAATTAAAAATTAAAAAATGCAAAATGCATCCCCCTACAGCCTAGCGGTCCGAATTATAAAATCTAATGGCTGCGGGGGTGAAGGATCTCCTGAACCGCTCCGTTCTACAGGGCAGGGAGAGGAGCCGGTTGTTGTTCCGAGTGCTCTTTTGACTCTCCAGAATTACATGGAGGGGATGCCCGGGGTTTTTCAGGATGACCTGCACCTTGTGCCTCATACGCCTCTCAAGCACATCCATCCCAGAGTCTACTCTCCCCTCCAGCACTGAGCTAGCTCGTTTAACCAGTTTGACCAGCTTCTTGTTGATTTTTGCACTAATGCTGTTGCCCCAGCAGACAACAGCGTAGAAAATAACACTTGCAACCACAGTGTTGTAAAACATGTGCAGCATGTCATTACACACATTGAAGGATTTGAGCCTTCTGAGGAAAAAGAGTCTGCTCTGGCCTTTTTTGTAGAGGGAGTCAGAGTTGACAGACCAGTCCAGTTTGTTATCAAGATGCACTCCAAGGTATTTATATGTCTGCACCACCTGTCCAGTCCAATTGAAGATAGTTCTACAGTCTCCAGTGAGGTGGATGGGAGGTCAGAATGTATCCACCAGCACTGGATATCTACGCAAATAGTATGCATCTATTATACAGAAACTATGACGTTCAATGCTTATTAATTTCAAAGTGGTGTCTTTGCAAAGTTAACTATGGAAGAAAATAACTTGCATTGTAATTTATTCATCATTGCATTTAATTGTTTGTGTATTTCTTTGTTTTACTTGCTGTACCAGTTATGCATAAATAACTGAACATCATTATTCTAACCATTATTCTTGCATACAATTCTGGCCTCATCAATAGTAATGGAGTGGAGAATATTTTTACTGTAGGCCTTTGCCCTGTAGTTCCAGCTCATTTTATCTCTCCTGTTTATTTCTGAATTCTGTCTGAGCATGTGGGAAAAGGACGCAGAATTACCCATGTTAATTCCCATGGAGCTTTCGAAGGAATAAGTTCTAGAAATGGTTGAACTCAACACACTTCTGAAACCAAATTATACTGCTGTCAAATGTAGACAAGGATGCTAAGCAAATAGTTGACGGCATTATTGGTGACATTTTCTACCATTCCGCAGATGACTGAATGTGGGTAGGTTTTGTGGCAATTAGCTAGACTGAATTTGTATGGAATTTAATGGACTGGATGTGCCTGGCTGGTTTCCGCATTGCTGGGCAAATATCAGAGTTATTGGTATTCTGGACCAATAATAACTCCAGAACAATTGGAGCTGGGCTGATGACGTGATTATTACTGGAGTACAAGTTTTCAATATTACAGCCAGCATATTGTCTGGACCTGTAGTCTTTACACAGTACATTCAGATGTATCTTGATATTCTGTGGAGTCATTGACTTGTTCAGCATAGAATAAGCCCCTTAAGCCCAACTCATCCATGCCGACCAAGATGCACATCTATGACAAACCACCAATGGCCCAGCACTGACCGCTGCAGCCCACCACTAGTCATTGGCCTCCAGCCCAATAAACAATATTCCACCATTACCCTCTGCTTTCAACCATCAAGTTAATTAGGTATAGAATTACATATCTAGTTTGTAGAAGGGTCCAGAAGTGCCCCATCGATTTTGTGATCAGCTGTGTCCAATTAGCTAACTCTCACTTGCATTTATACAATCTAATCTTCCAGAGTATCCTGCCATCTGGAATTTTATTAAATTCCTTGCTGATGTCCATAGAGACAACGTCTACTGCCCTGCCCTAACTTACTTCTTTGTTACTTCAAACAAACAAACACAATCAACAGCTGGAGAAACTCAGCAAGTGAGGCAGCATCTATGGAGAGAAGAAGTTGGCAACATTTCGGGTCGAGACCCTTCTTCAGACTGATGCCGGGGCTGGGGGATGGGGGAAAAAGAAAGGAAGTAGGCGCAGACAGTAGGATGTGAGAGAATTGGGAATGGGGAGGGGAAGGAGGAAAAAAGCAAGGGCAATGTAAAATTAGAGAAGTCAATGTTCATACCACTGGGGTGTAAACCACCCAAGCAAAATATGAGGTGCTGTTCCTCCAATTTGCGCTGGGCCCCACTCTGGCAATGGACGAGGCCCAGAACAGAAAGGTCTGAGTGGGAATGGGAGGGGGAGTTGAAGTGCTGAGCAACCGGGCGATCATGTTGGTTATGATGGACTGAGCAGAGGTGTTCAGCGAAGTGATCGCTGAGCCTGTGCTTGGTCTCACCGATGTAGAGAAATTGACAGCTGGAACAGCGGATGCAGTAGATGAGGTTGGAGGAGGTGCAGGTGAATCTCTGCCTCACCTGGAAAGACTGATTGGTCCTTGGATGGAGTCAAGGGGGGAGGTAAAGGGACAAGTGTAGATTCTGTAGTTCTCGATTCTGTCTTACTGAATTCAGGCTTACTAGTCTATATTTGCCACGTTTTTCTTTGCTGTGCCCTTTAAATAAAGGCACAGCATTGGACAGTCTTCTGCCTAACACTGATGCAAATACAATTTAGTCTTTCATCCAACAGCGTTTTTGGATATACTGATCATGCCCTGGAGATGTATCTACCTTTATACCTTTTAAGTGCATACCAAATTAGCAGAAGACTGGCATTTGAATGGTTGAACCATCTGGATGGAGATCTTCTGAGCTGAGATGGAGAATATCCAGAGTGTGTGAGGCAGCCTGCACAGTGGCTGCTTGGTGATTTCACCTTCCAATGTAGACATGGAATTTTGTATTAGTAAGGAGAAGATCCTGTAAGTTTTCCCCTCTTCTTTTGCCACCTGCTGCAGTGAAAGTGATGATGGCAATGACTTCCAGAACTTAACTCAGAGGACATTTTGTTCACTTGCTATTCTTGGCATTTCTGAGTGGATTTAGTTTAGAGATACAGTGCGGAAACCCACCGGGTCCGTGCTGACCAGCGATCCCCGCACATTAACACCATCCTACACCCACTAGGGACAATTTTTACATCTACCAAGTCAATTAATCTACAAACCTGTACGTGTTTGGAGTGTGGGAGGAAACCGAAAAACTCAGAGAAAATGCACGCAGGTCACGGGGAGAACATATAAACTCTGTACAGACAGAACCCGTAGTCGGGATCGAACCCGGGTCTCCTGCGCTGCATTCGCTGTAAGGCAGCAACTCTACCGATTCAGGATCAGTTCCTGTGGATTGGAGGATAGCTAATGTTATCCCACTTTTAGGAGCGAGAGAGAAAACGGGGAATTACAGCCTGACTTCGGTGGTGGGAAAGATGCTGGAGTCAATTATTAAAGAGGTAATAATGGGGCATATGGATAGCAGTAAAAGGATTAGTCCAAGTCAACATGGATTTATGAAAAGGAAATCATGCTTGACTAATCTTCTGGAATGTTTTGAGGATGTGACAAATAAAATGGATGAAAGGGTGCCAGTGGATGTAGTCTATCTAGACTTTCAGAAAGCCTTTGATAAGGTCCCGCACGGGAGACTGGTGACTAAAATTAGAGCACATGGTATTGGGGGTAGGCTGTTGACATGGATAGAAAATTGGTTGGCAGACTGAAAGCAAAGAGTAGGAGTCCTTTTCAGAATGGCAGGCAGTGGCGAGTGGATTGCCGCAAGGCTCGGTGTTGGGACCGCAACTGTTTACCATATATATTAATGATTTGGAATAGGGAATTAGGAGCAACACTAGCAAGTTTACAGATGACACAAAGCTGGGTGGCAGCGTGAACTGTGAAGAGGATGTTAGGAGGTTGCAGGGTGACCTGAACAGGTTGAGTGAGTGGGCAGATGCGTGGCAGATGCAGTATAATATAGATAAATGTGAGGTTATCCACTTTGGCGGCAAAAATAAGAGGGCAGATTATTATCTCAATGGGGTTAGGTTAGGTAAGGGGGACGTACAGAGAGACCTGGGTGTCCTTGTTCACCGGTTATTGAAAGTTGGCGTGCAGGTGCAGCAGGTAGTGAAGAAAGCTAATGGAATGTTGGCCTTCATAACAAGAGGATTTCAGTGTAGGAGTAAAGAGGTTCTGCAGTTGTATAGGGCTCTGGTGAGACCACATCTGGAGTATTGTGTACAGTTTTGGTCTCCTAATTTGAGGAAGGACGTCCTTGTGATTGAGGCAGTGCAGCGTAGTTTCACGAGATTGATCCCTGGGATGGTGGGACTGTCATATGAGGAAAGATTGAAAAGACTAGGCTTGTATTCACTGGAGTTTAGAAGGATGAGGGGATATCTTATAAAAGGATCTTATAAATGGACTGGACAAGCTAGATGCAGGAAACATGTTCCCAATGTTGGGCGAGTCCAGAACCAGGGGCCACAGTCTTAGAATAAATGGGAGGTTATTTAAGACTGAGGTGAGAAAAAACATTTTCACCCAGAGAGTTGTGAATTTATGGAATTCCCTGCCACAGAGGGCAGTGGAGGCCAAATCACTGGATGGATTTAAGAGAGAGTTAGATAGAGCTCTAGGGGCTTGTGGAGTCAAGGGATGTGGGGAGAAGGCAGGCACGGGTTATTGATAAGGGACGATCAGCCATGATCACAATGAATGGCGGTGCTGGCTCGAAGGGCCGAATGGCCTCCTCCTGCACCTATTTTCTATGTTTCTTTGTTACTACCGCTGCGCCACCGTGACCATCACCGTGTTATACATTTGCTTCCATTTTATTTTCAAACAACCTGTTGGAGATCATCATAGTACATTGCATTCAACCTAAAATTCTCCTACATGCTCCTTATTTATTTTGTTCTTTTTCTGTTTATTTTGAATTTCTGCAACTTTATTACTGAAACCAGCTCACAGAAGCAGAATCTCATCCTATCAATAACCCTTTGAATTTTATTTCTGATGCAACTTTGTTTAACCTTCTCTCCTTTAAGGTGAGTAATCCCAATTTATTTTGTTTGCACACATAATGAAAATCCCTCTGGATTGGTATCATTGTGGAAACTCTCGGTTTCACTCTATCCAGGACTTTGACTTTCTCTCTAAAGTTTGATGCCCAGAATTGGACACAATTTCCAGCTGGGATTTGATATGTTACTTTGCTTTGTAGTGTGTGCCATCATTCAGAAAACTAAGCATCCTACATTCGACTTCAACAGTCATCCTATCAACTTGTCCTTGGACCCCAAAATATTTATTTATGTGATCCCCTGTGTTTATTGGTTCTTTCAACTTGTACCAATTAATGTTTATTGTTCCATGTCTTACTTCCAAAATGCAGAACTTTGCATTAAATGTCATCATTATGTATCTTTGCATTCCTTCAATCCATCTCCTGAATTACTCTGGCACCTTTCTCACTGCCTCCATCGACATTTCCTATGAGTCTTATGGGCCAATTAATTGTGATTTTCAAATTAAAATTTCAACTTCTCATTTGAAAATTTTAAAACTTATCCGTGCCTTCAAATTCAGTTCTGATGAGTTGTGGGCCTATTAATAACCTTTGATGGTAACCCCAATACACATCAACCCATTAGGCAATCAGCCATTCACCACAAATCTCCTGTTTTTTTAATAGCCAATCTTGTAACTATGTTGCTTCAGCACTTTATTTGCATATGACTCTGATTTTGCTAACATCTAGCTGGCACATTAGTAAGCACTATTTTGCGAGTCTGGCTTCATATAAAAAGGGTGGTAAAACAAACACTGACGACCACAAGCCTATCAGTCTTGATTCCACCGTGAGTGAAATACTGAAACTGATTAAGAGGTATAACTAGGGTATGATCTTTGCAGTGAAATTAAGTCAGCAGCATGAAAGAGAATAGAGCCTGTGGGCACACTGCATGTATTTTGTCTTTTGGTTATCTAAAAACAGAAAAAAAAAAATAATTTCGATGATGTCTAATGAAACACCAACCTAAATTAACTATTTTTTCTCATTGATTCACTTCTCATACAAAGAACTGTCCAAATGAAAAGTCTATTTCAAGAGGATTCCTTACTGGAACAATGTAACTGTAGTGTAAGCGCACTTGCTTTCCAATTATATGCACAGCATTCAGGTCCTTTTAAAGCATACTAGACTAAGTGGGACCCGTTGGGTCCGATGTTCACACGGGAGGGCTGGTTCCCCAACGCAATATTCCACCTCTTCACCAATTCCAATATTGGTGGCCAGTGGGGGGGGAAGGGTGCTTTCTGGAGCGCTGGTATGGGTGTTGTGGGCTGAAGGGACTGGTCTCCAGAGGGCTAGTATGGACATTGTGGACCAAATGGATTCTTGGGGTGGCAGCTCAGTCCCTCAAGCCTGATGTGCTGGCAGCTCACTCACGGCTGGTGTGCTGGCAGTTGACTCACGGCTATTCCTTGAGATTCCATTTCAAGCAGGGTGCAAGGCTACCAAATTCAAATCCATTTCCCTACCATTTCAAGCAGGGTGCAAAGCCACCAAATTCAAGTGCAGTTTCCTACCATTTCAAGCACGGTGCAAGGCCACCGAATTCAAGTGCAGTCTACGACCACTTCAAGCAGGGTGCAAGGCCACCACATTCAAATGCAGTTTCATACCATTTCATGCAGGGTGAAACCACCATAAAAACACCATAAAACCACACAAAACACCACACTCACAGTTCAGTAGAAATTCAGTGTGTTCAGTTAATTCACAGCTCAGACAGAGTCGTGACCTCTCCCTCCCCCCAGCATGCAGAGACTGAGCCACACCCACACTTCCGGGTTTTATAATCCCTCTCCCCTCCCACCGGAAAAGGTGTGGCCTTCATTGCGTGATTGACAAGAGAGAGATTCTCAACATTTTTTTAGACACTAATAACACTTTTATTTATCATTGATGGGAAGAATCCTCTGCACCTGATGAGCAGAGGGGGACTGAGAAAGATGGCCAAATATCACAGCCATAAGTGGCAACGTTTTATCTAAAATCAACATACAGCGCAAACAGGATATTGTCAAGTTTAGACTTCCAACCATTTGCAGTGCTTTTACTTCAACCCAAACCCCCACCAACCATTTGCAGTGCTTTTACTTCAACCAAAAATCCCACCAACCATTTGCAGTGCTTTTACTTCAATCCAAACCCCCACCAACCATTTGCAGTGCTTTTACTTCAACCCAAACCCCCACCAACCATTTGCAGTGCTTCAACTTCAACCCAAACCCCCACCAACCATTTGAAGTGCTTTTACTTCAACCCAACCACATTTTAATTTTCAAACCACATTAAGGGCACTCAAGGTCAGTAAAACCACACTCACAGTTTAGTAGACATGTGTTCAGTGTTATTCACAGCTCAGACTGAGAGACGTGACCCTCTCACTTCCCACATCTTGCAGAGACTCACTGAGGCACATCACTTCCGGGTTTTATAGTCCCTCCCCCTCCCACCAGCAGGGGCAGCAGAGAGAACCTCAACATTTTTTAAACATTAATAACTCTTGTATTTTTCATCAATGGGAATAATCCTCTTGTCCTGCACAGTGGAGGGAGACTCTGAGTAAGATGGCCAAAAAATCACAGCCGTAAGTGGCAGTGTTTTTTCTAAAATCATGAAACAGAAAAACAGGAAGTGGTCAAGATCAGACTTTTAGTAATATAGATTCTGATTGCTTCAATGTGCTCTTTCAGCATGCATTGAACTTGCCCCGTATATCAAACAGGACACTTTTATCCATCCATGTCTTAAATGCAAAGACTTTGGTAGATTAACAATTGATTAATATGAGCAGTGGGATGTTTGTATTTGTGATTTTATATGAACTTTTAAAAATTCATGACATTTTGAAAGAAACAGTCTTCCTGAGTTGCTGCACACGTACCAATTGTTTACTACTAAACCCCTGTGGGATCAATCCTGATGACATTATTGTTTGTTTACTGCCAGTTTATGTCATCGTTCCAGTCTCTTTAATGTGTATTAAGCAGGAATTCAATATATTTGAAACAAAAAAATCATTTTTTCTGCCTTAATAAAAATTAGATAAGGATTTATCTTAAATTATGCATTATAATATTTGCCCAATTAATGTGAGTTGAGAGTTTTTGTGTTGCTGGCATTCAAAGTAAATCAAAGATATTTTTTATGTATAGCTTATGTTTTCTTCCATTGTAGTAAAACCTCAATATGAATTTAAGATTGCTTCTGTATCGAGAATATAATCTCAAGGGTATTTTTATTCCCATAGATTAAATATGAGCCAAACAGTTTCATGGAGCTAGAGAATTGAGAGAATAAATATCAACAAGTATCTGTCCATTGTCAAATTCAATTATATCAAAAAGGAACATTTTTTATAATCACAATTTATTCCTTATGATTCCCTCTGTTTATTGGTGATTGGGAGATTTATAAACATTCTGAAACCATGAAGTAGATCAACTTTATTGACTCACTGGGCGTAAGGATCACAGTTCTTTTCATTTTATCTTTTGAATATACTTGAAAGTGTAAGCCTTGAAATGATACTTTCAATACAAATACTTACATTTTATACCTTAAAGAAGCCACCATCATACTTAAGAAATACACTACTAGAAATAAAGTATTTCAGTCATTGAATATATTCTAATACTTAATGTTAATGCTCCTCAAAAAAAAGAGAAGACAAAATATTCTACCAAATAACCTTAACTCAATACTTTATTTTTGTCCTAATGAGAAACAAGCCAAGTTGTAATATTTTAGATGGCATTTACTAAATTTACCTAATGTGATCAAATTATTCACCAAAATCAATGTTCGGGAGTCATGACCATCTAATATTATGTTCGTTCCCTTGCACAACTCTTACAAAACAATTTGTTTTAAAACAAACCATAGCTAAACTAAATGGGTTGCTCACACCCAGCACATAACAGCTGTCTTTTATTTGTTGCCACGATCTGTTTTCACTGTGATATTAAACCACACTTGCCTGTTATTATTCTGTGTTTAGCAACCTGTTGCTGTTAGCAATTTTTAACTGAAATTGTGGGGTTCGTGGAATTAAAGGTGTGTCAGAATGTTAATAAGCAAGGGAGGCTTAATTAATTTGTAAGCAATTGAAGGCCTTAAAGAGATTTAAGGGCTCATGTAGAAAATAGGGCCTTTGGCCTGACTTGCCTATGCCGATCAAGATGCCCCATCCACACTTGTCCCATCTGCCTGTGTTTGACCCATATCCCTCTACACATTTCCTATCCATGAATCTGTCCAAATGTCTTTTAAATGTTGTTATAATACCTGCCTTAGCTACCTCCTCTGGCAGCTCATTCCATATATCCACCAACCTCTTGTGGATAAAAAAAGTTGCACCTCAGTATCCAATTAAATCGTACCCCTCTCACCTTAAACCTCTGTTCTCTGGTTCTTCATTCCCCTACTCTGGGGAATTTACTAATTTACTGTGCAGTTGGGCCAGTGCTGTTCTGTGATGTATATTTCAGAAACACCATCAATAGCGGCACAGTGGTGCAGCTGATAGAGCTGCTGACTCATGGTGCCGGAGACCTGGGTTCAATCCTGAGCTCAGGTGCTATCCATGAGGTGTTTGCATGTTCTCCCTGTGACATGTGTGTGTTTTCTTCCAAATCCCAAATCCCTGCAGTTTGTAGGTTAATTGGCCTCTGTAAATTGCCTCCAGTGTGTAGCAAATGTATGAGAAAGTGGAATAACATTGAACTAATGTGAATAGGTGATCAATGGTCGGTGTAGATGGTTGGCTGAAGGGCCTATTTCCTTGCTGCATCCCTAAAACTAAAATTAAATTATCATCCTATCAAGGTAGCACTTGCAACACGGTCAGGTTAGGTAAGCACTTCATGGAGCAATATCAAAGTAAAGTAAAGTATCCTTTATTGTCATTCAGACTTTACAGTCTGAACGAAATTTCGTGCCTTGCAGTCATAACATAGAATAAAATAACAAAACACACAATAAACACAGATTTAACATCCACCACAGTGAGTTCACCAGGCCCTCCTCACTGTGATGGAAGGCAAAAGTCTTAAAGTCCTTGTCTCTTCCCTCCTTGCTCTCACTCTGCGTTGAGGTGATCCAGGCTTCCGATGATGTGATCCCGCCGGGTGATGGTAAGTAAGTCCCGCGGCTGAATCCGAGCTCCGCAAACGGACCGGTTCAAACTCCGCGGCCCGGGGCGGACGAAGCTGCTGCCCTCCAGTCCAGCGGATGAAGCTGTTTGATGTGGGAGCTCCGGAAAAACAAGTCACCAACCTGGGACCTGCGAACTCCCGACGTTGTCGTCCACTGGGCCGGCGGCCGAGTCCACTGGTCCTGCGGCCGAGCCTCCGAGGCTCCGAAGTCGGGTCGCCGCCGCCACCACAACCCTGAAGTCGGCCAGCCTCGCGTTGGTAAGTCCTGACTCTGCCTCCGGAGCCTCGAGGTCGGTCCCAGTTTGAGGCCGCCAGCACCGCCATTATGCCTCAGCGCAGACGGAGACGGAGATGGGGGATACGACAAGAAAAGGTCGCATCCCCCCCTGAAGGAAGAGACTAAAACATGTTTCTCTCACCCCCCCCCCACCCCACACAGACACATACACAACTAAAATAAACTGAAATAAACTAAAATAACAAGTCAAAGAAAACAAAAAAAGAAAAGACAAACGGACTGCAGGCGAGCCGCAGCTGCAAAGCGAGCCGCAACTGCAAGACAGCGCCGCCACTTCCGGAAAACAGCATTTGATAAAGATTCACATAAGGGCAAGTTCAAAAGCTAGGTCTAAGCGAGTCAAGTCGTCAACTTTATTTGTCACATACACATACAAGATGTGCAGTGAAATGTAAGTGACAATGCCTGTGGATTGTGCAAAAACTACAGAACAGAATAGAACAGAATCAGTGTTCACATGTTAGAAAATAATTTTTTACAAAAGACACAACACAACTGTAAATTGGTACAGTAAATTAGTCCCTGGTGAGATAAGAGTTTACAGTCCTAATGGCCTGTGACAAGAAACTCCGTCTCATCCTCTCTGTTTTCACAGCATGACAGCGGAGACGTTTGCCTGACCGTAGCAGCTGGAACAGTCCGTTGCTGGGGTGGTAGGGGTCCCCCATAATGGTGCTGGCTCTGGATCTGCACCTCCTGGTGTATAGGTCCAGCAGGGGGGGCGAGTGTAGTTCCCATAGTGCGTTCGGCCGAACGCACTACTCTCTACAGAGCCTTCCTGTCCTGGGAAGAGCTGTTCCCAAACCAGCTCCCAAACCATGCTCTCGAAGCATTTCATGACTCCGAGGTGAGGGTCACTGGTCGGTAGTCATTCAAGCAAGCTGGAGAGGCATTCTTTGGCACTGGAACAATGGTGAATCTATTGAAGCAGGCAGGGACCAAAGAATTGGCCAGGGAGAGGTTGAATATTGTGGTGATCACTGGAGCAAGCTGAGTAGCACAAGACTTTAGTATTCGCCCAGAGATGCCATCTGGGCCTACAGCTTTCCTTGAGTTCACACGTGTCAGAGCCCTCCTCACGTCGTGCTCGGACAACAAGAATGTGTGCACATCCCCAGCAGTGGACCTCCCTCCAGCCTCGCTAGCCAGCACGCTGGCGGTGTTGTTGTTAGCCGGTGAGCTAGGAGTGATGTTGCCCATCTCGAATCGTGCATAGAAAGAGATCAGGTCATCAGCTATGGATGTGCCGGCACTTCCAGTTGGGGGGGGGCTGCACCAACAGTTAGTTATAGTTGTAGCCCCTGCCAAAGGCGTCTGGTGTCCTGCTGCTCCATCTGCGACTCCATCCTGTCCCTGTACCTCCTTTTTGCGTCCTTCACCGCCCTTCGCAGTCGGTAGGACTCGGCCTTGTAGTCATCCATATTTCCGGATGCCAGGCCGGAGTTGTAAGCAGCGGTGCGAGCATTCAAGGCCACGCGAATGGACCTGTCCACCCAGGGTTTTTCATTAGGAAAGATGCTAACCCTTACCGTGGGGACGATGTTATCGGCTATTGTTGCAATGAAGTCCGTGACCGCTTCCGCGAACGCACTGACGTCTCTGGAACTTGCTATTCCAGTCGGCATTGCTCAGTGCATCTTGCAGCATGGCCTCTGAATGGTCAGACCACCGCTTTTACATCCCTCGTCACTGCCGCTTCCCGTACTATCCTTTGCTTTTACTCTGGCAGCAGGAAAATGGCTGAGTTTTCAGAAATGTGTTTTCAGAAACAGCCAAGGGAGACATTTCGGGGCGTTATTGCATGCAGGGGGGGAAGATAAGTTATGGCCTGGGTGATATTTACAAGATTGGAGAATTTGTGGATTGTTTATGAGGAGACAGCTGATAGTATCTGAGAGGAGAGAACTTTTAACAGTTTCTTATGTTGGAATAGGGAAGGAAAGTTTGTAGAAATACAGCCAAGAGAGCAGAAAGTGGACAAAATTGGTTTAGAGATTGGAGAGCAAGATAGAGACAATAGGGCCACAGTTGACGAAGCTTTGGAAGTAGAGTGGATATTAGGGGGTTGGATCTGGTCAGCGTAGGAGAAGAAAATGGCTGGGGCATCCGATTGAATGAGCTTCTTTCCACTGCTATTCAGTCCTTTCCAGCTTTACTGAGGGTTACATCAGCTGCAATGCAACATAGCCCATCCACAGTCTGGGCCCTACTGTAACCTGCACAGAGAAGGTCACCTACTCCTCTCCGTATCCTGAAAATGGATGCGCTTTGATTTCTACTGCGGGCGTCCTGAAGTTCCAAAATTATCAAGTAAATGCAAGCTTGCGAGAGCACCAGGGTCAGAATTGTGGGTGGTGTTGGTCATTTTATGACTCCTCATTCCTTTTTGACACTGGGGTTTTATAATCTTTTGGGGGGTGATGGGGAAGGAGGAGGGGAGCAGTGAACTTGTTACAGGTTTTTATTTCAATTTAAATAGCGCAACAGCTATACTATTGCTGGAGCTGTGCTCAAGAGTTCCACCCACATTACAATGGAGCATTAGCTACTTTCTGGATCACATCCTCTTATGAAAATTAATACATTGGATGCCTGGCATCTTAGTATTTTCATTAGCCTACATTAGTCAATGATTCTTTGTGCTGCATCATTCCAAATTGTGGAACTTTAGTTATTCCTTTTGTTGTTTAATTCCACATCAATTAGCCGTTTTAATGAAGGTGAAAACTCAGCTGTTCTTATAATTGTTCTTTGATCAGTGTTTTTCTGTGAAAGGACATAATCTTGTTCTGACCCAGACATGTGGAGTTATGCAGCTTTCTGTACAAATTCCTCCCACTGGCAGATTAATGAACAGGGCCAACAGAGTAGTGAATGTGCCTATTCACTCAAATCTCCTACTGGCATTGCTGATAAATAGTACACGTGTTCAATTGTTGATCCCTGGTCCAGTGGTAGAATACTAACTTTGCTAACTAACGGGATAGCAATATGTTGAAGAGCCAAAATAGATATATTTTTTAATGGATTTTCTCATGGGCCAGGGTGAAAATGATAAACTGTGCATTTAAGAATTGCTATACAACAATAATTTTTTATTTTTTTCCTTAAACCTTTGGTGAGGGAGGGGTGTTATGAATCAATATTTAGATCTTGCTCCTGTGACATAATGTTGTTTTAATGTTTTACAAGAAACTACAGGAGTATATTCGCCTCGCCATAGTGATGCATATAGTACATCAAGTGAAAGCCCATCTCTTCTTTCTTCTGACCCAGATAATCGACAAGGTAACCTTTTTAAAAATATATATTTTTTCAATCTGTTTTTTTTTTTTAATCTTATTAACATTGGGACAACTTTATGGTCCTGCAACTTCATCCAACTAAACCTCCTAACCTGTCCATTTGTCTTTTTACTCCTACATTATGTGACATTGTAAATAATTGCCACTTGGTGCTGACCCAGCCCATTCAAACTGTTTAAATCGTATCCCTATTCAAAATAAAACATATTTAATATTTGTCCATTCTTCCTCATCTTTGCAAAGTTTTTGACTCAAATCCATGCTCGTCCTTCCTACAACTTCATGATTGGATTACCCCATTTATGCTCTCTGCCCCACAGCATCAAACACCCATCATTGAGGAACCAAGAATAGTAACATTGAGAAAATCCAGCATGCTCAGGACTTGTGGTTCACTGGAAAACTTTATACAATACTGCATAACATTAATAAAATGTGAATTAAAATTAAAATGGTAACACAAGAGATTGCAGATGCTGGAATCTTCAGATGAAAATAAAGTGTTGGTGGAACTCAGTGGGTTAGTCGGTATGTGTGGAGGGGATTTTCATCATTTCGGGTCAGGATCCTTCTTCAATCTGGGGAAAAGGTTCCAACCCAAAACATCGTCTGTCAATTTCTCTCCGCGGATGCTGTCCGATGCGGATGTGTTCCTCCAGCGATTTCTTCTTTGCTTAAGTTGAACAGTGGTGAGCTGAAAGGGAGCGCAGCAAACATCACACACTGAGCACTTCAGCATTTCTGAATAGCAGATACTCAGAATTTTCCAGTAATGTTGCGTTCTCAGCCAACTAGAAACATTTAACATGGCACCGTCTCCTCTGATGCGCTGTATATCTCCTGTATTGTCCTGCTTTATCTGTCCAACTGTTGGTTGATATTCCTTGGTCTTGGCTTCTCTTCCTGCTCTGGCAGTGCTACATCCAATCTGCTATGAATCTACTCTTGCTCACCCCAGCTTAACATGATCTACTTGCTCACTCTCATCACTGTTATCTACCAACATGTGGTCAGCTCAACCATGTATGTATTATGATGACCCCTAATGGTACAACTGCTCCTCAGGTTCACAGTCTACTGACTACCTCATGTAATCAGGAGAAGCAAGGAACTGTGGCGGCTCCCAAGGGTCGCGCCATCATAGCTGTCGAACCCCTCGGCACGGGAGTGGTTCAGTCCGGAGGCGGTCCTTAACCAGAGGTTTTAAAGGCAGGGGTTTGGGTGCCATCTTTCTCTCGTTTGGACCTCCCTACAACCGGGAGGAACATAATTAAAGGTGCCGCTCAAAATACTTGACTCCTCTCTTCCCTTTTGAGACCCACGCACCACATTGGTGACCTCGACGCTCCATTGTCGTCATGATGGAGAAAGAAGAACGCCCTACCTCCTCACAGGCCGACCAGGCCGTGTCTCTGGACGCGGTCTCGGTAAAATTGCCCAACTTCTGGACCACCCGGCCGCAAATCTGGTTCCAGCAGGCGGAGGCCCAGTTCAACCTACGGGGCATCACGGTCGATGCCACCCGCTTCTATTACCTGGTGGGGGCCCTCGACCAGGACACGGTCGAGGAGGTCACGGACTTCCTCGCAGCCCCCCCGGCCACCGATAAATATCCCGGCCTTAAGGAGCTCCTGCTCCAGATTTATGGACTAAGTAGGATGGAGCGTGCTGCTAGGCTCCTTCATATGGAGGGCCTAGGCGACCGACGGCCATCAAGCCTCCTAAAGGAGATGGTGGCTCTCCTGGATGGGCACGCGCCGTGCCTGATGTTCGAGTATACCTACCTCCACCTGCTGCCGGCCTACATCCGTCTTCAGCTAACGGACGCCTCCTTCGCCGACATCAGGGCCCTCGGGAGGCGCGCCGACGCGCTGTGGATGGCACGCCCTGATGACGTCAACGCGCTGACCGTCAGCAGCCACAGGGTCGCGCTGAGGACGACGCGCCCTGATGACATCAACGCGCTGGCCGTCGGCAGGCGCGCCGATGACGTCACCCCGGCAGCTCCCGATTTCCTCCGGTGGGGTGGGGGAGCTGTGGAAGGAGTGACAGCTCCAGCCCGACGGTCCGTAAGATCGCCCTCCACGGCCGTGAGGGGTACTGCACCTGCAGTCCAGCGCCAGCAAGCTGCAGGCACCACCAACAGGAGCCGGCAAGCTCCAAGTACCACCAACATGAGGCGCTGGTGCTACTTCCATCAGCGCTGGGGTGCTGCAGCACGGCAATGCCGCCAGCCGCGCACATTCCCGGGAAATGCCTGGGCCGGCTGCCAATAGTTCCCGCAGCGGCCGGCCAAATTCACCGCCTCTTCGCCTGGGATCGGCGCTCCGGGACCCGCTTCCTTGTTGATACTGGAGCGGAGCTCAGCGTCCTGCCCCCTTCGCTGGCCGACATTCGTTCCGGTAAGCGGGGGCCCGTCCTCACCGCGGTGAATGACAGCCCCATCCACACGTATGGAGTGCGCATGGTTCCAATCATGTTCGGCTCCTGCCATTTCTCGTGGCGGTTCACCATAGCTGATGTCTCCCAGCCATTGCTCCGATACGATGGAGCCGATCACGTTGCGTTTGGATCAGCCGGTGGGACGGCCCCTGTCGTCCGTGGACTCCCGCTTTGCACGGATCTTGGCCGCGTTCCCGGACATCCTGACCCCACAGTTTCGGTCATCGACCCCCAGTCACGGAGTGGTACATTTTATCCTGACTACCGGCCCACCTCTCCACGCACGAGCACGCCGACTGCCGCCAGATAAACTGCGTCTGGCATGGCAGGAATTCCGCACGATGGTGGCCTTGGGGATCGTCCGCCATTCAAGCAGCCCATGGGCGTCCCCACCCCACTAAGGCAAGCGGGGGCTGTTGACCTTGCGGTGATTACCGACGGCTGAACGCCGCAACAACAGCGGATCGATACCCCATACCCCACATCCAAGACTTCACCGCCCATTTGGCTGGGACCACAATATTTTCAAAAGTGGATTTGGTACGGGGTTATAACCAGATCCCGGTCCACCCGGATGATGCACCCAAGACGGCGATCATCACACCATTCGGACTTTATGAGTTCACGAGGATGCCGTTCGGCCTCAAGAACGCTGCGCAGGCTTTTCAACGCCTAATGGACGGGGTTTGTCGCGACCTCGATTTCGTATTTGTTTACCTGGATGACATCCTGGTGGCCAGCCGCTCGCAGCAGGAGCACTGCGCCCACCTTCGGCAGCTCTGTCAGCGGCTCAGCGAGCATGGTTTGGCCATCAACCTCGACAAGTGCCGTTTTGGGGTAACCGAGATTGACTTCCTCGGCCACTGCGTGACTGCGCAAGGCGCGGTTCCCCTGCCTGACAGGGTCGACGCCATCCGTCGGTTTCCCCGCCCACGCACGGTGCGCGGCCTGCAGGAGTTTGTCGGCATGGTGGCGTTTTACCATCGTTTCGTGCCATCCGCGGCCCACATCATGCGGCCTTTGTATCAACTCCTGGCGGGTGGGCAGAACAAGAACGTTGAATGGACCCACGAGGCAGTGGCAGCATTTGGCGGCGCGAAGGAGGCCCTTGCTCGGGCCGTACTGCTGGTGCACCCGTGGGAAGATGCCCGACTGCTTTCACGGTGGACGCCTCGGAGTCGGCGGTGGGTGCCGTGCTGGAGCAACTACCGGGCGGAGGTTGGCAGCCCCTGGCCTTCTTCAGCCGGCACCTCAACCGCGCGCAGACGAAATACAGCGCGTTCGACCGCGAGCTCCTGGCTCTGTACCTGGCAGTGCGCCACTTCCGCTACTTCCTGGAGGGCCGCCCGTTCACCGCCTACACGGACCACAAGCCGTTCACTTTCGCCCTGGCAAAGGTTTCCGACCCCTGGTCCGCACGACAGCAGCGGCATTTGGCCTACATTTCGGAGTATACTACTTCTATCCGCTATGTCAAGGGGAAGGAGAACCGGGTGGCCGACGCATTGTCCCGCCCCGCTATCAACGCAGTTTTCGAGGTGGCGCCCGGAATTGACTATTCTGCTCTGGCTGAGGCACAGCTCACGGACGATGAGATGCCCGCCTACCGGACTGCCATCTCCGGCCTCCGCCTTGAGGATGTCCCTCTCGGTCCTGGAGGAGCGACGATCCTGTGCGATGTTTCGTCCGGTCAGCCGCGCCCCATCGTCCCTGGCGCTGGAGGGTGTTCGAAGTCATCCACGGACTGTCTCACCCATCAATCGGGGGCGACAACGGCACTAGTGGCCGCTCGTTTCATGTGGCACGGTCTGCGCAAACAGGTTGGCAATTGGGCTCGCACCTGCATTCCGTGCCAGATGGCGAAAATCCAGCTCCATGTCCGTGCGCCTCTCCAGGAGTTTGGTCTACCTCACCGGCGATTCGACCATCTCCACGTGGACATTGTGGGGCCTCTCCCGCCGTCCCGGGGCATCACCCACCTTCTCACAATGGTGGACCGCTTCACGCGGTGGCTGGAGGCAATTCCGTTGGCCGATACTTCAACGGCTACATGCGCTCGTGCGTTGTCCGCGCACTGGATTGCTCGCTTCGGGGTGCCGGCTCACATCTCCTCAGATCGGGGGCCACAGTTCACCTCCGAGCTGTGGTCAGCCATGGCTCGCTTGCTGGGGGTGCGGCTACACCACACCACGGCTTACCACCCGCAAGCTAACGGTCTGGTGGAGAGGTTCCACCGGCAGCTGAAGGCAGCACTGAAGGCACGATTCTCCAGCCCGGACTGGATGGACGATTTGCCGTGGGTCATGCTGGGCATTCGGACTGCTCCTAAAGAGGACTTGGCCTCCTCATCGGCAGAGCTCGTGTACGGGTCGCCACTCACGGTGCCCAGGGAATTCGTGCCGTCGGCGCCGGGGCAGCAGGGAACGCCCTCATCCACCCTAAAGCGCCTTCGCGAGCAAGTTGGCAGGCTCCCACCCGTCCCGACGTCCCGCCATGGGACATTTCGCCCGCATGTGCCATCAGCCCTCAGGGACTGCCCTTACGTCTTCCTGCGCCGTGATGCCCACCGGACGCCACTCCAGAGGCCGTACAAGGGCCCGTTCCGGGTGCTGGAACACGGGCAGACGACTTTTGTGCTGGACATGGGGGGCCGGCCGGAGGCCATGTCGATCGACCGGTTGAAGCCGGCGCACCTGGACATTGACCAGCCGGTGCTGGTTGCCCAACCGCGGCCTCGAGGGCGCCCCCCCTTCACGGCTCCCTCCGCCTGTCACTGCACCTGTCCTCCCGCCGGTCCCTCGACCATTCCCTCGACCTGTCCCTCCACCTATGCCTCCGCAAGCCCCACGAGCGGGTGACTTCCGCACGCGGGCCGGCCGGGTCGTGCGCCCGCCGGTGCGTTTCGTGCCTCGGGTTCTGGGGGGGGGGGGTCCTGTGGCGGCTCCCAAGGGTCGCGCCATCATAGCTGTCGAACCCCTCGGCACGGGAGTGATTCAGTCCGGAGGCGGCCCTTAACCAGAGGGTTTAAAGGCAGGGGTTTGGGTGCCATCTTTCTCTCGTTTGGACCTACCTACAACCGGGAGGAACATAATTAAAGGTGCTGCTCAAAATACTTGACTCCTCACTTCCTTTTTGAGACCCACGCACCACGTGTAGATGCTGGTTTACAAAAAAAGATAAAGTGCTGGAGTAACTCAGTTCAGTTCTAAGTTCCAGTTCTTCCTTGAAGAGAGACCCAATTGGTTCCCCTCTACCAACTCTCTCCTGCTGGAACTTGTCCTTACCCTCAACAACTTCTCTTTTGACTCTTAGGATGAAGTGTCCCAATCCGAGATGTCACCTATCCATGTTTTCCTGTGATGCTGACTGACCTGCTGAGTTACGCCAGCACTTTTGTGTCTTTTCTTTCCTCATGTAATTAGATCGCTTGTCAATATCCTTCAACATCCATGACTGTTGTTTTAGTTTGAACCAGGATGATTGGAGTCTCTATGATTGACGTCCCTCAAACTTGACTTTCACACTTAAATACTCTTTATTTCAAAGATCACCAGCTCATGTGCCAACCGCAGCTCAGTGGACACGGATAGACTCATCAAAGCTGTTGTCATGTCCATTCTTGACTATCTCAAAAAAAATGTTGGCCTCACCACTGGGTCCTCACAACTGTGCTGCCTGAAATCACGGTGTGTGCAGATCAGTTTGGTCAGTCCCCCACCCACATATGACCCAGGTCAATACGGTTGGGAACCCCAGGATGGCAATCTGTATTCTATAAAATTTAATGAGAATGTGAAATAAACTAAACTAAGGGCTTACCTGGATCGGCGACTGTGCATTTATGGGTTGTGCAAAATAATTACACTGTGTTGTGGATACGTGACAATAAAGAACCATTGATTGTAAGTAAATTCTGCAAATTATCAAATTATACAACTAAAATCTCAAATAGTACTCCTTGATACCGGGGGAAGCTTCATTGGTATATCTCATATTAAATCACTGACAATTTCCAATCGACATTGTGCAGAAAATTAGCAAGTGAGTATCTCAGTAATTTAACTGTGCATGTTGCCAAGTGTAGTCAAAAGTACCATTGTGTCTGCAAGTCTGAAGACATAGTTTCACTTACACATTAATATCCTCAGCCAAAATATGAAATTCTATTCTTACCTGCTGGAAAAATAGAGTTCTGCATTGTCTAATCATACACACATTCAGCTCTTGCTGCTGTTGAATGCATGATTTTAACAATTAAACACCGGGCACAGAAACACCCACGTCAACCTTTCCATAACGTCCTGAACTACTGTATACCTCATTGATGACCCTTGGACTATTAAGACATTTATCTTGCCCTAAACGTTATTCTCTTATCATGTATTAGTACTCAATGAATGGCTCGATTGTAATCATGTATTGTCTTTCTGCTGAATGATAGCACACAACAAAAGCTTTTCACTATACACGTGACAATAAACTAAACTGAAATAAATGAATCTTTAAATTACTTCTTATAATCTATAACAAATAGTCTGCTGGAGTAATTCAGTGGGTTAACCAACATATTTAGTGTTGGGGGGTTGGGTGGGGTGGGAATCATTGACATTTAACTTCAAACCTTAGGCGACTGATGCAGCGATTCAACCCAAAATGTCCACATTTCCTTTACATCCACAGATGCTGCTCAGCCTGCTGAGTTCCTACAGCATATCAGTGTTGCTCCAGATTTCCAGCATCTTTACTTTCTTGTGTCGCTCTCATAGTTTCGTGTTTGACCAATCTTTTGGCTACTTAGTATTAATACAATTCGATCTATCCTGGTGTTTGATAATGTTACTGTTGAAATGCATGGGATTTTGTAGAGTGTATTAATGGCACTATATATAAATACAAGGTTTATTTGTGTGGAGCAATTGAAAATTAATTATATATTTATGAATATTTATCCTGGATAATCTGTAGTTGACTTTCTTTTCTTCCCGATAGTCCGCAGGAATGAAGATATTCGAAGGTACAGTTCTCATGGTGGTCTAGGTGTGGAGGATGAGTACATGATAGATGGTTATATTCCACATAGGAGTTCCAGGTATCCCTTTATTGCATTTTTATTATTCATAAAATGGAAGCAGAAATTTACTTAGAAATTTACTTAGAACTTCTGTTCTAAACATGATGCCAAGATAAACTAATTGCATATGCCTGCACATGATCCATGCCCCAACATTCTCTGCACATCTATGTGAATCCATAATTGGATGAAAGAATTTCCTGTCATACATATTCCAATGTCTGTTTTTTTCTTTTAAATACAGGTAAGGTACATTTCTTACCATATATTCAATGGATGTTATCCCTTCTTACAATTCATTATTCCATCTCTCAGCAAACACACACACACACACACACACACACACACACACACACACACACACACACACACACACACACACACACACACACACACACACACACACGTACATGAATTATTTATCAATACAGAGTTTGTTTTCGTCAGTCTATGGGTGTCTAGCTTTTGTTGAATGATAATAATAATAATAATACATTTTATTTATGGGCGCCTTTCAAGAGTCTCAAGGACACCTTACAAAAATTTAGCAGGTAGAGGAAAAACATGTAAGGGGAATGAAATAAATAGTAGAGACATGACTAGTACACAAAGTAAAGACAGAATACAATTCAAAACACAATATGAGGCAATTAATGCACAGATGAAAAGGGAGGGGGACGTGGGGCTAAGGATAGGCAGAGGTGAAGAGATGGGTCTTGAGGCGGGACTGGAAGATGGTGAGGGACACGGAATTGCGGATCAGTTGGGGGAGGGAGTTCCAGAGCCTGGGAGCTGCCCTGGAGAAGGCTCTGTCCCCAAAACTGCGGAGGTTGGACTTGTGGATGGAGAGGATGATGATTGATGATGATTGCTTGCAGTGCATGCACTGCAAGTTGTAAATCTTAGCTTTGCATTTAATTTTTGCGCATACAGATTGTCTTAAATGTAGAAAACAATAATAAATGAGAAACATAATATATCAGTTTGGGCTGCAGTATCTAGAATTGTTGTTTAAAATACAATCAATATCTGTAACAATGACTAGCTATAATTGGAATGTTACTGTGTAACCAGTCTGACAACCAAATGGTAACATTCCCGTATGGCCTTTTCATCTCAAATTTATTTTGCTACCACAAAGCAAACCATCAGGTTATTCCAGGAGCAGATTCCTTTCTGTACATAGAGGCATCATATAGTACAAAAAATAATTCCAGTTAACCACTATTTCAAATGTTGTTCAACATCGAATAGTGAAAACTGTTTAATGATGGATGCCTTTGGTAAACTTCAACTGCATCAAAGATTTACAGACATTAGACTGATTCGTTAGAGTGTAAATCATTAATGCAGTAAGCGCTCATCCACTTTAAGTAACTTTAAAAGTATTGTATTCCTGTAGATTTGAAAAATATGAAAGTAAGAGCTGGAGTATCTGCATATTGAGAAAATCATGTATTATATCTGCCCAAAAATATGACTACAGTCAATACCCTCTAACAGTTGGTGACCTGATGCTTGGATATAGCTGTTGTATTTGCATTATGTAGATAGATGCTTGTTAATTATACTGCCTGGAGTACAAATGGGTACTGCATCAATATCCAACTATCATAGAGACTGAAAATTGTATGTTTTCAAAATGCATTCATCACATTATTGATTTAAGAAAAGTGGAATGTCATTGTAAAATGTTTTCCAAGCTAATTATAATCCTACTTAATAGAACAGACTTTTTGTTAAATTATTCAAAAGAAGGAAGGCTGGTCTAGGAATAACTTGAAAACTAATATTAAATTATTTTATAAAAATAAGGGTGAGAAACTAATATTGTGACATAGCTATAATCATTACTGCATGAGATATGGCAATTGACCTGAAGTTAATGCTTACAGCTATGTCTTATAAAAAGCCACCATAGTTATTTGTATCATCATTGGACTTATTCTAGAGAATCGTATCTATTGTTACTGCACTGCATCTCATAAGGATCCCAACATTTTTCTTGTACTTTGCTGTTCGGATCACCAAGTCTTTAAAAATAACTAAATGTGAAATGACATTAGCTCCTATGCCACTTAAAATATACTTTTAATAAGTGACTTTATATGTGTGGTACAATGCATACCCTTGAATTGGTTAAATACCCAAAGTTTATGTTAATTTCCAGGAATTTATTTAGTATTTATTTTTTGGTTTTGCTATTAGTCTTTTCATAATATACTTTAAAAACTGTGAATTCTGACTGTATGACGAACCAATATTTCTGCTATTAATTTTTTGTCCTTTTTTCCACTTATTTTTCCAAACATAAATGAGGTATAATGATGTGAGCTAGATTTCCCTGGAATTGGCATAATTGCAATTGCTATTAATTATAGAGTAAATACATTTAAAAGCTTTGGGAATTCTTGGAAACTGCTTGTGTTATTTCCTATCAATTTACTAGCATTAATAGTAACTTGACAAAAATCACATTTTAGAACTTACTCGGCATTTGTTTTTACATAAAAAATACTAAGTTAAACTCTTATTGAACCATCTAATTATTGAATCATCTAAACCACATGAGTATTAGAAATTTCCATATGGAATGTTAGGCCACAACTAGTTGTGACCAGTTGACCCGAGGAACAATGGAGGGAGAGGAAAAAGCAGAGTCATCCTATGTTGTTACTCATACATGAATTAATTATGAGGCTGCATTGATAACTTAGAAACCAATGATAAAAACAAAGCCAAAAAAAGAGCAAAGAGAGGAGAAGAAAAATAAATCTTTATTTTCAATTGGTAGTAAACTCAATAACACAAAATTTACGAGGTTTTCTGGCAGAAAATTGCTGGCATTTAGTCATAGAATGATACAATGTGGAAACAGGCCCTTCGGCCGAACTTGCCCACACCGGCCAACATGTCCCAGCTACAACAGTCCCACCTGTCAGCATTCGGTCCATATCCCTCCAAACCTCTCCTACCCATGTACTTGTCTAATTGTTCCTTAAACAGTTTCTCAGTTTTAAACTGTTCTCCATGTCTCGGCACTCTTGTACATATGCAAGTCTCAAACTCAGGGGCTGAGCTTCACTGGCCAGATCAGAGCTACGCCTGAGATCAGAGCTTCACTGTCCAGATCAGAGCTACGCCTGAGATCAGAGCTTCACTGGCCAGATCAGAGCTTCACTGACCAGATCAGAGCTTCACTGGCCAGATCAGAACTACACCTGAGATCAGAGCTTCACTGACCAGATCAGAGCTTCACTGACCAGATCAGAGCTTCACTGACCAGATCAGAGCTTCACTGGCCAGATCAGAGCTACGCCTGAGATCAGAGCTTCACTGGCCAGATCAGAGCTTCACTGACCAGATCAGAGCTTCACTGGCCAGATCAGAACTACGCCTGAGATCAGAGCTTCACTGACCAGATTAGAACTACGCCTGAGATCAGAGCTTCACTGACCAGATCAGAGCTTCACTGACCAGATCAGAACTACACCTGAGAGTCCAGCAGCAGAGCAGATGCTTGCTCGCATTCCCTGGAAAGCATTTACCTGGAAAAATCTCCTCTCAGATCCTGAACCAACATAGAGCTAGTGCAGGATTTGTGAGCCCATTCAATTGAAAGTGCATTGTCTAACTATGCAGAAGAAAAGAATAGATGTAATTATTTTATTTGTGTTTGCTTTAATCTTCTTAATTATTTAAATGAATTTAAGTGATTTAACTTTTAATTATTTTTAAATAAACCTGAATGTCGACACTCCACAGTCTGTATGATGTACCAGGGGATGAGGACATCATAAGTCATGAGTTAATGCTAAAACGTCAGGAGGAAGAACTAAAGCAGCTTCAAAGCAAATTAACTCGAAAGCAGTTCCAGTCAGGAGTTCAACAAGCTGACATAGTCAAAGCATCCATGTTGGACATTAGTAGAGATATGGCACAGCAAACAACCCGGACACAAAGAAAATTCAAGGTACGAGCATTATTTTAACAAAGCAACTTTTTATTGCATGTTGACTTGTATCTGTGATTTCTTTCAACATAGTTTAATGCAGGTAGGGGTTGATTGAGGATCATTAAAATTTTGGAATTTAGATTTGAATATTTTGCAGCCTTTGAATTAGGGGAAGCAAAGTGGCGCAGCGTTAGAGTTGCTGCCTCAAAGCAAAGAGACCAGGGTTCAATCCCGACTACGGGTGCTATCTGTACGGAGTTTGTACGTTCTCCCTGCAACCACATGGGTTTTCTCCAGTTACTCCGGTTTCTTCCCACATTCCAAAGATGTGTGGGTTTTGTAGGTTAGATGGCTTCTGTAAAATGTCCCTAGTGTGTAGGATAGAACTAGTGTATGGATGCTTGCTGATCAGCGTGGGCTCGGTGGGCCGAAGGGGCAGTTTCCATGCTGTATCTATAAACTAATCTAAAACTAAACTAAACTATGTTTGGACCCTTCATGTCCAGCTATTCATTTTATGAATTTAATTCCAAAAGTGGAGTTTTTCTGTGATGTTAACAATCCAATTTGGAGGCTCTCACCGTTAGTTGGTATAAAGAATGCATAGATTGACCTGAAGTAGTGGAGGTCAATGGTTGGGTAATTTTTTTCTTTTGATATATATCTTCAAATTCATATTGTATCTAACCTGACATATTGAATAAGTAATAGAAATGGTTGAAAAATGTGCTGTTGCTCAAAGGTGTCTATTATTTCAGGATATGGGTGATGTAATCAAGATAACATTTCGTGCCCACAGTGACTGTTTTGTTTTACAAATGCTTGTAGCATTATATAAAATAATTAAAAGCAATCACATCAGTCAGCTTTTATTGCAGTTCGGGTTGGTTTACAAGTCCTTTGTTTCTATGGCCAGCCCCAGATGTTTTTACAGCTAGTTACGCAAGAATTTCGAATCTGATTTTAAAGGCTTGTGGCTCCATATTTGTCGGCTGTTATCCTACAAAAATGTAGTATAATTAATGTTGACATATTTTGGACTCTAAATGGAAGGGGAAGTAAATTTCCTCTGCTGGTTTGGTCAACCACAAGTAGTTGAATGATGATTTAAATTTGGGATCAACACATTGAGTTAGTTCATATTAATCATTGTGCTTGGCAGGTTATTGATCGGACACCCATTCACTGTGTGTATTCCATTTATTTTGGAAATTTTTGGCATAACTATTCATGCTGAGGTTTGATGTGCAAATCGTTTAATTGAAATAAAACAATAAAGGCTGGAAATACCCAGCAGATCAGGCTGCATCAGGGAAGCGAAGCAGTTTACATTAGATATTTCCAACATTTTCTATTTCTTAATTTATACTTCCAACTATTGTAGTTTTTTAAAATTTTCAAAGCATGTGAAGAATTGTTCTACATAACTGGAAAGGCATAATTTGCCAATGAAACTGTAACTAGGTTAACTATTTATTTTAAAAGAATCACTAGAGGATTAAATTCCTCCCTGCTCCCTCCCTCATTCCAGTTTATCCGTATATACCGTTATTGACTTGCACTTGACTTGAATTGAAACTTACTTATTTCTCCCCCTCAGAATTTCTTTGGGCCTGAGTTTGTTAAAATGATGAGTGAGCCTTCGGTCGCTCTGGATCTTCCCACATCCATTCTGGTAAGTTAGTGGGAAGGAAGTTCTTGTCAACAAGCCGATCGTGCACTCCATGGTCCTTGGTAAACATTGAATGTAAATTTGGACGACTTGCAATCCTTTCAACAGGAACACGCAGAAACTGCATGTTGTATTCTCAGATGAGATTTCTTGGCTCGGTCACAAAAAGCCCCTTCCATGAAATAAGAAGAATCCTGTCTCCTGTCTCCCAAATTAGCTGGAATTGTCAAGAACCTATCAAGAGGCTGGAGAGAGTACAGAAAGATTTACGAGGATGTTGCCAGGACTGAGCTATTGGGGAGAGGTTGAGTAACATATAACATATATAACAATTACAGCACGGAAACAGGCCATCTCGGCCCTACAAGTCCGAGTAGGCTGGGACTTTATTCCTTGGGATGCAGGTGGATGAGGGGTGATCTTATAGGGGTGTGTAAAATCATGAAAGGAATAGATCGGGTAGATGCACAGAGTCTCTTGCCCAGAGTAGGTGAATCGAGGACCAGAGGACGTAGGTTTAAGGTGAAGGGGAAAAGATTTAATAGGAATATGAGAGTTAACTTTTTCACACAAAGGGTGGTGGGTGTATGGAGCAAGCTGCCAGAGGAGGTAGTTGAGGCAGGGACTATCCCAACATTTAAGAAACAGTTAGACAGGTGCATGGATAGGACAGGTTTGGAGGGATATGGACCAAACGTAGGCAGGTAGGACTTGTGTAGCTGGGATATGTTGGCCGGTGTGGACAAGTTGGGCCGAAGGGCCTGGTTCCAAGCCTGTATCACTCTATGACTCTATAACTTGATATCACACATGTGTTTTAGTGCACATTTTAAACTCAAAGTAAACTTAAGTACATTTAAACATATTTAAACATATACTTAAAAAGAAATTTAATCAACAAACATTGAGAGGAATTTTGAAAATCGTCATGGAATTTTGAAAATCTCATGAAGATTTAAAGTAGTATTTTAAAATAAATGCTCCCTTCAAAAGACTTCTTAAATTACACTTACAGTCTCATAGACTTTCTTCTTCCTTGTAAATTGATGGGAGAATACTATTTGCACTTCCATGGACCTAGCACAGAATTTCTCTGGCATATTATAATGTAATGCATTTAGCCCTATATACTGTACATGCAGTTAGCCCAAGTGGCTTATCCCATATAATTGGAGGTGGAGTGTTTCAGTATCATGGCAGTAGTTCAGTTTAGTTTAGTGTATTGTCAGGTGTACCGAGGTACAATGGAAAGCGTTTGTAGCGTGCTAACCAGTCAGTTATAGATTATGTATTATGGATACATGGAGATCATCTCAGTGCTGATTATATGAAAAAAACACTATGCTGCATTTGTTTTCTTTATTGGCAAACTATAAAGATTACACCATTCTCCCTTTATGTTTTTATTTTTTAATTTGAAAGGAATAATCCTTAGATTTAAAGTGAACTGTCAACTGTTATGATATCTAGAAGAGAAAAAAAACAGGCATTGGAAGAAGAAATTGATTGAAATTTGACACAAAGTACTGGAGTAACTCAGTGGATCAGATCAAAGAAAAGACAAAGTGCATGAGTAATGCCACCTGAGTTACTCCAGCACTTTGTTTTTCTTTAGAAACCAGCATCTGCAGTTGCAACCACGCGTCTACATCTGATTGAAATTTGATTAGGATTAAATCTGTCTAAATTTGGGAGCCCAGAGTACTGAAAAATGATGTCCATCAGCCAACATGTTCCACCATTCTGCCATTTAAGTGGCAAGCAGGAAAATTGCCAATAAAAATAAGAAATCCAACCAGGTTCAATGTCTACTCCCAGTCAGCATTAAATTGATGGTCAATGATATATTGACATTGCTCATAAGTGGAAACATAATTGCACATTAACTTGCTTATTGCAGGATGGTTTGACTTCTGCCAGAGCTACCCACTTACAGGTCTGATTTTGTCCTTTGCTGTTTTATTTTGTCCTTTTGCAAGAATGAAATTTAAATATATATATTTTAATGGAGATGAGGAAACACTTTTTTCACACAGTGAGTTGTGAGTCTATGGAATTCTCTGCCTCAAAGGGTGGTAGAGGCCGGTTCTCTGGATACTTTCAAGACAGAGCTAGATAGAGATCTTAAAGATAGCGGAGTCAGGGGATATGGGGAGAAGGAAGGAACGGGGTACTGATTGTGGATGATCAGCCATGATCACATTGAATGGTGGTGCTGGCTCGAAGGGCCGAATGGCCTACTCCTGCACCTGTTGTATGTTGTCTATTGTCTATATTTGAACAGATTGATTTGGGAGGATTGGGATTGTTCACATGTAAATGTTTGCACGCAGCTATAGAAGTAATTTGTTTGTACTGTATGTGCATGTGTTGGCATCTGTCCTTCTGCAAGAGATGATGGTGATAGGCATTCATGCTGCCTTTTTAATACCTGGTTGACTACATTTAAACAATGTCATGGATGTTAAATATTTATGTAATTATGTAAAAAAGCAATCAAATTCTGAAAATATTCAGAACTTGAATTTGGGCAAATGGACAGGGTGGTACAGTGGCACAGCAGTAGAGTTGCTACCTCAGCACCTCCTCACCAGGTACGATTCTGACTATGGGTGCTGTCTGTGCAGAGTTTGTACATTATCCCTGCATGGATTTTTCTCCAGGAAGTCCGGTTTCCACTCACATTCCAAAAACGTGCAGGTTTGTAGGTTAATTGGCTTTGGTAAATTGCCCCTTGTGTGTAGGAGGCAAAACTGGAATAACATAGAATTGTGTATGGGTGATCGATGAGCGGCGTGGACTCGGTGGGCCAAAGGGTCGATTTCCACGCTGTATCTCCAAACTAAAAAAACTAAAGTAATAATCATTTGATATTCTCGCTTTCTTGTACAATTTGTTACTTTAAAACAAAACTAATTTTGCTAATTTTGTTTGATTACAGGCTAAGAATGGAAAAGGCGAGGACATTCGACGCAAAGTGAATATCATATTACTAAATGGACAATGTCTGGAATTGACCTGTGACGCCAAGACAACATGCAAGGATGTATTTGATATGGTGGTTGCTCATGTTGGTCTGGTGGAACATCATTTCTTTTCCTTGGCATATTTGAAAGGTGCATGTGTAGATGTTAAAGGTTGTAGGGGAATAATCCATCCTCAATCACATGCAGTACATAGGTGTCATTATGTTCCATTCTGCTTCCAAGATTTTTCACCAGATATTTAAGTAGAGGACAATGCAGAAATGTTTTGAGCGCAAGCAAGTGAAAACAGCTGAGGTTTGAATATTGTGATACTAGTTCTTTGGATGACTATGTTAGAGTCATGGAGTTGTACAACACTGGAATAGGCCCTTCAGTCCACAATGTCTATGCTGACCAATTTGCCTAACTGAATTAGTCCCCTTTACCTGCATTTTGCCCACATTCCTCTAAACATTTTCTATCTGTGTACACATTCAAATGTCTTTTATATGTTACAACTGTACTCATCTCTACAGCTATCTCTGGCAACTGGTCCACCCACCCACCACCCTTGATGTGAAAAAACGTAGTCATCAGATCCCTTTTAAATCTTTCCTCTCTCACCTTAAATCAATGCTAAACATTGCCTCTTTTTTATTTGCTGTTAAGCCTCACAGTAACAAATATTTGTATCTTTTCTGCATCAATGGGATATTGACAGAATGTTTAACTTTTATTTTTAACTGTCTTGAAATCGATAGCCACTTCTGATGAAAATTCAGTTCTCTGGCTTAGTTTTTAAATAGCATTTTTAAATATCACACTTAAATTGGCAGTAATTATAACATCACACAATAGCCTTTCTATCCAGAAATCATGAGCTAGAAATCAGATTTTTTAAATGGTGGCATCTGTGCTATTGAGGGTTGGTTAAACCCAGTCGAGCAATATTGCGTGCATTTCTGGATGTCTTAGTGTTCTATTCATTTTCCAGTTGAAATTGTGTTCTAATAGTTTTCTCCAGCAGAAAGTTCTTCAAAAGACACCAATAGCAGTGTAACATACATAAGATTCATTACATGTGTGATTTCAATCTTGTTGAAAAACAGCTTTGTTTTCTTAATTCACAAATCAACATTTATTAATCAAATTGCCCTGAAACCATGCTATTTAAAGGGCCACTTTCAGCTAAGTGCATTGTTTGGTCACATTGAGATATGTCACCTTTTACTTCAAATGCAACCTCACATCTGTGCATTAATTGCTATATTCCATGGAGGTCGGGGTTGCGGTCACTTTCGGCTTCCCACTATCATTCCAGGCAACTTGTGATTGTTCCCATCTGCTGCTCACCACTTCATTAAGGAGGTCCCCAACTCCACACTAGGCTTCACCCACTTTCTTATTCTGCCCACAGGAGGACAGCGAGTAGACATGGGGATTTAATTGTACAGTTCCTCAGATGGCAGGGAATAAACAAACAAATATCCTTGCCAAGATCACTCAGACAACTTCCTTTCAGGTGTGCTGGTCTGTATGTAGATCTGGAGGGTCATAGCGGCCATCTTATACAAAGATCATGTTTCCAATCAGTTTGAGTTTCCCTCACCTCTTGGGAGCAATCTCTCCTTCCCTCTCATCAGTCCCGCTTCTGTTAACTTGGTATTAACATTTCCCAGAAGCTGGAAGAGTGTTGCCTGTATTGTAATATGTCCCTTTAAGAGCTGTTTCCAAAATCAGTTTCAGCACAATGTTACGACTGGGAAAGTTGATGATATCGGTCTGTAAACCACATGAATTAAGTCTAGCTGTCTATGTGACTCACAAAACAATGCTTTTACCTGTCTAACTATTTCTTAAATGTTAGAATAGTCCCTGCTTCATCTACCTCCCCTGGCAGCTTGTTCCATACACGCATCACCCTTTGTGTGAAAAATATACCCCTCAGATTCATATTAAATCTTTTCCCCCACTTTAAACTCATGTCGTCTGGTCCTCGATTCACCTATTCTGGGCAAGAGACTCTGTGCATCTACCCGATCTATTCCTCTCATGATTTTATGCATGTCGATGGATCTGGAGTGGCATAAAAAAACAGATTGGGTTAAGGGTGGCTAATTTCCTTTTCTGATAGAACCGGATGAGTTTTTATAACATAGAGAAACAGGGAACTGCAGTTGCTAGTTTTCCAAAGAAAGATATAACGTGCTGGAGTAACTCACTGGGTCAGGCAGCATCTCTGCACAACATGGATAAGTAACGCTTCGGGTTGGGAATCTAGAATCAGTCTGAAGAGGGTCTCGACCTGAAATGCCACCTATCCACATTCTCCAGAGATGCTGCTTGACCCACTGAGTTACTCTGGCACTTTGCGAGTTTTTATAACCGTCTGGCAGTCCCATGGTCACCATTGCTTAGCTTTGTTTAAAATAAACTAAATTTTCTCACTTATTTACTTACTTGAATTCCCCAGATGCCATGATGTGAAGCAAACTTTTGTCCTTTGATCAGTGGTCCAGAAATTTGGCTGCTCGCCCAGTAACTTAACCACCACATTACCTTAACCTTGATGAAATGTCAATGCAATGAAAGTGTGTTGAAACATGCTGAATGGTTAATTTTAAATGTATTGAAAACTGTATGATAGAACACTTTCTAACTGTTGAAAAAAGGCAATAACACATTTAAAAAGACATTTGGACAGGTTAATAGATAGGAAGGGTTTAAAGGCATAGACATAAAATGCCAGGCAAATGGTACTAGCATATATGGGCATGTTGATCAGCATGGATGAGATGGTCTGAGGGGCTTGTTTCTATGCTGTATGACTGATTCTATCATAAATTAATTTGGTAGATTTTACCATATTCTGTTGAGATTACCTTATGTAGTTTCATCAGGACAGGTATTCGTTTATTAAGAATACAATATAAAATGCATAAAACAACTTTAAATATACAAACTAAATATTTTTTCATTGTTTTGTAGAGAATGAATTCTTTTTTGTTGATCTTGACTCTAAATTGTCCAAAATGGCACCAGAAGGATGGAAAGATGTGAAGAAAAGGAACAGAATTGCAATAAATTTCAACCTTTTCCTCCGAATAAAATTCTTTGTCGATGATATGGACCTAATCCAGTAAGTACTTACCATTCACCGTGGGAAAACTAGACTGTAACATAAGGAAACCTTTCAGATTGACCAAATTAAGAACGCAAATATAAGAGATCTGTGGAATTCTCTGCCTCAGAGGGCGGTGGAGGCAGGTTTCGCTGGATGCTTTCAAGAGAGATCTAGATAGGGCTCTTAAAAATAGTGGAGTCAGGGGATATGGGGAGAAGGCAGGAACGGGGAACTGATTGGGGATGATCAGTCATGATCACATTGAATGGCGGTGCTGGCTCGAAGGGCCGAATGGCCTACTCCTGCACCTATTGTCTATTGTCTATTGAGAAATGAGCAACACATTTGTGAGGGAAATTGTAGGAAACAAATTTAGCGCAATTGGTCAATAAACCAAAAACAATCGGGGTGGAATAAGTCGCCACCAGCTATTATCTGGAAATGTGTAGTGCAGTTAATATTAAAAATAACTCTCAAAAAGCAATAGCACAGGAACCATTCAGTTTACCATAAAAGTTATTCCATGCTCGCCATAATTAGTTACTTTCAGAACTGGTTGGATTTATAATCATCCTCAATTCTACCTGATATTGGCATTGGTTTATGACAGTCTCATGTACTGAGTGAGATGCAGTGAAATGCTTCTGTGTGTATTCCAGGCAAATCATACCATATATGATTACACACATACCTCCCTCTAACTCCCAGCCTCGCCTCAATTAAAGTTATCTACAATCTTTACTAATTGGTATTTGTTTTTTATGAAGAAATATAAACCTTTGCATTTTTGACATTGTGATTTTTTTTTAACACTGTATTTTGACTATAGGTCTTCAGATATTGATTGTTTTCTAGTATATGGTACTATATATATATCTGAATATCAGTTTAAAAAATAACTAAGATGAGGAAGCTCAAGTAAGCACATTGTACCTTCGCTCCAACCCTTCCCAGATCCTTCGTACAAAGAGACTGCAGCACTTCTGCGACATTCTGTCAGTAATCCTGAGTTCCTTGCACCCCCTGCTGTTCACTGAAATTAGAGTAACACCAACAATCTATAGGTCTGAATGCCTTCAAAAGGAATCAACATTCCAGAAACTGGATGCATTACAGCTTTTAACAAAGCAATCCAATTCCACCATTATCCACCAGATCATACCGTGCCAAAAAATAAAATCACTTAATTTAGTCTCTGTACCTTTAAAAACAATTGTTGTATGATCTCATCTAGATGTAGCACTAATGTTGTATGATCTGATCTAGATGTAAGGGAAAAAAATAAATGCTTTCCTATTTTTGATACACTCAGATTGGATACAGAACACTTTGTTTACCCTGCTCCCCTCTCAGCAAAGTATCAGAGCATACTATATTTTTTTAAACTACAGGCGATGCAACACATCCTCTCAGTTCCTCTCTTCCCACCATCAGGGACCCAAAGGTTATTTCAGATTCAGATTCAGATTCATTCTTTATTGTCATTGTGCAGTGTACAGTACAGAGACAACGAAATGCAGTTAGCATCTCACCCAGAAGAGCGAACATAGAATAATGAACAGCAGAATATATATATAGCTACATACATTAGTGCAATTTTTCTGGGGGAGGGAGTGTCCGGGGGGGTGACTGGCAATCACCACGGTGCAGAGTTAAGTAGTGTAACAGCCGCAGGGAAGAAGCTGTTCCTGAACCTGCTGGTCCGGCAACGGAGAGACCTACAGCGCCTCCCGGATGGGAGGAGGGTAAACAGTCTGTGGCTGGGGTGAGAGCAGTCCTTGACGATGCTGCGCGCCCTCCGCAGACATTGCTTGCTCTGGACAGACTCAATGGAGTGAGGAACCGGTGATGAGTTGGACAGTTTTCACCACCCTCTGCTTTCCGGTCGGAGACAGAGCAGTTGCCATACCATACTGTGATACAGTTGGTAAGGATGCTCTCGATCATGCAGCGGTAGACATTCACCAGAATCTGAGGAGACAGATGAACCTTCTTCAGTCTCCTCAGGAAGAAGAGACGCTGGTGAGCCTTCTTGACCAGCGTTGAGGTATTATGGGTCCAGGAGAGGTAATCAGAGATGTTGACCCCCAGAAACCTGAAGCTAGAAACACGTTCCACCTCCGTCCCGTTAATATGGAGGAGGGTGTGTGTGCCGCCCCTAGACCTTCTGTAGTCCACAATGAGCTCCTTGGTCTTCTTGGAGTTAAGGGCCAGGTTGTTGTCAGCACACCATGCTGCTAGGAGCTGGACCTCCTCCCTATAGGCCGACTCATCGTTGTCGCTGATGAGGCCAATCACCGTTGTATCATCTGCATACTTGATGATGGTGTTAGTACCATGTACAGGCGTGCAGTGGGTGAAGAGGGAGTAGAGGAGGGGGCTCAGCACACAGCCCTGTGGAACGCCAGTGTTCAGGGTGAGGGTTGAAGAGGTGTGGTTGTCTGACCTGAAAGACTGTGGTTGTTTGCAGGGAAGCAGCATTTACTCGCATTTCTTCCGATGTAGAGTACTGCTTTCAGTGTTCACAATGCTGTCTCTCCCCATCAAATAAATCAAATGCAGTTTGGGTGATCACTTCGTAATCAGTGTTAATTTCATAGAATTAGCACAATGCCCCCAGTTGCTGGCCATCCCATGCCCACTCCAACTTATCTTTCTCTGGCTTAGAGCACAGTTAAAACAAGGTTCAGTGCAAGCTTGAATAACATTTCATCTTCCATTATCTTGCAGCTGTCCGGAATAAATCCTGCATTTTGCTATTTTAGATAACTTGCTATCTCTGTCCATATCAGACTAGCTCTTTCTGCTGTACATCATCCATCTATGATGTTGGCTCAGTTTGTCTCTCACCAGTTGGATTACCTGACCTTCTGGGCAGCTCCCGCAATCTGTGATTAACCGGGTAAAATTAAACGAAACATAACCATCTTCTAACTAGCTCCATTATTCCCTTTGCCTGGGCAGCTCATCCCCATGGTAAACCTAGCCTCACCCTGACACAGACATTCCCTTTGTCCCAATCATCCCTCCCACCACCATATCTGCGATTTAAAACTACATTTTCCAGTTCTGATGAAGAATCTTCAATCTGAAATGGTGACTGTTTCTCTTTCCACAGATGCCGCCTGACCTGTTGAATATTTCCAGTATTTTTAGATTTTATTTCACATTTTTTCAGTGTATCGCGCCACCATTCTGTTTTCTCCCTATTTGAAGCCACTGAATTAATAATGTTTGCTGTAAAATTTCATCCAATAGGACATAGTTTAAGAATGATAAAGTCATTTTCAATTGAGACCTTTAAATCAATAGGGAGCCACTTACATCCCATGTGTCTGGGATGAAGTTAGTCTCTGGAATGAAAGGGCAACATTCCATCTCATTGAAACATCTATTCATTATGGTCATTGAGTCTCTGTGACCATATCTGAGACTGGGATAGTTATCTACTATTTTGTGCCTCTTGGGTAATTAGGGTAGAGAGTGACTTCCCGGACTCCATGGTCATTGTTTTGGGGGACTTTAACAAAGCTAACCTCAGCCGTGACCTTCCAAAATACAGATTTCATGTTACCTGCCCCACCAGAGGGGAGAGAACACGCGATCACTGTTATACGGCAATCAACAATTCATATTGCTCTGTTACCCGGGCAGGTCTGGGTCTCTCTGATCATTGCATAGTTCACCTTATTCCGACCTACAGGCAGAAACTAAAAGCTGCTAAGCCAAAGGTTCAAAGGTTCAAAAGTTGATTTATTGTCACATACACCTAGATGTAGTGAAATTCTTTTTTGCCAATGCAGCACATAAAAAAGAATACAAACATAACAATAATAAATAGCTTTAACAACGAAAAGGTGGACAAGCGACGGCATTGAGAACCTACAATCCTGCTTTGACTGCACAGATTGGAATGTGTTCAGGGAAGCAACCACAAGCCTCGATGAGTATACAGACACTGAAGAAGGGTTTCGGCCCGAAACGTCGCCTATTTCCTTCGCTCCATAGATGCTGCTGCACCCGCTGAGTTTCTCCAGCATTTTTGTGTACCCTGTATCATCATATGTCACCTTTTGCGAGGACAGTTGTATTCCAGCTAAGATCCGGACATGATTCAACAACAACAAGCCCTGGTTCTCTGCAGAACTCAGACAGCTCCGACGGTCTAAAGAGGAGGCCTACCGGAGCGGGGATGCAGACCTCTACAGGCAGGCCAAGTACAAGCTGAGAAGAGGAATCAGAGCTGCCAAGGAAAGGTACTCTAAGAAGTTGAGGAGCAAGTTCTCAGCTAGTGACTCTTCTTCAGTTTGGAAGGGCTTGCAAGAAATTACCAGCTACAAGAGGAAAGTCCCCCGCTCTTTGGACAATCGTCAACTGACCAACGACCTGAATGAGTTTTACTGCAGGTTTGAAAATCAGAAATGTAACCCTGGTACCCCCTCCCCCCCTCCCCAACCAACACAGCCAGACCCCAGTCTGCAAAGAATGGACCCTGCACTGTCTCCTTCCCATTCACCACTTCACACCTACTTAAGGCAAGACTCCAGTATGAAAAGACTGGACCATTTACCACCCCAACTAACAGCCTGACCTCAGTCTGCAAAGACTGCCTTTCTACACCCACCCCCCTGCAATCACCACTTCACACCCAATCATCCACACCCTTTGTGCTGCACAACATAACTTATCCAATATCAACAATAAAAATAGAATAGGTGGAGAAGCTTTTCAGAGGACAAAAGAGCCAGAAATCTCCAGGACCTGACAATGTTTCCCCCTCTACTCTTAAGCAAAGATCTTATAGCGGAGCAAGATGGCCTACTCCTACGCAAAACATGTAGTACGGTCATGGGCAGATTCATGGGTGCTTATAGGACCCCTTTTAGCAACCAGCCTCTGCCATCTTGTTCCGCCATCTTGCTTCCGGCCAAAGATCGGATCTTTGCTTCCGCCTCCGCTCTCGTAACCAAAGATCTTATAGCTCCGCTCTTATAGCTTTGCTCGTAACTTCACTTTGGTCTTTGACTTTGACCATGCCGTCCACATCTACCAGTGTTGCCTATTGCTCTGCGGTAAATTGTTCCAATCGCCAATGTAGGTGACCCGACTTGTCTTTCTTCAGGTTCCCCGTTAAGGAGGAAAGGTAAGAAAAGACAAATAAGTCACAATAAAAGCGAAAAGACGCCTATGTTCCTTCCACAGCGTGCGGGGAGCCTGGCCCAGATCAGCACGGCCAAGACACCAGAGTGAAGTTGCGGGGAGGTTTACAATGTTTATTAATGTCTCTTGTCTAGTCTGAAATAATGTTCATCAACTCAAACACAGCATATGAGCCATTTAAAAAGAAATGATTTAAAAAACATTAAAAAAGACAATTACCAGTCAAATTTTATTCTTGACAAGAATTAACATAATTATGAACTAACAGAATTATGAATCTAACCCTATATCACACACACAAACTGCTCCCCTGCAACCTTGATTACACTGCGAGTCGGGTCGGGTCGGGTAGGTTCCGGTTACTAAAATGGGCCAGGAAAAATGCCCAGGATCCGCTCCATAGCGTACTACACGTCAGCCCATTGCATTTCGTAGGAGTGGCCTATCTTGCTCCGCTATAAGATCTTTGCTCTTAAGCTCTGTGGCAAACAGCTGGCAGTGGTCCATACAAACATTTTTAACCAGTCCCTCCAAACATGTACTGTTCCTGCCTGCTTCAAAGTCTCCACTGTTGTCCCTGTACCCAAAAAGGCAAGGATTAATGACTACAGGCCTGTCGCACTGTAGTCATGAAGACACTTGAAAGGCTTGTGCTGGCCAAGCTGAAAAATATCACAAAGTCCCTGCTGGACCCTCTGTAGTTTGCATATCGAGCCAATAGATCTGTGGATGATGCAGTCAACTTATAACCATATAACCATATAACAATTACAGCACGGAAACAGGCCATCTCGGCCCTACAAGTCCGTGCCGAACAACTTTTTTCCCTTAGTCCCACCTGCCTGCACTCATACCATAACCCTCCATTCCCTTCTCATCCATATGCCTATCCAATTTATTTTTAAATGATACCAACGAACCTGCCGCCACCACTTCCACTGGAAGCTCATTCCACACCGCTACCACTCTCTGAGTAAAGAAGTTCCCCCTCATGTTACCCCTAAACTTCTGTCCCCTAATTCTGAAGTCATGTCCTCTTGTTTGAATCTTCCCTATTCTCAAAGGGAAAAGCTTGATCACATCAACTCTGTCTATCCCTCTCATCATTTTAAAGACCTCTATCAAGTCCCCCCTTAACCTTCTGAGCTCCAGAGAATAAAGACCTAACTTATTCAACCTATCTCTGTAACTTAGTTGTTGAAACCCAGCCAACATTCTAGTAAATCTCCTCTGTACTCTCTATTTTGTTGACATCCTTCCTATAATTGGGCGACCAAAATTGTACACCATACTCCAGATTTGGTCTCACCAATGCCTTGTACAATTTTAACATTACATCCCAGCTTCTATACTCAATGCTCTGATTTATAAAGGCTAGCATACCAAAAGCTTTCTTTACCACCCTATCTATATGAAATTCCACCTTCAAGGAACTATGCACGGTTATTCCCAGATCCCTCTGTTCAACTGTATTCTTCAATTCCCTACCATTTATCATGTACGTCCTATTTTGATTTGTCCTGCCAAGGTGTAACACCTCACATTTATCAGCATTAAACTCCATCTGCCATCTTTCAGCCCATTTTTCCAAATGGCCTAAATCACTCTGTAGACTTTGGAAATCCTCTTCATTATCCACAACACCCCCTATCTTGGTATCATCTGCATACTTACTAATCCAATTTACCACACCTTCATCCAGATCATTGATGTACATGACAAACAAAAAGGACCCAACACAGATCTCTGACTCACAACAGCTGCTCCCTCTTGACCTTTAAACTGCATCTTTATTATATAAACAAAAAGCACTTTTACTTTACTAAAGCACTGTACCCTTAGCTCACTGTAACTTTACTAAAGCACTGTACCTTTAGCCCACTGTACCCTTAGCTCACAGTACCTTTACTAAAGCACTGTACCTTTAGCCCACTGTACCCTTAGCTCACTGTACCTTTACTAAAGCACTGTACCTTTAACCCACTGTACCCTTGGCTCACTGTACCTTTACTAAACACCCACAATCCACAACACCCCCTATCTTGGCATCATCTGCATACTTACTGATCCAATTTACCACCCCTTCATCCAGATCATTGATGTACATGACAAACAACAAAGGACCCAACACAGATCCCTGAGGCACCCCACTAGTCACCTGCCTCCAACCCGACAAACAGCCATCCACCATTACCCTCTGGCTTCTCCCATTCAGCCACTGTTGAATCCATCTTGCTATTCCTGCATTTATACCCAACAGTTTAACCTTCTTAACCAACCTTCCATGAGGAACCTTGTCAAAGGCCTTACTAAAGTCCATATAGACAACATCCACTGCTTTACCCTCGTCAATTTCCCTAGTAACCTCTTCAAAAAATTCAAGAAGATTAGTCAAACATGACCTTCCAGGCACAAATCCATGTTGACTGTTCCTAATCAGACCCTGTTTATCCAGATGCTTATATATATTATCTCTAAGTATCTTTTCCATTAATTTGCCCACCACTGAAGTCAAACTAACAGGTCTATAATTGCTAGGTTTACTCTTAGAACCCTTTTTAAACAATGGAACAACATGCGCAGTACGCCAATCCTCGGGGACTATTCCCGTTTCTAATGACATTTGAAATATTTCTGTCATAGCCCCGGCTATTTCTTTTTAATATATTTTTTTATTAAAGGTAATCAATTACAATGCTTCAAACAACTTTATATCAAATTAATTCAATTTGCATTAAGTAAAACACTAGTAATACTTATCTACTATTTTTTTAGAAATAATGATAGAGAAAGAATAGAACAGTTATAAATCATTAAGAGAGTGATTAAATAATAATTTGATTATATATAAGAAAGAAAAGAGAAACGGAAAGAAAAAAAAAAAAAAAAAAAAAAAAAAAAAAAATTTGAGTAACCACAATATGTATTATTAATAACACTACTACAAGTGATAGTATCAATAAAGACATATATGTTAATTCCAATATAAAAATGAATTATTCTCACCAAATCCCGCAGGGTGCACGCCGAGCTGTGTTGCCAAGAACAGCTACTTCTCTAAATACTGTATATATGGAGACCATATCTGTTCAAAAGAATTATACTTGTCCAATAGGACAAATCTAATTCTTTCCAGATGTAACGTCTCCATCATCTCTGTTGCCCACATTTTGGTTGTGGGGGATAATGTTCCCTTCCAAAATTTCAATATGATTTTTTTCCCAATTATCAAACAGTAATCAAAGAAATTTCTTTGATTTACTGTAAGTGATAGATGTAAATCCGGAATTCCAAATATTATTAGCTTTGGGTTAGGGTCCAATTTAACTTTGATGACTTCAGAAATAACTTAAAAAATTTCTGTCCAGTAATAATTCAATTTAGGACATGTAACGAAACTATGTATTAAATTTGCCTCTGCTTTCTTGCACTTATCACAAATAGCGGAGAGATTCGGAAAAATACTATTTAATTTAGTTTTCGAATAATGTAACCTATATAATACTTTAAATTGTATCAGTATATGTCTGGCGTTTAATGAACACCGGTGTATTCGTTGTAGACTTTCTTCCCAGTTTTCTTTTGTTATAGCCAATCCCATTTCATTTTCCCATGCTTGACGATATATTTCCGTTATTGGATTCTCCTTATCCAAAATGATGTTATATATATAGGCTATTAATTTTTCTGTATTTGGATATAAATTAAACAGTTCGTCTAACAATCCTGCTTCTTTATTTTTATAATCTTGTGTATTGGATTTAATATAATCTCTAATTTGTAAATACCTAAACAAATGTTGTGGAGACAATCCATAAATATCTTGTAACTCCTGGAATAAAAGAAATTTTCCTTTTCTATAAAGGTGTTCTATCCTTGTAATTCCTAAATCATCCCATTGTTTAAACCCCCCATCTAATATAGCAGGTTTAAACGATGGATTATTCATAATTGGTAATCTAAATGAGAGATTATCCAAATGTAGAGTCTTAACTATTTGTTTCCAAATACGTCTATTATTATATATTATTAGGTTGTCTTTATAATATTTTTTTTGTACTTCCGTTGGTGCAAAAATTATCGAACCTACATTGAAAGGTAGACAGTCTTCCTTTTCTATATTTAACCATGTCGGTTCATGATCCATATTTACCCACCAGAAATTCATATTCTTAATCTGAACAGCCCAGAAATAATATAAAAAGTTTGGAAGTGCTAATCCTCCATTTATCTTAGCTTTGCATAGATGTTTTTTATTTATTCTGTGATTTTTATAATCCCAAATAAAACTATTGACAATATTATCAATTTTTTTAAAAAAAGTTTTCGGAAGAAAAAAAGGAATAGCCTGAAACAAATATAACAACTGCGGTAGAAATACCATCTTTATGGCACTTATTCTACCAATCATGGATATAGGAAGTGTTTTCCAATATAAAATATTTTTTCTAAGTTTATCTAATAGTTGAGGATAGTTGGATTTTATTAATGAGTTATGAGTTTTAGTTACGTTAATCCCTAAATATTTAAGTTTGTCTAACTACTTTTAATGGGTATTGTTGTAATGTATTTAGATTTATTCCTGTTATTGGCATAATCTCGCTTTTATCCCAATTAATCCTATACCCAGAAAATGCACCAAACTTAGTTATAATGTTTAGCAGGTTGGGAATACTAATTTCCGGTTTTGTAATATAAATCAAAACATCAGGTTCAGATCTAATTTTTTCCGCCAATGGTTCTATCACCAATGCGAACAATAAGGGTGATAACGGACATCCCTGTCTGCATCCCCTAGAGAGTTTGAATTTGGCTGATAAAATTTGGTTAGTCAAAATTCTTGCCATAGGATTCGAGTATAAAATTCTTACCCATTTACAAAATCTATCCCCCAATTGAAACTTTTCCATTATATTAAATAAATACATCCATTCCACCTGATCAAACGCTTTTTCTGCATCTAGTGATATAACCGCTAGTTCCGTATCTCGTATTCTTTTTGAATATATAATATTAAACAAACGTCTGAGATTATGGGATGAGTAACGTTTTGGGATAAAACCTGTTTGATCATAATGTATTAATTTAGAGATCACTAAACTTAATCTCCTAGATAAGACCTTAGTTAATATTTTTTGGTCTGTATTTAAAAGGGCAATCGCTCTATATGATCCAGGATCTTCCAAATCCTTATCTACTTTAGGGATGAGTGTAATTGTGGATTCATTTAAAGATTCTGGTAATTTTCCTTGGTCATATGCATATCTATACATTATTTGTAATCTTGGGGAAATCAGATCTTGAAATTTTTAATAAAATTCTGCACTCAGGCCACCTGGGCCCGCTGCTTTTCCGTTCTTTAGCGAACTAATTGATTCTATAATGTCTTTTACTGTTATTTCAGCATTTAACAATTCTCTACCTTCCTGATCTAAGCTATTGATTTGACATTCTTGTAAAAATATTTCCATACTATCTGTTTGTCCTGTTAGTTTTGACGAATAAAGATTTTTATAATATTGTAAAAATCTATCATTAATATCTTTTGGAGTAATTAATATATTTCCATACTCAGATCTAATTCCGTGTATCATCTTCTCATCTTCTAATTTTTAAGCTGTCGTGCTAGTAATTTTTGTGGCTTATCTCCAAATTCAAAATACACTTGCTTAGTTTGTTGAAAAAGTTTAATCACTTGATTAGAATATATTTTATTTAATCTATATTTTACTGATGCAATTTTATTACTTAACTCTTTGGAAGGCTGTTTTATATTTTCATTATCTAGACGTTTTATCTCATTTTCTAAATTTTGTTCTATTTTTCGATTTTCTTTATTGAGATGTGCTTGTGCGGATATTATTGCGCCACACATGAATGCCTTAAATGTGTCCCAAAATAGTGATGGAGAAGTTTCAGGATTATCATTAGTTTCAAAAAATAATTTAATCTGATCCATCACATATTTACAACAGTCATTGTCCTTTAATATCTGAGGGTTAAATCTCCAGGTAGTAGTTTTATTAGATATATCTTTTAATTTTATCTTAAATGTTAATGGCGCATGATCCGAGATGATAATATTATGATATTTTGCATCATACGTAAAAGGAAGTAATTTAGAATCTATTAAAAAATAATCTATCCTCGAATAGGTTCCATGTACGGGCGAGAAAAAAGAATATTCTCGTCCGGATGGATTATCTAACCTCCAGATGTCTTTAATATTAGATGTATTGATAAAAGCATTTATGAATTTACTTGATTTCGAGGCAGCTTTCCTTTTTGCAGATGATCTATCTAGATAGTTATCTAAAGTACAATTTAAATCACCTCCAATTATTAAATTGTGTTGAGTGGATATAGGAATATTATTAAATATTTTCTTAAAAAATAATGGATTATCAAAATTAGGGGCATATATATTCATTAAAATTACCTTTTTTGAATATAATTCCCCTGTAATTATTACATATCTGCCTTCTTTATCCTCTATAATAGAACTTTGTATGAAAGGTATACCTTTGCGAATAATTATTGCAACCTCTAGATTTATGAATAAATGTAGAATGATACACCTTAGAAATCCATTTAGCTGTTAATCTATGTTGAGCATCTTTTTTAAGATGAGTCTCTTGAAGGAAAATGACATCTGTCTTCAATCTGTTCAACTGAGCTAACACCTTTCCCCTTTTAATTGGTTCATTAATTCCTTTTACATTCCAACTGCAGAAGGTTACTCCATCACCCCCAGTCTTCACCTTTATATCATGCATTTTACTATTAGGGCGGCTTTTTTTGGAGTAGCCTTCTTGACTCCCCCAGCTCCCCGTTGCACCCGGACATCAATCCAATGAGAATTTCTATCCACCTTAATCCGCATCTATGTCTTCTTAAACTAAATACACAATATCCTTCACATCTACATTCAAATAATATATAATATAAGATCAATAAAAAACAAAAACAATAAGAAATATCAATAATAAAAAAAAAGTAAAGGGTGTTAATAGGGTGCTCAGAAAAAAAAGAAACTACACTTGTATAGTGTGTAGTATGTGAAGGTGAAAGCCACACTAACGTGGCCATTAATCTAAAGACTTCCGTTTTTTTAATTAAAAAAAAAAGATGTTAATTATACCAGCTCCTATCTCAAATGCTATATATATTGGGGTGGGGTACTAACTTTATATACTTAGTACTTAGTAATTATTTCTATTATTCATATTACTATTTGCTAATTACTAATATCAATTATATTTAATACTATAATATGTAATACTATTATCATGGAATAATTAAATATTTTCTAATAATTAATACAGAACTACTACTAAATGCCCATTATTCCACTTCCTTCTAAGTGAGTATTTCATAACCACAGGTCGATGATAAAAGTTCAGTCCTCTCCTTCTCCCTCGGGTTCTTCCTCCGCATCTTCTCTCTCTTCATCTTCTGGCTTCTGCTGTATGCCTCGGGCGAATTTCAATGCTTCAGTATGCTTAACGAAACGATATTCCTTGTCATCATAAGTTACTCTCAGTATTGCTGGGTACATCAAGCCATATCTCAGATTCTTAGTATTCTGTAAATTCCTCAGGATACCTTTTGTTTCTTTAAATAGTGCTCTTTTCTTGGCCACTTCTGCTGGGAAGTCTCTAAAAATACTGATGTTGTCTCCCTCGTATTTCAGGTTTCTCTTTTTTATTATTATCTTCATCATTTCTTCGAAGACATGGTCAAAGGCCACTTTTACAATCATTTGTCTGGGCGATGAACCTATCCCAGGGGCCCGTCTTAGAGCCCTATGTGCACGGCTCAACAGGGGTTCATGATCCAAATTCAGAATATCCATTAAAAGTTTTGCAACAAATTTTCGAGGATCTTGACTCCCCTCACGACCTTCGCTCAGACCAACTATACGCAAATTTTTACGGCGTTGGCGTCCCTCCAGATCAATACATTTCTCGTTTGTTTTACGTAATAATTCTAAGAGGCGTTTGTTCTCGGCACGGAGTTTTTCGGTCTCCTTAGTATTCACTTCAGCAATTTTAGTTAGCTCTTTAATTGCTTCGCCTTGTTGGTCTAGCGAAATTATAGTAGGATCTATCTTGTCATCCAGCTTTCTTTCCATCCCAGCAGCTATATCCTTTTTTGGCCTTCCATCACAGCAATGTGATGGATGTTTATGTAAATTATGTTGTGTCTTAGGTCTATTTGTTTGTAATGTATGGCTGCAGAAACGGCATTTCGTTTGGACCTCAAGGGGTCCAAATGACAATAAATTGAATTGTATTGTATTGTATTGTACATCCTCAAATTGAGTTTGTAACTCGGCATTAGCCTTTTCCTTCCACTCATCCATCATACTTTTTACCGTCGTTATAACTTGTTTTATTAAGTCTTCTTTATCTTCTTTATTTTTCTCGTGAGACACCAGCATATCCGCTTTTAAACTTTTTATCTCCTCCATATACTCCTTCCTCTGCTTCTTTATCTCCTCCATATACTCCTTCCTCTGCTTCTTTATCTCACCTAGAATGGTAGTCTTAAGTTCCTCCATTTCAGCTTTCCTCTGTGAGACATCTTCTTGAGAAGCAGCAGCTGCACTCGAGCTGAGGCCAGTTTCCTTTCTCGTAGATTTTTTTCCAGTGGTGGGGGTGGGGGAGCGCTGGGTCATAATTTCTTCTTAAAATCGCGCGCCTGATGACGTCACGCACCTTTTAAACGCTGCTGGAGCCGTTCGCAATCGATCTCCTGTGGTAAGTGCGTTTGTTTGACCCTTTTACCCCCGTTTTAAATTCAGTTTTTTGCGGAGCTGTAATGGCGCGATTCCACTCACATCGTGGCGCCAACCGGAAGTCAGCCCCGGCTATTTCTACACTAACTTCCCTCAATGTCCTAGGGAATATCCTGTCAGGACCTGGAGACTTATCCACTTTTATATTTTTCAAAAGTGTCAGTACTTCTTTTACTTTGAAACTCATAGTATCCATAACTACTCTACTCGTTTCCCTTACCTCACATAATTCAATATCCTTCTCCTTGGTGAATACCGAAGAAAAGAAATTGTTCAACCTGGGCCTGCACTTCATCCTGCAGCACCTAGACCGCCAGGGACCTATGCGAGGATCCTGTTTGTTGATTTTAGCTCTGCATTCAACACTATTGTGCCAGAGCTACTACACTCCAAACTTTCCGAGTTGACTGTGCCTGAATCCCTCTGTCAGTGGATCACCAACTTCCTGACAGACAGGAAGCAGCATGTGAGGCTGGGAAAGCACATCTCAGACCCGCAAACACTCAGCATAGGAGCACCGCAAGGCTGCGTACTCTCACCTCTCCTCTACTCTCTCTACACCAACGACTGCACCTCCACAGACACCTCTGTCAAGCATCTCAAGTTTGCGGACGACACAACCCTGATTGGACTGATCTAGGATGGGGAGGAATCTGTCTACAGACAGGAAGTGTCACAGCTGGCATCCTGGTGCCGTAGCTCAACAACCTAGAGCTCAATGCTCTTAAGACAGTGGAATTGATTGTAGACTTTAGGAGAGCTCCCCCTCCCCTCACCCCACTCACCATCAACAACACCACAGTCACATTTGTGGAGTCTTTTAAGTTCCTAGGAACCATCATCTCCAAGGACCTTAAGTGGGGGGCTACCATCGACTCCACAGTCAAAAAGGCACAACAGAGGATGTACTCCTGTGGCAGCTGAGGAAGCACAATCTGCCACAGGCAATGATGGTCCAATTCTACACAGCCATCGTAGAGCCTGTTCTCACCTTCTCCGTCATGGTCTGGTTTGGCTCAGCCACCAAGCACGACACCTGGAGGCTGCAGCGAATCGCCGATCAGCAGAGAAGGTATTGGCTGCAACCTTCCCTCCATTGATGAACTGTACACTGCAAGGGCCAGGAAGCGAGCGGGCAAGACCATCTCTGATCCCTCTCACTCTGGCCACAAACTCTTTGAATCACTTCCCTTTGGAAGGCGACTCCGGACTGTCAAAGCTGCCACAGCCAGACATAAAAACAGTTTTTATCCACGAGTAGTTGCTCTACTCAACAGCCAAAAATCTGTAGCCTCTGATCTGGTATTTTATTGGTTCTCATGCTTTATCAATGGTGTTTTATCATTAATGTTTTATTATTATTAATGTTTAGTGTTTTCTGAGTCATTCGTAACTGTCACTGTATGTCATGTTGTTACTTGTGGGTGGAGCACCAAGGCAAATTCCTTGTATGTGAATACTTGGCCTTACTTACTTAAATTTACTTAGATCTAATTGCATTGTGCACTGGTAGGAATTAAAATAAAGACTGCCTAGATTAGCTTTTTCCAGATATTGCATTTTCATCCACTTGGACAGAGTTACGGAACCAGTGTCACTTATTAAAAAATATATATCTTCTAAATCCTGCTGCTCTTAATTGTGGAACGAGGAACAAAAGCAAAATATATTGAATTAACATTATTAATTTCTTGTTTTAAGATGCATGTCACATTGTCGTTCTCTTTTTTTTTAATGAAGGCACACACTGACCAGACATCAGTACTATTTGCAGTTGCGAAGGGATATATTGGAGGAGAGGTTGCATTGCAACAATGAAACAGCTATGCTTCTTGCCTCACTGGCTCTTCAGTCTGAATTTGGGGACTACCAACCAGAGGTACAGATCTATTTACTGCTCTGTGATTTTGTAAATAAGCTTTCAGATTCATTCTGCTACATGAACCATTTTATCTTTTAATTTATTTGTGCTGATTCCTTGCTCTACAGATTTGAACTGGTACATTTTAAATAAATTGTTCCATATCTGTCTTTTCACAGATGCTGCCTGATCTGCTGATTGCATTTCAGTATATTTGTTAGCCTGGTTTTCTTATATCTTTTGGCGTGCACCAATATTAACAACAGTGTTGTTTCGGTAATTGGCACTGCCTTTTGTAATTTTAGAGAGAATATCTCTGCAAGTGTATGAGTTTAGTTTAGTTTATTGTCGCGTGTACCGAGGTACAGTGAAACGGTTTTATGGTGCGCTAACCAGTCAGCGGAAGGACAATATATGATTACAATCGAGCCATCCACAGTGTACAGATACATGATAAAGGGAATAACATTTAGTACAAGGCAAAGTCTAATTAAAGATAGTCCAAGAGTCTCCAATGGGGTTGCTCAGGACAGCTCTCTAGTTATGGTAGGATGGTTCAGTTGCCTGATAACAGTTGGGAAGAAACTGTTCCAGAATCTGAAAGTGTGCGTTTTCACACTTCTACACCTATTGCCCGATGAGAGAGGAAAAATATAATATAATATAATCTGGAGAAAAGTTTGAAAACCTCACTTCAATTGAGTGAGAAATGGTATCTGATCCTCGCCTCCAAAAATATATTGTCCTAAACTACATCTTATCTGGAAAGTATTTAATTTCATTCATTTCTGTTTCAGATTCATGGGAGAACCTATTTCCGGCTTGAGCATTATGTACCAATTGGAGTGGTAGAGTCCTTGAATCAGTCTTACCTGAAGGAAGAGCTGCCTAAATTACACATCACATATTGTGGAGCCACTGAATCTGAATCTGAGCTTGAGTTTCTCAAGGTGATCCATTTTAACATGGAAATCGTGGGGAAGGATTGGAGTGGAGAGTTACTATATTTTTAATCGTGATTATAGTAAGGAGTTAATTGAATGGTTGAGTAATTCGCCCCTAAAATTTGGACCATTTCAACTAGATTGTGCAATAATCTTTAACTTTTTCATGAGTGAATCTGTGGAATTCATTGCTACAGAAGGATGTGGAGGCCGTCAATGAATAGTTTTAAGGCAGAGATTGACAGATTTTTGATTAGTACGGGTATCAGGGGTTATGGGGTGAAGGCAGGCGAATGGGGTTGAGAAGGTAAGATAGATCAGCCATGATTGAATGGAGGAGTAGACGATGGGCCAAAATGTCTAATTCTGCTTCTAATAATTATGAACTTATGAGGCTGTGCTGATAATATAAAGCACAAGGGGAGAAAGTTTTGTTCAGGTTTGAAGTTTTTTATTACTTTAATAAAATCAAATTATTACTTTTATTGGTATGATGTGTATTTTCCTCTTCGATAAAGTTGTTAAACACGTGTACTAGAGTGTTCCAGGTGTAAGGCAGACAAAAATGTTATTTTACTCTTTTGTGCTAGTATAATACTAGTCAGTTTGCCTCTGCAGTAATGCTTTCTTTGAGTGAAGGGCTAGAAATAATTATGAATCTTTCTGATTGACTTATCACTAACTATGTTAGACTGAACCAGTAGTATCTATAAATCTGGTACATTTTAAGCAAATTGAGAACAGTTTCCAGATACTGAACTTTAACTGCAAATGTGTGGATATGAGAAAGTGATTTTGAAGGTGAATTTGAATTGTTAATGTTCACTTTTTAATGCTAAATAATAGGGAAAACCGATTTTTTGTGTGTGCTGTTCTCCGGCTAATGAGATTTGAGTAATTAACAATATTACAAAACAATTCCTAGATGCTTTATTCCTTTCTAACATTAGAAATGCCTGAATTAAGAATAGTACCACAATTAGTACCAAGAGCTACTCAAAAAACTTCATGGCACTTGATAATAAGTAAACACAATAAAATAAATAAATGAATAAATGAATTATTTGAGATGTGCATTTGCAGAGAATTGCACTTAGACAATAGACAATAGACAATAGACAATAGACAATAGACAATAGACAATAGACAATAGACAATAGACAATAGACAATAGACAATAGATGCAGGAGTAGGCCATTTGGCCCTTCGAGCCAGCACCGCCATTCAATGTGATCATGGCTGATCATCCCCAATCAGTACCCCATTCCTGCCTTCTCCCCATATCCCCGGACTCCGCTATTTTTAAGAGCCCTATCTAGCTCTCTCTTGAAAGCATCCAGAGAACCTGCCTCTGAGGCAGAGAATTTCACAGACTCTGTGATAAAAAGTGTTTCCTCGTCTCCATTCTAAATGGCTTACTCCTTATTCATGAACTGTGACCCCTGGTTCTGGACTCCCCCTACTCTCATCCTTCTAAACTCGAGTGTACAAGCCCAGCTGCTCCATTCTCTCAGCATATGACAGTCCCACCATCCCGGGAATTAACCTTGTAAATCTACGCTGCACTCCCTCAATAGCAAGAATGTCCTTCCTCAAATTAGGGGACTAAAACTGCACACAATACTCCAGGTGTGGTCTCACTAGGGCTCTGTACAACTGCAGAAGGACCTCTTTGCTCTTATATTCGATTAATCTTGTTATAAAGGCCAACATGCCATTCGCTTTCTTCACTGCCTGATGTACCTGCATGCTTACTTTCATAGACTGATGAACAAGGACCCCCAGGTCCCGTTGCACTTCTCCTTTTCCCAACTTGACGCCATTAGATAGTAATTTGCCTTCCTGTTTTTGCTACCAAAGTGGATAACCTCACATTTATACGCATTAAACTTAATCTGCCATGCATCTGCCCACTCCCCCAACCTATCCAAGTCACCCTGCATTCTCATAGCATCCTCCTCACAGTTCACACTGCCACCCAGCTTTGTGTCATCTGAAAATTTGCTAATGTTACTTTGAATCCCTTCATCCAAATCATTGATGTATATTGTAAATAGCTGCGGTCCCAGCACCGAGCCTTGCGGTACCCCACTAGTCACTGCCTGCCATTCTGAAAGGGACCCGTTAATCCCTACTCTATGTTTCCTGTCTGCCAACCACTTCTCTATCCATGTGTTCAAGAAGGAACTGCAGATGCTGGAAGATCGAAGGTACACAAAAATGCTGGAGAAACACAGCGGGTGCAGCAGCATCTATGGAGCGAAGGAAATGGGTGACGTTTCGGTCCGAAACCCTTCTTCAGACTGAAGAAGGGTTTCGGCCCGAAACGTCACCCATTTCCTTCGCTCCATAGATGCTGCTGCACCCGCTGAGTTTCTCCAGCATTTTTGTGTACCTACCACTTCTCTATCCATATTCAGTACTCTACCCCCAATACCATGTGCCCTAATTTTGCCCACGAATCTCCTATGTGGGACCTTATCAAATGCTTTCTGAAGGTCCAGGTACACTACATCCACTGGCTCTCCCTTATCCATTTTCCGAGTTACATCTTCAAAAAATTCCAGAAGATTTAGTCAAGCATGATTTCCTCTTTGTAAATCCATGCTGACTTGGACCGATTCTGTTACTTCTATCCAAATGTGCAGCTATCTCATCTTTTATAATTGACACCAGCATCTTCCCCACCACCGATGTCAGGCTAACTTCATTACTACCTATTCATTTAAATGTTCTGCTTGTTATAATGTTTAGAGTTATAGTCAAAGCAGTAAACAACACATACTGTATAAATGAAAATACATGTTACACAGCAATTTGGTGAACATTATTAGGAATGGATTCTTGAGGCATGTGGATTACCTGTTTCCTTTTGTTTTGGTTAATATTGCGATAGTTATCTTTTAATTGATTATGTAAGGTCCTCTCTAACCCATCCCACCGGACAACACCAATCCCAACAATCAAATTCCATATTAACCAAGGTTACTTCTCATACTTTGGGAGCCATGCATTAGGAAGGCAGATATTAATGGTGAACTCCACTAATCATGTGATAGGAGTAGAATTAGGCCATTCGCCCATCAAGTCTATTCCGCCATTCAATCATGGCTGATCTATCCTTCCTAAACCCATTCTCCTGCCTTCTCCCCATAACCTCCGACACCCGCACCAATCAAAAATCTACCTATCAATGCCACAGGTGCATCAGAATGCCAATCAGCTGTCTGAAGAAAAGTTTCTAAGACCAACATAGCATCAGTCTTATGATTTGATGGAATGATTCCTGCTCTCCTTATTGCATGCTGGAGAGATGGATTACCTACAGTAGTCATCTCCAAGTAAAGAATAGCTATCCACAATGTTCAACAGTCTCTTTAAAATCCACAGAACTACAGCAGAAGTAAGACATTCTTGAACCTGAGAGAATGCCTAAAAAATATCTTTAAAAACTCTGGATATCCACCATAACACTGTAATTAGATATAATATTCAGGCACTTGGGCCAATGCTATCACAGGCCAATAATATTTTGGTTCAGCTCCATAAAGACATTTTCATTAGAGTTCCCTAGATGTTCCAGCTGCTACTGTCAGGCAAACACCTCCGTTGCCATGCTGTGAGAACGGAGAGGTTGAGAAGGAGTTTCTTCCCAGAGGCCATTCAGACTGTAAACTCCTATCTCACCAGGGACTAACTTTACTGAACGTTTTTCCTTCCGCCCACAATATTTAATATGTAAAAGAATATGTGATTGTGTTTATAGTTTGTTTGGTTGTTTGTTTGTTTGTCTTTTTGCACAAAGTCCGCGAGCATTGCCACTTTTCATTTCACTGCACATCTCGTATGTGTATGTGACGAATAAACTTGACTAGACTTGACTTGATGTGTGACATCAGAAATTGTGACGTTTGTTGCTCTTTGAGTCATTCTGAATGTGTGCTATGTCTCAATGATATTTTTTCTTTATTTTCTTCTTGACTTTCAGGTATGTCAGAAACTGCCTGAATATGGAGTGCTATTCCATTGGGTTTTACCAGAAAAGAAATCGCATACTGGAATTAATCTAGGCATTTGTTCAAAGGGTGTAATTGTTTATATGTTACAAAATGGGGTCAGAACAGAGGTCCTTCGATTTCCATGGAGAGATACAAAAAAAATCTCTTTCAGCGTAAGTGTATTCCAGTTCTGATGTATCATTTACAGTAGCTATGGCTGGTTTATTATTCCTGACAAGGTCTTGACCCGAAACCTCAGCTTCTGTCTTCCCTGATGCTGTCTGATCTGCTAAGTTTATTCAAAAATGTGAGGGTTTTTTGCTCCAGATTCCAGCATCTGCCATTTCTTGTGTCTCATACATATTTTGTTTACTCATGTAACATGCTCATAGTGTTCTGAGAGATATTGATGCTGCAAATCTTTTCATAAAGATTGAAAGTAGTTGAACAGAGATATACAAGACAAACTGCATCAAACTTATGTTTTACACTCAGCTGTGTCGAGTGGAACAAATGATTGGAGATTGAAATGCTAAATTTATTTTTAGAAGAATTTATCTTTTGGTTTCTCAGATTGTTTAAGTCCTGCCTAGTGAAATTCAATTTGATATCAGAGGATGAGGGTTGTACTTTCATTCAGTTTCTGATGAAAGAAAGGAAAATAAACTTTTACATCTAGAATCAGTTTTGGATCAGCTTAATTTCAGAGGTGAAAGAACAGCTGTAACCTACAGACCAACCTGTTACACAGTACTCAGAAATACCAATTGACTTATCTACAGATTTCTCTTATTTACCATTTGGTATATTTTTCTAGTTGTATTTCAGTCATTTAAAAACAAATAGTTTTCTCAATGTGATGAATGATTTAGAAGCAGAAGTTATCACTTGTTCTTTGATGCTTAAGGAATAGAGCAATTTTAACTGATTTAAGTTTATTCAATAAAGTTACATATTAAGTTATAATTGAATAAAACTAAGCAGTGTTGATAGTGATTTCACTTTGTTTTGTGTGAATCTTTTGCATCAGAACACAAATAAAGTTCCATCACGCTCAAGTACTGTAATGTCCTATCAATTTCTGCTCCATTCCAAAATCAATATTGTCTTCCTAATTTATGCAGAGAAAGAAGATTACATTACAGAACACTTCGGATGGCATTAAACATCTGTTTCAGACAGATAGCAGCAAGACCTGTCAATATCTCTTGCATCTGGTCTCATCCCAGCACAAATTTCAGCTGCAGATGAGGGCACGAAAGAACAATCAGAGCTTGGAGGAAATTGGTATGGATGCAAATATTTATCAGTTTAGTTTATTGACATGTGTACTGAAGTACAGTGAAAAGCTTTTGTTGAATGTTAATCACTCAGCAAAAAGACAATGCATGATTACAATCAATCCATTCACAGTGTATAGATGCATGATAAGGGAATAATGTTTCATCTCATGTGCTTTGTTGCGCATTGTGTGGACACGATTACTTTCTTAACGTTTAAAATTATGTGTTTAAAAATTGAAAAGAAAATGTTAAAATTATTAAAATATTCTTCATTTCCTTATTTAATTTCCTAATGCCAGTTCTATTTTAAATAAGATTATCACGAAAATTATGCAACTGATTATAATGCAGACCCCTTTAATGTGGAGTTTTATGTACTTCAGGATTTTAACATTCCTTTTGTAAAAAACACATCAAAGTACATTGGAAAAGTGTGGTGTTGATTGTCAGGAAGGTAAATGTGATTTTACCTGGATTCATATATTCTTGAATGAGATACTCAAACAGATCCAATTGTTCAGTTTTGTTTTTATCATAGTGATAAGCTAAACAGCAACGTACAGAGACTTGAATCTGTAAACATTCATCTTTTTGGAAGTAATATGAGTGTGATTGTGATATTATGAGTTTAGCTGAGATATGCTTTGAGAGCAATGGTTGCACACTCACTTAGTAATTTAACAAAAGGTAACACATTCAGGAGGTAACCATTGAAAGTATCCAAAGATGACCATTAGGATTGCAATTTACAAAATGAGTTGAGTAATAAGTTTGCTTTATTCAACATTTTCTAGTTTACTATGAATAATATTGCAAAATGTAATGATGCTGACTGCACAACCCCTTTAAGACTTAGTAACATCATTATAGAAGAGATTGGTTTGTTAAAAACTGTATGCTTAATGAATTCACTTTTCTCTCTTTTCTGGTTTAGAAATTTTATCTGTCAACAGTCTGAACTACAATGGAGACTCGGCAGGTTTATTCAGCATGGGCAGAGTGAATAGTAGTTCCAGTCTTGCTGTCAGTGCACACAGCAAAATAACTGATCAGTCACAACTTACACGATCTGAACTTCTGAAACGCATGTCCAGGTCCGAGGCAGCCTTGAACCAGCCCCTGCATAGCATCTCAAAAGACAAGATGTACAGAACTTTGTGGGAGCAACATCCTCCCATCCTCAGTAAATCTCACTATGACCTTCGTCAGGTTTCTGACTTGAAACGAAGAAGCACACCCATTTTTAGCAGTCAGCTTATTCACCCTTCATATCTGCTGCTGGATGGAGCGACTGAACTCAAAATGAAACATCCAGCTCACCGCTCAGACACAGAGTCTGTGGCAGAAAGTGAGCAGCTGATCAAGAGCAGGTATGTTTCTGCATGAGGAATGGCTATAGATGAGAAATAGGTTTGTGGTGTTAGACACAGACAATCAACTGCTCTACCAACTATATAAATGACTAAAGTTTAGGATTGATTGATTGTTAGTTACACCATGGAAACGGGCCCTTAATCCCACTGCGCTCACACTGACCATCAATCACGCGTTTACACTGACCATTGATCACTCATTTACACTAGCTCTATTTTACCCCACTATTGCATCGACTCACTACACAATAGGGGCAATCTACAGTGGCCAATTAAACTACAACTCCGCACATCTTTGAGATGCGTGAGTAAACCAAACCGCCCAGAGGAAACCGACACGGTCACATATTATCTTTGAGTTGTCACAAAATGACAATGATACAAGCTTAATCAGCAATTAACATGGATTAGAGGGTGGGCAATTTCTATCCTGGAATAAAACGGGGATTATTTTAGTTTTAGCAGAAACCGAAACATAATAATACGTAAAATATCTGTTTTGGTTTTTTTAAAGCATTTGTTCTCTGGATGCTACTGATGAGGCTGGATATTTGCTTTTTTAAAGTAAATGATAGCATGAAATTTAATTAAAAACTAGTTTGTCATGCTGCCTCTTGTTCAAATCATAAAGAGGCAGGATCAACCATTTTTAAATTTGCTGATTGATTAATTAGTAATTTCTCCATAAGCATTCAATTAAAATATGTTGGTGTTTCTTTGTCACATGACAAGTAGTTTGATTTTATTACAATCTAATTTAATTCAGAGACTAGCTGTAATGGGGACTGTTGTATGTAAAAGATAGTCTAATTTAATTTATTTATATATTTATTTATGTCTGTTATTCATTCATCTTCCATTTTATCATTTTATTACTTTGTTCAAGTATCATCAGTCCAAAGAAGTCTCAGGCTGCCTTACACCGAAGCCCTGCCCGAAGAATTCGTGCACTTGATTCATCATCTGCTGAAGACTCTAATCAGGCAAATGCCATAGGTCAGACACAAAATATTTGATAGAATTACCAATTGCGTTTATACATGCACAATGATAGCTAGTGTAAACTTCAGGGGGTTATGTTTAAGGATCATATTCTAATTTTATTCACTCCTTACCCCCTTAATTTCTTTTTTTTTTCTCTGCGTATAGAGTCAATTTATCTTCATTAAAAATTTGTAAAAACTGTATTAATACACATTCTAAGTGGCAAACACCATTTCCATTTGGGACAACACAACGGTGCTGCTAGTAGATCTGCTGCCTGATAGCTCTAGAGACCTGCATTCAATCCTGAACTTCCGCTGCTGAATGAGTGGATTTCGTCCATTATCTCCAATGACCTTTGGATTTGCATTGGTTGCTATGGTTCCTTCCCACATCCCATAAATATGTGGGGTGGTAAATTAATTGGCTCTTTATTTGTGGAGGACCGATGGGAACGTGGAGAAAAGATGGCTAATGTAGTATCCGTGTGAAAGAGGAGTTGATGGGAGTTTGGACTGACATCTATTCAGTTCACAGTTCTCATGTTAATTTTCAGTGTCATTGGCCACTCCTGATCTGACCTTTCTGCATTTGGCCTCTTGCCCTATTACAATGTAAGTTCAAGGCAAGAATTATATCTTTTGACATGACGCATTATAAACTTAAGGACACTGAATTCAATAATTTCAGATAATTAATCTTGTGAACAACGAATCTCACATGACAGCGTCTGCTTGAATCAAGGGAGGGGTCATCCGCAGCTGGGCAGCGCTCTGATTTAAACAAAACAATAAGTTTTGTGAATAATTTTATTGAAAATGTGTAGAGATAAATGACGAAATTTAATGAGGAGTGGATATCCGAATTTATAACCATATAACCATATAACAATTACAGCACGGAAACAGGCCATCTCGGCCCTACAAGTCCGTGCTGAACAACTTTTATGTTAAATCCCTAGCGAAATTGCAAAAATCTCTGCGTTTTTGCATCTGGTTTTCGAGGAGAAACGTTCCAAATGCAAATTGCCGTACATCCACACACACACACAGATTTAAAAGTATATAGATTATTCCATTTTAGCATATTAATACATATTACCGACGCTGAGTCTGAAAGGTGACGAGGCCTTGGATGTTGATGCATGAAGATTCTATTCACTTCTGAGTAAATTTCTTTTGTCATGATGAAGGACAATCCCATCATGAAGACAAATCTCTTTATATTGAAGTCTGAAGAAAGGTTTTGGCCCAAAACGTTGCTCCATAGTTGCTGCTGCACCCGCTGAGTTTCTCCAGCACTTTTGTCTACCTTCGATTTTCCAGCATCTTAAACAAAATCTCTTTATATGTTTTGCACATTGTCTTTAAATAATACAAGCAAGAGAACAACTGTGATAAATTTGCAAACCATGCACCTTAATCCATCTCACCTCTTATGGTGAAGTAATTATTTATTTGATTAACTATGTTCAAACTTTACTGTAGCTTAAATTAGTCAGCATATTTGCCCATGGTACTTTTGTACCACAGCTGTAGTGCTCTGTAACGTGCTACATTAATTTATAGTGTAGGAAAGAACTGGGGATACTGGTTTAGCACTTTAACTCCCCCTCCCATTCCTCAATCTGACCTTTTTGTCTTGGGCCTCATCCATTGTTAGAGTGAGGCCCAGTGCAAATGGGAGGAACAGCACCTCATATTTCGCTTGGGTAGCTTATACCCCAGCGGTATGAACATTGACTTTTCTAACTTCAAATAACCCTTGCTTTCCCTCGCTCTCCATCCCCTCCCCCTTCTCAGTTCTCCCACCAGTCTTACTGTCTCTGACCACATTCTATCATGGTCCCGCCCACACCCCTGACATCAGTCTGAAGAAGGGTCTCGACCTGAAACGTCACCCATTCCTTCTCTCCAGAGATGCTGCCTGTCCCGCTGAGTTACTCCAGCATTTTGTGTCTACCATAATTTATAGAGTATTGTGATGCAAAGGCAGCTGAATTTGAGAGCTGATTGAACATCAGAGTGAAGGGGAGTTAAATATTCTGAAAGAAGGACTTCAGCCTCAATTTTTTAAATTCTTTTTCTAAGATGTATTTGATTTGCTGATGCTGGAACAAGTTCAAAACATAAAAAAATTAAGCTCCTATAATATTGGTATAGTCAGGGGGTTAGCATACCTTAGTTCTTAGTAAAGGTCGTAATTACCTGAAATATTGTGAAATAAATATTAAATCTAAAATTTCTTATTTTGTAACAGCATTTTAAAATGTATCAATACATATTACTGTACATGTTCTAATCAGGAATTAGTATGTACAGTTTTGAGATCCCATCAGACCCTGCTGCCTTGATGACTATTGGTAGTCAACAGAGCAAACTCAGTTTACAATGTCTTACCAGTCTTCATGGTTTTATGCATCTTAAGAAACGGAAAATATAAAATATAAAATAAACAGCGTTTCTTGGGATAAAATGAATTTATGAATGATTAATTGACACAATTATTATAGGAATGCATAAATGGTGTGTAATACACAAAAACTGCCTTTAAAATACTAATAAAGGAGTAAAAGACTTAAATTTAAACATTAATATTCTAATTATACTATAAAGCATAGCAACATCTATAGCGTTTTATTGGATTATTGTTTAATTGGGCTCTTTAAAATACAAATAAGCAAAAGCAAATCCATAACAAACCATTTATTTGTTTCTGGATGGATGCATTTTGGGCAGCTTTTTCTTTGTATAATCTGATCAAAAGTTCGAGCATTAATTAGAGTTGTAACCCTTTTAATTATCAAATTGAATTGTTGTGTGCCCCATTATTTGATTTCTGGACAATTGTTTATGAGGTTTTCACACTCCCTAAATTGCTATATCTACGTATGTTGAGACCATGGTGTATTAATCAGCTTTATAATTGATGATCTGTCTAAACAATTGAAAGCCTGTAACACTGGGTGCGTGATTGGTAATATTTTAGTGAACCATATTATGTATGCAGATGATCTTGTGGTCTTTAGTCCATCTAGTGCTGGTCTCCAGCAGCTCCTTACTATATGTTCCGTGTATGGTGTGGAACATGACATTAAATATAATGCTAGTAAGAGTGTTGTTATGGTCTGTAGAACCAAAGAGGATAAATGCCTAAAATATCCTGTTTTTAAATTGTCTGACAACAATCTTAGTGTCTGTAATAAGATAAAATATCTAGGGCATATTATTACAGAACAAATGACAGATGATGAGGATATTTATAGGCAACGACGCATGCTGTATGTACAGGCAAATATCCTCTTGCGTAAATTTGGTGCGTGTGCAGATGTGGTGAAGATGTCGCTATTTAGAGCATACTGCACACCCCTCTACACTGCGCACCTGTGGTCGAACTATTTAAAGACAAGTATGCAGAGACTAAAGGTGGCATATAACGATGCCATGAGAACACTGCTAAGGCAACCTAGATGGTGTAGTGCCAGTAATATGTTTGTGGCTGCAGGAGTCAGTACTTTAGAAGCTATCCTAAGACACCACATGTATAAATTCATTTGCAGGATAAATGACTCTAAAAGTGTGCTTATTGTGGCCTTGACAAACATAAGGGTTAGCACTACACGCTACGAATCCCAGTTGTGGAGACACTGGTATCGTTGTCTCGTTGTAGGACATTGATCATCTTTTAATCTGGATTTTTAACTTAAGTATTGTGGATTTTTGTTAAATATAAATTATGATGCTTTTATGTGATATACCATGATTTTATATATATTTATGATATTTGATATGCAATGCATTTTTAATGTAATGTTGCCCCTTGTCTGGACCTTGAGTCCGTAATAAAGTTTATTATTATTATTATTATTTATAAGGAGAAGCAACTGCATTTTAAACATAGTTTTTAATTCTAATTACTGGGTGCTTAAAATAAATTGAAGATTGGTTATAGTTGTTTGGTGGAGGTGGGGTATCATAATTATTGTCAAGAGTGTACCAAGCAGATTGGCACAGTAATGTAAACATTGTACAGTGCACAGACAAAAGGTTTGAGACGTGTAAGTCAAACTATTTATTTCTATTTTCAACGATGAAATAAATAATTTTCGTTTTTTTTAAAGTTGACTTCCTCCATATGGTAATTTACCTAATTGTTGATCATTCGTGTTTGACAGGTACTCTTCATCAGAAATGGAGTACTTTGTCTTCACCAGAAAGGGAGCTCAGATGTATAAAGCTGAAGAAGGATGTAAAACATGGTTTGGGTATGTTGACTCGGTGTGTTTGGTTGATTAATCAATGGGTGAAATAATGATATGAAGCTGTTGAAGTAATTTTAGCATCAATGATTTTAATGTAAAGATCAAAGACAAATATGTAAAAGCTTTCTGTACAGTAAGAGCCAAAACATGGCCTACTGGTGAATGGGTACCCTGGAGGCAGCTGAAATATTTTTATTGCTGCTATGACTAAATAATAACAAAGATATAAAATGACATTGGGCGAAAAAGTGAATTTAAATTGTGATGATCAGCATCAGTATGTTACAAATCATGTTGACAAGTTGTTACAAAGCATGGGGAAAAGTTCAAGAATCGTAAACCATCTATTAGTATTCACCAATCTATTGCATAAAAATAGGTTTTCAGATTGTTGGTGGATCAAAGACAGGAAAGTTGGACATGGGTATTTTTGTCACCACCATCTTGCCAGGAGGCCCAGCAGAACTCGACCGGCAGCTGAACCCAGGTACTGTATCACATTTGTTGTGCATGGTAGTATAGGAGGTGTTAAATATTCTTGACTTCTCCAGCATTATACCTCCAGCTTATCTGTTGAGTACATGATTTGTCAGGCAAACAGTCTACAAGTCATGTTATTAAAGGGAACAGGAACAGGAGCCATCAATGTTAAGATTTCCTCAGCACAAAGCACTTCAATCTGGCATCTAACTATGAGTTGGGAGCCCAGGTTGGATGTGCGGCCTAAGCTGATAAAGTTGGTTTTCTTTCGCATGTTTCAATGTATTTTTCTCCAATCTCCAATTGTATTCCCAGCAAAGATGGGCAATGCCTCAGCTGTTAGCCAAACACACTGCAGCTTCTGACCTTACCAGCAAGTGATCATCAAGATGTGTCCATTAGAGTTTTATTTTGGAACAACACTTGATATAATTTGGTGTTTTTATAGTTTTTATTAATTGATATATTAACCAATTGTCCAGTTTGTTGAAACATTTTGTAATATAGGCATCTTCAAAACATCACAGGTTTGTTGTGTCCATTGCATTGGGGCTTTTATTTAAATGTTCAATTTGGTATTTTAATAAAATGCAACATTGACCATATGTTAAAATATTGGAATAAATTTAATAAACATTTTAAGGCTACTTTATTACTTTTTGAAAGTGCACCCACATTTTTTGTGAAATTGGCAATTTTGTTAAATGACAATTATGTTTTTGCTGTCTAAAGGTGATCGTCTGATATCTGTAAATGGAATGAACTTAGAAGGTGTTGCACACCTTGCAGCAGTGGAAATTTTACAAAATGCCCCTGAAGATGTAACCCTGGTGGTCTCTCAGCCGAAAGAGAAACTTTACAGTAGAACCGACATTCCTTCCGGTACTTATCCGCTATTTTATGAATAAAAATCTGCTACAATGAAGTATAATAATGTTATGTGTAAGGCCAGAGAATGTGGAGTTGGGAACATGCAGCAGAATGGATCTGAAAATTAAAGTAATAACAGATGCTGGATATCCAGAAGATAAAGCAGAAAATGCTGGATATACTCAGCAGGTTAAGCAGCACCTTTAAAGAGAGAAACTGAGTTAACGATTCAGATTCTCATTAGAAGAGATGCAGCAAGTCCTGAATGGTGGTAGACCTAGCCCAAATACCATCCTGATGGCCAGCACGGGCTCTAAGACTTTTTCACTGGAAACTATTGGAAAAATCTTGAGTTTTGATTACTTTGTAATTACTTGGAAGAAAATATAATAGTCAAGATCATAAATTATGTAGCAGCACATGAATCAACCTTTAATTAAATTTAAAAAAAAACATTGATATATATTGACATTAAAAAACTAAATATAAAGTTCACCCAGACCTCCTTTTAGATGAAGATAGACACAATTGCTGAAGTTAATCAGCTGGTCAGGCAGCATCTCTGGAGAAAAAGGATGGGTAATATTTTGGGTTGGGACCCTTCTTCAGACCCGGAACGTCACCCATCCTTTTTTCTCCATAGGTGCTGCCTGACCCGCTGATTAATCCAGCATTTTGTGCCTATGTTTGGTATAAACCTGATCCTTTCTACACACTTGTTAGCTGGGCCATTCAAATAAATGTGCCTATGCTAGAAGTACTAGCTGCAGGCCCAGACATGAAGATCACCTGGCCCTTTGGGTTTGAAATGCCTGGAGACTTGATCGCGAGAGCAGGGTAGAGGGAGATGTTAGCTGCACAAACATAGGACCTCCAGTACCTTCTCACCTTCGCCATGTTGTGCTCCTCACTTCTGTACTTTGCAGCTGAAAGACACCTCAATTAAGGACATAAGGAGGCTTAAGTGAAGGATTATCCTTGAAATGGGCCAGTTGGATGAAAGGGCCTTGACCATGCTGCCAATACGAGTAGATAAAGTTGTACATGTTATCAGTGTTCTACAGTATGATTTAGCACAACAGCGTTAACTCTCTTTCCCTTTGTAGCTGCTGTCTGACCTCCTAACTATTTGCAGTTTGTTTTGTTTTAATTTTGTGTTTTACTTATACCATCCATGTATTGTTGTACCTTGTGTTCTGTTTAAAATTCTGTCAAAAAGAATTTCTGAAAATAAGTTACCTCCATTTGCTCTTGTGGTGTTAGTGCTAAAGAGCCAGTGGGTACAATTCAAGTACAAGTGCTGTCCTGGCAGTCGGTGGGTCATCTTCATTAATAGTGCTCCCTCTTTAAATTGTGGATTCTTCACTGGCATTCACAGACAACTGGACTCATTTAGAAGTTGATTGAAAAGAAAGTTAACTCACAATCACCTGTCAATTACACTGCAGCTATTTATGTTGCATTTTCGCAGTTCTGTGGTTGGGACACATTGGTCCGAATTAGGATAAAATATGAAGTCTGGTACAGATTTCACCTCTCTCTCATTGAAAATTCTGCCTGGAGTCAAACTGATCCCCAGATCCCAAACAACATTCTGAGTTAAAAAGTAAACATCAACATAATTAGCTGAAGAGCTGAATGAAGTGTCCATTTAAACAGGTTTCTATCTCCAGTTGTCTGAATAGACACAGTGCATTGGATTAAGGAAAATAATGGTCATCACAATCTGCATTGTCATTTTGGTGATTCCTGAAGGATGACCAAATAAATCTCTTGGAGTGGAGCTATACTGTTTGTGTGGCAACAGAGGTGAACATTCTTGATGACTGCTCATTAACCAGAAATTATATGCTGGGTTCTGATGAAAGACTTTTGAGTAAAAATGTTAGCCCACTATTAAATTGATACACGGGCTGCAATGGTGTAACCCAGTGTTATACTATGACAGACCTGTGACCAACAGTTCCATACCCATTTAATGTATCTGTGCTCATCGTTATTGTAGTCATAGAGTCATGCAGCCTTCGACCTAACTTGCCCATGCTGACCAAAATGCCCCATCCACACTAGTCCCACCTGCCTAAGTCTGGCCCATAGCCCTCTAAACCTATCCTATCTATGAACCTCTACAAATGTATCTTAAATGTTATGATAGTACCTGCGATAGGGCCCAGTATCGGACCCCAGAAAGGGACTTTGGCTCAAAAAACCAAGTGAGTTTCACATGGTGCTCTGGATCTCTGCCCCAGGACTTGGATCTAGATGTGGGTTGGTTGCAAGTGCAGGTTATATGTACCCACACCATGGGTGAGATGTTGTTCACCATGGAAGTAGATAGAAACCACCTATTGAATGGTAAGACTAGATAGATTTTAAAATTGGCATCTGATGTCATGCAAAGCCAATAATTTATCATTGTTGAAAATTACCATCTATGCAATGATTGCAGCAATGTCAAATTTCAGAATTGTTTTGCAGAGGGTGAAATTGCTGAAGTGCCTTGGTGTTTGAGCAAGGTAACATAATACTTACCATAGTATAATTGTTTCCAAAATATCCAGTTGATTTTTTAAATTCCTAAAATCTGTATAATTGAGTAGCAAGCACAACATGGGGTTGTTGAATATATTTGGACATAATGAGGACTTACACTAAAGATGTCTTCAATTTGTTGATATATTATTTTAACTGAGAACTGTTTTAAATTGCTACGTATCCAATCCAAATGATAGATTATTGCTTCACACAGTTTAATTGTTTTTTATCATTTATTGTAAAGCATCTCCTTCCAGTAAAAAAGGAATGAGGAGCCAGTCAAGGAGTCCTTGTCTTAAAGTGAATCAACAGGATTATGAAGAGGTCTCTTCTTCAGAAGAACATAATCAGTCACAAAGTTACCAGAGACCTCATCCCATTCATTCCTTGGTTTTATCTGAAGAAAAGCGAAGAGGAAGTACCAGTTCCCAAGACTCCAGAACTGAAAGCGCTGGGCTTTCACAAAGCCAAGTTAATGGTTTCCACAGAAATGAGATGTCTTGCAAAACATTACAAACCACAAGGCAGGATGTGATTCAAACAGTAATAAACAGCACAGGGCTTTTAAGTAGCATTAATGTCGAAACGCCTAAAGAAACGGATTGCTCTGATCGGGGTGATTCTGACATGGATGAAGCCACATATTCCAGCAGTCAAGAGCAACAAAGCCCTGGAAAGGTAATGCATTTTTCCTTACATTATTGGCTGGTTTGCACCACTCTACTACTGCTTGAACCATTAGTTAAACCATTAGTTTAACCATTAATTTTTTGTATCTCGAAAGAAAGTGACCAGAAATAAATACATTGTTTCAATATAGCTGAAGTAATGGCAGAAGATCTTTCCCTTCCTTTATGTCTCAATAGTTATTCAGTGTGAATACTCCCTCCTCCTCACTACACCACCCATCCGTCCTCCTTATATCATTGCATTAAAATCACAAATCTTTACATTATTTGCACAGCATTTCTACATTACCAATGCCACATTAATTTGATGGAACTAAAAATATTTCCATTGTTCTCAGGTTATTTCAGGAAAAAATAGTGGTATTAGGCTGCTTTATAAATGTTACCTTGGACTCTAAAAATGATACATGCCAAAAATCTGATCCACAGACTTCTTTATTACAATTCCTGATGTATGTTTATGCATTTAAGCGCCTTGAGTATTAGAAAGGCGCTATATAAATCCCATCCATTATAGACCATCAAGTCTGCTAATTTGATTGTTGACAAAATTTAACTGCTTCAAATTGATATAATTCTTCCAAAACGCCTAGATTCAGATCAAAACAGTCTTCAGAACTTCCTGTGAATTAATTTGGGCTTCCACATTGTGTACTTTTTAATTTCTTTTTTGCCTTAGTCATTTTCTCTTTTTTCCTCTGCTAAAGGTTCATCCAATTAAACAGCTGCCGAAAGCTAATTTGTAAACATGAGTCTGACAGACCGGTTAGAGCAAGGCAGGGAAAGTCATAAGTGCTGATATTATTTTAATTTATACACTTTTTCATCAAAGGTGAATTGCATTCAGGAACTGGAGCCCCACAAAATTGAAGCTCCTGAGTTCCTTGTTCCAGTTAATACAATCAATTCACATTGTTTTGTAAAATCACATATTTTTGGGAACAGCTTTTAAACTTGAAATTACCTCCTAGTATTAGTATCTCGATCTGTGATCTCTCCGTAGTAATGTAATTTTTTTTAAAGGCTTGAAACATCGGATAGTAACAACTACTTGTAGAAATTCATTCTTATTATTTTATTTTTATTTATGTTCTGTCAACAATGTGTTACATTAAATTAATATATTTTTCTGCAACATGAGTATGAAAAGAGAATAAAAATAACATTTTTCAAAGTCATTTATAGTAGGGAAAGTCCAATTGATTTTTCCGTATTGCTATTTGAACTAATTTTAACCTTCTTACATATAGGATTCTCCAGTGGAAAAGACCAAAAGAAGGACACTTCCTGAAATGAAAAATAACACAGTGCTAAAGCCAGGAGACATTTTTCAAGTGGAATTGGCAAAAATAGAGAATAGCTTGGGCCTAAGTGTAACGGTACTGTTTTGCAAGGTTTTCAATTTTCTCTTTCTCTATTTTAATTACACGTTTGTGTAGTTTATTATAGTCATTTGTGTCGAGGTACAGTCAAAAGCATTTTTTGTTGTGTGCTCTCCAGTCAACGAAAAGACTATACATGATTACAACCAAGTTGTCCACAGTGTACAGATACAGGATAAAGAGTGTAACATTTAGTGTAAGATAAAGTCCGTTAAAGATAGTTCAAAGGTTTCCAATGAAGTGAACGGGAGGTCAGGACCGCACTCCAGCTGGTGTGTGGATGTTTCAGTTGCCCGATAACAGGTGGGGAGAAACTGTCCCTGAATCTGGAGGTATGCATTTTCAAACTTCTGTACCTTTTGCCTCATAGGAGAAGGAAGAAGAGAGAGGGACCAGGGTGAAACGGGTCCTTGATTATGCTGGTTGCCTTGCGGCAGAGACAGTGTGAAGTGTAGATGGAGACCATGGAAGGGAGATTGGTTTGCATGATGGTCTGGGCTACGTCCACAACTCTCTGCAATTTCTTGTGGGCTTGATTGGAGCTGTACCCAAACCATGCTGTAATGCACCCCAATAAAATGCTTTCTACAGTGCATCTGTGTGAGCTGGTGTGGGTTGGTGGGGCACATTCTGAACTTCATAAGCCTTCTAAGGAGGTAGAAGCATTGGTGAGCTTTCTTGTCCATTGCTTTGATATGACTGGTCCAGGACAAATTGCTGGTGACATTTATTCCTAAGGGCTTGAATCTTTCAACCATCTCTACTTTGGCACAATCAATGTAAACTGGGGTGTGCGCATTGCTTTGCTTCCTGAACTCAATCACAATCTCCTTTGTCTTGCTGACATTGGGAGAGAGTTTTTTGTCTTGCATCAAGTTACGTGGTTCTCAAACTCATTCCTGCACACCATCTCGTCATTGATATTCTGCCCACTGCTATTTTGATAGTGTAGAATGTAAATTCATTGAAGCCAGTTTTCAAAAATGACACTGTACCTTAGCTGCATGCACTAAAGTTATTTGTGATATTCATTCCAAACTCATTGGGGGTCAAGGACATTGGAAGTGCATTCAGACCACCCAAGTATTAAAGGACATTGAATTTGTAGGATCAGGACTTTAATGGCCATTGCAATAAGATTGGCTGCTATACTATGGCAGCCATGCTCCTATGAGAGGATAACACGTAGAAATCCTTCAGAACGGAAGACCTTGCTTAGGACACTACTAGTGAAAGGGAGCACTTATTCTTCTGGTTGCCTTTGCCTGATTATCTGATTTCTCATATCTTCCAATTATCTTTGGGTGCCCTTCCTGTGGAGTGATGAGAAGATGATGCAGGAGGTGCAGCAGGTTCACCTCTGCCTTTCTTACTCCCGTGTCCACTTAAGTACAAGACCACATGATATTGGACCAAGTCTGCACCCCTGAGGAATTCCGAGAAATCCTGAGCATCTGCAAAGTGCATGGAGAACTGGTTTATTGTGTTTCCCACTTTCACTTTTACTCAAATTTTATCTAGAAAATAAACATTCCCAAGAGAAATGTTTTGGAAAATATGCCATATACATTTCTGTTAGGCTATAGTGTAAAACCGATGTTGAATGCTCGGTACAAACAGAACTAATTATTGGCAAATAAATTGACAACCTCTTCAGGGAAAATCAAAAAGTATATCATTAAAATTTACCTTATATTTTAAAGTGTACATTTAATTGTACTTGGCCCTGTAATATACCCTGAACTGAGGAGGGAATGGTGAACCCTGACTATAGAATTCCAATTTTTCTTCTACCGATCATGTCCTTTTAATTTCCCTTTCCCTAAAGCCCTGTCCCACTTAGGCAATTTTTTCATTGGCTAGGCTGTCACCACATGGTCGTGGGGTGACGCCTGTATGGTTGTGAATAGTCTCCTCAAGTCGCCTAAAGAGTCGTAATGTTTTTCTGGTCGGCGCTGGATTTTGAAATGTTCAAAACTTTTCAGCGACTGTGGGCTTGACGTAGCTTGTCTTCTCATGTCGTAGGTGCTGTCGTAGGTTGTCGCCGGAATTATGCAGGTTATCGCCAGGTGACGTTGGTTGTCGCCGGGTGCGAACTTCGGTAAATTCCATTGGCGACTACCTACGGCAACATGTATCGGCGACTGAATTGTCTTCAGTTGTCGCTGACAGGGTTGTCGCTTTTTGTAGTTTGTGGACGTAGGTTGACTTTGGTTGTCGTAGGTTGTCGCCTGTGTGTTCATAGGTTGGCGTAGGTGTGGTCATAAGTGGACGTCCTAATGGGTCGCCGGTTGTCAGTAGCTGGTTGCCGCAGCTTGACGTCGACTAAGTGGTAGGTTGTTGTAGCTTGTCGTAGACATTGTGGTGGGGGGGGGGTGCCATTTGCTGCTTTTTCGGCGACCTGCCACGACTGTGACAGTCGCCGAAAAAATCACCTAAGTGGGACAGGCCCTTAACTGATCCAGCTTGTTCCTAATTCACCTATTGTTGGACATTTTCTTTCAATACCCCTCCCTTTTTAAAAACTTGATTAATATCAAAACATAATTTATATTCTTCCATAATAGTTACCTTCACAGGAAAATGCAGGATGTCTTATGCTAACACAACTTTGTGTGCGATATCAAAGTTTCTAACGTCTTTAGTACCAGAATAGCTTGAGAAATCTTTGACAAAATACAAAATAATTGCTTGCTTTTATATATACTAAATCCATATATTAAAAGCTACATTAATTCTACCTGTTATATCCTGTTCCAAGTTTAAAGACCATTGTTTCTTTACACATCAGCCTATTGTCTCCTCTCTTACGAGATATATGAAGCTTAGTATTTTGTTCTTTTGTGTATTCTTTTCCAAAAATGCTTCACACGTCTCATTAGTGAGTGCATTTGTCAGCCATCACGGTTTCTCATTAACCGTGGAACAATTCCACTAAAATAAACTTTTTTTAAGTCAGATTATTCTGTGTATACTTGTTTTTACCAGTCAATTACCTTCCTTTATATACACTTGTATTACCTATTATTAGGGTGGTATAAACACAAGTGTGCGACATGGTGGGATTTATGTGAAAGCAATCATACCAGATGGAGCAGCCGAGGCTGATGGACGCATTCGGAAAGGTGAGTTTCTGAGTTGGACATTAACATTTACACATTGCATTATCTAATATCTTAAAAAAACAGTACTTCTTTATTTAAAATGATAGTCTCCAATGTTTAGAAGTTGTCCAAATTGTTACATTAATGGACATTTTGCTTCAATTAACTTCATCATAGAGTGAGTGACACAGCGTGGAAACATGCCCTATTGGTCCAACTTGGCCACAGCGACCAATATGCCCCGTCTACATGAGTCCCACCTGCCTGCATTTGACCCATATCCCCCTAAAGCTAAAGAGAGGTATGGAAGTCTTCTGCTGTGCTTTTACCAAAGATAATCTTTCCACAAAGCCCACTGTTCAACAACACTGCATATGGTGAAACTTTGATTGTACACAAAGATATTGGAACAGTTGTTAGTGTCGTGTCCTGTAGCCCATTCCATCCTCAGGATTTTGGACAGAGCTTGAACATGGCTATTCAGGCATCCCATGATGTTGAGCAACTTGAGAATGCTTCCACACATTGTTATTATTGAAGTAGGAAATCACTTGGCCTCTGCACTGATTCAGTAAATGCACCTTGCCCTTTGATGGCTTCCTATGCAAGTTCAGGAGTTTACTACTGCAATCGTTAAAGTCTTGCCAACTCATTATAGGTGACCGTGTTCTTTCTGTGAATGATATCTCTCTGGATGGTGTGACTCATAAACAGGCTGTTGAGACTTTGAGGAGCACGGGACAGGTATGTGGATCTTCATTTCAGACACATTTTTACTACATCCAGTTACACATTAGTAAATGAACTGACCTGAGCTCAGTCGCTGCCTGAGCTCACTCTTTGCAATTAATTTTCCTCACAACTTAATTGATACTTTGGAAACAACTCATCAAAAATGGTTAATGCCGCATTGGTTATTAATTCTTTAAAATGTGAGATATTATACTTTCATTGTATGTTTACTGATTAAATAGGTCAGCATAAACATGGAACTATGTGGGCACAGGTTGAGGAAAATGAAATATTATTAAGATATGTCACTAAATCCTTTTAAGCACTATCAACATCCAGAACTACTTCTTAATTATCTTTTGGAAAAGAGTAAAGAGGCAATTTTGAAGTTTCTTTACATGTTGTCTATTTATCTTGTATTTGCACCATCTAACCAAATTTTGGAAGTTCTCTGAAGGAAATTGTGGATTAAAGTAACCTTTTACTACTTTACTATCCATATACCTATGTAATTTGCATTCTTGGATAGTACATATTTATCTTAAAATTCTTTGGCATGAACAATATGCCAATGGCATCGACAGTGGCGGTGAAGCCTCGCGACGATGGTGCCTCGGCGGTGGTGAAGCATCGCGGGTTGACCCATGGTCAATGAGAGTGTGGAGGACTGCCGTGAGGAGGGAGGGGAAGAACAGTGGAGGACCCGGCGTGGGGGGACCGCCATGAGGGGGGATGAACAATGGAGGACCCGGAGTGAGGACACCGCAGAGGGGGGGGGGGGCACAAGAAGGGGAACCAGCGTGCTTTGTGACTTTGTCAGCGCCGTAGGTAGCCGCTATTTGTATACATTGTGTATGCAAGCAAAGAATTTCACTCTGCCTTGTCACATGTGACAAAGTATTAATTTAAATAGCAAAAGTTTATTTTAACATACTTTATTATTGACGGGACGAACTTGGCTCTCGTAGCCGGCGGTCGGGCCCCACGTGTCGGGGCGATCAAGCTCCCTGATCGTGGGGGATCTCAGCTCCCTGCACCAGGCGATCGAACCCCGGGTCGGGGCTGGTCGAACTTCTTGCGACTTTGGAGCTTCCCGACATCAGTCTCCACCTCATTGGTGAAATCCGCAGGCTTTCAACCTTTATCATTCATGTGACATGAAAATAATCTTAGTCTTTAAGGAATGCTTTGTAAATTTAGTCTTAAATCAAATAATTTCCTTCTTTCCAGGTTGTTACCCTGTTATTGGAGAAAGGACAGCTTCCTGCAACCAGTGTTCATGCTCCTGTAACTCCACAGTGCACACCTCCATCAGCAGCCATTCAGAACGGACCACATAAATCAGTAGACAAAGCAGAACCAGCAACAAATCTCATGCCATCAACCACCAAAGACCATGCTTTTAATGAGGGTAAGGGAGTGTTGTGTTCAAAATTGCAGGCTTTAGCTATTTATGGCAGTTAAGATAGGCCATAAATAGCTACGCCTAAAATCTAATCAAAGTAATTGGTCTTGAATTCTTTCCCCATTATAATAAAAACAGAAAATGCTGGAACCATTCAGTAGGTCAGGCTGCACATGTGGAAAGAAAGAAACAGAGTTACTATTTCAGGTCAAAGACCATACATCAGAATTGGAAAGTGAACAAATTGCAGAGAGGAGGTGGTAAAGAAGGTGTGCAGACAATGGGTCTGCCGGGAGAGCCGGGTTTGTGGATTTTGGGGAGAAGGTAAAAACGGGCCGTGCAGGGCTGGGGAACGATGAGTTTGGAGGCTTGGTCAGGTAGGGCGTGGGAATTGATGAAGTCGGTGATGGTGCTAGAAATGGTGGCCTGGTGCTCGTCAGTGGGGTCATGGTCCAAGGGTAAGTAGGAGGAGGTGTCCTCCAAGGGTAAGTAGGACAGCTGGACTCCGACCATCGGGTCCGTTGACCCGCGCCACTCCACCCCCCTCCAGCAACCCACAGCCGTCGCCTTACCTGGAGCCTGGACTCTGCACTGGGCCTGCAGCCTTCACGCTGCTTACTCCCACTCTCCTCGATTTAATTCCACCGGGTCCTAGCGCCCGTCTGCCCAGCCGTGCTAACCTCAGTGGCTGCTCCACTGACCCTCCCCCATCCCCCCCCAACCATGTCACACCCGCTCTTCCCCACCCACCTTACAGCCCTCTCTCCCCCCCACCCCCTGACCACCCACCACCCCTCCAACACCCACAACCCCGTACCCAGTCTACCCACCTGCCTTCCTCTGGCCCCAACTCCCACCCCTGCCGGGTGTTCACCATCCCCCCCGACCTCCCCCTCTCCCCCACCCAACGGTCTGTCCTCAGCAGAGGTCTCACCTTTGTCCCCCTCCGTCCCCATCTCAATGAGTTCCGCGCCCACCATGACTTGGAGAGCTTCTACCGTCGTCTCCGCCTCACAGCGCACTTCCATGGGAAGGAGTCCTCGCCCCCTAATGATGACCCCTTTTCCCGTCTCCAACGCACCCCCTCCTCGTGGAACCCCCCTCAGAAAGTCCCGGCTCTGGAACTCTTCATTCAGAACTGCCGCCGCGACGTCAACCGCCTCAACTTCTCCACTCCCCTGTCTCACTCCAATCTTTCCCCCTCTGAACGCACTGCCATCGAATCTCTCCGCAAAAACCCAGACTGGGTCATCAAACCAGCCGACAAGGGAGGTGCCGTGGTAGTCTGGCGCCTCGATCTCTACAAAGCTGAGGCCACGCGCCAACTCTCGGACACCTCCTCCTACTTACCCTTGGACCATGACCCCACTGACGAGCACCAGGCCACCATTTCTAGCACCATCACCGACTTCATCAATTCCCACGCCCTACCTGACCAAGCCTCCAAACTCATCGTTCCCCAGCCCCGCACGGCCCGTTTTTACCTTCTCCCCAAAATCCACAAACCCGGCTCTCCCGGCGGACCCATTGTCTCTGCGTGTTCGTGCCCCACCGAACTCATCTCCACATACCTTGACTCCATCCTATCCCCCTTGGTCAAATCCCTCCCCACCTATGTTCTAGACACCTCAGACACTCTCCGCCGCCTCCACGCATTCCACTCTCTGGGCCCTCACCCCCTCATCTTCACCATGGATGTCCGGTCACTCTACACCTCCATCCCCCACCAGGATGGCCTCAGAGCCCTCCGGTTCTTCCTCGACCAGAGGAGCAACCTTTACCCAGCCACTGACACTCTCCTCCGCTTAGCGGAGTTGGTCCTCACCCTCAATAACTTTTCATTTGACTCCTCCCATTTCCTCCAAACACAAGGCGTAGCTATGGGCACACGCATGGGCCCCAGCTACGCCTGCCTCTTTGTCGGGTACGTTGAACAATCCTTGTTCGATGCGTACCAGGGCCCCATCCCCGACCTCTACCTCCGCTACATTGACGACTGCTTTGGTGCCACCTCCTGCACCCACACACAACTGACTGACTTCATCCACTTCACCACCAACTTCCATCCGGCACTCCAATACACCTGGACGATTTCCGACACTTCCCTACCATTCCTTGACCTCACCATCTCCAACGCAGGGGACAGACTCCTGACCGACATACATTACAAACCCACTGACTCACATGGCTATCTGGACTACACGTCTTCCCACCCTGCCCCCTGTAAAGACTCCATCCCCTACTCCCAATTCCTCCGCCTACGCCGCATCTGTTCCCAGGATGAGACATTTCATACCAGGGCATCGGAAATGTCCTCGTTCTTCAGGGAACGGGGATTCCCCTCCGCCACCATAGATGAGGCTCACACCAGGGTCTCATCCATACCCCGTAACACTGCTCTCTCTCCCCATCCCCGCACACGCAACAAGGGCAGAGTCCCTCTGGTCCTCACCTTTCACCCCACCAGCCGGCAAATACAACACATAATCCTCCGCCATTTCCGCCACCTCCAACGTGACCCCACCACTCGCCACATCTTCCCATCTCCCCCCATGTCTGCCTTCCGCAAAGACCGCTCCCTCCGCAACTCCCTCGTCAATTCTTCCCTTCCCTCCCGCACCACCCCCTCCCCGGGCACTTTCCGTTGCAACCGCAAGAAATGCAACACCTGTCCCTTCACCTCCCCCCTCGACTCCATTCAAGGTCCCAAGCAGTCGTTCCAGGTGCGACAAAGGTTCACCTGTATCTCCTCCAACCTCATCTACTGCATCCGCTGCTCTAGATGTCAGCTAATTTACATCGGTGAGACCAAGCGTAGGTTGGGCGACCGTTTCGCCGAACACCTCCGCTCAGTCCGCCTTAACCTACCTGACCTCCCGGTGGCTCAGCACTTCAACTCCCCCTCCCATTCCCAATCCGACCTCTCTGTCCTGGGTCTCCTCCATTGCCAGAGTGAGCAACAGCGGAAATTGGAGGAACAGCACCTCATATTCCGTCTGGGGTCCTTGCGCCCTTATGGCATCAACATTGAATTCCCCCAATTTGGCTAGCCTGTGCTGTCCCCTCCCCTTCCTTCACCCTCTAGCTGTCTCCTCCCACCCTCCCATCCGCCCGCCCTCGGGCTCCTCCTCCTCCCTTTTTCCTTCTTTCCTTCCCCACCCCCCATCAGTCTGAAGAAGGGTTTCGGCCCGAAACGTCGCCTATTTCCTTCGCTCCATAGATGCTGCTGCACCCGCTGAGTTCCTCCAGCAATTTTGTGTACCCAGGTGGTAAAGAAGGGCAGGGATAGATCGAGCCAAAGAATATGACTGATAGGGTAAATACTGAACTGCTGAATGTTTTCAACATTTTGTGTTTTGTTTCAAATTTCCAGCCTTTTCAGGTTTTAAAATAATCCTTCTCCATTGCATTGCATGGGGGGGGGTGGAATTGAGGATGTTTCTACTTCAGCCTCAATGACTTTCCCAAGGAAATATTCCACAGATCTTTCAATTCCAGGTCATTGTCCTGTTCCATGCAAGTTTGTTTTCTTAAGACAGCGATATGACGTTATTTAAAAAGGAAGCACGAGAATGGGTAAACCACATGATAGGAACTGCAAGTCAATACTTTGAACTGTCAAATTCATGTGCCAAAAATAGGAGTGCAAGTTCTAACTCAGTGCTCATCATTATGAATTTGGAATTCCCTCCAGGCTGAATAATTCCCGGATCTCAGGTTCCTGTAGAAGACCATATAGTGATCAAGTATGGTTCAGAGCAACGAGTATGTGCCAGCCAGTAGGAATACAGTGCAGACGTTATCCAGCGAACATTTCCATTAAAGATCAATGTTTAGCATTGAAAACGCTTAGCAGATCAGGCAGCATTTGTGGAATGGGAAACGGTAGATGTTTCACATTGAAGGCACTTTGCCAGAACATTCTGAAAGGGAGAAAATAAAGTAAATGCATGTCCATACTGCCTGGATAATTAAAAGTACAATGAAGCAGAAAATGGGAGAGTAAAATACAAGTTGTTTTGAAGCATTTGTGAAATTTAGAAAATGGAAATCAGGACCTTTGAGAAATAGAGAGCAGCAGGAAAGAACTCGGGCATTCAATTAGAATGGCCAAAAAGGGGGTAATGAAATATCATTGGCGAGTCAGATTGAAGAACACTCCAAATGTTATGCGTCCGTTAAAAACTAGGGTAACCAAGGAAAAGATAGAACAGTTCAAGGAATATGGAGGCAATTTATGCTTGGGGTCAGAAGACGTAGGCGAGGTACTAAACAAGTCCCTTTCATGTGTATTCTCCAAGGAGAAGGATATGGAGGGCAGTGAGCAATGTGTGGAGTACTAATATGCTCGGGCAGTTTGAGATCAAGAAACAGGTGGTGATAGGAATCTTGAAGAGTATTAAAGTGGATAAATCCCCAGGGACTGATGGGATCTAGCACAGGTTAAGAGAAGCAAGAGGAAATTGTGGGAGCCTTAATGAAGATCTTTGTATCTTCTCTAGCCACAGGCGAGATCCCAGAGAATTGGACCAATAATGTTCCTTGTGAAAGGAAGGAAGTAGAGATAATCGTGGAAATTATAGGACAGTGTTGCTTCAGTAGTAGGGAAGCTATTGGAGAGAATTACTCCCATTTGGAAGAGGATGGGCTAATTGGGGAAGTAAAACGTGGCTTTGTACGTGGTAGGTTGTGTCTCACTAACTTTTTGAGGAGGTGACGAAGGAGATTGATGAAGATAGGACAGTGGGTGGTGTATACATGGATTTTCATAAGGCATTTGATAAGGTCCCTCATGGTAGGTTGATCCAGAAGATTAAGATATATATGGGATTCACGATGACATGGTAATATGGAATCAGAACTGGCTTCTTCATAGAAGACAGAGGGTTGTGATGGAAGGATGATACTCTGGCTGGAGTTTCACAGGGGTACAGGAAGTGCTGGGGCTTCTATTTTGATGATCTATGTAAACAACCTGGAAATAGGTGTAAATGAACTGATGGTGTGAATAGTGACAAAGGCTGTCAAAGTATATATTGAGAATTAGATCAGCTACAGAAATCTACAGAGAAATGGAAGATGGAGTTTAATCCGAGCAAATGTAAGATGATACACTTTGGGAGTTTGAAGTAAGTGTAAATTATACAGTTAGGGGTAAGATCCTTAACAGGATTGATATACAGAGGGATCTTGGGGTCCAAATACAAGCCTCCCTGAAAGTGGCAACATAAATAGTTAGAATGCTAAAGAATGCTTGCTGTCATAGCTTGGGTCATTGAGTATAGGGGGGTTGCACGAAAGGTCACTGGGCCAGAGGGCTCGACGCACGGAGCCGCTAAATCCAACTGGAGGACATCCGTCACTTCCGGTATATGTTATTAATGCTAGAAACGCGTACTTTCCTACCTGTTAAAAACCGCCAAAATATTGAATTTTTGCGCTGAAAAAAATTGTGGGAGTCGGGGTAAGTGTGAGAGACATGTGCCCAACTTTAGAATTCCAAACGTGAAGCGAAATGAAGGTATAGAGAAGCGAGAACTGAAGGGACAACAGTAGCTAAAGTGCTTGATAAACATTGGCCGTGCAGATATCGGAATTGAAAATATTGGGAATTATCGCGTTTGCTCACTGCATTTCATCAAGTAAGGCACTATTTGTGTTTTTTCTTGATTCCATTGGTATCTAAAAAATCTCAGAAGTGATAAATCTGTCTGTAAATTTTTCTTCAGATGCGTTTTCATTTTGTATGTAAAAACCCACGGGAACTATGGGCGATTAAAAAAAATTACAGCCAGATTTATCACTTCTGAAACTTTTTAGATGCCAAAGGAATCAAGAAAAAACACCTTAGTTGATGAAATGCAGTGAGCAAACGGCCAATGTTCGCTAAGCACTTTGGCTGTTGTTGTCCCTTCAGCTCTCGCTTCTATCTGCCGTCATTTCTCCTCACTTTTGGAATTCTGAAGTAGGCTAAATGTCTCACACACTTATCCCGATTTCCATAATTATTTACAGGCAAAAATGGACAATTTCAGCGGGTTATAACGGGCCCGCTACGCTGGAAACAATGGTAAGTGCCTACCTGCAGTTCATCGCGTGTAATCCATTTGGAGTAGCGTAGCAACAGTACGGGTCATGGGTCGTGACCCGACTGCCGTGAAACCTCCCTATAAGAGTCAGGAAGTCATGTTCAGCTTTTTAGGACTTTAGTTGTGCTGCATTTGGAATATTGCGTGCAGTTCTGGACACCCCGATACAGGAAGGATGTGGAGGCTTTAGAGGGGGTGCAGAAGAGGTTTACCAGAATGCTGCCTGGATTAGAGGACATTTCCTGTATGGTGATGTTCGATTGCTGGATTATTTTCGCTGGAAAGTCATAGGTTGAGGGGTGACCTGATAGAAGTATATAAAATTACTAGACCAAGTGCAGACCCGTTGGGTCTGTTCCCCCAACGTGCGGTTGTGGGGGGGGGGGGGGGGGGGGGGAGGCGGCACGCAGCGTCACACACACTAACTATCCCCCCCCCCCGCACTCGCGCTAATTACCCCCTTGATATTATATTAATATTATTAATTTGCTCCTTTTACCCCATAACCACCCTATCTACTGACGCATAGCCCCCAACTTGCAGTCACATCTAGAGAGGGGCGGGGGGCGGGCGGGGGTAGAGAGTGAGGGCAGAGAGAGAAGGGGCAGAGACAGAGAGAGAGACAGAGACACAGAGAGAGGGCAAGAGGGATAGGGGGTAGAGAGGAGGGTAAGAGGGAGGGTGGGTGAGGGGGGAAAGGTGGGGGAGGAGGGGGGGAGAGAGAGGGTGAGAGTGAGGGGGTGAGAGAGGGGGTGCTAAGAGGGGGGGTGAGGTGGAGAGCAGGGAGGGGTAGGGAGGGTGAAGGGAAGAGGGTAGGGGGTGTGGAGGGAAGGGGGTTTAGGGGAGGGAGGGGGAGGGGAGAGAAGGGGGGAGGGAGGGGGAGAGAGGGGGAGAGAAGGGGGAGGGGGAGAGAGGGTGTGCTGAGAGGGGAGGGGGAGAGGTGGGGAGCGGGGAGGGAGGGGGTAGGGGTGTGTGGAGGGGAGGGGGTTTAGGGGAGGAATTGTGGGGGAGTGAAGGGGGGGGAGAGAGAGGGGGGGGAGAGGAGGGGAGAGGAGAGGGGGGGAGAGGAGAGGGGGGGAGAGGAGAGGGGGGAGGGGGAGGGAGAGGAGAGGGGGAGGGAGAGGAGAGGGGGGGGAGAGTAGAGGGGGGGAGGAGGGGAAGAGGAGAGGAAAGGGGGGGGAGGAAAGGGAGGGGGAGAACCTAAAAATAATTTTAGAACCAAAAAAGACACATTCTGCAAGCATTGGAGAACCAAAGAGACACTTTTTGCAAACATTTTAGAACCAATAAACACTTTTTGCAAACATTTTAGAGCCAATAGACACATTCTGCAAGCGTTTTAGAACCACTAAGGACACTTACATTTGAGTAGACATGTGTTCAGTGTTATTCACAGCTCAGAGAAATGTGACCCTCTGCCTTCCTCCAGCTTGCAGACACTGATTGAGGCACACCACTTCCTGGTTTTATAGTCCCTCCCCCCTGCCGCCAGCAGGGGCAACAGAGAGAATGGGGAATTTTGTAAAATCATTAATATCTCTGTCATTTTTCATCGACGGGAAAAATCCTCGGCACACATATGGCGGAGGGGGGCTCTGAGCAAGGTGTCGCAGCACAGATGGCCAAAACCGGTCAAGAACAGACTTTTAGTAATATAGATAGATGTGAGGCATAGATAGGGTAGACAGTCAGAACATTTTTTCCCAGGATAGAAATATCAAAGACCAGAGGGCATTACGTTGAAATGGTCAAAGTTTAAAGAAAATATACAGGGCAAGTTTTTTTACTCTGATTGGTGGTACCTGGAATGCACTGCCAGGGATGGTAGTGGAAGCAGATATGATAGGGGCATTTTAGAAGCTTTTAGATAGGCGCATGGATATGCTCGGGAATGTAGGGATATGGATCACGTGCAGGCAAAGGAGATTAGTTTAACTTGGCATCATGTTCGGCAAGAATATTATTATGAGCTGAAGGGCATGTTCCTGTGCTGTACATTTCTATGTTCTATGTCATACAATGACATTTGTGCTGGTTATGAAATGTACAGAAAGTGCAATGGACAAAGAGTCGGTGCAACGCCAAAATTCTGCCATAGTTTACTGGATGTGGCTTGTCTGAAGAAGAGTTTCGGCCCGAATCGTTGCCTATCTCCTTCGCTCCATAGATGCTACTGCACCCGCTGAGTTTCTCCAGCATTTTTGTGTACCTTGGCTTGTCTGAAGAGCAGTTTATGTTTGGGATCAAGGTGGAAATTAATTGAACAAAGTGTGGCTAAACTACTAAATTTGTAGTTAATGTTTATATTTGCTGAGGAAGGGATCTTTGTCAAACCCGCAGTAGTTAATGGGCTATTTGGATGGGGACACAAGAATGGGAACACAAGGGTAGAGAAATAGGATAGTTATTTGGTGAGATTGGTTATATCCTAGTTCATTTAACAGTGTAATCATAGAAATGTAACTGATACTGAGTGCAGTTTTAAAATCCTTTGAACCCAGAGGAATGGAGAAGAATGCAGATGAGCACAAAATTAATTTTAAACACATAAACGTTAATAGGGCTTCAGATTAAGTGTGTCATTTTAGACTATTGGTAAAATTGAAGGCCATATGAGGCAATGAATATAAAATTGACTGTGGAATATAAATGGCTGTGGTGAATGGTTGTTGTTAGACAAGATGGAAACGTACTGTGGTGCTACCTAGGATTCAGTTCCATTGGTTCATGGAAAGTAACATTTAAATCAATAAAGTATGATCTGTTGCATTTTAATGGAATGAAGGAATGAAATGTACTAAATGGTGCAATTTAGGAGTGGGTGCAAGAAAAGATAAATCTGGGAACTTTGCACACATTTTAAAGACAGCAGGATTTGTTAAAATATGGTTAACAGGATTCTTGTATTTTTAAGTATGGGGTAAATTTTCAAAAGCAAGGACATTACCATACATCTGTTTATAATGTTTAAGTCTGATCCACAGAAGTTAAGTATTCACTTTTGGACAACAGATGTTTTAAAGGAAAGTGTGTTTCATTTCACTCAGATCCAGAAGATACTCAACTAATTTCAGGGGTGAATAAATACTGTTAAGTAAATGATTTGAGGAAGCTTGGATTATTTTCCCTGGAGGAGGGATCATGGAGGGAAAATATGCAAGAACTATTTAAAATCAAATGTTTTTACAGGAAGATAAAAATAAATTGTTTCTGTTGTGTAGATGCTATGTAGAATATGTACATCTACTCCCGGCTTTCAAAAATCAGTTGCCACTGTATCTGAAGAAGCAGATTAAATGCTACTAATTCCCTCGACTGGGGACAGGCCAATTTACTTTATAGTAAAAAAATGTGGCTCTGTGAATGAGGTCCACCCTTTTTTAATATCAAGTTTCACCCAGAACTGATTTCAGAATCCATTTGAATATAAATAATTATGTTTCATTCACCTTTTACAGAAAATATATTTAAGGTCAAGTTATTGAAAGGTTCCTCAGGATTGGGTTTCAATTTTATTGAGTGCAATGAAGATGTTCCGGAATATTGCAGAAATGCAGTAAAAATAAAGAAACTATTTCCTGGACAGCCAGCGGCAGAGTGTGAGAAGATTAAAGTTGGAGACATCATACTAAAAGTGAATGACGTTCCTTTGAAAGGACTGTCAAAGCAGGTACATTAAAGTGGAAATAATGTTAATGTCATATCTATATCTATCATATCTTATCTATCTATCTATATCTATATAATATTAAAACTCTGTGGCTGTTGGCTGGCTGGCTGCTGGCTGGCTGGCTGCTGGATGGCTGTGTTTCTGCCTGACTTGTGGGTGCCAGCCTTTGATTCGTTGCTACACCAACACCAGACCCACAAACGGCCAGAACTTTTCATTCCAAGTATCCATTCCTGATTAAATTTCGTCTTGTTTATGTACACATTTTTAATAAAATCCTTCTCACCCCCCCTCCCACTCACTCATTTTGTCGCCTCCTGCTGGCCAGCGACCATAACGGCTGCTGGCGCCCGCATCTCGCCTCAAAGACGCCATTTAAAAACAGCCGCACTGCTGAGTACTGAACTGCTTGAGTTGGAGGACCACGTCTCCCGTGGGGGCTATGGGTAGGCACCGGCTGCATTGGGAGAGCAGACCCAATGGGTCTGCACTTGGTCTAGTATACTTTTAAAACTCTGTGGGTGTGTGGGTGTATGGCATTTTGCATTTGATTCGTTACTCCGCGCAAACCAGACGCATAAACGCCAACATTTTTACCATTTCGCTAACAATTTTACTTTTACATTCGCATATCCACTCCTTGGTCAATTATTTCCCCAAATATTGAGTAAAAATTATCACAAAACTCAAACAAAACTCAATTTTTAAGATCTGAACGGCTCTTACCAGATGTTGACGTCACAATGCCCACATGCCGACCAATCCAAGCCACTTCTCTCTCTCGCTTTATTTGACAGCCCGGCTATCCTCCACTCCCCACCTTCCCCCCCCCCCCCCTCCCCCCCCCCCTCCCCCACCCCCCGCCCGCTCCAAGTACGCTCGCGCCACACCTCCCGCATCTGAGCCTCACGACCAAACGTGGTCGCTTGAGGCTTACGGCCGCGCGGGGCCGGTCCCAATTCGAACCGCGGAGCCGTATGGTCCGGACATCATACTCACCAATCAGCTGGGCACGAGGCGGGCCGACTGAATTAGGACGTTGCACGGCGTCGGGCGGTGACGTCATCACGCAATGGCATGCCAGGCAGTGACGTCATCGCGCGATGCCACGCGCTAGGCATACGACATCAAGACGCTGCGTACAACTTCAACACGCTGCGTATGACATTAAGAGGCTGCGTACACCCTCAATGCACGCATGAGCCGACAGGCCGTTGGCACACGGGATTTTCGGACAGAGCAAGATTTTTGGAGCCCCGCGCGATGTCGGGACCAGCCCCGCAAGGCCGTTCCCCCCCTCCATGTCCCCTCCCCCCGGCCTCGGCGCAGAGGGAGAATAAGAAGGGATGAGACAAAGACTTAAGACTTTTGCCTTCCACCACAGTGAGGAGGTGCCTGGTGAACTCACTGTGGTGGATGTTAATTTGTGTTTATTGTGTGTTTTGTCATTTTTACTATATGTAGGACTGCAAGGCAACAAAATTTCATTCAGACCGCAAGGTCTGAATGACAATAAAGGCTACTTGACTTGACTTGACTTGAACAAGTTTTGTTCAGATTTATGTTATATTTTACAAGATATTGACATTTTAAACTTTAAAAAATCACTTTTCCATTTGCCGCGTTCGACGTCACAATGGGATCCTAAATCTCTTTTTTTTTTTAATCGCCATTTTTTTTTCACGTGTACCTGCCTGGCCTCACAACGTGGACCCAATGGCTCCACGGGTAAGTTTCCTTCTACTTTACAAACGCCTCCACGGGTCCTCTATTCATTTTATTAACGTTAACTTAATTTCAGCCATCACCCGCACAACTTTGAACGCGGCAGCCACGCATGCACAGTCTGGTGGAATATTGCGATGGGGAAACGGGACCCAATGGGTCCACCAGCCATCTAGTCTTTATCTAAAAGGCTTATGAATGGAATAAATAATTTGTTGCATATTCAATGAAGAAGTGTTTGGAGAAGCTATAACTTCTACTGTGTAATCTGATAACCGGAAACTGAAGAGGTCACGAGTGTTGGGGAAAGACACTGCACATGATCATTGCCAAGACTTGTGTAGAAAGGAACTACAGGTGCTGGTTTATACCGAAGATTGACAAAAAATTCTGGTGTAACTCAGAGGCTCATGCAGCATCTCTGGAAAAAAGAATAGGTGACATTTTGGTTCGGAACCCTTCTTCAGACATATTTTCTTCTTCTGTCTATCATTGCCAAGGCTTGACAGTTAAAATGTTTTTTGAAAAGAATTATCCATAGCTGCATTAACGTTTTTTTTTTAATATCTTTTGTAATCAGGGATTAGTGATAGTGCACAGTTTTAAAAAATGTAACAAAGATTTTATCGTTAAATAACCATATAACCATATAACAATTACAGCACGGAAACAGGCCATCTCGGCCCTACAAGTCCGTGCCGAACAACTTTTTTCCCTTAGTCCCACCTGCCTGCACTCATACCATAACCCTCCATTCCCTTCTCATCCATATGCCTATCCAATTTATTTTTAAATGATACCAACGAACCTGCCTCCACCACTTCCACTGGAAGCTCATTCCACACCGCTACCACTCTCTGAGTAAAGAAGTTCCCCCTCATGTTACCCCTAAACTTCTGTCCCTTAATTCTGAAGTCATGTCCTCTTGTTTGAATCTTCCCTATTCTCAAAAGGAAAAGCTTGTCCATATCAACTCTGTCTATCCCTCTCATCATTTTAAAGACCTCTATCAAGTCCTCCCTTAACCTTCTGCGCTCCAGAGAATAAAGACCTAACTTATTCAACCTTTCTCTGTAACTTAGTTGTTGAAACCCAGGCAACATTCTAGTAAATCTCCTCTGTACTCTCTCTATTTTGTTGACATCCTTCCTATAATTGGGCGACCAAAATTGTACACCATACTCCAGATTTGGTCTCACCAATGCCTTGTACAATTTTAACATTACATCCCAGCTTCTATACTCAATGCTCTGATTTATAAAGGCTAGCATACCAAAAGCTTTCTTTACCACCCTATCTATATGAGATTCCACCTTCAAGGAACTATGCACGGTTATTCCCAGAACCCTCTGTTCAACTGTATTCTTCAATTCCCTACCATTTACCATGTACGTCCTATTTTGATTTGTCCTGCCAAGGTGTAGCACCTCACATTTATCAGCATTAAACTCCATTTGGCATCTTTCAGCCCATTCTTCCAAATGGCCTAAATCACTCTGTAGAATTTGGAAATCCTCTTCATTATCCACAACACCCCCTATCTTGGTATCATCTGCATACTTACTAATCCAATTTACCACACCTTCATCCAGATCATTGATGTACCTGACAAACAACAAAGGACCCAACACAGATCCCTGAGGCACTCCACTAGTCACCTGCCTCCAACCCGACAAACAGCCATCCACCATTACCCTCTGGCTTCTCCCATTCAGCCACTGTTGAATCCATCTTGCTACTGCATTTATATCCAACAGTTGAACCTTCTTAACCAACCTTCCATGAGGAACCATGTCAAAGGCCTTACTAAAGTCCATATAGACAACATCCACTGCTTTACCCTCGTCAATTTCCCTAGTAACCGCTTCAAAAAATTCAAGAAGATTAGTCAAACATGACCTTCCAGGCACAAATCCATGTTGACTGTTCCTAATCAGACCCTGTTTATCCAGATGCTTATATATATTATCTCTAAGTATCTTTTCCATTAATTTGCCCACCACTGAAGTCAAACTAACAGGTCTAAGGTTTACTCTTGGAACCCTTTTTAAACAATGGAACAACATGCGCAGTACGCCAATCCTCGGGGACTATTCCCGTTTCTAATGACATTTGAAATATTTCTGTCATAGCCCCGGCTATTTCTACACTAACTTCCCTCAATGTCCTAGGGAATATCCTGTCAGGACCTGGAGACTTATCCACTTTTATATTTTTCAAAAGTGTCAGTACTTCTTTTACTTTGAAACTCATAGTATCCATAGCTACTGTACTAGTTTCCCTTACCTCACATAATTCAATATCCTTCTCCTTGGTGAATACCGAAGAAAATAAATTGTTCAATATCTCCCCCATCTCTTTTGGCTCTGCAGATAGCTGTCCACTCTGTCTCTCTAATGGACCAATTTTATCCCTCGTTATCCTTTTGCTATTAATATAGCTGTAGAAACCGTTTGGAACCTCATATCTTCTTTTAGCTTTTCTAATTTATTTCTTAAGATTCTTTTTACATTCCTTATACTCCTCAAGCACCTCATTTACTTCATGCTGCCTATAATTATTGTAGATCTCCCTCTTTTTCCGAACAAGATGTCCAATTTCCCTTGAAAACCAGGGCTCTTTCCAATTTTTACTTCCTTTCAACCGAACAGGAACATAAAGATTCTGTACTCTTAAAATTTCCCCTTTAAATGTCCTCTGTAAATCTCTTCTACATCTTTCCCATAAAACAAAATGTCCCAGTTCACTCTTTTTAAATCATTTTGCATCTCATCAAAGTTAGCCTTTCTCCAATCAAAAATCTCAACCCTAGGTCCAGTTCTGACCCTCTCCATAATTATATTGAAACTAATGGTATTGTGATCACTGGACCCGAAGTGCTCCCCAACGCATACCTCCGCCACCTGTCCCGTCTCATTTCCTAACAGGAGGTCCAGCACTGCCCCTCCTCTAGTAGGTACCTCTATGTATTGCTGCAAAAAACTATCCTGCACACATTTTACAAACTCCAAACCATCCAGCCCATTTACAGAATGTGTTTCCCAGTCTATGTGTGGAAAGTTGAAATCTCCCACAATCACTACCTTGTGCTTACTACTAATATCTGCTATCTGCTTACATATTTGCTCTTCCAATTCTCGATCCCCATTTGGCGGTCTATAATACACCCCTATAAGTGTTGCTACACCTTTCCCACTTCTCAGTTCCACCCAAATAGCCTCCCTAGATGAACCCTCCAACCTATCCTGCCAAAGCACTGCTGTAATATCTTCCCTGACTAGCAATGCAACACCTCCACCTCTTGCCCCTCCAATTCTATCACACCTGAAGCAACGAAATCCTGGAATATTTAGTTTCCAATCACAGCCCTCCTGCAACCATGTTTCACTGATCGCCACAACATCATACTTCCAGGTGTCTATCCAGACTCTAAGCTCATCCACCTTTCTTACAATGCTCCTAGCATTAAAATATGCACATTTAAGAAACCCCCCGCCTCTTATTCTCTGTTTATTTCCTTTTTTTTCTTTCTCCTCTTGTGTCCGAGTGCTTCCCTTTTTTGCTTCCTGCCTCCCATTCTGTCTACTAGCTTTCTCTATTTGAGTGCCTCGCCCCAACCATTCTAGTTTAAAGTCTCCCCAGTAGCCTTTGCAAATTTCCCCGCTAGGATGTTGGTCCCCCTCGGGTTCAAGTGCAACCCATCCTTTCTGTACAGGTCCCACCTTCCCCAAAAGAAGTCCCAATGATCCAGAAACTTGAATCCCTGCCCTCTGCACCAGTCTTTCAGCCACGCATTTATCCTCCACCTCGCTCCATTCCTACTCTCACTGTCGCGTGGCACAGGCAGTAATCCTGAGATTGTTACCTTTTTGGTCCTTTTCCTTAACTCTCCTCCCAACTCCCTAAATCCTCCCTTCAGGACCTCTTCCCTTTTTTTACCTATGTCATTGGTACCTATATGTACCACGACCTCAGGCTCCTCTCCCTCTGATTTCAGGATATCTTGGACGCGTTGAGACACGTCCGAGACCTTGGCACCAGGGAGGCAGACCACCATCCTGGTCTCCCGACTGCGTCCACAGAATCGCATATCCGACCCTCTAACAATAGTCCCCAATTACTATTGCCCTCTTCTTTTTTTCCCTACCTTTCGGAGCAACAGGGCCGGTCTCTGTGCTGGAGGCCCGTCCGCTGTCGCTACCCCCGGGCAAGCTGTCACCCCCATCCGTACTCAAACAGGAGTACTTATTTGCAAGGTGTACCGACATTGAAATACTCACTCGTCCCTGCCTCTGCCCCTTGCCCTTCCTTAGCGTGACCCACATGTCTCTCTCCCGTGGTTTTGGAGTGACCACCTCCCTATAACTCCCCTATATGACCTCCTCACTCTCCCTGACCAGACAGAGGTCATCGAGCTGCTGCTCCAGGATCCTAATACGGTCCCTTAGGAGCCCCATCTCGCTGCACCTGGTGCAGATGTGGACGTCTGGATGGCCATCCGACACCATGACCTCCCACATTTGACATCCAGAACAGTACACTGCTCTGGCTGTCATTCTCCCGCCTTACCCTGGATCCGATACAAGTATAATACAATAGAAACTGCTGGGAGAAATCAGCAGGTATCTGACACAAACAGCTGCTCCCTCTTGACCTTTAAACTGCACCTTTATTTTATAAACAAAAAGCACTGTACCTTTACTAAAGCACTGTACCCTTAGCCCACTGTACCCTTAGCCGACTGTACCCTTAGCTCACTGTGCCTTTACTAAAGCACTGTACCTTTAACCCACTGTACCCTTAGCTCACTGTACCTTTACTAAAGCACTGTACCTTTAGCCCACTGTACCTTTACTAAAGCACTGTACCTTTAGCCCACTGTACCCTTAGCTCACTGTACCTTTACTAAAGCACTGTACCTTTAACCAGAAAGCAGAAATGCTAACCTGAGGTTGCACCCAATCAGCTGCTTCCTCTAGTCTGCTTCCACCAATCAGCGACTTCCACCAGAACCCTCCCTATGGAGTGTGGAGCGTTACAGATTTCGGTAAAAGCCCTGACCCTCCTCCACTCGCTCCAACGGTTCCCGGGCCTCTGTGAAAGAAAGCCCCGCGCCCGATTTAAATACTCACAGCCCTGACCCTCCTCCACTCGCTCCAATGTTGTCTAAATCTGCTGAGAGTAGACAACATTGTGGATTTACACAACCTCATCAAAATCTAGCACCTCCAGCAGTTCCGCATTCCCTCTGCACTGCGCTGGAGTGTTAACCTATATTTTTGTGCTGAAGTCTCCAAAGTGAATCTCAAGCCCAGGACTATCAAACTCACTCTCAAGGAGTGACAGCCTGCGGCATGGGCAGATCTTACATCAAACGTGCAAGACATCATTTCTAGTGCCATTCAACACCATAATCATGCTGTGTGCAATCTCTGGGAAATAATGAGCCAAGGAAGGAGATGAATTACTGAATAATGAGAAGGTTCAGATGACATTCATAATAATAATTAACTTTAATCTGCCAAGTCAGAATAAGCCTATAAATTAAGCCTTTAAGTCTTTAAGTTTAGCATCCAGATTGTATAAATCCACATACAGAGGATGTACATATCGTGTTTGGACTTGTACGTCTGCTTGCAGAGGTTTATTAATGGAGACACTGTGTCACCTGTATGATGAATCTTGGGAAGTTCCTGGTCTCGAATCATTGGCAGAGGGTAAAACAAATCCTTGAAACTTTATGGAACTTCAGAGCAAATCTTAATTTGTGGAGAAAGGCATAATTGGCTTACAATGCTGCAATTTCGCACTCAAGATGCAAATCTGTTTAGTTATTGCAAAAGACCGTTCAGAAATTCATTTAATTACACTGAGTACTGGAGTAACTCAGCTGATCAAGCAGCATTTCTGGAGAACATGGAGAGGTAACATTTCAGGTCCCAAAATGTTACTTATCTCCCGAGATGCTGCCTGATCTGCTGAGTTACTCCAGTACTTTGTATCCTTTAGTATATTAACCACCATCTGCAGTTCTTTGTTTCTAAACTGAGCATTGTTAAGTTAAACAAAATGATTTATTGTCATTAATTTCTATCTCTTTTTATTGATAATAATGCCACAGGCTTTCAAAGTCCTGATTGCTGTACACCAGGAGTACTGTGTACATATCTGAGCACTAAACCTTCGGAATAGTAAGGTTCCCTCTAAAGGAGTTATCAAAATTATGCCTTGATTACAAAGAATTGTCGAATTATCTAGAATTTAGGAAATTATGGGAATGGTTTAATTGAGGATTTCAAGATTTTAAGGGGGACTAATTTCTGGCTGTGCACCACTATTTCCCCACTTGGGGAATTGAGGTCAAGAGGGATACGGTCTAAAAACCTTCAGGGATGATATTAGTAAATGTTTTCACATGTAGAGTGAGTGAAGTTTGGAACTCCCCTCTGCAAATGGTGCACCATTTTGTGTCTATTCTCAGTATTAATCATTATCTGCAGTTCCTTCCTACACACACTGATGTAAAATTAAGTGATGAAGAAAAAGTATTAGACTGTTAACCAAATGTTTTAAGGGAATGGGGAGAAGCTGCAAAATAGAGTTCGGTCACAGATGGGCAATGATTTATTTGAATGGCACTATAATGTTTATAACCACTAAATGGCCCTCGAATTCAGGGTTGTGGGGTGGGGTGGGGTAAGAGGTTGTGGGAGCACTGTTGTTTCCTACCTTTGGCCACATATTCGCCACTGTGTTCACAAAGTTATTGACAACATTTTTTTTCCTCCTCTTCTTCAGGAAATAGTGTCTGCCCTCAGGCGGACATCACCAGAGGTCACTCTGTTACTTTACAGGTGCGGTGCACTGCCCGATACTGACTCCTCTTTGGTGAGTTCCACTGTTAGGAATCCAACAGTTACAGACCAATTCAACCAAATATTTGCCCAATCCCATCCAACTTTGATTCGTCAGCACTGATTAAACTCAGAACCAGTCTTCAGGGTTGCCTGGTCAGACTAACTGAGGAGCAGAGTGAATGGTTATCTGAATGTGGTGATTAAGGAACAAAATACTTCTCCCAAACCCCACATTAAAAGAACTGATCACTTCTGCTCTTAATCCCTCAAAATTCATTCACCTAATCAATTTAACTGGGGTTTTGTGGCACTAACAGTTATTGAGTTTTGAATTTTATAACTAAAGATAAGATTTGATTTTACTCTCATATCATTCAGGTTTACAAGACAGATTTGGCAGAGAGGGGTGGTGCATGGAGATAGCTGGTGGCTCTCCAGTTCAGTGATCCAGGTCTAATTGTAACATAAGCGGCTGCCTGTACGGAGTCTGCACTTTCTCCATATGAGTGTCCTCCGAGTGCTCCAGTTTACTTCCAGGTGTCAAAGGGGAGTGGGATGGGAGGTTAAGTGGCCTCCATAACATGCCCCCTAGTGTGTAGATGATTTTTAAGGTTTGGAAGGTTGATGGGAATGTAGAGAAAATAAAATGGGTTAGGGAAGGATTTGTGTAAAAATAGGTGCATGCTGCTCAATGAAGACTCAATGGGCCAAAGGACACATTTCAGACTGAATGTTACTATGACTCTATAGCAATGTTATAGCATTAGCCATCTAATGATTAAGTAAAACGGAATAGAAACATTACATTTCTAACTTTTAGTAAAAGTGTATTTAAATTTAGTATCATTCATTCGTAGAAACCCAGCAATATGTTTAAAGCCATTATGATTCCCATTGGTAAAAAAATATTGATGTGAACAAAATAAATATTTATTTCATGTAGGCCTTTTAGAAAGGTATACATTATAATTATTTTCATTATAACCGTGTAATCCCAATTTAGTCAGCAAGCTGAACACAGTCTGTACACGTTTCTGCATGTCTACTAATGCTTAAATCTGAATCATTGCTAACCCCGCAGTTGTCTGTATGTTTTAACTGCACTTCTATAATCTATTGTGCTTTATTTTATACTGCACCTAGGAGCCATTGCATTCAATTTTATCTGTGCTAATAATTTTCATTAAAGCTCTGTGGAAGTCACTTTACTAGATCTGAGTTTGTGTTGACTTTGTGCCATTTTATTTTCTGCTCAACCACCATCATTATTTTTTTTTGATTTCTTTGTTCGACTAGTTGTTGAACCGGTAGCAGTTGATTGCTTTTAGGTGGGGTTTGCATTTTTGTCTCTGCCTGATAAATGAGCTGCTTTTGCATGCCTAGACATTCTGCAAGATGATGCTCGTCTTAGAATCGCATGCAATGTTCCAATTAAACGGGGCGTTTTCCTCCCTGCTGGTTGAAGGTTTAAAACCAGACAAATAATTAAAACAGCTTGGGGAGAAAGGGAGAAAATTGGAGACAAAACATCTGAAGGGTAGGTGAAGATAAGACACAAAAAGCTGGAGTAACTCAGCGGGGCAGGAGGCATCTCTGGAGAGAAGGAATGGGTGACGTCTCGGGTCGAGACCCTTCTTCAGACCATTCTTCAGTGTAGGTGAAGCAGGCATGGCCTGAAATTGCATGAAATTATATCAAAGCAGTTGTGTTAAAGGAGTGAGACTTCATGTGAGTGGCAAAGAGATGGTCTGTGGGACAGGGGCGAGTGAGTAGCAGATGAGAAATTAGGTGGGAGAAGGGTCCAGCACGTACAGAGAGTGAGAGATTAGAACTGTTGGATTGTGAAAATGGAAGTGTGCCTTGTTGGAGGGGTTTAGATGTATTTTTTCAATGTGTAAAAGGGGAGTTGGAGTCAACAAGAGAGCCAGAGACCTGCCTGTGGGGCTCAGTGGATCGCTCTTACAAATTGAAAATAATTCTGAAAAGCATTTTGTTTTTGAGTTGCGCAGTAGAATAATTGTGCTATGTGAAACGTTGCCCGTGTATATTACATTTAAATTGGGGGCTTCAATTGCTCTGAGCAGACTGTCATGTTAATGAAGCGTCCAGGTGTTCCGGGTGAAGTAATTGCATGCTGTTTTAAAGATAACCTTCTGCATGACAAGTTGAGTTTAGACAATCACCGTTAATGTTTAACTTCCTTCATCCCCACCCCCTTTTTCCTACCCTCCTATGGTCATCTCCATTCCCACCCTGAAATAAATTGTTTAGCCTCACATTCCTGCATTTGACTGAATATTCATTGGCCAGGAGTTGTAGGACGACGGTGACTTAATGATTGTACTCCCAAGTTTTCCCTTCCTTTTGCTCATTCATCATTCTGGCGACCCCCTCCAACCATGACCCTGAAATCAAAAGTCCAGCTGAATCGGCCTGCCTCCCTTTTTGTAGACTCATGCAATGATTCATCAACAATAGTGATTTGTTTTATTGTAATCGCAAGCTCAGTTAACTTTTTACATACTGCGCTTGCATTTCATATCGGAATATTTCTCTATCGGAATAGGTGACTTCTAATATTAAGTTTATGCTTAATCTATATTTTCTATATTTTAGTCATTGTGCCCATCCCAATTGAGTTTGATACCGTATACTCTCCTCACTAAGATTAGCATTGTCCAGGAGTCCTTAATCAATATTTCTTCTCAAATGTCCTTTATAATCTCGCAAAAAGGCATTGAATCGGTACATAACTAATCGTGTCCACAAAGCATTTGGCATTTTAAGAGAGAATGTTTACTGCTTTTATATCATAGTCAGTGTGCATGCAGTTAAATATCATTTAATTGACTGTAAATTAGCAAGGGGAAGCATTTCTTTTGGAAGTACCACGTTTAAAATAAAGCAATTTCAAGTTGTGCAATAATTGAAAGCTGCTGTTGAAATAATATTTAGAAGGCATAATTTAACTAATTATGTTTCTTGTTACAGAGTGCAAATGATCCTCTGTCAAAAGAAATAAATGGAACCAAACTGCAGAAACAGCATCTGGACAATTCACAGCTGTCCGAAAAGATGAACAATATGAACATGGATGATGATGACCTAGAGATTGCAAATGAATTTCAGAATGCAAGGCCAAAGTCTTCTCGAAGGGATGGTTTTAGTGTCAACACAGACTGTGAAGATATTGATGATAATTCCATGTTAAAAGAAGATGTAATTGTCAATAAGAAAATTGCCTGTCATGTATCTGGGAATACAATATCTTTCACCACCGATCAGTATGACATGCAATACAACCAGGAAGAAAGAATAAAAAATACTTACTTTGTCACACATTCAAAAGTGGATCTGATGAACAGGTTGGTTTGGAAGAACACATTTCAACATTTTGGTTTCCTTCCAATATTTTGTGTTTTATTTTTTATAAATGGTCAGCAGATTGCAGTTGTTCAGAGACAGGATCACAAATTGCTTGGAAGGACAGGAGTAACAACGTCCCAATGTGTAGAAGGGTTATCGAATAAAAGGGATTGAACCACTTAAGGCAATGTTAAAGAAAGAGCGAAAGAGAGATGGAAAGGCGGAAAGATTTGAGATTCCGGGCTTGAGGTTCAGAAGTTATGGACTTGACCATCAGTGTTGCAGTTAAGGACTTGATGTTAAAATCCTGAATGCTCAATAGGACAGAATTTGGAGAGTAAAAATTGTTGTAGACCATATGGAGATTTTAATCTGGCGCTGCGACTGGCGGCGCGCCCAGTCGCAGCGGCTCACGGCTCTCTGTCTCGGTGCTCTTTCTTGTTGTCCGTGTACGTTGTGTTGTCCGTGTACGTCTTTGCTGTCGGTTCTGCGAACATCCGCTACACCCGCTACACCCGCCAGAACCTCGTGGATATCGGTGACCACCATCAGACATCTGTTTCGGGTGTCTTCCATCACACGCATAACACCCCGGGCGACATAGCGAGACCATCGGGGTCCCCGTGGATTGTCGTCGGGTCTGAGAGGCGACGCAGACGGAGGAGGGAGAGGAAGCAGAAGCGAGGCCGCAGGTCCGGTGTTTTGCTAAGGCTAAGAAAACAACCACACAAGCCACCTCTACCGAGCCTGTATCTCTCCAATGCCAGATCCCTGGTTCACAAAATGGATGACCTGGAATTACAACTCGCTGGAAATCGATATGTTCGTGACTGCTGTATTATGATTATCACCGAAACCTGGCTTCACCCGGGGATACCTGATGCTAGCATGCAGCTAGCAGGACGCTTTCTGCTCCGCGGGGACAGGACTATGGACTCCGGTAAGAGCAGGGGAGGGGGCCTCTGTATATACGTGCATGAGAATTGGTGCAACAACGGGATAATGATAGACAATCATTGTTCCCCTGACCTCGAGTACATGTCTGTAAGATGCCGGCCTTTTTTTCTACCGAGAGAACTAACAGTAGTGATTGTCACGGCTGTGTATATTCCACCTGACGCCAATGTAAACACGGCGCTCTCTCTCCTGCTGAACACCATTAATGAACAGCAGCGGGACCACCCCGAAGGTGTTCACATAATTGCAGGGGACTTTAATAAGGCCAACTTGAAGACTGTACTGCCGAAATTTTATCAACATGTCAAGTGTTCTACTAGAGGGGTGAACACGCTGGATCATGTCTACACCAATATTAAGCATGCGTATAGAGCCATCCCCCTCCCCCAACTCGGCCAGTCAGATCATCTCTCCCTCCTGCTCTCCCCAGCCTACACTCCCCTCAGACGCAGTGCCAGGCCCACCATAAAGTCTGTTACAACCTGGCCTGAAAATGCACTCTCCAATCTACAGGACTGCTTTACACAGACAAACTGGGACATATTCGAACACCAGGATCTGGAAACTCTCACAGAAACGGTGCTGGACTATATCAAGTTCTGCATCGGAAACGTGACTGTGGACAAAAATATTCGGGTTTTCCCAAACCAGAAACCCTGGATGTCCAGCCAGGTCCGCACACTCCTCAGAGCCCGCGATGCTGCCTTCAGGTCAGGTGACAGAGCTCTGTACAGTGCTGCTCGAGCCGATCTGGAAAGTGGAATTAAAAAAGCCAAGGCGGACCATAAGAGGAGCATAGAGTCCCACTTGTCCAGTAATAATACACGGGAGGTATGGCGGGGCATACAAGACATTGCAAACTACAGAGGCTGTGTCACAACGACAGAAGACCTGAGTGCGCCGCTGGCAGAGAAGCTAAATTGCTTCTTCTCCCGTTTTGAAACATCACAACAGCAGCACTCACCTGCTACAGCCCTGCTCCCACCCTCACCTGGCTCCTGTACTACTCCACTCACTGTCAGGGAGCACGATGTCAGACGGGTGCTCCTGGCAGTGAACCCCAAGAAGGCTACCGGCCCAGATGGAGTACCTGGTAAGGTGCTCAAAGCGTGTGCCCACCAGCTCACTGTCATCTTCACCAGAATTTTCAACCTCTCCCTGGACCAGGCAGTTATTCCGTCCTGCCTAAAATCAGCCACAATCGTCCCAGTGCCGAAGAAGTCTCCCATCACCAGCCTAAATGATTACTGTCCCGTGGCCCTCACTCCGGTAACCACAAAGTGCTTCGAGAGATTGGTCCTCCAGCACATCAAGGACTATCTACCACCAGACTTCGACCCCCACCAATTCGCTTATCGCCAAAATAGATCCACGGAAGACGCCATCACCGTAGCTCTCCACTCTGTGCTGAGCCATCTGGAGCAGGGGCAGAGCTACGTCCGGATGCTCTTTGTGGATTATAGCTCAGCTTTCAACACAATCATTCCGGACATTCTCATTGATAAATTGGTCACTCTCGGCCTCCCCACTCTCACATGTGCCTGGATAAAAGATTTCCTCACCAACCGGCCCCAGACTGTGAGACTCGGCCCCCACCTCTCCTCCACTCGCAGGTTGAGTACCGGCTCCCCACAGGGCTGTGTGCTAAGCCCCCTCCTATACTGTCTCTACACCTACGACTGTAGTCCGGCCCACAACAACAACCGCATCGCCAAATTTGCTGACGACACTACTGTAGTCGGACTTATTTCAAAGGGAGACGAGGCAGCCTACAGAGAGGAAGTCCTGAAGTTGACAACTTGGTGCTCAGAAAACAATCTGGCTCTGAACACCAGGAAAACAAAAGAGCTCATTGTCGACTTCAGGAGGCACAGCACCGACTTAGTCCCCCTACATATCAACGGCGAGTGTGTGGAGAGGGTCAACACCTTCTGGTTTCTCGGCGTCCTTATCTCTGCTGACATCTCCTGGACAGACAACATGACAGCGGTCATCAAGAAGGCTCAGCAGCGGCTGCACTTCCTGAGAGTTCTCAGGAAGCACAACCTGGACTCTAACCTGCTGCTGACCTTCTACCGCTCGTCCATTGAGAGCCTGCTGACATACTGCATTACAGCATGGTACGGCAGCTGCACCATGGCAGTCAGGGAGAGGCTTCAGAGGGTAACTAGGACAGCACAGAAGATCATTGGTTGCCCTCTCCCCTCCCTGATGAATATTTACACATCCCGTTGCCTTAGCAGGGCAAAGAATATCATCAAGGACAGCTCCCATCCTGCGTTTGGACTGTTCGACCTGCTGCCCTCTGGAAAGTGCTATAGGTGCATCAAAACTAGGACAAACAGACTCAGGAACAGTTGTTTTCCGAAAGTCATAACTACTCTTAACTCACACATGCACTGACTTCACAGCCCAACACCCGGACTTCCATCTACTCTATCCACGTACTGAAATTTGGAATTGTAATGTGTATTGTAATTGTAATTTTTAATATTTTTTAAATAATTTTTAATATTTTAATATAACTTTAAAAATCTGCCTAAGAATACTACCTATTCATCCTTCACCATTTTGCCTTTATAGATATGTATATAGCGCCGCAGAATTGTGCACCTATCCTCCCCCCCTTGTTTTGTTTTCTGTTTCTTGTTTTTTGTACTAAATTATATGTATGCACTGAGTACGAGCTGCTTTTAATCTCATTGTACATGTATAGTGACAATAAATGGCATATCTAAAATATCTATCTAAATAGAGATTGAGAGAGAGAGCTGAGACCAAAGAGGGAGTTGGGAATGAGGATGACATTTTCAAAAGCGAAGCATCACTTTATGCAAAGCCCACGCTTAACCCAGCATTGGGTGCTGATTGAACAGAACCTGGTACATAGTTAGGTGACCTAAAATTTGCAGATGGTATAAGCAGGAAACAGCCAGCAATGTGCTGAAGTAGTTCAAGTTATGGGTGAGGGCAGCACCTGAGCTGAGCTGAGGCAGTGTGGAGCCAAGTAATGTGAAGCTGATCAGAGGCAGCCTTCATATTAGTTGCAGATTGGGTCAAAATTGCTTCTCAGAATCATGCATTATACGGTGAATACTTACAGAAACCATGACCATGATACAAATTTAATAGTCATTTTGTTGCTTTTATTCATTGTATTCAGTTAATTAATAGGTTTATTTTTCATGGTTAGGCAATTTGATGAGGACTGCATCGCATATCCTCCGTCAGCTTGTACTGCATATCCATCATTGAAGCTACATACACTATTCATTATAACTTTGCCACATCAAAAAAAATGAAGGTTATATATAGTTTGTGTCAGTTTTTAAACCAAAATTTGCAAAACTGCATATAATTTCCCCCATTTTCCTGTTATAATTTCATCTCAGGATCAAGGGGTCGCTCAATAAAATTACTTGTGGCAATCTTCCTTTGAAATTATAGCAAAACTTTAAATGTATTCCTCATAAGTCTCAGTGACCATGTTTCTTAATTCACTGACTCATCTCATCTCTTCACACAAGTACAATAATGTACAATGTATTTGATATTTTCTCAACACCTTAGTTTGTTAGCAGGTGAAGTACATTACTTTGCATGAATGGAAATATGCTACAAAATCAATTCATTTGGAAACATTCAAGTTCTATTTCATCAAAATTGATTTTTATTTTTGCTTTTCCATATGCCATATACACCAGGCGTATTTGTTGATTTTATGTAGGCATATATTCTACCAAACTTTGGTATAACTTTGGAAAAGAATGAGGACCACTCTAAATTTCATCGGGATGAGAATAAATCTGGACAAACTAAATGAGGATCAATGGTTATCAGATTAACAAACTATAATTGAACAACTGGCAGCATTTCTGAAAGAGATGGTTGAGGTGTAATCTATGTACATTCCCATAAGGTAGCAAAGTCTTCTTCTTGCGTATGGCGTGCACAGCTTAAAGTTGTAGGTCAACTTGTTCTATTTGATCTATTTGTTTGAGCACGTCGGGTTGATTGCATTAGTCGAAACAGGGTGGACCACATGAAGGTTGCAATCTTCAATCCCAGGTAGCAAAGTAGGAAAGTTGAAATGAGACCTCCTTGAATAACTAAAAAGTAAAATAAAGTAGGAAAACAGTGGGCGGCATGGTGGCGCAGCAGTAGAGTTGCTGCCTTAAAGTGCTTACAGTGCCAAAGACTTATGTTCGATCGCGACTACGGGTGCTTGTTTGTACGGAGTTTGTACGTTCTCCCCATGACCATGTAGGTTTTCTCCGAGATTTTCAGTTTCCTCCCACACTCCAAAGACCTACAGGTTCGTAGGTAATTGGGTTGGTATAAATGTAAAATAAATGTCCCTCGTGTGTGTAAGGTAGTGTTAATGTGCAGGGATCACTGGTTGGTGCGGACTCGGTGGGCCGCAGGGCCTGTTTCCGTGCTGTATCTCCAGATTAAACTAAACTAAACTAAAATAAACTAAACAAGAGGTTGCCAACACAAAGGAAAAACAAGCTAATTATAGAATGTTCCCAGGAAAAGCAAAAAAGAAAATAAGAGTGGCAAAGATTGGTAGCATACATAGAAAGATACATGGAAAGATGGAAGTAACCAATTGGTAACAAGATAACAGTATGAAAAAGAGATGTAATCAGAATCACACTTTATTCGCCAAGTACGTTTTGCAACATACGAGGAATTTCATTGGCCAGGTCAGTCATACAATTAAAAGCAACAGATCACTCAAAAACACATTTTAACATGAACATCCACGACAGTGACTCCTACACATTCCTCACTGTGATGGAAGGCGAAAGTTCAAGTCCTTCCCTTAGTTCTTCCTCAGTTGGGGGCCTCGAGCCCCCGTTGACGGGACGAACTTGACTCCCGTAGCCGGCAGCGTTTGGGCCCTCCGCGTCGAGGCGATCAGCTCCCACATCGGGGGGGATGTCAGCTCCCCCGCACCGGGCGATCGAACCTCGCGTCGGGGCTGGTCGAACCTTCCGCGACGTTAGAGCTTCCCGACTCGCCTCTCCCGAAGACTGCGAGCTTTTGATGGTAAGTCCGTGGTGGGAGCGATCCCAGGTAAGGGATCAGCTCCGATGTTAAGTCCGTGCCCCGCGCGCGATAGGGCTCAAAGTCAGTCCAAGGAGGCTTCCAGCTCCATCGATGGAAGGCCGCAGAGCGTGCCGGAGAATGTGATCCGAAAATTAGTCACATCTCCAGCACGGTAAGAACTTGAAAAAAGTTTCCCCCAATCCCCTCCCCCCTCCCCGCACATAAAACAAACCGAAGAACATTAAAACAAACTTTTAACACACTCAAAAAATAACAAAAATATTGAAAAAACAAACAGACTGCTGGCATATAATGGAAGCAGATATCATGGTCATGATACAAAATAAGTACCTTTTATCGATCATTACCTTAGAAGAAGAAGCAACTGGGATCTCAGCAAGATAGACACTGAGGAGGCTGAAAACTGGTTTTCAAAACTGTGTAGGAAAGGCTAGCTGTTCCTACGGTCAAGATGAGAAACCTGCTCAGACTATGCTTTTCTTTACATGATATAGTTATGAATTACCGGTAGGTGAAGTTGAAGAATCTGAAGAATTAGGTGAAGTAGAATCTGAAGAACTGTACTTGGTGAGATGGTAAAGAGAGAGATCGTGGTGTTCTAAAGGGGACTGGATTAGTGGTGGCATGAGAAGAATTTGTAAGGGAAGTAGATTGCTGCTCCAAAGCTAGGTATATATTCAGATTATGATTCCTTGCTCTAAATGCTGGGGGAATTTACACCTTCCTATTTTAAATTTAGTACCTGCTGATCAGTGATGCTTTGCAAAAATAAGTCACTTCTTTGTTGATATCATTTAGTTCACCTGTGACTGTATGTTACTAGACGTCTAATTCAAGCTTTTTCAAATCCTAATTATGTTCCAGAAAGCCACCTTCACCAATGACTCTTGACTTTACAACAGAGCAAGGTTGTGGACTTGAACCTGAAGTCCCCTCTCCTACTCCAGTCGATGAGAAGTACATTAGTTCTGGCTCAAGTTCAGAAGTGGAATCGTTATCCTCTTTGAATACAGCGCAGCAACAGGAGGACACTGGAAAACACAAGGAAGATGAGCAGGAGATAGAATTACAGCCGGTAAGGATTACGATCATTGTGGCATCTTTTTAAGATAGATTAACTCCTGCTTTTATTTCTTGTGTAATGTAATTTGAAGTAATGGATTTAATTTCTGATTAGATGATCAGTTATCATTACTTTGGCTCAAATTTTGAGACAAAACTGGCAATGTTTGCAGTCACTGTGCTTTGAAACCGATGGCAGCTTCTGGGCCATTCACATGGAACATGGAACAGTGCAGCACAGGAACAGGCCCTTCAGACCACAATGTTTGTGCCGAACATGATGCCGAGTTAAATTGATCTTGTAAACAAGAGCCAAAGTCAGTGTGTGATTTAAACACATATTTAATGAACACTTAGCAGCGTTGAGGACAACAGGTTATCAATGCATCCTGGCTGCTCGAACTGAAGTGCTGGGAACGGGTGTTAGTATAAGTGTTATAGAGGGGTGGAGTTAGTGATGCTGGCTTGTGTGTGATTGGCTCACATGCACCATCAATCTACAGATCTCATCTTACTTCACCCGATACCTAAACCTCCATTCCCTGCACATTCACGTGCCTATCCAAAAGCCCCTTAAATGACACTATCATATCTGTCTTCACCACCACACATAGCAGCCCTATCCAGGTGCCCACCAGCCACTGTGAAAAAAAACTTGCCCCACACATCACCTTTTAAGGTTTGCCCCTTTCACCTTAAAGCTATGCCCCACTAGTCTTTCACATTTCCATTCTGGGAAAAAGATTCTGACTGTCTACCCTTATAATGTTATATACTTATATCAGGTCTCCCCTCAACCTTTGTAACAGAGTTTATTCATTCACGTCAATGTTAGAGGAGGAGGAGCCATCTTGGGGAACGGCTGCTAACCAGCAGCCGTCCGGTTAATCCATTTTTTTTCAGTTTTTAGTAAGTCGTGTCTTTCGTTTGTAGGAGAAATGGACTTCTTAATGTGGGGGGAAGGAGGTAATCTTACTTCTAGATCCCTACCTGGTTGGTGAGGCAGCTTTTTCTCCGGGCTGCCCATCGACCCGTCCTCGTGGCCTACCAGCGGGCTTGGAGCGCCGTTTCCTGGCGGGGACCGCCCAGCACCTCGGCTTCGGTGGCGGCACAGCGATGGAGCGCTATTGTGGTGCGGAGCGGGCGATGCCTTGCCTGGGTCGCCGCACTGGATTGACGCGCTGGAGCTCCGGTGAGATGTGACCGCCGAGATCAACACCTCCGGGCTGCGGGTCTGCGGAGCGGAGCGGGCGGCGCCGTCTTTAACATCGGGAGCCTGGGAGCTCCAACCCGGTGCGTCCCTGTCGGCTTCGGAAGCCGATAATCCCCTGCTAGGAAGCGGCCGTTCCAGGTGGCCCAGCCGCTGAGAGGACTCTCCCGATGCCGGGGCAACTCCACCCGGTGAGAACGGCCAGGAACATCGGGCCTCCGTAGAGGCAATAGCGGTGGCCTCAAATAGGCCTGACTTCTGGGAGAACTGGGGTTGGGGACTGGACTTTGTGCCTTCCCCCACAGTGGTAACCATTGTGGGGGGATGATTTTTCTGTGTGTAGTTACTATGTTAGTCTGTGTCCAAGATGGCTGTAGGAAGGGAGAGTGGACGCTGGCGTGCTTTAGCTGCCGCTGCTCTCTCTTCACATTGTGTTTTTTGATTTTTTTTGATTTTGTGTCTTTGGAGCGATTTCTATCTTTAATTTGTATATTGATGATGTCCTTATTATTTATTTTTCTCCGACTATATGTTTTTTTCTCTTCTGTTAATCTTTGTAAGGTGTCCTTGAGATTTGAAAGGCGCCCGAAAATAAAATTAATTATTATTATTAATGTCAGCTGCTTGCTGTAACATAACCAGCATTTCCTTTGTTGTAGGAAGCAGAGTTGCACGTTACATTGAAAAAAACAGAAATGGGAAGTCTAGGTTTCACTGTGATTAAAGGGGATGATGACGTTGGTTGCTACATTCATGACGTAATCCAGGACCCTGCGAAGTGTGATGGACGGTTGAGGCCCTGCGACAGGCTCATTATGGTATGGTCAATCAATGAACAACACGTGCATAAATGCATAATGAAACAAAGACAAACTCTAGATTATAGGTTTATGTTTATTATTGTCACATGCAACAAGGAACAGTGAAAGCTTTGTCTTGCATGCTCTCCAAAATCAGATATGCCAGACTTAGATCCAAACAATGCAACTCAAGTACAATAGATCGAGCAAAGGGGAAAATACAGAGTGTAGGATACAGTTCTCCGCATGGTAGCGTTTCGGTTCCTAAATCCAATGTCCTTCAAAGGGTAGAGGTGGATAGAATAGTACTCTAACTTATGGAAGGACCATTCAGAAGCCTGTACATGGTTGTACATAATTCTCATTGACAAATTTAGAAGATTAAAATAGTGCCCCAGAAATGGCTCAGGTACTTTTTAGGAAATGATGTCCCAAGAAGCTTGTACAAAATCCTACACCATGCGAGTACAGTTTCTCATGCTTGGGTAACTGGATTAAAACTTGAGCATTTGTGAAACGTCGTGGAAGAAATAATAAATTTGGCGTAGAATGAGAAAATTTGAGGGCTTGTTAAGAAAATATTATAAAACAATTCTGTTGCATAGGAACCTATCTTGGATGTTTTGCTTTGGTTTGAATGAGAATTTCTGATTATGTTAAATATGCAGATGATACCCATGTTGTGGACAAAAAATAAGTTGCATAAGAAGTGTTGAAACAGTTTAGGAGAAAGTTGAAAGGGATCAAGAAATCTTGGCAGACTTGGGAAAAAAAACATCCTTGTACAACAAAAATATGTCACAGGAAGTCTAGACCAAACTATATGATGCTCTATTTCCAAAAATGTCTATTATTCCCATCTTTCAAGTATTTTGTTGCATTTTAACAGGACCACCTGTGTAAACTTGTTCTTGTAAAGCAGTTCTGAGCAATAAAAACAATATTTTCTTGAGACTCACAAGCTTGAAATATTTCAGATGCAGACATTTAGTTAAGATTATAAATTAGATTTAATGTGTTCTGCATTCAGTTTTTTAAATGCCTCATGAAAAATACAGCAATCAAACATGTGGGCATATTACATAATGTAAAGCTGTGAGCTCAGGCTTCACTAATATTGCAAAGAACAAAGGCAACTGGAGGACTGATTATTTCAATAATTCAAAAAGCCATTTTAATTGTGTTCTTTTTAGATTTTATAGAAATTACATACATGAGGAAGAATTTGTTTTAAAGCGTCATCATTTAACAATTTTGAAATCTAATTTTACCTGAGTTAGAGTGGGAGATTATTTGGCTTATTTTGGTTTACCTGTCCAAAATGACATATCACATCATCCTGAACGATTTTCCAGTTTTCCTGTTCATTACATTATAGTAACTCTTTTCAAGTGTACTCTGATAATGTTGTCTTTCCAAATTATAGCCTGCACTATTTTTTGAGCTTGAAGTATTAATGCAGGAAGCTGCTCATCTTATCTGAGCTGACCTATACATTACAGCTGTAATAATGTAGAAACAAGGAACTGCAACTGCTGGTTGACAAAAAAAGACAGAAGGTGCTGGAGTAACTCAGTGTGCCAGGCAGCATCCCCAGAGAACACGGATAGTTCATAAGTGATAGGAGCAGAATTAGGCCATTCAGCCCATCAAGTCTATTCTGCCATTCAATCAGATCTGATCTACCTTTCCCTCTTAATCCCATACTCCTGCCTTCTCCCCATAACCCCTGTCACCCGTACTAATCAAGAATCTATCTCTGCCTTAAAAAGATCCACTGACGGCCTCCACAGCCTTCTGTGGCAAATAATTCCACAGATTCACCACCCTCTGACTAAAGAGATTCCTCCACAACTCCTTCCTAAAGGAACGTCCTTTAATTCTGAGGCTATAACCTCTGGTCTTAGGCTCTCCCACTAGTGGAGACATCCTCTCCTCATCCACTCTATCCAGGCCTTCCACTATTCGGTAGGTTTCAATGAGGTCCCCCCCACATCCTTCTAAATTCCATTGAGTACAGGCCCAGTGTGGTCAAACGCTCATCATATGTTAACCCAATAATCCAAGGATCATTCTCGTAAACCTCCTCTGGACCCTCTCCAGCACCAGCACATCCTTCCTCAGATATGAGGCCCAAAATTGCTCAGCGCCTTATAGAGCCCCAGCATTACATCCCTGTTTTTGTATTCTAGTACTCTCAAAATAAAAGCATTGCGTTTGGCTCGAAACATTTATCACAGATGGGTGAGACATTAGGGAAGAGTTTATTTATTTTAGTTTTTGAATAATATAGTCTATGTAATGTTTTGAATTGGATGAGAGTATGTCGTACGTTGATAGAACATTTATGCACCTGTAGTAAGTGATTATCCCAGCTCTCTTTTGACATTTTTATAGCTAATTCTTGTTCCCAGTCTCTTCTAATTCCATCAGTTGTGGGTATTTCTATGTTTAAGATGATGTTATATAGGTACGATATTAGATTAGCTGATTCCGCCTTTGTCTTCATTGCTTCATCCAGTAAGTCGGTAGGCATATTATGATAGTCTTTTGTATATTTTTTCAGATAATCACGAATTTGAAGATATTTAAAATATTGATTATTTTTTCAAATTATATTTCAGTTGTAGTTGTTGAAATGATAATAATTTTCCCAATTCATACAGATCTTCGAGCGTTTTGATTCCCATCCTTTCCCATTGTATAAATGGTTTGTCTATAATTGATGGTTTAAAGGATGGATTATTAACTATTGGTATTAAAAGAGATAGGTTTCTTAATTTTAGATTCTGTTTTATTTGTTTCCATGCTCTAATTGTGCTATGTATAATTGGATTTTTATTATAATTTTTGTTATTCAAATGTATTGATGAGAGGAGAGTCGCTCCTATATTACACGGAGAGCAGTCCTCTCTTTCCATTACAATCCAGTCCACCTGCTGGGCAGAATTGTCCAGCAGGTGAATCATATTTTTAATATTTACTGCCCAATTATAATACAGGTTCACAACCTTTTATCCGAAAGCCTTGGGACCAGACACTTTTCGTAATTCAGAATTTGTCGGCCTTCGGAATGGAAAATGTTTAGCGTAGATTTTAATGGCTGGCTCAGTGGTAGAGTGCTCGGCTCATATCCGCAAGGTCGCGAGTTTGCGCCTTGATCCCGGCAGTTACTCGGTCGTGAGTTTGAGTCTTCAATGTAGTTTTTTCTTGCAGAATAAATGTTTGTATGAAATGCAGTGTAGGAGAGGTGTACTGACTGTGTGGGCAGAACTTTGGAAGTGATTGCCCACCAGTCCCTGGGATAGCAGGGGGCGATCAAACAGCACAATACCCCCCTCCCCCTCCAACTCCAGAGGAATCCGCTCCCCGATGGGCCGCTACGGCGACAAGTGGCAGTTTGCCCACAGCCCGAGCTGCGCCCCCTCATCCCCCACCCCAAGAACAAGACGTACCTTGCACACCATCAGTTTCTGCCCCTACGTGTTCCTCTGGAGTTGGAGCGGGGCTGGGCTGGAGTTGCTGCTGGCTGTGGGTCTCTGGGATCTCCGTGCTTGCAGTGGGCCTGGGGGTCGGTGTCCCGTTGGTCCTGACGTCTCCAGCCACCCCCCTGGACTGGAGCTGAGACTGGGAACTGTACCGCCCTTGCCCCCTCCCTCTGCAACTGCAAACAACCCCACTCTCCTGCAAGGGCGGTACAGTTCCCGGAGGATGGCAGGTGGCCGGAGACGTCAGGACCAACAGGAACCCGCTCCCCGATGGGCCCCTACGACGCCCCGAGCTGCGCCCCGTCATCCGCAACCCAGGTTCCTCTGTAGTTGGAGCGGGGCTGGGCTGGGCTGCTGTTGGCTGTGGGTCTCTGGGATCTCCGTGCTTGCAGTGGGCCTGGGGGTCGGTGTCCCGATGAGCGGGCGCAGCTCGGGGAACGGCTTCTGGTGGTCCTGACGTTTCCGGCCAGTTTGCAGTTTTCCTCTGGAGTTGGAACAGTGCTGGGCTGCTGCTGGCTGTGGGTCTCTGGGATCTCCGTGCTTGCAGTGGGCCTGGGGGTCGGTGTCCCGTTGGTCCTGACGTCTCCGGTGACTGGCACTGACCTGCTGTCATCGCCGACGTGAAGAGAGTGCAAAGCCCCCGCACCGGTGTAATGAGCGGGGAGCTGGAGAGGGGAGGGAAGGGGTCACACACACGGCCGGGAAGCAGAGGGGTGTAGGTGGGGTGAAACTGAAGGGAGCGACAATCTGCTGCTGCCTGCCCGCTGAGTTAAAAAGTTCCCACGCAAGACTCACGATACACAGTGTATCGTGAGTCTACCGTGGGAACTTTTTAGCTCAGCGGGCAGGCAGCAGCATATTGTCAATTATTAACCCTCCCGCGCAATATACCCTCACCTTCTCTTTTATGAATGGGGATTTAGTTCCCCTTTCTTCGAGGACCGACCGGAGGTTCCGCTGTCACCTCTGCGGGCCGCCCTCGGTGAACGTTTTCAAGGACCTTTCTTCAAGGACCGAAAAAATGTCTGCTATTCGGAGGTTTTCGTTATTTGGATCTTCGGATAAAAGGTTGTGCACCTGTACATAAAATTAGGGAGCGCTAGACCCCCCAACTCTTTTTGTTTATTAAGGTGTGCTCTTTGTATTCTATGGGATTTATAATCCCATATAAAATTTGTAATGTCTGAGTCCAATTTTTTGAAAAACTTTTTTGTGAGATATATAGGTATTGATTGAAATAGGTATAGGATTTGTGGTAAAAAGATCATTTTTATAGCGTTTATTCTGCCTATTAGGGACATCGGAAGTGTTTTCCAGAATTTAATCAAATTATTTAGTTTCTTAAGTAAGGGATTATAATTGGCTTTAAACATGTCATGGTAGTTTCTAGTAATTTCAATTCCCAAATATTTGAATTTTGTAATAATAGAAATTTAACAGATCCATTGTTATGCGGTGCATATTGTAACTATGGAGTGAAAAACTATGGAGTGAAAAAAACATTTTTCACACAGAGAGTGGTGAATCTCTGGAACTCTCTGTCACAGAGGGTAGTTGAGGCCAGTTCATTGGCTATATTTAAGAGGGAGTTAGATGTGGCCCTTGTGGCTAAAGGGATCAGGGGGTATGGAGAGAAGGCAGGTACGGGATACTGAGTTGGATGATCAGCCATGATCATATTGAATGGCGGTGCAGGCTCGAAGGGCCGAATGGCCTACTCCTGCACCTATTTTCTATGTATCTATTACAATTATTAGCTACAGAATTTCATATTAAATGAGTAACTAACAGAATTGAAGACAGACACTAAAAGCTGGAGTAACTCAGTGGGACAGGCAGCATCTCTGGAGAGAAGGAATGGGTAATGTTTTGGGTCGAGACCCTTCTTCAGACCCGACCCGAATCATCACCCATTCCTTCTCTCCAGAGATGCTGCCTGTCCTGCTGAGTTACTCCAGCTTTTTGTGTCTATCTTCGGTTTAAACCAGCATCTGCAGTTCCATCTTACACAAATAACAGAATTGGTTTACAAAGCTTGATTTATGTGTGCTAATGCTTACAGACGGAACAAGTCCAGGCACAAGTCGAGATGTCTTAAGCGTGCGTGGGTTTTTTGTTGGATGACTCATGTATTTGGATGATATGCCTTGCATGATAACAGCTTTGGTTGTTCTTTGCCACTGCTTGTTATAGGTGAATGGCGTTGACATCACCAGTATGAGTCACACAGAAGCAGTGGATTTTCTTCGATCTACCCCAGATACAGTCACTTTAGTAATCGGACGGGTACTAGAGATACCAGAATTTCCAATCAAGCTGGATATGCTCCCTGATATCACAATGACATGTCACGAGCATGAAACAGGTAAAGATTGATTATAAACCGTTGTTTTTCTTCCATTTGTAATAATAGTTACGGAATTAGAACTGTGTAAATAGTTACTGAATTTAAAAGAGACGTTGTCATTATTACTACTTTGACGCAGTTTAGGATAAGCCTGAAAATGAGCTTGCTATTGTAAACATATATATGAGAGATCTAGATAGGAAAGTGACTGAGAGGGACCACGTAAACTGACAGTGAGAATGATGAAACTTTTAAGATGTGAATGTATTGGAGAATGAGATGAGGGCATGGTCCTGAATATGCCTGGAATAAGCCTGGAACAAAGACTGTTCCACATATTTAACAAACAGACAGGCATATCTAATGATCACGTAAGTTACTAGACTCTTATCTACACCTTTATTTGAATGTCTTGGAAAAGCAGTTGGGGAAGTAGCCCTGAATAAACCAGGAACAAGGTCCATTCAATTATTTTGTATTTGGAATCAAGGGAACCAAGGAATTTGTTAAGTTTATAAAATAAGATGTATTGATGCATAATTAACATTTAAGAAGGATAGTGTCAGATATAGGAAGTTATACAGGCTCATTAATTTAACGGGTACTAAATAGAAAGATTAAACGAGAACTTACCGTTTGAAGTTTGATCTTAATTTTATGAGAAGTTGAAGTGAGGGAATACGTGAAGAGCCCGCCAGCCCGCATGCGCCTCAATCTTCAGAGCAGCTGTATGAAACCACAGACTAGTTGCTGAACTCAAACTATAGAAAGATTAACGACCTTAGAACTACCGATGATCTTTATGAGAAGTAGGGTTGGGAGTGGAGGGCACTTATTCCCTCACTTCAACTTCTCATAAAATAAAGATCAAACTTCAAACGGTAAGTTCTCGTTTAATCTTTCTATTATATCTCGAAGTCACTACGTGAAGTCTTCAAAGCTCTGTGGTTTCATGCAGTAACCCAATCTGTGTGTGAAACACTTAAACAGATGAACCATTAATGGTAGAAAAAACATGGGTTATCAATACCATGATGCTAACTTGCATACATGTTCTTAACCGGACCATAGTCCCAATTGACTTTGAGTTGGACAATTACTCATGCAACATTGTGCAGAGTTCTATCTGCAAATATTCAGACATATTCAACCAAATTTTATAATTTATTAACATACACTATGTAAGCCTCTTGCTGTATGATGAAAGGGAACTATCCATTCTATTGGCTGCTAATGAGCCATCAGCAATATCTTGAGACTATTGAATAACAACAAAGAAACTATCTTTCATCTCATAGGTACTAGCAAGCTCAGTGCACTTGTATACCTAATGGCACCCCCAATCTCTGCTCTGGTGGGTATGTTGTCAACTTCAAATGTACGCAATCATACCCATTTCAAACTACCCCAAGATCAGTTACTGAAACATAATCATCTTAAAAATACTGCTCCCATTGGGAATACAGTAGAAGAATATTTGCAAAATAATTTACTGATATACATCGCACACTACAATTAGTGTAGGCTATTAGAGTGGTCATATAAAAGACACCCTGCATAACGTTAGTGAACAGTGAGTGAATAACCAATAATTTATTGTCTCACTTCTGGTACTATAGAGAATGACAAAGCAGCACAAGCAATGTCAATTGTACTATCACATAAACGCTTCTCTAGGCTCAAACTGAAAGCCACACAAAACCTCTGTTACTTCCGTTTAAAAAATAACTCACATATTTTGTTCACAAATTTCCCATACAATCGTGCAGAGCTAGCTGCCCGAGAAGACAGGCTGCCCCAGCCATCACTCGTGAGTGAGTAAATAGGAGTTGCTTCATCCGCCTTACCATGGCCTGAATGAATAGGCAAAATTGTCACTATTAAATTTCATGTTGCCTCATACTTCATATCGCAAGAGGTATCTACTGATAACCCTTAAGTTTTATCAGCTGCAAAATTTTGCATGTTATCTAAAACTTAATGCCACAATGCCCTTAGGGCAGCATTGGTTTCCACCACTGGCTTTGTTATTAAACACAGATAATCTGTGCCTCATGTGTATAGATATGGCAAAATATGCATCTTCAAGATCGATTCTCTGAATCAGTTAAATTGCAGAAACCCAATCATCCATCTTAAACTTAACTAAACACATGATCAGATTAGCCAAATGCTAACCTGATTCGGCATGCTCCATGTTTCTGTAATCTTGAGAAGTATCAGAAATATACCCCTCTAGTTCTTGGCCAGACTACTCATCCTCCGATGAGATGCCACTGATTCCCCTCGGAACCACTGTTCCTCTATTGACCATAAGGTCGGAAATTGTTTTGGCTTCTCTTACAGCGGAAGATGCATTATCTAGTTATTGATACATTTCACTGATAACATATAATCAGAACCTTATGACTAGAGCTGAAAACACAGTCTCCCTTTGATGTGGGAATACGAGTTCCCTGTCAACTCTTGACTATAAGAGTAACCACGAATTCTCAGCGTTCTACCTCATAGTGGAACTTAGCATAATGCAAGCCTGAATTAGGAATTGCTTCGCAGTCCTCTGACTGAAACTACTTGTCTAAGTCGCCAGAGTGCATAACCCAATGTCCTCAACCCGCCACTCAATCCGGAATACTGGTTTTGAGAACCTACAGATTATTATAAATGCATTGTTGATTCACAACATAAACCTGCAGGTCAGATAAAATTATTATATGCCAGACCAGCTTCCTGCTGGTAGCTACCTATCCCAGAGAGGATGGCAATGATGATTCCAATGAACTTGCAACTCTACTAACTGAACAGAAATTTAAACATGTGTTGAGGAAGACTTCAACTACTTCATTCTACTGAGCAGCCTGTTAACCTCAATCACAGATGATGAGGCAGTGCTTCCCTGGTCAATATGGCCAGCCAGTTCCATGATGGTCTACCCTGAACCTGGGTAACCAAGCTGTTCTTACAGAAGTTACAATGCAAGGCACCCTGCCAATGTCTCTGCATCAACCTGATCTATCCCAGAGACAGTGAAAAAATACTAGACAGCCCATGCTGCCAGTAAACCCAAACCAGGGATGACAGACTGCTCCATTTCAGAGTATTACGGAGGTTAATAAAGAGACCTTACCTGCCAGCGTCTCTGAACCCGGGTGGATTTGCTTGTTGGAGCTTCAGCGAAGTTCTATATGCAGACCCTGTCTGCCATGCTTGCCATTTCTTCAGCTGGTGTGATGTTAGATAGCTGATGCCGCTGGCCAACTCCTCTTGTGGTGGCTTGCCCGTCCCTGAGGGAACTGCAAATTTAGAGGCAAGAACAGGCAGCTCTTCCTATGTGTCTCTTGTACATCATGCATTAATGCATGGGTTTCAGGCACAAATCATGTTCGGAGTCAGCTCCATACTGGACACTGAACAATACAATACAATACAATACGGGTTTATTCGTCGCATTGCACATAAAGTGCAAGTGAAATGAATATGTCAGCAGCGATACAATGAGAAAGAACACACAATACACAATAAAAATGTAACACAAACATCCACTGTGGTGGAAGGCACAAAAATTGGCCAGTCCTCCTCCATTTCCCCCCGTGGTCGGGACAAGAGTCCAGAGCCAGTCCATAGTCGGCTCTTCCCCACCGGAGACCGCGGCTTCAGGATGGTGTAGGCCGCAGGTCGAAGATTTAAAGTCCCCGCCGCAGCCAGAAGCACCGCAGACCGTAGGACCGGCGGTAGAAGCTCCCCTCTAGGGGTGATGGTAAGTTCACGCCGGGCCTGCGGTAGAAGTAGGCCGCGGGCCGGCCGATGGAAGCTCCTTCTTCTCCCGGGTCCCCCACAAGGGATCCCGGGCTGTAGACGCCATGCCAGCTTGAGCTGTGCAGACCGCGGCTTCAGGCTTCAGGCTGCCGTGGGCCAGCAAAATGGAGCACTCCCCTCCGGTGAGCCCCAGCGAGGACTCGCCCGCTCCACGCCGAGAGTCCACGCTGCGCCCGCCGCTGAAGCCCCGGCGCGTCTCCAGGAAAGGCCGCGCCGATCCTTGCTGTTAGGCCACGGGGGAGGCGACCTGGAAAAAGTCGCCTCTCCATGGAGGAGGCGACCGAAGCGGTTTCCCCCTCACCCCCCCACACCACCCTCAACACAAAACACACAAAGAAACACAAAAAACATACTTTAAAACATACTAAAAAAACAAAAAAAGTTGAAAAAAACGGACACGCTGCTGACAGGGCGCCGACTTGCAGCACCCCCACCGACCTCACCGACCAACACTCCCTTAGAGTGGGAGGAATAGTGCAACCCTGAACCAGGAGTTGCTACAGGCAGATGACTTGAACTGCCTGTGCATGCCTCCGTAACATGGAGCATATTATTTGGCACCAGCTCCAACACTCCTTTCATCGGTGTGGGAGGAATATTGCAACCCTGAACCAGGAGCTGCCTCAGGCATATGACTCGAACTGCCTTTGCATGCTTCCGTAACACGGAGCATTTTTTGTGCCACCATCTGATTCATCAGATGTTCCAATTGAGACAAATAGCCAATCACATCTGCCATAGATGTGGGGACAGAATTCCCTTGACCCAAATCGTCCGACAGGACTTGTCCCACAGACTTGGCTTTGACTTTGCCCCGACTCGGGCTTGCCAAGCTGCTCCCTCTAGGAGCCGTATCGGGACTAGCTGTGCAGATCGGCGCTCTGTCGGTATAAATCATCATTATTTATTATACTTACCAGATAGGTTGCACCTGCTAGTGACTCCGAGTCCTTGCTCCCTTCTGGAGCCTCAACGGAGTATTTCAGGGAGGAAATAGAGCGCAACCCTGTACCAAGTGCTGTTTCCTCAGGCATCTGGTCCCCATATGACTCGGATGAGCCGGCATTATAATCGGAGTCACCTCTTCCCGATAGTCCGCTAGACAGAGTAGGAGAAATACTGCAACCCTGCCAGGTGTTGTCACCCGGCAAATAGCTGGAGCCGTCTGTAATGCCTCCGGTATATGGAACATAGTTTGTTCATATGATTAAACAGAAGCATAGCCCCTTTGGATCAAAGATTCGACTGCTTTGTCGATATCCACATGGTTGGGGTCTCTTATGAAAGATTTCCAACAGTCCCTTCTACTGAGCGGAAATTATCATGATGCAACCCTGCACCAGGTATTGCTCCACAGGTGTCTAATAGACACAGCTGAAAAAAGGCTTCCCAAGCCAGGAGCTCCCTTCTGGTGCCTCAATGGAGTTCCTCCGAACAGCCGCCCACTCCAGTGGAGCCCCATTCTGTGCCGTAATGGCAAGTCAAATTTTACTACACCATATGTTGTAGGATAATAAATGTCCTATCTGCTGCGGTGGTCACAAACGTGACCGAACAGCAACCGCTATTAAAAACTGCCAGCTCTATTTATAACTGCCTTAAACAGTTCTTCGGATTTTTGACTTCAATTAAAGACCTATCTGTAGTATATCGAAATGCCCCTATAAATAGAGCACACACTATATAGTCTATAGCGTATGCTGCCTCAGCAGCATCTAAGTTTTTAAAATGTTTGGCGCTATGGCAGCTGAGCTTACCTAGCGTTCGTTGCCCTGGCCGCGGCTAATTTTCAAAAGCACCGGGTGCTGTTATCTTTAGCAGCGAGCGTAAACCTAGCCGCGGCTAATTTAAACTACCGTCTGCTGCTAATCTTAGCAGCGAGCTCCCTAGCCGCGCCGGCAGCCCCAACTCCTAATGGAGCTTCCACGTTGGCCTAAAATCCGGCTGGCTGCTCCCGTTTGGAGCACCAAGCCGGCATCCGCAATAACGAAACCGAACTCCTATGAAGCTTCCGCAGGGGCCTCCAAATTCGGCCGCCTGCTCCCATACGGAGCTCCAACGGCGGCAGCCACAAATTGAATCTAGCTCCTAATGGAGCGTCCACAGTGGCCCAAGACCGGCCGCCTCCATCAGCTACTCCGGGCCCGCTGTCCACAGCGGCCCACTGAAAATAAAATGAACTTACCTGCCAGAGCAGTTGCGAACTGTTCCGACTCTCGCCCCATGTGCGTATTGATGTGCATGCGGGCTGGCGGGCTCTTCACGTAGTCACTCGCGTGACTTCGAAAATAAATTAGTAGTTAAATGCCTCAGAAGGCAGTGGAGGCCGATTCGCTGGATGCATTCAAAAGAGAGTGAGATAGAGCTCTTAGGGCTAGCCGAATCAAGGGTTATGGGCAGGAACGGGGTACTGATTGTGGATGATCAGCCATGATCACATTGAATGACGGTGCTGGCTCGAAGGGCCGAATGGGCTACTCCTGCACCTATTTTCTATGTTTTATTGCCAGGTATTATCGCAATGACACTGTATGTTAGGCATCCTAATTTGAGGAAGGACATCCTTGTGATTGAGGCAGTGCAGCGTAGGTTCACGAGATTGATCCCTGGGATGGCAGGACTGTCATACGAGGAAAGATTGAAAAGACTAGGCTTGTATTCACTGGAGTTTAGAAGGATGAGGGGGATCTTATAGAAACATATAAAATTATAAAAGGACTGGACAAGCTAGATGCAGGAAAAATGTTCCCAATGTGGGGCGAGTCCAGAACCAGGGGCCACAGTCTTAGAATAAAGGGAAAGTCATTTAAGACTGAGGTGAGAAAAAACATTTTCACCCAGAGAGTTGTGAATTTATGGAATTCCCTGCCACAGAGGGCAGTGGAGGCCAACTCACTGGATGGATTTAAGAGAGAGTTAGATAGAGCTCTAGGGGCTAGTGGAGTCAAGGGATATGGGGAGTAGGCAGGCACGGGTTATTGATAGGGGACGATCAGCCATGATCACAATGACTGGCGGTGCTGGCTCAAAGGGCCGAATGGCCTCCTCCTGCACCTATTTTCTATGTTTCTATGTTCACCTGAAAGGCAAACGTATGTTGGGGAATGCCTGTCTATTTTCTGAATGAAGTTTGCAGTTTATTAGAAAGTGAATAATGACGGAAATGAAGTAGATCCAGTTGCTTGGAAATTTGATGTCACTCTTCTTCTTTTCAGCCGCCAAAAAAACCATATCATAATCAAACAATGCACATACATTCAGAGGAAGAATGTGCAGTTCATTGTATCGTACCTGGCTGCCCCTGGCACATCCTGAGCACAGGCCAGAATTATTTAAAAAATACTGTACAAGATGATTATGCAAGCGCCCTTTGGTCGTTTTACAACCACTTTGTGAACCTTGGCAGCCCCTGCAACCCCCCCCATTTAAATGACTTGCAACATGACACATTTTCCCAGTAATCCAGGACTGCAACAGGAAGATAAGGCTGCTTTACTTAAAGTACTTTATCTGCTAGTTAACTTATGCTCTCTTTGTTTGGGCATGTTTTCTAACTAAGGGAAGGCAGTACCGCACACTTTTTCTGTTTTCACTTAAAAGCTTTACGGTGTTTGAAGCTGAATTGGAGCAGTAAAGGTATACAGGAGAGAGAACAAGCAACTGGTGGAATTGTACGATAGTGAAAAGCAATATTATGCAAGATTTCTATTTCATATTTCCATATTTCATATTTCCATATTTCATTATGATCAAGTCAAGTCAAGAGAATTTATTGTCATATGATGCAGAAGGAAGTAATTAATCTTATCAAGTCTGTACAGATTCACAGAGCAATCCTGTTCGCCACTAATTTCCTTGTCATTTATTCTCCACATAATCCTATGATTTCTCCCATCCACCCACAAAAGGGGAATTTACAGTAACAGTGGCCAATTTGTTAATGGGGATCAGGGAAACTCTTGTGGTCACTGGGGAGCTTGAAATCTCTCGGCAGACAGCATCAGATTTCAGAATTGTACCCAGAGTATTAAGTGTTATGGTTTCATCTGCTAAGTATATGTTTCATCTGCTGCAGTCACAGTTCGAGCATTGTACAAGGACTGACTGGTACTGCCTGTGACTCTCAAACTCACTAAACCCCTTGAACTTCTGTGACATTGGCTTTTCCAGCATGTGATTTCAACAACATCTCACAAGAGGCTTTGCTCCATCACAAAGGACAATCACCTGGACAGGCTAATGTGGAACAGGCACAGAAAGGAAACATGCTCTAGGCAGGATCAACCACCAGCTGTGGACAAGGGACTTATCAAAGAGCCCCTTGCCCTTTGATTCCCAGTATGCTACTGATTTTATTCAGCATTTCCCTAGCTGTTGTTATCTGATTGCCCTTGGCCTGCTTCACTCCAAGTATCGATTCAAGAGTCAAGTGTGTTTATTTGCGACATGCACCAGGAATAGAACTATGTAATTCTTACATGCAGCAGCTTTAAAAACACATTAACGCAACAACAGCAAATAATACACAATAATACAATAAATTATCAGTAATACTTGGTAACAAGAACATAATAGTACAAACTGAAGTACAAATTTTTTTATTTTTTTTATTTTTATTTTTTTTATTAGTAGACATATTATAAAGTATAGTTGCATATTATAGTAAAAAAACTTTTCATATACATCAATCATACATTATTAAAATTTTCAATTGTCGATTACTTCTACTTCTAGTGTTTTTTTTTTATATAGAAAAAGAGAGAAAGAGAGAGAAAAGTTACAAATATCAAAAAAAACAAAAAAGGTGGAATGGATTACTTATAATACGTCATTGGAGATAGGTTCGTAGATTATAAAGTATGACTTTTCATCTAATCCTGAGTTCAAGTTTCAGTTGGGTTTTCGTGCCGGGCCAATCTATCCCGTCAGATAATTAATGAATGGAGCCCATATTTTATCAAAAAGTTCTTGTTTGTCCATTAAGACAACTCTAATTCTTTCTAGATATAGGGTCTCCGACATTTCCACAATCCACATTTTAATTGTGGGGGTCGTAGGGCCTTTCCAAAATTTTAATATTAATTTTTTCCCGGTTATTATACTGTAGTCGAGGAAATTTCTTTGGCTTGTTGTAAATGTTAAACTTTGCTCTGATATTCCAAGTATTATTAATTTTGAGTTTGGATCCAGTTTTGTATTAATATCTTCTGAAATTATTTCAAAAATATCAGTCCAGAAATGTTTAATTTTTATACAATTTGCAAACGTATGTGTTAAATTAGCATCTAGATGTAGACATTTATCACAAATAGGAGAGATTTGTGGGAAGATTCTATTTAGTTATATTTTAGAGTAGTGTAATCTATGTAAGACTTTAAATTGTATTAAAGCATGTCTGGCATTTAACGAACATTGATGTATTATGCATGGATGAACTACAAAAATTGTTCATCCCAGTTTGGCAAAAGAATAAATCAGGGAAGGTAGTGCATCCGTGGATAACAAGGGAAATCAGGGATAGTATCAAAGCGAAGGATGATGCGTACAAATTAGCCAGAAAAAGCAGCATACCGGAGGACTGGGAGAAATTCAGAGACCAGCAGAGGAGGACAAAGGGCTTAATTAGGAAAGGAAAAATAGATTATGAAAGAAAACTGGCAGGGAACATAAAAACTGACTGCAAAAGTTTTTATAGATATGTGAAAAGAAAGAGATTAGTTAAAACAAATGTAGGCCCCTTGCAGTCAGAAACGGGTGAGTTGATCATGGGGAACAAGGATATGGCGGACCAATTAAATAACTACTTTGGTTCCGTCTTCACTAAGGAAGACATAAATAATCTGCCGGAAATAGCAGGGGACCGCGGGTCAAAGGAGTTGGAGGAATTGAGTGAAATCCAGGTTAGCCGGGAAGTGGTGTTGGGTAAATTAAATGGATTAAAGGCCGATAAATCCCCAGGGCCAGATAGGCTGCATCCCAGAGTACTTAAGGAAGTAGCTCCAGAAATAGTGGATGCATTAGTAATAATCTTTCAAAACTCTTTAGATTCTGGAGTAGTTCCTGAGGATTGGCGGGTAGCAAACGTAACCCCACTTTTTAAGAAGGGAGGGAGAGAGAAAACGGGGAATTACAGACCAGTTAGTCTAACATCGGTAGTGGGGAAACTGCTAGTCAGTTATTAAAGATGGGATAGCAGCACATTTGGAAAGTGGTGAAATCATTGGACAAAGTCAGCATGGATTTACAAAAGGTAAATCATGTCTGACGAATCTTATAGAATTTTTCGAGGATGTAACTAGTAGCGTGGATAGGGGAGAACCAGTGGATGTGGTGTATCTGGACTTCCAGAAGGCTTTCGACAAGGTCCCACATAAGAGATTAGTTTACAAACTTATAGCACACGGCATTGGGGGTTCAGTATTGATGTGGATAGAGAACTGGCTGGCAAACAGGAAGCAAAGAGTAGGAGTAAACGGGTCCTTTTCACAATGGCAGGCAGTGACTAGTGGGGTACCGCAAGGCTCAGTGCTGGGACCCCAGCTATTTACAATATATATTAATGATCTGGATGAGGGAATTGAAGGCAATATCTCCAAGTTTGCGGATGACACTAAGCTGGGGGGCAGTGTTAGCTGTGAGGAGGATGCTAGGAGACTGCAAGGTGACTTGGATAGGCTGGGTGAGTGGGCAAATGTTTGGCAGATGCAGTATAATGTGGATAAATGTGAGGTTATCCATTTTGGTGGCAAAAACAGGAAAGCAGACTATTATCTAAATGGTGGCCGACTAGGAAAAGGGGAGATGCAGCGAGACCTGGGTGTCATGGTACACCAGTCATTGAAAGTGGGCATGCAGGTGCAGCAGGCAGTGAAGAAAGCGAATGGTATGTTAGCTTTCATAGCAAAAGGATTTGAGTATAGGAGCAGGGAGGTTCTACTGCAGTTGTACAGGGTCTTGGTGAGACCACACCTGGATTATTGCGTACAGTTTTGGTCTCCAAATCTGAGGAAGGACATTATTGCCATAGAGGGAGTGCAGAGAAGGTTCACCAGACTGATTCCTGGGATGTCAGGACTGTCTTATGAAGAAAGACTGGATAGACTTGGTTTATACTCTCTAGAATTTAGGAGATTGAGAGGGGATCTTATAGAAACTTACAACATTCTTAAGGGGTTGGACAGGCTAGATGCAGGAAGATTGCTCCCGATGTTGGGGAAGTCCAGGACAAGGGGTCACAGCTTAAGGATAAGGGGGAAATCCTTTAAAACCGAGATGAGAAGAACTTTTTTCACACAGAGAGTGGTGAATCTCTGGAACTCCCTGCCACAGAGGGTAGTCGAGGCCAGTTCATTGGCTATATTTAAGAGGGAGTTAGATGTGGCCCTTGTGGCTAAGGGGATCAGAGGGTATGGAGAGAAGGCAGGTACGGGATACTGAGTTGGATGATCAGCCATGATCATATTGAATGGTGGTGCAGGCTCGAAGGGCCGAATGGCCTACTCCTGCACCTAATTTCTATGTTTCTATGTATATGTTGTAAACTTTCGTCCCACAGCTGAAGTACAAATTTGACTCTTGAATCGATACTTGGAGTGAAGTAGGCCAAGGGCAATCAGATAACAACAGCTAGGGAAATGCTGAATAAGATCAGTAGCATACTGGGAATCAAAGGGCAAGGGGCTCTTTGATAAACTGAAGTACATAGTGTACATAGTGTAACCTAAACAAAGTCCATAGTAGATTGGTGCTGAAGTATAGATGTGATTAGGTTTGTACATTGTAGTTCAGGTGGGAAGAAGCAGTTCCTGTATCTTGAGGTCATGATTCTCTGACTCCTGTACCTTCTTCCCAATGGTAGCAGTGCGTTGCGAGAATGGCCAGGATAATGTGGGTCTTTGAGACAGCACTTCCTGTAGATCACTTAAATGATGGGGAGGTCAATATCTGTGATGGACTGGGCAATATTCACCACTTTCTGCAACCTTCTTTGAGTTTGTTCGGGTTAATGAACCAGGCTGTGATGCAACCTGTCAGGATGCTCTCCACTGTACACTGTTATAAGTCCGCTAGAGTACCTGGAGACATCTCCTCAAACTTTTGAGGAAATAGAGGCATTGCTGTGCTTTCATTGTGATTGCATTAATGTGCTGGGCCCAGATCTTCAGAATTATGCACACCATAGAACTTAACTCTCTCTCTCTACTGCAGTCCTGTTGATGAAGGATCTTTGGCTTCACTCTTTAAAAGTCAACAATTAGCTCTTTGGTCTTGCAAAGGTTGAGAGCATAGTTATTGTTCTGGCACCATTCAATCAGATTTCCAATCTCCCTCCCTTCATCTGACTCACCATCCCCTTCATCGTCAACAACAGTGCTGTTGTTGGCAAATGTAAACAGCCGTGAGTATAGAGTGAGTGGTGCAGGAAACTGAACATGCAGCCATGAGGTGCTCCTGTGCTGATGGTCGTCAAGGAGAAAGTGTTGCCAATTTGTACTGATTGAGATTGCATAGGGATGAGCAAAGACCCAATTCCTTGAGATTGCCAGTAGGTTTAGAGCTCGTCCAAGAGTCATGCATTACTGTCACTTGAACTACGTTGTTTCACCTTAATTGGAATTAGTGGTGTTCAAGCCCTGACACTGCTGCCGAACGTTTGTCTAATCTTCCGGTTTAGACCAAAAGTGTCTCTGCACTTTCCCGATGGTCTTCTCGAGATCGTAGCTGGACATCTTCCATGGCCCTGTATCACCAAACATGAATGCCCGAGATCTGGTCCTCAGTGGATTGCAGACCTTCTGGTTCGTCAGAGGCTTCTGGTTAGGGAACACCTGGATGGTTTTAGTGGGAATACACACATTTCCTTATGAGGTTTGTAACAACCGCGGCATATTTGTTCACGTCCATTGCTGAGTTGTTGGGCATTGCCCAGGCTGCGAACCAAACAGTCGCAAAGTCAATAGACAATAGGTGCAGGAGTAGGCCATTTGGCCCTTTGAGCCAGCACCGCCATTCAATGTGATCATGGCTGATCATCCCCAATCAGTACCCCGTTCCTGCCTTCTCCCCATATCCCCTGACTATTTTTAAGAGCCCTATCTAGCTCTCTCTTGAAAGTCGATCTTTGACCTCCACTGACCAATTGTGTACAATCTTCACCACTGGAATTTATTGGAAATATTTGTATTTATAAACATCCAGAATTTAAAAAAACGTAGATTAAATAATTGAAATATGTCTGTCTATCATTAAACATTGTGTAAGCCAATGACCCTACCCATTCCTGAATTCACACGCCTTAATTGTCTCCATACCCACCATTGATTTTAACCATATTCTCTAACCTCTTCCCACTCTCCATCAAACGCTCTTCTTTTAATCCTGCCACTCCGTTCCAACACTCCTCCCCTGCTTCAGAAGCTACTGCTACTTCCTCCACCACTGGAGCAGGTGGACAAAGAAGGGAACAATGGCTTCTGTATCTGAGTCTGCCTGTGTCCTTGAGTGCTTGTGTGACAATAAGCATATACCTGTACATTAACCTATTTACGTGCATGTTAGTGTCTGTGCAGCAGAATGTGGTTTCCAGTCATCTATAATCCTCCACCACCCCTCATCCTTCCCCTGGGCCAACACTTTGCTCTATAAAATCCATGTGGTAACTGGTGCGCTTAAAGGCAGTCTCATGCTGGCAAACTTCACTCAAACCGGAGGACCTGTTGGACATTCACAACAATGACTGATCTCAAAGTCCTTCCACTGTGTAGCAGAGTAACTTGGATGCTCGAACATTTCAAAGAAATAAGCAGTGGGTGTGCCTGGGAAACTAATCTGGAAGAGCTGCACCATTTTCATGGACTGGGTTTTGGGACCAAAAGTAAACAAGTCTTGTTATTCCAGTATGGGATAAGTGAATACCTTGTGATTTTACAACTCGCACTTTATGTGGATCTGATACACTATGGTATTTGGGATATATGTCACAAACCTGGGAGCCTCTAATGAGGCCAAGAACAAATTCAATTTCTAACTCCATAAAACATTGGCCAGCATCCCAGAGATAGACAACCTAAATCTCCTGGGACATTTCCCTATAGGAAGCAGTGGACCACTGAGCAGGACATTGTAACCTAGCTGTCATGGGTGAAGTGGTTATTATTGGAGCTAGCACTCTGTCATCCCAAAAGAGGACTGGAGGCATCTCTCTCGTTGACCCAAGGACTACATTAGGACTGTTCCTTAGCACTTCCTTGTTCTCATGCAAAGCTGGAGTGCAGACATAATGTTGACACTGCAGTCCCCATTGAGTGGCCATCAGAGCCAAGTTTATACCAAAATGAATACAAATTAGTGCGCCAGGCAAAGCATTGACTCTGTTTGAAGCTGGATGCAACTGCATTCCGAGCTATTTTATGCAGGCTTGCTGACGCACATTTTTAGTTGAGCTGAAGAAGCCTGTTACCAATCCTCCATTCTACCTCACTGGCTTCACTCCTGCACATCTTTCTCAGAGGTTTGTCACAGGAAGACTATCCTTCCAGCTACATCTCTAGATTACAAGAGGAACCAATCTTTCAGCTATTCCTTAAGAAGCTGAGATTGGACAACAGAATTTTCAAAAGTGTTGTTCCATTTTCCCTCAGGTTGGACAGAGGTTTCCTTTTTCTTTCTTCTCCTGAGATAAAAGATTGTGGAGAGGTGACATGAGTAGGTGATGGGAGAAAGGGGTTATTTGAAAGGAGTGGTTTCTAATAGTATAAACCAGCCAGTTTTTTATGTAGCATATGTAAGTTGCAATAGCAAAGGGTCTAAGAGGAGGAAGTGATCTGGAGAAACCCTGCCAAGCAGGTCATCTTGTGTGATTTATCACCCACCTTTTTGATTCTGCCCTTTCCTGTGATGGACAGCATATTTTCTAAATGGTGGAAAGGAAACCCGGTGACAATATTGGCAGTACCCTTTCTGGATTTGTGGACAAGTTACTCCAGCAAGAAAAAAGTAATTGTTAGTGTCAGATAATCAGTTATTTAGTTTTTGCAGTTGCCTACCACCAGAGTAACTATCTCTACTTAAAAGGTTTTACCAATTTTCAGCAGCATCGGCCACACCTAACTCCCAATCACCTTATGCTAAAACTGTTGTGTAATAAAGTCGCGGGCTGCAGGCCTGTATCAATTTAAAGAGAGTCTAGCATTAATTTATCATGCTGTTAGAGCCAGGTCTTTCAATTTTTGACAAGGATTTATTAAGATGATGCACAAAAATAAGAAAGATTCTTGTAGCGTGACTCGAGAGAAAAATAGAAGAATTATCGATGTAAAATGAAACCCATTGTGATCATTTTTAATTCAGCAGAAATGAATGTCAATGGTGTGTAAACTGGCTCAAAATTCAAAGTACTGGAGGAATTCAGTAGGTCAGGCAGTACAGTATCTGTGGAGGGAAATGACAGATGATGTTCCAAGTCAGAAGATGGATCCCGACCCAAATTGTTGTCTGTCCATTTCCCTGTGCATTTGCTGCATGGCCTGTAGAATTCCCCCAGCATCTTGTTTTTGATAAAGATTGCAGCATTTGTAGTCTCTTGAGTCTCCATGTAAAACAGGTTGTAGTTTCAATTTCATCTTTTGTGTTGCACAATCAAAATTATCCACATTTATTTGCTCAATATACTGAATAATGTATTTATTTATTTTTTAAATACAGCGGAGTGTAATTCCAAGTTGTTGCTTGGAAAAGGCTTAACAATTGATCCATTTCTGAATCTGAATAAATGTCTTGTGTAGGTCTTTCTCTGGCAGGAGGCAGTGATACACCATATCAGACAGTTTACATAAGTGGCATTGCTCCAGGTTCAGCAGCTGATACAGAAGGAAGTCTGCAACCATTGGACCTTATCCATCATATTAATGGGGTTAGCACATATGGAATGACAGCTATTGAGGCAAGCAGAACTCTTCAAAATGCAAGTCCTGCCATCATCTTAAAAGCCACCAGGTACCTTGGAATTTAGTTACATCATATTGTTGCACCATGCAGCTTTACACAGTGCACTGTAACAATTTTATTGTTTCTTTGCTTGATTTCAGTATTGCTTATTGTCAGAGCTCTATAATAATTTATATTTCATATTCAGTTTTTTTAATCTTTTGGAATAATTTAAGTCTTATGTATGTGTAATTTCGTGTCCAGTAATAGTACCCAAAGCATTTACCAATTGCTTTATTTTTTCTAATAATTGTCACGGATTAATCTTAAATCTATTCACTTATGTCTGATTGAGGCACTCGCAGGTTGATTGACAGTATTGATCAACCTTCTCAGATTTAATTTTTAGTTTTAGAGATACAGTGTGGAAAGTGGTCCCTTGGCCCACCAAGTCCAAACCGACCAACAATTGCTCCTACATGAGTACTATCCTACACATTAGGGACAATTTACAGAAGACATTTAACCTACAAACTGGGAGCACCCGGACAAAACGCATGCGATCACAGAGAGAACATACAAACTCTTTGAGGTAGTACATTCCAAATTCTACACCAGGGTAAAGAAATTCCTTCTAATTTCCTTCCAAATGGTCAACATCTTATTTAGAGGCTCTAACTCTCTGGTTCAAGGGAAAGGTCAATTCTGCATCTCTTCTATCAAGACCATTATGAATGTTGTACTCTTTATCTCTTTTGAAGCAACCTGTAGAACATAGCAGTTTTTAGAATAGAAGCCAGCCATTCCCATGGGGTCTGAAGAAGCGTCTCGACCCGAAACGTCGCCCATTCCTTCTCTCCAGAGATGCTGCCTATCCCGCTGAGTTACTCCAGCATTTTGTGTCTACATTCGGCTTATAATGTCTGCATTGCCATTATCCTAAATGAGTATTTTTGCTTGATATCTCTACCACTCGGTAACTTCAGTAAAATATATTACTTTACAATCCTCAGCTGTATTGTAAATTGCACTGCTTTTCCCAGCCTGCTTTTCAGTCAGACATTTCAATAAGCTCTTCTGCTGTTGTCTTGAACATCTGTATGAATTTCCAGCATGAATTAGCCTGACCACCCAGGTCTTCACCCTTGTCCCACTCTGCCACATTCCAACAAACACATCCATCCCCTCGGCAAAATGTTGCTGGTTTCCTTCCCCCACTTCTGTCAACATCAGTTCACTATCCCCCATATATACACACAGTTCACCACTACCCAATTGCTCCTCGATGTTATCTGATCACTAGTCTCAGATTGTGTGCAGAGCCTCGGAGATGAATGAACGAGGAATTGAGTGATGCTGCGTATTTGGTGTTTTAACATAAATTTCACACATTTCATATAATTGAAACATTTCTGGCAGCTGTAACTCCTAAATGTGCGCACTTTACTGTCGTTATTTATACTTCAAAATATTCCAGAGGCATTCCAGAGGCACAAAATGTGTTGTGGAAAAGCACATTATCAGTGAGAGTTGTGTTGTACGTGCCATATATATACAATATTATTCAGCTCCCATAAAAGGTGAATTGATTGTTGTATTTTCAAGTTAAGGTAACATACAAAGTATTTAAGAAGGAACTGCAGATGCTGGAAAATCGAAGGTACACAAAAATGTTGGAGAAACTCAGGGGAGGCAGCAGCATCTACGGAGTGAAGGAAATAGGTAACGTTTTGGGCCGAACCCCTTCTTCAGACTTCTGAAGGGTTTCGGCCCGAAACGTTACCTATTTCCTTCACTCCATAGATGCTGCTGCACCTGCTGAGTTTCTCTAGCATTTTTGTGAACATACAAAGTATCATTGAAATGTAGAAACAAAGAACCGCAGTTGCTGGTTATAAAAAGGACACAAAATGCTGGAGCAACTCAGCACTTTGTGTCATTTTAAGTATAATTGAAAGTTTTGTTTCTGAATAATATTCTTCAGTTGATTCTTTACATATTTTAAGCATCTTTTTTTTATTTTGCAGAGATGGAGAGCCTGTATTTGCAAACACTGCAATGTCTTCCTTTAAACATTGTGCCAAAAATGCAAAACGTAATGAATCTGTTAAATTTAATGGTGAGTTTAAAACATTTTAACCATAAAATATATTGTTCAATTTTTTTTATTAAAGTACATAAATTGTAATTGATTCCGATTGACGCTTAACAAAATTAGGATATAGAGGGCTGTGTTCCAAACCATAATCTCATTTAGAGATTAGAACAGGAATGCTGGAAAGATTCGGCAGGCAGGCAGCTTCTTTGGTGAGAGCTAATGTTTCAGATCAGAATGAGGAAAGTAACCAGGCATGGCAGAGAACATTGGTGGCACGGTGGCGCAGCGGAAGAGTTGCTGCCTTACAGCACTTTGCAGTGCCCGGAACCCAGGTTCGATCCTGACTACGGGTGCTGTCTGTATGGTGTTTGTATTTTCACCCCATGACCGTGTGGGTTTTCTTCGAGATCTTCGGTTTCCTCTCACACTCCAAAGACGTATAGCTATGTAGGTTAATTGGCTTGGTGTATGTGTAAAATTGTCCCTAGTGTGTGTGGGATGGTGCTCGTGTGGGGATTGCTGGTCGGTGCGGACTCGGTGGTCCGATAGGCCCATTTCCGCGCTGTATCTCTAAAATCTAAAAGAAGGAGGGATGGAAAGAACACTGGGTATGTGTGTGACTGGGTGGAGACAGAGACTCGATGACACAAGTAATGATGATGCCCACTGGGAGACTAGTGAAGGCTTGTTAAATGCAGCTCCACCTCAGCTCCTAGTTCTCTGCTTCACCTATGTGATTGGCTTGTAGACGAAACAAAACCACATAAGATGTGTCATATCATGGAATTTGAGTAATTGCTGACAATGTATGTTTCATGTCCTTTAATTTTACCTTATAAAATATGCATGTTGGACATCTGGAACACAAAGCAGAAGAGCACACTTGTGCATCTTTGAGTTTAAACCTATGTTTGCTGAAACATTTCAAACAACTACACTGAATGTTATTAATCCCAAAAGAGCATGTCTTTCTTTGACTTTTCCTGTATGCAGAATGGTACATATTCCACAAACATCCCTATAACCAGCTGAAATAGACTGGCTTATTTTGGCACTTTAGTATGAATTATATTTTTATAGATGCAGCTTAAAATCACTCATTGGTCAATTCTCACTTCAAACCTGTATATAATGTATTGTCTGAATTTGATTGGCATTTTGCAGGGTTATTAAAATTATCATTAACATTTTCTGACTGATATTGGCCAAGCCTGGTGATACGTGAGAGCTTGGTTCTTCTTTGAACGGTGTGAGTTTCTTTCAGGCATTTTTACCCCAGTGTTAGCAGTTTCACAGATGTTCATATGAAAGACGAATGCTATGTTGCCTGTTCATTATTTTCTTCATATTTAAAATCGAAAAACAGTTTCCTGAAAGATGAACTGAGCAAACACAAGTTTCAAAGATTTTTTGAAGACACCAAATCACATCGTGTGCACAAAATGGGATCTCACAGTGTAAATTGTTTCTTCTCTACCATCTATTCAACCTCATGCTTAAGCATAATTTCTTGACATTTCAAAATGACATTAAAAATCTATAATTTTTTTGCAACAAATAATTTAGTTTAGTTTAGAGATACAGCATGGAAATAGGCCCTTTGGCCCGCCGAGTCCATGCTGACCATTGATCACCCATTCATAGTAGTTCTATGTTATACTACTTTCTCATCCGCTACCTACACACGAGGTGCAATTTACGGAGACCAATTAACGTACAAACCCGCACGTCTTTGAGATGTGGGAGAAAACTGGTGCACCCAGAGGAAACCCACACAATCACAGGTAAACTCCATACAGACAACACCCATGGTCAGGATCGTAAGTGGGTCTTTGGCATTGTGAGGCAGCAGCTCTACCAGACGTGCCACACTGTCACCCTTATGAATCACTAAGTAATACATCTGAAGCTGTTACCTTTGAAATTTGGATACCATGCTGCTCTTCAGAGTCTTTGTAAATTAAATTTCAAAGACATGATCTTAAATGTTTTTATTAGAGCATACTTGCAACAACCAGTTAAACAGTGTTGTGAATTCAAGATCAAGCCATACTTATTTTCTTTGGCATTCTTGAATCTAATGTAAAACAGCATGCAGGCACAAGCTTTGATGTCAGACTTGCGCACTGATGCTCATAAAATCAGGCTATATTGTTGATGAATAGTTTTGGTTAAAAATAAGGTAAGAATGAAAAGACAGAATGAACAGAAGGTTGGAAATTTAGAATGAGGCACAACTTTGAAGAAATTTGTGCACAATGACCAGATTTCAAATTCCCCCAGAAAGATGAAAATTACACAGCATGATGCTAATTGTGTTGTATCTGAGGAGATTGGGAAATGTAAGGAATGTTTTCACTTCTTACTTTGGCTAGTGATATTCAACACTTTCAAGTGCATAGCTCAGGTTTGTTCAGAAACAATACATGGTTGGGATTTTTCAAAAATTATTAGCCACATTTGAGTTTAATATCTATGTGTCTCTTCTGCCCACAGGACAGATTTGTGGAAACAGGAAGATTGAATGTGATGCATTGTCTAACACAAATATATCAGAGGTAGGAGCATTTAATCACAATATTCATCAATGGAATATAGCATTTTGCTGATGATTATGCTGTATGTAGTTCCCCAATTAAAAATAATTTCTGATGTTAATTTAAGCAGGATATATGATTTCATTGCAAAACATTTAGCTTCTTTATTATTACCATACAAGTTAAAAACGTTAACTTCCGATGAGATGTCTTTTCACAATTTTGTTAAAGGGCAAATGATAAGCTTCTTGCAAATTCTGATCTCATAGTTTACACTGCAGGTGTCAGGTGGACATCAGGATTCAGCAAATGGAAAGAAAACAGTTGTAGTATTATTGATCAAAAACATTCTGAAGTGTTTCATATGCTGAGATTTAAAGCCTAGCCATAGATCCATAATGATATTCAGTGCTTTGATTTTTCTCTCTATAGAATGAAGTGCTGCAAGTAAAGCTTGAAAAGCTTCCCTCAGGATTGGGCTTCTCATTAGTGGGTGGTGAGACTGGTATTTTTGTAAAGAGTATTCATCATGGTGGGGCAGCTGCTGTAGATGGAAGGCTACAAGTTGGTGACCAATTACTTCAGGCAAGTCAATATTATGGAATCATAAAACATTGCAGCATCTTAAAATATAATTTACTGCCTAGTTTACTCTCTTGATCCCATACCGTGAAGGTAAACTCCCCCTCTCATTTCTTCCTGAGCTGTCTGCAGCCTTTGGCACAGACGACTATACTATTTTCAAACATTTTTTGTGGAATGGGACTGTACTCACTTGCCTCCGTTTAGATTCCATTTTGTCCGAGCCACAGAATTGGTTGTCATTTTTTTTCCAAGTCACACTGTTAAATCTGTGCTTCTGTGATCAATCCGTGAGCTCCTCCTGTTTCTAATCAATATGCTGCTTTTAGTACTACCGTCTGCATACCTGTCAGTTTCCATGTGTATGTTGGTAACACAGAGGGAGATTGAGTGGGGAAAAGCCAGGCAAGTGATGGGGGGGGGGGGGGGAGACAGGTGAGGAGGGGTGTGATGGTTGGAAATGGTGACAAAGGCTAGAGGTGAATAGGAGTCAAAAGGGTGTCAGATAAAGGAATGAAGATGAGGAATAAAATGTAAAGCTGGAGAGAAGAATAAGAGTGGAAGAAGATGGGGTGAGGGGAAACGGGGGTTAAAAGATATCTGGAATTTGTGGATGAGAGATGTACATACTGGAGGGTAGGAGAAATGGGTGCGCTGGGTGGGGATGCTGGGGATAGAGATGGAGTAGGGAGTTATTGTTTGAAATTGGAGATTTCAATGTTCATACTGTTGGCTTGTTAGTTACCCAAGTGGAATCTGAGATGCTGTTCACCCAGTTTGCATGTGGCCTCACTCCAGCAATGAATGAGGCCCAAGACAGTAAGATCAGTAGTGAATGAGAGTTAAAAATAGTTAGCAAATGGGAGTATCTGCAGGCCTTGGCATCAGAGCACACGTATTTGGTGAAAGATCATCAAAACTATGCTTGGTGGTTTCACAGCACAGTAGCTGGTAGAGCTGCTGCCTCACAGCGCCAGAGACCCACGTTCAATCCTAACCTCTGATGTCTGTGTGGTGTTTGCATGTTATCCCTGTGACCACATAGGTTTCGTCCAGGTGTTCCAGTTTCTTCCCACATCCCAAAGACGTGTAGGTTTGTAGGTTAATTGGCTTCTGTGAATTACCCCTAATGTGACAGTAGTGGATGAGAAAAAGGGATAACATGGAACTAGTGTTAATGGGTGATTGATGGTCAGCTGTATTTCCAAATTAAACTAAACCAAACTGAACATCAGGAGTACAGAATGCAATAGATGAGTTTGGAGGATATAAGCCTCTGTCTAACCTGCAAGAGCTGCTGTAGTCCCTGGATGGAATTGAGAGAGGAGGCATAGGGACAGATGTTGCATCTCCTGTGATTGCAGGGGAAAGTACCTGAGATGAGGATGGGTAGGGTGGGAAGGGATGAGCAAACCAAAAAGTGGTCACTACAGAAAGGGGTGAGGGGACTGGTAGATGTGACTGATGGTGGGATCACGTTGAAGGTGACGGAAATGTCAGAGAATGATGTGCTGGATGCAAAGGTTCGTGAAAGTTGACAACCAGGAGAACTCTATCCTTCTTCCTTCTGGGGGTGGGAGGGAGGAGGGAGAAGGAGAGCTGTATTGCAGGACACCAAGGACATACAGGTGAGGGCCTTTTGCACAACAGCTGGGGGGGAAACCAAGTTTACAGAACAAAGAGCATTTCCGATGTTCTAGAGTGGGAAGCTTCATCCCGGGAGCAGTAGCATTGGAGACAGAGGATTTGAGAGCAAGGGTTGGCATCCTTGCAAGATGCAGGGCAGAAGAAAGTGTAGTCAAGATAGCTGTGGGAGTCAGTGGGTTTATAGTAACCATCAGTCTGTGATGGAGACAGGGAGACCAAGAAAATGGAGAGAATGCCAAAGATCGTCCAAGTGAATGTGAAGGCAGGGTGAAAGCTAGTCAACAAGTTTGGCACGGGTACAGGAGGCAGCTCCAATGCAGTTATCGATGTAGTGGAGAAAGAGTTGGGGAATGACGCCAAGGTATGTTTGGAATAACGAGTGTTCAATACAATCAATAAAATGACAAGCATAGCTGGGACCCATGCAAGTGCTCATCTTTGACAAAATAGTGAAGAGGAAATAGATGCCATGGTAAAGAAGAGGCAATGGGGACCTATAAGGTGGAAGTTGTTGAAGTGAATAGTCTATGAGGTGACTCGGTAACCACAGCTGATCTTTTAATTAAGTGCTTCATTCCTGTACAGGCCCCAAATCCCTTGATGACCTCAATGTCTAAAAATCTACTGGTTGAACATGTCTTGAACATGTCTTGAACATACTAGACAACCGATCCTCTACAGTCCACCTGTGTCATGAATTCCAAATATTCACTGGCCTCCAGCCGAAGAAATATCTCTTTGTTTCCATGGTGATTGATCAACCATTGATTGTGAGGCTTTGACCCCTGATTCTAAGCTCTCCAGCCATGTGAAACATCCTCCCTGGATCTACCCGATAAAGCCATGAAAGAATCTTCTAGTTCAATGAGATCAACAGTGGAAGCAAACCATTTTTGACACTCAAGAACTGCCTAATAAAAATACAAATCTCAGCATGATACTCCAGCTGCGACACAGCAGAGATCTTTCAGAAGTCAACACTACCTCTTAGTTAGTTTAGTTTATTGTCACGTGTACCGAGGTACAGGAAACTTTATGTTGTGTGCTATCCAGTCAGCAGAAAGACAATACATGATTACAATCGAGCCAATTACATGATATTGGAATAATGTTTAATACACGGTAAAGCCAGCAAAGTAGGTTTTGTCTTTCAGCTTCCAAAATGTAAAAAAAAATAGGCATAGGAGATAAAAGCTAGAAGCTCATATTAAACAGATGAAAACCATTGCATGTAAAATAATCGGTATAATTTTGCCCACTACTTTTCAAGATTATAGGAGGGATGGATTATAGGAGACTGTCTGCTCCAGTCTCAGACACAATATTTCTTGAGACAAAATGTGGGAAAATTATAGTCTAACACTTTTTTACTATTTCCATCTTTTAATTTCCATAAGGAATATGGAATCAACCATCAATCTTGCTGTTTACTCTTGTCTTAAATTTTAACATTTCATTAATGCCATTCATCAATCATCTGACACCCTCCACCCAGGCTACTTTCATATTTCCATGTGTATAATCTCCAAGAAAATTAAAACAAAATGCATGGTATCCTCTGCCTTGTGTTGTTTCCATTGAAAGCATGTTTGCTACCATCCTCTTGAGTCACCCTGTCTCTTAAACAAACTGTTAATATTATTATGTTTATAGAAAGATTTATTATTGTACTTGTGGCGCACTGAGGTAGCAGCTACAATCTCAGGATGTAGACTCACAGTGAAATGTGCATGCAATGGATGCTGGTCGTTTTAAACGAAGAAGCAATAAATAGAATAATGGCACAGGAAGAGAAAGGGTGGTATTGTAAGTCAAATGTGACCACCTACTTTAGTTATCTGATTTGATTTGTTCCGAATAACCATGTGACTTTAGTAAAATGGTGAAAAATATCAACAACAACTTCTAATAACCCCAAAAGATTGAATGCCAAATAGATTTAACCTTTTCATGCAAATACAAAATGTACATTTCCTGTTTAATTTCCTTGAGGTATATGAATATTCCAAGATCAAGTCTAAGTATTTCACTATGTAGTTTAGAAATATATAATTGAAATGGGTCTCAATCATAGAATTGTACATAAAGTCAAATATTTAAGGTAATTGGTGGAAGGATCAGAGAGGAGTTGAGGAAAAATGTTTTTTCCCAGTGTCTGGACATTCACAGCTGGATTTTGTCAGTAGTTGGATGACACCTGAGGCAAGGTCTAGACCAAGAGCTGGGATGGAATCAAGAGTGGATTCAATGGGCTGAATAGCTATGCCTAAAATTTCTGTGAATAACTTTTGTTTATTCATGATTAATTCAATATCATAGAACTTGTTTTTGTCAGGTCAACAGTGTTGCATTGATCTTTGGAATAATTAGAAATGATTGAGATCAAGGTACAATAATTTCTTTTTTGGAGGGGTGAATGGGTTAATATTTATATTTGGAATATTAGTATCATAATTTCTTGGAAGAGTTGTGAATTGATGGACTAATTATTTTACCTCAATTATTTTTTAATAAATTGGATAGTCATTTGGTAGTTGCTAATGTAAAATTATAGTGGATGTAGACTGAACATTTTTTAAATTTAAACTGTTTAAACATAACATTACAATTACACTTCATGTATTACAATTCATACCATCTCACAGATTGTGAAGGAAGATTGATTGGGTGAGTCATATAATACAGTGTAAGTCTTGCAGGGAGGTGCCTTACAAAAATAAGTTGCACACACCTATTCTTGCTTTGATTCCTCAATCACAGGTTAATAGCGAGTCTGTGGTAGGATTCTCCCACAGTGAAGCAGTGGCAGCAGTGCGTAGAACCACGGGGGTGGTGATTTTAGCTGTCTCAAGAGCTAAATCTGCCACCAAAGGGAGCAACACAAGCAAGGGTGCTGTCACGACTGTTTCTTCCCCTGAGGTGCAGAATGATGCAGGTAAACGTGAAACAGTTTTTAGTTTGACCTGGACAGCTCTGTAATCAACAATTTTCTAAGAATCCTGCTGTCAGTAACTGCTGATTGAGAATTTACTATTAGCCAAACATTGAACTTACTGTAAAGCAATCAAAATATTCCACATTAGAACTAATTTTATATTTTATGCATGCAATTAAAAAGGCGCAGTTGATTTTACCACCACCTACTGTGTCTGGTGGGATTGTCGTCACATCACTGTGGACATTATAAATTTGGGGCAGAGGGTGCAGTGATATGGTGGGCAGCAGAGACAAGGATTCAGCTTGGTTTGAAGTCCAATGGATATCAGGACACAAGAGGAACAGTTCCGAAAGCCATCGGACTTCAAACCTGTAGATGATACTATCAGTTTTACCCTAATATTCTTTAACAGTCCTGATCAATATTCCTTTTCACCTGCGAAGTTGTACATTTCACTCCCAATGAAGATAGACTCAAAATGCTGTGGTAACTCAACGGGTCAGGCAGCAACTGTGGAGAAAAGCAATAGGTGACGTTTGGGGTCGAGACCCTTCTTCAGACTGAGAGTCCAACAATTTAGTTCCGATCTGATAATTCTGCTTAAGAACTTCTACCATTTTGTTCCATTCTGCCATTGTGACATCCTCATCCCTTTGCAGTTGTTCACATTTTAAATATTCTGTTTCTGAAAGTATACATTCTGTCTTCATCAGAAAACATCCCCGAACCTTTCAACAGCTCACTGCTCTCCACTGAAGGCAGAACTACTTAGCTGCCCAAAGTTAGAGTTCACAAAGTTAATAGAGCAGGTGTCAGGCAGCCAGAGTTAATGACCGATGGCAAGTTGGTGGCTAAACCTTTAAGGTGACATTACAGTTCCATTATAGGCATCTTGTATGTATAATCTTTAGCTATTACGGGACAGTTATATACAGTATTCAATTGTAAATGTTATTGGAGCGATATAGATAAATGGCAGCAGGATTGGGAAATAGCCATCGCATGAAGACTCTGATATTCACTGCATTTTTCCACCCCTATCTCTGCTAAATCTTACTTCCTTCTCATGTTTAATGTACAGTAAATATCGCTCGCCAAAAAGCTGGGATGCTCGGGTGTCTGAGTCAGGTTGTTCAGCCAGAACCCAATAAGTGTTTTCCTTCGATTCCAATTACATCTACACCAAGAAATATTACAGGTAACATCATGTGGTTAAGATTCTTAACAATTTAGATTCTTCCCTCCAGCTCCCCCCATTTTAGTCTCTTTCCTTTAAACTAAAATAATCAGTACCTGAGACTTTAGAATGTAATGCCAAATTAGGCTCTATGATTTTTTCTGAATTTAGCCACGGGAATGTTGCAGAGTTTGTCAGTTACCAATATATTTGGTAGGCTGGTTGAGGATTTTCACCAAAAGTTGTTTCCCACTTTAAGTCAATTTAGTACTTCGTTTCAGTCATAATTGCCCTTGATGCTTTGTGCTACCTGTATTTTTACTGATCAATGGATGTGGTATTAGTTTTGTTTAGTTTTAGCCCACCAAATTCGCACCAACCAGCGATTCCCTTGCACTAGCACTATCCTACACACTGGGGACAAGTTACATTTTTTACCAAAGCCAATTTACCTACAAACCTGTACGTATTTGGAGTGTGGGAGGAAACCGGAGCACACGCGGTCATGGGGAGAATGTACCAACGCCGTACAGACAGCACCAGCTGTCAGGATCGAACTCAGGTCACTGGCGCTGTAAGGCAGGAATTCTACCGTTGTGCCACCCATTATTCTCCACCTAATTAAGCATGATATTAGACTGCATTAATGTCCTTTTTTTGCATTATCTTTTCATTTTCACAGTCTTGTATAATTATGTATAATCTATGCTTTTGTGCATTATCTGAGTTTGTGCCTGTGATGTAATTTATAGATAATATAAAGGAAAAGGAAAGAGCTACATTTAATGGATGATAAGTTATTAAATTGGATTGGAAATATAATGTAAAGCACCTCATATAAACAGATATTAGCTGCAGTGTATTTGGACAGAGAAGAAAAATATTTAAGGTGTTCTTAATGATCATTTCAATAATTGAGGCCTGTCAAAAAATTAGTGGGATATTTCATACTCCAAGAAATTACAAGATTACAAAGAATGTATTAACCAAGTATGTAAGAACATACAAGGAATTTGATTTGCCATACAGTCGAACAAAAAAGCAGCAAGACACACAACTACATAAAAGTTAACATAAACATCCACCACAGTGGCACCCCCACCTTCTTCACTGTGACGGAAGGCAATAGTCTTATCTTCTTCCCTCTTTATTCTCCCGCAGTCGGGGCAATCGAAGCTCCCGCAGCCGGTGAAATATGGTATATTCATTTTGTTAAAGTAATGTAAAGTGCTATAGAACTGTTGCTAACAAATTGGCATCCCTTTCAGCTGTTCAGTGCCCTCCAGAGATGGAAAACTAGTTAGAAAGGCTGAAACCAGAGATGAGGAAAAACGTTTTCACCCTGAGAGTTGTAAATCTGTGGAATTATCTGCCACAGAAGGCAGTGGAGGCCAATTCACTGGATGTTTTCAAGAGAGAGTTAGATTTAGCTCTTAGGGTTAAATGAATCAAGGGATATGGGGAAAAAGAAGGAATGGGGTACTGATTTTAGATGATCAGCCATGAACACGTTGAATGGTGATGCTGGCTCGAGGGGCCGAATGGCCTACTCCTGCACCTATTTTCTAAGTTTATATGTTTAACCAGAGCTAAATCTCAATGATTACCAATGATTATGGTTTGAAAGGAATAGCTGCTAATTTGTTTTATTTCTTTAGCAGAGAATAGCTTGCGACCTACAGAGGAACCTAAATATTTACGTGAACTGATGGAAGACGAGAAATCAGTCAAATCTGAAGATACAGATTGTGAAGGTATTTCCCTGCCTGAAGACTCTCCTGAGGTACTTAATTTGTAGCCCTTTTGTGCAAATGAAACTGTTGATGCTAATAACATGAGGCACAAGAAGCATGTAAAACATTTTACCAAAGCAAGAAGTGCTTCATTATTTGACTCCAGAACTTGGCCATCGGTCTTGCCTCAATAGTATCCCTCAAATCATTACAGTACCATGTGGAGATGTTTCTCTCAAGTGATGCTGTGCTTCGAGTGAATCATTAAACCAATGTCCCTAACTTCTAATGGGATGTAATATTTCCCTAGGCACTTTCCAGAAAGGAACAGGGCATTTCTCCAAATGCACTTGACATGTTTTAATGTCAAATGGACGTAACCAAAATCAGATTATTGAATCAATTACCCTAATGCTACGGTAGAACATCTATGTGAAAATAGTGTACAACTTGTAAGGTCTCTTCCAGGGGTATTTATAAGCCAACCCAGCACAGACTGGATTAACTGATGTATTTGTAGATCTTCAAACACATTCCACCTGGATGATCCAATTTGGTCTGCAGCCAGGGTCCCCTCCACGACAAAAGCCAGTCTTGGTGATTTGATTCAATTATAATGATATTAACATAACCACACCAGTTAAAGTAATGACTGCATGACACGGGTATTCTGCTGAATGGTGTCAGCTACAATTTTAATCAAGCTGTTCCAATTGAGTTTCTTCACTGTTATCTACTGAATAAAGTAAAACATTGCAGAAGCATTTTCTATTTGTGTAAATTGGGACACATCGAATCCAATCGATTGCTCCCCTGTCCATCTGCTCTAACCCATCAGCAAAGTAATCAATGGCATTAATGACAATGCCATCAAGCAGTCCTCACCAATAACTCCATCACTGGCACACGTCCACTTAGCGGCAGATTCATCACAGTCTTGGCCCAAGCATTGTTAACAGGACTGAATTCTAGAGGGGAAAGGAGAAAGTCCTTCCTGGTGAGCTACCATTTGACTGAATACAGTGTCAAAGAGTCATCTTTAGTTGGAATCATAACCTCCAAAATGTAATTGTGATCTCACCACTACATCGTAGTTGAGGGAACTCCTAACAAACCGTGCACCAGGCTGTTCAACTGCCTCATCAGTAACCTATTGTCCATCCTAAGGAGCGAAGATGATCATTGATGATTGGCGGTGTTAGAAACATAGAACATAGAAAAATAGGTGCAGGAGTAGATCATTCGGCCCTTCGAGCCAGCACGGCCATTCAATATGATCATGACATCATCTAAAATCAGTATCCCATTCCTGCTTTTTCCCCATATCCCTTGATTCCTTTAGCCCTAAGAGTTAAATCCCTCTTGAAAGCATCCAGTGCATTGGCCTACACTCCCTTTTGTGGCAGAGAATTCCACAACTCTCTGGGTGAAAAAGTTTTTCCTTGTCTCAGTCCTAAATGGCCTATCCCTTATTCTTAAACTGTGACCCCTGGTTCTGGACTCCCCCAACATCGGGAAAGTTTTTCCTGCATCTATCTTGTCCAATCCTTTAAGAATTTTATATGTTTCTATAAGATCTCCTCTCATCCTTCTAAATTCCAGTGAATGCAAGCCCTGTCAACCCATTCTTTCATAATTTGCCAGTCCCGCCATCCCGGGAATGTACTCGGTGAACCTACCAATCAATAGCAATATTGAACACTCCCTAAATAGCAATAATGTCCTTCCTCAAATTAGGAGACCAAAATTGCACACAATACTCCAGGTGCGGTATCACCAGAGCCTTGTACAACTGCAATAGGACCTCCTTGCTCCTAAACTCAAATCCTCTTGCAAAGAAGGCCAACATGCCATTAGCTTTCTTCACTGCCTGCTGTACCTGCACACTTATTTTCAGTGACTGATATACAAGCACACCCAGGTCTCGTTGCACATCCCCTTTTCCTAACCTGACACCATTCAGATAATAATCTGCCTTCCTGTTCTTGCACCAAAGTGGATAACCTCACATTTATCCTCATTATACTGTATCTGCCCACTTACCCAACCTATCCAAGTCATCCTGCGGCCTCATAGCATCCTCCTCGCAGCTCATACTGCCACCCAGCTTTGTGTCATCCGCAAACTTGTAGATGTCACATTTAATTCCCTCATCTAAATCATTAATATATATTGCAAACAACTGGGGTCTCAGCACCGAGCCTTGCAGCACCCCACTCCTCACTGCTGAGAGGCATTTGCTGTTCAGAAGCCGATACAGCCCATCCTTGTTTGCAACAGGATCTGGAAAACAATCGGGGTTATGGTGACAAATGGCAAGGAACATTTATTCTTCACAATTGTCAGATAATCACCCTCAATAATTCATAAGTTCATAGGTTATAGAAGCAAAGTTAGGCCATTCAGCCCACCGTCTACTCCGCCATACAATCATGGCTGATCTATCTTTCCCTCTCAATCCCATTCTCCTGCCTTCTCCCCATAACCCTTGACATCCATACTAATCAAGAGGAAGTGTATCCGCACCCCTTGACTTGTAATTGCATTACCATTGAATTCCTCATCAAAAACCATTCTTAGAGGGGACGAGGTGTCGGTGATAAATGGTGGGTCATCGTTAACATAACTGGAACAGCCGTATAAACACTGCGGCTACAGGAAAAATCAGAAACTGTGTTTAGTTTAGAGATACAGCATGGAAACAGGCCCTTCGACCCACCGAGTCCGCACCGACCAGCGATCCTCGCATATTAACACTATCCTACACACGCACTCGAGACAAATTACACAAATACCAAGCCAATGAATCTACATACTTGTACGTCTTTGGAGTTTGGGCAGAATCAGATTATCTCAGAGAAAACCCACGCGGTCATGGGGAGAACGTACAAACTCCGTTCAGACAAAACCCATAATCGGGATCAAATCCGCGCTGCAAGCACTGTAAGGCAGTAACTCTACCGCTGCGCCATTCTTGTGAAAGGTTTTGCCTTCTGACCCTGAAGATTCCTTCCACTATCTTTCAACCACAAGTGAAGAGGTGGTTGGAATGTTCACCAGTTTCTTGGATGTGCATTTCCAGCAACAGTTGAGCTGCCTTGGACATAGTTTAAAAAAAGATCTGTCACCAGGTCCCTCACATTCACTTACCCCTGCTCTGGCACACATTGGAAGGATTATACCATCTACCCAATGCATTGCTGCAACTCGCTAAGATTTCTTGAACAGTGTCTAAAAAAACTGCAGTCCTTGTCACGCAACAGGACAAGGGTAAAAGGAACAATAGAATCTCCCAAATTTCCATTGCAGTCATATACCATCCTAGCATGGAAATACACAGATTTTCTTCGACTTTGTTGGGTCAAATTGGTGGACGTCCTTATCTAATTAGATTGTGCACCTTCAGCTCACCGGTTGAAGCAATTCAAGAAGGTGGCACACCACCATCTTCAGAGAGCTAGTTAGGAATGATTAATAAATGATGATCCTGTAGCTAGACACAAAATCTGTGAATTAGTTTAGAGAAAAACTTAAGCATAAAAAGTGATACTTAAAATGCTGAACGTTTGAACTGACATCTCCGTTGTAGGGACAATTGTAAACAGCTTGGCTGGAAGTGTTGATATCTCAGTAGTATCAATCTTTGGTCCTACAGCTGCATTTTTATCTGGTCACATGTTCATTCAATCTACCTGGTGTACTTTTGTTGATAATATGTGGATTGAAATATTTATTTTTTTTGTTATGATATGCACCTCAGGCAAAAGTCAAGATGAATTATCCACTTGGTGCCCAGTTGACAGTTATTTCTAATGCTTCCGATTTCTCCATTTATGTGTTGGCTGTGGTAAAGCATGTAATATTGGCAAAAGATTGAATTTCTGTCACATCACTTTCCTGCCCTTTTCCCATATATGATTCATTCCACAATTATCTAATGCAAACTTACATATAGACATCATGTGAACGCTCACTAAGATTAACAGAACGTCCACACCCAACAGCCTTGTAGCTTGCTCTTCACATTCATTCAGCACCAAGCGGCTGAATCTTGCTCAGGCAAGTTCAACCTCTCTTATTTGCCACTGTAGCCAGAGACATTCTCTGACTTACTGAACCAAGGGCCAGACACATTTTGAATCTGCATCTTTGGTTTTATATCTACCATTGCTGCTATACCTAATGTGCATCCTCTTCTCCCCCTTCGTTCAAATGGGATCATTGATTGTAATTAAAAAGGTAAGTTTAATTCTGTTTTTCTTTACTTATAATTAAGCAAACTTTAAACTTAAATGTTTAAATTTTTTTTGGTCAAAAATTACAGATTTTTAGTGGTTTACATAAACTTCAACTAAGGTGATGGTTAGTTCCACTGTGGAGCCAGCAGAGGTTGCTGGTCAAACTACATGCAATCCACCCCAAGAGGGAGATAGTTGGAATATAGTTGGACTGCTGTCTTTGCACTCGAGGCAGAAAGTATTAGGAATGTGCAAGCACCATTCCAAAAACAAGGGCATGTGCTACATTTGAACTGAATGGAGTTGTCAAAAGATGTGTTCACCTGTGTTCAAGGAGATAAAAGAATGGTCATTATCATTGTGATTGAAGAGATAGCAGTGCTTTAGGTATGCAAGCGACTGTTTTTCAAGAGGAAATTTTGATTGTGTGACGGACGAGAGATTAGATAGCAACATCACATTCAGAAATTGGAGATGCAAAGGATGTATGAGTAGACAGATGGTGCACAGTTATTTTTTTAAATTTGCAAGTCACAATTTGGATGGGTTTTTTAAATTGGTATTCTCTGTGTTTCAATGCACTATGTGGTCAAGCTGCCTGTATGCCAGAGTCATGGTGGGCCGTGACTGCAGTTTCCTTTTGCTGTTTCAGCACAGTTGGTGTGTCTCGAATCATCAGGACCTCAGTGCTGGACTGCACCACTTAATCAGGCCTGGTACTTCACAGTGCTGTTGCATTATTAGCTGTGAGGTATTTTATTCAGCAAAGCTGTAGTGAATAAGATCTATTCAAGGAAGACCACACAATTTTTATTCCCCTTTAATCAACATCAGCATTACAAAAAGTTTTTTTTTACATCCATTTACCTTGATATTTGTGAGGTGTTCCACAATGAAATGTAGCTGCTGTATTTGTCAGCAATTTCATTTCAAATTCAATTCACTGTCTGTCATGTTCTTTGTAAGGAACCATAGCTTCTCTTCTTGCATAATGCAATCTATAAAAATATAATTATCCAAAATGTAGCTGAGAGGATGTGGGACAGTGAAGACGAGGAATGTCCTGCCCATGAAAAGACTCAGCAAACATGAGGAGTAAAATCCTCTGTAATCATGTAAGGTTTTGATGAGGACATTTATCTGTGTATAGTTTCATTTCCCATACCCAAAGAAGGATTTTTTTGCCTGGGAGTCAGTGCAATGTGAGTATACTTCATTGATTCCTGGCATGAGAGGGCCTTACTTAGATTGGTCCATACCTACTGAGTTTAGAAGAAATAGAGCTGACTTTATGGAGATTCTGAGAAGGATTAACAGGGTAGATGTTGGGAGATTGTTTTCTCTAATAAGAGAGAGTCACGGTCTGCTACAGATGTTCCAGTGTAAGGGGACAGTCATTTCAGACCCGTGAGGGGATTCTGTCCACACACTCGGTTGTAGACCCTTAATTATTGAGAATTCTCGATGCTTAGATCAATTGATTTTTGAACATTAATAGAATCGAGCAATGGGTATCAGACAGGAAAACACAATACAGAATTAAGCATGATCTTTTCAAGGAGTTATTTGCTTATTTCTACTATCCCCATCTCCCTGCAAAATTGTTAAACTTCATTGGACAGAAATGTTCCTCTGAGCCATAGAGAGCCATAGAATCTTACAGTTTGGAAATAGGCCATTCGGCCCAACTTGCCCACACCGACCATTATGTCCCATCTACACTAGTCCCACCTGCCTGTATTTGACCCATATCCCTCAAAACCTGTCCTATCCATGTATCTGTCTGATTGTTTCTTAAACGTTGCACGAGTCCCTGCCTCAACTATTTCCTCTGGCAGCTTGTTCTATACACCCACCACCCTTTGTGTGAAAAGATTACCCCTCAGATTCCTATGAAATTTTTCTGCCTTAACCTTTTTATGAGCCCTACAAAAACAACACTCCTTTCCTACTAGTGGCCACAAGATCCTACCCCTTCTCCCCTGACCCACTTCCAGCTCCACGCATTCTTGTCATCATGAAGGACTTCCTCGCCATATTAATGAGTTCATTCCCTACCAATTTAAATATTGGGCCCAATAGTTCAGCTACATCTGCTCAAGTGAGCCAGGAGAGCTGGCAAAGAATAATTATCGAAGGCAGACAAAAGTGCTGGAGAAACTCAGCGGGTGCAGCAGCATCTATGGAGCGAAGGAAATAGGCAAAGTTTCGGGCCGAAACCCTTCTTCAGAAATCCTTCGCTCCATAGATGCTGCTGCACCCGTTGAGTATCTCCAGCACTTTTGTCTACCTTTGATTTTCCAGCATCTGCAGTTTCTTCTTAAATACTTTGTCTACTCCACTGCGAAATCGCCCAAAAGAATAATTATCAATGTTTCCTGGTGTTGAAGAAACAGTGCAGTTTTCTTTGTGAATTACTTCTGTTTGATGGTGTATTCGTATTTAATTTTGTTGTTTCTGTTTAATAATATATATTTTTTTAAATATTGCAGCCAGTTAGGAAAATTTGCTACCACCATTCAACAACTGTAGAGAAACCAGTGCAGGAGCACTCCATTAAACATACAGCCTCAGAAAGGTAATATACCCCAAAGGATCCAAGCAATGACAAAGCACCATGGAATTAATAAAGAGCTATGTTGCCTGATTACCAGCATTCTGCACCAAATTACAAATGTGCTCAATATATTTAAACGTGATAGTCTGATCAGATATTTTTCCTCTGCCATGATAGTAAAATAAAATGTTGAACTTGAATTTGTGGCCCACTATGTTTATTTAAAATACAGTTACATATTTGAAGTATTTAAGAAGGAACTGCAGATGCTGGAAAATCGAAGGTAGACAAAAGTGCTGGAGAAACTCAGCGGGTGCAGCAGCATCGGGCCGAAACGTTGTCTATTTCCTTCGCTCCATAGATGCTGCTGCACCCGCTGAGTTTCTCCAGCACTTTTGTCCACCTACATATTTGAAGTAAATACACTTAACTGAAGAATATTGCTTATTCCTTTTCTCCAGGGATGCTGCCTGACCCGCTGAGTTACTCCAGCTTTTTGTGTCTATCTACGCTTATCAACCGTATTGTGAACATGCCACAGGAGTTAATATAATAGCAGATAATTATTTTTTGTTTTTGTGTTGCTAGAAGATAAAGTGTTTAGCAAATAATAATATAATCAATATAATCAATAAATATAATAATACCATGTGAAGTGACCATTGTGTGATCACTTGATTGATGTAGGGCACACAGGCCGGACAACACCGAGGAGGATGAAATTATCTGGGACAGTGAAGAACTCCCAATTGCCAGTCTTCAGCAGGACACTTCACTCAAAGGTAAAATATTATTATTTTTATTAACTAAATTATAATTGGGAATAAGGAACATGATGTTTGATCTTTTTTTCACATTTTCATCAATTGAATTTTAGTTGTTTAGTTTAGCGATACAGAGCAGCAACAGGCCCTTCGGCCCGCCGAGTCCGCGCCAATCATCGATCCTGGTGCATTAACACAAGCCTACACACACTAGGGACAATTTACACTTATAACAAGTATACAAACCCAAGCCAATCAACCTACAAACCTGTATGTCTTTGGAATGTGGGAGGAAACCGAAGATCTCGGATAAAACATATGCGGTCATGGGGAGAACATACAAACTCCATACAAACAGCACACGTAGTCAGGATCGAACCTGGGTCTCCGGCGCTGAAGGCAGCATCTCTACCGCTGCGATACCATGTTGCCCAATGATACTAAATTGTCAAACAACAAAATGGCCCAGGGTTTGAAGTCAGCTGGGAACCCACCAAACTAAGTTTCTACACATATTCACAACACGACTGTTTGATCAGTCTCCTTAATTTGGAAGCTGTGGAATTGCAGCAGCTTTGCACTGCAGTCCTACAGCAGAGAATAGTATAGAAAAGTGAAGGACTACCAGGAAACTTAAGAATACTGCATTCAACAAGTTTCCATGGGAACCTTAAGCTTTATGCCACTTATTAGTAAAATTCAGATCTGCCTAAAATGCTGACATTTCTACACTAAACACAGCACGCTGACTGTTCATCCTTTTTTTGCCCAGAAATACTTGCAACAGATGTTCAGAATAGGTTTAAAATATATAATAATTGGATTTTTCTATGACTATTAAGAGATTTTGAATATAAAATATTAATGTTATAATCAATAATAAAATACAAGTAATTAATTAATTAATAACAATTGCCAGTATTATATAATATGAAAATATTAAATGTTGAATATTAAAGACGCCCCTGAGAGGCAACATGTACATGAAGTGATCAAAGTTGCACATTGGGAAAGCTGCTTAGCAAGGATATATATCTACATGTTCCAGAATTCCTTTATGTTCCCCAACTGAATAAATAACGCTGAAATATATAGTTGGGAATAATTTTATACTCTGCATTGTGCAAAATAGGATGCAGGTTAGTGCATACATTGATAGATATAATTCCATTTGATCAAATGCAAATTTATTTTTTCATGAAACTAATTTGTGTTACTTAACAATTGCACTAGAAATTATAGTTTTTGGTGCACAATAGCAGTATCCCAATTAATCATGCTGTACTTTGTTCGCAGTTGTTGCATTACGTTATATTGGTCACATTTTTCTTCATCTATTGCAGAAGAATGGCCGGAAACAATAGAGAAACATGCTGTCCTTTCCATTGTAAATGTTCCCCCAGGAAGCCAGTATACAGGTTCTAAGCTGGAAGCGGTCATTAAAACATTACGTGGATTGCTGGAACAAAATATTCCAATACAAGAATTTGAGGTATGTTCCGAAATTAAGAGCGCCGTTTGTTCATGTGTTATTAACTATAGAAAATTTAGATATTTGTTGCATTCTGCAAGTATCTTCTGCAAGTGCGTGTAAAGAAAAAAAGATTACTGAAAAAAAAACTGTAGGGTCCCTTATAATTAGAAAGAAGAGAGAATACAAAGGGAAGGGCACAGAAATTAACTGAATACTTTGGAGAAACAAGGAGATGCAGATGCTGGTTTACAAAAAAATACACAAAGTGCTGGAGTAACTCAGCGCTTCAGGCAACACAGGCCAGCACTTTGTGTCTTTTTTTTTAACAGAATACATTGGTTCTGTTTCGTGGAAGAAGGTGTTCAAGAATTCAAGAGAGTTTATTGTCATGTGTCCCAGATAAGGACAATGAAATTCTTGCTTTGCTTCAGCACAACAGAATATAGAAGGCATGAATACAGAACAGATCAGTGTGTCCATATACCATTGTATAAATATATACACACATGAATAAATTCACACATGAATTCCTGGTGGCGGCGCGACTCGTTGCAGCGGCTCCTACAGCCTGTCTGTCTTTTTTTAATTTTTGTCTAGTTAAATGTAGTGTTTGTGTTTTTTTAAGCTTGGTTTTAAATGTGTATATGTGGGGGGCGGGGAGGGGGAAACCGTTTTAAATCTCTTCCCTGTTCGGGAGACCCGACCTTTTCCCTGTCGGGTCTCCGCTGTCGTTGGGGCCTAGCACCGTGGAGCGGCCTCCAACCTGAACGACCCGGGGGCTCGGGAGACTGCGGATCTGCGGACTACTCACCATCGTGGGGCTGGCCGGCCTCGGTGCGTGGGGAGCGGTGGTGACTCGCTGCTGCGACTCGACTCCTGGGGCTCGGAGGCTCCAGCAACGCAGCCGCAGGTCCGGTGGACTGGGACATCGGGAGCTCGCGGGTCCGGGGGAAGAGAGAGACCGCTTCCCGGAGCTCCCGCAACGCGACTTCTCCAGCTCGTGTCGCGGGGTTGGAACGACCCGGACCGGGACCGTACATCATCTGGCGCGGCTTCATGGCCGTGGGACTCACCGTCGCACGCTGGGGCTCCGACCTTGTACTTTCAGACCGGGAGCGGGGCCGTAAATCGCCCCGCGCGGCCTAAAATGGCCGTGGGACTTATCATCACCCGCCTGGAGCTTGGACATCGGGAGAGAAATTGAGAGCAGGGGAGAGAAAAGACTTTGCCTTCCAACACAGTGGGTTCACTGTGATGGATGTTTGTGTGAACTTAATTGTGTGTATGTCTGTAGGACATTGTTTTTGTTTGTATGGCTGTGGAAACAAAATTTCGTTTGAGTCTCACTGGGGCTCAAATGACAATAAATTTGTATTGTAAATAACACAGATGAAGTGCAAATAAACAGATAATGGGCTATTAATGTTCAGAGTTTTGTTTGAGTTGAGTTCAATAGCCTGATGGCTGTGGGGAAGTAGCTGTTTCTGAACCTGGACGTTGCAGTCTTCAGGCTCCTGTACCTTCTACCTGAAGGTAGCGGGGAGATTAGTGTGTGGCCAGGATGATGTGGGTCCTTGATGATGCTGCCAGCCTTTTTGAGGCAGTGACTGTGATGGATCCCCTCGATGGTAGGGAGGTTAGAGCCGATGATGGACTAGACAGTGTTTACTACTTTTTGTAGTCTTTCTCGCTCCTGGGCACGCAAGTTGCCGAACCAAGCCACGATGCAACCGGTCAACACGCTCTCTACTGTGCACATATTTTTCCAGAGATAGGAGGAAACAGAGAATGTAGTGAAAAGGATGAATCAATCAAAGGAAATTAATATTAGTAAACAAAAAATGATGAAAAATATAATGGGGTGATAGACAATAAATCTTCAGAGTTTGAAAATCTGTATCATACATTTCCAATGTATATCACCATGGAAACAGTAGATGCATTGGTTATCATCTTCCAGAGTTAAAGATAATGTATCAGCTTCTGTAGGTTGGTGACAAATGTAACCCCATTATTTAAAAAGGATGGAAAGAGAAAACGGAAGTATAAACTGGTTAAACCTTTAGTTGTAGGAAAAATACAAGCGTCTCTTATAGAAGATGGGATGACATAGCACTTACATGGGATTTGCTAAATCTTCATAGATTTATGGAAGGGAAATTGAGTATGAGAAACCCACTGGAGTTTAATGAGGATGTTACTGTTTACCTAGATAAGGAAAAACCATTAGATATGCTGCATATGGATTCTCAGAAAGTAGCAAGTTGTTAGCAGAAGACTTCCCAAAGGCCAATGCTTAGGCCCCAGCTATTCACAATATGGACAAATGCTCTGGGTGTGGGAACTAAACGCAATATTTCTAAGTTTGCCATTGACATTGGCATTGTCGGTTGTGGGGATGCAAAGATCATAAGTGCATGGGTGAATATATGACAGATGCAGTGCAGCATCGATAAAGGTGCCTTGCACAAAAGTCACTGAATGCAAATGTGCAGTAAGCATTTAAGGAGGTGAATGTTGTGTTCGTCTGCCGTTGCAAGATGCTGTGAGTACAGAAGCATGATGTTTAAGTACAAGTATATAGAGTCCAGGTGGGAGTATAGTATGCAGTTTGATCTTCTTACCTAAAAAAAAATACACATTCTGTGGAGGGAAGGTAGCAAGGATTCAGCAGACCAATTCCTGGGATAGCAGGATTATTATAAATGGAGAGATTCAAGTTTAGGAGGGGAGATATCATTGAAACATATAAAATTCTACAGGGCCTTACAAACTGATATCAGATGTTTCCCTGGCTAGTAAGGGGCTGGGACCCAAAACAGTAGTGTAGCAGATGGACAAGGACGGGAGGGACACAACTGAAAACTCGTCATTCCAGGCTACAGATGATAGAGGTGGAGTTAACAGAGGAGGGAGAGTTGCGCTGTTGATTGGGGAAAATATCACAAACATAGGTAGAGTGGATATGCTGGAGGATTCATCCAGTGAAGTTATATGGGTGGAACTTTGAAATAAGAATCTTTGTTGGGATTGTATTATAATCCCGTCCCAACCCCTTAAATGACAGTGTGAATTAGAGGAGCAAAAATGTAGGGAATCACAGATTGGTGTAAAAATAATAAGGTTGTAATAGTTGGAAGTTTCGACCTACATAATATTAACTGGTATTAGCATGGTGCAAAGTACATGGAGAGGTTTATATATAAGTGTATCCCAGAAGGTTTTCTCAAGCAATATGTGCATGACCCTATTGGAGGGGGGAAGGGGGGAGGAGACAGAGGGGAGGAGATGGAGGGGGGTAGGAGAGGGGGGGGGGGGGAGGAGCAGGAGGGGAAAGTACTAAAATGAGGCAACAAGAATTTTATGGCATTAGCCAGGAGCTTGCAAAGTTTCATTAGGAGAAGCTGTTTTCAGTAAAGGAAAGTCTGGCATGTGGAAGGCTTTTAAAAATGACTAGACGACCCGTGGACCCATTGGGTCCCCGTTGTGATGACCCGTAGACCCGTTTGGTCCCCATTGTGAGGCCAGTCAAGTACACACTGCGCACATGCGGATACGGGCAACCCTCCCCCAACTGTGCACCCGCGGATACCGGGCTTGGCAACCCTCCCTCAATTGCGCAGGCGTGGCTGACCGGCCAGGCAAGTGGGAGCAACTGCTGCGTTGGAACTCATCCCGTTCAGAGTATAAAGTTAATTAAAGTTTATAAGCAAATTACTTTGTAAAATATAACGAAACTTGATACTGCACGCCGCAGGCGAATGGTGAGTTATGGGCCTGTGCCACTTAGGCGATTTTTCAGGCAATTGCCGGCGATTGTCATGTTGCCGGCAGTCGCCTGAAAAACCGGCAACTGGAACGGCGACTGTCAGAGTGGAACAGACACACACATCGCTTCCTTCACCATCCCGTTATGCATGCGGGGGACAGGGCAAGCGGGGGGAGCGCTGTCCGAGTGAAATTCACACGTTGCAAAGTCAAGTTGATACAGACACACACCACGATGAACAGGAAGGTTGGCGCTGTAATTAAGACAGCTAAAGCACAGTGCACAGTAAGTCCTTTAAAAAAGGGGGGCGAAGCATGGAGAAGGAGTGGAGACAACATTTAAGAAGCCAGAGATACACGGCTGTGAAGCTCGGCGGACATTTAACATTACCGGTCAATTTTGGTTCTGAAAACTACTGCTTACATTTTCTTTCCCAACGAGTCAATGAAATTAACCGGTCAGAACCGGCTACAACCTACAAGAGCCTCCGACCTCCTGGCAACCCACTAGGACCTCCTGGCGACCCATCTATGGCACGAGAATTCTCGCTACTCTCCATGGCGGCTTCATTCAGGACGCCGCTAATTTTTAAAAATTTGCGGCGACCATAATGAGGCCACAACAAGTTCCCAGAATGCGGGAACTTCTCATGACCACGAAGGCGACTCCTCGCAACCACCCACGAACCTGTGGCGATCATGTCGCGACTGCATAGTCTCCTGCAGTCACCTAAAAAGTCACCTAAGTGGGACAAGCCCATAAGGCGCCCCTAAAATTGTTGCGATATCGTGTACCGTTTTTGCTGTATTTTGGGAACATATATACAAAATGAGACTTTTAGTTATATACTAGACCAAGTGCAGACCCATTGGGTCTGTTCCCCCAACGTGCGGTTGTGGGGGGGGGGAGGCGGCATGTAGCGTCACACACACTACCTATACCCCCCCCCCCCCCGCATTCACGCTAATTACCCCCCTTGATACTATATTAATATTATTAATTTGCTGCTTTTACCCCATAACCACCTATCTACTGACGCATATCCCCCAACTTGCAGTCACATCTAGAGAGGGGAGGGGGGGGGGGCGGGGGTAGAGAATGAGGGCAGATAGAGAAGGGGCAGAGACAGAGAGAGAGAGACAGAAACACAGAGAGAGGGGCAAGAGGGAGAGGGGGGTTGGAGAGGAGGAGAAGAGGAAGGGTGGGTGAGGGGGAAAGGTGGGGGAGGAGGGGAGGAGAGAGAGAGGGTGAAAGTTAGGGGGAGAGAGAGGGGGTGCTGAGAGGGTGGGGAGCAGGGAGGGGGAGGGAGGAGGGAGGGTGGAGGGAAGAGTGTAGGGGGTGTGGAGGGGAGGGAGGGAGGGTGGGGGAGGGGAGGAGGGGGAGAGAGACAGGGGGAGGAGAGAGGGGGGAGAGGGGGGAGGGGGTGGAGGGAAGAGGATAGGGGGTGTGGAGGGGAGGGGGTTTAGGGGGAGGGTGGAGATGAGGGGAGGAGGGGAGAGAGAGAGAGAGGGGGGAGAGAGGGGGGGGAGAGAGGGGGGTGAGGTGAGGGGAGGTGGGGAGCAGGGAGGGGGAGGGAGGGTGGAGGGAAGGGGGGTAGGGGTGTGTGGAGGGGAGGGGGGTTTAGGGGAGGGACGGTAGGGGACGGGATGGAGGGGAGGAGGGGGAGAAAAGAGGGGAGAGAGAGAGAGGGGGGGAGGAGAGAGGGGGGAGGAGAGAGGGGGGAGGAGAGAGGGGGGAGGAGAGAGGGGGGATAGGGGGTGTGCTGAGAGGGGGGTGAGGGGAGGGGGAGAGGTGGGGAGCAGGGAGGGTGGAGGGAAGGGGGTAGGGGTGTGTGGAGGGGAGGGGGGTTTAGGGGAGGGATGGTGGGGGAGGGGATGGAGGGGAGGAGGGGGAGGAAAAGAGGGGAGAGGAGAGGGGGGGAGAGGAGAGGGAGGGAGAGGGGGGGGGGAGAGGAGAGGGGGGGAGAGATGAGGGGGGGGAGAGATGAGGGGGGGAGAGAGGTGAGGAGAGGGGGGGAGAGGTGAGGAGAGGGGGGGAGAGGTGAGGAGAGGGGGGAGAGGAGAGAGGGGGGAGAGGAGGAGAAGAGGAAGGGTGGTGAGGGGGGAAAGGTGGGGGAGGAGAGAGAGAGGGTGAAAGTTAGGGGGAGAGAGAGGGGGTGCTGAGAGGGTGGGGAGCAGGGAGGGGGAGGGAGGAGGGAAGAGTGTAGGGGGTGTGGAGGGGAGGGGGTTTAGGGGAGTGAGGGTGGGGATGGAGGGGAGGAGGGGAGAGAGAGGGGGGAGGAGAGAGAGGGGGAGGAGAGAGGGGGAGAGGAAAGAGGGGAGAGAGAGGGTGTGCTGAGAGGGGAGAGGTGGGGAGCAGTGAGGGGGAGGGAGGGTGGAGGGAAGGGTGTAGGGGTGTGTGGAGGGGAGGGGGTTTAGGGGAGGAATGGTGGGGGAGGGGAGGGGGTGATAAAGAGGGGAGAAAGAGGGGGGGGAGAGGAGATGGGGTGAGAGGAGATGGGGGAGAGGAGAGGGGGGGGAGTGGAGGAGAGGGGAGGAGAGGGGGGGGGAGAGGAGGAGAGGGGAGGAGAGGGGGGGGGGGGAGAGGAGAGGAGAGGGGGGTGAGAGGAGAGGAGAGGGGGGGGGGAGAGGAGAGGAACCCAAACCCCCCAAACAAACATTTGCAGGCATTGCTTTTTTATTTCAAACTAACCATATTTTATTTTCAAACCACATTAAGGGTATCTACTCACAGGTGTGAAGAAATGTGTTCAGTGTCATTCAGAGCTCAGCGTGCCCTCCATGTTGCAGAGTGATTGAGGCACACCACTTGCAGAGACTGATTGAGGCACACCACTTGCAGAGACTGATTGAGGCACACCACTTCCTGGTTTTATAGTCCCTCCCCCTCCCTCCAGCAGGGGCAGCAGAGAGAATGGGGAATTGTGTAAAAACATTAATATATCTGTCATTTTTCATCGACGGGAAAAATCCTCGGCACACATGCGGCGGAGGGGGGCTCTGAGCAAGGTGGCCAAAAATGACGGCCGTAAGTAGCGGCGTTCTCTCGGAAATCGCAGCACAGAAGGCCAAAAGCGGTCAAGAACAGAGATTTAGTAATATAGACTAGACCAAATGCAGACCCATTGGGTCTGTTCCCCCAACGTGCGGTTGTGGGAGGGGGGAGGCGGCATGCAGAGTCACACACACTAACTATCCCCCCCCCCCGCACTCATGCTAATTACCCCCCTTGATATTATATTAATGTTATTAATTTGCTCCTTTTACCCCATAAACACCCTATCTACTGACGCATAGCCCCCAACTTGCAGTCACACCTCGAGGGGGGGGGGGGGTAGAGAGTGAGGGCAGAGAGAGAAGGGGCAGAGACAAAGAGAGAGACAGAGACACAGAGAGAGGGGCAAGAGGGAGAGGGGGGATGGAGAGGAGAAGAGGGAGGGTGGGTGAGGGGGGAAAGGAGGGGAGGAGAGAGAGGGTGAGAGTGAGGGGGAGAGAGAGGGGGTGCTGAGAGGGGGGTGAGGTGGGGAGCAGGGAGGGGGAGGGAGGGGGAGGGTGGAGGGAAGAGGGTAGGGGATGTGGAAGTGAGGGGGTTTAGGGGAGGGAGGGAGGGTGGGGGAGGGGCTGGAGGGGAGGAGGGGAGATAGAGAGGGAGAGGGGGGGAGGGGGAGAGAGAGGGAGAGAGAGGGTGTGCTGAGAGGGGAGAGGGAGAAGTGGGCAGCAGGGAGGGGGGAGGGTGGAGGGAAGGGGGTAGGGTGTGGAGGGGAGGGGGTTTAGCGGAGGAATGGTGGGGGAGGGGAGGGGGGGAGAAAAAGAGGGGAGAGAGAGAGGGGGGGAGGGGGGAGAGAGGAGAGGGGGAGAGGAGGGGGAGGAGAGGAGAGGAAAGGGGGGAGAGGAAATGGAGGGGTGGAAAGGGGGGGGAGGAGGGGGGGAGTGGGGGGAGAGGAGAGGCGGGGAGAGGAGAGGGGGAGAGGGGGGGGAGAGGAGAGGGGGGGAGAGGAAAGGGGGAGGGGAGAACCTAAAAAAACATTTTAGAACCAAAAAATACACATTCTGCAAGCATTGTAGAACCAAAAGAGACACTTTTTGCAAACATTTTAGAACCAATAGACACATTCTGCCCCGTTCCCCCAACGCAATATTTCACCACTCACCCATTCCCCCAACGCAACCCGTTTCCACCACTCACCCGTTCCCTCAACACAACCCGTTCACCCAACGCAATATTCCACCACTCGCCCATATCCCCCTACTGCGCAGGCTCGGCTCATTTCCCCTCATTCCCCAACCCTCTCTCACCTTCCTCTTCACCCTCCTCCTTCTCTCTCCTCTCTCCTCTCCCCTCTCTCCGCTCCCCCACTGCTCACCTCTCCCCTATCTCTTAAAGATAGCGGAGTCAGGGGATATGGGGAGAAGGCAGGAACGGGGTACTGATTGGGGATGATCAGCCATAATCACATTGAATGGTGGTGCTGGCTCGAAGGGCTGAATGGCCTACTCCTGCACCTATTGTCTATTGTCTATCGCACTCTCCAACTCAACACAATGTTTAAATAACATTTCTCCTCCCCCACTCCCTCCTTCTCCTTACAACAATGTAACAAATCTATCATTGCACTGGGTGGAACACTGTTGATGGGCAGTTTATGTAAATGCGATCCCATTGTGATGTCATAGCTGCAACTGCCACTACAGTGTTCAAGTCATTCTTTCTCAAACTGTATTTTGTAAAGTTAAAAATTATAATAACTTGTGAAATGTAACATAAATCTGATCGAAACTTGTTGAAAACGCATCACAGAACAATTGTGAGTAAGGTGGTGGAAAATTGTACCGTTTTGGCATAATTTCAGGATCTCACTCACTCACTCACAGGCAGACATCCAAACAAACAAGATGAGAGTTTTAGTAATGTATAGATAGAAAATAGATAGATAGATATTGGGGGAGTTTAGGGCTCGCATGTTCCCATCAGATGGCAATGCTTGCAGGATTAGGGAACCTTCATTGATGAGGGATAGTGAGGCTCGGGTCAGAAAAAAAATGAGGCATATATTTATTCAAATTAAGCATACCATTTGAGGAGTATATAAGGGATGCACAAGAGGGAAATCAGGAAGGCATAAAGAGGACAGGGGATAACTTTAACAGGCAAAGAAGAATTATATATGATTCTTCAAGTGAACAAAGAAAAAGGGTAACAAGGGAAAGAATATGTAGGAAGGAACTGCAGATGCTGGTGTCAGAATCTTTTCTTCCCATGGGTGAAAATGTCAAAGATGGTGGACATAGCTTTATGGTCAGAATGGGTGTTTAAAGGAAATGGGTGTTCAAACAAGAGGACATGACTTCAGAATTAAGGGACAGAAGTTTAGGGGTAACATGAGGGGGAACTTCTTTACTCAGAGAGTGGTAGCGGTGTGGAATGAGCTTCCAGTGGAAGTGGTGGCGGCAGGTTCGTTGGTATCATTTAAAAATAAATTGGATAGGCATATGGATGAGAGGGGAATGGAGGGTTATGGTATGAGTGCAGGCAGGTGGGACTAAGGGAAAAAAGTTGTTCGGCACGGACTTGTAGGGCCGAGATGGCCTGTTTCCGTGCTGTAATTGTTATATGGTTATATGTGTGGGGCAAGTTTTTTTACACAGAGTTTTACACAAGTTTTCTTCCACCAGCGGTGGTGATGGAAGAAATTACGATTGTGGCATTTACTCTTTGACACTGCATAGAATGAGGGAACTCAGAATATGGGGAAAGATATTTGGAACTCAGTAAAGTAGAAATTTCTTCACTGCCTCCCTCACAATGTGGAAGCAACCTAAGCCCAGACTGAAACCCACCTGGTCACAAGAGGAACATGGAAGTTCCACTTCAATGGCACTGGAGTTCAAATCCCTGGAATTGTGAGCACAGAAATACCACTGCGGTAGCGAGAAACCTACATTCACAGTTTGGTTTTGTTTTAATCACTTGTAAGTCAAGGTATAAGGCAGAGTTTTATAAAATAACCTTATGCATTATTAATCTAAAATTATATATTTCAATAGAATCTGCAGAACCTGACACCTTTAGATGAATGTTTAATTGCACAAACAAATGAAAACCGGAGGAAGAACCGATATAAAAATATATTACCTTGTAAGTACAAAGAAGCAAGCTTTCATCATTTATTTATATTCATGAATAGTCCTTCAATTGTCACATTAACAACATAATTCAGATCAAAGGTGACACTAACAAGTCAAATGTACCAACATTGCCTCTAATATAGTTAATCTGGTACTTTTGAGACTTCATAGTAGATCTAGCAGGTTTTCCATACCTTTGGATGTTATTTATATTAATATTTCAACATTCTAAAAGTTTTAAAAGATGAAACACAGTAACATTTTAACTGAAAAGGTAAAATCCATTTGAACATTTTAACTGAACCCTGTAAGTTTTAAGGGAGCACAGAAGGCAGGCACTGTCTTTAGAACAAATGGGTGGAAAGGGAGCACAGGAACCTGGTGAACGGGTTCGAATGTGGGAACGAGAGCACCAGTGAATGGAATGGAACATGTGAACCAGGGCCCTTGTGTATGGACAGGAAGCATGAGAACTGGACCCCAAACAAGGGACTACATGAACGTGGGGCCCAGCAAGTGGCTGGGGACGCAGTGAGTTGTCAGAGAACAAGTGGGAAGGGAACATGGAAACAGGGGCCCTAGCGAATGGCAATTGCTAATAGCACCTGGTGTGCCAAATGCCAAAACGTTGGACAGTGAATTATTGGAATTTAAGTGCACCTGTCAAATTGTGAACAATTAACTAGCTTGAACGCGAACATATTTAGACCACCCATTCTTTGTAAAGACAATATACTGTACCATTCACGCAAGACCTGAACTTTTGGTAACAATGGATCTCCTAATTTAGAATATAGTTCTTCAGAAGGAATGTAGGATTCTTGACCTGAAACATTCACTTCTTTTTTCCACCATGTCCCCTGGCCCATTGAATGTTTTCAGCATTTACTGTTTTTATTCCTTTGTCCCTTCCAGTCTGTTACTCATAAAAGCAACCTTTTTAAGATTAAATTCAGAGTAAACCATGACAATCCTTCAGAAAACTGAATGAGAAAAATGAATTACTTACATATTTTCTATTACATCATTCGCTTATGTCCATCTTGACATTGAAGCATGAGACAATCCAAATAGGTTAAATCATTACTCATTCATTTATTTAATGTCAATTATAGATGATGGCACTCGGGTTCCACTTGGAGAAGAGTGTGAATACATTAATGCCAGCTTCATAAGGATTCCTGTGGATACGGAAGAATGCACATACATTGCCTGCCAAGGACCACTACCTCACACAATGGCAGACTTCTGGCAAATGGTTTGGGAACAGAAAAGTAATGTCATTGCCATGATGACCCTGGAAGTCGAAGGAGGAAAAGTGAATTGTCACAGATACTGGCCGGAGCTTCAGGGCCAATCCATGTTAATAAAAGACAGAATTAAAATAACCCTTCAGAATATACAAGCCCGGCGAGAATTTGTTGTTCGGAAAATAGAGATGAATGACTTGTGGGTACGTACAAAATAAATGTGTGACATATATTGAATTGCTTCTTTAGAATAACACAGGGGGAAAATGATAACTTTGGTGATGTATACTGCAACACAAGATGTTGGAACAAATGGGCGGCACAGTGGCGCAGCGCTGGAGTTGTTGCCTTACAGCCCTTTCAGCGTCGGAAACCCTGCTTTGATCCCGACTACAGGTGCTGTCTACAGAGTTTGTACATTCTCCCCGTGACCGCGTCAGTTTTCACTGTGATTTTTGGTTTCCTCCCACACTCCAAAGATGTACAGGTATGTAGGTTAATTGGTTTGGTATAAGTGTGAATTGCTCCCAGTGTGTGTAGGAAAGTGTTAATGTGCAGGGAACGCTGCTCGGTGCCGACTCGCTGGGCCGAAGGATTGGTTCCGCACTGTATCTCTAAGCTCAACTAAACTAAATTTATTGGTCAGCTCGTTACCTATGTTGTTGAGAATGTGCAAGCTGCTGAATTCTAAACAGAAGCCATTTGACCCAGACAGTTGATTTTCTCCCTCCTCATCTCCTTATATGGACCTCTGTTGGGCCCTTTCAGTTTGCTAAATCTGGTGCAGTTAAATCAGTAGAAATATAACACACCTAGGTTGTAGGTCCAAAGGAATACTGGCTCTCACATTTTCATTTGATTATATTTATTGCTTGGGGATTTCTTCCAGGTGGTGATTGCGCTACAGTTTCAATTCTAATATTGGAACCATTCCTTTATTTACACAGAGCGGTGAGTCACGACATGTCACCCATTTGAACTTCACTGCCTGGCCAGACCACGGGACACCAGACCAACCGAAACAATTAGTTGACTTTCTCACCGCCTTGAGATGCATTGACAATTCTGGCCCCTTAATTGCCCACTGCAGTGCAGGGATTGGTCGTTCTGGCGCCCTCATTTGTGTAGATGCAGTGCTGAAATTCATCAGTAAAGGTCTTGATGTAAGTATTTCTTTGTACAAAACTATTCTTACCCACCCTGGGGATATGAAGATATCAACCAGACTGCCACAGCAAAAGCTTTTGTTTTTCATCAATTTACCTTTGAAAAGTAATCATTAATTTTGCGTGAGAATTATAAAGTATTTAGTTTTAAAGAAGATAATAGGCAAAATTAAAATGATAAAATGTCTATTTTGAATAATTGTGAAGGGAATTTTTGATTTGTTATGAGATTGTACTGGGTTATTGATAAAGTATAAGGACTGGATCAAAATACAAATGGGGGAGGGGGGTTCTTGTATGAAAAACAATCCAATAAAAGTACGTTAAGCCTCTCATCTGGCAGGCACCCATATTCAATCCTGACTTTGGGTGCTGTGTGTGTGAAGTTTGCACATTCTCCCTGTGACCACTTGGGTTTCCTCTGTTTCTGGGCAATTGGACTTGGATTACCATGGAAATTATATCGGTCAATTCATGATGATATTGTTACAATGGTTGCAATCCTAAAAGCAATACTGTAGCTCAGACGTCTGTCAATACTCAATATCCAAATATAATTTTTTCCAGAGTAGCTGTGCTCTGTCCACAGTGACCATATTGAGCTCCTGATCACAAATCATTTCAATTCCCCTTCCCACACCCACAGTGATCTGTCTGTCCTTGGCCTTCTCTATTGCCCTGGTGAGGCCAAACTCAAAGTAGAAGAACAGCACCTCAGATTTCATGTGGGTAGCCTACAACCTGTAGATGTAAATTACATTTTCCAATTAGGAAGCCCATGCCCTCTGTGATCCTTTCTCTCTACTTCTGATTCACCCATGTTCCCTCATACGCCTTTTTCCAACCATTCCCACCCCCTGCTACCCAGTTTTGTTCCCCCTCCCCAACTAGTTACATCTCTTCGGCCCATCGGGTTCATGCTGACCATCCTTCCTCTCTCATCAAGTTCACCTTTCATCTTCCTTACTCATCAGAACCCAGCAGCTGCAGTCTCTTGTGTCTCCAGTTGTCACCTTACAGCATTTATCTCTAATGTCCCCCTCCACTTGCCATACTTGGCTCCGACTGCCCCTTTCTCTTTCCCCCTTTTATCTCCCTCTAGTTATTACCCCCAGACTTTCTCTCCCAACTCCATCCCTTCATCTCCCCCACCTGGCTCCATCTGCCCATCATCTCCCTCTCCTCCTCATCTGGTTCTCCCTGTGACTGATGGGTTTTCTTCAGATGCTTTGGTTACAATAAGTTTCTATTCAATAAAAACTAATAGAAATTCAGTTCTGATCAATAAACTGTTTTACTGTAAGGATCACACCTGTTTGGACATATAAAGAGTAGGAATGTCATTTAACACCTGGAGTCTACTTCACTCTTCAGAGATCATGGCAGACCTGTACAATGGGCGGCACGGTGGTGCAGTGGTTGTGTTGCTGTCTTACAGCACCAGAGACCATATTCGATCCTAACTGCATGTGTTGCCTGTATGGACTGTGTGTCTTCTCCTTGTGACCACGTGGGTTTTCTCTGGGTGCTCCAGTTTCCTCCCACATTTCAAAGACATGCAGATTTGTAGGTTAATTGGCTTCTGTAAAATTGTCCCTAGTGTGTAGGTTAGAACTCATGGTGATCATAAATGTCGGAGTAGTCAATGTGGGCCGAAGGACCTGTTTATGTGCTGTATCTCTAAACTAAACTATATACTGAGTCTGAAGAAGGGTCTTGACCCGAAACGTTGCCTATTTCCTTCGCTCCATAGATGCTGCCTCACCCGCTGAGTTTCTCCAGCATTTTTGTCTACCTTCGATTTTCTAGCATCTGCAGTTCCTTCTTAAACATATATACTGCCCTATATCGATGAAGGTCTTTGTTTAACAGAAAATCTTACTTGTTAGATTATGAATTGACAAAGTCAAACATTTTGCATATTTTTCCAATTGAAAAGGACAAGTGAGTTTTGAAAAATTATACTTGTGGCATCAATAGGATTTACACCTACCTTAAAATTGTGAGTTGAGTTGTGACTAAAATCTTTGTCATTTTGTCTTCATGTTGTTTTTCTTGCACGTGTTGTTTTTAACCCCTCTCCGTTGCTGATTCATTATTAGGATTTCTGGAGTGCCGAGCAATGCAAAGTGATTACTGATCATGTTCACATTTTTCCGCATTTCAATTACAATTTTACTATTATTAGAAAAAGGGCCTCGTCACTAAATCTTTTGTTTATTTTGATACCCTTTCCTTTTTTTTTTTTATACACCTAACTTAAACTATACATTTTTTACAGTTATCAGGATATGTTATAGTCCTTTCTAATTTCTATTCCATTTTGCCGAGTCCCTCATATCTGTCATCCATTGCTAAGTTTTCTGACAAGTACAGGGGGTGGTACAGTGGCGCAGAGATAGAGTTGCTGCCTTACAGAGCTAGAGACCCAGGTTCAATCCTGTCTATGGGTGCTGTCTGTATGGAATGTGTACCTTCTCCCTGTGACTGAGCGTGCTTTCTCCAAGTGCCCCAGTTTCCTTCCACACTCCAAAGACGTACAGGTTTATAGGTTAATTGGCTTTGGTAAGTTGTGAAATTGTCTCTAGTGTGTGGAATAGTGCTAGTGTACAGGGTGATCACTGGTCGGCGCTGACTCGGTGACCTGAAAGGCCTGTTTCAATGTTGTGTCTCTAAAATATTTACCCCTGGAGTATCAAATATTGGGTACGTCCTGCATTAAATTCTTAATTAATTAATTAATGGAATAATACTTTTTTGTCACATGTGTCAAGTCGCAGTGAAATCTTTGCTTGCATACTCGAGGTATGCAATAGTTGCCACATAAATCGTGCAGACAAAGTTACAAAGTAAATTGAACATCTCTCTTTGATATTCTGCTGTTTACCCCTTATTGGTTTCACTTAAGGGCCTGTCCCAGTTGGGCGTCATTTGCACGTCACGCAGGTGGCGGGCGAAGATTTTGTGAATCCCAAAATCCTGTGGTGCCGCGCGCAAACGCGCGTGACGTGTAAATGATGTCACGTAAATGACGCGCAAATGACGCCTAAGTGGGACAGGCCTTAGTTTCTGCAGGCAGGCACACGCCTGTTATACTCTGGACATCCTTACCATTAATCAGGATTCTTAACAGATTTTTTGGGGTTCTCTTTCCAAGCAGTTCATTAATCTGAACCATGTCAAGGATTTTTCACTTGATTTTGATAAATGTAAAGGTAAAAAGAAATGCCTTTTCCTTAACCCTGTCGAGGAGATGAGCTTCATAGGTTTAAATTACATCAATTATTTTTACACAAGATTAAGAATTCTATCTGCCAATATGTCCTGTTGTTATGATTGCAATGAGTTACATGTGCCTGCAAGTTTTGTTTGTTAACGATATTCTGTCTGTTGCTCTTTACCAAGTGATATGTAGCATACTTTCTTGTAGATGGGGCAAACTTTACAGATAATGATTATAAACACCTGAGAAATTCATTACTTTTCAGGTGAATTAGAAATAAATCCAAGTAATCCTACATTTACACATTTGCTGTCTTGTCCAAAGCAAGGGTTGGAATTATTTCAGGGAGCTGCTGATTGACTAGTAATTGAAGATAAACCAATGGAGTTTTCCAGGAGAAACAAAAATTGCAGGCTAGTTTTTATTTTGGGTTAAAAAGTGTATTTTCTGTATTTAATTAGCACCACGTCTGCAAACAAAATGTTGTTTGGATTATCTGGAACTGCACAGCATGTTATGACAAGAACTAACCCCTGGGGCTCTCTCATCTGCTAGACGTTTGCCAGAGGCCTTGGCAATGCAGGTTGCATGTGGTTCAGTGGATCACATACCCAGCAACCGCAAGGCTTCTAGCACAAGGCATATATATGGGACTAATTTACCTTCATTCCGGAAGTGGCGGCGCTGGGAACGGCTGCGGCTCGCCTGCAGTCCGTTTGTCTTTACTTTTTTGTGTTGTTTTTTTCGTTTTGTGTAGTTACGATTTTGGTTTTTAAGCTGTGTTTATGTGGGGGGGGGGGGTGGGGGGTTGAAACGGGGCTTGCTGTCTCTCCCTTCGGGGGAATACGACTTTTTGTCGTGTCCCCCTTCTCTGCCTCCGTCTGCGCTGTGGCCTAATGGCGGAGCTGGCGACCTCGAGGCTCCGGAGGCAGAGCCTGTCAGGACTTGCACTGGGCTCGCTCCCGTGAGGGCGGCCTGAAGAGGGGCTGAGACTCTCTCGTGAGGGGCTGTGACGCTCCCGTCGGAGTGGCCCAGCTCGAGGTGGAACGGCACTCCCGTCGGAGTGGCCCAGCCCGAGGGTGGAACGGCACTCCCGTCGGAGTGGCCCAGCCCGAGGTGGAACGGCACTCCCGTCGGAGTGGCCCAGCTCAAGGGTGGAACGGCACTCCCGTCGGAGTGGCCCAGCCCCAGGGTGGAACGGCACTCCCGTCGGAGTGGCCCAGCCCGAGGGTGGAACGGCACTCCCGTCGGAGTGGCCCAGCTCGAGGGTGGAACGGCACTCCCGTCGGAGTGGCCCAGCCCGAGGGTGGAACGGCACTCCCGTCAGAATGGCCCAGCTCAAGGGAGGAGCGGCACTCACGTGAGGGCAATCCTGCTCGGGGCTGGAACGGTGCACCGGTGGCTGGGACAGCGTTCTGGCGGCGGCGACCTGAGTCCTGGGTTCAGCCGCGGGCCAGCGGCTGCGTCCGCTGGACTGGAGGGCGGAAGCTTCGACCACCCCCGGGCCGCGGTGTTTGAACCGGCCCGTTCGCGGGGTTCGGTGAGCCGCGGGACTGTTTGTGCCATCACCCGGTGGGGAATCGCCTCAGCGCAGAGGGAGAAGAGGAGGGAAGAGACAGTAACCCTAAGATTTTTGCCTCCACCGCAGTGAGGAGGTGCTTGGAGGATACACTGTGGTGGATGTTAATTTGTGTTTATTGTTGTTTTTTATTGTATGTATGACTAGGCACGAAATTTCGTTCAGAACGTAAGGTCTGAATGACAATAAAGGTATTCAATTCAATTCAATTCAATTCAATCAATTGATTAAATGTTGCCCCAGACTCTACTTGCAAGGATATGTAAAAAGCTATAATTCTAAACAGTTGGTCATGTTGAAGGTATAGTTTAACAATTAAGAGCTCTGAATAGGATGGATTCAGGCCTAATTGAGCAATGAAATCTGTATGTATGATCCTCCAATATGCAAAATATATTAAAATACTTGACATTTGTTAAATCTTTACCCTTTCTTCATAAGAGAAAAATGTATATTATCTCTTTTCTTTCTCTTTTCCCTCTCCCACAAAAACAGCCATCAATATAAAGCTAGTTCATTATTTAACACACAGCCACTATCATTTTTTACCCTGCTAATGGTTCTTCCATTTGGTTCTGAATCTAATCATGGCAATAGTTAGGTGAATCATATATACTCTTCCCTCAGCATGTGTAGGTTCAAGGTTTTTTATTATGTCGCAGTTGAAACTTCAATCCTTCAGAAAACTTTGATTGTATCATAAAACAAAAGATAGCAAGTCCTAGTTTGAATATATTTTTTAAATTCTTGTTTAAATTTAAATCCTTGTTTTCAAATCCCTCCCAGATTACTGCACTGTGCCTGCAACTTCATCGATTGAAATAAAATTGTTAAAGGAACCTCATCAGAGCTAGCTATTTGTATGCCATGATATTGAATAATTTTGAAACCATGAACTACATTAAGTGCCTATTATCCACTCAGGATAGGGGTACAAACTTCACATAGATGACGAAAATTCCAGTTACCATCAATTGTCCCTCCTTTGAATTCGATACTCTCCTAATAAATATAAATGGGATCTAAAATTGAAAAGTATTAACACAAATTAATAAACAAACTAAAATGTTTAGATGCTAAAAGGAACTTATTTAGCTAACAAGCCACTTCCACAGAATGTATTGACAGTAACAAGCGGAGATGGATTTTGAAATCATAGGATGTAGCTGTGTAACCATTCTCTACTAAAACAATACACAGCAAGGAGCCTCTTGACACAAGTAAATCTGGAATCACTACCCAAGTGTTTTGCTTTGATACTGCAGATGTTGGTTTACAAAAAAAAGACACAAAGCACTGGAGTAACTCAGCGGATCAGGCAGCTTCTCTGGAGAACATGGATAGGTGATGTTTCGGGTCGAAATGTCACCTACTTGATGAAGGGTTCCAACACAAAATGTCACCTTGCCATGTTCACCAGAGATGCTGCCTGACCAGGTGAGTTACTGCAGTACTTTGTGTCATTTTTTTTAGGTGCATAGACTGGCCACAGAACACAGTAACTGATTCAGATGCAAAATCTCTGCAATCTCCATTACTTGTAGGTTTACGAGTTCCAGGAAGAAGGTGGCGCTTGGGAGAAATACTGAAAGCTATCTCAGAGAAGATAGCATCTGTGGAGAGAATGGATAAGCAAACTTTTGCATCCCGACTCAAAATGTCACCTGTTCATTCCCTCCACGGATGTTGCCTAACCTGCTGAGTTACTCCAGCACTTATTTGTTTTGCTCAAGATTCCAGCATCTGCAGTTCCTCGTCTCTTCAGCGAGAAGAGAGTTGTGAAAGTCTGATTATAAACATGCTGAATTGGTCGGTACTGAAATCTTCAGCAAAATTGCAACTTTGTTTATTGCCTTGATCAGAGTTTCTATTTTTTTCTTTTGCTTTGCCAACAGTTTGATATTTCCTATATTGTTAAGACTATGAGAAACCAACGGCATGGGATGATCCAGACTGAGGTAAGATTTCAGCAACAATATCCTTGCTCCATTGCTGAGTTAGTGAGCTGGTTCAGAACAGATCAAAATCTCACAACTTATCACGAGGTTATGTTGTGGGAACACAGTACACTAAATGAAAACTCATTAGTTTCAATGTGAAATGGTTGCATATCAGACCTCAAGATCAGTCAAACATACCTAAGTACTCAGCGTATTTATCTGAAAGAACAAAATAATGACAATTAAATTTTAAAAATGTGATAAAAATGTACATTGTGTGCACTTTCGGATATTTACCACAAAACATTCAAAGTATCTGCCCAGACATGAACAGCACGCCCTTTGTTCCACCCAGTTACCCACCCACACCCTACTGCTCATGCCCACCCTCTCTCCTCCCCTGTTGACCTCAACAACCCTCCCTCCCCCTCCAACAACTTCTTCCTTCCCACCAACTCCTCTCCCCCCTCCAACACCCTCTCCACCTCTAACACTCTCTCCCTCGTGTTCGCCCCCGCCCACCCTCTCGCCTCAGCTGCTCACCCCCACCAACCCACCCTCTCCCAACCAACCCTTTCCCCGCCTTCCAACACTCTCCCCCTCCTGCTCGCCCTGACCCACTCTCGATCCCTTCTGCTCATCCCCTCTCACCCCCGCCAACCCTTTCTACCCCCTCCAACACACTCTCCCTCCCACTCGCCCCCACCCACACTTCCTCCACCACCCATGCTCTCTCGTCGCTACTCACCTTCACCCTGACCTCCTCTCCTGCTAGGTTATGCCAACCACCTCTTTTCCCACAACTCTCTTTCTCTATCCCTTGCTTGCCCAGCCGTTCCCTTTCCCTTACACCACTTCTGTTCTTGTTCCCACTCCCCCACCACTTCCCATTCTCTTCCCCATTTACACACTCTTAAGGCAGGTGAATGGTGAGCTACAATCATTGATGACACGGCTGAGTAAAGAAGACCCGCCTCTCAACAGAGATTTCAATTGTCCACATCAAGGACTCATGTGCTATAGGGTCTTATGCTCATTAGTGAAAATCCATAAAATGAAGCTTGTAAAACAAAAGGATACCTGTATTTTATTGCCTTGTGAATTGGTGAAATCTCTTGAAAGTTGAAAGAACTTCACTGCATGTGTTCAGGAAGTGTACAGCAGAATTGTGCCCTGGGTTTTTACAGCACTGCATTTGTACCATGTTTTATGAAATGGGAAAGTAACACAAAATACATTCTTGAGGTTGTAATTTTATGTCTGGTACAAATCCCCACACAGTTACAGTAGGAAACCAAGAACCATGCAATATTGGAAAGTCAATACTTTGGAGAATGGACATTATTGATCATTATCAAGAATAAGGCATGGGGAGGAATTCCAGCTTGATTCAAATCTATGTTAAAAAATAATTTTCGACCTTAGTTGAGTCGTTTATTAAGTCACTAATTTGCAGTATCTTGAATATCTTCAATGGAGCTGTTTAATTAATCTCTTTATTGCTTGTGTGAATGCAGTCCTCCTCTGTGCTATTGTGATGGTAACCTCAGTTACTTTGTTATACTCAGTAATAACTCTCTATTCAATAATATGTACCTTCTAAAGATACTTTTTTTTACTGTGTAGAGCCAGTACATATTCTGCTATCAAGTCATTCTGCACGTTCTCACTCAACTCCATGAGCAGGAGGAAAAAATGGCAAAGACATGAAATCCATTTCTGAAATGGTTCAAACAATTGGTATTGTGTCCTTCCAACAGGAACGTGAAACCAGCATTCACCAACATTCCTGCCTTATTCTAGAAGCAAATGTGTACTTTTTTTTATTATTTCAACCTCAAAGAATGTGGTCCAAGAACAATATTCAGGAGAAAAAAAATGTCAGAAGCTGAATATTTTGTACTTACTGGATTTATTATAGATTATAATTATAATACAAACTTACTAAATCGTTATGTATAATGCAAATCTTAAACTATGGTAATAGTTGACAATTCACAACTGCAACTGTATTTTAAGCACATGTATAAGTAATGCTGATCCCCAGTTTACAACAGTTCATAACATTGCAGGGTCTTTGTTGGGAACCAATGTTTTTTTTAATTATTTTACTGTACAGCCAATGAAAACAGTATTGATTTTATATCTTTCATGGGTTTACTTACAACGAAAGTTAAATATTTCTATATAAACCAATTTCCTAATTGCTTTCCATTTATGACCCTTGTACATAGTTACATTTAACATTTGTCTGGATATAATTAAAAGTATTATTAGCAAGATTGTAAATAAAAAGTGGAAATCTGTGGGTCTAATTGGTATTTGACACTGGTATTGGTTTATTAGTCAATGTGATTGGTCCAGGGCAAATTGTTGGTGATATTTATGCCAAGGAACTCGAAGCTCGCGACAATCTCCATTTCAGCCTGTACCCACCTCATTACCTGAAGGCAATAACTATCTCCTTCTTCTTGTTGTCATTGAGGGAGAGATTATTGTCTTGACACCATGTTACTATGCCCCCTATCTCTTTCCGGTAATCTGTCTCGTCATTATTCAAGGTCCGGTCGACCACAGTGCAAAGTTGTACGTGGAGTTAGAGCAGAATTTGGCCACACACTCGTGAGTGTATAAGCTATACTAGACTAAGTGGGACCCGTTGGGTCCCAGCATCACACGGGAGGGCTGGTCCCCCAATGCAATATTCAACCTCTCCACCAATTCCAATATTGGTGGCAGGGGGCTTTCTATACAACAATACAACAATACAATACAATTTATTGTCATTTGAGCCCCAGTGAGACTCAAACGAAATTTTGTTTCCACAGCCATACAAACAAAGACAATGTCCTACAGACATACACACAATTAAGTTCACACAAACATCCATCACAGTGAACCCACTGTGATGGAAGGCAAAAGTCTTTTCTCTCCCCTGCTCTCCATGTCTCTCCCGATGTCCAAGCCCCAGGCGGGTGATGATAAGTCCCACGGCCATTTTAGGCCGCGCGGGGCGATTTACGGCCCCGCTCCCGGTCTGAAAGTACAAGGTCGGAGCCCCAGCGTGCGATGGTGAGTCCCACGGCCATGAAGCCGTGCCGGGTGATGTATGACCCCGCTCCAGGTCGTTCCAACCCCGCGACATGGGCTGGAGAAGTCGCGTTGCGGGAGCTCCGGGAAGCGGTCTCTCTCTCTCCACCCGGACCCGCGAGCTCCCGATGTCCCAGTCCACCGGACCTGCGGCTGCGTTGCTGGAGCCTCCGAGCCCCAGGAGTCGAGTCGCAGCAGCGAGTCACCACCGCTCCCCACGCTCTGAGGCCGGCCAGCCCCACGATGGTGAGTAGTCCGCAGCTCCACAGTCTCCCGAGCCCCCTGGTCGTTCAGGCTGGAGGCCGCTCCACGGTGCTAGGCCCCAACGACAACGGAGACCCGACAGGGAAAAGGTCGGGTCTCCCGTACAGGGAAGAGATTTAAAACGGTTTCCCCTTCCCCCCCCCCCGCCCCCCACATATACACATTTAAAACCAAGCTTAAAAAAAACACAAACACTACATTTAACTAGACAAAAATAAAAAAAAGACAGACAGGCTGTAGGAGCCGCTGCAACGAGTCGCGCCGCCACCAGGAAACCTGTATGGGTGTTGTGGGCTGAAGGGACTGGTTTCCAGAGGGCTAGTATGGACATTGTGGGCCGAATGGATTCTTGGGCTGGCGGCTTAGTCACTCAAGCCTGTTGTGCTGGCAGCTCACTCACGGCTGGTGGGCTGGCAGTTGACTTACGGCTATTCCTTGAAATTCCATTTCAAGCAGGGTGCAAGGCCACCAAATTCAAGTGCAGTTTCATACCATTTCAAGCAGGTTGCAAGGCCACTAAAGACAGCGAGTCATGACCTCTCCCTCCTCCATCTTGCAGAGACTGAGCCACGCCCACACTTCTGGGTTTTATAGTCCCTCCCCCTCCCGCCAGAAGGGGTGTGGCCTTCATGGTGTGATTGACAGGGCAAGAGAATCTCAACATTTTTTAAACACTAATAACTTTTTAATTTTTCATCTATGGGAAAAATCCTCGGCACCTGATGAGCAAAGGGGTCTCTGAGTAAGATGACCAAAAATCACAGCCGTACGTGGTACCGTTTTTTCTAAAATCAATATAAAGCGCAAACAGGAAGTGGTCAAGATTAGACTTTTAATTATATAGAAGGCAAGGCAACTTTAATTAGGCAAGGCAACTTTAATTAGGCAACACAGCTTTAGCATTTCCATACCAAAGGCAACACAGCTTTAGCATTTCCAAACCAAAGGCAACACAGCTTTAGCATTTCCAAACCAAAGGCAACACAGCTTTAGCATTTCCAAACTATATTTTCAAACCACATTAAGGGCACTGATAGGTAGACGTATGTTCAGTGTTATTCACAGCTCAGATTGAGAGACGTGACCCTCTCGTTCCCCCATCTTGCAGAGACTGACTGAGGCACTCAACACTTCTGGGTTTTATAGTCCCTCCGGAAGGGGCTTGGCATTCAGGAGAGAGAATCTCAACATTTTTTAAACACTAATAACTCTTTAATTTTCATAGATAGGAAAAAATCCTCTTGTCCTGCGCAGCGGAGGGGGACTCTGAGTAAGATGGCCAAAAATCACAGCCGTAAGTTGCAGCGGTTTCTTTCTAAAATCAATATACAGAACAACAGGAAGTGGTCAAGATCAGACTTTTAGTAATATAGATAGTGTGGGGCTGAGAACGCATCCTTGTGGGGCACCAGTATTGAGAATGTTTTGTCACATTCGCAATAATTGTTGTGCATGGATCAGGAAGTCAAGGATGCATTTGCAGAGGAAGGTACTGACTCACATGTCTAGGAGTTTGGAGATGTTTTCTTGGCATTATTATCTCAAATGCAGAGATGGTCAATAAATTGGCATCGTTATCCAGATGTCCAGGGATGAATGTAGGACCAGGGGGATAGTGTCTGCCGTGGATCTGTTGCAGTGGTAGACAATGATGCAGTGGATCAAGGCTGTCTGGGAGGCTGGAGATAATGTGAGCCATGGCTGGCTTCTTAAAGCACTTCATGATGGTAGATGTCAGAGCCACAAGACAATAGTTTTTAAAGCATGCTACTTTGTTTTTCTTTGGCACAAGGATGATGGCGCTCTTCATAAATCAGGTGAGAAACTCAGTATGGAGTCGGGCGTGGTGAGATATCCATGAATATTCCTGTCAGCTTGTCCATGCAGATCCTGAGGACATGGCCTGGGATGTCATCTAGGCCAGATGCTTTCCACGGGTTCACTCTGATCTGACATCTGCGATTGTGGCCATCTTACAGATGTATCTGCAGTTCTACATCATCGTATTATGTAGTTACTAGTTTAACGTATCATTCTGTTCCATGGAAATGAATCTGAAAGGTATATTTTCCCTTTTATCTCACAGTTTGTAAGAGTACAATTAAGAAAGCAAAACTGACTGAGTGTCTGCTTTTACATTGGGTAACAAATGCATGTGCTTTGAGCATTATGTCTTACGATTCTAATTTGCCTTAATATTGCGACATTAGTGGATCTCTTGCAGCATACTGTAATAAATAAGTTGACACTGAAACCACGTTAGGAAACGTCCTGTTAAGCACCATGGCATGGCTGCATAAACAATTTGGTTGATGCTTCATGCTATTTTCTGGAGAGCTACTTGTAATCAATGTGATTTTCATATATGCCGAGCATCAGGAGCTAAGACACACTGCACAACCACTTTACATGAAGTGGTGTTACAACATCAGCACATCATGGGAGCATTTAATTATTACCTTTAAGTTATTGCCTTGCATGCTAGCCATCAAAATATGAAAGAAGAAAGTTATAGAGTCCTAGGATTATGTAAATGGAATTACTTTCGTTTTTCCTTTAATAATCTGAACTGATTTTTTTAAATTGCGCGCTGAAAGCCCAGACTACGATTCTAACTAACTACGTGGTAAGATGGAAATTGCCACTGCAGCATGTAAAACCTGGACTGTTTTCATGTAATTTCTTTTTTTTGAGAATGGTAATTTTACGTATGAATAATGAGATGAAGCGGAATAATTAACCATCAGGCCTCACACATGCTACTGAGTGCCCTGTGCTCCCAATTTCCAAGATAACCTGTTCATTGTGATTCCTTTAACTCTGACCATTTTATACTTAGAGCCACCATCTCTGGGCTTCATATGGGATCTATCATGCTATCTCTCAAAGGGTTGAGATCTGAGTTTGAACCATTCGTCAAAAGGCCCACACTGCAAACTTTTGCAGATAGTTTAAAATGTGGCTAATTTACTTTGAGCTGCTGTGAACACTCCAGGGCAATGGTCATATACATACACAATTATACAGCACGTAAGCAGGCCTTTGTCAGTGACAAGTTGCATACCTGAGTTAGTCCCATTTGCCTATATTTGGCCCACATCCCTCTAAATCCTTTCTACTCATGTACCTATCCATATATTGTTTTTTAATTTGTAGCTGACACCACCACCTCCTGTGGCCGCCCATTCTGCCCGGCCATCCTCAATATGAAAACGTACTCCTCTGCCCCCTTTAAATCTTTGCCCTCCAGTCTTAAATCCTTGCTCTGTAATTGTAGACACCGCTACCTTGGTTAAAATAACGAATGTGACCATTCGCCTTAACCCCCTTATGGTTTTACAAAGCTTTGAAAGGCCACCCCTCAGCCTGCTACGCTCCATGGAGAAATGTCCCAACCTATGTAGTCTCTCCTTATAACTCAAGTACTCCAGTCCTGGTATCATCCTTGTGAACCTTTTCTACATTTTTTTCAGTTTAATTCCATCATTCCCATAGCTGGGTGAGCAACCTGGACACAGTACTCCAGGTGATGTCTCAGCAACGTCTTGTATAGTTGGAACATGACACCACAAATCTTGTACACTGCCCAACCAATGAAGGCACTCACAGTCTACCTATGTCACCACTTTCAGGGAACTCTGCACTTGTACGCCCAGGTGTCTGTTTAGTATAGTTTGGAGATACAACGTGGTAACAGGCCCTTCAGCCCACCAAGTCCACACGAACATCGATCACCTGTTCAAACTAGTTCTATGCTATCCCACTTTCTCACCACTCTCCACGCGCTTGGACCAATTAACTTACAAATCCGCACGTCTTCAGATTATGGGAGGAAACCCATGTGGTCGCAGGAAGAACATGCAAACTCCACACAAACAACGAGGTCAGGATGGAACCCGGGCCTCGGGTACTGTGAGGGCCATGCCATTTACAGTGCTCTCCAGAATGTTTGGGACAAAGAGTCATCATTTATTTATTTGCCTCTGTACTCCACAATATGAGATTTGTAATTTAAAAAATCACATGTGGTTATAGTGCACATTGTCAGATTTTATTAAAGGCCATTTTTATACACTTTGGTTTCACCATGTAGAAATTACAGCTGTCCCCCATTGCAGGGCACCATAATGTTTGGGACACATGGCTTCACAGGCATTTGTAATTGCTCAGGTGTGTTTAATTGCCTTCTTAATGCAGGTATAAGAGATCTCTCAGCACCTCGTCTTTCCTCCAGTCTTTCCATCACCTTTGGAAACTTTTATTGCTGTTCATCAACACGAGGACCAAAGTTATGCCAATGAAAATCAAAGAAGCCATTATGAGACTGAGAAACAAGAATAAAACTGTTAGACATCAGCCAAACCTTAGACTTACCAAAATCAACTGTTTGGAACAACATAAGAATAAGGGGTAAGCCATTTAGAACGGAGATGAGGAAAAACATTTTCACACAGAGAGCAACCACAGATCTGGAAAAAGGTCTTGTGGACAGATGAGACGAAGATTAACTTATATCAGAGTGGTGGCAAGAGCAAAGTATGGAGGAGAGAAGGAACTGCCCAAGAACCAAAGCATGCCACCTCATCTGTGAAACGCGGTGGTGGGGGTGTTATGGCCTGGGTATGTATGGCTGCTGAAGGTACTGGCTCACTTATCTTCATTGATGATACAACTGCTGATGGTAGTAGCATAATGAATTCCGAAGTGTACAGAAACATCCTATCTGCTCAAGTTCAAACAAATGCCTCAAAACACATTGGCCAGCGGGTTCATTCTACAGCAAGACAATGAATGAATGAATGAATGAATGAATGAATGAATGAATGAATGAATGAAAACTTTATTGTCATTCAGATATACACCTAGACACAGTGCACCTTGAACGAAATTTCGTTGCATTTGACTCTCCAAATCAGTAAATAGTAAATAGTAAATAGTAAAAGTAAAAGTGCTAGGTGCGTCCATAAAAATGCCTCATGTGCATGGTTCTGTAAAATAAATATATATAAAAAGTTTTTAAAAAGTGTCGATATTTAAAAAGTTCTAGCCTCGGTTTCGTTGATTGTTCAGTAATCTTATGGCCTGGGGGATAAAGCTGTTGCAGAACCTGGTTGTCCCGCTCTTCATGCTGCGGTACCTCCCCCCAGAGTTAAGCAGTATAAACAGTCCAAATTTGTGGGTGTGTGGGGGCTCTGGTAATGCCCTTAGCTCTAATCAGACAGCGCTTGTACCCCATGTCCATGATGGAAGGAAGAGAAGTCCCAATGATTTTTTCCGCTGTCCTCACCACTCTCTGAAGGCACTTCCAGTCCGCAGCTGTCCAGCTGCCGCACCACGTAGAGATGCAGCTGGTCATGACCGACTCAATTGTGCTTCTGTAGAAAGTGGCCAGGATGGGAGGGTGGAGGTGTAAACTTCTCAACCTGCGGAGGAAGTACAACCGCTGCTGTGCCCGTTTTGCCAGAGATGTAATGTTTGTGGACCAGTTTAAGGTGTCCGTTATATGCACCCCCAGGAACTTGATCCTTTTCACCTGCTCCACTGCTGAGTTGTTGATGCAGAGCGGAGTGTGACTGGGCTGAATTTTCCTTCTGAAATCGACGACAATCTCCTTGGTTTTGTTCACATTTAGGAGAAGGTTGTTCTTGCTGCACCAGCTCACCAGCTGTTCCACCTCCTCTCTATATGCCTGGTCGTCGTTATTGCGGATAAGGCCCACTACTGTTGTGTCATCCGTGTATTTGATGATATGGTTAGTAGTGGACCTGGCGACACAGTCATGTGTCATCAATGTGAAGAGCAGCGGACTCAGGACACAGCCCTGAGGGGAGCCGGTGCTCAGTGTGATGACCGAGGAGGTGTTCTTCCCCACCCGCACAGACTGGGGTCTTTCAGAAAGGAAATCCAGGATCCAGTTGCATAGTATGGTATTGAAACCTAGAGGTGCCAGTTTGCTCACCAGATGCTGAGGGATTATCGTGTTAAATGCTGAGCTGAAATCAACAAACAGCATCCGCACGTGGGTGTTCCTCTCCTCCAGGTGTTGTAGGCTCAGGTGGACTGCAGAGGAAATAGCATCCTCTGTGGAGCGGTTCGGGCGATAAGCAAACTAGAACGGGTCAAAACTGGAGGGGAGTTTAGAGACCATGTGCTGCTTAATAAGCCTCTCAAAGCACTTCATTATTATTGGTGTGAGTGCTACGGGGCGGTAATCATTCAGGCAGGTTATTGTAAACTTTTTGGGAACTGGTATGATGGTGGCTGTCTTGAAACATGATGGAACAATGGCCTGGTTCAGGGAGGTGTTAAAAATGTCTGTCAGAACCAGAGCCAGCTGGTCGGCACATCCCCTAAGCAAACGCCCCGGTATGTTATCCGGTCCGGCTGCCTTTCGCTGGTCAATACCCTCCAGGATTTTGCGGACTTCAGCAGTTTCAAAAGACAGTGTCTGTTCTCCTGGTTGTGGCTCTAATTTCCTCACTGTAGTGTTCAGTGCCTCAAACCTGCCGAAATGATTATTTAGTTCATTTAGAAAGTCTGTGTCATCCTTACAAGACATCTGAGGAGCCTTGTAGTTTGTTATGGCCCGGATGCCTTCCCACATGTTCCTGGTGTTGGTATCATCCTGGAAGAAACCCTGGATTTTCTGTCCGTGGGCGCGCTTTGCTTACCTAATTTCGCGGTTGAGGTTGGCTCTCGCTGTTCTCAGAGCCCCCAAATCACCAGATTTAAAAGCCGCATTTCGTGCTTTCAGCATGGCACGCACCTCTGCAGTAATCCAAGGTTTGTGGTTGGCCCGGGTTGTGATGTTCCTGATGACAGTGACGTCCTCCATGCACTTCTGTATGTATCCCGACACTGACATGGCATACTCATCCACATTGATGTTTTGGTTATGAGTGGCTGCTGTCCTGAACATGTCCCAGTCCGTGTTCCCAATGATCCCAAACATACTGCTAAAGCAACAAAGGAGTTTTTCAAAGCTAAAAAATGGTCAATTCTTGAGTGGCCAAGTCTATCACCCGATCTGAACCCAATTGAGCATGCCTTTTATATGCTGAAGAGAAAACTGAAGGGGGCTTACCCCCAAAACAAGCATAAGCTAAAAATGGCTGCAATACAGGCCTGGCAGAGCATCACTAAAGACACCCAGCAACTGGTGATGTCCATGAATCACAGACTTCAAGCAGTCATTGCATGCAAAAGATATGCAACAAAATACTAAACATGACTACTTTCGTTTACATGACATTGCTGTGTCCCAAACATTATCATGCCCTGAAATGAGGGCTATGTATAAACACTGCTGTCATTTCTACATGGTGAAACCAAAATGTATAAAAATGGCCTTTATTAAAATCTGACAAATGTGCACTTTAACCACATGTGATATTTTCTATTACAAATCCCCAATAAATGATGGGTCTTTGTCCAAACATTATGGAGAGCACCATAATGTGTATATATTCTGCACATGTGTAGCCCATGGTCAGGCCCCTGACGGTCTTAATTGTGACTCAATGTGGCTTAATTTCAATAGGGTAGATTAAAATTATTTAGTTGTTCTAGGTGGATTTTGATGCTTTCAATTCCCACTTTATATAATAATACCACAGCAGGGACAGAAATGGTTCCAAGGCCAGCAATGATAAATTCACACCTGCTGGAATTAGACTGGGAAACAAATGTTCAAAAGTTTATTTACATTGCAATTTCTACACAACAGTTTATCATATAGCATTAATCCTATGCCATTGATTCGCCTGGTGTTTCACCTTACAATCTAAAACCATAATTCTCCAATAAAAACATTCCCCATTTAAGCTTTACAAGTCGAAAGCTGACCACTTCTGATCAATTAATTTATTTTTTCTTTAGCTTTGTTAGTGACATTGCCTCTCCATTTGCTATTTTTCAAACATCTTATTGTCTCTAATACCATTACCCTTACATTGATTTAGCCTTGTTATTAATTTGCTTTGTCCTGTGTTAACCATCACTGAACAGTGGTGGTCCTCCTGATACATCTCTTGCGTAACTAAATGAATGCAGCAAAGTCGCAGGCCTTAAGCATAGTGCATCATGTCCAACTGTGAGCAGCTGTTACTTTTTATTCTATACGCAACATATTCCTGCTCAACATCTTCCAGCATTTGGGTAAAAGACCATAGATCAAATATATTTGCACACTAATTCAACAGTTAGTTACCCCAATTGGACTTGGTTACTGGATTTTAATCATTAGTTATTCTCTGCAAATTCAGGATATCATTGAGCATTAACTGGCCTATCAATGGGAAACCCTAACTAGAAACTAGGTTGAAGTTCTCTTTTAATTATTTTATCCTGTGTCCTGTATTCTCATTGCCACTTGTCTGGTTGCATTACCTATCAGTGCTCTCTGTATGGATGAATTCCTCCTCAACTGCCTGTGTGCAGAGTCTGTAAACAAAGGAAACACACTGCCTTGCTGAGATAACGGGACCAGAGTGATTGGAGAGAGGGAGGGGGGGAGGGGGGTGGAGGGAGGGGGGGTAGACACTGCAACAGTAACGTTGCACTGCTGCTACATTGTAACTACAACCGTAACTTTTATTTACGGTTTTGTAGATGATAAGCAGGTTGCTGCCCTGTTTACTATTTAGTGTACCCCAGATCTTACAAGTTACTTAAAAGACACTTCATATAGCGTATTTTTAATGTGGAACAATAAGACTGAACGGGTGTCAGGATCCAGGTAACAAACAGCAAAACTTTCTTTAAATTATGACACAAAAGCTTTTCTACTAGATTTCTACTAAGGCACTCCTGACTATCCTGTACACTTTATGTAGTTAGAGTCAATGCCCTCCAAAAGCTTGAGACTATTTAATCTTAAATTAGCAGCATTACATATTGCACAAAAGCATACAATCAAATATTAATTTTTTTCAGGTATTGTTCAGCAGGTTTCTGTTGCTTCTGAGAAATGGCGGACTCCATTATTCAGTTGCTGCACAGGATAGGTCAGACAATTCCTTCCACTTTAGACAAACCAATGAGTATGGTTCCAGTAAGTGCAATGGCCAGCACAAAACCGAGTATTACAAAATTCCGTGATCCCTGGAAACAGAATGGTTTCATTTTTGAAAAAAAACATAGGTCATAGTCATACAATGTGGAAACAGGCCCTTCAGCCCAACTTACCCACACCAACAGACACGTCCCATCTACACTAGTCCCACCTGCCTACATTTGTCCTATATCCCTATAAACCTGTCCTATACACGTACCTGTCTAATTGCTTCTTAAACATTGCAATAGTATCTGCCTCAACTACCTCCTCTGGCAGCTCGTTCCATACACCCACCAAATGTTACTGCTCAGAGTCCTATAAAATCTTTTCCCCCTTCACCTTAAACCTATGTCCTCTGCTTCTCCACTACTCTGGGCAAGAGACTCTGTGCATCTAAAGAGCAAGAAAGTATTTAACTTTGGTTGCATTTTTTTAATCAATCTATAAACATTTAACATGTAATAAGAAAAAGTGTCATAAAGCTGGTATGGAAACAGGCCATTTGGCCCAAATCTTCCAAGCTGACCAAGATGCCTTCCTGAGCAAATTAGCCTATTGTATTTGTACTCACCTCTATCAATCGCTCTGGCAGATTTTTCCCTATATCCATCACTCTTTGTGCAAAAAAGTTGTTGCTCAGGTCCCCTTTAGCTCTTTCCCCTCTCAACAAACTCCTGTTTAGGACTCCCTTACCCCAAAAAGATTCTGCCCTTTATAAACCTCTATAGGATCACTCATCTGCATCCTTTGCTCCAGTGAAATAGTTAAAGCCTATCCAGTCTTTCCTCACAACCCAAGCCCTTCCATCCTAGCAACCTTCCAGTGATACATTTCTGCACCCTTTCTAGCTTAATTACATCCTTCCTATAATGTGATGACCAGAATCGCACACACTATTCCAGCTCTCACCAATGTATTATGCGGCTGTAATATGAAATCCCAATTCTTGTAGTCAATGCCTATCCTAATGCGAGTGCACTATAAGCTGTCTTCATCATTTTGTCTAACTGTGTTGCCACCATGGTGAACCACCTTTTCAGTGTCACTGTGTTTGTCCCTCAATGCCAACTAAGAATCTAGTTTGTTATTTCCGGAATTAAATCTCCTAGTCCATAAACACAGCAAATCAATGAGCTTACATCAATCAATTTAATGCTAATGCTTCACTAATTCTCAATTTCAATATATTATCTGTCCTTATGCAAGAGTGAGTTGTCAGCAATGGGAAATGGTGCACCACTTGGTTAATTCATGCTACGATCAAACACTCCCAGATTATTGCAAAGGCAGCTAAACGTTGCAGATACATCCAGTTATTTTGAACAATTTGAGGAAATCACGACAGCAGCATCCTGAAGTTTTGTGTCTCCTGCAATAATCTCTACTTTGCAAAGATTAAGGCTTTGTTGGAAAAACACAAGGTTGTCATACTTAACCTTTATGAAATGATTCAATTGTACGTACAAATACATTCCTTCCTACAATTGTAACAGCCAACAACACAGTTTGACTGACCAGTTTTGAATTAGCAAGTTGGTTTGTGTTCTTGGATCCAGGAAGGTATCAGCTGCCATTCATTCATTTATTCCATTGAGTGGAATTGCAGTGTGTTATGGCATGGAAACAGGCCATCTGGACGTCTGGCTCATTGGTATACTCTTTATACCTTTAAATCTGTTTTTTCACCTTCACCATGGAAGTCTCATGCAACTTTACTCCATTACGCCTCCAACCTCACCTAATTCATGTGGCGCTTAAAAGCCCCTATGCTCTTAACTTCAACCTTTCTATGTGTTGGCGAGTTCCGCATACTCAACACTCTTGAGCAAGTTCTCTTGAGTAACCTGCTGAGTTTGTTATTATTTTATGGTCAACTTTAATTTGGGGGTTTCTACAACTGAAAACATTCACTCTTTATAATTTGAGACTTCTATCGGATCACTTTTTAGAGAGAGGCGATCTAGCCTGTTAGTTGTACTTGGTGTTTTTAGATTTTTTTTGTACCTACTCCGGTGTCTCTAATCATTTAATAATGTGGAGTCAGAATTATTCCCAATGTTCTGACCAAAACTCTATCTAGTGGTGCAACTGGTTGAGTTGCTGCATCACAGGGCCAGACACCTGGGTTAGATCCTGACTTCAGGTGCTGTCTGGGTAGAGTTTGCACATTCTCCCTGTGACTATGTGTGTTTCCTCCGGATGCTCCCTCCCACATCCCAAAAACTGTTCGTGGGTTCACTGGCCCCTGTAAATTGCCCCAAATGTGTGAAGGGAATGGATGAGAAAGTGGGACAAGATAGAACTAGTGTGAACTGGTGATCGATGGTCATCGGGGAGGAAGGGCCTCTTTCCAAGCTGTGACTTTCACTGAATCAACGAATCAATATTTTAATTAACTCTGTTTTTGCTATTCTAATGTTCGGAAGAGCTGATCTGACCTGCAACAAAGAGTAACCGGTGTGTTTTTTTCTTTCTACCCAGTACTGAGACAATGATCTACTTTCAGGCTGATAATAGTGATCGTTCTTACTCCAGCTGATCACCAAAGCTTAACTTCGCTCACTAATCAGTGTGGTCGTACAGCTAATATTGCCAATGGGGCCAAAGGTACAGATTGGGTTGGTTGTTTTTTTACAATCTGATGATCCTGGCCCATACTTTCCCCCATCGTGGTCACCTACAGGAGCCTGTCTGAGCTTATACCCCCAACTAAACCTGCACATCACTCCTTTGTAGAACCAAGTGACACACCATTTATTGCCACTGCACGGAAATGTCAGTTTCTATTTGTTGCAAATCAAGTAATTCAGACTTCACGTCACGGGGTTCAAAAACTGCTTGTTTGATATTCAAAATGAACTGACCTTTATTTCTTTAAAGTAAAACACTCCCCATGTCAATGATATTACAGATGGACCCTGAAACGTAAATTGGAGAGTTGGTATTATTTATTTGAAGGAAAATTGTCTTATTCATTTTAGTGCTGCTTGAGAAAAGGAATTCTTACAATATGCTTCCTTGTATAGCTTATACTCCTTGTGCTTTTTTGTACATGGAGTAGTTCATCCCAGTGTTATGTGCCATACTGTATGTCCAAACTGCAGCAAAGTCTATCATCCATGCATTGCTGACATGTCTCATTGCCTCGGTCGCATTTCGATCACTTTAATGCTGATACCACGGCAAAGTCATGGAAATGCTGATAAACTGAATTGCAACTGAATTAGAAACTCCTGATAAAACTTAGTGGTCAGGAATATTGTCCAAGAGAAGGATCAACAATAATCTTTCCCGTTAATGAATCGAAAGCATAATGACCTACGGCATCACTTCCTGGTTCGGGAGCTGCAAGGCTTACGAACAATATCAACTCAACAGGATAGTGAAGACCGCCAGCAGGATTATTGGTGCCCCACTCCCTTTCCTGTTGGAGATATACAAGAAGCGGAGCATCAGTAGAGCCATCTCCATCATCCAGGACCCCTACCACCCATCACACCACATCTTCTCCATTCTGCCATCTGGGAAGAGGTACAGGAGCATCAGCTGCAAATAAGACTGATTAACGGACTTTGTCCCCACCCCAAATATCGCTCACCAACACATTCAACCTCGTCCATACTTTGACAGTTAGGCACCTCTCAAAGTAAAGCCACTGTCGGTCGGAATGTCTGTTTTTATTCTATTGTAAATTTTAGGCCTACTTTCTGTTTTTAGACATGGTAATTTTAATTTGTTTTTAAAGATCTATGTATTTATCCTTTTTTATTAACTACATTGAATGGAAACTGATCGAGCAACGTTTTTTCTTTTCCTCTGTGTATGCGAGTACTCAGTGAAAATGATATTAAAGAAATACTGAATACTGAATACTGAAGCTGACAGACCAGCCTGAGCGTCTCCAGTGGTTTCCAGTTTTATTTGGCAATGCCTGTCATTCTTACTTGTTGCACCAGGGGGCAGGGCAGCCTTCTAAACAGCAAGAGTAAAATAAATACTATACGCCGTCATGAAACTTCAGTTTCTCTCAATAATCAGGTTAAAAGACATAGTACTCTACCAAATAACTGGGCAAAGCCACAGACACTCCGACCTTTCCGAGTTGACTGTGCCTGAACCCCTCTGTCGGTGGATCACCAGCTTCCTGACAGACAGGAAGCAGCATGTGAGGCTGGGAAAGCATATCTCGGACCCGCAAACGCTCAGCATAGGAGCATCGCAAGGCTGCGTACTCTCTCCTCTCCTCTACTCTCTCTACACCAACGACTGCACCTCTGTCAAGCTTCTCAAGTATGCAGATGACACAACCCTGATTGGACTGATCCAGGATGGGGAGGAATCTGTCTACAGACAGGAAGTGTCACAGCTGGCGTCCCGGTGCCATTTCAACAACCTAGAGCTCAATGCTCAAGACAGTGGAATTGATTGTGGACTTTAGGAGAGCTCACCCCACTCACCATCAACAACACCACAGTCACATCTGTGGAGTCTTTTAAGTTCCTGGGAACCATCATCTCCAAGGACCTTAAGTGGGGGGCTACCATCGACTACACAGTCAAAAAGGCACAACAGAGGATGTACTTCCTATGGCAGCTGAGGAAGCACAATCTGCCACAGGCAATGATGGTCCAACTCTACACGGCCATCGTAGAGTCTGTTCTCACCTTCTCCATCATGGTCTGGTTTGGCTCAGCCACCAAGCACGACACCTGGAGGCTGCAGCGAATCGCCCGATCAGCAGAGAAGGTTAACGGCTGCAACCTTCCCTCCATTGATGAACTGTACACTGGGCCAGGAAGCGAGCGGGCAAGATCATCTCTGACCCCTCTCACCCTGGCCACAAACTCTTTGAATCACTTCCCTCTAGAAGGCGACTCTAGACTGTCAAAGCTGCCACAGCCAGACATAAAAACAGTTTTTATCCACGAGTAGTTGCTCTACTCAACAGCCAAATATCTGTAGCCTCCCTTTGATCTGGTATTTTGTTGGTTCGCATGCTTGATCAATGGTGTTTTATCATTAATGTTTTATTATTATGAATGTTTAGTGTTTTCTGAGTCATTCGTAACTGCAATGTTGTTACTTGTGGGCGGAGCACCAAGGCAAATTCCTTGTATGTGAATACTTGGCCAATAAACTTACTTATTACTTACTTACTTACTTATTTACTTACTTTTAAAACAAAATGTTCTATTGCTATAAAGACTCTTAATTGTTCCCGATAATGTTATGTAGGAAGGAACTGCAGATGCTGGCCTACACCAAGGATAGACACAAAAAGCTGGAGCAACTCAGCAGGTCAGGCAGCATCTCTGGAGAAAAGGAACAGGTGATGTTTCAGGGCAAGACCCTTCTACAGACTGAGATTCAAGGGAGAGGGAAACGAGAGGTTTAGAAGGTACATAAACAAATGAATGAAAGATATGCAAAAAGCAACAATGATCAAGGAAAGGTGGAGCCCACAATGGTCCATTGTTGGCTGTGGGGAAGGTGATGAGTGATACAATAAAACTCAGCAGGACGACAGTGAAACTAGTAAAACAACTCGGGTGGGGGATGGACGGAGAGAGAGGGGATGCAAGGGTTACTTGAAATTGGAGACATTAATATTCATATTGCAGGGTTGTAAGCTGCCCAAGCGAAATATGAGATGCGCTTCCTCCAATTTGTGTCTGGCCTCACTCTCTGTGGAGGAGGCCCAGGACAGAAAGATCAGTATGGGAATGGGAAGGGCAGTTAAAGTGTTTGGCAACCAGGAGATCGCATAGGCCAAAGCGGACTGAGCGAAAGTGTTTAACAAAACGATTGGCCAGTCTGCGCTTGGTCTCACTGATATATAGGAGTCCACACCTGGAACAGTGGATACAGTAGATGAGGTTGGAGGAGGTGCAAGTGAACCTCTGCCTCACCTGAAACGACTGTCGGGGTCCCTGGATAGAGTCAAGGGAGGAGGTAATGGGACAGGTGTTGCATCTCTTGCTGTTGCAGGAAAAAGTACCTGAGGAGGGGGTGATTTGGGTGGGAAGGGATTGTGGAGGGAACAGTCAGGGAGTTGTGGAGGGAACAGTCTCTAAGAAAACCCTCAGGAAACCTGCCACAAACATCACCCGGCAAGCCCTGAAATGGAACCCCCAAGGATAAAGGAAAAGAGGTCGTCCCAGGAACAGCTGGAGAAGAGGTGTCCAGACAGAAATGTCTGAAAGTGCTCAACTGGGGAAATCTCGAAAGAACTGCCAACATCCGTGTGAGGTGGAGGACATTTGTCAATGGCCTATGCTCCCTGGAGAAGCAAAGGGCTTAAGAAGAAGAAGATCACATTTGGTGGCATTTCCATACCAATAACCTGATGACTAATGCTTGGTTTGACTTTGAAGTCAACTAATGCTACCCATTTTATTCCTCCTACATTCTTATCATTGCCTGTGGCAGAAAGATTTATCCCAAACCTTAATGGTGGAAGTGACTCCTCAACCGTAGATGCATCTTAAGACTCAAAAACGCCCTTTGTGGAAACGGATTGGGCAGTAACGCAGGAATGCATCAGCAACATCACATGCATATAGACTCGGACAACAAAGAAAATCATAAATTATACATAAATTATACATGATTTCTACAAGACACTGAAAAGAAAAAAGACTATGCAAGAACAAAACACACGTGCGAAACACAATTAGAAAACAAGTCCATGGTAGTGCAAGAGGTGGTCCAGATAACCAAAGGAATTGTCTGCCATTGGCAGTGGGACTCTGAATTTCACACCGCATGAAAGAGATGAGTTGATACCACCAGGGGGCGCTGACGATGGCAGCCTCGCAAACCGTCTGTCTGTCTTTTCGTCTTTTTTTTGTTATTTTTAGTGTGTTGTAAAAGTTTGTTTTAATGTTCTCTGTTTTGTTTTATGTGGGGGATGGGAGAGGGGGACGGGGGAAACTTTTTTCCATCTCTTACCGTGCCGGAGATGTGATTGTTTTCCGAGTTGTATCTCCGGTCGCTCTGCAGCCTAACATCATGGAGCTGGAGACCTTGCTTGGGACTGACTTTGAGCCCCACCGCGGGGTGGGCCGATCCCTTGCCTGGGACCGATGCTCCAATCGCGGCCTGCGGACTTTAACATCAAGGAGTTCGCAATCTCGTGTTGAGACCGTAGATGTCGAGAGCTCCAACGATGCAGAAGGTTCGACCAGCCCTGACCCGGGGTCCGATTTCACCGCGCGGGGGAGCTGAGCTCCCCCCAGATGCGGGAGCTTGATCGCCCCGATGCAGAGGGCCCGAATGCCAGCAGCTACGGGAATCAAGATCGCCCCCATCAACGGAAGGCTTGAGGCCCCCGACTGCGGGAGGAGTGAAGGAGTCACTGTGGTGGATGTTTATGTTAAAATGTATTTTGTGTGTTTTGTTGCTTTTTATTGGTATGACTGTATGGCAAATCAAATTCCTCGTAGGTTGCAAAACATACTTGGCTAATAAAGTATGATTATGATGAGTACTTCCTGGTAACAGCCTCATAGGCCATACAGGTACCTCAATGCAGTACTAAAGCACGTTTACAAAAAGACATTGAGAGGATGAAACCAGCGTGGACAGGCGTCCACTTGGGAATTTACAGACATCCCTCAATTACAGTTTTGAATCACCAATTCATCAAGACAATAGACAATAGACAATAGGTGCAGGAGTAGGCCATTCGGCCCAGATGTTTCCTGCCTCTAGCATGTCCAAACCCGTAGCAATATTATATGTTTCAATAAGATTTCCTCTCATCCTTCTAAACTCCAGAGTGTACAAGCCCAGCCGCTCCATTCTCTCAGCATATGACAGTCCTGCCATCCCAGGAATTAACCTTGTAAACCTACGCTGCACTCCCTCAATAGCAAGAATGTCCTTCCTCAAATTAGGGGACCAAAACTGCACACAATACTCCAGGTGTGGTCTCACTAGGGCTCTGTACAACTGCAGAAAGACCTTTTTGTTCCTATACTCGACTCCTCTTGTTATAAAGGCCAACATGCCATTCGCTTTCTTCACTGCCTGCTGTACCTGCATACTTACTTTCATAGATTGATGAACAAGGACCCCCAGATTCCGCTGTACTTCCCCTTTTCCCAACTTGACGTCATTTAGATAGTAATCTGCCTTCCTGTTTTTGCTACCAAAGTGGATAACCTCACATTTTACTTCGGAGTCACGTGAGTGACTACGTGAAGAACCCGCCAGGATGCATGCGTGTCATATCGCTACACGCATTGCGAAACGACAGGCGGGGTGGAACGACGTTCCCCCGTAGCGGCAAGTTTAAAAGCCAAGACCGACAGGTAAGCGAGTTACTCTGCGGTTGTTGTTATTTCCCGTACTGTTTCACAGGTGGGAAAACGATGGATAAAACCAAAAAGTCGACTAGAGCTGCGACAAAGCTGGCTGGGGAGGACCGTGGAGTTGCGGGCAGCCAGCAGCGGCTGATGGCACTAGAATCACCAGTAGTGGGATCAGCTGTGCCTGACTTCACCCCCGCGCCGGCCAGAACAACACCGCGGCCGGGTGGGAAGGCAAAACGGAAAACTAACAGAGCCGTTGACTCTGATGAGTCCGACTTTGAGGAGATGCCACGAGCGGCCAGCGACCGTGAGCGCTGGAGCCGAATGGAGCGGCTTCTGGAGCAGATGCTCCAACGTGACAGACTCCGGGAGATGGAGTCTAGTCACCATGGGTTATACAAAACACCCACAGCAGCACCTTACGTAGGGCTGCACAGTGCATCTCCCTCGTCAGAGGGGAGTACTGGGGGTCAATTCTGGGCTGACCCTGAAGGGGGGTTTGCTGAACAAACAACAAGTGTGCAGGGGGTGCAGGAAGGAGAAAACCTACTGGACGTGGTGTCCAAATACATACAGCCAGATCAGACTGGAAAAAATCTAGAAAAAAAACTAGCATCCAGCATTGATTTCCTATCATTCAAGCAACTACAGGAACAGGCTGTGATGGACACCACTGCCAAATATTTGGCACCAGGAAATTGTGTATCCCTGAATGTTCCAGTAGTGAACAATTGTATTTGGAAACACGTCGGAGCAGGAGTTAGAAGCCTGGATGTAAAACTCCAGAAAGTACTAAAATTACTAACAGCAGGGATCACAGCATTCGCTCGCACAGTGGATGAGAAAGAAATGTCGCAAGAACAACAGGATGCACTGGCACTCTTCTGCAATACGCAGTATGAGATCAATAGTATCAGAAAGAATGCCATCCGACCTGCCTTAAATCCAAAGTTTGCAGGCCTGTGCAAACCTGGAGACACAAAGCCACCAATATTATTATTTGGGGGCAACCTGAGGAGGCAAAAACCCTGGGGCTCATAAAGGCGACAACAGGAAGGACCTCCTACACTCAAAGACAGCACCCTTACGCACCCACCAGCAGAGCAAGACAATCAGAAGCTGGTGAAAGCTCAAAGGCCGGACATACAGGACAGCGGTCTTTTTTAGGCCAAGGCCCAGACCGGCCTTCGTGGAAAATGCGCAAACCCCAAACCCAAACCCAGACACCGGCGCCTCAACCTCCTCGAAGACCACACAGGAAGAAGTAAACTTTCCACTGGTAACCATGGAGGTAGGTGGGTCTGGTCCCTTACAAATTATAGGAAGTGTGGATAATTGAATTGAATTGAATTTCCTTTATTGTCATTCAGACCTTTCAGTCTGAACGAAATTTCGTGCCTGCAGTCATACATACAATAATACAATAATAGACAACAGAACAGACAGTAAACACAAATTAACATCCACCACAGTGAGTCCACCAAGCACCTCCTCACTGTGATGGAGACAAAAATCTTAGGGCTGCAGTCTCTTCCCTCCTCTTCTCCCTCTGCGTTGAGGCGATACCCCACCGGGCGATGGTAAGTCAGTCCCGCGGCTCACCGAGTTCCGCGAACGGGACGGTTCAAACACCGCGGCCCGGGGTGGTCGAAGCTGCCGCCCTCCAGTCCAGCGGACGCAGCTGTTGACGACGTCGTCCACTGGCCCGCGGCCGAACCCCGGACTCAGGCCACCGCCGCCAGAACGCCGTCTCAGCCACCGGAGCACCGTTCCAGCCCCGAGCCGGGTCACCCTCACGTGAGCGTCTCAGCCCCGCGCCAGGCCGCCCTCACGGGAGCGCCATTAGCCTCGAGCTGGGCCGCCCTCACGGGAGCGCAGTTTCCCTCGGGCTGGGCCGCCCTCACAGGAGCGCCGTTCCACCCTCGAGCTGGGCCGCCCTCACGGGAGCGCCGTTTCCCTTGGGCTGGGCCGCCCCCACGGGACGCCGTTCCACCCTCGAGCTGGGCCGCCCCGACGGGAGCGCCGTTCCACCCTCAAGCTGGGCCGCCCTCACGGGAGCGCCGTTTCCCTCGGGCTGGGCCGCCCCGATGGGAGCGCCGTTACCCTCGGGCTGGGCCGCCCCCACGGGAGCGCCGTTACCCTCGGGCTGGGCCGCCCACACGGGAGCGTCTCAGCCCCTCGCCAGGCCGCCCTCACGGGAGCGTCACAGCCCCTCACGGGAGCGCCGTTCCAGCCCCGAGCTGGGCCGCCCTCACGGGAGCGAGCCATGGGCAAGTCCTGACAGGCTGCCTCCGGAGCCTCGAGGTCGCCAGCTCCGCCATTAGGCCTCAGTGCAGACGGAGGCAGAGAAGGGGGATACGACAAAAAAGTCGCATTCCCCGGAAGGGAGAGACAGCAAGCCCTGTTTCAACCCCCCCCCCCCCCCCCCCCCCACACATAAACACAACCTAAAAAAACAAAAACTTAGCTAGACAAAACAAAAAAAAACAACACAAAAAAGTAAAAACAAACGGACTGCAGGCGAGCCGCAGCCGTTCACCAGCGCCGCCACTTCCGGACTTGTGTATAATACACATATCGGTGGGAGATTACACTTCTTTTGGGAGGCATGGAGTGCATTAACAACAGACACTTATATCCTAAACAGTATCCAGGGATATACCATTGAATTTGTGCACAAAAATAGCCCCAGTTCAGCATGCACCGAACCGAACGTTCGTACTTTCACGAAAAGAAAAATTGGAAGCACGTGCTGAACTGGTGAGACTCCACGCTAAGGGGGTTATTGAAAAAAACCAACACGATTCTCTGGAATTTGTGTCTAATATCTTTACCAAAAACAAAAAAGATGGTGGTTGTCGCATTATCATAGATTTGACCAAATTGAATACATTTGTACAGTATATTCATTTCAAAATGGAAACCTTTGTTACTGCCAAACAATTGATTTCCACAGGTTACTTCATGGCTAGCATCGACCTAAAAGATGCTTACTATTCAATGGCTATACGGACTGATCACAGACGTTATTTAAAATTCAACTGGATGGGGCAGCTCTGGCAGTATAGAGCTCTACCCAATGCCAGTGCGCTTGGTTGGGGTGCTACCAAAATTTTGAAACCAGCCCTAGCGTTTCTTCGGAACCAAAAACATATGGTCATGGCCTACCTGGATGATATATTAATTGTGGGCAAAACTTTGGAATTAGCTAAACTAGCTGTATCAGCCACCAAACAATTGTTTGAGAGACTGGGGTTTATAATCCATCCAGTTAAATCTAAACTAACGCCTTCCACCATAATGGATTATTTGGGGTTCACAATTGACTCAGTTCACATGTCGGTGACTTTACCAAAGGACAAGGCTACAGTCTTAACTGAGGCCTGCAACAACCTCATTGACATCAGTGAGCCATCTATTAGATTGGTAGCAAGGGTAATTGGCAAAATAGTGGCTGCTTTTCCAGCCACACAATTTGGACCTTTGTATTACCAAAATTTACAAAGGGTAAAAATACAAGCACTCAAAATTAATGCTGGTCATTTCGACAGACCAATGAAGCTACCAATCAAAGCAATTATGTAATTAAAATGGTGGAGGGATAACATTCGGCTTTGTTCCAGCCCTATCATTATCAGCAACCCCTCAGTGGTGCTACAAACTGATGCCAGTGCGCTTGGTTGGGGTGCTACCAACTCCATCTCTAGCTGTGGAGGTAGATGGAATGCACAGGAGGCATCATTACTTCAGACACTTGGCATAAACTACCTGGAAATGGTGGGTGCGTTCTATGGCTTAAAATCATACTGTTCTGGAATGCATCACCAGCATGTTAGACTACAGATTGACAATACCACCGTGGTGGCATATATTAACCATATGGGTGGAATCAAATCGACATCATGTGACAATCTGGCTAATACAATTTGGCAATGGTGTATTCAGAAAAATATTTGGATATCAGCTACTTACCTACCAGGTAACCTCAATTCAGTGGCAGACACCAGGTCACGCAAATTCAATGAAAACATCGAATGGATGTTGGATCAAAAAATATTTGCTGATATTGTAGCACGGTACGGAACACCAGATATCGATCTATTTGCATCTAGACTCAATCACCAGTTACCAAACTATGTTTCTTGGGAACCAGACCCTGGGGCATCAGCGATAGATGCCTTTTCGCTGCATTGGGGGAAATTGTTTTTCTATGCATTCCCTCCTTTCTGCCTCATCAGTCGGGTATTACGCAAAATACAACAAGACTCGGCGTCTGGTATTTTGGTAGTGCCCGATTGGCCTACTCAACCATGGTTCCCTGTGATTCTCGACATGGTCTTAGAACCATGTATCACCGTCCTGAAACGACCAGATTTGTTGGTTCATCCCGTAACGGGGGATAGCCATCCATGTCATAATACGACAAACTTATTAATTTGTAGAGTCTAAAGAAACCTCTACTGGAACTGGGACTGACGGACCGAACATTGAACATTATCTCAGCGGCCCACAGGCAGTCCACCAAAAAAAATATCTGGTATACATCAGGAAATGGGAGATACATTGTTTCAAAAACAACATCACTTACAGCACGAAGAACATAACGTCTGTTCTGGAATTCCTGGCAGGCCTCCATTATGATGAGGGGCTCAGTTATAGTGCCATTAACTGCGCCAGAAGTGCCCTTTCAGCATATCTGTGGCGAGGATCAGGGCGTCATTCTGTTGGGACTCACCCCCTGGTAACCAAACTTATGAGGGGAATTTTTAATACCAATCCCCCAAGAACCAGGTACTCTCATATATGGGATGTGAGTATTGTCCTAACGTTGCTAAGGAACTGGTCTCCAGCAACAGCTCTGTCCCTGCAAAAACTGACGCATAAAACAGTAATGCTGATGGCTTTGGTCTCAGCACAAAGGGTACAGTCTTTACATAAGTTAAGGCTGGACAATATGACTTCTTCAACAAGAAATATAATTTTTCATATTCACGAATTAGTCAAACAGAACAGACCGGGATCATCAGGCCTCAAAATAGAATTTAGGGCTTACCCTATAGATGATCGTCTCTGTATAATAAGACATTTATTGTTATACATAGAGAACACCAAAAATATCAGAGGCAATGAGATGGCACTACTAATCAGTCACAAACAACCCCACAAAAAGGTGTCGGTTCAAACTATTTCCAGATGGCTGAAACAGGTTTTAACAACAGCTGGGGTGGATACTAACATATTCAAATCTCATTCCACCAGGGCTGCAGCTACATCGGCAGCTATGGAATTGGACGTACCGATGGACCAAATCCTGGAGACAGCAGGATGGTCTAGGGAAAAAACGTTCCAACAATTCTACTGTAAAACAGTGGTTAAACCTGGAGCTTTTGCAGAAACAATTTTAAGTTCTGTATTATGATTTCACCCCATGAAATAGGGGCTATAATTTGTTATTAAGAAATTTGTCATGGGTTTTCAATGTCGGATTCATGTTTAAATATGCTAACATAATTCCTCCCTTAGTCAATTAAGGCAGATGTGATGCATGGACTCGTTTCCACGGCATGAAATCACAGAGCTTTGAAATCTTCACGTAGTCACTCACGTGACTCCGAAGTAAAATAGTAAGATTAAATGAGAACTTGCCAGTTCGAAGTTTGATCGTCATTTTATGAGGAGTAACGTTGAGGGATTACGTGCCCTCCGCTCCCACCCTTGATCATAAAGTTCAACTGGTAGCCTCTTCTCTAATCTTACTATGTTCAGTCATTACTGTTATCTGTGATTTCACACTGCTGCTTTGAAGAATGACACGCATGCGTCCTGGCGGGTTCTTTACATAATCCCTCAACGTTACTCCTCATAAAATGACGATCAAACTTCGAACTGGCAAGTTCTCGTTTAATCTTACTATTTCTCCACATTAAACATCATCTGCCATGCATCCGCCCACTCCCCCAACCTGTCCAAGTCACCATGCATTCTCATAGCATTCTCCTCACAGTTCACACTGCCACCCAGCTTTGTGTCATCTGCAAATTTGCTAATGTTACTTTGAATCCCTTCATCCAAATCATTGATGTATATTGTAAATAACTGCAGTTCCAGCACTGAGCCTTGCGGTACCCCACTAGTCACTGCCTGCCATTCGGAAATTGACCCGTTAATCCCCACTCTCTGTTTCCTGTCTGCCAACCAATTTTCTATCCATGTCAGCACTCCACCCCCAATACCATGTGCCCTAATTTTGCCGACTAATCTCCTATGTGGGACCTTATCAAATGCTTTCTGAAACTCCAGGTACACTACATCCACTGGCTCTCCCATGTCCATTTACCTAGTTCCATCTTCAAAAAATTCCAGAAGATTAGTCAAGCATGATTTCCCCTTCTTAATCCATGCTGACTCGGACCGATCCTGTTACTGCTATCCAAATGTGCGGCTATTTCATATTTTATAATTGACTCCAGCATCTTCCCCACCACCGATGTCAGGCTAACTGGTCTATAATTCCCTGTTTTCTCTCTCCCGCCTTTCTTAAAAAGTGGGATAACATTAGCTACCGTCCAATCCACAGGAACTGATCCTGAGTCTATAGAACATTGGAAAATTATCACCAATGTATGCACGATTTCTAGAGCCACTTCCTTAAGTACCCTGGGATGCAGACCATCAGGCCTTGGGGATTTATCAGCCTTCAGTCCCACCAGTCTACCCAACACCATTTCCTGCCTAACGTGGATTTCTTTCAGTTCCTCCATCACCCCAGATCCTCTGGCCACTAGTACATCAGGATGATTGTTTGTGTCCTCCTTTGTGAAGACGGATCCAAAGTACTAGTTCAACTCATCTGCCATTTCCTTGTTCCCCATAATAAATGTACCTTTTTCGGTCTTCAAGGGTCCAACTTTGGTCTTAACTAATTTTTTTCTCTTCACATACCTAAAGAAGCTTTTACTATCCTGCTTTATATTCTTACTAACCTGCTTTATACTCTTACTATCCTGCTTTATATTTGATTAAAATATTTTAAACGTTGGAGACATGGATAAATCATTCCGAATGTTCTCACGGAAAAGAATGTAAACAAGCCACATGCTGACCACATTGGAATTATCTGCATGAAGCTCTTAAAAGGAGTTTTATACTTTTGCAAAACATTTATGCTTTGACAGAACATTTGACCAGTACAGCTTGCCAATAATGCAAAGCAACATTACCTAAAATAACATTGTAGCCATGGAAATGGCCAACTTAATTATTCGATGGACTGCAGTTAATTTGGCATTCACGAGTTTTAAGTGATGTGGTCGCTACAATGTCTATTGATTCCCCCATAAGGTTCTGCTTCCAAGGAGGTAGCAGAGGGATTCGTACGTGAAAAGCTGAGAAAAACAAGTTGTTTACGGCTGCTTCAGCCTCAGGGTGAATCATTGACAGGCCAACTTCATCTTCAGAGGCTCCGCTATTGGATTTATTCCAGCAGAGCTATAAGTGCAGCGTGATCTTCGCACCATTCAGCTGGCAGCAGCCTGTTTTAAAGAGAGAGTAAAGAGGGAGCACTGTGTTGTGGGGATGGGAGGGTGCGATGGTTCAAGAAGAGTAAAGTAAATATGTTGGAGTGAACAGGGTTGGGTCACCAGACCAGGGCCAAACATATAAGGCTCCAGCCTCTCTGCTACTGCCTCAAGATGGGAATATATAGGTTGGCGATTAGGCTGGACGGGCCACCCTCACAGAGTAGATCGGATGAGTTGGGTGAAGGAACACCTTATGGCTCAATATATGTAGAAAGCTGGACTTCCTCAATCCGAAAAGACTTTCTGTTTGACACCTGCCGTTCGTAGGGACATCAGTAACATGCGTCTCAAATGCTGATTCTTTTAAAATTTGAAACAAAGGTAAAGCCTCTGCTGACTGTTCTGCATCAGAGAGGGGAAGGTCGGGGTGATGGTGAAAACCCGACAGGGTCAAGGTTGGGGTCAAACCCAGGCTCTGAGGGGGCAGGGGGCAGGAGGGAGGCTCAGAAGAGGTACTGTGTGGAGATGATGTGGGCTTAAAGGGGAGGGGGATGTAGTACGGCTGGCATAGGGAGAAAGGCAGCAAGACCCAGTGGTGTTATTATTGAAGTTTGCGAGTGTAAGGGGAGAGCAGTAGGGCCCAGGAGAGACAGTCTACGTGAGGTAGCTGGAGCCAGCAACACAGTTGACTCGACGACCCCCGCCTACTGATGGAAGGGGGGGGGGGGAGGGGAGGAGGGGGGGGATGAGCTTTGGTGAGTCAGTGTCCATGCACAGTAAGGTAAGGGTAAGGGCCGGCGATTGGCATCAGTGGGCCTGACCTGTGTAACCAGGGACATGGCAAAGGCCAGCGGTGGTGGTGGCAGCTTTAGTGGCCCCGGCCCATGAGTGGCCAGGGAATCAGCGAGTGTTGCTGCTGCGTCTCCCAGCGGTGCTGCGAGTCCCGGCCTAGTGACGATGGGGCGCGGTGAAGCCTGTGGCCTGCGGGTGGTTTGGAGCACGGCTGGGTCAAGGAGAGTTGGCGGACGGCCCGGTCTGAAGGTGGGAAAGCTTGTGATCCTCAGTGGAGGTTAGGTAAGCGAAAGAACATCGATTGAAGGCGTGAATCCAGCGGAGAATAAAGTTGAGGTCTATACTGGTCTAGGTGAGCAAGGCCCAGAGCTGCAGGAGAGTCAGAGTGAGGGCCTGCTAGTGCATCATGGCATGGCATGCATGGCGGGCACGAAAGGAGAATTGATGCAAAAAGCGATGGATTGAGTGAAGGCATCCGGAATTCTGGTTGGGCCCAAATTGGAATGTCTGGAAACAGATCTGGAAGCCACATGGCACATGATGGCATCAAAGACAAGTGCGGAGGTAACACACGTGGCTGTGGTAGTGAGTCCAGGTGAGAACATGGTCATAGAGCAGGAAAGCAGCAGGAATGACAAAGGGGAGCTAGTTTCCCCTGAAACAGCTAGATGTGTGTGTTATCTGGATGGTTTGGAGCAGAGTGAAGAGTTCAGTATGGGAATGGGAAGAAGAGTTAAAATGATTACCAACCGGGAGATCCAGCAGTCCATAAATGAACCTAGCACAAGAATTCAACAAAATGGTCACCTTGTACGTGCTTGATCTTGCCGATGTAAAGGAGGAACAATGAATGCAGTAGATGAGGATAGTGAGATGCACATGGACCTCTGTCTCACTGGGAAGGATTTCGTAAGTCCCTGGATAGATGTGAGGGAGGAGGTAAAATGAAAGGTTTTACGTCTCCTGTGGTTGCAGGGGAAAGGACCTGGGGAGGGGGTGGTTTGGGTGGGATAGGATGAGTAAAATCCCTCAAGTGGTAACTGAGGAATGGTCTCTGCAGAAAATGGCTACAGTTTTGACTGGTGATGGGATCACCTTGGAGGTGAAGGAAATGTTGAAAATGATGGATGCGAAGGCTAGTGAGGTGAAAAGTGAGGACGGGGGGGACTGTCCCTGTTCCCCTGGTCCTCACTTTGGGGGGAGGGGGAAGGGGGAAGGAGGAAGGGGGGGGGGGGGGCGAGAGCAGAAACACAGGGCAATTCTTGATTAGTACAGGTGTCAGAGGTTATGGGGAGAAGGCAGTAGAATGGGGTTAGGAGGGAGAGATAGATCAGCCAGGATTCAATGATGGAGTAGACTTGATGGACCAAATGGCCTAATTCTACTACTATTCCTTATGACACAGAGTGACTGGAAATACACATGATGAAAAGAAAGAAAAAGAAGCAGCAGAAAAGCTTGTATTTAAAGATCACCATTCATAATTACATAATGTCCCTTGGAGTTTTACAGCCAATTATGTATTTCTGAAGTGTGGGAAGCTGTAACCGGCCACTATAGTACCTGCCTCAACCACCACCACTAGCAGCGCATTCCAAGCACTCACCACCCTCTGCCTAAAAACCTTGCTCCACGCTTCTCTTTTAAACTTTGCCCCTTTCACCTTGAATAGTGGGAGGTGCATTTAAACATGGTCATCACAAGTCTAACATGGCGATATGACAAACATAACATGAATGGTGTAATCAGACTGTCAATTACTTCATACTAATACTGATATCTGTCTGTCATCACCTTTCATCTGTATGTTTGACACTTTGAAATAAATAAATATGTAATTAGGAGTACCGCAAGTTAACGCAAGGGATTGAGTGGTGAATTTATGGGAGAAGTTTCCAGAATGGTCATCCTCGATTTCTGTCCGAGAATGCTACTTTTCAAATTTTATAGGTGGTTTGAAAACCTGAATAAACGTTCTAAAAACTTGAAAATGTATTCTGATTAAAAACTACAGTCATATAAATTCATTAGGAATTGCAGTTTGTGACAGTGTACATGCACTGATCAGATGTAATATTTCATATGTTACTACCATGTTTTAATTTAAAATACAGCTCATTGGGTTTAGTTGCTTTGGAATGGTCTGAGATTGTGAATTGGTTCAAAATAATTGGAAGTCTTTCCATCCTTCATGAAACAAAGATTGTTACTAAATCGCAGGAGGTTCAAGTTGTCCTGTAAGGAACGACATTGCTGATCCAGTTTTGCCCAGATGTGACTCCGGTCCACTCCAACATTGCCCCCTGTAGGTATCCAGTGGGATAATCGCACGTATCAAACAAAGCATCGCAATAGGGACACAAAGAACCGCAGATGCTGGAATCTTGAGCAAAACACAAAGTGCTGGAGGATCTCAGCCGGTCAGGCAACAGCTACAGAGAAAGGGATAGGTGATGTTTCAGGTCGGGATCCTCCTTCAAGCCTTCCGAAGGAGGGGGAGCCGGCCCGAAACATGGCCTATCCATTCCCTCGGCAGATGCTGCCTGACACGCTGAAGTTTTGGAAAATGATCACAACGCCACATTCCTACAGCGATTGTCAACAGAAGCCAAACCAGAGAATTAATACTGTGCTTTTTTAGAATACAATGGTGTGACATAACCAATGTTAGCAAAAGGTGAAATGTGTGCAGAACGGGAGTTGAAACTGGTAAAGAGAGATCTGAAGGTGAGACTAAGACAGGACAAGGACGACTACAGGAGGAAGCTGGAGCTGAAACTTCAGCAGAACAACAGAGGGATGTGCGGAGCGGTATGAAGAGCATTACAGGCGACAAGAAGACCAGTGACCTGGGGAGGGAAAGCAATCAGGACTGGGCCAATGAGCTAAACCTGTTTTTTAACAGATTTGATGAAGGGGCCTCTGCTCCCCCCCCCCCCTGCTCCCCATCAGACTCCCCCTCAATCCCCCTGGTCCACTTCCTCTGTCCTTTCTTTGTCGCACCTGACCATCAAGGCTGAGCAGGTGAGGAAATTGCTGAGCCGACTCCACCCTGTGTCAGCCCTAGGGTACTCAAGGCGTGTGTGTGCCAGCCAGTTGTGTGGTGTACTCCAGCATATGTATCTTCAATCTGAGCCTGAGCCTGGAGAGGGTTCCTGTAATGTACAGGTGCCTAGTTCCTGTACCAGAGGACATGCCCCAGCTCCTCCAATGACTACAGACCGGTGGCACTGACTTCACACGTCATGAAGTCCCTGGAGAGGCTGGTGCTCACTCACCTGCGACCCCTGGTTAAACCCTACCTGGACCCCCTGCAGTTTGCTTACAAAACAAAGATTGGAATTAAGGACGCCATCACCCACCTGCTCCATCGTTCCTATGCTCACCTGGATAAGTCGGGAAACATTGTGAGAACCCGTTTTTTTACTTCTCCGTGCTTTTTACACCATCCGGCCTTCACTTCCAGAGAGCAAACTAACGAAGATGTAGGTGGACATTGCATTGGTGTCCTGGATCACCAACCACCTGACTGGACGACCACAGTATGTCAGGCTACAGAACTGTGTCTCAGACATGGTAATGAGCAACACAGGGGCCCCACAGGGGACGGTCCTCTCTCCCTTCCTGTTCACCATCTACACCTCGGACTTCAGATATAACTCGGACTCCTGCAACCTGCAGAAGTTTTCAGATGACTCTGCAATTGTGCAAGATGCAGGACAGAACGCAACAGGAGATCCTTTTACTCTGTGGCTATCAAACTGTATAACTCCTCCCCTTTCTGTAGTGGGGTAGATTGGCTCCCCTCACCGCAATCTTTGCCCATCCCCAATCCTGTGCTTTCCACTCATCATTTTAATTTCATGTTTCATGTATTTTGTGTTTTAAGACTGTTGGCAGACCAATTTCCCTCCTGGGATAAAAAAAAAAAGCTTTAGTGTATCGTATTTGTAAAAGAGCCAAAAGCAGCGTGTTCTATTTGTGGTTTTAATGTTGAGAACACTCTGGAGTTAATAGCTCCCTATAGCTTTTCATGACGTTAATAACTCAGCTGACTAATTTATTTTTCTTCACATTACACCTGTTCATAGAAAAGAATTTGAATAGTAAATTAAGATTTTTTTTTTAATCTGCAGATGCCTGAAAACTTCTGGTAAAAGCAGGAGGTCAGGCAGAATCAGTGGAAATAGAAACAGTTAATGTTGCACGCCCGGGAACTTCCTCACAGATGCTAAAGAGAGACAATTGGTTCATTTTGGACGGCAGAAGGGGAGAGATTTATACAACAAAGGGAATATCCCAGGTAGGGTGAGACCAGGTACTTTAATGTGGCAGTTAAGGAATAGTTAAAACCAGCTTATGGCTTTTATCTGTTCAAAAGGGAACTGCAGATGCTGGAATATCGAAGGTACACAAAATTGCTGGGGAAACTCAGCGGGTGCAGCAGCATCTATGGAGCGAAGGAAATAGGCGACGTTTCAGCCCGAAACGTCGCCTATTTCCTTCGCTCCATAGATGCTGCTGCACCCGCTGAGTTTCCCCAGCAATTTTGTGTACCTATGGCTTTTATCTGCTGGGACATATGGTGACCACCCATAAGCAGTGGTGAGCAGTGCCACAACTGCCCTGTGGGGGGCAGCAGCATGCGACAAGCATGGCAGGAATGGAGAGCAATGAGGCCTCGTTGGTCCAGAGATGAAGGTACAACAGCTGGCTATCATGTGGGCTACCACCCACCAGTTCCTAGGAAATACAAACTGTGTGACACAGAACATCTGTCCTCCATTACACTAGAGGACAGTGAGTCCGTGGTTGGTTGTGGCTTGCCATCTCCAACACCATCTGCTTTGCGTTGCTCTCTCTCTTACTTAATGCTATTTCATCAGCATTGGAGTGTATTGCATTTGATGCGAGTCTCCCTTATTCTTTTCCGTCTTTGCACAAAGTGCCGAATTTCCTATAAACTCTTCAAGTGTCTGAACAGAGGATTAACCGTTCTTAAAACATTCTAATCCTTTTCATAGCTACCACATTAGGCTATCTGATCTTGGCCTATCGGAGATATTCCTTTCCTTCTCCAATCCGTTCCTCCACCTTCTGTGCTGCTTCAAACTAACCGGCCTTCTCACTCCCCCTGTTCTGCTGTCGAGTCCTGGACCTGAAACGTTAACTATTTATTTTTCCACAGATGCTACCTGACCTGCCGACATGTTTCCACTATTTTCTGTATGTTCACAAGTTCACAGGGTTTTTGGAGTAGACTGTGCCCACTCGGCCCATCGAATCCACTCCACCATCCAATCATGGCAGATCTCTGCCTTCTAATCCCATTTTCTTGCCTTCTCCCATAACCCTTGACACCCATTCTAATCATTAATTGTGCTATAGGTATATGTACTAGAGGTATGAGCAGAACGTTATGATACTCACAGCAGTAATGAGAGGAAATGTGATAACTGCTCCCAGGTAGTAGTTTGCCAGAAACCAAGCACCGTTTGCTATTCCCCACAGCAGTCCCGAGAAGAAAGCTAAGAATGAAAGAAATTGAGAATTAGTAAATGTCTACCAATCGACAATTAACCTTTATAAAGGAATTGCTATAAAAATGAGTAGTGAACTGCAGCAGTCTCTGAACCTTCACTCTCACTGAGGCAGTTTTCAAAGAAATTGGAAGTTAGTCATCAAAATGTAAGGAAAACCAAAAATTAAAAACACTGACTCTGCTTGCTTTGGACAGGTCATGTTGCTAATTAACCCAGAGGTGATGAACCCTCGGAGAGTGTAGATTTGGAGCGGAAAGATAAAACATCAGAATTTTCTCCCAGTTTCCTGAGAAACTTTCAGGAACTTGGACAGTACAGTGGTGCTGCGGTAGAGTTGCAGCCTTACAGTACCAGAGACCCAGGTTCGATCCTGACTACGGGTGCTGCCTCTATGGAGTTTGTACCTTCCACTTGTGATTGTGTGAGTTTTCCCCGGTCCAAAGACGTACAGGTTGTAGGTTAATTGGCTTAGGTAAAATTGAAAATTGTCCCCAGTATGTTGGATAGTGCTAGTGTAGGGGAAGATTGATGGTCGGCATGGACTTGGTGGGCCCAAGGGTTTGTATCTCTAAACTAAATTAAACTAAATGACTAAAATGTAAACTTTGTTTTCCATTGCTCTGAAGAAAAATGGTCCCAAATACCAATGGATCAGTTAGTCATTTTAAATCACTTATAAAATACGGGCATGAATCCAAGATTGTTAAGTGATTCAAGGCCTTTATGATTTGTAACAGTTTGAACTGACTTAATGAAATAGGTGCAGAACGTTTTCAAGTCCATAATCATTCAACGATGAAATCCCATGACTCTCTTCATTTATACATATAATTTTCAGTTTTTCCATTGCCTTTCCAATCAGAGACCTGGGTTCAATCCTGACCTGGAGACTGTCTGTGTGGAGTTTGCATCTTCTCCCTCCACATGTCAAAGATGTGCGGCTTGCAGGTTTATTGGCCTCTAAAAATTCCCCCTAGTGTGTAGGAAGTAGATAGGAAAGCGGGATAACATAGAACTAGTGTGAACGTGAGATCTATAGTCGGCAAAGACTCGGTGGGTCAAAGGCCCTGTTTCCATGCTGTGTCAATGAATGAATCAATATACTTGGGGATGTATTATCAATATTGTCCTGCCTGGACATATGGTGCAAGAAGGAGCTACAGATTCTGGTTTGTGCCAAAGATGGACACAGAATGCTGGAGTAACTCAACGAGTGAGGCAGCATCTCTGGAGAAAAATAATAGGTGACGTTTCAGGCCAGAACCCTTCTTCAGATTTCTGAAGAAAGGTTCCGACCCGAAACGTTACCTATTCTTTTTCTCCAAAGATGCTGCCTCACTCGTTGAGTTCCTCCAGCATTGTGTTTACCTGCCAGGACATAACTTGTGCTAACGTTGCAAATTGTCCCTATGGTATGGACAGAGTACTGCGATTTGCTTGTGTTCACCAGTTATCACGTCACATGGTTTTAATGGCCTTGTTAATTAACGTGGGTTTGTGATCTATGTAACATTCTTTGATTTACCCACTTCCTTTTTGCAATACTGCATTTTTCATTTTGTACCTAAACAAGTGTGATTCCATTGGGAGCCCTCTAACTTCTGCTTTAGAAGTCAATAGATTTAATTCCCAACTATTACTGTGACAGTGTCCTATTGTATTATCACAGATGTCATTAAAAAGGCATCTCATGTCTTCTGCAAAAGAACCATCAAACATTAAAGAAATCCTGTCTACCCCCTCTCGATAAACAAAGCCATAGCAATCTTTTGGGATGTTATCCCTGGTGCTCTGTGTTCTAAATCCATATTCTGCACATGTGTATTTAATTCAGCAAATATCTAGAGATTCATTCGACATTATCCCTCACACAAATAGTCGGCTCAGCAATTGTTTCGCTGAACACCTCCACTCAGTTCACCTAAACCTACCTGATCTCCCAGTTGTTAAACACTTTAACTCCCCTTCCCATTCCCACACTGACCTTTCTGTCCTGGGCTTCCTCCATTGTCAGAGTGAGGCCCAATGCAAATTGGAGGAACAGCACCTCATATTTCACATGGGCAGCTTACACCCCAGCAGCATGAACATTGACTTCTCTAACTTCAAGTAAACCTTGCTTTTCCTCTCTCTCCATCCCTCCCCCTTCCCAGTGCTCCGTTCAGTCTGACTATCTCCGAGTACATTTTATCTCTGTTTGCTTTGTTGTTACCTTCTCCCAGCTAACAAGTTCAAGTTAAAGTTCAAGTTTGTGTTTATTGTCACTTAACCAACTAAGTTACAGTGAAATTTGAGTTATCATACAGCCATACTAATTGTAAAGCAACGATACCATTTAACACAATTTAACATAAACATCCACCACAGTGGAATCCACATTCCTCACTGTAATGGAAGGCAGTAAAGTTCAGTCATCTTTCTCCTTTGTTCACCCGTGGTGGTAAGGGCCTTTGATTCCTCAGCAGTCGCTGCTGCCGACGGTCCGATGTCCGTAACCCTCTCGTTGGGATGATGGAAACTCCGGCGTCAGGACGGATTGGAACACTCGGCATGGAGCTCCCGAGTCGGCCTCTTCTTACCGGAGACTACGGCTTCACGGTGTTAAAGTCCACAGGCCCCGTGGTCGGAGCGCTTTCACTGGCGATACTCGGCAAAGGATCACCCACTCCACGATGGTAAGTCCACGCCGCGCCGTGGCTTGAAGCTCTAGGCCAGTCCCCTATAAAAGGCCGCACCGCTCCACGTTCTTTGGCCGCAAGGGGGGGAACGGAGATGCAACATGGAAAAAAATCACACCTCCGTCGAGGTAAGTGGCTAAAAAAGGTTTCCCCCGATTCCCTCCCCCCACCCCCCACATAAAACATACCAAGAAACACTGAAACATACCCTTAAGACACACTCAAAATAACAAAAACATAGAAGGGACAGGACAGGCTGTTGGCGAGGCGGCCATTGCGGGTGCCACCGTAATCTATGATCTATTCTACATTTTCCTTGATCTCCATCTCCCTTGTCCTGGTTTCACACCTCACTTTTCCTTATCTATGTATCTCCCTCTCCCTTGACATCAGTCTGAGGAAGGGTCTCGACCAAAAACGTCATCCAGTCCTTCTATCCAGAGATTCTGCCAGTCCCGCTGAATTACTCCAGCTTCTCCAGGATGGAGAGAGACATTGTTAATTCAGAAACAAGGGTCCTGAACTTAAAGAAAGGTAATTTTGAGGGTATGAGACGTGAATTGGCCAACATAGACTGGCAATTGAATCTTAAAGGGTTGATGGTGGATATGCAATGGAAGGCATTTAAAGACTGCATGGCTGAACTGCAACAATTGTCCATCCCAGTTTGGCAAAATAATAAATCAGGGAAGGTAGTGCATCCGTGGGTAACAAGGGAAATCAGGGATAGTATCAAAACAAAAGATGAAGCATACAAATTAGCCAGATAAAGCAGCCTACTAGAGGACTGGGAGAAATTCAGAGTCCAGCAGAGGAGGACAAAGGGCTTAATTAGGAAAGGGAAAATAGATTATGAAAGAAAACTGGCAGGGAACATAAAAACTGACTGCAAAAGTTTTTATAGATATGTGAGGAGAAAAAGATTAGTTAAAACAAATGTAGGTCCCTTGCAGTCAGAAACGGGTGAATTGATCATGGGGAACAAGGACATGGCAGACCAATTGAATAACTACTTTGGTTCTGTCTTCACTAAGGAAGACATAAATAATCTGCCGGAAATAGCAGGGGACCGGGGGTCAAATGAGATGGAGGAACTGAGAGAAATCCAGGTTAGCCGCGAAGTGGTGTTGGGTAAATTGAATGGATTAAAGACCGATAAATCCCCAGGGCCAGATAGCTGCATCCCAGAGTACTTAAGGAAGTAGCCCCAGAAAATGGATGCATTAGTGATAATTTTTCAAAACTCTTTAGATTCTGGAGTAGTTCCTAAGGATTGGAGGGTAGCTAATGTAACCCCACTTTTTAAAAAGGGAGGGAGAGAGAAAACGGGGAATTACAGACCAGTTAGTCTAACATCGGTAGTGGGGAAACTGCTAGAATCAGTTATTAAAGATGGGATAGCAGCACATTTGGAAAGTGGTGAAATCATTGGACAAAGTCAGCATGGATTTATGAAAGGTAAATCATGTCTGACGAATCTTATAGAATTTTTCGAGGATGTAACTAGTAGAGTGGATAAGGGAGAACCAGTGGATGTGTTATATCTGGACTTTCAGAAGGCTTTCGACAAGGTCCGACATAAGAGATTAGTATACAAACTTGAAGCACACGGTATTAGGGGTTCAGTATTGATGTGGATAGAGAACTGGCTGGAAGACAGGAAGCAAAGAGTAGGAGTAAACGGGTCCATTTCACAATGGCAGGCAGTGACTAGTGGGGTACCGCAAGGCTCAGTGCTGGGACCCCAGCTATTTACAATATATATTAATGATTTGGATGAGGGAATTGAATGCAACATCTTCAAGTTTGTGGATGACACGAAGCTGGGGGGGGGCAGTGTTAGCTGTGAGGAGGGTGCTAGGAGGCTGCAAGGTGACTTGGATAGGCTGGGTGAGTGGGAAAATGCATGGCAGATGCAGTATAATGTGGATAAATGTGAGGTTATCCACTTTGGTGGCAAAAACAGGAAAGTAGACTGTTATCTGAATGGTGGCCGATTAGGAAAAGGGGAGATGCAACGAGACCTGGGTGTCATGGTACAGCAGTCATTAAAAGTAGGCATGCAGGTGCAGCAGGCAGTGAAGAAAGCGAATGGTATGTTAGCATTCATAGTTTGAGTATAGGAGCAGGGAGGTTCTACTGCAGTTGTACAGGGTCTTGGTGAGACCACACCTGGAGTATTGCGTAGAGTTTTGGTCTTCCAATCTGAGGAAATACATTCTTGCCATAGAGGGAGTACAGAGAAGGTTCACCAGACTGATTCCTGGGATGTCAGGACTTTCATATGAAGAAAGACTGGATAGACTCTGCTTGTACTCGCTAGAATTTAGAAGATTGAGGGGGGATCTTATAGAAACGTACAAAATTCTTAAGGGTTTGGACAGGCTAGATGCAGGAAGATTGTTCCCGATGTTGGGGAAGTCCAGAACAAGGAGTTACAGTTTAAGGATAAGGGGGAAATCTTTTAGGACCGAGATGAGGAAAACATTCTTTACACAGAGAGTGGTGAATCTCTGGAATTCTCTGCCACAGAAGGTAGTTGAGGCCAGTTCATTGGCTATATTTAAGAGGGAGTTAGATGTGGCCCTTGTGGCTAAAGGGATCAGGGGGTATGGAGAGAATGCAGGTACAGGATACTGAGTTGGATGATCAGCCATGATCATATTGAATGGCGGTGCAGGCTCGAAGGGCCGAATGGCCTACTCCTGCACCTATTTTCTATGTTTCTATGTTTCTTGTGTCTATCTTTGTAGTTAATGCCCTACTATGTTCTGTTGTGCTGAAGCAAAGCAAGAATTTCATTGTCCTGTCAGGGACACATGACAATAAACTCTCTTGACTCTTCAGCATCACGATCCACTGTGTCATGTATTGAAAAATGTTTTGCGTCGGCTTTATTTACACTCGCAAGAACAAAAATGCTGGAGATTCCTGAGAGAGATTCAAATTATTTATTTCAGAAGTATATCTATGCAGGCCAACAAATTGTTCCACATGAATGCAACCCAATTACGCTCTGACAAGCATCTTTGTCATCCGAGCAGGATATCAGATCTTTGCTATGCCTTCATTTATTCTGTAGAAAGACTGAGTCAGAGAGAAAAACCTAGAAACAAATCCGTAATCTACTTTATTTTTACTAGATATTGAGCATTCTGCCAAGCAAACATTCTCAAATAAACATCATTGTGCCACACTGTTGACATCATTTGTCTCAATTACTTCCTTTCAGTCCAGACTGGTTCTAGGATTGAGAAGAGAATGTTGTTCTTCACTCATTCTGCTCCTCGGCAGGGCAAGAATACGGTTCCCATAGTCTTGACCTCCCACCGCCAGCTTCCACAAGCAATAGATCATCCTCCGTGATTTCCTCCACCTTCAAAAAGATCCTACCACAAGGCACATCTTCCCCTCTCCTCCCATTTCAGCATTCCGAAGAGTTTGTTCCCTCTGTGACTTCCTGATCCATTCCCCCTTCTCCACGAACCACTCTCCTTCCTGAAGCACTTTACCATGTACACAAAATGCAACTCAATCCCAAAACACTTTCCTTAAAATGATATATATATGTCATCCAAAGGCAGATAAATGATCATGTGAGTGTGACCTGTATTCCTATGGAGAGTGGATTTACTAATTTTTCATATGGTTCTTAACCATCACTTGGTTGATATCAAGAGAACATTAACTAGGTGAAACTGTGCTCAGACCAGACCGAGTGCCCTCTCGCCACAGCTCACCTGCACAACTAATGCCCACATCACTTACATGAATAATAACTAATTTACCTGCCCAAGCTCATACACTTTGATTCCTCTGGTCCAAAATTATACCAATCTCAGCTTTAAATATGTCTTAAATATCACTTTATTTAGTGATATTATCCTTTAAGGCCTGTGATGCAGGTAATGTTCCAGGTGTGCTCTCCCCAATGTCTTGTACAGAGGTTGCTGGACTTCCTTACTCTGGTGCTCCATCACCCCTGCAACAGTACTTGATGTACTGCCATGCTAATTTACCATGATTCAGTATGGGAACATCTAGATCTCTCTGAAAGCCAAAATTTAATCATTTCAACCAAGTAAACATAATAATAATAATAACTTTATTCATAGAGCACTTTAAAAACAACCACTGTTGCAACAAAGTGCTGTACATGACTAATCATGACTGACCTGAGGCACCGGGCAGGAGCGTAGGGATGAAGCAGCTCAGAGAGGTAAGGCGGAGCGAGACCATTTAAAGATTTAAAAACGAATAAAAGAATCTTAAAGTGAACTCGAAAGTACACCGGCAGCCAGTGGAGGGAGGCCAGAATTGGCGTTATGTGCTCCCTCTTTCGAGTTCCAGTTAAGAGGCGAGCAGCAGCATTCTGAACCAACTGGAGACGAGCCATGGAAGATCGAGTAACTCCAAAATAGAGTGCGTTACAGTAATCCAGCCTAGACGTGATGAAGGCATGGATTACTGTTTCAAAATGCTGCCGCTCAAGAATAGTCTTCCAGCCAGAGTAGATAACATTACATTTCTACATATCATACTTCTAGGGCATTTTTATGCCCTCTTACTTGCCGATCACATTACAGGCACTGTGTCTATCATACACCTTGATTATCTTTTCAGAATCAGTAAATTGCTTTTGCTTTTTTCATCTAAGTCATTAATATAGATTGCAAATAGCTGAAGCTCCACCTCAGATATTGTGGTAGGTCATTAGTTACAGTTCACCAACGAATATTCCTTATTCATCTCCAACCTGCATCGAGCATCGCTTGGAGCCGGTGCCTTCCGATCCAACTTCTCCATAGTAAGTAAGGTCAGAGACATTAAACCAACATCCCTGATGCAGAAACCCAAACAATAGTTTGGTGTCTACAGTTTGGTGGCTGAGCGCTAACGTTGGCTGAACCAAGATCTAGTGTGATTGAATCTTTGGAATCACTGATGGAAATCACTTTGTCGAATGTATTGCTTATATAGGGTCATTGCATTTGGGAGAGTGTGAAAACGAATCACTTCACCTTACCGGGTAATACTGCTGTTGAATAAACACATGGTTTGTTTTTCTTCACTCCACAATATATGAGAAAATAAACTGTACTGGTCAGAATAATCCCACTGCAGTACGCAAAAACATAATCCATGTCTAAAACAGAAGAGAAGGCAGTATTAGGAGTGTGTCTAGAAAATTACATGCAATTACACTGTTACATTGGCAAAATATGCAACGCTTTGTAACTGACTCTCCACACCACAGATCAATCTGTTCTCCCCTGCTTTGAGATCTCTCAAAATTAGGCCATGTAAGAATTTTAGACAATTTAACAATTAGTGCTCTTTGAATTAATTCCAAGAAAACAATCAGCCGAGATAGTGATTTATAAAAGCCACAATAGGTGAAAGTTGAGGATAATGTTAGAAATTCCACCAGCCAGTCGTGTGAGGATGCAACATCAATGGATGTCCACACCGCACAAAGCATGAACCAGGTTAAATAGTACCTATGCTCAGCAAACCCAGGACCCTAGGAAAGGCTCATTGGTTTGGGTTCCCCTTAGGTTTCCCGCCTGGCTGTAAAAAGATGCATATTTTGGGGGTGTAGTGGTAGATGTTATTTTGCTAATCTTAGAATGAGTCACATTACTGATTTGTAAAAGAGACACTAAGCCTTATTGGGCAGTTAGGTTTGTATAATAAAAATACTTTTTTTTTTAAACCCTAAAGGGCAATAGAGATTTGATCTCATTTAAATATATCCCTTACACCTGTATCTGAGAGATTTGTGCTGGAGCATACATTTATAGATTTTTGACACAATACAAAAAGTTTCATTTCTAGGGCTATCCAATCATATACAATTCAGCAAGGCAGCAATAGTAAAGCACTGAGTGTAGGGGACCTAAAGTGTTGTTCACTACAGAAATCTGACTAACTCTGAGAGACCATCTTATCCAGAGAAAAAGCAGAGCAAGTTTATCTAAAGATTGCAGTTAAAAAAAATCATTGGTGTATGTGCTTAATTGTATAGTGGAGGAGTAATATATCAGGAAATCTATGTTTCTATGAAATGGCTTCATAAAAGACTGGAGCTTATGTATGTGGACATAAAACTGATCTAAATTGTAGCTTCTTATAATTAAGAAGATATAGTTTTGATCTCCCATGATAATACTGACAAATGTCAGCTTTAAAGAAAATATTGTGTCCAACTTTGGCATGTTGCCCTTTTATTTCCATGTTTTCTACACGCGTCGTGTTGTGGATCTTGCAATTTCAGCCTTCGCCCTACGTTTTTATCATTCCTGTATATTTTCCCTATCAGATGGGTTCAGAGAGTTTGTACCTATGAGGCATTAAAAACACGTCTCCTTTTTTATCTATTTTTATTTGCTTCTCTGTCGGAAAGACATGTCTTGGGAAACAACCTAAATATCTAAGCTCATTCACATTCCAGTCCCATTACTGTTGGGATTGTTATCCATTCTGTAGATTTAAACAGCTCTACGAGTGATGTTTTCATTTCATGCTTCCCAACATATGTTGCAATTGATATAACATGCAGAATACAATCTGCTACTTTGGTATCTAATCTGGATAGATATATTTAACAATTGGGGAGATAACATATCGGAATCTGAATATTTCAAATCGATTGATTAAAAAGAACTAGGATTGAGTAATAGAACTTTTAAGCCTGACATTGTAATTATCAAATCTATGGGAGGGCACTTAATATATTCCTGTGATATTTCTCTGTTAAGCATTTTAACAAAGCAATTAAACAATTATTGATCATAAAGCAAAGCAATTTGAAATAATACCAAAGTAAATTAGTACAAGTTTTGGAAATCTGATCCCCGATCTGATTCCCAAAATAAAAACTAAAATAGTAAATATAGCATGGAAAATAAGATTCACATTTCAATGACCAATTACATAAAGCTGAGAGGTGAATTATATTTTCCTTTACACCACAGATGTATTTGGTTAAAATTAGAGGCAGTTTCTTTTAAATGTGCAGTTATATTTTATTGGTGTTGTTTACAGCTGCATCTTCACTGATAACTTGGTGCCTGAATGAATTAGGTTTGCTTAGTGAAGTGAACAGAGAAAGTTGATGGTGGAGTCCTACCTACTCTGATGGGAACATTGATACTTGGGAACAATGTTGATGATCCAACAAATGGAGAGAATGCCTGCTACAAGACCTACACCAAACCCTGCTACAATGCCTGCTACAAGACCTACACCAAACCCAAACCAATTAGGAGCAGACGAGGGCATTCGATCCAATTTGTGATCCCAGCTACAAAGACAGATGTATACAGCAATTTGTTCTTCCCCCGCACAATTAAAGCATGGAATAATCTCCACCCAACTATAGTTACCCAACCAGATGCAACTAAATTTAAAGTAGCTCTTTCTTCCCAATAACCCTTTCTGGCTTAAGCCCTCCCTTCACCACCTCCAGTTTAAATTCCATTTGGAATATTTTGGAGGACCAAGAAACCAAGAACCAAGAAGAACCTGCTGGGTTTTATCGTACAGTTCTCTTCCACTCATTTCCTCCATCTTCATGGAGAGGGTATTCTGCCTTAATCCAACCATAATCCAACACACAGGAGTAGGGAGCTTCAATGATTCAATTATACTTTATTGTCACATGTATCTAGGTGCAGTGAAATGCTTTGATTTGCATACAACGTGGTAAAATCATATCGCAGACTTCGCCTAGGCAGTACACAAGTGTTACCAATAAGGTTACAAAGTTCACCAAAAAGTCCTATCTACTGTATGGGCAGCTTTAGCCGTAACCAAATCTTGCTCTCATTTTGAATTTGCTCCTCGACAACTAACCCCATTCATCTCAGACCACTGCTAACTTCACTGGGGAATATCTTCTATTAACGCTCTTAACCATTTCCGTCAAATGATGGGAATGTGCAAAGACCAGAACAAAGCTGATCATTCCAATAGTCTTTCCAATGTTTTTGTTTTATGCCATCAGATGATAATAATTGATGATATTAATGATATCTATTATGATAATAATTGTTCCAGTTTTAACATTCAGTAGATTGAATCGTTATGGCTAGAAAGTTCTGATCTCCTATTACATGTACCTTTGCTGATGATAATCAATAAATGGAAATTATTAAATAGACTTTTTCTCCTTTTAAATTTGGATAAAGATTGTTACCTTCACTGAACACAAATGGGCAACAAGAGTATTACACTCTCACAGCAAATCCTTCTCATCCTAAAGGAAAGGAATCAAGAGATATGGGGGAAAAAGCAGGAATGGGATACTGATTTTAGATCATCAGCCATGATCATATTAAATGGTGGTGCTGGCTCGAAGGGCCGAATGGCCTACTCCTACACCTGTTTTTCTATTTCTATGTTTCAATGTTTCACTCACAAACGATAAAGAAGGGAATTACACCAGGACCACAGTAGATCTCTCTATCTCTCCATTTCCCTTCTAAACAAGTGCTGCACCCTCAACTTAGACAGACGGAGATCTATCCCTGTATCACATTCCTTTTTGAAACCCAGTGAAAGGGGACAGGTATCAATTCAAACCTAGTTCTTCTTTATCAATAGATTCAAAGTATCTAAAACTTTTTCTCCACAGTTTGCGATTTCCGTGATTTAGGTAAATTGAAAGTGTGCATTTTATCATTGCTCTGAATAATATATTGATGATCTTGGTATTTACTTCACCTGTAAATACATATGCACTGTAACCACAGTACAGTTTGTGGAGTGGTCCATGTTCCACATAGTTAGAAGACCATAGTATTGATAGACATTCTACGTGGTGTTCAGCTTGGATTTGCTCATCTATGTGAATGGAATATATGGATAAAGGATTCAAAACAGGTCAAAGGTCCAAGGTCCAAGGAATAATATAACAGAAATAGAAAACCGGCAGAGAATATGGCATTTGTAAAGGTAAGTGTGCCAATAAATTCCAAGTCTATCTCTACACGTTTTTATTGGCAGGACATTCATGACTAGCTTTAGTATTTTCAATAGTTCAAGTCTGCAAACATTTGAAGAAGTTTCAGTGTTTGGTATTAATCTCCATGTAAGCCAGATAAGATTGTGTCTCTTGTGATAAAAAGGAATAAACAGAGTTACTGGGGATTTTTAAGGATGCTTGAAGAAACTAAATTTCTTACCAAACTGACTAGCTCCGAAAAACTTGGTTTCATTTTTTTCTGCGTGGTTTTTAATGTAGAGGACTGGCACAAAACTGGAGCCGTACAATAAGCCTGCATACATTGCAAGACTGCAGCCTCTGTGGAATAGATTATAAACAACAAATTAGACAGGGATCTGAAAGCAAATCAAACTATTGAGTTTACATTGAATCTGTTAACCCACTGAGCTGCAGAGGGATACAGGCTGGGAGAAACATAGAGGCAGACAAACTGAGCTATGAGAAGAGCTACACATTCCACAGGACCCAGGCACGTCACCCACTTATTCATGGCCAGGCTGCTTACAATTTAATTTTGTTCAGTTTAGTTTAGTTTAGTTTAGTTTAGTTTAGTTTAGTTTAGTTTAGTTTAGTTTAGTTTAGTTTATTGTCACATGTACCGAGGTACAGTGAAAAGCTTTTTTGTTGTGGTTTACAAAAGAAGACAAAAACTCTGAAGTAATTCAGCAGGTCAGGCAGCATCCCTGGAGATCATGGATGTGAGAAGGGTCCTCACCTGAAATATCACGTATACACCTTCTCCAGAGATGCTGCCTGAACTAAGTTAAGTTAAGTTAATCCAGCATTTTGAGCCAGTTTACAGAGGTGGCTGTTCCTTTCAAAGATACATCTCCTCCCCAGTACCCTGGAATCTATCGATTCACCACACAGCCTGGAGGGGACACTAGTTCCTTGACACAGGAGCCCACTGTCTGTTTGATGGGCTTTTTTCCCACATATACCAAACTCATATTGAAAAGGCAGGAAGAACTGGGGCATTCCATGTAAGCGCCTGTGTCAAGGAACTAGTGTCCCCTCCAGGCTGTGTGGTGAATAAGAGATTAGTATGCAAACTTAAAGCATACGGTATTGGGGGTTCAGTATTGATGTGGATAGAGAACTGGCTGGCAGACAGGAAGCAAAGAGTAGGGGTAAACGGGTCTTTTTCAGAATGGCAGGCAATGACTAGTGGGGTACCGCAAGGCTCAGTGATGGGACCCCAGCTATTTACAATATATATTAATGATCTGGACGAGGGAATTGAACGCAACATCTCCAAGTTTGCAGATGACACGAGGCTGGGGGGCAGTGTTAGCTGTGAGGAGGATGCTAGGAGGCTGCAAGGTGACTTGGATAGGTTGGGTTAGAGAGCAAATGTATGGCAGCTGCAGTATAATGTGGATAAATGTGAGGTTATCCACTCTGGTGGTAAAAACAGGAAAGTAGACTATTATCTGAATGGTGGCCGATTAGGAAAAGAGGAGATGCAACGAGACCTGGATGTCATGGTACACCAGTCATTAAAAGTAGGCATGCAGGTGCAGCAGGCAGTGAAGAAGGCGAATGGTATGTTAGCATTCATAGCAAAAGGATTTGAGTATAGGAGCAGGGAGGTTCTACTGCAGTTGTACAGGGTCTTGGTGAGACCACACCTGGAGTATTGCGTACAGTTTTGGTCTCCTAATCTGAGAAAAGACATTCTTGCCATAGAGGGAGTACAGAGAAGATTCACCAGACTGATTCCTGGGATGTCAGGACTTTCATATGAAGAAAGACTGGATAGACTCGGTTTGTACTCGCTAGAATTTAGAAGATTGAGGGGGGATCTTATAGAAACTTACAAAATTCTTAAGGGGTTGGACAGGCTCGATGCAGGAAGATTGTTCCCGATGTTGGGGAAGTCCAGGACAAGGGGTCACAGTTTAAGGATAAGGGGGAAATCTTTTAGGACCGAGATGAGGAAAACATTTTTCAGACAGAGAGTGGTGAATCTCTGGAATTCTCTGCCACAGAAGGTAGTTGAGGCCAGTTCATTGGCTATATTTAAGAGGGAGTTAGATGTGGCCCTTGTGGCTAAAGGGATCAGGGGGTATGGAGAGAAGGCAGGTACAGGATACTGAGTTGGATGATCAGCCATGATCATATTGAATGGCGGTGCAGGCTCGAAGGGCCGAATGGCCTACTCCTGCACCTATTTTCTATGTTTCTATTCACAGACACCCTACGATGAACAGCAGAGCTTGTGTTGAGGTCCCTGTCAATGGTCAGCGTCAATGGCTAAAAGTTTTTCGGAAGATCAACATGTTTTGGGGCAGAGGGTGGCTCCAGCAGCAACACTGTGCAGCAATCACAAGGGCACAAAGGCATTGGCCTGGGCATTGTTACCGACAGAAACACTGAGGAGGGGACAGCACAAGTCTTGGGCTTCCATATACTTTGCTCATCGTCAGTTTGGTAAGCAGCATTGGGGGTGGAGGTGGGGAGGAGGAAGGGGGCAATGAGTGCCATCTCTGGGGATATTTATGGTCCAACGTCAGTTGGTTCACTGATCACGCAGCAGCTGCAGCCAGCACCTAGAACATAGCAGGAGCAGCATCCCGTGGGACATCATCTCAAGGGGAGACTCAGCTCTACAACTAGCCTTTCAAAGGTTTGCATTAGAACCCATTAGCAACATGGGTTAGCGAAATAGTGTACAAAATCATGACAGGAATAGATCAGGTAGAGGCACAGAGCCTCTTGCCCAGAATAGGGGAATATGAGAGCCAGAGGGCAAAGGTTTAAGGTGGGAAAGATTTAATAAGGACCTGAGGGGTAACTTTCTCACACAACGAGTGGTGGGTGCATGGAACGGGCATCCGGAAGAGGTAGTTGTGGCAGGTACTATTGTGATGTTTAAATAACATTTATACAGGTACATGGATAGGGCAGGTTTAGTGGGATATGGACCAAATGCAGGCAGATGGGGCTAGTGCAGATGGGACATGTTGGCGAATGTGGGGCACGTTGTGCTGAAGGGCCTATTTCCACATTGAAAGACTCCATAACTCTATGACTCTATGGCAAAGGTCGGTGTGGCAGGCAGCAATAAAAGGCAAGCGAGCAATATCAAGGAAAGCACCTGAAAGTGTATTGGCTACCGAACACTCTCATGTTTGGTAGCCAGTCACCAAAGCAATCAAAAGAAGGTTGCCTGCAGTGTTACTGCACGGAGCATGCTCAAAAGCAGACAAAAATGTTGCAAAATTAGGTGACACTAAGATTCAGGCCGCAGTTGACTACTACGGCTACCTAATGTTCCCAGCAGCTTAGTCTATACAGCTTCAGCTGTCTCTTCAGCAGAGGGCTCAACTCTCCCTCTGTGGTTCTGCTCTTTAACCTTCGGCTGAGGGAAATACTATCCCCATGTTATGAACTGGCCAGCACTTTCATTGAAAGAGGCCTCAGCTATTTCCTTCTCCAGACATCCCGAAGTCAGAAGGATAACAGCTATAAACCCAACTTTCCATGGCGTGGCAATTTATGCAGCACGTTTTATAAAATGCATTAGAAACTCTGCCACAACTTGTATCATAAGGAAGATAAATACTTTGGAGATACGAGGAACTGCAGATGCTGGTTTACAAATAAGTACACAAAGTGATGGAGTAACTCAGTGGGTCAGGCAGCATCCTGGAGAACGTGAATAGATGATGTATTGGGTCGGGTCCCTTCTTTAGACCTTTCTTCAGTCACTCAGTCCATTCTTCCCTGGAACTCGATCAATCCAGCCTTGGCTGATGGGATAAAGTGTGTAGGAAAGAACTGCAGATGTTGGTTTAAACCAAAGATAGACACAGAAAAGGAATAGGTGATGTTTCAGGTCTGAAGAAGGTTCTTAACCCGAAAAGTCACCTATTCCATTTCTCAGAGATGCTGTCTGACCCGCTGCGTTACTCCAGCTTTTTGTGTCTATTATAGGATAAAGTCTCAGCGATCTGTTGCTTACTGGGGAACAGAATGATCTTGAATATATATATCAGGGTCCAGTGGGTATTGAGCCATTCACATTCTGCTATATAGTGATAGTTACGTTCCTGAGAAACCTCGTGTTGAATAAAATCTCGTTCTGAAAACAACTGTGTTGATGGGCAAATGAAGAGGTTAGAGATTTTCAGCAAGATTTTCCAAAAATAAAGGCCTTTTAACGGCTATAAGTTTAGTTTTGTTACTACAAGCTAAAAACAATAAAAGCCGCATGTTTCATTTTTTTAATAAAGTTTCATTGCATATGTGTTAATAGAAGTCATTACTTGCCAATTTCAAAGCGCACATGCGGTAAACTAATAGACTTTGCTCTTAAGAGACAATGGTGTCTGATTTGTGCAAGTAGTTTACATAGAAACAGGGTTTTACTCCCTCAATTGTTATTTTCCCAAGGCAGCTTTCTTTTTTTGCTTGACGAGTTCCGAAGTACATTTTCTGATGGAAACTGCGTTATATGCCTATGTAACAGTGATACTGTCCCTAATTCATCAATTGTGTATTATTCAATTAGCATTATGGGAGTACATCTTATAGCAGAACATCCGGTATCATTGAGATCAGTCTTATTTTTATTATGACATCCCAGGAATCAGTCTGGTGAATCTTCTCTGTACTCCCTCTATGTGCAAGAATGTCTTTCCTTAGATTAGGAGACCAAAACTGTACGCAATACTCCAGGTGTGGTCTCACCAAGACCCTGTACAACTGCAGTAGAACCTCCCTGTTCCTATACTCAAATCCTTTTGCTATGAATGCTAACATACCATTTGCCTTCTTCACTGCCTGCTGCACCTGCATGCCTACTTTTAATGACTGGTGTACCATGACACCCAGGTCTCGTTGCATCTCTCCTTTTCCTAATCGGCCACCATTCAGATAATAGTCTACTTTCCTGTTTTTGCCACCAAAGTGGATAACCTCACATTTATCCACATTATACTGCAGCTGCCATACATTTGCCCACTAACCCAACCTATCCAAGTCACCTTGCAGCCTCCTAGCATCCTCCTCACAGCTAATACTGTCCCCCAGCCTCGTGTCATCTGCAAACTTGGAGATGTTGCATTCAATTCCCTCGTCCAGATCATTAATATATATTGTAAATAGCTGGGGTCCCATCACTGAGCCTTGCGGTACCCCACTAGTCATTGGGTGAGTAGATACCCACCAAGGTTGTGTCTTTATATGTAAAACACTGTAAACCCAGTTCATCCATTCCAACATTTACTTTCCCTTTAATTTTGTCGCTCTTCTAAGGCACACACAAATCAATGTGTTTCTATCTGTTCTTCCAAGTACTTTCTTCCCATCCACCTTACATTTATACTTAAACCTCCCCCTCATCCACAAGACAAGAGACATCTATTGTCCTACTTTCGAAGAGCAATAATAAGTTCAGGTAACCAAAAGACTAGAGTTTTCTTACGAAAAGGGCCTCTAATCTGTTCACCCTCTATCCTGCAATGTTGTTAATGTCTGACTATTGGTATCCTAGTTGATTTCTGAACTAAACCATTAAATCTGTGTCAACCTATCCCAAGTTTATGCTGCACGACAACATCCATTAGACATTGCACTGGGACTGTCCAACGCTAGTTAATTTGTCAGTCAGCATTATGGGAGTACATCTTATAGCAGAACATCCGGTATCATTGAGATCAGTCTTATTTTTCCGTGCTTTTAATGGAGGTTCAAAACTTCAGCACAGAAGATGGAGATCTGAATCATTGCATCATTGGCAGGATTAATGTAACATTTTATGACTCATTTTATTTTTAATTGGCTTGTATATGCTATAATTAATTTGGCTTCAATATAGAAACATAGAAATATAGAAATTAGGTGCAGGAGTAGGCCATTCGGCCCTTCGAGCCTGCACCGCCATTCAATATGATCATGGCTGATCATCCAACTCAGTATCCCGTACCTGCCTTCTCTCCATACCCTCTGATCCCCTTAGCCACAAGGGCCACATCTAACGCCCTCTTAAATATAGCCAATGAACTGGCCTCGACTACCCTCTGTGGCAGGGAGTTCCAGAGATTCACCACTCTCTGTGTGAAAAAAGTTCTTCTCATCTCGGTTTTAAAGGATTTCCCCCTTATCCTTAAGCTGTGACCCCTTGTCCTGGACTTCCCCAACATCGGGAGCAATCTTCCTGCATCTAGCCTGTCCAACCCCTTAAGAATTTTGTAAGTTTCTATAAGATCCCCTCTCAATCTCCTAAATTCTAGAGAGTATAAACCAAGTCTATCCAGTCTTTCTTCATAAGACAGTCCTGACATCCCAGGAATCAGTCTGGTGAACCTTCTCTGCACTCCCTCTATGGCAATAATGTCCTTCCTCAGATTTGGAGACCAAAACTGTACGCAATACTCCAGGTGTGGTCTCACCAAGACCCTGTACAACTGCAGTAGAACCTCCCTGCTCCTATACTCAAATCCTTTTGCTATGAAAGCTAACATACCATTCGCTTTCTTCACTGCCTGCTGCACCTGCATGCCCACTTTCAATGACTGGTGTACCATGACACCCAGGTCTCGCTGCATCTCCCCTTTTCCTAGTCGGCCACCATTTAGATAATAGTCTGCTTTCCTGTTTTTGCCACCAAAATGGATAACCTCACATTTATCCACATTATACTGCATCTGCCAAACATTTGCCCACTCACCCAGCCTATCCAAGTCACCTTGCAGTCTCCTAGCATCCTCCTCACAGCTAACACTGCCCCCCAGCTTAGTGTCATCCACAAACTTGGAGATATTGCCTTCAATTCCCTCATCCAGATCATTAATATATATTGTAAATAGCTGGGGTCCCAGCACTGAGCCTTGCGGTACCCCACTAGTCACTGCCTGCCATTGTGAAAAGGACCCGTTTACTCCTACTCTTTGCTTCCTGTTTGCCAGCCAGTTCTCTATCCACATATGATGGTGTGGATTCATTTATTCTTGGTACTTATCTTGCAGCATGAGAAAAAATGTGTTTTTGCTTAAAGGATAAGGTCTGAGAATCTGACCCTACCCTTTAAGCAAAAACACATTTTCTCAACTCATTGAATTTATATAATTTCATTCCAATTGAAATTTGGAGATTTGCATTTATGTAAGCAAAGAGTCTTTGTTTTGTCAAGAATTTTCTCATGCTGCAAGATCAGTTAAAGCACACCATCATATTGAAGCCAAATTAATCATAGCATATACAAGGTAATTAAAAAATAAAAAGTCATAAAATGTCACATTAATCCTTCCAATGATGCAATGATTCAGATCTCCATCTCCTGTGCTGAAGTTTTAATCGTCTATTAAAAACACGGAAAAATAAGACTGATCTCAATGATAATAGATGTTCTGCGTGTCATATTGTACAGGCACGATCAGGTACAGGTACAGGTACAATGAAAATCTTGCTTGCAAGTAGCATCACAGGCACATAGACTCCGACAACACGCAATAGTATAAATTATACAAAAATGATGCATAAATTCTTCATGATAATGAAAAGAAAAAGACTGCAATAAAAAGGACCTTGGGACAAAAATATACAATTAGAAAACAAGTCCATGATGGTGCAAGAAGTGGTCTGCAGTGTTCCATTATTGAGGTAGAATTAGGGTGGTGTAGAACCTATGGTTGTGGGAAAAGTAGATGTTCCTGAATGTCCTGCTGGAATGTGGGATTAGGCTAGGTAGCTCTTTATCGACCTTCACACCCAAAATAGGGCAAATAGCCATCTGTAATTATTCAATGATTTTATGATACGATGATTCAAGAGGATTCTCATTTGCCTCCATTAATAAATATTGTATTTTCTGTCCTGAAAAGATGGCGCCTGGAATGTACGGGGGTGAGTAGATACCCACCAAGGTTGTGTCTTTATATGTAAAACACTGTAAACCCAGTTCATCCATTCCAACATTTACTTTCCCTTTAATTTTGTCGCTCTTCTAAGGTACACACAAATCAATGTGTTTCTATCTGTTCTTCCAAGTACTTTCTTCCCATCCACCTTACATTTACACTTAAACCTCCCCCTCATCCACAAGACAAGAGACATCTATTGTCCTACTTTCGAAGAGCAATAATAAGTTCAGGTAACCAAAAGACTAGAGTTTTCTTACAAAAAGGGCCTCTAATCTGTTCACCCTCTATCCTGCAATGTTGTTAATGTCTGACTATTGGTATCCTAGTTGATTTCTGAACTAAACCATTAAATCTGTGTCAACCTATCCCAAGTTTATGCTGCACGACAACATCCATTAGACATTGCACTGGGACTGTCCAACGATAGTTAATTTGTCAGTCAGTATTTATATGAAAGAATAATGCCTTTGAATTATTGTTTTATAACTGTATTAGGCTGAACTATAAAGTGCTCTTAATGTGGACTTTGTTTACTTACACCAATTTCTTTTGTGGGGGGTTGAGTTTATCAGTCCAGCAAGTGTCTCCTTGTTTTGTCGAAGTCTCCTATTAGGATGAAAACTGGTTTAAAAAAAAGCTAATGGTAATCTTGAAGATTTCCTACCATTCTCTTTACAATATTTTCAGATAAAATTCATGTTTCTCTGCAATTGGAGAATACTGAAGGGAAGTACGTTATTGTATTAAACTAAACAAAATAAGTCTTCTATGTTTTGGACTAAAATTCAAAATGACAGGATTAGTTGTGAGATGTATCATTGTTCTGCAACAATGCAGCTGTGAATTCCAGGCAACCGGTAGATCACAACATTTTCACTAATGCTTTTGGTGGACTGAAGACAATAGTGCGTCCAGCTTTTAATGTGTCAAATGCTCCAGTTTGGTCAAAGCCACTATTTAATTACTGAGTATGAAAATGTACAATTTCCATTCAACACGTCTTAAATATCCCCAGCATTGTAGAGATGGCAGCTAAGTGCGGAAGGGGATTCCTTTCAACAAGTACATCTGTCAGGTGCAATGGCATCTCTCTACATGTCATTTCAGAAGGTAGCAGCGACATACTGTTTGCATTTAGTTTTGTCACTCATTAAATCATACAGTATGAAAATAGGCTCTTAGAGTCTGCGTCAATTATCAAGCACTCGAGCAAATCCTACATTTTATTCTCTACACACTCCCATCAACTACCCCCCATGTCAAGATTTTATCACTCATCTACAGAGTAAGAACCATTTGATGTGGAGAATTTACCTACCAACCCACACATATTTGGGATGTTGGAGGAAATTGGAACGGTCAGAGGAAGCCTACATGGAGAAAGGGAAATCACAAACTCCACATGGACAGCACCGGATGTTAGGATTGAATTGGAGCATTGGAGCATTGGAGCTCTGAGGTAGTGGTTCTATTACTTTTGTCACTATAATATCTTCTGTTGTGCAGACAGTTCAGTCATGAACCTGTAGTATTTAGGTTTCTATCTAGCTGTCGCCTTGTACGGAGTTCTAGGAATAAGGTGGCTGCTGAGAAGAGGTGCCAGTGTGAAAACAATGGATGCCAATGGAATGAGGGCCTGAGAAAAAGTATTTTGAGGACATCAAATCTATTTAATTTAAAGGAAAATCCTAGGAGAAGCAACTTAAGCAGCGCAAGTAAAGTAAGAGCACCGGTTTAAACATTTGGGAAGATTTCGGATGTTTTGAATGTCATGAAAACACGGAGTAATACAATGAGGGTGCTTAAACCAATAAAATAGTTGGCATACACTGAAGCTGTAGCATGCTTACATGTGCTCAGAGACCAAAGTCCAAACCATTGTTGATTCACTTACAAAAAAAATTGAGAGGAGGGGCCTGCTATCAAGAGCGGAACTCGCTATCAAAACATGGACGTGACGGGGGACACAATTATTTGGTGGACACGCATGCATGCGCACACTCACACACGCACACATGCGCGCAAGGCTTCAGAGGCTCAATCCAGCGCTAAATGCAGCTCAACTCTGCCTGTCTCACCGGATTAACCTACAGCTCTGTCTGGACTGACGGGATACCAGCGCTGCTTCTCCGCGCTGGCCATATTTTCCGCAAGCCCAGGAAGGGTTGTAAGCTCACCTGGCGGGACAGGCAGAGTTAGCTGGTTTAGCGCTGTTTCTCTGCGTTGGCCCGTCTGACCGCCACCCAAAGATCCTATAGCGGAGGACTCTACTCGGGTGGGGACGGGACAGCGCCGGAGACCCGGTCGGGATCGATCCTGGCTGCGGATGAAGCGCAGGTCTGTGCCACGTCTCCCTCCTCCAATCACCGTGCTCGATCCTCAGTCCCATCCCACCTCCCCCCCCCCCACTCCTCCCTCCTCCAATCATTGCGCTGAATCATGTCCCGCCCCCATTGCCTGTTGACCGATGTCTCTCTCCTCCAATTGGCGCCCTCGATCATCAGTCCCACCCCCACTGTCTCGCGGAAAGCGGAGATTTCACCGGGTTTTTAAATCCGGATTACAAAAACTTGGGGGGGATGTCCCCCACCTCTGAAAACATGAAGGGGACGTGTCCCCTCTGGCCCCCCCCGGGTTTTCCGCCCCTGCCTGCTATACAAAACCAACAAGTCAAAAGTCATCATCAATCTACCCTAGCTGCACAACACTGCTTGTTGATGATTAGAGGTCATAGGAGGACCTTGAACAATGTGAGCTGCTTCCGTCTTCAGAGTCAGCTCTTTGCAAAGGCAGACATTGCGGATGGAGGTCAGCAACGCCTTCAATATGCCAGCACAATCTTTAGTTGGTTTAGGAATATAATGTTGAACGGGATGGAGGGTGTTGGGCAAAACACCCCCTGAACAACCTCCCCTCCTCCCAGGCCCACACGACCATCCGATGGGGATGGAGAGATGGGCATTGGAATCTTTCCTGTTAAAAAAAGGCCATGAACTGGACTGTGACAGTGGGGCATTATCCAATCTTACTGGAAATGTTTAAAAAAATGGTTTCTTGGTTTAATACTTTATGAACTTTAATTTAAGATGCTGAAAAAACGTGCTGCTATTTATTTCCCAAACCTGTAAGGCTACCACTTCCTTGTCTTTGTCCTTTTCCATTTCCTTGTCCTTTTCCATTTCCTTGTCCTTTTCCATTTCCTTGTCCTGTATTAAGGGGGATGTTTCTTCTTGTGGTGGTTCTTTATTCTCGGTTTTCACAAATATAAGAATCCCAGCACTGCAAAAGAACAACAAAATTCTTTAACTGAATGCATGGATAGATTTTGACCCCCAATGTTGCAATGAGAATAACAATGACACCCATCATAATCGTATTTAATTATACAAATCAGCAGGCAAATTTCAGATCAACATAAAATTAAAACACAGAAGGTTAGCACATTCCTTTCCAATCTGCCTTGAACTATACTCTAGCAATGTTCTACCAGTAAATAACCAGTAAATCAGATTCTGCATTCAAATATATATAAAAAGTGACATTGTTACTTACAGATAGCGATTAGAAAGGGTGTGTGTAGTAATCTGCCATTGTCCATTCATGAATGCAGGGGCGGAAATCCCAGGGGAGCCAGGGGGGGCGCCCCCCTATTTTGAGAGGTGGGGGACGATCCCCCCCCCCCCCCCATTTTTTAAAAATCGGGATTTTAAAACACAGTGAAATCTCCGCTGTCCGCGAGACAAACCGGAGGTGGGACAGCTGATCGAGGGCGCCGATTGGACGAGAGAGACGTCGGTCAGCAGGCAATGGGAGGCAGGACATGATGAATCAGCGCGGTGATTGGAGGAGGGAGGTGTCGGTCAGAGGTGCAAGTAGGTGGGGGGTGGGACTGAGGATAGAGCGCGGTGATTGGAGGAGGGTGACGTGCCAAAACACTCTCGACAGCCCTGGACACAGACCTGCGCCTCATCCGCAGCCAGGATCGATCCCGGTCTCCTGTGCTGCAATCATTGCCGAACCACCACTGGGCCATCCCCGTCCCCACTCGAGTGCCCCCCCCCCCCGGGAGTGGCCAGAGACATCAGGAGTCAGACGGGAGCTGTGCCCCCCGGCCCACAGCCAGCGCAGAGAAGCTGCGCTAAACCCAGCTCCACTCTGCCTGTCCCGCCAGGTTAACCTACAGCCCTGCCTGGACTTGCGGGAAATATGGCCCAGGTTTACAGCCAGTGCGGAGAAGCAGCGCTGGTGTCCCATCAGTCCAGGCAGGGCTGTAGGCTAACCCGGCGAGCAGGCAGATTTGAGCTGCATTTAACGCTGGATTGAGCCTCGTGTGTGTGTGTGCGTGTGCATACGCGCGGGGCCGCCCATATATTATGTCCCCCCTGTCCCCCAGTCCCCTGCATATTTTGATAGCGATTTACATGCCTGCTTTGATGAGTGTGATTTTTTAAATTGTGTAATAAGTTCATATTAAATTCATATATAAAGAAATGGTGGTTTTCCCGGTAATTGCAGTCCTGGCCTTTTGGAAACTTTATTTTCAAGGCCAGCAGATAGAAAATATCTCAAGGGATTGTTACATTTTATCCCCTTTTCAATAAATATTCCTCTATGATGACAGTGAATGTATTTCAAAGTGCCTTATTGGTTAAAACATACAGGTAGTTCTGCTATAACATGATAGTTATAGATGGATGAACTGAGGCTACAGACAGCAGCTAACAACGCCGTAAAGGACAGCTGCATTCTGTTGATCACGGAGACCTGGCTTCATTCATTCATTCATTCCGGACTCTGCTATCGAGCTAGCAGGTTACACCGCACAGCGTCATGACAGGACAAGAGACTCCGGTAAGAGCAGAGGAGGAGGGCTCTGTGTGTACGTGAACAACAACTGGTGTACTAACACAGTGATTGTAGACAGTCACTGCTCCCCGGACTTGTCGTCATGATAACTGCTGTGTACATACCACCGGATGCTAATGCTAACTCGGCTATCGGACATTTGTATGGTAGCACTAGCAGTCAACAGAGCACATATCCTGACGCTGTTCACATCATAGCAGGGGACTTTAATCACGCGAACTTGAAGGCAATGCACCCCAAATTCTACCAGCATGTTAAATGTGCTACAAGAGGAGCTAACACACTGGACAAGGTCTACTCCAACATCAAGCTGGGCTACAGGGCTAGACCACTACCACACCTGGGCCAGTCTGACCATATGTCCCTGCTTTTAATTCCTGCATAAGCCACCCTCAGGAAAACTGCTCCTACCATCACAAAGACCATCACAACCTGGCCTGATGGTGCCTCTCAGCAGCTGCAGGACTGCTTCGACAGGACCAACTCGGATGTGTTTGAACACCAGGACCTGGAGGTGTTCACAGACAGTGTACTGTGTTACATTCAAAACTGCATGGACACGGTCACAGTGGACAAACGCATCCGGGTCTACCCCAACCAGAAGCCCTGGATGACCCGGGAGGTCCAGCGGCTGTTAAAAGAGAGAAACACCGCTTTTAGGTCTGGCGATAGGGCTTTATCTTGATGCAGGAAGATTGCTCCCGATGTTGGGGAAGTCCAGGACAAGGGGTCACAGCTTAAGGATAAGGGGGAAATCCTTTAAAACCGAGATGAGAAGAACTTATTTCACACAGAGAGTGGTGAATCTCTGGAACTCTCTGCCACAGAGGGTAGTCGAGGCCAGTTCATTGGCTATATTTAAGAGGGAGTTAGATGTGGCCCTTGTGGCTAAAGGGATCAGAGGGTATGGAGAGAAGGCAGGTACGGGATACTGAGTTGGATGATCAGCCATGATCATATTGAATGGCGGTGCAGGCTCGAAGGGCCGAATGGCCTACTCCTGCACCAAATTTCTATGTTTCTATGTTTCTATGTTTATACAGCACGGCCCGAGCTAACCTGAAGAGAGGCATCAGAGAGGCCAAATCAGACTACAGGAGGAGGATAGAGGACCACCTGGACAGTAACAACAGCAGGCAGGTGTGGCAGGGGATCCAGTATCTCACCAACTACAAGACCAACCTTGGAGCTGCTGAAGGTGACACCTCGTTGGCAGAGGAGCTGAACCTCTTCTTTGCTCGCTTTGAAGTGGAGCCACCAGAGACAGCCACATCACACCACATGGTCCACAGCAGCCTAACCCTCAAACTAGAGGAGCAAGAGGTGAGGCGCACGCTGCGGGCCATCAATCCAAGGAAGGCTACTGGACCTGACGGCGTCTCTGGATGCGTGCTGAAGGACTGCGCTGACCAGCTGGCTGGAGTCTGTACGAGGATTTTCAACCAGTCTCTGGCCCAGTCCACTGTTCCACCCTGTCTGAAGTCCTCCACCATAGTCCCCTTGCCCAAAAAAACCCACATTTCCAGCCTCAACGACTACCGGCCAGTTGCACTCACACCAGTGGTGATGAAGTGTTTTGAAAAACTGGTCCGGGGTCACATCACATCACTCCTGCCCCGAAGCTTTGACCCCCACCAGTTTGCGTACAGAGCGAATAGATCTACAGAGGACGCTGTAGCCACAGCTCTCCATGCTGCACTGTCCCACCTGGAGCAACGGGGGAGCTACGTGCGGATGCTCTTTGTGGACTACAGCTCTGCTTTTAATACCATCCTTCCCCACAAACTGGTGGACAAACTGGGGGACCTGGGACTTCCACACTCCACCTGCATGTGGATAAATAGCTTCCTGTCGGGTCGCAGCCAGAGAGTCAGAGTGGGCCATCACACATCCACGGCCCTCAGCCTCAGTGCCGGCTCTCCACAGGGCTGCGTACTGAGCCCCCTGCTCTACACCATCTACACACATGACTGCACCCCCGCCCACCACAGCAACACCATTGTCAAATTCGCGGATGACACCATGGTGGTGGGACTCATCTCTGGGAGGGATGAGTACGCATACAGGGATGAGGCGGAGCAGCTGACAGTGTGGTGTGGAGAAAATAACCTGCTCCTCAACACCTCAAAAACCAAGGAGCTCATAATAGACTACAGGAAGAAGAAAACGGACATTACACCATTAATCATCAGAGGGGACTGTGTGGAGAGGGTGGCGGATTTCCGCTTCCTGGGAATCCATATTGATGAGGACCTGATGTGGAGCGTGAACATCTCTGCGCTGCTGAAAAAGGTCCAGCAGAGACTGCACTTCCTGAGGGTGCTCAGGAAGAACAACATCACTCAGAGACTGCTGCTGTCCTTTTATCGGTGCTCCATAGAGAGCATCCTAACATACTGTGTATGCGTGTGGTACACCAGCTGCACAGCGGCTAAGAGGAAAGCGCTCCAGAGGGCTATTAACAACGCCCAGAAGATTGTCAGCTGCCCTCTCCTCACCTTGGAGGACCTACACAGTTCCCACTGTCTCAAGAAATCCCAGAACATTATAAAGGACATTTCCCACCCCGGACACTCCCTGTTTGAACTGTTGCCGTCAGGCAGACGGTACAGATCAATGAGGACAAGGACAAACAGACTCAAAAACAGTTTTTATCCCACAGCAATAACCACGCTTAATATAGCCACCAAATGAGCGCAGGTGCGCTACATACCAAAGGGATTGTGCAATCGACAGAAGAATGTATGGTTGTGTGTTTATGCTTTTTTTTTCATGTTATTTATTTTAGTTGTTCATTTTAGATATTTCTCTTTTACGTATCGTTAGCTTTTAGATAATGTGTGATTGGTGCACTGACTGGTTGGCATTTTTAATTTTGTTGTACATGTTTACATGTTATAATGACAATAAAGAACCTATCTACCTATCTATCTACCTTATGTTCTTAAAAAACCTCACATAATAGAAAATTGCATTATAAAAACAATTGTTTACATAGAAACATAGAAACATAGAAATTAGGTGCAGGAGTAGGCCATTCGGCCCTTCGAGCCTGCACCGCCATTCAATATGATCATGGCTGATCATCCAACTCAGTATCCCGTACCTGCCTTCTCTCCATACCCTCTGATCCCCTTAGCCACAAGGGCCACATCTAACTCCCTCTTAAATATAGCCAATGAACTGGCCTCGACTACCCTCTGTGGCAGAGAGTTCCAGAGATTCACCACTCTCTGTGTGAAAAAAGTTCTTCTCATCTCGGTTTTAAAGGATTTCCCCCTTATCCTTAAGCTGTGACCCCTTGTCCTGGACTTCCCCAACATCGGGAGCAATCTTCCTGCATCTAGCCTGTCCAACCCCTTAAGAATTTTATAAGTTTCTATAAGATCCCCTCTCAATCTCCTAAATTCTAGAGAGTATAAACCATGTCTATCCAGTCTTTCTTCATAAGACAGTCCTGACATCTCAGGAATCAGTCTGGTGAACCTTCTCTGCACTCCCTCTATGGCAATAATGTCCTTCCTCAGGTTTGGAGACCAAAACTGTACGCAATACTGCAGTTTAGTTAATTAGAAGGGTCTGTACCGAGGTACACTGAAAAGCTTTTTTGTTGCATGCCATCAAGTCAATGAGAAGACTGTGCATGAATGCAATCAAGCCGCCCACAGAGTACAGATGTGGATTGAGAACTGGCTGGCAGACAGGAAGCAAAGAGTAGGAGTAAACGGGTCCTTTTCACAATGGCAGGCAGTGACTAGTGGGGTACTGCAAGATTCAATGCTGGGACCCCAACTATATACAATATATATTAATGACTTGTACGAGGGAATTGAATGCAACATCTCCAAGTTTACGGATGACACGAAGCTGGGGGGTAGTGTTAGCTGTGAGGAGGATGCTAGGAGGATGCAAGGTGACTTGGATAGGTTGGGAGAGTGGGCAAATGCATGGCAGATACAGTATAATATGGATAAATGTGAGGTTATCCACTTTGTTGGCAAGAACAGGAAAGTAGACTATTATCTGAATGGTGGCCAATTAGGAAAAGGGGAGATGCAACGAGATCTGGGTGTCATAGTACACCAGTCATTGAAAGTAGGCATGCAGGTGCAGCAGGCAGTGAAGAAAGCGAATGGTATGTTGGCATTCATAGCAAAAGGATTTGAGTATAGGAGCAGGGAGTTTCTACTGCAGTTGTACAGGGCCTTGGTGAGACCACACCTGGAGTATTGTGTGCAGTTTTAGTCTCCTAATCAGAGGAAATACATTCTTGCCATAGAGGGAGTACAGAGAAGGTTCACCAGACTGATTCCTGGGATGGCAGGACTTTCATATGAAGAAAGACTGGATAGACTCGGCTTGTACTCGCTGGAATTTAGAAGATTGAGGGGGGATCTTATAGAAACGTACAAAATTCTTAAGGGGTTGGACAGGCTAGATGTAGGAAGATGTTGGGGAAGTCCAGAACAAGCGGTCACAGTTTACGGATAAGGGGGAAGTCTTTTAAGACCGAGATGAGAAAAAAAAAATTCACACAGAGACTGGTGAATCTGTGGAATTCTCTGCCACAAAAGGTAGTTGAGGCCAGTTCATTGGCTATATTTAAGAGGGAGTTAGATGTGGCCCTTGTGGCTAAAGGGATCAGGGGGTATGGAGAGAAGGCAGGTACAGGATACTGAGTTAGATGATCAGCCGTGATCATATTGAATGGCGGTGCAGGCTCGAAGGGCCGAATGACCTACTCCTGCACCTATTTTCTATGTTTCTATGTTTTTATGTTTCTACAGATAAAGGATGAAGGGTATATTATTTAGTGCAAGATAAAGTCTGATTAAAGATAGTTCACAGGTCTCCAATGAGTTAGATGGCAGGTCAGGATTGCACTCTAGCTGGTGCGAGAACTCAATCTGTCTGATAACAGCTGGGAAGAAACTGTCACCAAATCTGGAGGTATGCATTTTCAAACTTCTGTACCTCGTGCCTGATGGGAGAGCTGAGAATACGGTATGATTGGGGCAAAACTGGTCCTTGACCATGTTGGTGACCTTGCCAAGGCAGCATGAAGTGTAGATGTAGTCCATGGAAGGGGGATTAGTTTGTGTAATGGTTTGAGCTTCGTCCACAACTCTCTTCAACTTCATGAGCATGAACATTGAATTCTCCCAATTTTGTTAGCCCTTGCTGTCTCCTCCCCTTCCTCAGCCCTCAGGCTGTCTCCTCCCATCCCTCAGCCCTCGGGCTCCTCCTCCTCCTTTTTCCTTTCTTCTCCCGCCATCCCCCATCAGTCTGAAGAAGGGTTTCGGTCCGAATCGTTGCCTATTTCCTTCGCTCCACAGATGCTGCTGCACCCGCTGAGTTTCTCCAGCATTTTTGTGTACCTTCAATTTTCCAGCATTTGCAGTTCCTTCTTAAACACATCTCTTCAACTTCATGCAGTCTCAGTTGGAGTTGTTCCCAAACCATGCTGTGATGCATCCAGATAAAATGCTTTCTGCGGTGCAGCTGCAGAAGTTGGTGAGGGTTGTTGGTGACATACATCAATGGAAAAAGAGGGCAAGGGGCTATAGAGTTTATTTCTCCCAAAGGAATTTCAAAATAAAAGTCTTAATAGATATAATTTATTTTTGTCAAAGAATAATAAAGGCTGCAGAGGTCTCTTGCCCAGAGTAGGTGAACCGAGGACCAGAGGTCATAGGTTTAAGGTGAAGGGGAAAAGATTTAATAGGAATCTGAGGGGTAACTTTTTCATACAAAGGGTGATGGGTGTATAGAACAACAGGTACATGGATTGGACAATTTTGGAGGTATATGGATCAAATGCGGGCAGGTGGGACTAGTGTAGCTGGGACATGTTGGCCAGTGTTGGCAAGTTGGGCCGAAGGGCCTGTTTGCACACTGTATCACCCTATGGCTAAGTCAGATTTCTATCTCACCGCTTGCTACACAGCCAAATCTCACCTCACCTCTCATCCAGCCCTGTGAGAGGGAAGTTCATTTAACACAAATAAAAACATGCATGATTGCTGACGATATATGAGTGGATAGACACAAAATGCTGGAGAAACTCAGCGGGACAGGCAGCATCTCTGGAGAGAAGGAATGGGCGACGTTTCCGGTCAAGACCCTTCGTCAGTCTGATCAATCTCAAAGGAAGGGCAGGCAGGCCTCCTTTAAGGAATATCATGAAAATGATGGGCAGAAGGGTGTTTTTTTCAATCCAAGGACTATCGTGGGTAAAGCGGATCAACTTAGAGTCTCGATCAGTACTCGGGAGAATGATGTTGTGTCCATTACATAGACTTGGTTGTGGGAATGTCACAACTAACAGCTCAATAATCCAGGTTCAAATGTGATAGAAAGTGAGATAAAAGATGTGGAGGAGCTGCTCTACTAATCAGTAAAAATGTCACAGCAGTACTCAGAGAGTTCATCCAGTACTGAGGTGATATAGGTTGACCTCAAAATAAATAAGATGCAAGCACTTTAATGGGATTGCACTACTGGCCTTCCCAATAGCTCCCAAAATGCAAAAGCATTGTTGTTGTGGGTGATTTTCTTTACCAGTACTTTATGTAAAAGGCTTAGATAGGGCAGAATTTGTTTGGTGTATCCAAGGCTTCCTAGACCATTATGTGGATAGCCCAACTCGTGAGGGAACCATACTGGACCTGGTATTGGGAAACGAGCCTGGCCAGGCAACTGGCGTTTCCTTGGAAGAACATTCTGGTGACAATGATCACAACTCCACGAGTTTTAAGATTGTTCTCACAACCAAACGATCAGTGTGGCGATTACTAATATGCAAGAACAGTTTGTGTGTTAAGAGAAGGGAGAGAGAAGATTGCATGGGGCCTTTGCAACTTTTCTAGCCACAGGCGAGATCCTGGAAGACTGAACAGTAGGCAATATCGTTTCTTTGTGTCAAAAGGAAAATAGAAATAATCCAAGGAATTATAGGCTGTTGAATTTTACGTCAAAGGTAGGGAAGCCATTGGAGAGGATCCTTCAGAATAGGATTTACTGCGATTTGGAAGGGAATAGACTAATTGAAGACAGTCAGCATGACTTTGTACTTGGCAGATAATTTCTTGCTTGTTTGTGTTTTGAGGAGCTGACAAAAATGATCAATGAGGGTGGATGGTGTCAAGATGGATTTTATTAAGCCTTTTGATAAACTCCCCCATGGTAGGCTCATTCCGAAGATTAAGATGCACCAGATTCCTGGTGATTTGGTCATATGGAGTCAGAACTGGCTTACTGATAGAAGACAAAGTGTTGTGGTGGAGGGCTGTTATTCTGGCTGGAGGTCTGTGACCAGTGGAGTTCCACAGGGATATGTGCTGGCACCTCTGTTGTTTCTAATGTTTATAAATGACTGAAATGAAAGATGAGCCATGATCTTGGTGAATGGCAGAGCAGTGTTAAAGGGCTGTACAGCCTACTGTGCTCCTGTTTCTTATAATCTTATCAAACATTCAATTATGGAATATGGAACTGTTCTATTTGATGCAGAGGTGAATATGGGGCAATGAGCATGAATGTTAATATTCAGGGATGGATTTAAGGCAGTTTGCAGAAAGACCAGAAATGACAGGAGAAAATATTTGCCTTTACACAGAATGTCACAGTAACCAGGAAAGCTCTATTTGAAAGGGAACTGGATGTAAATTTAATAGCAATTTCAAATAAAATTTGAATAAACAGGAAAAGAGTAGGAAATTAAGATTAATTGGATTGCTCTAACAAAGACATAAATAGTTGACCCAAATAGTTTCCATGTGTTGTTCGTTCTTTAGATGGTTCCATGAATATATGACAGATATTGGAAGAGGAGTATGTTATTGAATGGAAATATGGCATATATATTTCAACAGTCAAGTCCAGTATGTGTCAGGGGTTATGGGGAAAAGGCAGGAGAATGGGGTTAGGAGGGAGAGACAGAACAGCCATGATTGAATGGTTTGATGGGCCAAATGACCTAATTCTGCTCCTTTCACTTATGACCTTATGACCAGTATGTCAACGCGCTTTTACCTTAAAGCTGCCATTGCCGTTCCAATATAGTTTAGGATGGGACTTGGAACAGTCTGAACGTTCAATCCAAACCAGCCAAACCTGAAGAAAGACCATTTTAGACATCTGATCAAATTAAACAGGTGGTATCTTCTTTGTATAGCACTGAATTATAATATAATAGAGATAAATTCTTGTCAAAGGAAAACAATTAGCATCTGTTTTTCAAGCAAATTAAGAAAAAATACAGTATAATTTAGGCTAATCTTTACTTGCGTCCCATCATAGTTGATACCTTAATAATCACTCATTCAATAATACTCAATTTTATAAAATTTATAAATATAGAATTTATAAAAACCAGCAATTCAGGATTAGCACTAGTATTAAAGTAGAAAGAGTCAGACCCTATAAACTGAACATGCCATTTACTGCTGGCTTAATATTGCAGTAGCTCCCTTGAAAAACCTGTGAAACATTATGGCCTTATGCTCATTTTATTTCCATGTCAGATGACTTAATCATTGGTGAAAGCCAACAATGTATTGAAAAAGCTAAACAAAATTAATGTGTGAATGAACTGCAATTCTGGTGGACATTTAATGAAGTCTAAAAATTTGATTAACTTACTTGCATAATGTATGGCACTAAAATGACTAAGGATGAAATTGCAAGTGATAGAGAGCCTTCGCATACAATGGTCAATGTAAATTCATTCAATATTGCAACTCATTCAATATTCTTAAGGGGTTGGACAGGCTAGATGCAGGAAGATTGTTTCCGATGTTGGGGAAGTCCAGAACAAGGGGTCACAGTTTAAGGATAAGGGGGAAATCTTTTAGGACCGAGATGAGGAAAACATTTTTCACACAGAGAGTGGTGAATCTCTGGAATTCTCTGCCACAGAAGGTAGTTGAGGCCAGTTGATTGGCTATATTTAAGAGGGAGTTAGATGTGGCCCTTGTGGCTAAAGGTATCAGGGGGTATGGAGAGAAGGCAGGTACCGGATACTGAGTTGGATGATCAGCCATGATCATATTGAATGGCGGTGCAGGCTCGAAGGGCCGAATGGCCTACTCCTGCACCTATTTTCTATGTTTCTATGTTTCTATGCAACATATGTGTGCATGGTAGGTAGCACAGTTGATAGAGCTGCTGCTTCACAGAGCCAGAGAACTAGGTTCAATCCTGACCTCGGGTACTGTCTGTGTGGAGCCTGCATGTTCTTCCTTTGACTGCATGTTTTTCCTCCAGGTGCACCAGTTTTCCTCTCACAGCCAAACAACATGTTGGTTTGAAGGGTAATAATCCAGTCTAAACCTGTTCATTTTTCAATGAAATTCATGTATCTTCCATCCTGGTGCCAAGTCAAAGAATAGGAAAAATCTCCATTGAAGCCAAACAGTAAATTATGCTCAGGGCTTTCAGAGTACACTTTGAAAATGGGGTACAATTTCAGTTATCAAGAATTTTAAGATAGCTTGGAGCTCTGCATCAATCCCAGGAAATATTGGGATGTTGCTCCTCAGTGTCAGTGGATGAGTTGTGAGGACCGATTGGTGAAACTGAAGCCTTTCAGCACATTTAGGGGTTAGTTCAGGAGCAGCTGTTTAGAGATATGTGTAATTACAGGTAAGATGGAAAGAAATGTTCAGAAATGTTCAAGAACGTCCACTTCAAGTTAAACAGATGATGTTATTGATGTTGAGAAAATACTGATTTGAGTTCTAAAATGCTGACTTTATAATGACTTAAAGAGGTTCTATAAACAGAAAATGTTGGGAATTTGGAATGGACCGAGGCAGAGTGTGCGGATGATTCAATGGGCATGTCATTAAATTTACCAATAGACTAGTGTGGTTCTATATGGATACACTTAGACGGGCTGGTTGTCCATTCTTGTCAGTACTTTACTAATGCATCTGGAGGTGAGAAGACAGTTACCACTGTGATGAGCCTGCATCCCAGTCAGGGCCTCTTTTGGATCCATGTATAGTAACGGTCTTTTGTTTCTTACTTAGTATTTTTCATTTGTGCAAAATCTGAACTACAAAAATGTCTGAAATGTCGTCACTTCTGGCTCCGCCCTAGATTTTTCTGTTTCCAGTATCATGAACTTTTATGCTTTAAGAAATTAACCCTTTACATCCCACATGATTTTTACAAACAATATGGATAAAGTTATTAACTTCCTTTCATGGAATGTGAATGGCTTGAACCATCCCATTAAGAGGAAAAAAAATGTTTAAAGTTCTTCGCAGACTAAATGCTCAGATTATTTTTGTTCAGGAAACTCATGTAAGGCCAGATGACAATCAACGATTTTTCAAGTTTTGGAGAGGACAGCAGTTTCATTCAAATTCACAGGCTAAGGTGAAAGGAGTCTCTATTTTTATTGACTCCTCAATTCCGTTTGTTCATTATGAAACAATTTCTGATCCATATGGTAGATTTTTGGTGATTACTGGTGTTCTTTATAACCAAAAAGTTGCTATGGTGAATGTTTATGCACCAAATATTGATCACCCTGAGTTTTTTAAACAGTTAATTGCATCCTTTCCTAATTTAAATGAACACTTTTTAATAATGGGTGGAGATTTCAACTGCTGTCTGAACCCCTTGATTGACATCTACATCTGATCATGTACTTCCAAATAAATCAGCTAGTTTTATCAATTCTTTTTCACTTGACTCTGAAATGTTAGAAGTTTGGAGATTCTTACACCCAAATGACAAAGAATTTTCTTTTTTTTCTCATGCATATCATAGTTATTCTAGGATTGACTACTTCATAATAGATTCTCGGCTAGCTTCAACAGTCACTGCATGTGAGTATGATGCAATTGCTATTTCTGATCACGCACCATTGAAACTATCAACCAAACTAGATTCCAAGTTTAGTGCTAAACAATGGCGATTTAATGCTACTTTGCTTCAAGATTTAAATGTTGTTAATTTTATTAAAGATCAGATTGCTTTTTTCTTCTTGACAAACTCTATTGAAGAAATATCCAATGGTGTATTCTGGGATGCTTTTAAGGCATACTAGACCAAGTGTAGACCCGTTGGGTCTGTTTCCCCAACGGTGTTTGTGGGGTGGGGGGGGGGGCAGCGGCATCACACTCACACTAACCACCCCCCAAACACACAGGTGGGGGTAGGGGGGGAGAGGGAGACAGGGTGGAGAGAGGGGAGTATGAGAAGAGGGGAGGGAGGGGAGAGAAGGAAGAGGAAACGGGTGATTTGAGAGGGAAAGGAGAGCGGGGTATGGGGTGAGAGAGGGGGATGGGGAGAGAGGTGTGGGGGAGGGGGGGATGGGGAGGGGAGGAGGGAGGGAGGGAGGGGGAGAGGGGTGGGGGGAGAGAGGGGAAAGAGTGGGGAGGGATAGTGGGAGAGAGAAGTGGAAGAGTGGGGAGGGAGGGGGTGAGGGGTGGGGGAAGGGGTGGGGGAGGGAGGGGGAGTGTGGGGCATGGGCGGAGGGAGGGAAGGAGGGAGATGGGGTAGAGGGGTGAAGGAGAGGGAAGGAGTGGGAGGAGAGGAGGGATGCGAGGGAGGAGAAGGAGAGGGTGAGAGAGGGAGGGGAGGAGAGAGGGATGGGAGGGGAGAGGTGGGGGAGGGGGGAGGAGGGAGCTGGGAAGAGTGTGGAGGGAGGGGGAAGAGTGTGGAGGGAGGGGGAGAGGGGTGGGGGGAGAGAGGGGAAAGAGTGGGGAGGGAGAGTGGGTGGGGGAGGGGGGAGAGAAGTGGGAGAGTGGGGAGGGAGGGGGAGTGGTGTGGGGGGAGTGGTGGCAGAGGTACAGAGGGGTAGGGGAAGGGGCGGGGGAAGAGAGGGAAGGGGGTGGGGTAGAGAGTGAAGGGGGTGGGGGAGAGAGGGATGGGTGGGAGAGGGGTGACGAGAGGGAAACATAGAAATTAAGTGCAGGAGTAGGCCATTCGGCCCTTCGAGCCTGCACCACCATTCAATATGATCATGGCTGATCATCCAACTCAGTATCCTGTACCTGCCTTCTCTCCATACCCCCTGATCCCTTTAGCCACAAGGGCCACATCTAACTCCCTCTTAAATATAGCCAATGAACTGTCCTCAACTACCTTCTGTGGCAGAGAATTCCAGAGATTCACCACTCTCTGTGTGAAAAATGTTTTTCTCATCTCGGTCCTAAAGGACTTTATTCCCCCTTATCCTTAAACTGTGACCCCTTGTTCTGGACTTCCCCAACATCTGGAACAATCTTCCTGCATCTAGCCTGTCCAACCCCTTAAAAATGTTGTAAGTTTCTATAAGATCCCCCCTCAATCTTCTAAAATCTAGCGAGTACAAGCCGAGTCTATCCAGTCTTTCTTCATATGAAAGTCCTGACATCCCAGGAATCCGTCTGGTGAACCTTCTCTATACTCCAGTGTTAATTTTACCTAAATATTTGTATTTATTTCAGATGATACCAATTTTTATTGCCAAATCTTTCTTTGATATTATTGATTCCAAAATGTCTTCATATATATGGCAGAATAAAAATTTCAGACTAAGTAAAAAATACTAACTGAAATTTAAAAAAGACGGTGGTTTGGCACTGCCGAACCTTAGATTCTACTATTGGGCAGTTAATGTTCGTTATTTAACGTTTTGGACAAAAGATTTAGAAGATACCCAATGCCCGGGGTGGATAAATCTTGAATGTGATTCTTTACAAGGTCTATCATTGGCTTCTATTCTAGGGGCCTCGTTACCTTTTACAATTACGAGATTGATTAAATATACGACTAACCCAATAATAAGACATACGTTTCGAATATGGTTTCAATTTCTTAAGTTTTTTGGACTAAATGATTTTATCTTATCGTGTCCTATCATATCTAATTTTCTCTTCCAACCTTCTAGTACTGATCAAGCCTTTCTGTTATGGAAGAGGAAGGGATTAGTAGCTTTTCGTGATTTACTTTTGGATGGCTGTTTTATGTCTTTCGAACAACTCTCCAATAAATATAATTTACCTATTTCACACTTTTTTAGATATTTACAAATTAGACATTTTTTGAAGGCTACTCTCCCCTTTTTTCCGTTACCACATCAAACCGAAATTTTGGAAATGTTTTTACATTTGAACCCTTATCAGAAAGGATTAATAACGACTATTTATGAGTTGATTTTGAAATTACAAATAGATATATTTGATAAAATTAAGAATGACTGGGAAAGAGAACAGATTTCTCTATCTATAGATTCTTCAATTAGTCAATACCTCTTCAATGTGTGCAACACACGCTCTGATACAATTCAAGGTGGTTCACAGCGCTCATATGTCAAAAGATAAGTTAGCTCGTTTTTATGGTCATATAAATCCTACCTGTGACAGATGTAATTCTGAAGTGGCCTCACTGACCCATATGTTTTGGTCCTGCCCACGTTTGGAAAAATATTGGAAATAAATCTTTGATACTATTTCTGTAGTTTTAGGTATTGATTTACAACCTCATCCAATTTTTGGGCTACCAATGTTAGATTCTATTCATCTTGTCCCGTTCCGCCCATCGTTTGATTGCTTTTACTACATTAATCGCCAGAAGATCTATTTTATTTAAATGGAAAGACTCCAACCCTCCGACCACACACCATTGGTACTCTGAAACAATATCATGTTTAAATTTAGAAAAAATCAGGAGTGACATTGTTGAACCCTTGGTTAAATTTGATAAGACTTGGGGAAAATTCATTCAACACTTTCACACAAAATAAATTGCTCCCTATCCAACCGTTATAAAAAATATTTTACCTTTATACGGTGGAACGGACTTGACGACAAACAGACTTATATTGTTGAAATTCTCAGCTCAGATTCTGTTTTGCTTTTTTTTGCTCGTTAGTTTAGGGGGGTTTTTTCCTTTTTTATCTCTTTTTATCTTTGTGTTTTTTTCTACATATATAAGTTTTCTTTTAAACATTGAACTATATTTACATAGAGACCGGGAGGTCTATATTCAATGTGTACTTTGACACTGGACTCATATTTAGGTTATACCTGATATTAATATAATCCTGATCCCTATGTATCAATATCATTGTTATGTTTATCATTATTCTTTTTTTGTTTTTTTGTTTGTTTTTGTATTTTGGAAAAAAACTAATAAAAAGATTTTAAAAGAAAGAAATTCTTACTTGCCGCAGCACAACAGAATATGTGAATATGTAAACATAGTACATAATGGGGGAAGAGAAAAAAAAAGTGTTCAATAAATAACAAATATAGTGCAATAATAATATAGTCTTTTGCAGTTCAGAGCTTAGAGCTTATTTGTTGTCGTGTTTAATAGACTGATGGCTGTAGGGAAGAAGCTGTTCCTGAACCTGGATATTACCGTTTTCAGGCTCCTGTACCTTCTTCCTGATGGCAATGGTGAAATGAGTGTGTGGCCAGGGTGGTGTGGGTCTTTGATGATGTTGGCTGCCTTTTTGAGGCAGCGACTACGATAGATCCCTTCAACGGTGGGGAGGCCAAAGACGGTGTTGGACTGGGTCACAACTTTTTATAGTCTTTTCTGCTCCTGGAGGTTCAAGTTGCCAAACTAGGCCACGATGCAACCAGTCAGAATACTCTCTACTGTGCACCTGTAGAAGTTTAGGAGAATCCTCTTCGACATGCTGAATCGCCGTAATCTTCTCGGGAGTAGCTACCATCAAGGGTTTGAAATCCCTTTTCTCACTTCACTCTGATGAAGGCAGCATTACAGTAGTCAAGTCTACTGCAGATAAATGCATGGACAAGGTTTTCCAAATCCTGCTGAACCATATGTCCTTTCACCCTTGATATGTTCTTAAGGTGATAGTAGGCTGACTTTGTAAATGTCTTAAAGTGGCTGTTGAAATTCAGGTCTGAGTCCATGACTACACCAAGAGTTCTGGCTTTGTCCGTGGTTTTTAACATTGCCGATTGAAGCTGACTTTTAATCGTTCCTCTTTGGCTCCAAAAACAACTACCTCAGTTTTGTCTTTGTTTAATTGAAGAAAGTTTTGGCACATCCAATCGCTGATTTGTTCGATGTACTTACTCAGTATTTGTATTGGACCATAATTCCCTGGTGATATGGTTATGTAAATTTGTGTGTCGTCTGCATAATTATGATAACCTATTTTGTTGTTTTCCATAATCTGAGCCAATGGGATGATGTAGATGTTAAATAGAAGAGCCCCCAGTATGGAGCCCTGGGGAACTCCACATGTCATATTTGTCCGCTCTGATGTGTGATTACCTATAGACACAAAGTAGTCCCTGTTCTTTAAGTAAGATTCAAACTAGTTTAGTACTGTGCCAGAAAGTCCAACCCATTTTTCCAATCAGTCTAGTAATATGGTGTGGCCGACCGTGTCAAATGCAGCACTGAGATCCAGTAATACTGAGACTAAAGCTACTTTCAAACACAACAATTTCATTTATGTTCAAGGTGAATCCTTTTGAAATGCAATCGATATTAACAATATCCTTGGACATCCCATATCCACCAGGCTAATAGCTGTCGAAGCATCCATGCCGTCTCTCCTTGACTGGGACATATTTCACCTCACACCAAGTCACTGATTACATGAGTAATCTCCACATATTGTATGATATTAAATGAATGGTTCTGGAGATCCATTGCTTTTCTGTTCTTCCATTCTTCAACAAGTGGAGCGGCACGGTGGTGTAGCGGTGGAGTTGCTGCCTTACAGCATCAGAGACCTGAGTTCAATCCTGACTACGGGTGCTGGCTGTACGAAGTTTGTATATTCTCCCCGTGACCGCGTAGGTTTCTCCTCCCAAATTTCAAAGACAAACAGGTTTGTAGGTTAAATGACATCAGTAAAAATTGTAAATTGTCACCAGTGTGTAGGATAGTGCTAGTGTATGGGGATTGCTGGTCGGCGCGGACTCTGTGGGCCGAAGGGCCTGTTCCTGCACTGTGTCTCTAAACTAAACTTAACTAAAGTGAAAAGCTTTTGCAAGTTTCCAGGTTTAAGACACAATCCGGGAAAACATTGGAAAAAGCAATCTGAGCAGCTGGAAATTTATTTTGCTAAATTGCTCCCTATTATCTATATTTATGCTAAGCTGTGAAGCAGGCACAAAGTATTTGTTAACTAAATATTGTGTTACCATGTGGTCTTTCCAGCAAATATGTATAAAGACCACTTCCCTTCAATGTTCCACCAAATGTACATGAGAAAAAAATTGTTTGCTTTGATGCAAGCTTACTTTCCAAGTTTCATAGTTTTGTGATTTCTGCATGGTTTTTTTTGCACACATTAGATTGAAATCAGAAATCATTTGTAGATTTATTAGCGAGCACGGGAAATCAACTCAAGGCCATCTAATGATGTTGCCAATGTACAGTGGCCAGTTTTATGTTTGTAGAGATAGGATGTCTGTTAAAGATAAAGCCGCAGCTTTCAACTGGTGTTTTTCCCACATGATAAAACAGGGAATGCTGCAAGATGCTTTGATGACAGCTTCTGCCAGACTCATTTCTCAATGCTACACATGTGGCCACAAACATTGCTGCTACATTATACACTGCAATACACATCCTGCTATTACAAGGAGGTTGTCACAGCTGCAGTTGTACAGGTCCCTGGAGAGACCACACCTGGAATATTGTATGCAGTTTTGGTCTCCCAATTTGGGGAACGATATTTTTGCTATTGAGGGAGTGCAGCGTAGGTTCACCAGGTTAATTTCCGGGTTTGCGGGACTGACATATGATGAAAGTATGGATCAACTGAGCTTACATTCACTGGAATTCAGAAGGATGAGTGGCGATCTTATAGAAACATGTAAAATTCTTAAATGATTGGACAGGCGAGATGCAGGAAAAAATTTCCCGATGTTGGGGGAGTCCAGAACCAGGGATCAGTTTAAGAACTGAGAGGAGGAAAAACTTTTTCACCCAGAGAATTGTGAATCTGTGGAATTCTCTGCCACCGAAGACAGTGGAGGCAAATTCATTGGAATTCACTGGAGAGTGAGATCTAGCTCTTTGGACTAACGGAATCAAGGGATATGGGGAGAAAGCAGGAACGGGGTACTGATTTTGGATGATCAGCTGGCTGGCTCAAAGGGCAGAATGGCCTTCTCCTGCACCTATTTTCAATGTTTCTATGTTTTTACAAGACCTTGGGAGAGTCCAATCACATCGAGCTTACTGTTATTTGTGCAAGTCTAGTGAGGTACAGGTTCAATGAAAATCTTCCGAGCAGCAGCATCACAAGCGCATGGACCCAGCCAACATAATAAAACAAAATAGTAAGATTAAACGAGAACTTACCAGTTTGAAGTTTGATCTGTATTTTATGAGGAGTTACGATGAGGGATTACGTGAAGAGCCCGCTCAGCATGCATGCGCGGCATACTTCAAAGCAGCGGTGTGGAATCACAGATGCGACATCCACCATCTTTTTTGGGTTTAGTGAATATATTTGATACGAATTCCAAGGGTTCATGTTTTGTTTTTTCAATGATACCCTTTGTAATTAGTCTCACCAGTTCAGCTTGTCCCTCTCGTTTTTCTTTAACTGAGAGGGAAAATACCCTCTGGGGTGAATGTTGAACTGGTGGCAATTTTTCTAGTATGAATTGTATTTTGTATCCACTAATGCCATTGAGTATATACTGATCACTCGTGATAGACTCCCATGCTTCTTTAAACAGGTGTAATCTCCCCCCTGTTAGTATTAAGCCCCTACTTTCTATATGCTGGTAGGAACCAGACCCACCTACCTCCATGGTTATGGGTATTTCTTCTGTTTCCTCCCGGTCCAACGAGTCTTGCGCATTGTCTGACGTGGCGGTGATGTTGGGGGGTGGCGCATTTTCCATGGGGTCCGCTCTGGGCCCTGGTCTAAAGAAGACTTCCGAGGATAGAATGCGGACCCCGAGCTTTCACCAGTCCCATATGGTAGACGTCGACTGGTGGACGCGATGGGGTGCTGCCGCTTGGGAATTATTGTTTTTGGTTTGCTCGTCGCGGGGCCTGCCCTCATGTGAACAAAAGTTTTTGAGGCCTCTTCCATATCCTTCATTTGCTTTGTGAGGTCTTTGCCAAAGAGCAGTGTGTCTGGCTCAGTGGCTGGGGTTTTGCACAACCCCGCAAATTTAGGATTTATGGCAGGTCTTATGATTTGTTTACGAAGGTTGTGGTCATCTCCGTATTGTCCACGGAACGAGCAAACGATGTGATGGCTGACGTCAGGAGCCTGAGGATCCGCTGCAGTTTTAGCTCCTCGTTCCGAATATTTGCCCCAACGTGCCCCCAGATTTGGCTGTTTACAGCCGGCACTTTAAGGGACTCACAGTTCTCTGGAGCTGTATACGTTTCTAAGGCCTCATTGACCACCTGCTCCTGTAGGGGCCTGTTGGAGAGATGGTTAATGCTGGCCGCTAGTTTGGCCTCTAACGGCCTTCCTGCACGTGGGGCTGCCACGTAGCGGTCCACCACACCCAGCAGCTCTTCCTGTTCCTGCACCCCTTGCGTACTCCCGACATCTTCAGCCAGCGTCCCCTCTTCTTGACCAGCCCAGTCCTGGTCACCAAAGGAGGAAGCAATGGGCAGTGCACAAGACACTGTGGAGGGAGTGCCTGAACTCCCCCTGCAAGAGCGCCCCTCACGCAGCGCGTCTCGCTGGAGCACCTGCTCCAGGAGCCACTCCATGCGGCTCAGGCGGCTGTCTCTCCCCCGTGCGGGTGGAGAGACATCCCCGTCCGACAAGTCGGAAGCCACCGGCCGGACGCTTCTTCGGTAGCTTTACATCCAGCCCGCTGCTCAGGCGCTAGCGGGACTGGGCTCGGCACGGTGTCGGGGATGGCGGAGCGCCCGGTAAGCGGTCCTACCGCCTGTTGCTGCCCCCCCCAGATGGAACGCTCCTCCGTTGGAGTCGAGCGAGGGACAGGTTTGTTCAAGAGCCTTTGTTCTCTGCCTGTGAAACAAAGCAGAAGGCTCTCCTGTGAAAGAAAACCCGACCTCAGGGTACTTACCTGATGGTCCGTTCTTTCACCCTGTAGCGGGAGCGCCGGACTCCCGATGCGGCCGCTGTTGCACTGCTGAACGCAATGCCGCGCATGCGTGCTGAGCGGGCTCTTCACGTAGTCACTAACGTGACTCCGAAGTAAAATTATACCTACATTATGTATGAATCATACAAAACTTCCACTGACATTCAAAAGAAAAAGCCTGCGATAAACAGGACGTTCGTGCAAAAATACATAATTGGAAAACAATTCCGTGGTAGTGCAAGATGTGGTTTGTAGTGGCTCATGTGAAGGTAGGATTAGGGTTGAGCCGTCTGTTCATGAAATTGATGGTTTTAGGAAAGTAGCCATCCCTGAACTTGGTGGTGTGGGTCTTTAGGCTTCTGTTCCTCCTGCCTGAAAGCAGCAGCATGAAGGAGGTACAACCTAGATTGTAGGGATCCTTGATGATATATGCCGCCTTCTTGAGGCAGTGGCTCGTGTAGGTGCTTTTGATGGGGAGGGCTTTCCACATGATGGATTGGGCCGAGTCCACCACTCCCTGCAACCTCTATCATTCCTGTGCATTGGAAGTACCCTACCAGGCCATGATGCAACCAGTGGGATACTTTCTGCAGTACATGTGGAGAAGGTTGTCAGAGTATTTGGTGATATGCCAATTCCTTTTTAAACGTTCAAGAAAGTAGAAGTGCTGGTCCTGGAGGTGCAGGTAGTGTAGAAGAAGCAGGGACTCTGCAGAAGGACTTGGACAGGTTAGGAGAGAGGGCAGAGAAGTGGCAGACGGAATTCAGTGTAGCAAATTGCAGAGTCATGCATTTTGGTGATAAGAATAAAGGCGTAGATTTTTTTCGAAATGAAGAGAGAATCCAGAAATCGGAGCTGCAAAGGAACTTGGGAGTGCTGGTGCAGGATTCCCAAAAAGTTAATTTGCAAGTCGAATTGAGAGTAAAGGGCCTGTCCCACGAGCATGCGACTGCATGCGGCAAACGCGACCAAACGTGCTCGCTTGAGCCCTACGGCCTCACGGGGCCGGCTCCACTTCGAGCGCCGAACCCTTATGGAGTTGTGCGGAGCTGGTCCCGACATCGCGCGGGGCTCCGGAAAACTGACAGTGTTCAAAAATTCCGCACGGCAACGGCCTGCCGGCCCGCAGCCGCATTGAGGCCGTACAAACTGCCTCGACGGGCGTGCGCAGCGTCTCGATGCCGTACGCACCATCTCGACGCCGTACGCACCTTCTTGACGCCGTACACAGCGTCTTGACGGCGTACGTCATGCACGAACTTCCCACGGACTTCGCTCAAACTACACATCACTCACTTGACCTCCGCGCGGCCCCCGCTTCTGGTTTGGTCGCGCTCGTCGCATGCTCGTGGGACCGGCCCTGTACGGGGATCACTCGACCTCCGCGCGACCCCCGCGCGGCCCCCGCTTCCGGTTTGGTCGCGCATGCTCGTGGGACAGGCCCTTAAGAAAGGCAAATTCAATGCTAGCATTTAAATCAAGAGGACAGGAATACAAAAAAGAGATGTAATGCTGAGGCTCTATAAGGCGCTGGTCAGGCCGCATTTGGAGTACTGTGAGCAAATTTGAGCTGAATGAGGCAGAGCCTGCACCTGCAGCCGCACCCAGCACTGACGACCTGGCACTCACTGTGAGTACGGAGGACGTCAGAAGAACACTCCGCAGGGTCAACCCCAGGAAGGCTGCTGGCCCAGATGGCATCCCAGGGAGAGTATTGCGGGACTGTGCAGACCAGTTAGCGGAGGTTTTTTGCGACATCTTTAACCTCTCTCTGTCAACGTGCACTGTCCCTAACTGCTTCAAGACTGCTACCATCGTGCCTGTACCCAAAAAAAACATCCATTACCAGCTTCAATGACTATAGACCTGTTGCTCTCACTTCAACGATGATGAAGTGTTTTGAACGGCTGGTCCTGGCCCACATTAAGTCCTCACTCCCATCCACCCTGGATCAGCATCAGTTTGCATATAGAGCTAATAGGTCAACGGAGGATGCCATCAACATAGCTCTACATTCTGCAGTGACACATCTGGAGCGCCCTGGCTCATATGTGAGGATGTTATTTGTAGATTTCAGTTCTGCATTTAATGCCATCATCCCCAGCAGAATGGTGGACAAACTGTCTGATCTAGGTGTTAATGCAAACACATGCGGATGGATTAAGGACTTTTTAACAGACCGCCCACAGACTGTCAGGATGGGGTCCAATTACTCCCCAGTCCTGACGCTCAGCACAGGAGCGCCACAAGGTTGTGTGCTGAGCCCCATCTTGTATACAATATACACTTATGACTGTACACCAACACACAGTACAAACAGGATCATCAAGTTTGCGGACGACACGACTTTGGTGGGACTGATAAACAACAACGACGAGTCTGCCTACAGAGATGAAGTCCAAAAACTGACTGTCTGGTGTACCAAAAACAACCTGGTACTCAACCCATCAAAGACAAAAGAACTGGTCGTTGACTTCAGGAGGAAGAGGAGAGAGGAACCTGCTCCTTCATCAAAGGAGACATGGTGGAGAGAGTCACTGGCTTTAAGTTCCTGGGAATAAACATCTCCCAGGACCTCAAATGGCAAATGAACACCGTCACTCTCGTGAAAAGGTCACATCAGCGGCTGTATTTCCTGAGGTCTCTGCGGAGAGCAAACGTCTCACAGCCGCTGCTGCTGTCCTTCTACCGATGCGCCGTGGAAAGTATCCTCTCCTATGGAATCCTGGTGTGGTTTGCCAGCTGCACTGTGGCTGAGAGGAGGGCGCTGCAGAGAGTTATAAAAACTGCACAGAGCATTACAAACGCTCAACTGCCCTCCTTGGATGATATATATAGGGCCCGATGCTTGCGCCGGGCCACAAACATCAAGCAGGACACATCCCACCCTGCCAACCACCTTTTCACTCTGCTACCCTCTGGATGCATTGAAATCATCTGCAAATGTAGTAAAAAACAGCATTTAAAAAAAAAAGAACTACCCTCTGGAAGACGATTCAGGTCTCTGAAGGCTCGCACCGGTAGACTAAAAAATAGTTTCTACCCATGTGCGATAAAAGAGCTTAATTCCAACAGAGAACACTGGGGAAGCAAAATGTAATTCCAAGAAATGCAACGTTCTTTTAAAATTCTTTTTAAATACTTATTTATTATTTTTACTAATAAGTGTACATATGTGTCAATGGTTGTCGTGTTTGTATTTTTTAACCGGAGGAGATGCAATGGAATTTCGTTTACAATAATTATTCCAGGAATGAGTGGGTTAGCATATGATGAGCGTTTGACATCACTGGAGTTTAGGTTAAGGAGGAACTTCATTGAAACTTACAGAATAATGAAAGGCATAGATAGCGTGGATGTGGAAAGGATGTTTCCACTGGTGGGTGTCTAGGACTAGAAGTCATAGCCTCAGAATTAAAGGGCGCTCTTTTAGAAAGGAGGTGAGAGGGAACTTCTTTAGTCAGAGGGTAGTTAATCTGCAGAACTCGTTGCCACAGAGGGCTGTGGAAGTCAATTCAGTGGATATCTTTAAGGCAGAGATAGACAAATTCTTGATTAAAATGGGTGTCAAGGGCAAGTGCGGAAAACCCGGGGGTGGGCCAGAGGGGACACGTCCCCCCCATGTTTTGAGACGTGGGGGACATCCCCCCAAAGTTTTTGTCATCCGGATTTAAAAACCCGGTGAAATCTCCGCTTTCCGCGAGACAGTGGAGGTGGGACTGCTGATCGAGGGCGCCGATTGGACGAGAGAGACGTCGGTCAGCAGGCAATGGGGGTGGGACATGATGATTCAGCGCGATGATTGGAGGAGGGAGGAGTGGGGGGGGGGGGGGTGGGACTGGGGATAGAGTGCGGTGATTGGAGAAGGGAGACGTGGCACAGACCTGCGCCTCATCCGCAGCCAGGATCGATCCCGGCCGGCTCTCCGGCGCTGTACAGTCCTCACCCGAGTGCCCCCCCCACGGGTGGCCAGAGAGGTCGGGAGTCAGATGGGAGCTGTACCCCCAGGCCCACAGCCAGCGCAGAGAAGCAGCGTTAAACCCAGCTCAACTCAGCCTGTTCCGTCAGTCCAGGCAAGGCTTGTAGGTTAACCCGGCGAGACAGGCAGAGTTGAGCTGCATTTAGCGCTAGATTGAGCCTCCGAAGCCTCGCGCATGTGTGTGTGAGTGTGCGCATCAAAAAATTGTGTCCCCCCTGTTCCCCGGTCCCCTCCATATTTTGATAGCGAGTTCCATGCCTGGTCAAGGGTTACAGGGAGAAGGCAAGAAAATGGGATTAGGAGGCAGAGATCAGCCATGATTGAATGGTAGAGTGGACTCGATGGGCCAAATGACCTAATTCTATAATGTGAGATTGTGAACCTTCTTTGTGATTCGGCCCCAGGACAGATCATCTGCTACATCAACGCCCGAGGAATTTAAAGCTGCTATATCTATCCACAGCCAACCCACCAAGGAAAACGGGCATGTGGTCCACTGACTTCCCCTTTCTGAGGTCAACAAATAATTTATTGGTTTTTGTTGACATTGAGTGAGAGATGGTTGTTGTGGCACCACTCAACCAAGTGCTCTACCTCTCCCCTGCACACTACTCATCACTGTCCATGATTGGGCCAGCTGTTGTATGCCAATTAGTAGATGGCACTGGAGTGTTTAGCCACTCAGTCATGGGTATAATGAGAGTAGAGCAGGGGGCTAACAATGTGGTGATTTTCCACTAGGATCCAGTTGCAAAGGGAGGCACAGAGGTCCAGATGCTGCACCTTGGTGATGAGTTTCAATGATTCAATGATGACGGTTCAACAACTCAATGATTCAATGATACTTTATTGTCACGTACCTAGGTACAGTGAAATACTTTACAACCCGGTAAAATCGTACAGCAGATCTCACCTGCTGCATAGCGAACCACAGTGCGAACTCCATCATCAAGTTCGTTGACGACACCACTATTGTGGGGCGTATCACTGATGGGGATGAGTCAGAATATAGAAGAGAGATCGAGCAACTGTCCATATGGTGCCAGCGCAATAAACTGGCCCTCAACACCAGCAAAACCAAGTAACTGATTGTGGACTTTGGAAGGAGTAGGAGGGGGACCCACAGCCCCATTTATATCAACGGGTAACGATGGTTGAAAGGGTCAAGAAATTCCTGGGCGTGCACATCTCTGAAGATCTTTCCTGGTCCGAGAACACTAACGCAATTATCAAAAAAGCTCATCAGCGCCTCTACTTCCTGAGAAGATTACGGAGAGTCGGATTGTCAAGGAAGACTCTCTCTAACTTCTACAGGTGCACAGTCGAGAGCATACTGACCGGTTGCATCGTGGCTTGGTTCAGCAATTTGAGCGCCCTGGAGAGGAAAAGATTACAAAAAGTAGTAAACACTGCCCAGTCCATCATCGGCTCTGACCTTCCTTCCATCGAGGGGATTTATCGCAGTCGCTGCCTCAAAAAGGCTGGCAGTATCATCAAAGACCCACACCATCCTGGCCACACGCTCATCTCCCTGCTACCTTCAGGTAGAAGGTACAGGAGCCTGAAGACTGCAAAAACCAGGTTCAGGAATAGCTACTTCCCCACAGCCATCAGGCTATTAAACCTGGCTCGGACAAAACTCTGATTATTAACAACCACTTTCTGTTATTTGCACTTTACCAGTTTATTTATTCATGTGTGTGTATATTTATATCATGGTATATGGACACATTTATCTGTTTTGTAGTAAATGCCTACTATTTTCTGTGTGCTTAAGCAAAGCAAGAAATTCATTGTCCTATACAGGGACACATGACAATAAACTCACTTGAACTTGAACTTGAACCTAGGCAGGAAACAAGTTGCTATGTCACCAAAATTACAAAAACTGCATTGAACAGTTTCATCGTCTGCCCGCAGCGGCAAACTAAGGTTGTTGCTGCATGTGGCCACAGGTGTCCCCCCCCCCCCCCCCCCCGTTACCCCCCCCCTTTGTTCTCGACAGCCTGTCTGCCAGGTCCCCATCGTTCTTGCCGGTCCCCCATCAAATGTCAATGAGACTCCCCCGGCACTCTCAATGGACTCGATGGCCCACCTCATTCACGACGTGCCCCTCAGTCTCGACATATCCATCCCTCTCTATGGTCCACCTCGCTCTCGACCTACCCCTCCCTCTTCCTCTCGACGCACCCCTCATTCTCAGCCTACCCCTGCCTCTCGACCTACCCCTCCCTCTCATGGTCCACCTCGTTCTGGACCTACCCCTCCCTCTCATGGTCCACCTCGCTCTGGACCTACCCCTCCCTCTCATGGTCCACCTCGCTCTGGACCTACCCCTCCCTCTCATGGTCCACCTCGTTCTGGACCTACCCCTCCCTCTCATGGTCCACCTCGCTCTGGACCTACCCCTCTCTCTTGTCGTACCACCTTGCTCGCAGGTCCCTCCTTGCTCACAGTGACACAGTGGCTCGGGGCCGGGCTCGGTGTCCACAGTGGGAGAGGCGGGTTTACCAGCAGGTCCTCCGTCGTCTGTTCCATGGCAGGCGGGTCCTCGGACCTCTGTCCTCGGCGAGTGTCTCCGGTCCGCACGGTCCATGGCGAGTGAGTCCCTGGTCCGCGGCAGCTAGCCGGGCCTGCTGATAGGCTTGGCCGCTGCTTGTCAGGACATTTCGATGTAATGATTGTGTTGAAGGTGAGCTGCCATCGATGAACAGCCGACCAATGTGTGTATTCCTATTATCCAGATGCACCAGAGCTGAGTGAAGAGCCAGTGAGATGGCATCTGTTGTGGGGACAGGCAAACTGAAGCAGATCCAGATCAGTTCTGAGGTAGGAGTTGATTCGTGCCATAAACAAACTCTAATGGGCCTGTCCCACAGGCGATTTTTCAGGCGACTGCCGGTAACGTTGCCGAGTCGCCTGAAAAAACGACAACTGGAACGGCGACCGTTAGAGTGGAACACACACACAACACATCGTAATGGCAGGGGCCAGGGCAAGCAGGGGGGGGGGGGGGGGGAGGGGGAGAGCGATGTCTGAAATTCACATGGTGCAATGCGAAGGTGATACTGACACACACCGCAATGGACAGGAAGGTTGGCGTTGTAATTAAGACGGCTAAAGCACAGCGTACGGTAAATCCTTTAAAAGAGGGGGGAGAAGGAGGGAGAAGGAGTGAGGACAACTTTTAAGAAGCCAGTGATATGCAGCTGTGAAGCTCGGCGGACATTTAACATTACCGGTCGGTTATCCTTGGTTCTGAAAACTACTGCCTACGTTTTTTTCCCCCCAATGAGCCAATTCACTGGTCAGCACCGGCTACAACCTACGAGAACCTAAGAGAACCTTCGACCTCCGGGCAACCCACTAGAACCTCCTTGCGACCCCCCTACGGCACGAGAATTCTCGCTACACTCCATGGCGGCTTCATTCTAGTCACTGCTAATTGTTCAACATGTTTCAACATAATGAGGCTGCGATTAGTTCCTAGAATGTGGGAACTCCTCACGATCATGAAGGCAACTCCCCGGCAACCGCCCGCGAACATGTGGCGACTGCATAGTCTCCGGCGGTCGCCTAAAAAGTCGCCTAAGTGGGACAGGCCCATAAAAGCATTTCATTGCAGTGGATGTACTTTCTACTGGATGGTAATCACTGATGCGCCATTTCCACTTATGCTACCCAGTTTTGCCTTGCAAGAGATGACGGTGTACAAACCCTGCCACAGCATTCCAACATGCATCTGCGACTTCATCTTAGTTCAAAACTGTCTCTTCATACTCAAGGTGGCAGTCAGAAAGTCATACATGGACCTGGTATGGATTAGTATCTCCGGTCCTGAACGTCACAGATCTAGCCCTCAGCAGATTACAAATCTCCCGATTTACCCTAGGTTTCTATCAAGGGAAGACTCAGATAGTTTTTGTAGGTACACCCTCATCCACACATATCTTTATGTTGTTGACCACGGTAGCATGTTTATTTGGGTCAGTTGACAAATTCTTGAACATAGCCCACTGATTCTAAGCTATCCCATAATTGTTCCTCTGCTCTCTCTCCCCCCCCCCTCCCCTCCCCCCCCCCCCCCCCCCCCCCCCCCCCCCCCCCCCCCCCCCCACCGGAAACCAGAGATCCCGGAGAAAACCCACGCGCTCATGGAGAGAACGTACAAATTCCATACAAACAGCACCCGTAGTCAGGATCGAACCTGGGTCTCTGGCGCTGTAAGGCAACAACTCTACTGCTGCACCACCTTGCTGCCCTTATCGAAAGCGTGGGTGAGGGATGGAGCAGTAGACATTTCTGATTGTGGTAGAGCAGTGGTCAAGTGCATTGGGTCCTCTGGTGTTGAATGTGACATGTTGATGATAGCTCAGTGATACTTCTTCAAGTTGACCAGGTTGAAGTTCCTGATGGAGTTGTGCTAGACTCTGGGGTACACTGTTTCATCCTTGTTGATACAGTGCTCAATTCCAGTGTCAGCTTGATATCTGCCTGAAGTGGGATGTAGAGTAGGGGTGAGCCTTGTCCGAGTAGGGGTGAGCCTTGTCCGAGTCAAAGACTGTATACAGCAGTGCCTCATGTCCCTCTGATACAACAGTCTTGCCCTGAGGTGTTGACATCCAGCAATTGTACATTGACCAGAAGGATGCAAGGGTGGGGGGCCACAGTGGGTGGAGCTTGCATACTCCTCGGCTCCAGTCTCGCCTCAAGGCCTCCCCACTCACCACATTTCCTACCACAATGAAGGCCTCCCAGCGTTTCCACCTGCTGTGCTTGCTGCCTTGCAAGTCCTCTCCCTCCATTTTACTTTGTCTTGCACTGGCTCAGGAGAATTTGTAATAAAGGGACCCAGTGGGCCACACTGTCATGTGGATAGTTGCCAGGCACAGATGATAACCACCCAACAACCTCCCCCAGTTTTCCTCATCTCTGTGCTGCATTTGACTTTAATAGAAAGTAGGCTTCTAAACTGTCCTTCCATGAGCTAGGATAATGATTGATTCACCTCTACCCCATTAAGGACGATAACTAAGGTGCTGATGCACCACAATGCACCATCAATGCTGAGAGCTATATTCTGCTCCCTGTATCTTCACCTTTATTCTCTCTATTGTATTTGGGTTTGAACTGTTTGTATCTACGTATGTATTGTATATCTGATAGCATGCAAAAACAAAGGTTTACAATGAGTCTTCGTGATGGTGACAATAATAAACCTAAACCAATGCTTTCAGGGGTGGCTGGCTCACCTTGCGGTGGATAGCGTGCAATGACACATCCGATGTTCAGACAGGTCATGGTGTTAGCGTGGGGATAGCGTGCAATGACACATCCGATGTTCAGACAGGTCATGGTGTTAGCGTGGGGATAGCGTGCAATGACACATCCGATGTTCAGACAGGTCATGGGGAAGTGCACTTAAAGTTTTCAGGTATGATTCAGGGTAAAAACCCATCAAGTGACTTATGAAATGGGTTTTTCATCATCTGATTACTTTAGTCACCTAGTTGAGGCTAGTATTTCATGCATCAATTATTTAACATACGACTGCTGTGTGAAGCTCAATTAATTTAGGCTTGCTTGTTGCTGTTTTGGTATCTCTCCCAGTCTGTTACTATTTCATGTTTCCTTACGTTGTGTAAATCTTTGCTTTTAATTGAAAGCTTCTTTTAGTTTTGATCAATGTTGTTCAATTGTTCCACTGTGCCCTGTGTTTTCTAACTGTTTGTACAGTTTTAATATTGCACCAAACATTTCCTTGAATTGTTCCTTTGTCAGTTCCCTGTACTATAGCTCAGCCCAAATTGGTTTGATTAATTTGTTGGAACATCAAGTTTTCCCTTATATAAATAAAACATCTTGATTTGTACATAATTATTATAAAATTGCAGTAAAGTAGTGAGGTTTTGACAAAAACCTCACTACTTTACTGCAATTTTATAATAATTATGTACTAATCAAACACAGAACAGTATAGCACAGGAACAGACCCTTCAGACCACAATGTTTGTGTTGAACATGAGGCCTAGATAATCTACTCCCATCTCGCTGCATATGATCCATATCCCTCCATACTCTTTATATCCACATGCCTATCTAAAAGCATCTTAAATGTATTATCATATCTGCCTCTTCCACCACCCCTGGCAGTGTATTCCAGGCACTCATCACCATCTGTATAAAAAAACCTGCCCGGCACATGTCCTTTAAACTTTGCCCTTCTCAGTTATGCCCTCTAGACTTCCACATTTCCATCCTAGGAAAAAAAGTTCTAAATGTCTACACTATCTAAGCCTCTCATCATTTCATAAACTGCTATCAAGTCTCCCCTCAACCTCCAGCATGCCAAAAAAAACAACATAAATTTGAACAGCCCCTCCTTGTAGCAAATGCTCCCTTAATTCAGCAAGCATTCTGGTGAACCTCCTCCACACCCTCTCCTAAGCCTCCACATCCTTCCTGTAATGGGGCAAAGCAGAACTGCAAGCAATATTCCAAATGCAGCCTAAAGTCTTATAGAGCTGCCTGATTAGATTACCTGACTCTTGCACTCAATGACCCGACCAATGAAGGCAATGACCCGACCAATGAAGGCAAACATATAATATTTCTTCTTTACCACTACACTTGTGTGTTGCCACTTTCAGGGAACTATGGACCCAGACTCCAAGATCCCTCTGCACTTCAATGCTATTAAGGGATTGTCATGAACTGTATATCTTCCCCTTGCATTTGATTTCCCAAAGTGCAACACCTCACATTTGCTCAGATTAACTCCATCTGCCATTATCCCACCCATTTCTGTAGCTGGTTTATATTCCACTGTATACTTTGACAGCCTTCCTCACTGCCCCAAACTCCAGCAATCTTGGTGTCATCTGCAAACATAATGACCAGCCATTCTACATTCTTGTCGAACTCATTTATACATATCACAAACAAAAAATATCCCAGCACAGATCCCTGCAGTACTCCCTTCAGGGGAAATAGGTGCAGGAGTAGGCCTTAATGTCCTTCCTCAAATGAGGAGACCAAAATTGCACACAATATTCCAGGTGTAGTCTCATTAGGGCCCTGTACAACTGCAACTTGCTCTGAGGGTACATACAGTATATGCCAAACTAGCGTTCTGCTTTGTGATCCAACCTTATCCAACCCACTCACACATACACATTTGTTGCCCCTGTTTACAGTATAAAACAGTGCTGAAATAAATTCAAGGACACAACACTGTGCTCTTCTGAAATAATAGTGTGTGGAACAGAGCATCTCCATCCCAGAAAGGGGGGATGAGCATGTAATTGGCTTTCAGATGCATGACAACTGAAGTACCCTGGATATGCAGGTCAGGAACTCAGCGGCTTCTGTGGAGGGAATGTCTAGGTGATGTTTCTTCTTCAGTTTCAACCTTGCCAGCCTGAAGTGACCTGACTCAAAATGTCTTCGCTCCATTCCTTCCACAGATGCTACCTGCCTGTTTCATTCAAGATTCCAGCATTTGCATTTCCTCATCTCTCTCTTCTTCTACATTCAATACACTGATTATACGATACGATACAACAGAACTTTATTTATGAGGGGTGATCTAAAGGAGGTGTATAAGATCATGTGGGAATAGATAGGGTAAATGCACAGAGTCTTTTACCCAATGTAGGATATTCAACAACCAGAGGACATAGGTTTAAGGCAAAGATCTTAGAGCAGAGCAAGATGGGTTACTCTCACGCAAACGCGTAGTACGCTCATGGGGAGAATCATGGGTGATTATAGGACCTGTTTTAGCAACCAGTCCCCGCCATCTTGTTCCGCCATCTTGCTCCGCCATCTTGTTCCGCCATCTTGCTTCCGGCCAAAGATCGGATCTTTGTTTCCGCAGCGGGGGGAGGGAGTGTGCGGCCCGGGGCAGCGGGGAGAGGGAGTGTGCGGCCCGGGGCTGTGGGGAGAGGGAGTGAGCGGCCCGGGGAGAGCGGGTGCGCGGCCCGGGGAGAGGGGGTGCGCGGCCCGGGGCAGCGGGAGAGGGGCATAGGAGGGGGGGAGACATTGTAGTGTGGGGGCAGGCGAGGGAGTGCCGGGGGGGATAAGGCCTAGTGTGTGTGAAGTTGGGGGGAGGTTTACAATGTTTCTTATTTAATGTCCCTTGTCTAGTCAGAAATAAAGTTCATCATTGGATCAGAAGAAATATAATTGTGTGTGTTATATGATTATATACATTTATATCACATTCATGTATGTGTGTTTATAAACATTTTATTCTTTAATAAGAATTAACAGAATTATGAACTAACAGAATTATGAATCTAACCCTATATCACGCACAGAAACTTCCCCCGCAATGTCAATTACCCTGCGAGTCGGGTCGGGTCGGGTCGGGTCGGGTAGGTTCCGGTTACTACAAAATCAACTCAAACACTGCTTGTGAGCCATTTAAAAAGAAATTATTTATAGAGTCAAATTTTATTCTTGACAAGAAGTATGAACTGACGAATTATGAATCTAACCCTATATCACACACACAAACTGTTGCCCCGCAACATTGACTACACTGCGAGTCGGGTCGGGTCAGGTAGACTCCGGTTACTAAAATGGGCGGGGAAAAATGCCCAGGATCCCCTCCGTAGCGTACTACACGTCAGCCCATTGTATTTCGCAGGAGTGGCCTATCTTGCTCTGCTCTAAGATCTTTGGTTTAAGGTGAGAGGAACCTGAAAGGCAACTTTATCGCACATATGGAATGAGCTGCCAGAGGGGCTAGTTGAAGCAGGTACTATAACAACATTTAAAATACATTTAGACAGGTACATGCATGTGGGACTAATGTGAAAGGAGCACCTTGGTGTGCATGAGCCTGTTTTCGTGCTATATGGCTTAATGACAAAAAAAAACAGCAGCATCTTGCATGCTTCTCCCCGCCTCAGCTGAGATGGGAAAGGTCCACATGTACCAACCAATAGTTTAGTCTAAGAAAGAGATTCAGCTGAAGAAATATGAGCATCCAGGGTCTAAATTGAAAAGCGGAACCACAAGAGTACCAATCTCCGTTGTATTACCTGAGCCATATGCAGATTACAAGGATGTTTAAGATCAGAGAGTTGACTGTATTGTTCAAAGACTGATGAAGAAGAAATGGATTTCAATTTATGGAAAGTTAAAGGGCAAGAATAACATTTTAGAGTGGGGTAATGTTAAACCCAGGGGAGAAAAGGATACGTGCAAAAGTGTACCTGAAAATAAATAATCAAAAAATCTGAAATAAATCAGAAATGCTCAGAATGTCAGGCCGGCTCTGCAGAAAGAGAAACAGATTCATCATTTCAGGTAGCAGACCTTCTGTCTGATTGTCTTTTCTCCCCTGGTGCAGTAGATCAGCAAGATGGCGGCGCCTCGCGGCAGCCGTCTCTGCACTCCATCTGTCTTTTTTTTTTTTTTTTTGTCCTGTTGAGTGTATAGTTTGGTTGTAGTTTATATATTGTTTTTAGCTGTGTAAATGTGGGGGGCAGGAGTGGGGGGGGGGGGAAACTTTTAAATCTCTTCCCAGTACGGGGGACCCAACCTTTTCCCTGTCGGGTCTCCGTTGTCGTTGGGGCCTAGCACCGTGGAGCAGCCTCCAACCGGAACGACCTGGGGGCTCCAGTCGCGGAGCTTGCGGACTCACCATCGTAGAGCTTTCCGGCTTTGGAGCATGGAGAGCTGTGGTGGCGCGCAACTGCGACCCAACTTCAGAGCTTCGGAGGCTCCTGCCGCAGGCCCGGTGGACGGTGACATCGGGAGCTCGCGGGTTCCTGTGTCGGAGCTTTTCGGAGCTCCCGCAACAGCAACTTCTCCCGCCCGAATTGCGGGGTTGAAAACGACCTGGAGCGGGGCCTTACATCGCCCGGCGTGGCTTTAACAGCCGCGGGACTTGCCATCGCCCGCCAGGGGTCCAACATCAAGACCCAGAACAAGGCCTTACATCGCCCGCCGGGGGCTTTAACATCGGGAAAAGAATGGAAAACAGGGGAGAGACAATGACTTTGCCTTCCATCACAGTGCGGAGGAGATTCACTGTGATGGATGTTTGTGTAAATTGTGTTAATTGTCTTGGGTTTTTTTTTAATTCCTTTTCGTATGAGTGCAGAAACCAAATTTCGTTTGAACTTCATTTGAGGTTCAAATGGCAATAAACGGTATTGTATTGTATTGTATTGTATTGTATTGTATTGTATTGTATTGTATTGTATTGTATTGTATTGTATTGTATTGTATTGTATTGTCTACACAGTCAGAATGGAAAACAATGATAAAAAGATTAAAGCGCCTGAACAAAGGTCCCAACCCAAAATGTTGTCTATCCATGTCCTCCAGAGGTGCCGCCTGACCCGATGAGTTTCTCCAGCACTTTGAGTTCTGCAAAAGATTCTAGTATCAGCAGTTCCTTGTGTCAAGATAAAACACAATCCATGCTCTGCCCTGAAATCTGTGGGTACTCAGATTCCTTATCTGAGTGCACGCAGAATTCTGGGCAGAGCACGAATTAATGACACAGATAGAAATAAATGTGTATGATCTGATAACTATTACAGTGAAAATCTGACCTAGATTGGGAAGTGAATTTTCTGGGTGCCTGGCATTGTGAAAGGATAACCAGAAAAGAGAATGAAGTAGCTCTGTTAATAAAAGATCATTATAGTCATGAGAAATCTGGTATCAGAAGATCAATGATACTTTATACATTAGTGGCAGAGATCCAGACATAAAAAAATTGCAGATGCTGGAATCTTAAACACAAATGCTGGGGTTCTAAGCTGGTCAAGCAGCATCTGGAGAAGGAATGGACAGTTGACATTTGGGGTTGGGCCCCATTTTCATTCTCTGAATTCATTGCCTCTCCAGATGCTGCCTGACCTGCGGATCTCCTTCAGGACTTGATGTTTTTCTCAAGCTATCGATCCAGACGGGTAAAGATTTTTTTTAAAGGAAGATGTTGATCCCTGACTGCTTAACAGTGTCTGGCCTGTTCGGCACTATAAAAATTAAGAAATAATGAGGGGTTCAAAGGAAGGAATTGAAATAAACATGGGTGGGCGGCGCGACTTTCGTCAGCAGCGGCCTCTGCAGTCCGTCTGCGTTTTTATTATTTTATGTCTATGTTTTTATGTCGTTTTTGTTAATTTTTGTTGGGGTATGTGTGTGGGGGGGTGGGGGTGGTGTGGGGGGGAGGGGGTAACTTTTAAATCTCTCCCTGCACGGGAGACCCGACCTTTTCTTTGTCGGGTCTCCGTTGTCGTTGGGGCTGCAACGAGGAGCGGCCTCCAACAGGAAAACCGGGGGCTGTGGTGCCGACTACTCACCTCACCGTCGCGGAGCTGGCCGAGTCCAGAGCGGGTGGAGCTGTGGTGGACGCTGCTGCGGCCCGACCCCCGGAGATTCGGTGGCTGCAACTGCGGGTTTGGCGGACAGTGACACCGGGAGCCCGCGGGTCCCTGCTGGGAGACCGCTTTTCGGGGCTTCCGCAACGGCGACTTCTCCCGCCCGAGTTGCGGGGTTGAAGAGCTCCTGGAGCGGGGCCTACATCACCTCCCCGCGCGGCTTGGAATGGCCGCGGGACTGCGAGCGCACGCCGGGGGCTCTAACATCAAGAACCCGGTGTGCGACCTTGCATCACCCGGCGTGGCTTTAATGGCCGCGGGACAATTCGCCATCGCCCGCCGGGGGCTTTGACTTTGACTCTGACATCGGGGGGGAGAGTGCAGTGGAGAGATAAGTTTTTTTGGCCTTCCATCACAGCAATGTGATGGATGTTTATGTAAATTATGTTGTGTCTTGGGTCTATTTGTTTGTAATGTATGGCTGCAGAAACGACATTTCGTTTGGACCTCAAGGGGTCCAAATGACAATAAATTGAATTGAATTGAATTGAGGGACTGGACAAATCAAATCAGCAATAAATGTCTTGAGGATGAGTTCATAATGTGTTTCTTTTGTGGATTCTTGGAACTATATGTTTTGAGGTTAACCAGGAAACATGCTATTTTTACAATAGTCATGTGTAATAATGTCATTGTAAAATATCCTCTGGAAAAAAGAATCATAACAATCATAAAATCTCACATTCAATCAAAGAGAGAAGCATAGATCTGAAACTAATATCTTAAATTTAAATACAAGTAAAGTAGTGTAGCGTCGCCTGCTGGTACATGCAGATATCAAACCCGGCGTTCGGAGGCCACAGTCACGTGACTCGGGAGGGGCTGCTGTTTTCGTGCAGTTTCGCTTTCGCGCCACAGTTGTTTTGCCGACCACCGTTGTGATCAGACGTGTTTGTAGAGACCTGTTTGCTAAGGAGCGAGTGTTCAATAAAAAACATTCAGAAAACGTAGTCGTCGTTCCTGAATCCGCTAAATTGGTGACCCCGACCTGTCTAGCCTTCATTAGACAAGAGATCATGCAGGAGGACTACGTTCCCGCAGGCACGAGGCAGGGCTCACTGGGCTACAAGCTATCTTCATTTTGGCTGGATCAACCTCAGGTGTGGTTCGCCCATGTAGAAGCACAGTTTCATCTGCACAGAATAATAGCGGATGACACAATGTATTTTCACGTGGAGGGGACTCTGCCACAGGACTGTGCCTCGAGGCCGCTGCCGTATATCAGAGACCCACCGACGATCGCAAAGTACGAAGGTTTGAAGGCCCTGCTGTTACATACCTTCGGTCTCAGCCATAGAGACAGGGCGGTGAAGATCCTACACATGGACAGTGTCAGCGATCGGCGTCAGTCCACCATCATGGCGAAGATGCTGGCCCTGATGGACGGGCATCACCCGTGTCTGCTGTTTGAAGAGGCATTCTTGGAACAGATGCCGGACGAAGTTCACCTGATGCTCGCCGGAGCTGATTTCAGTGATCCCCAGCACCTCGCGGAGAGAGCCGACGAGTTGTGGGCCCACGGACGGCGGGACGTTTGTTCTTTCTCCAGCCCCACTGCCACGGCGTAGGTACAACCGAGAAGACATCGGGACGAAGGTCAGGATCCGCCCAGCGCTGAAGAAGCATCGCTGTAGCTGGAGGTGTACAGCCAACGCCGTTGGTGTTACTACCATCTCCGTTACAGTGTGGAAGCCCGAAGATGTCGAAGCCCCTGCTCGTTTCAGGGAAATGCCTCGGCCGATCGCCCAAAGAGACGAACGCGATCGGCCCGAACGAACGCCTCTACGTCTGTGATCGCCACTCCGGCCACCGTTTCCTGGTGGACTTCGGTGCCATAGCCAACATCCTGCCACCGATCGCCCAAGATACCCGCGTTGGTAAGGTAGGATCCGTCCTCTCGGCCGTCAATGGGAGCGACATTTGCACTTACGGTGCGCGGACCCTGGACTTAAATTTCGACTCCCACCCATATAGGTGGAAGTTCACCATTGCTGACGTCGCCCAGCCGGTTTTGGGGGCCGACTTCTTGCGTGCGTTCTCCCTGCTAGTCGATGTGTGGGGCGGGCGAATGGTTCCATCGTCGGACCTGCGCCCTGCCAAGCCACGTAATCCGTTTATGCCCCAACAGCAACTCGACGAGGTAGCTGAGATCCACCAACCTTTCGCAGCCTTTCTCACTGAATTCCCAGGGTTGCTCACACCCCGTTTCCACGGGGCCATGCCCCGTCATGGCGAGGTCCACCACATTCCCATCGAGGGCCCACCCGTTCACGCCCGCACGCGCCGCCTCCCGCCCGATAAACTGCGCATCGCACAAGACAAGTTCCAGCTTTTGGAAGACATGGTGATTGTCCAGCGGTCGGATAGCCCTTGGGCTTCCCCGCTGCATATGGTGCCCAAAACGTCCAGGGGATGGAGACCTTGCGGTGATTACAGGCGACTAAACGCAGTAGCCACAGCAGATCGGTACCCAGTCCCGAACATCCAAGATTTCTCGGCTCATTTGGAGGGCGCAACGTTTTTCTCGAAGGTCGACCTCATTCGCGGGTATAATCAAATTCCGGTCCATCCCGACGACGTCCCTAAGACGGCCACCATCACCCATTTCGGCTTTTTTGAATGGCTAAGAATGCCTTTTGGCCTGAAGAATGCTGCTCAGGCGTTCCAAAGGTTAATGGATCAGATCGGGCGGGGTTTGCCGTTCATATTTATCTATCTCGATGATATTCTGGTGGCCAGCAGCTCGCAGGCAGAGCACGTTAGGCACCTCCGCCTGCTCTTCGAACGGCTGCACAAGCATAGGTTGGTGATCAACCCCACGAAGTGCCAGTTCAGATTGCGCGCCATCTCCTTTTTAGGTCACCGGGTAACCTGCCAAGGCGAACAACTGCTGCCTGAGAAGGTCGACGCAATCCGTCGTTTCGCGAGGCCACTATCGGTCAAGGGCCTGCAGGAATTCATCGGAATGGTAAATTTCTACCACTGATTCATCCCATCAGCGGCCGCCATCATGCGGCCGTTGTTCCAATGTCTGACGGGCAAGCCCAAGGACGTGGTTTGGTCCAGGGAGGCCGGTATAGCTTTCGAGGGGGCTAAGACCACGCTGGCCAATGCCACCATGCTGTTATGCCCAAGGGCATCAACCCTCACAGCTCTCACCGTGGACGTGTCGGACGTCGCAGTGGGCGGTGTCCTCGAGCAGCGGGTAGGTAACTGCTGGGTGCCCCTGGCGTTTTTCAGCAGGCAGCTGCAGGCCCCGGAGATCAAGTACAGCACTTTTGATCGGGAGCTCCTCGTGTTTTACCTAGTGATCCGACATTTCCGTTATTTCCTAAAGGGCCGCGCGTTTACCGCATTCACGGACCACAAACCGCTCACATTCGCTTTGAATAAAGTGTCCGACCCCTGGTCTGCCAGGCAGCAGAGGCACCTCGCCTACATATCCGAATTCACGTCTGACATTCGGCATGTGGCGGGGAAACTGAACGTTGTGGCCGACGCGCTCTCCCGTCCGGCGGTCCCTGAGGTTTCCGTTTTGAACCTAGGTGTGGATTATGCGGAGCTGGCAGCGGCTCAAAGGGCCGACGCCGGAATGGAGGATTACCGCAATGCTGAATCGGGTCTCAAGCTGGCTGAAGTTCCTTGTGGCGCTGCAGGCGTGCGAGTCATTTGCGATGTTTCAACGGATAAAGCCCGCCTGATCGTCCCGATTGCCTGGAGGCGTCGGATTTTCGACACCATCTACAGCCTAGCGCACCCGAACATCCGCGCCACCTCTGCCCTGGTTGCTTCCAAGTTCGTCTGGCACGGGTTACGAAAGCAGGTCGCAGCATGGGCCCGCGCTTGTATCACCTGTCAGACTTCCAAGGTGCAGAGGCATGTGCGCCCGCCCGTGCAGGATTTCGCTGTTCCAGACGGCAGGTTCCTGCACATCCATGTTGACCTGGTGGGTCCCTTGCCGTGTTCACGCGGGGCCACTCACCTACTGACTATCATGGACAGGTTTACCAGGTGGGCGGAGGCAACATCATTAACCGATACCTCCACTGAGGCTTGTGCCCGCACTATTGTCTCCAATTGGATCGCTCATTTTGGGGTCCCTTCCGCTATCACTACCGATCGTGGGGCCCAGTTCACGTCCTCCCTGTGGTGTGGTATGGTGCAGCTGTACGGCACGAAGCTGCACCAGACCACTGCGTATCATCCGGAGTTGAATGGTTTAGTCGACCGGTTTCACAGACACCTTAAGTCGGCATTGAAGGCCCGGCTCACCGGCTCCGATTGGGTCGACCAGTTGCCCTGGGTTCTCCTAGGCATCAGAACTACGCCTAAGGGAGACCTCGACGCCTCCTCGACCGAACTGGTTTATGGCTCGATTTTGCGGGTACCCGGGGATTTTTTACCCGCCACCCGTGATCAGGAGGTCCTGGCTTCGGCGGTGCTAGCTGACCTTCGCGAATGGGCGCGCGCATTAGTCCCGGTCCCCACCTCCCGACATGGGTCGTCCGCGGTGCATGTGCCTACTATGTTACAGGATTGTGCTTATGTTTTCCTTCGTAGGGATGCTCACCGCTCGCCGTTACAGCGGGTGTATGAAGGACTGTACAGGGTGTTAGAGACTGGTACCTCGACGTTCATGTTGGACATAGGTGGCAGGGAGGAGTTCGTCTCCATCAGCCGCCTTAAGCCAGCCTACGTCGACCCGGTGGCTGTGGCCAATCCGCGGCATAGAGGTCATCCGCCGGACGTTTTGCGCGGTTTCGCTTTCGCGCCACAGTTGTTTTGCTGACCACCGTTGTGATCATACGTGTTTGCAGAGAACTGTTTGCTAAGGAGCGAGTGTTCAATAAAAACGGTTCAGAAAACGTAGTCGTAATTTCTGCACCCGCTAAAGTAGTACTATAAAATGGCTGAATGGGTTGGAAAAATAACGGTTGGAATAAGTTGGAAAAATAGATTAGAAAGTAAGACAATTGATAAACGGGAACAGACATTTGTGAGAAGATTTCGTAATTATCATCAAGGATATGCTTCACTGAGAGGAAATAAAAAAGACTCAATTAGAAGGGTAATCCGCCGATGGCAAAGTAAAGCCCCTGTCTCACGGTGCGAGTCGACCCACGAGTGACCCCGAGTGAAAGAAAAAATCAGGCTCGTGGTTGTGTAGGAGATTCCAAGTTTATGTTCAAGAGTTTAACCAAGTTCCCACGGGTATGACTAAGTTTGCCGTTTACTTCTCATTTATGCGATGTTCCAGGTTCCGCTCCCGAGTTACTCTTGAGCCAACAACGACTACCGACGTGTGGAAAAATCATCACATGGTAAAAATGATGTTGTACAGTTTTTTTTTCACTATAAAAAGACCCAGCCTGAAGAACGATCTCGACCTGAAACAACACCTATTTCTTTTCTCCAGAGATACTGCCTGACCAGCTGAGTTAGTCCATCATTTTGTGTCTATCTTTGGTTTAAACTAGTATCTGCAATTCCTTCCTTCAAACTTTTAGAGCAGTTTGTTTCAAGAAACAATCCTTCCAAAATTGCAACCAAAAGTCCATTTGAACTGCATTTGTTCAAGGTCTGGATCAATCATGGGCTGTTTTTTTTGTCGGGAGGAACTGCAGATGGTTTACACCGAAGATAGACACAAAATGCTGGAGTAACTCAGCGGGACATGCAGCATTTCTGGAGAGAAAGAATGGGTGACGTTTCTGGTCGAGTCCCTTCTTCAGACTGAAAAAAAGTTTCGGCCCTTTCTCTCCAGAGATGCTGCCGGCTTGGCTGAGTTACTCCAGCTTTCTGTGTCTAGTAAGATTGTTTTATTCCCTTAATTTATCTCTCATCAAAACGTTGGTAAACTTCTAACAAAAAGATTAGGTAAATTGAACATTAGCTTTATTTTTTCCCCCGACACCAAGGTCCGTAGACCAGAGGGATAGCAGTGTGTGTCTCTCTACTCACCCAGTATGTCCGTCACAGCAGCCGTCCCACCGTCGCGACTGTATAAAAAGCAGCGGCTCAAAACATTGCTGATTGGGCAGATCTGACCAGAAACTACCCCTTTCACACTCACCCCGGCCCTGGGAAACAAGGTTTTCAGAGCCCTACAGTCACCCCAGTCCGCCCGCAACCTCTGAATGAAAGACAAAGCTCAAACTCTGCACTGAGGTCAGGATCGAACCTGGGTCTCTGGTGCTGCCAGGATGATAAAAAATTATCAATTAAAAGAATTGAAAGCAAAAGCTACTGATGATAATTTTTTATCAGTTAATAAACAGCAAAAGCAACTTGAGAATGTTTAATTGATAAAGATTTCCTGTCTGAGTTGGTTTAAATCTGGTATTTTTACCCATCTTTGGTATTTGCATAATGAGGTATGGAAGGGACAGCTCTGACCTTTAGTCGTTCTTGTTATGCACTCAACATGCAGGACTATTTGGTTATTTTTTTATCTTTATCCTGAGATAGGAGAAATAAACAAAAAGATCGCTATTGACATGCTCTGAGTTGTCATCTATCCATGCAGAAATTTCCACGCGGTTAATATAATTGTTAGCGGCAGCTTTTTAAATCCTTCTTCCCCATTTTGTCACAATAACCATTTTAATTTTGCGCATTGTTATTCTTGTTACCCTGGATAAAAGATTTTTATCCCATAAATAACAACCAATAATAGTGAGGTGCTTGCTTCAGATTCTTCTGTTCCTCTGATTCTCTCTGTTTCTCTCTCCTGTCCTCCTCTCTCTCTCTCCCTTCTCCCCCTCCCTCTCGCCCCCTCCCTCTCTCCCCTCCCTCTCTCCCCATGGGCAATCACTACCAAAGTGTCTGCCCACACAGTCAGTACACCTATCATACACTTGTCCACCGTACTAAGTCACCCCAACTCCCGCCACTCCCCCCGACTCCCCTCCCCTTCCGCCCCCCCTTCCTCTCCCCCCCCCCCCCCCCCCCCATCTTTCCCTCCCAACTCCAGTCCCGTCCCGACCCCCTGGGAAACTGAAGGGAGCGACAATCAACTGCCACGGATACAAATAATGTCATACACAAGAAAGGGCAGATGCTGGTTGACAAAAAGTGAACACACAGTGCTGGATAACACAAAGACGCAGCAGAATTTTGGAAACGTCATCCCGTCACCCATTCCTTCTCTCCAGAGATGCTGCCTGCCTGCTGAGTTAAAGAGTGCCCACGGTAGACTCACGATTCACTACGGTAAACTCACGAGCCACTACGTTCTTACGAGTTTAAATGTTTCAAATTTTAACTTCAAGAGTAAATTTGACTCGTGAAAATCTTTAAACATGTTTTAAATTTTTCAAGAGTTAACAAGTTTCCCGGGTACCTGCCGTTAGCGCCACGGGATCCGACGTTCCCGCTACGTTAATTGTATGTGATTACCACGAGTTTAATTTGTTTTAAACTCGGGGTCACTCGTGAGTCGACTCGCACCGTGAGACAGGGGTTTAAGGATGGTAAGGATGGTAGATAATAGAAAGAAAAAGCATTCATTGTCGCACGGAATAGTGGAAGGCTGGTAGATTGGGATTTTTGGGGAAACCAGCACGGTATGGTGAAAATGAAAAGGAAGAAGCTAGATTATGAGAGTAAGTTAGCAAGATAAATAAATAAAGGCAGCGAGGTCTTCAGCACAAAATTGAAAAGATAGACCTAATTAAAGTAAATATTAAGCATGAAGAATGAGTGGGGAATTAAAATTGGGAGATAAAGAAATGATAGACATTTTGATCAAGTATTTGATAGCAGAAGACTGGAGGAGGAGCCATCTTGGTGAACGGCTGCTAGCCAGCAGCCGTCCGTTTTAAATTCGTTTTTTTAATAGTTTTTAGTGAGTCCTGTTTTTCTGTTTGTAGGGATATGGTCTTTTAATGTGGGGGGGTAGGTGTAACTTTATTTCTAGGTCCCTACCTGGTCGGTGTGGCAGCCTTTTCTCCGGGCTGCCCGTCGACCCGTCCTCGTGGCCTACCTGTGGGCTTGGAGCACCGTTTCCTGGCGGGGACCGCCCAGCACCTCGGCCTCGGCGGTGGCACAGCGTTGGAGCGCTGGAGCGGAGTGGAGCGGGCGATGCCTTGCCTGGGTCGCCGCGCTGGAGCGAAGCGCTGGAGCTCTGGCGAGCTGGACCGCCGAGAGCAACATCTCCGGGCTGCGAGTCTGCGGAGCGGAGAGGCGGCGTGCGGAGAGGTGGCAGTGCGGAGGGGCGGAAGTGCGGAGAGGCGGCAGTGCGGAGAGGCGGCGCCGACTTTATCATCGGGAGCCTGGGAGCTCCAAACCGGCGCGGCCTTGTCGGCTTCGGCAGCCGCGGGCTCCAACCAGGAAGCGGCCGTCCCAGGTGGCCCAGCCGCCGAAAGGACTCTCCCGACGCCGGGGCAAGACCACCTGGTGAGAACGGCCAGGGACATCGGGCCTTCGTAGAGGCAATTGCGGTGGCCTCAATAGGCCTGACTTTGGGGTGAACATGGGGTGGGGACTGGACATTGTGCCTTCCTCCACAGTGCTACCCACTGTGGGGGGATGATTTCTTTGTCTAATTGTAGTCCTGTAGGTCTGTGTCCAAGATGGCTGCCGTGAAGAGAGAGTGGACGCTGGCGCGCTTTGGCTGCCGCTGCTCTCTCTTCACACTGTGTTTTTGATTTTCTGTTTTTGGATTGAATTCTGTTTTTAATTTGTGTCTCTGTGATGTCTTTTTTACCTGTTCTATTCCGATTATATGTTTTTATTCCGATTACTATATAAGGTGTCCTTGAGATGTCTGAAAGGCACCCATTAAATAAAATTTATTATTATTTATTATTAAGGTATACCAATAACAAGAGGAAAGAGGCTGTGAGGAAAGTGGATTAGTGAAGGAGATAGAAAACATTAGAATTAGGCACAGGAGTCACAATCAGGCCTACTCCGCCATTTGATGGCTACCTTAGAAATCCTTCATCTCGGTGCCATTTTCCTGCACTAACCCCTCATTCCTTAATTCTCCGAATAGTTATAAATATATCAATCGCTACCTTAAATAAGTAACTGAATATTATGGAATCACCAGAGAATATTCCCCCTTCAATGCAGAGAGAACTGAATAAATGAATTCATCATCTTACCACAACCAGCACCTCATATTCCCCTTGGGCAGCTTACACCCCAGCAGCTTGAACATTGACTTCTCCAATTTCCGGTAGCCCTTGCTGTCTCCTCCCCTTCCCAGCTCTCACTCAGCCCCCCTGGTTCCTCCTCTTCCTTTCTCTACCCCCCCCCCTCCCCCCCAATATCTCTCCATTTACAAATCAAGGCTAATCCAATTTTCATCACTTCCCCGCCAACCCCTCTGCTTCCCACCCTTGAGGGGACACGCATGATTACCCGTGGAATGTGCTGTGAATAAATGGAATGTGCTGTGATATTGGTGAGCAAATTCTTTGTTCAATCACTGAAGTTAGTTGTACCCTAATGAACCTGTAAAGCTGCAGCAAGTTAGATTTTTACTGTTCTGGACATATCCAGTGCATATAATGAAAACGCACTCTTGGTTCAAACAAAGCTTGTCTGGAAACAAAGCTAAAGCTAATTATGTAGGAGTTGAAGCAAGACACTACATTATTAATTATAAATAAAATTATTCACTTACCTTGAACTAGCCCAGCCCATTAGAAGGCTAAATGTAGACCAGATTAAAGCTCCCATGCCAAGACCAACAGTTTTTAATATGGGAATAACGGTGACGTTCCCTGGAAGAAAGGAAATAATTGAATCAAAAAGATTTTGGTGTATTTTAAAGTACTGCTGCAGATATCTGGTTTCTTTCTTCAGTAAGAAAGTTCATTGGATGCCCAGAGACATCGCCCACCTATCTATAAACAAGACAGACCATTTCTGCATCTCTGAGAAATCAGAAGGCAATGTTAGCCACAAAATGCCATGTCATTAAATTTATACCTGAAGTTCCCATTTTCCACACATCTTCACGAATGCTTTGGTCAGATATGCATACATTTACTTAGTGGTGGAGGACAGAGACGGAAATCGCTGTCAAAACATGGAGGGGACTGGGGGACAGGGGGGACACAATTTCTTGGCGGCCGCGCGCGCATGCGCACACTCACACACACACACGAGGCATCGGAAGCTTCAGCCGTGTGCCCTGTGAACGGTAATTAGCTCGGAATTCTTCCAGTTTCCAGCCCCGTGACGTGGATGCTTCTACTACGGGCTCGTTACCGATAGAATGAGTCAATTGTTCCAGATCTGTACCACAGAATTAAAAAACACTGGACATCGTGCTGGACAAAAAGGACAGGACAAGCAGCTTGAAAGTGTCCTGTCCTCTATTATGTTGTCCAGCATGATGTCCAGTGTTTTTAAAATCTGTGGTAGCTGTAGTATGGAAACCAAGCGAGTAAAACCAAGCCTGGACTTCCTGATCGGATTGGAGATGTCTTGACGGGTCTAGTAGCAGATGCAGTAACCGGGCTTTCTGGTCTGTTTGTAGGTGTGTTGATTGGACTGGTACTGGTAGCATAGGATGACAAGGCCACACTGCCTGGACTGTGAGTGGAAGGAGATGAACAATAATTTATACAAAAAATTAAATCATTCAAGATAGTAAACAACAAAGGTGATTTAAACTGCAGTTTGGCATTAATATCACAGGCCTTGTTGTAGTAAATCTATTTGCACGAATGTTGGTCTTTCATACTTCTGATAGCCTTAAGATGTTTATATCGCCTTCTTCCAATACAATATTTCATCAAGACCTCTTTGAGTTTCATCAAGAACTCCCTGCTGAGTTTCTCCAGCAAATGCTGGAGTAACACATAAAGCATAAAGTTACAAACACCCGCAGAGCTGTAGTATTAGAGTAGGAGAAGAACAATGTGTAAGAAGGAACTGCAGATGCTGGTTTAAATCTGCTCCCCCCCTTCTCCAACCACCCCCCCCCCCTCCCCCCCCCTTCCCCTTCTCTTCCACTTCTCTCCCCTTCTCTCTCCTTCTCTCCCCTTCTCCCCCGCCCCCCCCCTCCCCCCGCGCTCTCTAAAGGACTTACCACACTCTGTGGCAGCCGTTTACCTTCATCTTCATGACGCAGACAGCGCTACTCTGCTCTCCATGGCCCCACCTTCGCGATGTGTTTGTGTGTTTGTGTGTGTGGTCAGTAGATGCAGCTCACGCTTCAGTCGATCTAGCTCGCGGTTTCAACGCGGCCGGTCGATCCAACTCGAGGCTTTCCAGGCATGTGCCCTCATAGAAACATAGAAAATAGGTGCAGGAGTAGGCCATTCGGCCCTTCGAGCCTGCACCGCCATTCAATATGATCATGGCTGATCATCCAACTCAGTATCCTGTACCTGCCTTCTCTCCATACCCCCTGATCCCTTTAGCCACAAGGGCCACACCTAACTCCCTCTTAAATATAGCCAATGAACTGGCCTCAACTACCTTCTGTGGCAGAGAGTTCCACAGATTCACCACTCTCTGTGTGAAGGTCGAGCTTGAAGGTGGAAGGCACTCTTCTGGACACGCGGATTAGGACTCCCAAGTGAGACAGGGGCTTTAGCAACACTAGTCGGGAGAACAAAAGTCTCCAAGACAACGTTTGAGGAAGTGTCACCTAAAGATCAATATTAAATGGCTGAGAGCCTGCAAAGTGGTTAAATGCTGACCACTGGAAAAGGCAGCGAGCGGCCAGCTTTTCACTGCTATTAATTCTCAAGTCCATTTGTCCCAACGCGAGCTAAGAAAATGGGGCCAAACTGCTTTCCCCAACCCGGTCGTTCTGGTTCAGTTAGTTTTTGTCCAGTTTAATTTAATTCTGTCACTTGTTGCGTGCTAACATCTCGATCCCCCACTATGTTGCATCGCTTTAACCCGGTTTTACTCCAAACTTTATTACGCAGCCCACCATAGACGACCACTTATCTTTTCTTGCCTTGATGGAGTTTGATTATATCTACACAAGCAAAACAAGAACACGACCAAATGTTTCACATCTGCTGCATGATTTTTTTGTTGGTGTTTTTTCAGCTGCTTTCTGGAGGGCAGGATTTGTATGAAAATAACCAAGAGTGCTTCAATTTGTCCACACATCATTGCCCGAGTAAAGGAGAGCGATCCAAAAATCAGCGACCCCCGCTCTCCATATGTTGCTGACTACACAATAATAGGGAGAGCCGATAGTTTACAAATCATCTCAGTACGATTTATATTTTAAGACGGGGCAGATGAATTGTGGAAACCGATATCCGCGAGTTGTCTCAAAACGGGCTGCACAAATAAGCCTTATTATAAAGTTATTTAGTAAAACCATACTTAGACTTTCCTTTGTGCCACTTTGTTCACCATTGGAACTTCCCACCCACCAGTTCTGGCCTCGCATTTACATCAATATTTATAAGTGTGAATTGTTAATTTACCATTGTGTCTGTTTAAATTGTCATGCCAATTTTTTTATTTCCCCCAAATTATTACATTGGAAAACCTAAACATAATAGTTGCGCTTTCTTGCCAATTTTAAATTTAGTCAGATATAGCTTGACTTCTTTAGAACATCGATATTTCAGTTAGAAGTTAAAACTGGAAAGTTTGTGTTTAACAGCTGGTTACATTACAAAGTTCAAATTGTTAAATCGTTGAAAATTTGCCAGAAGTTAAGTTTCAATTAGTAAATATGATTTCTGTTATTTTTATGACAAGTTTATCTAATGCACTTAAAACGCCGAAGGGAACTTTGACCCTAAAATGTACATTGGAATGAAATTTGTTTCCTATCATTAATTGCAAACTGTAGAGCCGATGAACGTCGCAAGCCTCCCTAGTCCATCTGTAATGATATGTGCAAGTCCCAGGAAAATAATTAAGTAACATTCTTTCATGATATCACTGAATAAGCTCGCACATGATATGGTAGATTTTCTGCAGTTTCTTCCATGCAATAATATTCATACAAAATATAAAAAAGTGAAATTAGAAAAGATAGGTAGTTGATCAGCACTTAAAATATACCTTTTGGAAAGTGGTTCCCGCACGAAAAATGAATGTAATGTTCTTTGTCTCTCCTTTTGAGATGAAGTATTGTCTGGATGTCTTCTCTTCAAACATATCCGCATTGGACCGTCAGACATTTCGATGTTCACAAAGGGTGTGAGGAAGGGTCTCGACCCAAAACGTCGCCTATTCCTTCTCTACGTAAATCAGCCTCCAAAGTCCAAATGATAATTGTACCCGCGCCTGACAGTTTTAAATGCATCTCCCGTTAATTTTATTCAAAGGAACGCATCATACTTGAAGTAAGGTCAGCTCACACAATTATATTATGAGGATTAATGAATGGATTTCGATGCAGCAATTAAAAGTGACAGTTAACACATCATTTTCGTGAACTGACCTTGCTTCAAGTATTTCGCGTTCCTTTGAATAAAATTAACGGGAGATGTCATTAAAACGCAGATGCGTCGAGGCATTTAACACTCAATTCCTCTGACTCACGAAAACGATGTGACACAATTATAATTACTAAGGATGCAGGAATGGAATATCGATAGCAGTTAACAGTCACATAGACAGTTAGCACATTGTTTTTGTGAGTCAGAGGAATGAAGTGATGAACGAACGACTCGAATCGAACGTCTCGACTCGAAACGAACGACTACTTATTAAACCCGACATACCTTACAAAGATTGTAATGGGGGGGGGGGGACAGTCCCCCACCTCTGAAAACATGGAGGGGACACGTAAAACATCTTTCCTTTTTCCATTCACCGTCCAGTAACAAATCAACCCCCTGTCACATGAAGAAAGTACTCTTTATTTTGCAATTATGTTGTACCAATCAACATACCTGTAGCCCACAGAAATCCACCGAGCATTGTGAGAGGCCAGAACTTTGGACACAGTTGGATAAGATGGATCACCAGTGAGACAACCCAAACTGCAGTACAGAAAATCCACTGGAAAAACAGGCCTACAAAAAACAATGTTCAACACTCAACAATAATGTTAAACAGGACGTACAGAAAGAATAATTTACCTTGGCCACAACACTAACCATGAAATGTTTGTTACAATTATTGATTAAATTGCTGCCATAAGAAATGATCTGCAATAGTTCTATGTTTTCACAAGAAGTTAGACTGCATTGTCCTTAAACAAAAGAAGACTTTACATTTACATCCAATTCTTTCATGTGGGTTTTGTCTCATCTGCTGTTAATTATCCAAAATTGGCCAATACTGTAAGTCATTGGTTTTCTGTGTTGTACAGTTTTCTTTTTGTTGACATGTATATTGAGTTTACTTGAGTTTAGTTTAGAGATACAGCAATTACACTGGCCCTTTGGCCCACCAAATCCATGTTGACCATTTATCATAATTGACACCAGGTCTAAGTTATCCCACTTTCTCATCAATCCCCTGCACTACATGCCAGGGACAATTTTGCAGAGGCCAATTAACCTATAAACCAGTGCATCTTTGGGATGTGGGAGTGAACAGGAGCCTACGGAGGAAGCCCACAAGATCAAATGGAGAGTGTGAAAACTCCACACAAACCTCTTTGACATTAGTGGTTCCTAGACTGAGCTTATTCCTTACAAAGGAAACTGCTGGTCGTATTTGTCCTTTTCCACACGGACTGTAGTGAATTACATCTCTTCTATCTTCCATCAACCAGCATGGTATTTTTGTGAAGTCCTATTCCCCTACATTACGACTGCTTGTACAAATTACATTCTGTGCCATCCACCGCACCGTACCAATATTGTGTAGATACCCCTCATGTGGATTTTTATGAGAAGTGTGGTCTTCATGTTGTATTTTGTGCACCATTTTAAAAGCCACTGCTCTGTGTTCTATCTTCTGGTAGGTGAAGCATTTAGAGTCTAAAAGATGTGGCAAATAAAATACTCAGCTAGTTGCAGTCCTTAGGGATACAGCGTGAAAACAGGCCCTTCGGTCCACCGAGTCTACGCCAACCAGCCATCACCCTGTACACTAGCAGTATCCAACAAACTAGCCACAATTTACAATTTACAGAAACCAATTAATCTATTAACCTGTACGTCTTTGGAGTGTGGGAGGAAACAGGAGCACCCGGAGAAAACCCACACGGTCATAGGGAGAGAGTACAATCTCCGTACAGGCAGCACTCATAGTCAGGATCCAACCTGGGTCTCTGGCGCTGTAAGGCAGCAACTCTACTGCTACCCTCCCCACTATGCCGCCCGTCACATGAAACTTTTTAACTCTGCCACAACATGGTCAGCACAGGACAACATTCTCTTGCATTCTTGGCTGCCATCTTCATGCAATTTAAAATACTAAGTCAATTATAGTCTAATAACCTCCACTGAATCCTTTCATGTCTTAGACCACACATGAACCTCTATGAGCATGATCCAAAAACTCTGGTAAGTTACCTATTCAGATTTTTGAGTGCTGTAATGTGATCATTTACCTTCTTATCTCATGAAATGGTACTCAAGTTTCCTGCACTTCTACTCTTACTAGGGCCCATTATCTGCACTTTATCTTTCTCATTTTAACTTCACATTAAGTTTAGTTACTGTGTCTTTCAAATCAAATGCAGCAACTTTCACTCTCTCTCCACTCCTCACTCTCCCCCCACCCCCCACCCCCCTCTCTGCCATTACAATCTCTCTCTCACAAGTCAATTTTATTCGTCACATGCACCCGAAGGTGCAGTGAAATGAATTTGCCAGCAGCGATACAATTGAAAAAAAAACACAATACACAATAAGATTTAACACAAACATCCACCACAGCATTCTTCACTGTGGTGGAAGGCACAAAATTCAGACAGTCCTCCTCCTTCAGATTAGATTAGATTAGATTCGTTTATTGTCATTCAGACCTTTCGGTCTGAACAAAATTTTGTTTCCCTGCAGTCATACATATAATAAAAAAATGACAAAAACACACAATCAACACAAATTTAACATCCACCACAGTGAGTTCACCAAACACCTCCTCACTGTGGTGGAAGGCAAAATCTTAAAGTCTCTGTCTCTTCCCTCTTTGTTCTCCCTCTGCGCCGACGCGATCCAGGCTCCAGATGTTGTCACCCCACCGGGTGATGGTAAATCCCGCGGCTCAACCGTGCTCCGCGAACGGGCCGGTTCAAACTCCGCAAGTGGTCGCTGCCGCCGCCACAGCTCCGAGGCCGAGTCGGGTCTCTGCTGCTGCCGCCACGGTTCCGAGGCCGAGTCGGGTCTCCGTTGCCGCTGTCGCTGCCGCCGCCACATCTCCAGGGCCGAGTCGGGTCTCCGCTGCCACTGCCTCCGCCACAGCTTCGGGGCCGAGTCGGGTCTCCGCTGCCACTGCTACAGCTCCGGGGCCGAGTCGGGGCTCCGCTGCCGCTGCTACAGCTCCGGGGCCGAGTCGGGTCTCCGCTGCCGCTGCTACAGCTCCGGGACCGAGTCAGGTCTCCGTGGCCACTGCCGCTGCCTCCGCCACAGCTTCGGGGCTGAGTCGGGTCTCTGCTGCCGCTGCCGCCGCTACAGTTCCGGGGCCGAGTCGGGTCTCCGCTGCCGCTGCTACAGTTCCGGGGCCGAGTCGGGTCTCCGCTGCCGCTGCTGCCGCTGCTACAGCTCCGGGGCCGAGTCGGGTCTCCGCTGCCGCCGCCACAGCTCCGAGGCCGCCAGCTCCGCCATTAGGCCTCGGCGCAGACGGAGACGGGGACGGGGAATACGACAGAAAAAAAGTTGCATCCCCCGAAGGAAGAGACCAAAACATGTTTCTCCCACCCCACCCACACACATACACAACTTAATTAAACAAAATTAACTAAAACATGACAAAGGAACAAAAAGAAAGAAAAAAACAGACGGACTGCAGGTGGGCCGCAGCTGTTAAGCCAGCGCCGCCATCTTTTCCATGTCTACCGTGTCTTTGTTCACCCGTGGTCGGGGCATGGAACCTCCGTAGTCGCCGCTATGGATGCCATTATGGAGTGTCTCTAACACACTCTCTCTCTCTCTCTCTTTCTGCCAATATCTGATGATGGAGACCTAGAACATTATGATCCTGTTTTTATTATATTTTTGCCTTTTTAGAGGGGGGGGGGGGGGTGAACACCAGAATGAAGCACAGCCCAGATAACTAGAGAATCACAATAAAAATGTTGACAGTTTTATAATCCACCAGTGGATCGTGAATATTGATGGGATGTAGATGTTCCACTTACAGTAAGACAAACTCTCTGCCACTTCAGACCCTAATCCCTTCACTTCCACAAACAAATTGTTTCTTTTTACGTTGAATGCCACTAACACATTGGGCATGTTATTAAAATCATTAAATATTTAAATCATTAAAACTCAGTACACTTAATGTTGCCAGGGAGAGGACTGTGGTAGACACAACTATGACGCATCTTGAAGGTACTGAGTTACTACTAATGGGCTCTGTTACAGAGAGATTTAGGAAGTTTGCCAGACAGGGATGTGGATAGTACTGGAGATACGTGCTGGCATGTTTTTTTTGGGAAATGCTTCAGCATGTCAATGTGAACAAAGGAATGTAATCACACAAGCAATGACATGCGCATGTAAACAAAACTGTTTAATTTCTCATGGAAATATGTACACATTGTAAAAGCTCATGGGCTTACAAATATATTATAGCCTCAATTCTGCTAGCTAACAATAGGGTGGTGGTCAACTAGAGGATTCACATCAATTATTACAAGCCTAAATCAAATAAAGCATGCAACTCACCATCTCCTGTATCAATTTTCTTCACCGGGACAAAATTGCTGCCAAAACAAATGACAGCAATAGCTGTGGCAACAAAGCCTTTCACGAGTGGCAAGGTGCCTGTGAGATTCTTTGCCATTGCTTTTGTTGAATAAGAAAATCCTTGCTCCACAGAGCCATTTCTCAGTATCCTGTCTTGTAGAAAGAAACTACAATGAACAATTTCAATAATTTCTTTTGCGGTATCTAAATTTCTACGCAGAAGATGCATCCAACTTACTGTGTTTGAAAACGCTTTCGGGGATTGTCGCACTGCATCCCATGACATACGCTGCTCCAATGCAGATCAACACGAGAGACCATCTCAAGCTAAATAACATGCTGCTTGAAAGGGAGACACGGTTCTGCAGCGACAGGTCTCGCAAAGGCTGAGGTTCACGGTGTGACCAGGCATGCCGTACTTGTTTCACAGGTGCTGATGGAGGGAGGGCCTTTAGTCAGTAGACGGTGTCATCATTAATGCCGTTTAATTGCAAATTACCTGCCAAAGAAATGCCCGGTGGATTATAAAGCTGTGACCGTTTTATTGTGACAACGAGATGTTGCTCATTAAGAGGAATGAAATTACCACAAGCCTAAACCAATATCAGCACAGTTCGGTAAAATCATTCCCCAAAACATGTTGTCTTATAATTAGAAAATCACAGTTAATTCATCTCATTGGCAATCCCAGCGATGCACGTGACGCAGTGGTGCTGGTTTCCGACAGGAACGGTGACGGACGCACCTCACATCTCTGTCCTCCAGTTCCTGCGGACTTCCACCGCTGGAAGTATAGGATTTTGGTGTGTGTGCTTTATCATCATTACTTACAATCCTATGTACGGCAGTGATCGCAACTTCTACTGAAGTGTGGACGGCCCTTGGCCTGCTAGAAGCTCATCCGCCCTTTGACAGGTCTTGTTTTTGGTCCTGCTGGGGGTCCACAGCCCCCTCCTCACCTGGCAAACCAGGTGGGGGAGACGGTTTAGTCGCCGTCTATCCGACCATGGAGAAGGGAGCACGGGATTACATGGTACCCGTGGCGGGGGGGAACTCCCCCCCCAACTGACCTGTAAATACCTATCCAAATACTGTAAATATTTAGTTTGAAGTTGTGACTGTTAATTGGTTCTATTTCTAGAACCCCAGGCAGTCCAGTCAAATATAAGTAGCCAGGCAATACAGCAATAAGCTGATTGCATGGTTCTGTTTTTTAAACGCTACAGGTTTAGTTTATTATTATAACATAATTGAAAATAGAATTTTCCAAAAAATGAATTGCAAATATAATTAATCTAGGATGGTTTTGCATCACTGTAGAATCCAAGGCCTTGACACTTTTCCTGTCCCCACATCTTCCATGGCCAACAATAGCCACCCCATCTGTCACTTGCACCCCCTCTCCAAATTGATTCCACAGATCCTATCTCACTCCACCATCTCTCTGAGCGCTGACGCATTGAGCAACGCAGAAATCATATGCTTGGTGCGAGCAGTGCAAGGGAATCTGAATCTGAAATGCCAGATAATATGATTCTTTCTGCACGAGCGTGAATGCAGGGGGGGAGGGGGCAATTTTTCATGCCAGAAAGGAATGGCTCCAATCCAGGTACAAACCTCTACGCCAAGTTAGTACAGCAGTCCTCCATACTGCCTGATTGTCCATCATAGCAATGTCACAGAACAGAGGGAAGTTATTTGGCTGATCATGTCAATAGAAGAGTCTATGTATCTAGTCCCACTCCCTCCCAATTGCCAGGCAAGCTGCAAATTCCTTTAAATAATTAATTAGCTCCGTTTTGAATGAGACAACTGAAAATGCTTCCCCTCAGCAAACCTAACACTTGTTTAAAAATACCTTTTCATGTCACTTTTGCCTTTGAGGCACTGTTTCTGGCAGATGTCCCTCAGTGCACCGAGCCTAATTCTGCAGGCAACTCCACGCCTGGTGTTGGCAGCAGAACATGTCCAGGTGCAACATTCAGTAGGTCTCACTTCCTTCTGCCTTGGCTCCCAGACTGCAGATTCAGCCTTAGAGCCAGCCACTAATTTTCAAGGAGTGTTGGTATCTGGGCTTGGAGTCACATGTGAATGAATGAATGATTGAATGATACCTTATTGTCACATGTACCTAGGTACAGAGAAATGCTTTGTTTTGCATACAACTTTGGCAGTACACAAGTGTCACCACATTTTGGCACCGACAAAGTTACAAAAGTACTGAACAGTCCTATCTACATTGCCTGCCGATGCATGTGGCAGCAGGACTGCCCGCCCCCCTCCACCCCTCCCCCCCCCCCTCCCCCCTCCCTGCTCTCCTCCCTCGCAGGTTCACCCTTCCACCCTGGCTGCCCACCACTGAGCCCCCCCTTCGTTCCGTTTGTTCTTGGGGGCCCATCACCGGTTCCCCCATCATTCTTGGCAGTCCATCTCATTCTCGTACGTGAAAGGAGAATGGGACAAATTGTAGTTAAGGAAATGGAAGGAATGCGTAAATACACCATTGACAGCTAGTAAGCCAAAAGAGGAAATGAGACGTTAAAAGAAGAATTAAAAGATATCACTAAAGATCTTCAGAAGCAATTTGCCAAAATGAATTCTACAATGCAGAACAACTTCTCCACTATGGAGGGCAATCTTTCTAAGAAAATTGATAATAGCTGCGGCGAAGTAAAAGAGCTTTATGTAGCCCTGAACCAGCAGTTTAAAGATTTGGAGTCCAGGACGGCGAAGGAATTGGAAAGTATCCAGAAAGAGTATAACAATAAACATGACACCCTGCTGAAGCAATTAACAGACTCGGAAAAATTGAGGGAAGAGATGGATGGTGAAATGGAACAGATGAGCCAAGAAATACAAGGTCTGAAAAAACAACACGATACTAATTGGGAGCTAACGAATAAACTAAATGAGAAATGTCAAGATTTAGAGGCCAGGTCAAGGAGGCAAAATCTGAGAATAGTAGGAGTTCAAGAGGGTGCTGAACACGGCCTTCAAATGCGTGATTTTATTACTAATCTACTTAAAGATTTTTTCAAACTTCCAGAAAAACCAAAGATAGATCTGGCTCATCGAGTGGGTCGCTTCCAAAAACATGATAATGCTAAACCAAGGCAAATCATTGTAAAGTTCCTGGATATTTCAACTCTGGAAACTCTATTAAAGAAAATAACCTATGGAGAAAATCTTACATTTGCTGATAATATCGTAAGATTCTACAGGGATTATCCTCGGGAAATTTTGGCAAAAAGACGTGAGTTTAAAAGGGCAAGCAGTATTTTATATGGACATTCTGAAGTTCGTTATGGCGTGATCTATCCAGCGAAAATGCTAATTACGTTTAAGGGCAAGCAACGCTCATTTACGGACCCGGACTCTGCTTGCAAATATGCCCAGGAGATTTTAAACAAAATTCAAGGAGGAACAGAATAATAGACATTTTATCTGTGGAACTTTGTTTTTTCTGTTTCAATTAAGACACTAGAACGCTTCAGACGGTTACCAGACAGGCGTATCTGGCAAGAATGTGTTGTTCAATAACAGAGGCCGAATTAAACTTCTGAACTGAAAGCACAGATGGAAGCTCAAGGTCGCAAGCTCGTCAACAAACTCCTCAGCCTCCTTTTGAAATGGCCATTATGAGGCATCTGTTCCACACTATATGATATATGACCTATTATTTATATATATAATGAACTAACTAACTAACCACTTACGCGCAATAAACTCAACTAACGTTAAAGGCGCAATGTACTATACTAACACGACTAACTATATAGCAGGAAGGATGGGGGAGGTTAGACATATATTTTAAATACTAAATACTAATTATGAATTACTTAACATACAGGTAAATGAAAAGTGTCATTATTGACGAGGTACTTTAACCCATAATTACTTTAATTTTAATCCAAATCTTCTACCTTCCCTTTTATTTTATTCTATTTTAAGCTGTTCAGCTGTTGACCTGATATGATAATTTTGGTAACAATTAGAGGGAACCGACTAACGTTGGGTCAAATTCTAATAGGGGGATAAGGCCCAGTGCATAATTTCATCGACGGAGGTCAATTTAAAAATAAATCTAGCTACCTTAGGTGGCTTTTTTGTAATTTATCTCTTTTTTGATAAATTACATTCACTTTTTTTGTTTATTCACAATTATTTGTTGTGTGACTTAACAATTTTTATGTACACTTTATTTTATGTTTTTCTTTTTCCCTTATTTATATTTAAAAGTGTCAGGAGATGTAGAACTACTGTAGAAATTATGAAGGACAACTCTGGATTCGGGATTCCGAGGTACTTGGCTGCATCACATGAATCATACAGTCTGGTAATAATAGCCAATGCAAGATAATAGTCGAATAAATATCGGAGGTCTCACCTTCTGTAGTTGGAACATCAGAGGTGCGAATGAGCCAATTAAGAGGGGTAAAATTCTGGCACAATTAAAATCATTAAATATGGATATTGCTTTCCTACAAGAGACACATCTGAAACAACAAACTCAGATCAGATTAAGGGCAAATTGGATAGGTCAAACCTATTACTCCTCATTCACCTCTAAAGCAAGAGGCACGGCTATTATAATTCGGAAGGGTATACCTTTTAAATTAAAGAAATCTATATCTGATAAAGAGGGAAGATATGTTATAGTCACGGGAGAAATTTACAATACACCATTAACTATGATAAATATTTACGCGCCTAATTTTGATAACCCACAATTTTTTAGGAAAATAATAGATTTAATCGCAGAGCATAATTATCAAAATATAATAATGGGGGGAGATTTCAACTGTGTTATAGATCCATACTTAGATAAATCAATAAAGCTAGGGAAGCGTCTTGTTAAAACTAAGACCTGTGAATTTTTAAATACTTATATAAAAAATAATAACATAGCTGATATTTGGAGAATAGCAAATCCAAGCGGTAGGGAATACTCATTTTATTCATCAGTTCACAAAACTTATTCGCGAATTGATTATTTTTTATTGGACACAAAATTAATCCCGTATACGAATAAACCATCATATCATAATAGTATTATTTCTGATCATTCACCATTGACTTTCATACTTAAAATTGAGGGAATGCCGAGTATAAAACCTTTTTGGAGATTCAATGTACATATATTAAATAACCCGCAGGGTTATGAGTATATAAAAGAACAAATAAAACTTTTTTTCGAAATAAATGACACGCCAGGTATTTCTGCACTGCTATTATGGGAAACCTTTAAGGCATATATTCGCGGCGTCATAATTTCTTACCAAAGTTTTCAAAATAAGGAAAATAAAAGAGAACTTCAGCGGATAGAACAGAAAATAAAACTACTAGAACTGGACAATGCAACTGACCCAACCATAAATAAACTTAATAAGATAACTTTATTGAAATATAAAGTCAATAGAATACTATCGGCTAGAGTAATAAAATTATTCCAAATTACAAAACAAGCACACTTCGAATTTGGGGATAAGCCACATAAACTACTAGCGAGGCAACTGAAGCAACGAGAAAAGGAAAAAACTATTACTAAAATTAAATCGGATAAGGGTGAGTTTTTAACACTGCCTAAGGATATTAACAAGAGGTTTGCCCAATTTTATCACAATTTATATACATCTAAAATAAATACAGATGTAAGTAAAATTACAAATTTTTTAGATAATTGCAAGCTCCAAAAATTGGATAGTTTAGAACAAGAGCAATTAGGAGCACGGATTACTAGTGAAGAAATAAAACAAATAATAAACTCACTGAAAAATGGGAAGACCCCAGGACCAGACGGTTTTAGTAATGAATTTTATAAAAGATTTCAGGAGTCAATTATACCAAGATTATTCAATTTATACACGCAGGCTTATACCGAAAATAAACTACCAGAAACCCTAGCAGAAGCAACAATAACACTTATACCAAAAAAAGATAAAGATTTAGATGAACCGGGTTCTTATAGAGCTATTTCACTACTAAATACGGATCAGAAAATTTTAGCAAAGATTCTAGCTAGAAGGCTAAATATTTATATTAACAATTTAATAAATACGGATCAAACGGAATTTATACCCAAAAGACAATCATTTAATAATTTGAGAAGGCTTTTCAATATAATGTACTCTCATAATGAGGACAATGAAGATATTTCAGTTATCACGCTGGATGCAGAGAAGGCATTTGATCAAGTAGAATGGCAGTATTTATACAAGGTACTCCAAAAATTCAATATGGGAGAGAATTTTATTAGATGGGTTAAATTACTTTACGATAGACCTACGGCAAGAATATTAACTAACAATACGCTATCTCCAAAATTTTACTTATCAAGGGGTAATAGGCAAGGGTGTGCCTTATCACCATTGCTATTTGCCCTTATGATAGAACCGTTGGCCGAAAAGATTAGAAATCACCCGAATATTCACGGATATAACACTAAGGATTCAAAGAATAAAATTTCACTATATGCTGATGATATTCTTTTATATATTACTAATACACAAACGAGTATACCCACCTTATTAACACTAATTGAGGAATTCGGCTCTTTTTCAGGATATAGAATAAATTGGGATAAAAGCGAAATTATGTCTTTAAAACCACAGGATTCGAGACACTTACTAAAATTCCCCTTCAAAATTGCAACAGAAAAATTCAAGTATCTGGGTATTCAAATTACAAGAAGACACAAATCATTATTTAGTGCCAATTTTATACCACTATTAAATAAACTGAATGATATGATTAAATTTTGGAAAACACTTCCGCTCTCATTGATAGGTAGAATCAACGCTATAAAAATGACTTTCTTACCACAATTAATATATTTGTTTCAAGCGATCCCAATATATATTCCAAAATATTTTTTCAAAAAACTAGATTCCACTGTCACTAATTTTATATGGGATTACAGAACACATAGAATTCAACGAAAGCATCTGTGCAAATCTAAAGAAGTTGGGGGTTTATCATTACCTAACTTTATGTATTACTACTGGGCAGTGCATATTAAGAACATAATGTACTGGCTGGATAGTTCCACTCAGCAGTTGGAATGGATAAGAATGGAGAAAGAGGAGTGCTATCCGCACGATATAGGAACGATCCTGCTCTCACCGATAAAATTGAATAGTATAATATACAAAAAGAACCCAATTATTCACAATATAATAAGAATTTGGAAACAAATAAAAGTATCCTTGAAATTAAATAATTTATCAGTACTAACCCCACTATTGAACAACCCCGCATTCAAATCTTCTCTCATCGACAACACATATCAACAATGGGATAGACTGGGGATTAGGAAAGTAGGGGATATGTATGAATTGGGTAAACTGTTATCATTTCAACAATTAAAATTAAAATTTAAATTGAAGGATAATCAATATTTTAAATATATACAGGTATGTGACTTTATGAAGAAATATATACATAGATTTCAAACAATTTTTTTAGACCCTTTAGAAGAAGCAATGAATATTAAGGCTGATTCACAAAAATTAATTTCATACTTTTATAATAATATATTAGATAGAGAATCACCCTCAACAGAAGCACTAAGGGAAGATTGGGAACATGAGCTAATGATAAAGATCTCGAAGGATAGATGGGAAAAGTATTTGATGAATACACATAACTGTTCTATTAATACAAGACATAATTTAATTCAATTCAAATTATTACATAGACTATATTATTCAAAAACGAGGTTGAATAAATTTTATCCAAACGTCTCTCCCAGATGCGATAAATGTTTGTTTCAAAACGCTAATATAACACATTCATTTGTAGGATGTACAAAGTTGAATAAATTTTGGAGTGATATATTTGATATATTTACAAAGCTCTTCAAGTCAAGAATAGAACCCAAAATGGAATGGATTATATTTGGAATAATAGGAGAAGATACCAATTTAAATAAAGACCAAAATGTTTTTTTTAATTATGGGTTAATAATTGGAAAGAAATTGATACTTAAATTTTGGAAAAATACAACCATACCAACTGTTAAAATGTGGATTAGGAATATGATGGACATAGCACGCCTTGAAGAAATGAGACTCCGACTAATAGATAAATATGACCAATTCTTAAGGAGTTGGTCTCCTTTCATCGACTTTTTGGAATCATGTGATGCAGCGGTACCATAAGGATTGCTGATTTCAGTTCATGACGTGGATAGATCTACATCTCCGAATATAGATTTGAAAAATTCTCTTTTAAGAGGCCTTTTCTTCTATTTCTACTTTTCACCTTTTCTTTTTTATTTTATTTTTTTATTTTTATTTTTTATATCCACACTTCACATTTTTCTACTCTCTACCATCTATTTTTCCACTCTTTCCCCTTTCTATTGTTTTCTTTTTCTTGTCTTGCCTACTCATAACATAAAACTAGAGGTTGTACATAGAATGGATTACGGTATGACATAGTTGGCACCTAAAATTAGGTGCCACTGTATTGTTTTGTATTGTATTAACTTCTAATAAAATAAACAAAAAAAAAAAAAACAAAAAAAAAAGAAGAATTGGGAATACTAATACCTCCCCTCTTCAAAGTCTTCAGTCACACTAGTATCCATCTCTTTAGTCACGGTGTTTACCATTATCCATTGTGGCCAAGACCCCCTTCCCCAGGGGCGACCTCACCCAGTATGTATGGTCTCTGCTCACTCTGAGTTGGACAATGCTGGGTGGAAGGTCTACCGAGTCATCATCATCTGGAAGGCACAGGTTTGTGTATAAAAGTACATGATCTGAACCCCACCCAACTGACCAGGGAAAAGTTAAACGTGGAAAGGAACCAAGAAACATACCTCACCAAAGGTAGGAGGCAGAGGAGGATCTCCGTAACTAGCACAGGTGCAGGTCTCCTTCATTCTGTCTCAGAGCATGTCCTACTTTGCAAGGTTCAGAGAAGGTACAGGGTAGAAATGTGAGTTCAAAAACAACAGCTGTAGTGTCGAAGTAACATTGTGCGCTGTATGACGTTGTGACCTCCTGCTTTTGCACACTTCCTGCATTAGGACCATGCGCACTCATCCATTTACAAAGATGTCATCCAGGGGATGTGCAGGCAAGGCAGAGGGTTCTCCCAATAGTCATCAAAAAATTACCTGCAATGTATACCTGATGTGAAATGAGAAGACCACATTTGCTCCATAGTGTTAAAGCACCCTTCAAACATTGACCAATTTATATCCTTGCTCACGGGAATCCCTCATAATATCCAATTCATTTTAACAATAATGACAATGATTTATATTCTCTATTGCCTCTAATGTAGCATTACATTTCAGGATGCTTTGCTGTGAATCAAGCCACATAAGAAAACAAATAAGGAAAATGACAAAAGTTTAGTTAAGGCAGTAGCTTTAAAATAAGATATGAAAAGAGAAGGAGGTTAAAAAGTCTCAGAAATTAACTGAATTGATCGAAAGTTACAGAATAGTAACAGGCAAAAATTACAGCTAGATCCTGATTAATTGGGCAGGTGGGCTGAGGAATGGTTAATGAGGTTTAATACAGATAAGTGCAAAGTGTTGCAATTTGGGAAGTCTAACCAGGCCAGGACCGACACAGTGAATGGCAGGACTCTGGGAAGTGTTGTAGAGCAGAGGGATCTAGGAGTGCAGGTGCACAGTTCCTTGAGTCCACAAGTATATAGGGTGGTCAAGAAGGCTTCCAGCACATTGGGCTTCATTAGCCAGAGTATTGAGTATAGAAGTTGGGAGGTTATGTGACAGATGTAAAAGATAATGGTGAGGCCACATTTGGAGTATTGTGTTCAGTTTTGGTCACCCTGCTATTTGGAAAGATGTTATCAAATTGGAAAGGGTGCAGAGAAGATTTCATGAAGATGTTGCCAAAATTTGAGGGCCTGAGCTATAGGGAAAGGTTGAGCAGGATAGAACTTTATTCCTTGGAGTGCAGGAGGATTAAGGGTGATCTTATAGTGGTGTATAAAATCATGAGAGAAATCATGAGAGAAGATCCACCTCATCCTCCAGGGAATAGAATCCCAGCCTGCTCAATCTCTCCTTCTCCAGGTGCTTTCTTCATATAAGATAAATAACCATGCCACAATATTCCACATGTGAGCGAATGACATTTTCTGCTCAGCCTTCTCATTCCAACCACTTAGTCCGACTTTGCCAGGAGGAGATTCACCAGGCGATTAGTATTTAGACTGGCCTCTAATTAGATGGATGGATTCTAGGGATCACTTCAGAAGCGACCAGGTATAGCAACAGGGAGTGGAGAGTTGTTGCTGACAGATAAACTAAGGTGATTGAAATGGCCTTTCTCTTCCAGAATTGTCATAATTATGTGATCAACAAATAGAAATATAGTTGTGCTTTTTCATGCTTCTTTTCCGAGTCGCTCTTCCAACTGACCTCTGTGATCGTATCCAACGCAATATTCAGAGCAATTGTTGCCAGATCAAATTTTGTTTATTTGCCTCAAGCCTATAATGTCTTTAACATACATGAAAATATTTCACTTTGAGCCAAAACTACATTTTGGCATGATTTCACAGATAACCGCCAATGAATCAAGCCTTTTCTTGGAAGCAATAAACCGCCTTATTTTGGCCAATGCTCATTTACTCCCTGATTGAGACAATTTTCTAAAAAGAATCAAGCTGTGTTGACTTCAAAATTTGAGTATTGTCCATTTTGTGACAATGTCCTGAAGCCATCTTTGACACTGCTGACCAATTCACAGGCATAGTACAACCTAGCATTTGGTAAGGTAGCAGGAGAGAGAACTTATTCACCCCCATTCTGAGTGATGCTGGAGACAAATACATCAGCTCAAAAGTAAAGTTGAAGCTCGTACAACTACTTGCAGCAAGAAGTGCCAAGTGGATAATTATCTTAGCCTCCTCCTGGAGCTCCCAACATCACATAACAACTGCACTCAACCTATTCAATGTGCTCCGTGTTTGAATGGCAAAGTGGATTGGGCATAGCAGAGACTACAGGAGTCAATCCATCATAATGTTGAGGAACTGCTACAGAACTAGTTGGGCCTTATGTGGCAAGTTGTGGCTTACATTAACATTATTAACATTGCATTACATTAACAGCAATGTGGAAAATTGTCCACCTACATCCTTTTAGATTCCTTTATTGTCATTCAGACCTTTTGGTCTGAACGAAATTATGTTGCCTGCAGTCATACACAGAACCAATAAAAACAAAACATACAATAAACACAAATTAAACATCCACCACAGTGAGTTCACCAAGCACATCCTCACTGTGATGGAGGGAAAGTCTTAGTCCTGTGCACAAAAATACACAAATCATTTTAAATGTCGACTGTTCTTGTCCATTCTTAATTATCAGCAAAATGATGGGCATCACTGGTCTTATATGAAGCAGTATTTAGTCACCAATAAACTGTTCACTCAGTGTGGTGTGCGACGCCTAACGGCAGTGGCTCAACTGCAGTCTGTCAGTCTTTTTTTTAATTTTTGTCTCGTTAAATGTATGTTTTGATTCTAGTTTTTATTATTTTTTTAGCTGTGTATATGTGGGGGGTGGGGGAAACTATTTAATCTCTTCCCTGTACGGGGGACCCCACTTTTTCCCTGTCGGGTCTCCGATGTCGTTGGGCCTAACATCGAGGAGCTGGCAGCGGCCTCCAGCCGGGACCAACCTGAGGGCTCCAGTCGCGGAGCCTGCGGACCTGCCATCACGGAGCAGGCCAGCTTTGGAGCGGGACGAGCTGTGGTGGCGCGCGGCTGCGACCCGATTTCCGAGCTTTGGAGGCTCCGGCTACAGTCCCTGTGGACGGTAACATCGGGAGCTCGGCAGTTCCTGGTGGGAAACCGCTTTTCGGAGCTCCCGAAACGGCAACTTCTCCCGCCGGAATCGCGGGGTTAAATAACTTGGAGCGGGGCCTAACATCACCCGGCGTGCCTTAACGACCGCGGGACTTACCATCACCCGCCGGGGGCTTTAACATCGTGAGCCCAAGTCGCCCCGACGCTGCAGTTGGACTGTTGGATCGCGGGAGCAGAACAAAGGGAAGAGATAAGACTTTTGCCTTCCATCACAGTGAGGAGGTGTTGGAGATTCACTGTGGTGGATGTTTGTGTAAATTGTGTTAAGTGTGGGTCTTGTGCTTTTTTGTAATGTTAAGACTGTAGAAAATGCAATTTCGTTCAAACCAAGCTGTTTGAATGGCAATAAAAGGCATTCTATTCTATTCATATTGCATCGCTTTAAAGGCACATGCATCATCAATGACATGCAAAACAGGCCAAATGGCCACTACAATCTTCTTGGACTACTTAGCTGAAGATGTCATTGATGCCTTGGTCAAAACCATGGACTAAACATCCGGAATTCCAGAACCAAGTAAGAATAACTGCTCTTGACGTAAAGATGGTATTTCAAGATTCAAGATTCAAGATTCAAAAGAGTTTATTGTCATGTGTCCCAGATAGGACAATTAAATTCTTGCTTTGCTTCAGCACAACAGAATATAGTAGGCATAAATAAATACAGAACAGATCAGTGTGACCATATAACCATTGAAAATATATATATATATACACACACATATATAAGCATATAAAGTGCAATGGGCTATTAATGTTCAGAGTTTTGTTTGAGTTGAGTTTAATAGCCTGATGGCTGTGGGGAAGAAGTTGTTCCTGAACCTGGATGTTGCAGATTTCAGGCTCCTGTACCTTCTACCTGGAGGCAGCGGGGAGATGAGTGAGTGGCCAGGATGGTGTGGATCTTTGATGATGCTGGCAGCCTTTTTGAGGCAGCGACTGCGATAGATCCCCTCGATAGTAGGGAGGTCAGAGCCGATGATGGACTTAGCAGTGTTTACAAATTTTTGCAGTCTTTTCCGCTCCTGGGCGCTCAAGTTGCCGAACCAAGCCACGATGCAACCGGTCAACATGCTCTCTACTGTGCACCTGTAGAAGTTCGAGAGAGTCCTCCTTGACATACCGACTCTCCTTAATCTTCTCAGGAAGTAGAGGCGCTGATGTGCTTTCTTTATAATTGCATCAGTGTTCTCGGACCAGGAGAGATCTTCAGAGATATGCACGCCCAGGAATTTGAAGCACTTGACCCTCTCCACCATCGACTCGCTAATATAAACGGGACTATGGGTCCCCATCCTATCCCTTCCAAAGTCCACAATCAGTTCCATGGTTTTGCTCGTGTTGAGAGCCAGGTTATTGTGCTGGCACCATTTCGTGAAATGATCGATCTCACTTCTATACTCTGACTCATCTCCATGAGTGATACGTCCCACAACAGTGGTGTCATCAGCGAACTTGATGATGGAGTTCGCACTGTGACCAGCTACGCAGTCATGAGTATAGAGTGAGTACCGCAAGGGGCTGAGCACGCAGTCTTGAGGTGCTCCCGTGCTGATTGTTATCGAGGCTGACACATTTCCACCAATACGGACAGACTGTGGTCTGTGAATGAGGAAGTCGAGGATCCAATTGCAGGGGGATGCGCAGAGACCCAGTACTGAGAGTTTAGTAACCAGCTTGGAGGGGATGATTGTATTAAATGCCGAGCTGTAGTCAATGAATAACAGCCTGACATATGAGTTTTTGTTGTCCAAGTGGTCCAGAGCGGAGTGGAGGGCCAGCGAGATCGCATCCACCGTTGATCTGTTGTGGCGGTAAGCGAACTGTAGTGGGTCCAGGCTTTTGTCGAGGTATGAGTTGATTTGCGCCATGATCAACCTCTCAAAGCACTTCATCACCACCAATGTTAGTGCCACTGGTCGATAGTCATTGAGGCACGTCACCTTGCTCTTCTTGGGCACCGGTATAATTGATGCCCTTTTAAAGCAGGTGGGAACCTCAGACCTCAGAAGTGAGAGGTTGAAAATGTCCGTAAAAACTCCAGCCAGTTGGTCCGCACAGGTTTTTAGAACACGACCGGGTATACCATCAGGTCCAGACGCTTTCAGAGGGTTCACCCCCCTGAAGGATATTCTGACGTCGACCTCTGTGACCGTGACCAAAATACCATCACAGCGAATGGGGGCTCGAGAAGACACATCATTATTCTCCCTATAAAATCGTGCGTAAAACGCATTGAGCTCATCAGGGAGTGATGTTTCGCTGACATGTATGCTGCCTCCTGATTTCGCCTTGTAGGAGGTGATTGCATTCAGGCCCCGCCACAGCTGCCGAACATCTGTCCCATCCTCCAGTTTGCAGCAGAAGTCTCTTTTGGCCTTTTTGATGGCCTTACTAAGGTCGTATCTGGACTTCTTGTAGTCCTCAGTATCTTCAGACATGAATGCCCGGTGTCTGGACTTCAGAAGAGTGCGGATCTCATAGTTCATCCAAGGTTTCTGATTGGAAGGTTTTTGTTGGATGCAGTCCTCCACACATTTCTTTATGAAGTCTGTAATGACTGTGACATATTCGTTCAGGTCTGTTGCCGAGTCCCTGAACATTGCCCAGTCTACAGACTCCAAACAGTCCTGGAGTTGGTCCTCTGCAGCCCCCCCCCCCCCGCACCCCCCAACCAGCCCTGTACAGTCCTCACCTCTGGGGGTGCGCTCTTTAATTGCTGCCTGTAGGCAGGAAGAAGCAGCACCGCGGTATGGTCGGATTTACCAAAGTGAGGGCGAGGGATAGAACGATGATGGTGGTGTACCAGTGGGCGAGGGTGTTTGGTCCTCTGGTGCAGCAGGAGACATGGTGGTGGAAGTTAGGGAGCAATTTCTTAAGGTTTGCTTTGTTGAAGTATCATTGTATCAGATATCAAGTATTTATTTAATTATAGTGGTATAGTCGGCCCCCCTCGGTCATGACTGACCATGGGTGATGCATCCTAGTTGTTGGCTGCTTGTTCCAAACCTGGGCTGGAGCAGTGTCGCTTGTGGCTGAAGATACCAATGCGGGAGTGACAGTCTCTGTCGCAAAGGTCACATTTGTGTGTGGTCTCTGGTTTGTTGAAGTTGCTGCGCTTCTTTCTGCGTGCCCGCTTGTCTGCCGCTGCGTTCATCAGTTTCTCTTCCCCCGTTTTGAGATGTTGGTTCAGGGAACCTCTCCACCTCGTGTGGTCAGCTGCAGGGTCTCCCAGGGCTCCACATTGATGTTGAGCGCCTTCATATCTCTCTTGTAGACATCCTTGTAACGTAGCTGGGGGCGGCCGATGGTTCTCCTCCCAGATGTCAGCTCTCCATAGAGGATGTCTTTTGGAATATGGCCATCCTCCATGTGGTGGACATGGTCCGGCCACCGCACTCTGCGCTGCCTGAGTAGAGTGTACATACTGGGAAGGCCAGAGTGAGACAGGATCTCGGCGTTGGACACTCTGTCTTGCCAGGATATGCCCAGGATACGGCGGAAGACTGAGGGGGGATCTTATAGAAGCGTACAAAATTCTTAAGGGGTTGGACAGGCAGATGCAGGAAGATTGTTCCCGATGTTGGGGAAGTCCAGAACAATGGGTCACAGTTTAAGGATAAGGGGGAAATCTTTTAGGACTGAGATGAGAAAAACATTTTTCACACAGAGAGTGGCGAATCTCTGGAATTCTCTGCCACAGAAGATAGTTGAGACCAGTTCAGTGGCTATATTTAAGATGGAGTTAGATGTGGCCCTTGTGGCTAAAGGGATCAGGGGGTATGGAGAGAAGGCAGGTACAGGATACTGAGTTGGATGATCAGCCATGATCATATTGAATGGCGGTGCAGGCTCGAAGGGCCGAATGGCCTACTCCTGCACCTATTTTCTATGTTTCTATGTTTCTTGTGTCTATCTTTGTAGTTAATGCCCTACTATGTTCTGTTGTGCTGAAGCAAAGCAAGAATTTCATTGTCCTGTCAGGGACACATGACAATAAACTTCCTTGACTCTTCAGTATCACGATCCACTGTGTCATGTATTGAAAAGCTGGTTAAATGTTTTGCGTCGGCTTTATTTACACTCGCAAGAACAAAAGTGCTGGAGATTCCTGAGAGAGATTCAAATTATTTATTTCAGAAGTATATCTATGCAGGCCAACAAATAGTTCCACATGAATGCAACCCAATTACGCTCTGACAAGCATCTTTGTCATCCGAGCAGGATATCAGATCTTTGCTATGCCTTCATTTATTCTGTAGAAAGACTGAGTCAGAGAGAAAAACCTAGAAACAAATCCGTAATCTACTTTATTTTTACTAAATATTGAGCATTCTGCCAAGCAAACATTCTCAAATAAACATCATTGTGCCACACTATTGACATCATTTGTCTCAATTACTTCCTTTCAGTCCAGACTGGTTCTAGGATTGAGAAAAGAATGTTGTTCTTCACTCATTCTGTTCCTCGGCAGGGCAAGAATACGGTTCCCATAGTCTTGACCTCCCACCGCCAGCTTCCACAAGCAATAGATCATCCTCCCTGATTTCCTCCACCTTCAAAAAGATCCTACCACAAGGCACATCTTCCCCTCTCCTTCCATTTCAGCATTCCGAAGAGTTTGTTCCCTCTATGACTTCCTGATCCATTCCCCCTTCTCCACGAACCACTCTCCTTCCTGAAGCACTTTACCATGTACACAAAATGTCTATGCTTCTCAGGTGGAAGGTGTTGAGTCTTCTCTCCTGCCTGGCATATGTAGTCCATGTCTCACTGGTGTGAGTTATGAGGTGAGCGAGAGTTATAGCTGCCTTCCCGATCCTCTTATCAATCTCTGTGTCCAAGGAGAGGTTGTCGGTGATGGTGGAGCCAAGGTACGTGAACTGATGGACGGCATCAAGTTCGTAGTCGTCGATGGTGATGACAGGTGGCGCCTCTGTATCCTGCGCCAAGACGTTCGTCTTCTTCAGGCTGATGGCCAGCCTGAATTCCTTGCACGCCCGATAGAAGCCGTCCATCAGTGACTGTAGTTCCTGCTGGATGTGGGACACAACTGCAGCATCGTCGGCAAACAACACGTCTCTGATGAGAGCTTCACGTACTTTTGTCTTTGCTCTGAGGCGGGTGAGGTTAAAGAGCCTGCCATCTGATCTAGTACGTAGGTAGATCCCCTTTGTTGCAGTGCCGAAGGCATGTTTCAGGAGCAGAGCAAAGATCCCAAAAAGTGTGGGAGCGAGGACGCAGCCTTGTTTGACGCCACTGCGGATGTCGAAGCTGCCATTGAACAGCACTGTCCCCTTCATGTTGATGTAGAAGGATTCTATCATGCTCTGCAGTTTTGGTGGGCAGCCGATCTTTGGCAGAGCCTTAAATAGGCCATCTCTGCTGACGAGGTCGAACACCTTGATGAGGTCAATGAAAGCAACATACAGGGGCATCCGCTGATCTCTGCACTTCTCCTGGAGCTGGCGAATGGAGAAGACCATGTCCACTGTTGACCTTCCAGCTCGGAAACCACACTGTGACTCTGGGTAGACACGTTCTGCCAGCTTCTGCAGGCGGATCAAGATGATCCGAGCAAAGACCTTGCCAACGATGTTGAGGAGGGAGATGCCTCTGTAGTTGTTGCAGTCGCTTCTCTCGCCCTTGTTCTTGTAGAGGGTAATGATGGTGGCATCCCTCATGTCCTGCGGTACAGCTCCTTCTTGCCTGCACTGGCAGAGGACTTCATACAAAGGAAGCAGTAAGGTAGTCTTGCAATGTTTGATCAGGTCAGGGGGAATCCCACCGCTGCCTGGGGCCTTGCCAGGGGCCAGGCTGTCAATGGCCTTGCTGAGCTCTTCTACCGTCGGTTCTCCATCCAACTCATCCATGGTCGGCAGACACTCGATGGCATCAAGGGCTGATGGGGACACAGGATCTCTCTCTCTGGAGTAGAGGTCGGAGCAGTGTTCCACCCATTTCCCCATCTGCTGGCATTCGTCTGTGATTACTTCCCCAGTGGAGGATTTGAGGGGGGCTGTCCTGCTCTGGACTGGTCCTAATACCTTCTTAATGCCATCGTACATTCCCCTGATGTTCCCTGTTATGGCGGCCGTCTGGATGTCCTCACTAAGCTGTGTCCAGTAGTCATTGGCGGAACGCCTGGCAGTCTGCTGAACCTTGCTCCTGGCAGCCCTGAGGATCTACAGGTTCTTCTCGTAATCTGACCGCTTGTACTCGGCTAGGGCGATGCGCTTGGCTTCGATGATGGGAGTCATCTCGGTCGACTTGTCCTAAAACTGGTTGTGCGTCTTCGAGGTCTTCTTCACAAAGCTAGCCAAGGCTGTGCAGTGCATGGTGTCCCGCAGAATTTCCCACTTCTCTGTTGCAGAGTCTCCAGGACATGAGGTGCCAAGTTCTCTCTCAAAAGCCTCTGAAAATTGTTGCATGAGATCTGGACGGAGCATCTTGCTGACATAGATGCGGGGGTTCCCCTGCTTCTTGGTATGGTAAAACCACTTTGGTTGCAGCCTGATCTTGCAACACATCAAGAAGTAGTCTATGTCGCAGTCCGCACTGTGGTAGGAACGTGTGTGGATGCAGCACGTCTGACTAGGATCAGATCCAGTTGATGCCAATGCTTTGAGCCTGGGTGTCTCCAGGAAACCTTGTGCTGGGGCTTTGTCTGGAAGTATGAGTTGGCGATGCACAGGTCAAGGTAAGTGCACAGCTCAAGCAGTCGCTGCCCGTTATCATTCATTTTGCCCACACCAAACTGCCACAATCCGTGGTCTGCGCCCACTCTGGCGTTGAAGTAGTCCAGGAGACAAGTTCTTCCGTGCTGGGGATGCTGCTGATGATGGATGCGAGGTGGCATGACAAGAGTGGATGGGCCTGCGGTGGTGTTGAGGCAGAGTCAGGAGTCGTTCTGAGCCATTATTGCCTGGTTCCACCTTGTTCTGCAGGCTGTTCCTTACTGCGAAGTCCACTCCATGCTCTTTGGGCTTGTCAGGGTCCTTCCCCTGCCAGTAAAACGTGTACTCCTTCTCCTCCAGTGTGCCCGAGTCTGCCAGCCTTGTTTCCTGAAGGGTGGCTGTGTCTACGTTGAGTCTCTTGAGCTCGTCGTTTATGACAGCTGCTTTCCTGCAATCGCTGATGTCCTGTAGTTTTTCAGAGAGGCTGGTCATCATTGTCCGGACATTCCAAGTTCCCAGCTTTAGAGTTAGTCTCTTTTGATGTGTTCTATTGTTGGTAGGTGCGAAGGTTGTGATCTGCTGTTCGGATGGTTCCTAATCCCCGTGCACCCAGTGAGGATAGCAGATCGTGGGCGGGACAGCACCTTATTGGCTGGGGGCTGCCCAGCTTGAGGTGGACGGTAGCTGTCCAGTGAGATCCAAAAATCCCTCCCACCGTCGGGAGCAGCCCCTGGCGCCTCGCTTTACGCCAATCTAGCGATGACTTATAACTGGTAACTGTGGCTCCCCGTGTTGTGTCGACGCCGTGGGCGAAGCTGGAATGTCCTCTCCAGGTTGTAGGTGTAGGTTTGCAGGTGATGTGTGGTCGGATGCAAGCCTGGGCGATGTCATATGGAGGACAGGCTGTTGCCCATGCAGCACGTCCCCCCTCTCCACGTCGCTGATCGATCCAAAGGAACAACATGGCCATTACAGTTTGGCACCAGCGCCATCGCAGGAGCTGCCAGAGCGAGGTCGTAGACAACGACCAACTGCCTTAGGGGCTCCGACCGGATTTTCTTGAAGTTTACTCTTGGGGCCTTTTCCATGACTGTATATGGCCACAAGGCAGTGGAGGTTTTAAATCAGAGTTTTCCCTCTCCAAGATTGACTGCCTTCCCAGGCTGATGAGCCCCATCTGTCCGAGACTAATGGGACCGTCTACCTTCCCGTGCAGGTCTATAGCACCTGCCCACTGCCCACTAGGATGGTTTTTAATGAGGAATTAATCAAAGAGTCTGAGTAAAACTGAAGTCAATTGAAATTGTAAGTAGAATTCCCTACTGGCAGGAGCCATAACACATATGAAGAAAGAGGCTTGCAATTTTTGGAAGCTATTCATCTCAGACCCAGAATATTGCCACAGTGCCACCTGATATCAATGTCATAAAACCCAACCACACTCAGCTGCTTCCTTCCATGAGGTCAGAGGTTTTGGTGTTCACTGCTGTTTATCACTCCACTCAGTGCAAATCCACTCCTGGTGGCAGGAGTGTAAACAGAGCTGTAGTATGGGTCCTTGATGAATATGGCTTCCTTTTTGAGACTGTGCCTCCTATAGATCCCTTCGATCTAATATTGGGGGTATTATATTACTGTGAATTGAGAACTGGTTGTTGGATTGAGAAACAAATCTTTCTCAGATTGGCAGGGTATAACTTGTGGAGCATTGCATGGATTAGCATTTAACTCCATGTTTCTATGATCTCTATCAACAATTTGGCTGAGAGGACCATATGCATAGTCCAAGTTTACTGATGATATAAAACGAGGTTGAATTGTGAGCAGGGAATAACATTCAAGCAGATATGAGTGAGTGGGCAAGAACAAGGTGGATGGCATATTATGAGGAAAATATTCAATCATTGCCTTTGGTTTGCATTACAGAAAGGTAGAGGATTTGTTAAATCATGAGAAATTTGGAAGTGTTGATGATCAAGGGGATCTAGATGTGCTTGTATACGTCACTGAAGGCAAAAATGCAAGTGCAGCTAATGATTAGATGGGCAAATATTATGTTAGCTTTATTGTGAGAGAGTTTGATTCCAAGAATAAGAGAGCCATATTGTATAAGGCGCACTTGGACCATGTTGTACAATTTTGGTCTCTTTACCCGAGAACTGATGTAATTGCAATAGCAACAATTTTTCCAAATGACACAGTGGGGGACAGTAGGGTGGTCGTGAGGTGGGGGGCGGAGGGTACTGACGCAGTTGGTAGAGCTACTGCCTCAGTGCTAAGAGACCTGAGTTTGTCCCAGACCTAGGTGCTGTCTATGCGGAAGTTGTACATTCTCCCTGTGACTGTGTGGATTTCTTCTGGGTTCTCTGGTTTCCTCTGTAATCCAAAGATGTTTGTAGGCTCATTGGCTTTTGTAAATTGCCCCAAGAGTGTAATGAATACCAACATTAGATAACAGAAACATAGAAACATAGAAACATAGAAATTAGGTGCAGGAGTAGGCCATTCGGCCCTTCGAGCCTGCACCGCCATTCAATATGATCATGGCTGATCATCCAACTCAGTATCCCGTACCTGCCTTCTCTCCATACCCTCTGATCCCCTTAGCCACAAGGGCCACATCTAACTCCCTCTTAAATATAGCCAATGAACTGGCCTCGACTACCCTCTGTGGCAGGGAGTTCCAGAGATTCACCACTCTCTGTGTGAAAAAAGTTCTTCTCATCTCGGTTTTAAAGGAGTTCCCCCTTATCCTTAAGCTGTGACCCCTTGTCCTGGACTTCCCCAACATCGGGAGCAATCTTCCTGCATCTAGCCTGTCCAACCCCTTAAGAATTTTGTAAGTTTCTATAAGATCCCCTCTCAATCTCCTAAATTCTAGAGAGTATAAACCAAGTCTATCCAGTCTTTCTTCATAAGACAGTCCTGACATCCCAGGAATCAGTCTGGTGAACCTTCTCTGCACTCCCTCTATGGCAATAATGTCCTTCCTCAGATTTGGAGACCAAAACTGTACGCAATACTCCAGGTGTGGTCTCACCAAGACCCTGTACAACTGCAGTAGAACCTCCCTGCTCCTATACTCAAATCCTTTTGCTATGAAAGCTAACATACCATTCGCTTTCTTCACTGCCTGCTGCACCTGCATGCCCACTTTCAATGACTGGTGTACCATGACACCCAGGTCTCGCTGCATCTCCCCTTTTCCTAGTCGGCCACCATTTAGATAATAGTCTGCTTTCCTGTTTTTGCCACCAAAATGGATAACCTCACATTTATCCACATTATACTGCATCTGCCAAACATTTGCCCACTCACCCAGCCTATCCAAGTCATCTTGCAGTCTCCTAGCATCCTCCTCACAGCTAACACTGCCCCCCAGCTTAGTGTCATCCGCAAACTTGGAGATATTGCCTTCAATTCCCTCATCCAGATCATTAATATATATTGTAAATAGCTGGGGTCCCAGCACTGAGCCTTGCGGTACCCCACTAGTCACTGCCTGCCATTGTGAAAAGAACTAGTGTGAACGGGTGATCGATTGTCGATGTGAACTCGGTGGGCCAAAGGGCCTGTTTCCATGTTGTGTCTTTCAACAATCAATCAATCAGACTAATTCCGAGGATGGTGAGATTGCCTTAAGATGAAAGTGAAAGTAAACTGAGGCTGTAAGTAGAAGTAAACCGAGGACATCTGATATGAGTTCGAGCTCACCCACTCTTCTGTACAATTCCGTGCGCCTTAGAAAGCATTTTATCGGGTTGCATACAGCATGGTTTAAGAACAGCTCCATCCAAGACCGCAAGTGAGTTGTGGACACAACCCAGACCGTCAGGCAAACCAACCTCCCTTCCATTGACTCCATCTACACTTCATGCTGCCTTGGCAAGGCTACCAGCAAAATCAAGGACGAGTCTCACCACTCCCTCTTTCTCACCACTCCCTCTCCCTTCTGCCGTCAGGCAAGAGGTACAGAGGTGTGAAAACACACATCTCCAGATTCTGGGAACATTTCTTCCCAGCTGTTATCAGCCAACTGAACCATCCTATCACCAACCAGAGAGCAGTCCTGACATGCCATCTACCTCATTGGAGACCCCCGGACCATTTCTATCAGATGTTACTGGACTTTACCTTCCACTAAACGTTATTCCCTTATCATGTATCTGTGCACAATGAACGGCTTGATTGTAATCATGTATAGTCTTTTTGCTGACTGAATAGTGTGCAACAAAAAAGCTTTTCACTGTACCTCAGTACATAAAACAATAATATACTAAACTAAACTAAATCGCTTTACATTTTCTGCTCTACATATTCGTCTGTGCAGGGAGGAGCTGCAGATGCTGGTTTAAACTGAAGATAGACACAAAAAGCTGGAATAACTCAGCTTGTCAGACAGCATCTCTGGGGAGAAGGAATAGATGACGTTTCAGGTCGAGACCCTTCTTCAGACTCTACTTATCCTTCTATCTGATTAGCTGAGAGGATTTAATGACACGCGTATAACCGTTTATTTCATCTGCATGTCAGCAATCGTCTAATGCAAGAAAGAGTGAATGCAATGAGGTTGATTTCTGAATTCTGCCTCTCTGGAAATTTCGCTGGATAATCAATCAGTTTCCATATCAATAAATGCAACTCCCTGTGCACCATTCCTGGAGAACATTGTATAATTTCGTCTGGCCTTCCTGTCTGGGGCTTTCCAAATCCACCATGTCTTAAAAGCACTGATCCTTGATCCCTGAACAAGTTCCAGCCAGAGTGGGAGTCTCTTTCAGAAAGATTCACATTCCGCTCTCTTCCCCCACGGCTTTGACCCCTGTCCCACCCAAACCCATACCTGACTAATTTCACCTCCTGATTCCATAATCCTCGGCCTTGATCCAACATCAAATTTGGCAATCAATCTCCTCCTAATTGCCTGTGAGAATCTAGACCAAAGAGCTTAGCCCATTCTTTCAAGTATCAAATGGCTGGATTTCCCCAGTGTCTGCCACTTAGCACATTCTTTCATCAACTTTCTTTCCGATCTTTCTAGAAACTTAAATAACTGAGGGAAGGCAAATCTAACCACTGACAGCATAAATTGACACAAAGGAAATGCTGGCAGAACTCAGTCAACAGTTATGTTTGTAATTTTATTTGTTTTCCTTGGGAAAATAAATTGGTCAGATAAGCAAATGACTGCCCAAAGTTGAAATCCCAGGTGGCAAATGTCTACAAATTATACATTTATAACTGCTGAGCAAACATTTCAACTGAGGCCAGCAATTATTTTCCTTCAGTCCACAGACCCCTTAAAATACCAATTTGTCCTGGTTGATTTATTTTCATAAGTTTATGTTAGCAAAATGCACCTTTGTTTGTTGATTTTAGCTCTGCATTCAACACCATTGTGCCAGAGCTACCACACTCCAAACTTTCCGAGTTGACTGTGCCTGAACCCCTCTGTCGGTGGATCACCAGCTTCCTGACATACAGGAAATTGCATGTGAGGCTGGGAAAGCACATCGCGGATGCGCAAACGCTCAGCATTGAAGCACCGCAAGGCTGCGTACTCTCTCCTCTCATCTACTCTCTCTACACCAGCTCCCCCTCCCCTCACCCCACTCACCATCAACAACACCACAGTCACATCTGTGAAGTATTTTAAGTTCCTGGGAACCATCATCTCCAAGGACCTTAAGTGGGGGGCTACCATCGACTCCACAGTCAAAAAGGCACAACAGAGGATGTACTTCCTACGGCAGCTGAGGAAGCACAATCTGCCACAGGCAATGATGGTCCAATTCTACACGGCCATCGTAGAGTCTGTCCTCACCTTCTCCATCATGGTCTGGTTTGGCTCAGCCACCAAACACGACACCTGGAGGTTGCAGCGAATCATCCGATCAGCAGAGAAGGTTATTGGCTGCAACCTTCCCTCCATTGATGAACTGTACACTGCAAGGGCCAGGAAGCGAGCGGGCAAGATCATCTCTGACCCCTCTCACCCTGGCCACAAACTCTTTGAATCACTTCCCTCTGGAAGGCGACTCCGGATTGTCAAAGCTGCCACAGCCAGACATAAAAACAGTTTTTATCCACGAGTATTTGCTCTACTCAACAGCCAAAAATCTGTAGCCTCCCTTTGATCTGGTATTTTGTTGGTTCACATGCTTGATCAATGGTGTTTTATCATTAATGTTTTGTTATTATGAATGCTTAGTGTTTTCTGAGTCATTTGTAACTGCCACTGTATGTTATGTTACTTGTGGGCGGAGCACCAAGGCAAATTCCTTGTATGTGAATACTTGGCCAATAAACTTAAGGGCCTGTCCCACCAGCATGCGACTGCATGCGTCTAGCGCGACCAAACATGGTGGCTTGAGGCGTAGGGCCTCGCGGGGCCGGTCCCACTTCCAACCGCGGAGCCGTTTGGAGTTGTGCGGGGCTGGTCCCGACATCATACTCACCAATCAGTTGGGCAGGAGGCGGGCCAACTAAATTTGGATGTTGCACGGCGTTGGGCGGTTACGTCATCGCGCAATGCCACGCGCTAGGCGTACACCGTCAATACGCTGCGAACGATGTCAAGACGCTGCGTACAGCGTCAGGATGCTACGTACGGCGTCGAGACACTGCGTACGGCGTCGAGACAGTGCGTGCGGCGTCCAGATGGTGCATACGCCCGTCGAGGTGCTGCGTACGGCCTCAATGCGGCGTCGGGCCAACAGGCCATTGCCACGCGAAATATTTGGACAGTGTCAGTTTTTCGGAGCGCCGCGTGATGTCAGGACCAGCCCCGTACAACTCCATACGGCTCCGGCGATCGAAGTGGGACCGGCCCCGTGAGGCCGTACGGCTCAAACGACCACGTTAGGTCGCGCTCGCAGTCGCATGCTGGTGGGACAAGCCCTTAACTTACTTCATTACTTACTTATATCAAGGACACTCCAATTCATTCTGTGCTGCCTAAATAGACCCACAAATGTACACTGTTAGATTTTATTAGAGGATTTTTCACATTCTATTGTCAGAAGTAATTGAAAAAGGATTTTAGGCCCTCACAGGCGTCTCCTCTGTATCCCACAACTCTGCTCTTGCTCCCCCTCCCCGCGGTCACAACAGGAACAGAGTTTCCCTAGTCCTCACCTTCCACCCCTTCAGCCGTTGCATGCAGCACGTAATCCTCCGAGATTTTCACCACCTCCAATGGGATCCCACCACTAGCCACATCTTCCCATCTCCACTCATTCCCTCCACTGGTTAACTTCCCTGGTTAACTCATCCCTTCCCAACCAAACCACCCCCTCCCCAGTTACTTTCCCCTGCAACCGCAGGAGATGCAACACATGTCTCTATACCTCCTCCGTCGACTATGTCCAGGGTCCCCGACAGTCTTTTCATGTGAGGCAGAGGTTCACTTACACCTCCTCCAACCTCATCTACAGTATTTGCTGTTCTAGGTGTGCGCAACTAAAGCTTTTCATTGTTCCTCAGTACACGTGATAATAAACAAAAGTACTACTAACTATTCCCCCAATGCTCTGATCTGAAGAAACGTACTTGGTACTGTTTTGTGACTATAACATTGCCAATCAATCTCGTGCGGGTGTTCAGCCGAGCTACACAAGTGTAACTACTACTTCACCCACTCCTCTACCCAGTCACTGTTATAGAGTCATAGAGTGATACCATGTGGAACCAGGCCCTATGGCCCAACTTGACCACACTGGCCAACATGTCCCAGCTACACTAGTCCCACCTGCCCGCGTTTGGTCCATATCTCTCCAAACCTGTCCTATCCATTTACCTCTCTCATTTTTTCTTAAATGTTGAGATAATCCCTGCCTCAAATACCTCCTCTGGCAGCTCGTTCCATACACCCACCACCCTTTGTGTGAAAAGGTTACCCCTCAGATTCCTGTTAATTTTTTTCCCCTTCACCTTAAACCTGGGTCCTCTGGCCCTCGATTCACCTACTCTGGGCAAGAGACTCTGTACATCTAATCGATCTATTCCTCTCACCATTTTATACACTGTTTAAAATGTTAACCTTCAAGAGTGGTGTTAAAAGCCATTTAGACCTTGGCATGAGTATCGCTGGCTGTGTAAAGGCGATGGCTGGTGTTGTTGGCCCTTCAGCCATTGTCGCCACCTCAAAGATGTCTGGAAAACCTGTGTTCTTCCTGAAGACTGAGCGGGCGGTATCTGTAGCCCCGAATGAGGGGATCACAGTGGGAGGGATTATCTTGCTGGTGGACCCATTGGGTACTACAGTGGTTCGGGTCACGCTCTCCATCGTTCCAGCCTTCATGCCTGATGAGTTCCTTCTTCCCCATCTCCGCTCTCTGGGGGAGGTGTGGTCAGATATCACCCCTCTCTCACTTACTGCTGTTCATGCAGCTGGCGTGGGAGGGGGGGGGGCACTGAGGGACATTTCTGTGCCCAGTTCAAGGAGGCAGTTAACCTGGTCTTCTGGACCTTGGTCCCTGTGCAGTGCCATGCCTGTAAAGGGATGAGCTACCTCCACAAAGACTGCCCAGCCTCAGGCCACAACTTCCACATCGGCGGCCTTGGATGGTACCACTATCAGGTCAGGTCAGTAGGGGGGAGTTCCCCCCCTCCACGGGTAACATGTAATGCCGTGCTACCTGCTCCATGGTCAGGTAGCTGGTGATTAAACCGTCTCCCGCACCTGGTTTGCCAGGTGAGGAGGGGGCTGTGGACCCCCGGCAGGACCAATACAAAACTTGTCAAAGGGCGGATGAGCTTCTAGCGAGCCAACGACCATCCACACTACAGTAGAAGTTGTGATCATGGTCGTACATAGCATTGTAAGGAATGATGATAAAACACACACACCAAAATCCTATACTTCCAGCGGTGGAAGTCTGCAGGAACTGGAGGACAGAGATTTGTGGTGCGTCCGTCACCGTTCCCGTTGGAAACCAGCACCACTGTGTCGCTAATGTCCTCTCCACCACTCCCCACGGAGGGCGGGGTTCACTGAGGTAGAGCATGTCGCGAGCGAACAAGGGGAAGGGGAGGTTCGTACTGGGGGTAGGAAGACAAAGAATATAACAGAACATCAACAGGAACCTCCCCTTGATACTTGGTGACGATTTGGGTTGAGACCCTTCTTCAGATCTGAAGTGATTCTGAAGAAGTGTCTCGGCCCAATACTTCACCTATTCCTTTTCTCCAGAGATGCTGCCTGACCAGTTGAGTTACTCTAGCTTTTTTGTCTATCTTCGGTTTAAACCAGCATCTGCAGTTCCTTCCTGCAGGGACCCTCTAGGATGTGTGCGAGGGTGAAGGGTGTGGTGATCCACTGGATGGGGAGGAGGGGGAGGGAGGCGGAGGGACAGCCCTGGGGTGCCAGCCCCTCCAAAGGTGAAGGGTGCAGGTGTTCCTGTGGTTGGGATCTCCTAGGGCCTGGGACCTGGGTGTGGTGGTGGACAGAACTCGTGAGAGTCATGTCCTCCGTTTGGACTCTGAACGTGCCAGTGAGCAGTCCACCCCAGGGACAAAGGATGTTTCCTCAAGTTTGTCTCCCCAAGTCTGGAGATGTTGATCAGTGGCGCTGAGCGGGAGCCCTGCCCCTCTTTGCCTCAGGACCCGGTTCCGGCTGATTCTCTGGACCTGAGGTCATTTGGACCATCCTTTGATCTGACGCTGCTGGAGGATGACCAATTCCAGGATTTGTTCAAAAAGTTCTGTACTTCCTGATGGAGGGAGCGGGAGGGCTTCCGCTACATCAACATTAATCAATATTATTCATACTTACAACACTGCCAATGCTTTTGTAAGCAACAAAAACTCCAGCTAGCTCCTGACTTTATTCTGGTTGTTTATTTCTCTTGTTGTCCTTCATTCTGCAGGTGTGGTGGGACTAACCATTGAATCCTCTTTGCTGCCACACTGTGGTAACATTTTTTTATGATGTCACAACAGTCCCTCTGATCTCAATGTTTCCTTGTGACGTCACAATGAACATCACCCCTTTCCCTGAGAGGAAATCCGCCCTGAGAAATAATGACGGCATAAAATGCTGGCTTAGTTTAGTTTAGTTTAGAGATATAGCACGGAAACAGGTTATTCGGTCCGCCGAGTCCACGCCGACCATTGATCACCCACACTCTAGTGGCATGTTATCCCACCCTCCCATCCTACACACTAGGGGGCAATTTACAGAAGCCAACTGACCTACAAACCTGCACGTCTTTGAAATGTGGGAGGAAATCGGAGCACCCAGAGAAAACCCACGTGGTCACAGAGAGAACATACAAACTCCACACAGGCAGCACCAGTAATCAGGATCGATCTCGGGTCTCTGGCACTGTGAGGCAGCAGCTTTACCACTGCACCACTGTATTGTCCTAGATTTTGCAGAATTCAGCCTCGTTTATCCATTATGCCAAATTGGATTGAACATGGTGATCAATGCACATACATGAACAAGGGTAGTGTGAGTCAAGCTGTTCATCACATTGGGAAGGATGTACCACAATCTCTTACAGTTTCCAGAGAAGGATGATTGTAATGTCATGATCTGACAATGGATCCTCCAAAGTAGCCTCCTTGAGCACAGACGATCCAACATTCATCTGAAGACAGGAATCCCCTGCCCTTCTCCACCCAATCCCATGCAACATATGCTGCTTCAGGAGGTTTTCAGTTATGCTCTTGTTTGAAACACAAAATGTTTTTTTCTGGTATTCTGGTAGAGTTGGTGCGTTACAGCGCCAGAGACCCGAGTTCGATCCTGACTACAGGTGCTGTCTGTACGGAGTTTGTATGTTCCCTCCGTGACCTGCATGGGTTTTCTCTGGGTGCTCCGGTTTCCTCCCACACTCCATAGACATACAGGTTTGTAGGTTGGTACACAAAATTGCTGGGGAAACTCAGCGGGTGCAGCAGCATCTATGGAGCGAAGGAAATAGGCGATGTTTCGGGCCGAAACCCTTCTTCAGACTCATAGGCGACGTTTCGGGCCGAACCCCTTCTAGGTTAACTTTGGGACACTTTGTTTTCTTTTTTACTGCAAGAACAACAGAACCATTTAACAGTTTCCAGAGAAGGAAGAAAATTAACAGAACTCGTTTACTGTTCCAGGTATCAACCCTTGTAGGTTAATTGGCTTGGTAAAGTTGTCTCTAGTGTCTGTAGGATAGTGTTCGTGTGAGCAGACTTGTTGGGCCAAAGAGCCTGTTTCCGCGCTGTATCTTTAAACTAAACTAAACTAAACTAAACATTAGTGATCATTTTGGGCTAAATTATCATCATCACAAAATTGGAACTGACCTCTTCCAACTGGTCAGTTCCGATCTAGATCCACCCAGTATCGGATACTCTACCCAGTATCGGATACACTACCAATAGCATCCATAATCAGTACCACCACTTTGAACCCATTCTGGCTATAGTTGGATGTTCCATGTTGGGTGAATCAATGTTACATGGCAGTCACAGAAAGAAATCCACAAACCCACTGCGATCCTCATAAAGGCATCAATTACAGTCTCTCCATTCTGATTTGGAACGTTTTATCATAATCTGATAGACTCATAATCCAATGGTCAGCATAATTGTATAAACGCTCCCTTGCTTCATCACTGTTTGCCGCCTGTATACTTCATCCTCACAAGTCTTCCTGCAGCTCAGTGGCATGGAGCCACTGATGGGATGGGACTCCAGCAGGACATGGGATTATGTGGGAAAGTGGCCGGGACGTCCCATAGTTCTGTAGTACTTCACTCCACTTCACTTCACTGCATCTTAGCATCTGCTGTTTGCAAACCATGGGTGTAAAATTGAATCTGACAATTTATGTCACACAAAGCTGTTCATTTTCCTGGGAAGATCTCTGGCGCTGGCCACCCACCTGGTTTTTCTTTGTTTCTATGACAGTCTTTTGTGCATCTGTAGCTGCCATTGAGGGGGCATCTATTAACATCTGGCAACCACCTTCCTTGTACAGTTTGGCAAGAGCACAGCATGCGTAATGAATGGCTTTCTGCAAATCTGGTCCAAAAACAGATGTTGGGACACTTTGTTTTCTTTTTTACTGCAAGAACAACAGAACCATTTAACAGTTTCCAGAGAAGGAAGAAAATTAACAGAACTCGTTTACTGTTCCAGGTGTCAACTCTTGTACATCGGCGCGACCAAACACAGGCTCGGTGATCGTTAGCTGAGTTACTCCTGCATTTTGTGTCTATTTTTGGTTTATACCAGCATTTGCAGTTCCTTCCTACACAGAACAATTTTAATAGCCTTTACAACAAATCTTACCATCTTTAAGGGGACCTGACCTTGAATGCTTCCTTATGAGCTTCTGCACAATGGATGAACTATTGAAGTTTGTCATCTTTGGTATTGGTTTGTTATTATCGTGTTTACCAAGATGCAGTGAAAAACATTGTGTGCTATCCTAGTCAAGTTATACAGTGCTTGAGTCCAATCAAGTTGTACACTAATACAACATGTCATGCAAAGAGAAAAATACCAGAATGCGGAATATATTGTTGCAGCTTTGTAGTGTTAGTTACAGAGAAAATGCAGAATTTTAAAAATGCCGTAGTTGGCAATTCCCTGGAACTTGTCACACAGGCCTTTTACTCTCAGGCTAATGAGAATTCAATGTTTTGTCTCAGAGCCAATCGTTTTACCTGAATGGTTCCAATCCAATATAGAGACATCAGTGTTTTGACTCTAAACTTCAGCAGGAATTCGAGAAGGCCTTGGTGCCCATTCTCTAAGGAGAACCACGTGATAGGGAAAATAAGGAGAAGGCAAGTGGGAAAAAAGTCTGCCTGACAGAGGAGGAGGAGACGGATTTGGAAGAGGAGGAAGGTGAGGGAAGTGACGTAGCTGGAGGGTCCATCCAACAAGGATGCTCAGGGAGCCTCAGCAAGGAGCAATGCCTTGGGGGGAGAAAAAAAGAGAAAACGTGCTGGAGTATCTCACGGGTCAGGCAGCATCTCTAGAGAACCTGATATTTCGGGTCAGGACCCTTCTTCAGACTGATTGTGGTGGTGGAGGGGCGAAAGCTGGAAGAGAGGAGGGGCAGGACAAAGCCGGGTGAGTGATAGGTGGCTATAGACGAGGGGGGATGGGGGTTATTGCCAAGTGGTTGGACAAAATCCAAAAGTCCAATGTCCAGTCCAATAGACAAAAATTGTTAGATAAGGAGATAAGGATAGAAGAGATACAAATTGTGAAACCCGAGGAAGAAATATAGGTGGAAGGGGATGATAAGGGTGTGAATCCAGGTGAGGCACAGGAAAGAGATTGGGGAAAGACGGGGGGAAGAAGAGTTCATAAGTTCCAGAAACAGAATCAGGCCATTTGGCCCATCAAGTCTACTTCGCCATTCAATCATGGCTGATCTATCTTCCCTTCTCAACCCCATTCTTCTGCCTTCTGCCCATAACCCTTGACACCTTTACTAATCAAGAATCTGTCAATCTCCGACTTAAAAATATCCATGGACTTGGTCCTTTGAGTGGGGGAGAGGTTGTTTGTGGGTTAGTTACTGAGGTTGTTGGTTAGTATGCTATGGCCTGACACCTGCTCATACGTACCCCTTGAACATGCCCCAGTAATTCCTAATGCCTTGGGAGACCTTGTTTCAATAATATACCACACACTGCAAATTCAGTTACAGTGACAAAGAAGGACCAGGACTAGATGATTAAGGTAACCACCATTATTTTTTCTGCTTCACATTGTCCCCAGGCTGATACATCACCTCTGTGGCACTTTGTATTTTCACTAGGTTGCAGCATTACAGAGATAATAGAAGAACTGACTTCATCACCTCTCCCTTGGCAGAGGTTAGCAGGCATCATAGACTTGCAGATACTTCCAGAACTGTAATTAATCTAATGTTAAGGTAAGGTATTTTGCGTGGAAATGAGACTGCTACAACCATTGAGAAGGCATGCAATCATACGGTCCAGGAACCTAGCAGTCCCTGCATTGCAATGTCTATATAACTAAAAGTTGCATCTTGACCACAACCTGTCTGCACTGTATATCGATTTTAGAAACAACGCTTCCATATATCGCTATGATTTTGGCCATCTTACTCACAGTCCTCCTCTGCTGAGGCAGCCCTGAGGATTTTTCCGATCGATGAAAAATAAAAAAGTCATGAGTGTTTAAAAAATCTTGAGATCAGCTGATTGGTCCTCTCGCCTGTCAATCACCATGATGAAGGTAACGCCCCTTCGGGGGGGGCAGGACTATAAAACCCCGGATGCCTGGATGTGAGTCAGTCACTCTGGAAGATCGCGAGGGAGAGACCACAACTGTGTTTCTAAGCTGTGAATCAATTGAACTGTGAGTCTGCAATGTGCTTGCAATAAATGATTTGTTAGCTCTTAATGACAATGCAATGAGTTGTTTGACCTGCCCTGTGCTTGAGACTGCAATGCTAAATGGAAATGAAATGACAATACCATGAGCTGTTTGGCCTGCCCTGTGCTTGAGACTGCAATGCAAAATGGAGATGAAATGACAATGCCATGAGTTGTTTGGCCTGCCCTGTGCTTGAGACTGCAATGCAAATGGAAATGAAATGACAATGTTTGGCCTGCCCTGTGCTTGAGACTGCAATGGACCCGCTACAATTCGCATACCATCCCAGGTTCTGCACACCGCTCTCTCTCACCTTGACAGCCAGAAGGGGGGCTATGTGAGGATGCTGTTCATAGACTACAGTTCAGCCTTCAACATGATAGTCCCCACCAGACTTGTTGAGAAGCTGCTGGAACTGGGGCTCAACACCCCCCTGTGTGCCTAGGTTCTGGACTTTCTCACCGCCAGGCCCAGGGTAGTCAAGATGGGAGGAAATACATCGAAGTCCCTCACCCTGAGCACAGGATCCCCCCAGGGTTGCGTCCTCAGCCCCCTATTGTACTCCCTGTACACACATGACTGTGTGGCTAGGTTCAGCTCCAACTCTATAATCAAGTTTGCTGATGACACTGTGGTGGTGGGCCTGATCTCCGATAACGATGAGAAGGCCTACCGGGAGGAGGTGGCTGATCTGGCACTGGTGTCAGGACAACAGCCTCCTCTTGAATATCAAAAAACTAAGGAGCTGATCGTGGACTTTAGGAGGGCACATCATCCGAGGACGTACACACCATTGAGGATAAATGGGGATACTGTGGATAGGGTGAGCTGTTTTAAATACCTGGGAGTCCACATCTCAGAGAATCTGACATGGACATCACACGCTGCAGCACTGTTGAGTAAGGCAAGGCAGCGCCTTTGCCACCTCAGGCAATTGAGGAAATTCAGAGTGTCTCTGAGGATCCTCCAGTGCTTCTACTCGGTGGCTGTGGAAAGCATCTTGTCCGGAAACATCACGATTTGGTTTGGGAATTGCTCTGCCCAGGACAAGAAGGCTCTGCAGAGAGTAGTGCGTTCGGCCGAACGCACTATGGGAACTTCACTCGCCCCCCTGCAGGAACTATACATCAGAAGGCGCAACTCCAGGGCCAACAAGATCATGGGAGACCCCTTCCACCCCAGCAACGGACTGTTCCAGTTACAGTCAGGCAAACGCCTCCGTTGCCATGCTGTGAAAACTGAGAGGATGAGAAGGAGTTTCTTCCCAGAGGCCATTAGGACTGTAAACTCCTATCTCACCAGGGACTAACTTTACTGAACCAATTTACTGTTGTGTGGTGTCTTTTTTAAATTGCTCTTTTTTTTCCTCCCACAAATATGTAATATGTGATTCTGTTCCATTCTGTTTTGTAGTTTTTTGCACAATCCGCAAGCATTGCCGTTTTTCATTTCACTGCACATCTCATATGTGTATGTGACGAATAAACCTGACTTGACGACTTGACTTGAGTAGGCTCTTTAAACCTGCTCTTTTTTAATCTCACATTCCTGCTCTCTACCAAATTTCAAACCATTCCAGCACATAATCCTGCTTGCCCTGTGTGTTAATTGCACACATTAAACCTTCTACATAGAAATTTATCAAAAGCTTTCTGAGAAGCTATTTAAAACCACATTCTGCAATTTTTGCTTATTTATTTAATTAATTCCATTCTGAAAATACTCCAGATGCTTTGCCAGAGAACAGGGAATCCGATCCAGATGTCTATGTAAATTTAGTCCTGTTGGGTAAAAGGAAAACAATAGGTGCTAACTATTTATTGCAGTATTTCCATCCAATCACAAAGAAAGCTCCTCTACTGCCTTAAGATTGAGGAAATTCAATATGTTGCCAAATACTTCAAAGGTATCAAAGGTATTTTATTAGTCACATTCACATACACCCAGGTGTAGTGAAGTGAAATGCTTTTTGCCATTTTGCAGCACACAAAAAAAGAATACAGACATAACACCAATGAGAGTCTTAAACACATAGAACATCCCCCCACAATGGCTCCCACCATGAAGGAAGGCACAAAGTCCAGTCCCCAACCCCAGTACACCCATAGTCGGGCCTATTGAGGCCTCCACAGTTGCCTCTACGGAGGCCCGATGTTCCTGGCCGTTCTCGCCGGGTGATGTTGCTCCAGCGTCGGGAGAGTCCTCCCAGCGGCCTGGGAACCCTGGAACGGCCGCTTCCGCACTGGAGGCCGCGGCTTCCGAAGCCAACAAGGCCGCGCCGGTTGGAGCTCCACAACTGGCGATCTCATGTAGAGATCCCAGGCTCCCGATGTAAAGTTCAGCGCCGCCGCCCGCAGCTGGTCGCTCCACAGTCCCGCAGCTCCGCGATGTTTTACCCGGCGGTCTCAGCTCACCGGAGCTCCAGCGCGGCGACCCAGGCAAGGCATCGCCCGCTCCGCGATAGCACTCCAGCGCTGTGCCGCCGCCGAAGCCGAGGTTCTGGACGGTCCCCGACAGGAAACGCCGCTCCAGGCCCGCTGGTAGGCTGCGAGGACGGGTCGAAGCTGCAGCCCGGAGAAAAGCTGCCTCTCCGACCAGGTAGGGACCCTGAAAGGTTGTTTCCCCCCCCCCCCCCACCCACCCCTCACATAAAAAAAGTCTAGACCTCCAAACAAAACACTTAACTAACTAAAATAAAAAATAAAAAGATGAAGAGACAGACAGCTGCTGGCTGGGCAGCCGTGCACAGAACAGCCGGAGTGGGGAAGAGCCGACTATGGACTGGCTCTGGACTCTGGTCCCGACCACGGGGGGAAATGGAGGAGGACTTTATCTAACTTGTATTGGTATACAATAGAGAGTATACTTCCCGGTTACATCACAGACTGGTTTGTTAACTCAAACCGCCAGGAATGAAGTAGGCTGCAGAAAATGGTAGACATTGCCCGATCCATTAAGGGTCCTGACGTCCGCACCATTGAAGGGACCTACAGGAGGCACTGTCTCAGAAAGGCAGCTAATGTAGATATGTGAAGAGAAAAAGATTAGTTAAAACAAATGTAGGTCCCTTGCCGTCAGAAACAGGTGAATTGATCATGGGGAACAAAGACATGGCAGACCAATTGAATAACTACTTTGGGTCTGTCTTCACTAAGGAAGCCTGGGGTTTCAGCGGCGGGTGCAGCGTGAACTCCCGGCGTGGTGCGGGTGAGCCCTCGCTGGAGGGGAGCGCTGCGTTTCGCTGGCCCAAGGCAGCCGGCAGCCTGAAGCCGCGGTCTGCACAGCTCCAGTTGGCGCGGCGTCTGCAGCCCGGGATCCCTCGTGGGGGACCCGGGGGAAGAAGGAGCTTCCACCGCCGGCCCGCAGCCAACTTCTACCGTGGGCCCGGCATGGACTTACCATCACCCCTGGAGGGGAGCATCGACAGCCGGCCTTGCGGTCTGCGGTGCTTCTGGCTGCGGCGCGGCGGGGACTTTAAATCTTCGACCGCCGGCCTGCGGCCTACACCATCCTGAAGCCGCGGTCTCCGGTGGGGAAGAGCCGACTATGGACTGGCTCTGGACTCTGGTCCCGACCACGGGGGGAAATGGAGGAGGACTGGCCAATTTTTGTGCCTCCCACCACAGTGATGAATGCTGTGGTGGATGTTTGTGTTACATTTTTATTGTATATTGTGTGTTCTTTCTCACTGTATCACTGCTGACATATTCATTTCACTTGCACTTTATGTGCAATGTGACGAATAAACCCGTATTGTATTGTATTGTATTGTATTGTATTGTATTGTATAAATAATCTGCCGGTAATAGCAGGGGACCGGGGGTCAAATGAGATGGAGGAACTGAGTGAAATCCCGGTTAGCCGGGAAGTGGTGTTAGGTAAATTGAATGGATTAAAGGCCGATAAATCCCCAGGGCCAGATAGGCTGCATCCCAGAGTACTTATGGAAGTAGCCCCAGAAATAGTGGATGCATTAGAGATAATTTTTCAAAACTTTTTAGATTCTGGAGTAGTTCCTGAGGATTGGAGGGTAGCTAATGTAACCCCACTTTTTAAAAAGGGAGGGAGAGAGAAAACGGGGAATTACAGACCAGTTAGTCTAACATCGGTAGTGGGGAAACTGCTAGTCAGTTATTAAAGATGGGATAGCACATTTGGAAAGTGGTGAAATCATTGGACAAAGTCAGCATGGATTTATGAAAGGTAAATCATGTCTGACGAATCTTATAGAATTTTTCGAGGATGTAACTAGTAGAGTGAATAAGGGAGAACCAGTGGATGTGTTATATCTGGACTTTCAGAAGGTTTTCGACAAGGTCCCACATAAGAGATTAGTATACAAACTTAAAGCACATGGTATTGGGGTTCAGTATTGATGTGGATAGATGACTGGCTGGCAGACAGGAAGCAAAAAGTAGGAGTAAGCGGGTCCTTTTCACAATGGCAGGCAGTGACTAGTGGGGTACCGCAAGGCTCAGTGCTGGGACCCCAGCTATTTACAATATATATTAATGATTTGGACGAGGGAATTGAAATGCAACATCTCCAAGTTTGCGGATGACACGAAGCTGGGGGGCAGCGTTAGCTGTGAGGAGGATGCTAGGAGGCTGCAAGGTGACTTGCTGGGCAAATGCATGGCAGATGCAGTATAATGTGGATAAATGGGAGGTTATCCACTTTGGTGGCAAAAACAGGAAAGCAGACTATTATCTGAATGGTGGCCGATTAGGAAAAGGGGAGATGCAACGAGACCTGGGTGTCATGGTACACCAGTCATTGAAAGTAGGCATGCAGGTGCAGCAGGCAGTGAAGAAAGCGAATGGTATGTTAGCATTCATAGTAAAAGGATTTGAGTATAGGAGCAGGGAGGTTCTACTGCAGTTGTACAGGGTCTTGGTGAGAACACACCTGGAGTATTGCGTACAGTTTTGGTCTCCGATGTTCCCGATGTTGGGGAAGTCCAGAACAAGGGGTCACAGTTTAAGGATAAGGGGAAAATCTTTTAGGACTGAGATGAGAAAAACATTTTTCTCACAGAGAGTGGTGAATCTCTGGAATTCTCTGCCACAGAAGGTAGTTGAGGCCGGTTCATTGGCTATATTTAAGAGGGAATTAGATGTGGCCCTTGTGGCTAAAGGGATCAGGGGGTATGGAGAGAAGGCAGGTACGGGATACTGAGTTGGATGATCAGCCATGATCATATTGAATGGCGGTGCAGGCTCGAAGGGCCGAATGGCCTACTCCTGCACCTCATTTCTATGTTTCTGTTTCTGTGTTTCAATGGTTCTTTATTGTGACATGTACAGAGCTACAGCGTAATGTTTAGGAAGGAACTGCAGATGTTGGTTTAAACCGAAGATAGAAAAGGAATGGGTGACATCTGAAAAAGGGTCACGGCCCAAAATGTCACCTATTCCTTTTCTCCAGAGATGCTGCCTGACCCGCTGAGTTACTCCAGCATTGTCACATGTGTCCATCTTCGATACAATGTAATGGTTGTTCTACAGGCTATCCATCAAACCATACAATGCATGAGTACAATAGATCCTCTTCTGGAACAGCATGTAGAGAGTCCCCATGTTCCAGTGCCATTATTCAACTTCCAAGCTTCTGAAATGTCTGATCTTTTAATACATCTCTGCATTATACTGCTGATGGGACTATTATCAGACCCAGTGGATGGGAACCAATGTGAGCATTGGGAATGACACAATACATTCCTGCCTCAACACACTCACACCCCACTTACAGTATCTCTGCTGTTCCTTCATTTGAATTACATCACCAGCGCTGGCTATTCAGTCCAATGCCCCTTTGCCAGCTCTTTCTGGGAGTTTTCCAATTTACTTCCACACCCAAACCTGTTCCCTGCCCATCAGCAAAAATGTTTTTTTTAATCAGACGTTTCCAATAACCATTTGAAAGTTCAATCATATCTACTTCAGTCACTCTGTCAAGTAACAAGTTCTACATTTTAATATCATCAGTAATTCAATCAAATTCATGATGTGGTTCATATTTTTTATTTTGTGATATCATGACATTGTTTGAAAAAAACTTACATCAGTTATAGCAAAACAACTTTAGGTATAAGACGTTGGTGAGCGCATTTAGAATATTGTGTTCAGTTCTGGGCAACATGTTATAGGAAAGATATTGTCAAGCTTGAAAGGGTTCAGAAAAGATTTACCATATAACCATATAACAATTACAGCACGGATGTTGCCAGGACTAGAGGGTGTGATCTATAGGGAGAGGTTGAGTAAGCTGGGTCTCAATTCCATGGAGCACAGGAGGATAAGGGGTGATCTTATAGAGGGTTATAAGATTTTATAAGAGATCTTATAAGATTTAATAGGAATCCGAGGGGTAACTTTTTCACACAAAGGATGGTGGGTGTATGGAACAAGCTGCCAGAGGAGGAAGTTTAGGCTGGGTCTATCCCATCGTTTAAGAAACAGTTAGACAGGTACATGGATAGGACAAGTTTGGAGGAATATGGACCAAACACAGGCAATTGGGATTAGTGTACCTGGGACATTGTTGGCCAGTGTGGGCGAGTTCCACACTGTATCACTCTGTGACTTTATAGATATTGACAATGTTTGCAAATGAAAAGAAGGGAATGAAAAAAGGCAAGCAGGGAAATACAGAAGAGTGAGAGGTCTGGAAAAGAATAGTTAACATTCTAAATGAAGCCCAAAGAATATAATCAACCGTTGTCCATCTTCCTCCAGGGCTCAGAAATATCAGTCAGCAGAGGAGACCATGACCCAGGAAACTCAGTTCATGGAGAGCTTGATTCAGTTTAGGTTGAGTCTAGTTTATTGTCACGTGTACCGAGGTACGGTGAAAAGCTTTTGTTGCGTGCTAACCAGTCAGAGGAAAGACAATACATGGTACATCCACAGTAATCAGATACATAATAAAGGGAATCATTTGAATAATGTTTAATGCAAGATAAAACCAGCAAAGTCCGATCAAAGATAGTCCGAGGGTCCCCAATGAGATAGATAGTAGTTCAGGACTGCTCTCTAGTTGTTGATAGAATGGTTCAGTTGCCTCGAGTCCAGCCCATGACATTTTAAAAATAAAGTGGAGAGTGAGATCCAAGAAATGGCATTTATATGTGGTCCGGGACCAATGCCCAAGAAATGTAGGTCAACAGTTGGTTCGGATTCAGGGATGAGGAAAGTAAGTCAAAGAAAGAGGCCAAGGCCCAGGAAATGCAATCAGTAGGAGCAGACTTCTCTTCATTGAATTTCAAGTTCTTTATGGAGCTATGAAAGTTTTTGAAAAGTGGAAACCAAAGGGAAGTCTTGTGTTTGTACAGTAACGGTAATTACATTACATATTAAAAACTTAATCCAATAGCAATACAGCCTAGTGCAAGTTCCATAATTGAAAGATGGTATGTTTCTCATTGCCAACACCTAACACAGAAACGCACTCTGCAATTTTAGCATAACAGATGATATTTTAATTTAAAATTTCCCAGTGCATTCAATTTCACTGTTACCTGTATATTATTTGACAGGCTATTCCCACCAATATTTTGGTAATGAAAGCCTCAAAATTACTCCAGGTAAAGCCTTTGGACAAATATTTAATTTTAATGTCATTTATATTAATAAAGAAGTCACTATTTAACATTATCCCAATGAAGACTCTGGTACATTTGAAATTAAGTAGCTAAAAGTTAAAACACTTAAAAATAATAATCCATTGTAATTTACTGTGAAGATCAAGAGAACCTATTGAAAAACATTAAAGGGAAATACGGAATACTGGGCCAACGAGCTAAACCTGCTTTTTAATAGATTTGATGGTGGGGCCTCTGCTCACCCTCCCCCCTGCACCCTGATGGTCTCCCTGAGCAGGTGAGGAAAGAGCTGAGCAGACTTCGCCCAGGCAAAGCCTTGGGTCCTGATGGTGTCAGCCCTAGGGTACTCAAGGCGTGTGTGTGCCAGCCAGTTGTGCGGTGTACTCCAGCATATCTTCAACCTGAGCCTGGAGCGGGTTCCTGTGATGTGGAAAACATCCTGCCTGGTTACTGTACCAATGAGGACACATCCCAGCTCCTCCAATGACTACAGACCGGTGGCACTGACTTCACACATCATGAAGTCCCTGGAGAGGCTGGTGCTCACTCACCTGCGACCCCTGGTTAAACCCTACCTGGACCCCCTGCAGTTTGCTTACGAAACAAAGATGGGGGTTGAGGACACCATCATCCACCTGCTCCATTGTTCCTATGCTCACCTGGATAAGCCGGGAAGCATTGTGAGAGTCATGTTTTTTTTGACATAACTCCATCCAGCCTGCATTACTAGGGAGCCAACTGGCAAAGATGCAGGTGGATGCTCCATTGGTGTCCTGGATCATCAACCACCTGACTGGACGACCACAGTATGTCAGGCTACAGAACTGTGTCTCAGACATGGTAATGAGCAACACAGGGGCCCCACAGGGAATGGTCCTCTCTCCCATCCTGTTCACCATCTACACCTCGGACTTCAGATATAACTCGGACTCCTGCAACCTGCAGAAGCTTTCAGATGACTCTGCAATTGTGGGCTGCATCAGTGAGGGGAGGGAAGCTGAATACAGAGGTGTAGTCAACGACTTTGTTGAGTGGTGTGGGCTGAATCACCTGCAGCTCAACACCAACAAGACTAAGGAGTTAGTGGTGGACTTTAGAAGGAGAGGAACACCCCTGTCCCCTAACACCATCAATGGTGTGGATGTGCAGTTTATCATGGAGTACAAGTTCCTGGGAGTGTACCTGGACAGTAAACTGGACTGGTCCAGGAGCTGAGGCCCTGCACAAGAAGGGACAGAGCCGGCTGTACTATTTGAGAAGGCTCCGCTCCTTCAACATCTGCAGTAAGAAGCTGCAGATGTTCAACCAATCGCTGGTAGCCAATGCCATCTTCTTCGCTGCCATGTGCTGGGGCAACAGGGCGATGGCCACGTACGCCAACAGGATCAACAAACTCATCAAGAAGGCTGGCTCCGTCCTGGGGGCGGAGTTGGATTCATGGGAGGTGGTCTTGGAGGGGAGGATGCTCCTCAAACTGTGGAGCAACCTGGACAATACAGCTCACCCCCTCCATGACACACTGGTCAACCTGGGGAGTACCTTCAGCAACAGACTGGTTCCACCAAGATGCAGGACAGAACGCCACAGAAGATCCTTCTTCCCCATGGCTATCAAACTGTACAACTCTTCCCCTTCTGTTGTGGGCTAGACTGAGACTGACTCCCCCCACCGCCCCCCCCCCCCCCCCCCCCCCCACCGCCCCCCCCTCTCCACCCCACCCTCCACCACCCCTCCCCAATCTTTGCACATTCCCAATCCTTTCCACTGGTCACTTTAATTTCATGTTTCATGTATTTTGTGGTTTTTATGACTGTTGGCAGATCAATTTCCCTCCTGGGGTAAATAAAGTTCTATTGTATCGTATCATATTGTATCAGAAATAATGATGGCAATAGGACAATATTAAGAATTAGAAGAATAAATCTCATTGATTTTCATAACCATAATCATAATCATACTTTATTAGCCAAGTAAAGGCAAGGCTCCCGGGACAGGCTGGGTTAGCCCAGTCTGTGTCTTTCGTGAGAAAGATACCCAATAAAGCCACAGAAAGGCCTAATGAACCACCATGGCCTAAAAATCCATCAGGCGAGAATGAAATGCTCGGAGAAGGAGAAAGAGATGCAGCGCACAGGCCTTGAACCTGGTGAGATGCAGGAGGAGCCCGGCCAGGACTCACCCCACAGAGCCCAGTCCCCCCACGCACTGGAGTCTCCCAACCCCTGCAGAGTAGTTATTAAGATGGCTGATCCATGGGCGGTTGCTGCTGGGACACAAGTTGGGGCCAGATCAACCCCGGCTGGGTCGCCTGGGCGAGGGTGGCTGATGTTGTGAGACCCGAACACCCGATGACCCCAGGTCACATCAATGAGGATGCGTCCCAGCGTATCTGGAAGATGTACATTTTTCACAATGTTTTGCAACATACGAGGAATTTGATTTGCCAGACAGTCATACCATTGAAAAGCAACAAATCACACAAAATACATTTTAACATAAACAACCATCACAGCGATTCCTCCACATTCCTCACTGTGATGGAAGGCGAAGAAAAGTTCAATCTCTTCTTTGGTGTCCTCGAGGGGGCCTTGAGCCTTCCGTTGACGGGATGATCTTGACTCCTGTAGCAGGCGGCGTTTGGGCCCTCCGCGTTTGGGGGCGATCAAGCTCCTGCATCAGGGGAGAATCTCAGCTCCCCCGCGCCGGGCAATCTGACCCCGGGTCGGGGCTGGTTGAACCTTCTGCGACTGGAGCGTCCCGACTTGGTCTGTACCCGAGACTGCGAGCTCTGCGATGTTGAAAGCCGCAGACCGCGCGCGGTTGGAGCATCGATCCCAGGCAAGGGATCGGCTCTGACGGTAAGTCCATGATCCCGTGGTGGGGCTCAAAGTCAGTCCCGAGCAAGGCAACAGAGTGACTGGAGATATGATCCGGTAAACAATCACATCTCCGGCAAGGTAAGAGACTGAAAAAAAAGTTTCCTCTGAACCCCTCCCCATCCCCCACATAAAACAAATCAGAGAACAATAACACAAATCAGAGAACAATAACACAAACTTTTAAAACACACTAAAATTAACAAAAAAAAGACGAAAAAACAGACAGACTGTTGGCGAGGCTGCCATTGTTCGGCGCCCCCTGGTGGATTTTGAGCAAGTCCTTTGCATTCTCTAATGTAATTAATTCTGCTTCTTAATTCGATGGAGTCATTTTGTAGCTGTTCTCGTCAGCTGCTGCTTTTTTCTTCCTGCTTTGGCCAAACAATTTTTTCTGGCTCTTTGGAGATGAATCCACTGATTGTTCAGAGGGTTTCCTGAACCTTTTGTATAGCTGGTAGACTGATGAGAAACAAAAATAAAGACTATATTTTACAAACTAAAAATCGCACAATACTAATTAGCATAACAAAGATTGACTATTAAGAAAAATGTGTAACAAATGGCACAAGGAGGGCAGGAACCCACAGCGAACTAAACACAAACTTTTATCACTGAATTTTTGATACCCTTTTCTTGATGCTATTTCATTCAAAAGATTTTCTAGATTCTATTCATAATATTCTGGCCAGTGAAGCTAGATATGTATGTATAAATATTAATAATATGTAACTATGTTTTTTATACTGTCATTCTGTACTGCCAATAAGCAAAGCTGAGGTCCTTGTTCACTCAAGGTAAGAGCTTGGTTATTCAAAATTGAGGTGGGAAGAATTATCCACCTAAAGGAGTTATGGAGGTACAGTTTAAAAGTATATTTTAAAGAGATTGTTGGGTCTTTATATATAAGGGGAATTAAGGCATATGAGGTTTGTACAGGAAAGTGTTGCTGAGGTAAAATATTAATCCTGATCTTATTGATTTCAGTATTCAGTATTTACTTTAATGTCATTTTCACTGAGTACTTACATACACAGAAGAAACAAAAAATTGTTTCTCAATCAGTTCCCGTTAGTGTAGTTAATAAAAACAGAATAAATACATACAGCTTTAAAATTAAAATTAACATATCTAAAATAGGCCTAAAAATTGAACTAAAAACAGACATTCAGACCGAACAGTGGCTTTGCTTTGACAGGTGCCTAGCTGTCAAAGTACGGGCGAGTTTAGATGTGTTGGTGTATGATGTATGGGGAGGGGACACAATCCGTTAACCATTTTTATTGCCTGTGGGAAGAAGCTGTGTAGCATCCTGCTGGTTCTGTAGCTGATGCTTCTTCACCTCTTCCCAGATGGCAGTGCAGTCAAGATGGGACAAATGATATACTCAAGCTTTTGTTTCTTATATGCAAAATATTTATCTGTCTCAAAAGTGTTTAATCTTATATAGTTTTTGTTAACTGATCTGTGGAATGCAACGCATGGTTCCTTTTATATATCCCACTCATTTATGTTCTCACCTTTTAGACTCTAGAGAAACAGTGCGGAAACAGGCCCTTAGGACCACCAAGTCGGCTCCAATCAGTAATCACCCCGTAAGCTAGCACTATCCTGCACACTAGGGACAATTTATAATGTTATCGATGCCAATTAACCTACAAACCCATACATGTTTGGAGGGAAGCAGAGCAACTGAGAAAACCCACGCAGTCACAGGGAGAGCATATTAACTCTGTACTACATTTGTATCCTGTAATCATTTAATTCAGTTTAGTTTAGAGGTACAGTGCGGAAACATACCATTTTGCCCATTGAGTTCATGCCGACCATCGATCACCCGTACACTAGTTCTATGTCCTACACACCAGATGCAATTTACAGAAGCCAATTAATCTGCAAACCTGCATGTCTTGGAACATGGGAGGAAACCGGAGCACCCAAAGAAAATCCACGTGGTGGTCACAGGAAGGACGTACAAACTCTGCACAGATAGCACTGCAGTCAGGATCAAACCCGGGACTCTGGCACTGTAAGGCAGCAGCTCTACTAATGCGCCACTGCTCTGCGTATTTTTCCCATCCATTTTTCTAACCCTTATCCTCTTCTCCATTCCCACTCTGCCTGAGATTTGAATCCTGTCAGCAGCAGCCTGCCTACTTCAGTCACATCTTTCATCTCACAATAATCACACCTACCTGTAACAAGTATTAGTCCTTGAATTATTTGAAACAAAATATAAATGACAGGGTATGCAAACATTAACTTTAGATTTTCTGACTTGAAGGATAGCATTAGGATGGTTGTACAAATTTGTCCACTCTGTGCCCCAGTTTCAAAACCTATAGTTCGACACCTGAAAAAGAAAACAAAGCAATCAAATGAGAACAGTAATTGCATATTTTTCCTATATTGTATTACCATATTATACGCTCTGTTAAATTCCATGTAAAACAGATTTGTGACATAAATAAGTAACTTACTTATTTATTCACTTAAACGACAAAAGTACAAGCCACACATCCAATTAGAGTAATCCTGAAATGGCAAGGGTTCTGTTAGAAAGTTGGAACATTTAAAATCAGAAGGGTGATCATGCAGTTGTCTCTTGCATTGAACATGAAGAGTTCTGTTCCTCATCCATTAGGCAGCATCCTATCCATTCCCACTATCATCTCAGGGTATGTCCGGTCTCTTAATCGAGAGTCTATCGTTAATGAGGACCCAAAGGATCGGACTGGAAATGTTAAATATTTACTATTTTATGGTTGCAAGTCAAACATGAGAAATTCTTCTCATGATCACATCCTACAATACTGCCCTGCCCCACACTAATGAATTAATCAATACTGCTCCACGTTTGATATTACCAAAGGACTCTCTAAGAGAAATAAGGCCACCATATGGACATTGCACAGGAGCATTCAATGTCCATTTTCTGCCACCAGTCAAGATGGCTACATCATTAAGGGTTTAGTATCTATCTATCTGATAGCGAGGGAATCAACGTGAGTAATTTCTCCACATGACGTCATCATCACTAACCTACCAATTACTAACGTGGCTGACCACAGTACTAGTGACAGATAACCACCGAAGATACATTGTGAAACTCTGTCCATATAATGAGCGGGCCTTCGTGTGGCACCATAGCACTTCACTAGACTATCAACAACAGACGTAGTGTCCGTCAAAACTTGGCACCCAGGTAATGCAATGGGCTGTCAGCAGCAGAAAATAGTACACCCCATGAAATGACTAACCCTGGGTCAAAGCAGAGTGTAAATGACTAAGAGCTGCATAACGCATAATTCAAAATAGGGATGCAATTTAGTGAAGCTATTTCATGGAGCTGCTTCTCCATTAACTGCCTGAATGAAAAATTTCCACAGGGATTCTCTAAATTGCCCATTGTAGCCCTCATGGAAGTTCGACAAAATCCTCTGTCTATTGTCCATGCTAATTCAGGGTGATGTTATGGGGCTGTCCCACTTTTTCAGCGACTACCGGCACCCATCATAGCTCATTGCAGGTCGGTGAAAATTTTCAACATGTTGAAAATTCAGCGGCAACCAGAAAGACACTACGACTCTTTGGGCGACTGAGGAGACTACTCATGACCATACAGGCGACACCCCGGCGACATGTCGCGGGGTGAAGCCTGTATGGTCGTGAGTAGTCGCCCAAAGAGTCGTACCTTGTTCTGGTCGACCTGCAACGACCTATGACGGGTGCCGGCAGTCGCCGAAAAAGTTGCATAAGTGGGACAGGCCCATTACGGTGCCCAGCCTAGGGAAGACAGGGTTCTGAATGACATGCTAGATACCACGTTGTTTCCACTGGTGGAAGAATCTAAAACAAGGGGCACAGCTACAGGTTAAAGGACAGAAACAAGGAACGGCTTATGCTGGTTTACAAAAAAATGGACACAAATTGCTGAAGTAACTCAACAGGTCAGGCAGCGTCTCTCGAAAACATGGATAGGTATATTCTGGGTCACCCTTCTTCAAGATCAAATGATCACCCTTCTTCAAGTTCAAGGTGATCATTTGAAAGTGAAGTGTGTCGGAACGTCTTCTCACTGAATCATTGGAATTCTCTATTCCAGACGGTTGAAGGAGTAAATAATTTTTTTGAAAAAAATTAGGGCATTCTGGATTATGGAGAAGAAGGAATGAGAATTGGTCCAGAACAGTGTGATCTTGTTGAATGGTGAGGATGCAGGTTTATTTATACCCTGATGCTTTTAATCAAGTTAAGAATGATGTGGAAGTACAGTTACTCTAGAAATATCTCAATCTTGTTGATGGATCCCAGCAGGTAACTACAAGGGTGAAATATTTGCAAATGCCTTCTGCCAAAGCACTGAGTGCATGATCCTCAACTCTCTCTGAAACTACCCATTTTTAAATATCTATTCAGAGTGATCCACACCCTAACATATTAAGAAGACCTAAGTACACTGGCCACCACAAACATCATGGAGGACTGACAATACTATAGTTTTGGGGAACTACTAATAAATTTCACATATCCTCTATCCAATCCAGCATTGATATTACACTGGCTTCTAGCTAATAAAGTGGAATTTTCAAAATTATATTCTATCCACAAAAAACGGGATACATAGTAGGTCTCGACCCGAAATGTCACCTATTCCTTTTTCCAGGGATGCTGCCTGACAAACTGAGTTACTCCGGCTTTTTGTGTCTGTCTTATATTTTACCAAGTCAATTATTAGTCTATCAATCTGTTTTCAACCAGCTTCAGGAGAATGTGGATTAAATGGCTCAAAAGTTCAGAAATTGTTTGTTAATTTACCTCTTCCACGATTGCCGTAAAATGACAGCGATAACAAAGCCTGTAGTGTAACCAATAAAAGGGCTGATGACTCCTATAGCAAGCAACGATAAGCCAGCATTCCATGCCCCTCGGTACAGCAGTGAGGTCGTCACTGCTAAGATTAAAAATATGACTGCACCAACACTAGTTCCTACCTGTGTAGAAATAGAACCATTTGTTATTTAGGTTGGGACATAGTTTAAGATAAACTGTCAAGCAAAATGATTGAGGCAGATACAGGACGATACGATACAATAGAACTTTATTCATCCCAGGAGGGGAATTGGTCTGCCAACAGTCATAAAACACAACAAGGTACATGAAACATGAAATTAAAGTGACAAGTGGAAAGGATTTGGGGATGTGCAAAGATTCGGTGGGGGGGGGGGGAGGAGGGGGAAACATAGAAACGTAGAAACATAGAAACATAGACTCATAGAAAATGGGTGCAGGAGTAGGCCATTCGGCCCTTCGAGCCTGCACCACCATTCAATATGATAATGGCTGATCATCCAACTCAGTATCCTGTACCTGCCTTCTCTCCATACCCCCTGATCCCTTTAGCCCCAAGGGCCACATCTAACTCCCTCTTAAATATAGCCAATGAACCGGCCTCAATTACCTTCTGTGGCAGAAAATTCCAGAGATTCACCACTCTCTGTGTGAAAAATATTTTTCTCATCTCGGTCCTAAAATATTTCCCCCTTATCCTTAAACTGTGACCCCTTGTTCTGGACTTCCTCAACATCGGGAACAATCTTCCTGCATCTAGCCTGTCCAACCCCTTAAGAATTTTCTAAGTTTGAGTAAGGTGTAAGTTTTGTAAGGTGAGTTCATTTACCTCACAACTGTAGGAGGGGTTATGTAGTTTGATAGCCACAGGGAAGAAGGATCACCTGTGGCGTTCTGTGCCGAAATAACATTTAACAGACATTTGGACAAGTCCATGGATAGGAAAGGTTAAGAGGGATATGGGCCATACGTAGGTTAAGATGGGCATTGTCTGTCTCCAGTCATATCACAGATGGTGTGGGGCTTGGGGAGGTATGGGGGTGTAGGTGTAAGATCAGTCATGGCAAGTAGATAAGGAGTTTGAGGCATGTTGCTTACTGTGTGTGGGAAGCCAGGAAACAAAAAGGGGCGAAGGGTGACTGCAGTAAGGCTTGTTGAAACACAGAATGCAGGAGGAAAGGATGGTGTGGAAGGAGACAGAATGAGCAGAAAAAAAAGAATATTTTTGAATATGACAATAGAATGTGGAACAGAACTCAGATTAATTGCGCAATTGTGGAACATTTGCTCAGATTCTTATAGTTAGTTTATATCCCGCTGTATACATTGGCAGTCCTCCTCACTGCCCACTTCAAAATGCAAAACATCAGCTTCCTCTTAAAATTCATAAATCAGCAAACATGTTAGCTCCAAACTTGGAACTTGTGGCGAGGGAGGAACACGATGGGTTCCAGGGCATGGTTTCAGATCAGGGGTGAGAGACCCCTGAGGGCTGTTGAGCCTCGCTTTTCATCCAACATTTTCTGAAGAGGACGTGTTCAACCTAGTCACTGAGCTAATGATAAGCAATAGTTTAATGAAAATGATAAAGTGGCCAAATTATTTTCTGTTTGTAATCAGAATGTTGGAGAAATGAGGCTATGGCCAAATGACTGAAAAACATTATGTCAAACAGGTTGTCAAAGTTTTACCAAACATTGGCCATTTAGAGGATCAGATGGTGATTTAAGAAACATAGAAACATAGGAATTAGGTGCAGGAGTAGGCCATTCGGCCCTTCGAGCCTGCACCGCCATTCAATATGATCATGGCTGATCATCCAACTCAGTATCCCGTACCTGCCTTCTCTCCATATCCTCTGATCCCGTTAGCCACAAGGGCCACATCTAACTCCCGCTTAAATATAGCCAATGAACTGGCCTCGACTACCCTCTGTGGCAGAGAGTTCCAGAGATTCACCACTCTCTGTGTGAAAAAAGTTCTTCTCATCTCGGTTTTAAAGGATTTCCCCCTTATCCTTAAGCTGTGACCCCTTGTCCTGGACTTCCCCAACATCGGGAGCAATCTTCCTGCATCTAGCCTGTCCAACCCCTTAAGAATTTTGTAAGTTTCTATAAGATCCCCTCTCAATCTCCTAAATTCTAGAGAGTATAAACCAAGTCTATCCAGTCTTTCTTCATAAGACAGTCCTGACATCCCAGGAATCAGTCTGGTGAACCTTCTCTGCACTCCCTCTATGGCAATAATGTCCTTCCTCAGATTTGGAGACCAAAACTGTACGCAATATTCCAGGTGTGGTCTCACCAAGACCCTGTACAACTGCAGTAGAACCTCCCTGCTCCTATACTCAAATCCTTTTGCTATGAAAGCTAACATACCATTCGCTTTCTTCACTGCCTGCTGCACCTGCATGCCTACTTTCAATGACTGGTGTACCATGACACCCACGTCTCGCTGCATCTCCCCTTTTCCTAGTCGGCCACCATTTAGATAATAGTCTGCTTTCCTGTTTTTGCCACCAAAATGGATAACCTCACATTTATCCACATTATACTGCATCTGCCAAACATTTGCCCACTCACCCAGCCTATCCAAGTCACCTTGCAGTTTCCTAGCATCCTCCTCACAGCTAACACTGGCCCCCAGCTTAGTGTCATCCGCAAGCTTGGAGATATTGCCTTCAATTCCCTCATCCAGATAATTAATATATATTGTAAATAGCTGGGGTCCCAGCACTGAGCCTTGCGGTACCCCACTAGTCACTGCCTGCCATTGTGAAAAGGACCCGTTTACTCCTACACTTTGCTCCTGTTTGCCAGCCAGTTCTCTATCCACATCAATACTGAACCCCCAATGCCGTGTGCTTTAAGTTTGTATACTAATCTCTTATGTGGGACCTTGTCGAAAGCCTTCTGGAAGTCCAGATACACCACATCCACTGGTTCTCCCCTATCCACGCTACTAGTTACATCCTCGAAAAATTCTATAAGATTCATCAGACATGATTTACCTTTTGTAAATCCATGCTGACTTTGTCAGGGAATTAAGATTAGGAAATGGCAGACACTTTGAACAACTGTTTTACATATGTTTCAATGTAAGAATCACCAAAAATCAGACTTTTCTGTGGAACTGTTATGCTGCAGTGCTGAGAACTATATCCTGCACTCTGTATCGATCTCCTCACTCAACTTTTATACTTGTGTTTCGCTTGATTGCATTCATATATATTGTTATCTGATTTGACTGGATAGCACGCCAACAAAAAAGTTTTACATTGTATCCTTACACGTGATAATAATAAACCAAAAATGGCACTGGATACTGCAGAACTAAGGAATTTTAAATAATCATTAACACAAGAGGATAAATGTTGGGTAACTAATGCGACCTAAGGCAGATAAACCCTCCAAACCCAATGCTAAGATTGTTTAGTTTAAAGATACAGCACGGAAGTGGGCTATTCGGCACGCCGACCAACGTATCCCGCATATTAACACTGTCCTACACACACATGGGACAATTTTTACATTTACCAAGCCAATTAACCTACAAACTTGTACGTCTTTGGAGTGTGGGAGGAAACCGAAGGTCTCGGAGAAAACCCACGCAGGTCATGAGCAGAACGTACAAACATCATACAGACAGCAACCGTAGTCGGGTTCAAGCCTAGGTCTCCGGCGCTGCATTAGCTGTAAGGCAGCAACTCTACCGCTGCACCACCATTTGGACAATTGTCTTTTGAAGAATCACGTATTTGTTGGTGGAGGAACATCTCATATCCATCTGAACGGTCAAGGCCCTTATTTTTGGAAATTATGACCTGTGACACAAGCAAGGAAAATAGATTTTCTGCATCTTCCCTGTTAACTCATGACAGGAAATTGCACAATTCCTTGGGATAACTGCTTCTTCTCCTGAAATTGAGAGTATAGGCCCAGTCTGCTTAATCACTCCCTCTCTCGGGTATCAACCTGGTAAACTGTTGTCAGACTAACTGTATTGTAAGTGTATCCTTCCTTGAGAAAGTGACTTGACAATATTTGAGGTGTATCCTCACCAGGGCCCTGTATAATTACAGTTAGATACTAGACTAAGAGGCACCAGTTGGGTCCCAAGTTCACACGGGAGGGCTGGTCCCTCAACGCAATATTCCACCTCTCCACGATTTCCAATATTGGTGGCCAGTGGGGGGGAGGGGGGGGGGGCTTTCTGGAGCGCTAATATGAATTATGTGGGCTGAAGGGACTGGTTTCCAGAGGACTAGTATGGACATTGTGGGTCAAATGGATTCTTGGGGTAGCAGCTCAGTCACTCAAGCTTGATGTGCTGGCCGCTCACTCACAGCTGGTGGGCTGGCAGTTGACTCACGGCTATTCCTTGAAATTCCATTTCAAGCAGGGTGCAAGGCCACCAAATTCAGGTGCAGTTTCATGCCACTTCAAGCAGGATGCAAGGCCACCAAAAGCAAGTGCAGTTTCATGCCATTTCAAGCAGGGTGCAAGGCCACCAAATTCAAGTGCAGTTTCATACCACTTCAAGCAGGGTGCAAGACAAGTTTACACCACCAACTATTTGCTGTGCTTGATTTCAAACCAACCACCACCAACTATTTGCTGTGCTTTATTTCAAACCAACCACCACCAACCATTTGCCGTGCTTTATTTCAAACCAACCACATTTTCATTTTCAAACCACATTAAGGGCACTCAAGGTCAGTAAAACCACACTCACAGTTTAGTAGACATGTGTTCAGTGTTATTCACAGCTCAGACTGAGAGATGTGACCCCCTCGCTTCTCCCATTTTGCAGAGACTGACTGAGGCACTCACGACTTCCGGGTTTTATAGTCCCTCGGAAGGGGCGTGGCCTTCAGGAGGGAGAATCTCAACATTTTTTAAACACTAATAACTCTTTTATTTTTCATCGATGGGAAATATCCTCTTGACCTGCGCAGGGGAGGGGGACTCCGAGTAAGATGGCCAAAAATCACAGCCATAAGTGGCAGTGTTTTTCTAAAATCAATATACAGAACAACAGGAAGTGGTCAAGATCAGACTTTTAGTAATATAGATAAGGCATTTAACGGATAGATGATAAGAAGCTTTGTCCCGTGGTATTGGTAACAAAAACAAGGGGGTCATAAGGTCATAAGTGATAGGAGAAGAATTAGGCCATTCGACCCATCATGTCTACTCCGCCATTCAATCATGGCTGATCTATCTCTCCCTCCTAACCCCATTCTCCCGCCTTTTCCCCATAACTCCTGACACCCATACTATTCAAGAATCGATCTACCTCTGCCTTAAAAATATCCATTGACTTGGCCTCCACAGCCTTCTGTGGCAAAGAATTCCACAGATTCACCACCCACTGACTAAAGAAAATCCTATTAAATCCTTAATATTTGTTCTTTTAAGTTGAGAGGAAGGAGTTTCAATGTGAACTTGAGGAGAATTATTTTTTTAAGTAGCGAGCAGTTGATATCTCAGATGTTGCAAGGAGAGGATAGAGTCAAATAAGTTGCTAGACATTTACAGGCACTTAGACAAGCCCTCTAATAGGCAAGGTTGGAAGGATGTCGTCCTAATAGAGGCAAATCAGGTTAGTGTATATGGCCAAAATGATGGCATGATATTGTGGGCCAAAGGGTTATTTCTGTGCTCTACAGTTAAACAAGTGGGCTTTACCAATTTGAGTAAATGACCATTATTCCTGCCCTCTGTGTGTACGATAGTCAGGGTGTACTGGGTGATCACTGGTCGGCATGGACATGGGGGGCCGAAGGGCCTGTTTCCTCACTGTATCTCTAAAGTTCAAGTCTAAACTTAAACAAGGTCGGTTAATGATAGAAAGGTAAGTATATTGTAAAAAGCAGACACCGAATCATTAATTTACAAGGATATAGTAAATTAAGAGAATGGGTAAACTTTTGTACATATCATTTGTTAGTTTAGTTTGGAGATACAGCATGTTCAGCCTGCCAAGTCCATCGATCACCCATCCACCCTAATTCTATGCTATCCTGCTTTCCCATCCACTCCCTACAGATTAGGGGATAATTAACCTACAATCCTGCATCCCTTTGGGGTGTGGGAGGAAACGGGAGCACCCAGGGAAAACCCAAGTGGTCACAGGGAGAATATGCAAATTTCACATACAGCACCCAAGACCAGGGTTGAACTCTAAACTGTGCCCTGTGTACTGGTGCAAGAATTGATAAAACAAATATATTTTTACATCAATTAATATTGATTGCTTAATTATTCTGGGTTAACAAATAGAAGGAAAATAAAAACTTACTTTGAGAAGAATTTTTGATTGTTTTGGCCACTTCTTTGCAATAAAAATTCCAAGTACAATTGGGATGATCAAAGAAACCAAAGTAAAACCTGTTGCAGAAACAAAAATAACATTTTAAAACATGTGACAATAATAAACCTAACCCAGTTAACCAGAAATATACTGAGAAGAGAACCAGACAGCATCCCAAGAATAGCCCCGCACTGGGCACCAGAAAGGAAAAGGAAAAGAGGGAGACTCAAAACCACCTGGCGTTGAACTGTAGAGGAGGAAATGAAAACAATGGACCTGACCTGGGGTAGTGTCCAGAAGCTGGCCCAGAACAGACAGGAGTGAAGGACCTTTGTTGCTGCCCTACATGCCAGGAGGCATAATAGGCAGTAACTAAGTAAGTTAACCAGAAATGGCCCTTAAATTTGATTTGATTTTTACTCCTAAATCCTAGATATCCAAACACAGGAACACACAAATTTGGAGCAGAGTAGGGTTCAGTTCCTCAAATCTACGGTACCGATCAATAAGATCATGGCTGATCTGATTGTACCCTTAGCTTAATTTACCCGTTTAATGTAGTAACTTTTCACCTGTGTAGGAAAGAACTGCAGATGCTGGTTTAAATCGAAGATAGACACAAAATGCTGGAGTAACTCAGGCAGCATCTCTGGAAAGAAGGAATTAGTGACATTTCAGGCCGAGACCCGAAACTTAACTTTTTACCTCTTAGTTATCAAATGTCTTCTTACTTTTGCCTTTGAAAATACTCAAAAAATCTTCTTCCATTGTCCTGAGGAGTTATAAAGATAGTTCTAAAGCCTCATGAGCAGCTGAGAGAAAAACATTTACTCATCTCGGAAGTAAGTGATGACTTCATATTTGTAATCCGTTCCAAATTCTCCCAATGAAGGGAAATCCTTTCCCATCCACCCCGTCAAATCTCCCCAGGTTCTCACATCTAACCCATTGGTTGAAAAATATCTGAATTCAATAATAATAATAATAATAATAATAATAATAATAATAATAATAATATATTTTATTGTCATTGCACATCAGTGCAACGAGATTTATTTTATTTTATTTATTTATTTATTTATTTTTATTAGAAGTACGGTAAGTTACAATACTACACAACACATATGTCTTAATACATTTTTTGTACCGCTTCATTTTTTGAGCTTTAAGAAAAAGATAGAAGGAAGTAAAGAAAGTGCGCAAGAGTCGTGAAGGTGCAGGAGAGTGTTGAGAAAAGAAAGCCCCTTAGAAAATAAGTTAGAGAAGGAAGTAAAGAAAGAAAGTAGACCCTAGAAAAGAAGGAAAAAGAAAGGAGAAACAATCGCTCTATTATAACATTAAACTCCGCAGAAAGGGGACTACCAACCAAGTCTGTTTTTGTTGTTTGTTTTTTTTACCCCCCGTTGCCAGATCCTGGTACCTATTATTTATTTATTTATTTTTTAAATTACTATTGCACCTTACGCTTGTAATAATTCCAAAAACGTAGACCACGTCTTTTGGAAGTGGTCTGCTTTGCCTGCTAAGAGGAATCTCATCTCTTCCAGATGTAGTGTTTCAAACATATTTGATATCCACATTTTTATTGTTGGTGTAGGCGCATTTTTCCAGAATTTAAGTATGAGCTTTTTTCCCATTATTAGCCCGTAATTGAGTACATTCTTCTGAAACACGTTTAGTTCAGGGTTACCTTCCGATATTCCAAAAATAATCCATTCTGGTTTTGGTACCAGTTTTATTTTAATTAATTTTGTAAAGATGTCAAATATTTCATTTAAATCCTCTTCCATTGCCCTTGAGGAGTTATAAAGATAGTTCTAAAGCCTCATGAGCAGCTGAGAGAAAAACATTTACTCATCTCTGAAGTAAGTGATGACTTCTTAGTTGTAATCCATTCCAAATTCTCCCAATGAAGGAAAATCCTTTCCCATCCACCCCGTCAAATCTCCCCAGGTTCTCACATCTAACCCATTGGTTGAAAAATATCTGAATTCAATAATAATAATAATAATAATAATATATTTTATTGTCATTGCACATCAGTGCAACGAGATTTAGTATGCAGCTTCCAACCGATGTAAAAGAAGAGTAAAATAAATAAATAGCTGTGTGACGTGACCATCCGAGGGAGACAGTCCAGGGGGGGTGGGGGGCACTCAGCAGGGCCGGTTCAGAGCCGCTATAGCTCTGGGAATAAAGCTGATTCTGAGTCTGGAGGTTCGGGCGTAGAAGGCCTTGTAACATCTGCTGGAGGGAAGTAGTTCGAACAGTCCATTACAGGGGTGTGAGGAGTCTTTATGGATGCTAACGGCCTTCCTGAGGCACCGCGTGTGGTAGATGCCCTCCAAGGCTGGTAGCTGTGTCTCAATAATCTTCTGCGCTCTGTGGACGATGTGCTGAAGAGCTCTCCTCTCCGCCTCCGTGCAGCTGAGATACCACACAGTGATGCCATACGTTAATATGCTCTCTGTGATGCAGCGGTAGAACGTTGTCAGCAGCTGTTGGGGCAGACCAGTCTTTTTTAATGTCCTCAGGAAGAACAGTCGTTGCTGTGCCTTCTTGACCAGCGCAGCGGTGTTGGTGGACCATGTGAGGTCCTCAGAAATGTGAGTGCCCAGAAACCTAAAGCTGGACACTCTCTCCACACTTTCCCCGTAGATGGAGATTGGGGTGTATTCTCCATTATGGGACCTCCCTGAAGTGCATAATCAGCTCCTTGGTCTTGGAGGTGTTTAATGACAAGTTGTTACGTGTGCACCAGTCCGCCAGGTTCTGCACCTCTGCTCTGTATTTTGTTTCATCACCATTGGTGATCAGCCCAATCACTGTTGTGTCGTCTGCAAACTTCACGATGGTGTTGGTGTCGAATGCAGGAACACAGTCGTGAGTGAAGAGGGAGTAGAGCATGGGGTTTAGTACACAGCCCTGTGGTGTGCCGGTGCTCAGGGTGATAGTGGAGGACAGGTGCGGGCCCAGTCTCACTGCCTGCGGTTCAAGATACTCATGGAGGGTACCAGGAGATTGGAAAACAGCCAATGTGACTTCTTTGTTCAAAACAGGAGAATGACAGAGAGCAAGTACTACAGGTCAATTAGTTTGGAGACACAAGGAACTTGGACAAGCCTGAAGAAGTGCCCTGACCCAAAATGTCACCTATCAATTCCCTCCCAGAGGCTGCCTATCCCTCTGAGTTACTCCAGCAGTTTGTCTTTAGATCAATTAGTTTATTCTTGACTAATGTTTATTATTGTTGGCAAGATGCTAGAATCAGTAATCAAAAAGGAATTTACTTGGATGAGTTGAGTGTAATTAAACATAGTCATTGTGGTTTAATGAAAGATTAAGCATGTTTTTTAAAAAAGTTCAAATTCTCTGAGAATGTGGCAGGGAGTTGATAAAGAGGAATCGATACATGTGATATATTTAGTTTTCCAAAAGACATCTGACAAAGGGGCCACATGAGAGGTTGATGCATAATTTAAAACTCCATGGTTTTGGAGGAAGTATGTTGGCATGGATTGAAAATTCACTCAGAAATTTTGAATAAATGTTTTATTTTCAGATTGGAAGGAGGTAAATTTTGGAGTACCACAGGGATCAGTTCTTGGTACACAATAATTACATTAATAACATTAATGACCTGCAGGAAAGAACAGTATGAAAGATTTCCAGATTTGTCGATGATATACTATAGGTGGAAGGACACGTTGTGAGAAAGATCTTGCAAATCTCTATGAGTGGACAAAGGATTAACAAATTAAGTTTAATATAGGGAGTTTACCTGGAGCTTCAGCAACAAAAATCAATAGGCAGATTATCATCCACTGTAAATGGAGAGAGTGTTTAAATGAGTGAAAAGCAAAAGAGATCTTATAGAAACATATACAGTTCTTAAAGGACAGGCAAGATGCAGGAAAAATGTTCCCAATGTAAGGGAGTACAGAACCAGGGGTCACAGTTTAAGAATAAGGGGTAGGCCATTTAGGACTGAGATGAGGAAAACCCTTTTCACCCAGAGAGTTGTGAATCTGTGGAATTGTTTGCCACAGAAGGCAATTGAGGCCAATTCACTGGATGTTTTCAAGAGAGAGTTAGATTTAGCTCTTAGGGCTAAAGGAATCAAGGGATATGGGGAAAAAGCAGGACCAGGGTACTGATTTTAGATGATCAGCCATGATCATATTGAATGGCAGTGCTGGCTCGAAGGGCCGAATGGCCTACTCCTGCACCTATTTTCTATGTTTCAATGTTTCTATGAGATGGCTTCTCAGAGCAGCTTGTAGTCAAGCCTACTAGAGAAAGGCAATTTGTTATTTGGTGTTGTGTAATGAACGGGATTTGATTCGGGAGCTTAAGGTAAAGGAACCCCGAGGAGGTAATGACCATAATATGATCAATTTAAAACTGCAGTTTGAATGGGAGAAGCTGAAATCATACGTGTTGGTATTACTGTTAAGTAAAGGTAACTACAGAGGCTTGAGAGAGGAGCTGGCTAACATGGATTGGAAAGGGACTAGAGAAGGAATGACAATGGAGCTGCAATGGCAGGAGTTTCAGGGAGTAAGTCGGAAGATGCAGGATCTTTTCATCCCAAAGAGGAAGAAAGATCCTAAAGGGAGAATGAGGTGATCGTGGCTGACAAAAGAACACGACTAGAATAAATTCACTGCCAATAAAACTAGTTTGAGATTTGTCTTTAACAGCTAATTTCTGGCTCATCATGACTATGATTCTATAACTCTTGGACTGACTGCCAATGGCAATCACAATCATAATAATACGTTATCAACCAAGTATGTTTTGCAACTATCGAGGAATTTCATTTGTCAAGTCAGTCATACAAATAAAAAGCAACGGAATACACAAAATACATTTTAACATAAACATCCACCACAGTGACCCCTCCACATTCCTCACTGTGATAGAAGGCGAAAAAAAGTAAAATCTCTTCCCTTCTTTGGCCTCGAGCCCTCTGTTGACGGGACGACCTTGACTCCCGTAGCCGGCGATGTTTGGCCCCTCTGCATCGGGGCAATCAGTTCCTGCATCGAGGGGATGTCAGCTCCCCTGCGCCGGCGATTGGACCACAGGTCGGAGCTGGTCGAGCCGCTGCGTCGTTGGAGCTTCCCGACTGGGCCTCTCCCGAGACTGCAAGCTCTTGATGGTAAAGTCTGCATCAATCCCAGGCAAGGATTCGGCTCCGATGTTAAATCCACGCCCTGCGTTGGGCTCAAAGTCAGTCCGAGGAGGCCGCCAGCACCACCACCACAGAGGCCACAGAGCGACTGGAGATACGATCCAGAAAACAATCGCATTTCCGGCAAGGTAAGAAAAGTTTCTTAAAAAGTTTCCCCCGCCCACCCTCCTCCTCCCTCCACATAAAACAAACCAGAGAACATTTACACAAACTTTTAAAATACACTAAAAATAAAACAAAAGATGAAAAAACAGACACTGTTGATGGGGCTGCCAATCATGTGGCGCCCCTGGTGACTAGGACTATGTCTCTACAGTGTATGTCTCTATGTCTCTCTATTACTCTATGTCTCTATGTCTCTATGTCTCTATGTCTCTCTGTCTCCATGTCTCCATTTCCCCATGTCCCCATGTCCCTATGACTATGACTCTATGACACTGTCTCCATGGTCCAGGCTCACATCCTGTTGCAGAAATGCCAACAGGGAATGTTAGCTGACCGCTCATTCAGTGACCTCAGAATGTCAATAATCTGAATTATTGATTGCTTTGTTTACTTTTAATTGTGCCAGACTTATTTAATCATCTGCCTTTTAAATAAATTAAGTTTGGCAATCATACAAAATATGCAATGCTGACTTTGACAGTGAGATAATGAAATCTGGTGCTGACTGGTAGCTTTGTTTTGTTAGAAACATTTAGAGGGAACTTAAATATTACTCCTTCTCTGCAGAATAAACTTCAGTCATTCTGGGGGCAAGGCATGACTTTGCTTTTTTAACCACTTTGAAGACAATTCTGCTGACGGCTGTAAATTTGAGTCATTTTAGCTTTCATCTCGGTGACCATACACTAGTGTTGGAGATCTGGATAGGAAGGACACCTCCATCAGATCTTATTTATTGACTATAACTCTACCTTCAACACCATAATTCCAACCAAACTCATCTTCAAACTCCTGGTCCGAGGAGTCATCACCCTCCTCTACAACTGGGTCCTTGACTTCCTGATCTGCAGACCACAATCGGTAAGGATTGATGGCAACACCTCCTCCATAATAATCTTCAATATTGATGCCCTGACATGGCTGCATCCTCAGTCCTTTGCTATACTCCCTCTACACTCTCTATTGTCACTCCAATTACATTCTAACTCTCTACATGTTTACAGATGACACCACAGCAGTAGTCCGATCACAAACAATCTCAAACAACAGTACAGGAAGGTGATAGATAGCTTAGTGGTAACGGTGTCAGGGCAACTACCTCACCGTCAATGTTAACAGAATGAAGAAGCTGGTCATCCACTACAGGAAGGTGGAGTGCTTGCTCCTGTCTGTATTAATGCTGCAGAGGTGGATAGGGTTGAGTGCTTCAGGTTCCTGGGTGTAAATATCACCAACAATTTGGGCTGGTCTAACCAGAGTGGCGCAGTGACGCAGCGGTAGAGTTGCTGCCCTATACAGCTTACAGTGCCAGAGAGCCGGGTTCTATCCCAACTATGGGTGCTGTCTGTACGGAGTTTGTACGTTCATCCCGTGACCGGATGGGTTTTCTCCGATATCTTCAGATTGCTCCCCCACTCCAAAGACATACAGGTTTGTAGATTAATTGGCTTGGGTTTGTATACTTGGTATAAGTGTAAAAATAATTGTCGCTAGTGTGTGTAGTGTAGTGTTAATGTATGGGGATCGCTGGTCGGTGCGGACTCGCAGTATCTCTAAATTAAACTAAACCACCACTATAGTTTTGACTCTATGGTCAAGCAAGCGCGCCAGTGCCTCTACTTTCTCCGAAGGTTAGTATCACAGTTCCAGAGGTGTTGACGGTCCTGACACGTATGAAAATAGACAAATATCCTGGACATGGCCCAAACGCAGGCAGGTGGGACTAGTGTAGCTGGGACATGTTGACCGATGTGGGCAACATGGGCTGAAGGGCCTGTTTCCATGCTGTATGACTCCATGATTATGACTCTATGATCAGATATATCCAAGGACACTGTGGGAAGCTAGAGAGGAAATTGCAGGGGCCCTCACTGAGATTTATCAGTCAGTATTAAATACCAGCAAGGTGCCAGAAGACTAGAGGGAGGCAAATATTGTATCTCTATTCAAGAAGGGCTACAGGTATGGTTTGATAAGTTTTTCACTATATCTCATTCTCTGTATCTCAATACACATGACAATAATAAAAAAACTAAACTGAACTAAACTTTTCCCTGGACAGAGCAAGGACCTCAATAGGCAATTAATCCAGTAGTTGACGGAGGAGATTGCTGCAGCAGACGTAGTTATAGCACAATCCAAACCCCATGATCCAAACTACAGACAATAATGAAACCCTATTGCTCAAGGTGGCATCATTCTTCTCAGCAGCTGTCGTCAAAGGCACAACTACCTCAGCCTGCATTGACATTTGCATGAAATGTGCTTCCCACCGCATTTGCCTCAACATATCACCATGCAAAAATAGGCCAATTTTACATCTGCAAAAGTGACATAAAGAGTTAAATACAGTCATTCACATTGTACTTAGTTTGAACAGACCACATAAAAGAATAGTTAATGGTCCAAGAAGTTTCCCGAGAATGCTAACAGATTGAACGCAGCTTAATTGGAAGAGTTATTTCCAGGAACGATTATTAGATCATAGAACTGTGATTCAGGGCTATGCTGAGATGTCAGCTATTGTGGTTAGCTACTCACTGTGACCAGACCTTCATGAGCTAAGGAAATGGACGATCCCTAGTGGCATTATTTTCAGTGGTGAGTTCCTGGCTTTGAGGGGCTTCATTGTTTCATAGGCCAGATAAATTGACAACAACATTGGCGCAGTGGTAAAGTTCCTGCCTTGCAGCGCCAAAGACCCGGGTTCGATCCTGTGGGTGCTCTCTGTACAGAGATTGTGCATTCTTCCTGTGACCATGTGGGTTTTCCCTGGGTACTCCGGTTGATCCTACACTCCAATGATGTACAGATTTATAGGTTAATTGGTTTCTGTAAAATTGCAAATAGTCCTTAGTGTGTAGGATAGTGCTAATGTATGGGGTGATCGCTGATCAGAGTGCACTCCATGGGCCGAAGTGCCTGTTTCCACATTGTATCTTTAAAGTAAAAACAAGACACTAACTACTAAGTTTTAAGAAAATCTGAAACTTTTCCCCAGGTATCAAGGTCCAATCAGAAGGCAGAAGAGCTAATTGTTACAAAAATAATAAGTGATACCTGGCCCAGGTTTGGATAGCGAAATACCTTTGTGGTCATGAGAGCTGCTCAAGGAAACTTTCAGGGGGAAACAATTCCTTGATTCTCTGGGTACGATCAGCTCAGCGGGCATTTAAGGTACCCCAACATGGTGAAAGATCAGTGTAAAAACATATAAAAGAAGAAACATCAGGCACTTCGGCAACGATAACCTAGGACCTACCCCCACAGAAGGAGAACCCTGACTTCTGAACTCAGCGAAGACCACAACTCATTGTAGTGAACCTGATGAGTTCCTCTCACACGGGTAATGTCCGTGTCCAAGTCATGAGTTTTGTGATTTAATGTATTGTGTAGCAAGTTAAGCCAATGCTTTAAATGCAAGGTTATGGAGAAGTATAAGCATTAATTGAATTTCGGTAATAACAGAACCATTAATACACTCATTCATAATCATAACTCTGTCTCTTCCTGGATAAGATAACACATATCTGGTGCAAGGAGTCAGTGCTGGTGATAGTCAAAAGGTGAACAACTGACATACTGTCCATAGGCAAAATAAGGGACAATGAACTGCTAAACAGAGTCTACAAATATTGCTGATCGCTTCGTCCAAAACGTTCTCCTCACATAAATGCTCCATTATGGTCCATTTCACTAACCCTCCAGTGAGCCCACATGCTGGACTCCCTGGTCCTTCACTGCAGGTTCATAAGAGCAATATCTACCCTGTCATCAGGAATAATTGGAAAGGCCACCTTGTCCCCAAGATTAATTGGAAGAGATAAAGAGCCAACTTGCAACCTTGCATGCCCTCCTCCAGTCTTAGAGCCACAGAGTAGTCATACAGCGTGGAAACAGGTCCTTTGGCCCAACGTGACCACACCGATCAACATGTCCAAACTACACTAGCACCACCTGACTGCATTTGGCCCATATCCCTCGAAACCTGCCCTATCCATGTACCTATTTTTAACATTGTAATAGTCCCTGCCTCAACTACCTCCTCTGGCAGCTCGTTTCATATACCTACCACCCTTTGTGTAAAAATGTTGGTCCTCAGGTTCCTATTAAATCTTTCACCCCCTCACCTTAAACATATGTCCTCTGGATCTTGATGCCCTACTCTGGGTAAAAGACTCTGTGCATTCACCCTATCTATTCCTCTCATGATCTTATACATCTCTATAAGATCATCATTCATTCTTCTGCACTCCAAGGAATAAAGTCCTAGCCTGCTCAACCTCTCCATATAGCTCAGCCATTTGAGTCCTTACAACATCCCCGTAAATCTTCTCTGGACCCTTTCCAGCTTAACGATATCTTTCCAATAACAGGGTGACCAAAACTGAACACAATACTCTAAATGTGGCCTCACCAATGCGTTGTGCAACTGTAACATGACCTCCCAACTTCTATACTCAATACTATGACTGATGAAGGCCCTCTTGACCACCCGATCTACCTCCGGCACCACAGGAGCAATGGGCCTGCACTCTCAGATCCCTGATGCAATCAGCTCAAAGTTAATGTTGTTTGAAAAGGGATGCAGCATCTACATTCACTTGTGTCTCCATTTTACTTTTCCATCGCAAAATCTCCTCAAAATATGCCTACCTTGAAGATGGTGTCCCCTCCTCACCGTCGGGAGTTTCATAAGACCCTCCCTCACTGCTCGCCCCCTCCGTGATTCCTACAACTCTCCTGCTCTTCAATCTTGTTATCATTCTGACTCATGAGCAGAGCCTCCTGTCCTTCAGCATTTAGCTTTGCCCCCGTCTTATCTTGTATGGCTTCCAGCCACATTTCTAGACTTCTCAATTCAGTCCCGGTCAGGATCTCAAGTACCTGCAATGTATTCATCATTTCCCCCAGAGGTCTTGCCTCCATGACCTGCACTCTACCCTCGGCATCATGTGTTGGTGAGTCTGGAGAAGGGTCCCAAACCGAAACACCATCTGCCCAGCTCTCTCCACAGATGCTGCCTGACCTGTTGAGTTCTTTTAGCAGTTTGTTCTTTGGTAAAGCTGTTTAACGATGCTTGAGGCCATATCAGTGCACAGTACATCACTTTTGTTTTAAAACATATAATTCATTTCTATCATCCTGTAATATTTTATGTTGTAATTGTTAACACTTACACTGTTAACTTCGCATTAACGAACTTGCAAACAAGTTCTGCATTATGCAATAAAAAGGAACTGCAGATGCTGGTCTATAGTAAAGATAGACACCAAGTGCTGGAGCAATCCAGCAGGCCAGGCAGCACCTCCAGACAAAACTGACAGACAATGTTTTGTGTCGGGACCCCTCCTAAACTTTTACAAGTTTTACCTCACCAACATGAGCTCAGACCAGACTGAACATGGAATCTAGGGTAAGCATTACTTCAGTTAGAACTTGCCATTGGAGGAGCAATGTCGAGCATTATTGCCCCATTGTTGATCCTACAATGGAGTCTGAGCAATAAAGGAAAACCTCAACAGCTAAGAAAAATAGCATATCTATAGAATCCAGGTGATTGGTAGTGTGTGGATGGAGAATATAGCAGTTCATGCAGGAATATCAGGGGAAGGATTATGTGAGCAGATATGATCTGCCAGATTGTGACGTCCAAACTATAATAACCAAACTATTAAATGATTTGGACATTCACCAACATGAGCTCAAAGGCTTAAAGCAAAATAAAGAACAACAGCTGAAATGAATTTATAAATAAAGTTTCTCATGTTCTGGTTACTGCCCAGTTGGTCTTTTTGATTTTTTTAAAATAAATTAATTATTTATGATCAAGAGGCGATGGTTAAACAAGATGAAACACAGAAATTAACAATGTGATATTATGGTTCACCAAGAAGAGAGGAAATGTTGGTGGAGTTCTTGAAGGATCCTCATTTGTGAAAAGCAATGGCAAGAATGGCTCAGTCACATGTGAGAGAGCATTTCTCAATGGCGCTCATTCGATGTCAGTGAACATTCCTCCCAGATAGGGATTATTTACCTGAAACGCTCTGATTTTACTTCGGAGTCACGTGAGTGACTACGTGAAGAAGCCCGCCAGGCGCATGCGTGCCATTGCGCTACACGCATTGCAACTCGTCATTGTCGGGAGGAAGGACGTTCCTCCCGAACGGCAGGGTTTCGAACCTGCAACAGTAAGGTAAGGGAACATCGTTCTATACAGAAGGCTGTGAAAGCTGGCGGGGGAGGAGTCTGCAAGCAGCAGGCAGCTAGCAACGGCCGGTGGCACGACAGTCTCCCTTAGCGGGAGTCCGTGCGAATTCAGCTCCGGTAGAGAACGCCGACAAGGGAGCCTCCGGAGCCGTCAGTCCGACAAACTCGGACAACAGCCCCAAGGACCGACGCTACAGGGGTCTGTGGGCTGCGGAAATCACAGCGGGAGGACGGATGTTCCTCCCGAACGGCAGGTTGAGAACCAGCAACAACAGGTAAGAGATTTCCTTACCTTTTTCTTGATTGCAGGAAGGCTCCCGAGCTGCCGCTGAACAGCAGCAGGCAGCCAGCAACGGACGTCGGCACCAGCATCTCCCATAACGGGAGCGAGTGCCAAACTTCACCCCAAACGGGTGGAGGAAATGGGAGCCAACAACCCACAAAGACAGTGGGTTGTATTTGTGCTCTGTCCCCTTTTTTAAAATTAGGGGACAAAAGGAGATTGCGCTCCTGCCGTGGCTAAGCCAGGTGGAGTGAGCGCAACAGGGGACTACAGCTGCGGCCGGAGTCGGCTCCCGTAATGGGAATATCTGTGCCCGACTTTCGCTCCCGACTCGCTCCCGCACCGGGCCGGGCGGGAGAGGGAGCAAAACTAATGTTTCCCCGCGCTAGGTCTGTACAGGAGGGGAAGCTGGACAAAGGAGTGTCCACAGTGCTGCTAGTGAAGCTGGCTGGGGGAGACAGCGGAGTCACAGGCAGCCGGCAGCAGCAGCCAAAGGCACGTTTATCTCCCGTTATAAGGAGAGCAGTGCCGACTTTTGGTCCCGCGCCGGCCAGAACACCACGGCCGGGCGGGAGACCGTTCAAATGGGGCCGTTGACTTTGACAGTCATTAACGGCAGCAGACGGGTTAGAATGACGCTCACCCGTAGCAATGGACCTGCAGGTAAGAGCTGCGGTCTTTTTTTTGCATTTCTATGCTGATTGCAGGTGCAGAAACAACGGGCTGCGACAAAGCTGGTGGCTAGATGGAATCAGCTGTGCACAGATGTCCTCCACACCGGCCATATCCACTCCACGGAAGGACAGTAAGGACAAAGCTGGAGAAGGAGGACCGTGGAGCAGCGGGCAGCCAGCAGCAGCCAGCGGCACTTGGATCACCCGTAGTGGGGTCAGCTGTGCCCGATGTCGCCTCCACACCGGCCAGATCCACGCGGCCGGGCGGAAAGGCTAGACACAAAACAAACAAGGTCGTGGGTGGACTCAGAGGAGTCCGACTTTGAATCACCGCCTGCGGCCAGCTCCTGAGAGCGCTGGAGCGGGAAGAAGCGGTGTATGGGAGCTTTGCTCCAACGTGACAGACTCCGGGACATGGAGTCGGGTCACTGTGGGCCCTATGATAACCCACAGCAGTACCTCTTTGAGGGCTGCACAGTGCTTCTACCTCATCAGAGGGAAACACTGTGGGTCAATTCTGGGCTGACCTGGAAGAGGGGTCCGCAGAAGAAAGTGTGCAAGGGGTGCAGGAACAAGAGAACCTACTGGAACCTAGCACCCCCACGCACCCACCAGCAAAACTGGTGAAAGCTCGAAGGACCGGTACTCAAAAACATGAGTCTTTTAGGCCATGGCCCAGACCGGCCTTCTCGGAAGATGCGGGACCTCCAACGCCAACCAAACCGTAAATCCAGACCCCAGCACTACAACAGCGAAGAACCTACAAAAAGGTAAACCTGCCACTGATAACTATGGAGGTAGGTGGGTCTGGTTCCCTACAAACAGTGGGCATGGAGATTGGGTGGAGATAACACTCTCTTCTGAATGCATGGAGCATGATAACAACCGATATCTACATCTTAAGCAGTATCCACGGCTATACAACAGAGTTTATACACAAGTACAGCCCTCCAGTTCAACATATACTGAACCGAATGTTCGTGCTTTCTGATAAAGGAAATCAAAAGCACAAGCTGAACTTAAGCGGCTTTACATAAAAGGTGTAATTGAGAAAACTCAACACGAACCATTAAAATTCGTGTCCAATATATAAACAAAAAGATGATGGTCATCGCATCATCATAGATCTAACAAAATAGATACCTTTGTTACTGCTTAACAATTAATTCCCAAAGGTTACTTCAATGGCCAGCATCATTTTAAAAGATGCTTACTATTCAGTGCCTATACGAGGTGACCACAGATGTTACTTAAATTCAACTGGATGGGACAACTCTAGCAGTATAAAGCACTGCCAAATGGGTTATCATCAGCCCAGGCTGTTCACAAATTTTTTTGAAACCAGCCCAAGCGTTTCTACGGAAACGTATACACATGGTCATGGCATATTTAGATGACATACTCATTATGTGCAAAAACTTTGGAATTGGCTAAACAAACTGTAACAGCCACAAAAAAGTTATTTGGGGAACTGGGATTCGTTTCATCCAGTTAAATCTAAACTAACGTCTCCCACTACTATGGACTACCTGGGGTTTCACCATTGACTCAGTTCACATGTCGGTGACTCTGCCTAAGGGAAAGGCTACAGATTTAATAGAGGCTTATAAAAACCTCACTGACATCAGCAAACCATCCATCAGATTGGTAGCCAAAGTAATTGGCATAATGATGGCTGCCTTTCCAGCCACACAATTTGGACCTCTACATTACCAAAACATACAGAGAGCAAAAAACAAGCACTCTAAATTATGCAGGTCACTTTGACAGATCTGTGAAACTACCAATCAGGCTAAAATGGAACTAAAATGGTGGATAGATAACTCTGGCCTTGTTCCTATCCAAGCATTGTCAGTAACCTTTTCCATGGTACTACAAACTGATGCCAGTACAATTGGTGCGGAGCCACCAATACCAATACCACCGTGGTAGCATACATTAACCACAGGGTGGAAACAAATCGACATGTGACAATCTGGCCATACAAACTGGCAATGGTGTCTCCAGAAAGATATTTGGATATCAACCACTTATCTACCAGGAAGACTAAATTCAGTGGCAGACACCAGGTCCCAGTTATCAAGTTATGTTACACAGGAACCAGACCCTGGGGCAGCGGCGACAGATGCATTTTCGCTGCATTGGAGGGGAGGGGAAATTGTTTATTTACGCATTCCCTCCTTTCCTGCCTCATCAGTCGGGTATTAAGGAAATACAACAGACTCTGCATCTGGAATTGGTAGTACCCGATTGGCCCACACAACCATGGTTCCCAGTGGTATCAAACATGGAATCAGAGACATGAACATCCCATCTGTTCTGGAATATCTGGCAGGCCTCCACTACGATGAGGGGCTCAGTTACAGTGCCATCAACTGCGCCAGAAGTGCCCTATCGACTTACCTATGGCAGGGGACAGACCATTACACTGTTGGGACTGACCCACTGGTACAAAGCCTATGAGGAGTACCAGATACTCCCATATATGGGATGTGAGTATAATCCTGAAGATGCTCAGGAATTGGTCTCCAGCAACAGTTCTGTCCTTACACAGACTGACATTAAAACGGTCATGCTAATGGTATTGGTCACGGCACAAAGGATACAGTCACTGCAAAACAAGACTGGACAACATGACTTTCTCAACGGAAAATATTACGTTTCATATTTATGAGATAGTAAGCAGAACAGAAAAAGGCCTCTATATACAATTAGGTCATACCCAACAGATGACCGTCTGTGTATAATAAAACATCTGTCGTTACACATGGAGAAAACGAATATCCTAAGAGGCAATGAAAAGGCACATTTTTTATCAGCCACTAGCAACCACACCAAGAGTGACGGTCCAGACCATCTCAAGATGGCTGAAACAGTTGCTAAACACAGGCTGGGGTGGATACTAAAATTTTTTAAATCTCTTTCCACCAGGGCTGCAGCTACATCGGCAGCGATACAGTTGGATGTACCAATGGACCAAATCCTCTAGGCAGCAGGATGGTCTGGAGGGGAAAAACATTCCAATTATTTGTAATAAACCAGTAATGAAACCTGGAACATTTGCAGAAACAATTTAAGTTCTGTAAATTAATTTAAACCCATATAAAGGGGTTATAAACTTGTGTTAAAAATTTATGATTTCAATGTCGAATTCATGTCCAAATTATGTTAACACAATCCTCCCAACAGTCAAAGGCAGACGTGATGCATGGACTCGTTCCACGGCATGAAATCACAGAGCTTTAAAATCTTCACGTAGTCACTCACGTGACTCCGAAGTAAAATAGTAAGATTAAACGAGAACTTACCAGTTTGAAGTTTGATCTGTATTTTATGAGGAGTTACGATGAGGCTCCCACCCAGATCATATACTTAACTGGAACCTCTTCTCTAATCTTACTATGTTTAGTCATTACAGTTATCTGTGATTCCACACCGCTGCTTTGAAGAATGACACGCATGCGCCTGGCGGGCTTCTTCACGTAATCCCTCATCGTAACTCCTCATAAAATACAGATCAAACTTCAAACTGGTAAGTTCTCGTTTAATCTTACTATTCTTCCCCAAATGCTTTACTTTTTAGTTCACAGAGATACAACAACAGAAACAGGCCTTTCAGCTCACGTTGATCACCCGTTCACAGTAGTCCTACGTTATCAGAAGTTCTGATCCACTCCCTACAAATTAGAAGCAATTTCTAGAGAGGCCAATTGACCTACAAAGATGCATGTCTTTGGGATGTGGGAGGAAACCAGATAATCCAGAGGAAACCTAGGTAGAACATGCAAGGGTCATAGGGAGAACATGCAAACTCCACACAGATATTACCCGAAATCAGGATTGAACCTGTGTCTCTAGTGTTGTGAGGGAGCAACTCTGCCAGTGGCGTCATTGTGTTGCCACTGTGTTTCTTTCCTATCATGGTAATGATGCTTGAATGGTAACAGATGTTCTCTCATGATCACTGTTGATGGTGGAATGCAGCCCATCTGGTCCCTTCTTCCTCTGTTCCAAAAGGGGCCTCTAGCAAGCTGCCCATAATCAAAACACACCGTTTCTTCCAGTGTCCCACATATCTTCTAGAAATAGAGCAGCACAGAACTCTCTCTGCTTCTGCAAAATCTTCAGAGCACTTATAAGGAAAATATTGGTGGAATTCTGGTGAGATCCATAAAAGTCTCCCAATATGTATCAAAGCTTTCTTCAATTATAACCCAGTGGAACGGCCTCCAGCAATGTATCATCATTGTCAGATGATGGCAGCTTAAAATTGAAACTAAAGAAAGTTGGTGTTGATTACAAAACACTGAGTTAAAAAGGCATGCAGCTTCTTAATGAACAATGTTATCCCGAGATATTTCGAAGAAAAAGTTCCACGATTCTGTAGGCTTTCTTAAACTTCTTCTTTAACAATTTGCATATTCAAAAACCCAATGATATCTTCCTTTGATGAGACTTTGAAGGTATCACTTTCCCTGGTGAGGACTGATGTGAAACTTGCTGATGATACAAAGCTACGTGACACTTTGGATTGGGAGAATGTGGTAGATGGATTATAATGTGGGAAAAATGCAAGGTCATCCATTACAAGAGAAAGCAAAAAGTAAAACAGTGAGGAACACAAAAAGCTAACAAATTAGAGATGTTGGAAGAAAAATACACTAAAGTGCTCAGCAGGTCAAGTAGCAGGTGTATAGACAGGAACATGATCAATGGCATTTCAGTTCAATTAACCATCAGCAGAAAGTGGAAATGTTAGAAATCAAACATGCTTTACGCTACAGAAAAGGGAGAGAGATGGAGACAGTTTATTTTGGAGCAATCGTAGATGGCAGCTCTATGCGTAAGTGAAACAATAGAACAATTAGTCCACTGGCACTTCATTGTAGTCCCTCACCTAATAGAAAGGTCACTGAGGAACAAATGAAGATAAATTACAATCTTGCACAAAAGCCATGAAGTTTAGAGACTTTAGTGAGATAGTGTGGAAACAGGACGTTCGACACCCGAGTCCATGCCAACCAGCGATCACCCCGTAAGCTAGCACTGTCCTACACACTAGTATTAATTTATAATTTTACCAAAGCCAATTGACCTACAAACCTGCACGTCTTTGGAATGTGGGAGGAAACCCGTACAAACTCCGTACAGACAGCACCCTTAGTCAGGATCGCACCCGGGTCTCTGGCGCAGTAAAGCAGCAACTCTACCGCTGTGCCACTGTGCCACCCTAATAATAATAAGGGACTTCAATTATTGAAACATAAAATAGATTACCAATCACAAAAGTGCAAAAGAGGAGTTCAGAGGGGAAGTGAAAAAAAGAAATAAAAGACGCAAAGAGAAAGATCAAGAAGAACTGGGATAAAATATAAAGAGAATCTTGAATATACTATAAGCACCTAAACTGGAGAAGGGCTCCTAAAATAAAGGTGGGGTTGATCACAAACCATTAAAAACATTTATTCATGGAGGCAGGGGCCTGTGTTGAGGTATTAAAGAAAGTAAGTAAGCATAAGAAATAGAAGCAGGAGAAAGTTGCTGAATTCCTTGCCCCTTCTCACAAGTTCACAAGTTATAGGAGTAGAATTAGGTCAATCGGTCAATCGGCCCATCGAGTCTACTCTGCCATTCAATCATGTCTGATCTCTCCCTCCTAATCCCATTTTCCTGCCTTCTCCCCATAACCTTTGACACCTGTCCTAATCAAGAATTTGTCTATCTCTGTCTTAACAATATCCACTGACTTCGCCTCCACAGCTCTCTGTTGCAACAGATTAACTACCCACTGACTAAAAAAGTTCCTCCTCACCTCCTTTCTAAAAGAGCGCCCTTTAATTCTGAGGCTATGGCCGCTAGTCCTAGACTCTCCCACCAGTGGAAACATCCTCTCCGCATCCACTCTAACTACGCTTTTCATTATTCTATAAGTTTAAATGAGGTCCCCCCTCAAACTTCTAAACTCCAGCAAGTAAGTACAGGCCCAGTGCTGTCAAACGCTCATCATATGCTAACCCATTAATTCCTGGAATCATTCTTGTAAACCTTCTCTGGATCATCTCCAGAGCCAGCACATCCTTCCTCAGATATGGGGCCCAAATTTGCTCACAGTACTCTAAATGTGTCCTGACCAGCACCTCAGCATTATATCTCTGTTTTTGTATTCCAGTCCTCTTGATATAAATGCTAGCATTGAACTTGCCTTCTCTGACATTCAGTAAGATTACAGCTGAGCATCAGCAATTCTTTAATCCCCTAAATATCGAAAAATCTATTGATCCTTGTCTTGAATACACTTGTTGAGAATGTCTCCATAACCCTCCCGAGAAGAGAACTTAACGATTCACTGCCCTCAGGTAACAAAGCTTATTCCCATCTCTGTCCTGACATTGTAAACCTTGTGTCTATTCTAGTGTATAGAATAGAACTAGTGTGCGGGTGTTCATTATTCTATGTTCGCTCTTCTGGGTGAGATGCTAACTGCATTTCGTTGTCTCTGTACTGTACACTGCACAATGACAATAAAGATTGAATCTGAATCTGAATCTGAATCAAAGGGCATATTTACACACTGTATCTCTAAACAACACAAGTGTTGTCCTTACATCTGCCCTATCAAGCTTTTTAAGAGTTTTATTTATTTTTAGTTATTTTAATACTTCAAATAATATAAATAGGCAGAAATAAATTTGATCACCTATTTCTTTGTAAGGTGGAATCGTCCTTGCATCTGGTGATTTGTTGGTATCGTTTAATCCTTGTGCCAAGGTGGGTGAGTAGATGAAGAGATTCAAAGGCATGAAACCGGTGGCCAGGATTGTAGAGATGACTGTCATGAAAATACTGCAAAACACAAAGCGGTTACTGTTTTTGAAATAATACTAAACAATCCTTCTTCAGAAATGTTGGCTTAAAGAATAGAGACTGGAATTTGCAATCAGTAGAAAACAAAACAACCTAACTTATCCTGCAAACAGCGAGGAGTTTAGTTTAGTTTATTGCCACGGGTGGGCAAGTAAAATGATACTCAATATCCATAACGATTTACATAAGTTTATGTGGAAACAAACGTGATATAAATATATTTGCCAAGTTATTCAGTTTGATTTTGATCAACATTTTGATCATTATCTCAGTGTAACAGAATATAGTCATGAATGCCCTATGGTAAAATCACAATTTACGTGGATTTTTTCATGTTCCCTACAATAGGTTTCAGAGCACAGGCACAGGCTTGACCACATTGAAGATAGGGACTTATTAACATGGACCTCCCCAGTCTTTGGGGATGTCTGACATCCTTATTATGCGTGGTGGCGATTTGGGGGAAAGGGCGCGAGTAAAGGGGCAACCTAATTGGCCAGTTTAGAAGAGTTTGAAAGAATGACATGTTGAAGACCTCCTTCAACTATGTAGAAGATCTCCTTCCATCTCCTTCGACTATGTTGAAGACCAGCTTCGACTAGCTACGACTAGCTACGACTAACTTCGGGAAAATTGGACACCGAATAGGGGAGAGTGAAGATGACCTCCTTCGACCTCCCTTTGACCTCCCTTCGACTATGATGAAGGCTATCTACGACTACCTTCGACTACCCTTGATTGCCTACGAATAACATGCCACCCTACTACGACCTAATACGACTAAACCTACGAGTAGAAAAAATATAGATTTTTTTCCATGGCAACCTTTTTTTACTCGTGGGCATTTTTTAACATATTGAAAAAAATGCAGAGACCTAGCTGATGCCTTGAGAACGTGGAAACCACTCTCGGGCATGAAGGAGAGTCACGATGACCTCCTACGATCTTATGTAGACCATGCTGCGAGTATGAGTCGAGGGCAAACTCGCAAGAACTCGCGGATTAGGTCGCCCAACTGGGACAGGCCCTTAAGGGGATGAATAGCATGGTCATGTGTAGTAGACAGAAGGAAATGGTGATGCTGGTTTACCAATACAAGGCACAAAGTGCTGGAAAAACTCAGTGTGTCAGAAAGCATCGCAGGAGAACATGAGTAGACCCTTCTTCACACTGATTGGAATTTTGGGTTGGGACCTTTCTTCAGACTTAGCAGTGGGCAGGGAGGGGTTGGGGGAGAACTAAATTTCACTTGGACTAACTACCACCCTGCTGTAAATTACACTTGAACCATCTCTAACATGTCTCTCCTCCTGATTTTTCTGACAGACTATCAACTGATTTCTACTATGAACACATTATCTCATAATTATGTGGACTACACTCCCTCCCACGTTACCTCTTGCGAAGATGCCATCCCTTACTCTTAATTTATCCACCTCCAACGATCTGCTGCTAAGATGAGGCTTTCCATTCTAAGATATCCGCGATGTACTCTTTTTTTAGTAAATGCTTTTTCCTTCTGTGCTGTCATATATGGATCCCTCACCAGCATCTCCTCTGTGTCCTGTAGTTCTGCTCACGCTCCACCTCCCCACAGAATGGAAAAAGGATTGACTTCCCCTGGTCCTTACCTTTCACCCCAATCAGACCACATCCAACACATCATTCTGCGATATTTCCACCACCTTGAAGGTGATCCCACCCTCATTCACATCCTCCCAACCCCATTCCTTTCCATTTTCTGTTTTCTGTAGACATCTTTCCATTCACAATTCCTTGGTTCATCCAGCCCTTCCCACATAATCCACCCCCTGTCCAGGTACTTTCCCCTGCAATTGCAAATGTAACACCTGTCCCTATACCTCCCCCCTCACCTCCATCCAGGGACAGCCGCAGTCCTTCCAGCTGAGACAGAGGTTCACATGCACCTCCTCTAACGTCATCTTCTGCATTTGTTGCTCCCAATGTGGCCTCGTTTACATTAGCCAGACCAAGCATAGACTTGGTGGCCACTTCATCTAACACGTGCTTAGTCCACCACTAGGCTTGATCGATCTCTTTGTTGCTGACCATTTTAACTCCTCTTTCCATTCCCATACTGACTTTTCTGGCCTGGGCTTCCTCCATTGGCAGAGTGAGGCCACATGCAAACTGGAGGAACAGCACCTCATATTCCGCTTGGGTAGCTTACAAACATAATGGTATAAACACTGATGTCCCCCATTTTAGGTAATTAGCCTACAAACACTTCTCCACCCCCCCCCCCCCCCCCCCCCACCACCACCTTTTTCCCCCTTTCTTCCACATGCCACACTTGGATGCGTTGAGATAATAATCTGCCCCCTTGTTTTTGCTGCAAAAGTGGATAACCTCACAATTATTTATATTATACTGCATCTGCCCACTCACTCAACCTATCGGCTTCAACCTCCACCCCTCGCAGTGCATTCCAGACACTCACCGCCCTCTGTGTAAAAAACGCCCCATATACCTCCTTTAAACTTTGCCTCTCTCACCTTAAAGCTGTGCCCCCTAGTATTTAATGTTTCTATCCTGGAAAAAAGATTCTGACTGTCTGCCCAATCTATGCTTTTCATAATTTTATATTCTTCTAACAATAATCCAAGTCTGTCCAACCTCTATCTGAACCCTCACTAATCCAGGCAGCATTCTAGTAAACTTTACCCTTTCCAAAGTCTCCATGTCTTTCCTGTAATGGGGTGACCAGAACTGCACACAATACGTCAAATGTGGCATAACCAAAGTCCTATAAAGCTGCATCGTGACATCCTGACTCTTATACTCAATGCCTCTACCAATAAAAGCAAGCATACCATATGCCTTCTTTACCACTCTATCTACTTGTGTTGCTACTTTCGGGGAATAATGAACTTGGACCCCAAAATCCCTCTACACATCAATGAAGCAAAGGGCCCTGCCATTAATTGTATATTTTCCCCTTATATTTGACCTCTCAAAATGTAAGACCTCACACTTCCTCGGATTAAACTCCATCTGCCATTTCTCCACCCATTCCTGTGGCTGATCTATATCCCACTGTATTCTATGGCAGCCTTCCTCATAGTCCGCACCCCAGTAATGTTGGTGTTATCTACACATTTAATAACCAACCCATCTACGTTTATGTCCAAGTCATTTATATATATCACAAATAGCAGAGGTCCCAGCACAAATCCCTGTGGAACTTTACTGGTCAAAGACTTCCAGTCTGAATATTGTCCTTCCACCACAACCCTCCGTCTTCCATCAGTAATCTAGTTCCAAATCCATATGAATTGTCGCTATTAATTACATGCATCTTAATCTTCTGGATCAGCCTACCTCAGGGGACTTCATCAAATGCTTTGCTAAAATCCATGTAGAAACTATCCACTGCCCTACGTTCATCAATCACCTTTGGCACCTCTTCAGAAAAGTCGATCAAGTTAGTAAGACATGACCTGCCATGTACAAAGCCTATCCCGAAGAATCCTCTCCAATAGCTTCCCTACCAATGACCTGAGGGACACAGGCCTTCCCTACCAATGACCTGAGGGACACAAGGGATTCTCTATATTTCCCTTCTTAAATAAAGGATCAACATTAGCTACTCTCCAGTCCACCTGGATCTCACCTGTGGTGAGAGAAGCCACAAAGATCTTCGCCAATGGGCCTGCAATCTCCTCTCTTGCCTCTCAATTACCTGGGAAAGAGCTCATCTGGTCTGAGGGATTTATCCACCATATTGCTTTTCAAGAGCACCAACACCACCACCTTCTCAATCTCAAACTGCCCTTGCATATTATTATTCTCCATGATCTCACTGTTCTCTATGCTCTTCATCATGGTGAAGAGATATAAAGTACTTGTTTAGTACCTCGCCTATATCCCCACTCCAAGCATAAATACCCTTTTTTATTCTTGAGCAGACTTACACTCCCTCGTTATCCTCTTGTTTATATGGGTATAAAAATGTTTGGAATTTTCCTTAATTTGACTTGCCAAAGTCAATTTGTCTCTTTTGGCCCTTCTAATCGCCCATGAGTTCTTTTCCGCTTTTAGATTAGTTTAGAAATACAGCGTGGAAACAGACCCTACAGCCCAACAAGTCCACACCGACCAGCAATGACCCATGCACTAGTTCTATCATACACGCTAGGAACAATTTACAGAAGCCAACAAAACCTACAAACCTGCATGTCTTTGCATAGTGGGAGGAAACTGCAGCACCCAGAGAAAACCCAAGCAGGGAGAATCCCGTTTATATCAATGGTGGAAAGGGTCAAGAACTTCAAATTCCTGGGCGTGCACATTTCCGAAGATCTTTCCTGGTCCCAGCACACTGATGCAATTATAAAGAAAGCACATCAGCGCCTCTACTACCTGAGAAGATTATGGAGAGTCGGTATGTCAAAGAGGACTCTCTCGAACTTCTACAGGTGTACATTAGAGAGCATGCTGACTGGTTGCATCGTGGCTTGGTTCGACAACTTGAGGGTCCAGGAGCGGAAAAGGACGCAGAAAGTTGTAAACACTGCCCAGTCCATCATCGGCTCTGACCTCCCCACCATCGAAGGGATCTATCGCAGTCGCTGCCTCAAAAAGGCAGCCTAAATCATCAAGGACCCACACCATCCTGGCCACACACTCATCTCTCCGTTACCATCGGGCAGAAGGTACAGGAGCCTGAGATCTGTTACATCCAGGTTCAGGAACAGCTACTTCCCCACAGCCATCAGGCTATTAAACTCGCCAACAAACAGACTCTGAACTGTAACAGCCTATTGCACTTTATCTGCTTATTTATGTGTATATTGAACTGAACTGTTCTGTATTTTTGCTTACAATAAGCTGTTGTGCTGAAGCAAGCAAGAATTTAATTGTCCTATCTGGGACACATGACAATAAACTCTCTTGACTTGACTTGACTTGAAGGTACAAACTCCATACAGACATCAGCCATAGTCAGCAACAACCGGCTCTTTGGTGTTGCAAGGCAGCAACTCTACTGTTGTGCCACTGTGCCACCTTTATATTCCTCAAATACATTGACGTCTAAAACCTTGCTTGTGCTTCCTTTTTCATTTTGATCAAATTGATGACCTGTTTGATCTCCCTTACATTGCCATCCTTCTCCCTCCTCTTCACTGGAACATGAAGGTTCTGAACATCCATCAATTGGTCTTTAACCAACTCCCACATGTCGGATGTGGACTTGCCCAATAACAATTGCTCCCAGTGTACCCTCTTGAGCGCCCCCCTAATAATGTTGTAGTTTGCCTTACCCCAATTTAGTATCTTTCTGCAAGATCCACTCTTCTCCCTTTTCAAAACAAACCTAAAACTTATAGAGTTGTGATCACTATTCCCAAAATGTTCTTCCTCTGAAACAGGTGGCTAGGCTTTTTTCCCAACACATGGTTCTTTCACCAGTTAGACCATCCACATACAGTTTCAAGAAACCCTCTGGATACAATTCTACCCCATCTAAGCCTTTGGCACTGAGCAAGTCCCAGTCAATATTAGGAAAGTTAAACTCATCCACTAAGATAAACCCTGTTGCTTTGGCTTATATCAGTATGTTGTCTACATATTGGCCTATTGTACAATCCCATCAGTGTTTCAATCTTCTTCATTTCTAAGCTCCACTTTTCCGACTTTTTCCGACCTACTATTCTGGTTGCCATCCACCTGTCCTTCACGTGTTGGGAGAATGGGGAAGGAATCGGAACTACCCCAGTATTTCTTGTGGAATGGAGGAAATGAGGGATGAAGTGAGGCTAGCATTGGTGTGGAGGAGGAGGTTTGTGGTGGTGGAGGTGGGAGAGATCCTGGGATTGTGAGGGAATGCAGGTTCCTGGAACAGGGGTGTTTGAGGGTGAGCATACTTCAATACAGGGGGGGTGGGGGGGGGGGGGGGGGAGCAGGGCTTAGGTCACGTGTTACTTGTAGATTTCCTAGGTTGGTGCAAAAGCTTCGTCATCAATCATTAAACATTTCCAGGATAATTATCCTGAGACAATATTGTCCAAATTCCCCTGCAGCACTCCAAAAGAAGTGATGCATGCAGAAATGAATTCATCCTGTCTGGCCTGGATCATTTCAGACACTAACTCATGACAGGAAATGCCTATCATAAAGTTCCAAGTGAAGCAAGAAAAAATAACAATTTAAACATTTCTTTGAAACACAAAATTCCAAACAGAAAAGAGATGCTTCTGAGACAACAAGATAGATCAATGTTAATGTTAAATCCATAATGTTCATAAGATCATAAGATCATAGAAGACAGGTGTAAAATTAGGCCATTTGGCCCATCAAGTCTACACCACCATACAATCATGGCTGATCTATCTCTCCCTCCTAACCTCATTCTCCTGCCTTCTCTCCATAATCTCTGAAACCCGTACTAATCAAGAATCGATCTATCTCTGCCTTAAATATATCCACTGACTTTGTCTCCACAGCCTTCTGTAGTAAAGAATTCCACAGATTCACCACCATCCGACTAAAGAAATTCCTCATCTCCTTCCTAAAAGAACGTATGTTCTTAACGTCAATTTTACATTGAACAATGTTAAATTTAGAATTCAACTAAAGAAAGACCAAAAATAAGTAAAGTAAGATAAAAAAAACGAGGGTAGACTGGAGCAAAACATAAACACACACTGCAAAAGCAAGTACATGAAATGGGAAATAAACAACTAAGACAATTGCTGGTTCCTTGCGGCAGGAGAAATTAGAATGGGGCCAAGGAATTAAACAAAATTATTTTACATTATACAGTATACATATACAGTAAGTTTGATTTAATCAAAATTACTTTATATTACTTTATATACTTTATATTATTATTTTATATATTCAAAGGAAGACACAGAAACCTGCAAGATATATTAGAGAACAAAGGATCACTCAAGAACTTGTTTATCCAAAATAGTGCTGAATAGATTCTTTGACTAAGGGAATCAAGAAAAATAGGGTTAACCCTGGAAAATGGTGCTAAAGTAGAAGATCAGCTGTGCTGGAAGATCAGTTTATGCTGGAAGAGTAGCATGGTCAATTCTTTTTTTACAGTTCTTTTCCACAGTCCATTCAGTGACAAGTGAGCATCATCATTAATTAAACATTTTTTGGAACCAGCCATCTGACATCTCATAACAATTTTACAATTTTACAATTTTAACATTTTAAAATTCAACAGGAATTAAGACCAATTAGCAACAAGCAATTAAGACCATTCGGCTCAGCTAACCTGTGCATATATAATATTAAATATAAAATTAGAGCAGAAAATGCTGGGAACACTCAACAAGTTAGAAAGCAAATGTGGAGAGAGAAACGGGGTGAAGATTTCCAGATGGTGACTATTCATTGGATATGCAAGGTATTTGAGAAATTATTAAACAAATCCAAGGAGGAAAGCATATAAGGGGATGTCTCTTATAAGGTGGGAGACAGTTAGTAGACAGTAAATGAATAAAAAGTTAATAGCACAAAGCAGTAGGTGGCACGGGGTGGAAGTTGTAAGGTACGTCCGTCAGCAGTGAGGGAAAGAGTTGGTTTCAGACATCGTGTACATGGTTGTATGTAGCAAGGAACTGCAGATGCTGGTTTATACCAAAGATAGACACAAAGTGCTGGAGCAACTCCACGGATCAGGGAGCATCTCCAGAGAAATGGAACAGGTGACGTTTCAGTTCGGAACCCTTCTTCAGACTGAGAGTAGAGGGTTGGAACTGGAGGTAGGGAAAGGCCGGAACAATTCAGGGCCGGCAGCAGATGGCTAAGGAAAGGTAGAGCCCATAATGGCCCATTGTTGGCTGGGGAGGTACTTGAAATTAGAGAAATCAATGTTCATACCGCTGAGATGTAAACTGCCCAAGCAAAATATGAGGTGTAGAAAGTATACTGGCGGGCAGGTTTGCTAATGCATTGAAAACAGTCCATTTAGAAAACTGAAATAGGCAAGGAGTAGAGGTTTGCTCTGGCGTGACGCCAAAGGTCTCTAATGTGGTGGAGGGAGATTGTTGGAATGTGAAGATAAAGAGAGGGAGAATTCTATGGGGATATTTCTATATATGAACTCTATTTATGCACATATAAATTTGCAATGTATTGTGATTAATTTTAGCAATTAACACTCTGGCCAAACAGCAATAACAATTTACTATTTAGTATAATAAACATTTTAACCAAATGTTCAAAGGGCTGTGGGGTATTTTTTGTTGCTCAATGACTGATGCTATTTTTACAGTTCATACTTGGAAGGAAAGATCTGAAGAACATACATTAGGAATCACCGTCACATTACAGCTCACCTTGAAGTGGTTGCCACACAGCATTAGATAAGCTTGTTAAAATGTAACTCAAAGCATTTTTACATTGTTGATATCAAAGTAAATCTAAGGCTGTTAGATATTTGCAGGAAGGTTAAGCATAAATCAACATTCATAACTTGATAAGTGAAAAATAACGAGAGAAACCCATCGGCACTCACCTGAGATCCATGTCTCCATCTGTCCAGTAGCTCAGAACATTGGAAATAACCCCTCCGGGACAACATCCCATAAGAAGCACTGCAGTTGCTGAAGCAGGTTCCAATTTAAAAGACATTTGAAGGATAAATGCAATAAGTGGCATAAATCCAAATTGACAAACTACACCTATAGCTAGCCCCCACGGTCTCTTACAGTGAGCCCATAGCTTCTTCAAGTCAACTGTGCAGCCCATGGAAAGCATGATCAACAGGAGAGTAGCAAGAAGAGGTAGCTTCACATTATTCATCATATTCTCATTAAATATATCATCGGCAGTCATATTACAATCATTGCCAATGGTATTGTTCTCACAGTTTTGAATGTTTGTTGAATTGCCCATTTTCACCTCATCAACTGTGTGCTGTTGTACTTGCTCTGTACCACGAGTTTTAATTTTATCCTCCAGTGCATTTATTTTTATGGGAAAACGCAAGGGGATGTTTCCACATAAAGTCGAATGTGTGTTGGTATTGGAGAATCTGATATTATGCAATATTGTAATTAACCTCATGCTGACTAGTGCAGTATAGCTCCAAATACAGACTTGCTCACTGTGAAACGTGCCTATTTCTGTGTGCACAAATGAAAATAAATAGATAATAAATTGAAAGTGAAAGTGCAAGTAAAATAGAAAAGAATTTGCTTAATTTGATTAGGAAAAAAAATAATATGATTGAAAATTCACTTTATTTGGAAAGACTGTTGGTACATCAGAGCCAAACCAGTGTGTCTAATGTGTGGATGAAGAATCAATGTGTGAGTGTTACTGTTTTTTGCGGTGTCCAGCATGTGTGTGTGCTTTCCAGTTTAAGACTAAACATCTGCTTAGCAGCATTCTGAAAGCCTCTTCAAACTTCTCTAATTGGAAATCTTCAATTGTGCCTCAGTGAAATAGGACAACTCACAGCCCAACAATAAAATAGCTCAGAGAAAATCAAACTCCCTGGCATGGAGCAGACAGTTCTGTCAGTAGGTATACCATGGCACTCCAAAATCAAACATGCAGCTTTGGGCAAATGTAAGAATTAAATAAAAAAGCTAAAATGTAGTTGCCAGCCAGTGTAGGAAATCCCGGAGGGGCGGGGGGTGGGCAGGGGGGACATGTCCCCTCCATGTTTTCAGAGGTGGGGGATGGTCCTCCCCCACATTACGAGCTTTGTAAGGTATGTTGGGTTTAATAAATAGTTGTTCGTTTCGAGTCGAGTCGTTAACACAAAAACGATGTGTTAACTGTCTATGTCACTGTTAACTGCTACATCGATATCCATTCCCTTCATCCTTTGTAATTATAATTGTGTCACATCGTTTTCGTGAGTCAGAGGAATGAAGTGTTAAACGCCTCGAATCGTTGTACCCGTATCTGAGTTTTAATGACCTCCCGTTAATTTTATTCAAAGGAACACAAAATACTTGAAGCAAGGTCAGTTCACGAAAACGATGTGTTAACTGTCATTGTTAACTGCTACATCGATATCCATTCATTAATCCTTATCATATAATTGTGTGAACTGACCTTGCTTCAAGTATGACGCGTTCCTTTGAATAAAATTAACGGGAGATGGATTTGTCAGATGCGGGCAAAATTATCATTTGAATTTTGGAGGTAGATTTACGTAGAAAATTAATAGGCGACGTTTAGGGTCGAGACCCTTCTTCAGACCCTTTGTGAACATCGAAATGTCTGACGGTCCAATGCGGATATGTTTGAAGAGAAGGCATCCAGACAATACTTCATCTCAAAAGGAGAGACAAAGAACACTACATTCATTTTTCGTGCGGGAACCACTTTCCAAAAGGTATATTTTAAGTGCTGATCAATTACCTATCTTTTCTCATTTCACTTTTTTTATATTTTGTATGAATATTAGTGCATGGAAGAAACTGCATAAAATCTACCATATCATGTGCGAGCAGCCCGTTCTTATTCAGTGATATCATGAAAGAATGCTACAATCATATACTTTACCCGGGACTTGCACTTATTTACGTTAGATTCAGTACATTTCGGTCTCATTTTCATTAATTTCACCTCATTCTAGATCTAGCTAGCTAATCACGAGATCCGGCAACATATTGATAAAGCATGATTTTCCGGTATCAATTGCAGTATCTAATGTTTATCTCAACGATGAAATACAGTTTAAGAAGGAACTGAAGATGCTGGAAAATCGAAGGTAGACAAAACTGCTGGAGAAACTCAGCGGGGACAAAACTGCTCGAGAAACTCAGTCGGGAATCCCCACTGAATTTCTCCAGCAGTTTTGTCCCCGCTGAGTTTCTCCAGCAGTTTTGTCTACCTTCGATTTTCCAGCATCTTCAGTTTTGACCCCGCCGAGAAAATGCTGGAGAAACTCAGCGTGGGCACCAGAAACAGAAGATAGACACACATAGCTAGAGAGAAGGAATGGGTGATGTTTCGGGTCTTCAGACCGCTATCTTCTGCAGTTTGGATGAATAATTTACTTTCAATACTGCCTGCATCGTGGATTCAATATTGCTCCACTTTCTAACAATGTGTAGTATGACTGATCGGAACAGTTGTTGATACACGCTGTGGAAATCAAACGCGTGTTTTAAAGCCAGTTTTAAAGCTTGCTCTGTTTTTAGAGCACGGTCCTATTTCTAAGTTGTTGCTCGCTGTATAGACTCCGGCAGCCGCGTTTGGCTGGATTTTCTCCCGGAGATTTAGTTCGCTCTGCCTGTTACCGCTGGAGGCTCGGGCTAGTCTCGACGTCTCTTCCTTTTACTTGGTAGATGTGTTTGGGAGCAAAGCAGCGTGCTTCGGGGGGTGGGGGGGGGACACGATGTTAATCGGGAAGGGTACACTTGGTTGCATTTTTTAGTGATCACTTTCACGAACAAACATGGTCTGAAACAAAAACTCCACCGATACGCGGGGCAGACGAGTTACAACATTCAATGCACCTCCCGGGGTACAGGCAAGTCTGTAAGAATTGTCCCACTGACACTAATGGTGCGAATAGTAGACACAGAATGCTGGAGTAACTCAGCGGGTCAGGCAGCATCAGTGAAGGAAAGGTCCTGATCAGACACATCGCCCACTCCTCTCCAGAAATGCTGCCTGGCCCGCTGAGTTCCTCCAGCAGTTTATGGTTTGCTCAAAGTGCCAGAATCTGCAGTTCCTTACGTCTCCTGGTTTGATAACATGCTCAGTAACATCGAGCTAATATCAATTATGATTTATCATTAATACAGATAGTGATTGTGCTATAACATCAGGATAAGCCCTCATGCAAGAAAACCAAGCCTAATGCCAAAGTAGTATCTAAACTGCTGTAGGACAATCACTGACGTCATCTTCAGTGATGATATATCCACATGTTGGCAAACGCACAAGCTAAATGTTTCACCAATAAACCGTATCCCAGTTCCACATGAGAATCTAAAATGCCTTTGGCAAATGGAGGGAGGGAATCTCCACCTGTAGATTGAATTGAATTGAATTTCCTTTATTGTTATTCAAACAAGTTTGAACAAAATTTCGTGCATGACAGTAACAAAGGCAACAAAACACACAACTACAGAGACCAAATGCTTTCTGCAGATTATAAAGCAATTTCATGAACTAATTGACACGCTCTATTTTTACAGCTGGCAATTGGGGGGAAATGTTTAATACATCCAAGAATACAAAGCTTTAAGTTGCATATAATGCAGATAATTTATATATTGCTTGGTTTTAATAGCTCGGTTTCCATACTACAGCTACCACAGATTTAAAAAACACCAGGCAACAAGCAGTTTGAAAGTGTCCTGTCCTATATTATGTTGTCCAGCACGATGTCCAGTGTTTTTTAATTCTGAGGTACAGATCTGCAACAATTGACTCATTCCAACGGTAACGGCCCCGTAGTAGAAGCATCCACGTCGCGGGGCTGGAAACTGGAAGAATCCCGAGCTAATTACCGTTCACAGGGCGCACGGCTGAAGCTTCCGATGCCTCGCGTGTGTGTGTGTGTGCGCCAAGAAATTGTGTCCCCCCTGTCCCCTCCATGATTTGATAGCGATTTCCGTCACTGTTGCCAGCTAAAGCCATGTGCTAACAGGCTATGTGCACAGTCACTGCGATAAATTTGTACCTTCTCAGAAACATCCGGACTATGTTGGCGCCTGTTGCGACAAATAACTCTCGTTTTTGAACCGAAGGAGGATAGCTAGTTTTAAAAGTTAGTCACCTGTTGTTCTTAGACTGATGGTTCAATGGTTTCTTTATTGTCACGTGTTGCAGACAGATCAGCAAGACTATCACCATACATAGGCACATTCACCCAAGTTAGTACAGAATGCACAGAACAGCCCACTGAGCCCATATACACGAGGTGCCACCCAGTTTGTCCAATGTCCGCCTCCATCGTCGACTCCCTCCGATTCCCAGTCTCAAAGGGCTCGCAGGGGCCCGGGATCTGCCGGCTTCCCTCTCCAGGCCGCTTTAGATTAGTTTAGTTTAGAGATACAGCATGGAAACAGGCCCACCGAGTCAATGCCGACCTGTGATACCCGCATACTTACATTGTCCCTACACACACTAGGGACAATTTACAATGATACCAAGCCAATTAGCCTACAAACCTGTGTGTCTTTGGAGGTTGGCGTTCCTGGTTCTGCTGTTCGAGTACGGCCACAGCCAGGAGACCTTCTCGTTACACTGGGAGACCTGGGAGATTATGATAGAAGCTCAGGCTTTTAGATATAAAATTGCCTATTACATGAGCTCACCTGACTTCACCTCGGGCTGAGTGTCCAGAACATCGCCAGACCACACAGGTTTTACGAAAGATCTCTTGTCTAAGCTTTAACAAGAGTTGAATGAATGAATGATATCTTTATTTCGAACGATTAAAAAAAAAAGAAAGAAAAGATGAAAATGAATAAATAAAAGGCAAATTATATATATACATACATATATACATAAATACATACACACATACATACATATACATGTACATATATACATATACACATATACACACATACACATATACATAACATACATGTACATACATAAATTAAAAAATCAAAAGCCAATTTCAACATAATACACATTAGACTCGTTCGAAAAGGGATAGGAAGAAGCCTATGCTTGTCCTACCCCCATTCTTCACCATTAACAAATGCAAAATTCAATAAAATAAACTAAACAGACAATTCAAATAAAACTACTCCAATCAAGCTATTAAGAAAAAAAGAACAAAAAGAACAAGCACCATTAACATCTGTGAGATTTACATTCTCCTTCCTCATTACTGTACTTTTCAAAGATATATTTTGTACATTTTTTTAAATTGCATTATATTCATACTTTGTTTAATCGTTTCGTCAAGACCATTCCACAAAACCACCCCACAAATAGAAATACACATACTTTTTAAATTGGTCCGTATGTTTACAGGTAGCAGTTTATTTTTTGCTTTATAAATTATTTGTGCAGTCTTAAATTCTACCAGATCCTTAATCTTTAAGGTGTGTAATTTTAAATACAGTATATTGGTGTGTTCATGATATCCTACATTGTTTACTATACGAATAGCTCTTTTTTGTTGTGTGCTTAGTGATTGTAAGGTGGTTTTGTAGGTGTTGCCCTATACTTCCACACAGTAATTTAAATACGGTAATACAAGTGAGCTGTACAGAATATACAGTGCTCTCTCATTCAAAACATGCCTTGCTTTCCCCATCACTCCAATACTCCGTGCTACTTTTGCTCTCACATGTTTTATATGGGGTTTCCAGCAGATTTTGTGATCAAGAATCACACCCAGAAATTTATTTTCATACACTCTTTCTATTTCAACATTATTTATCATTACTTTTACTTGTGTATTTATTTTGCGTTTTCCAAACAGCATAAGTTTGGTTTTGTTTAAATTTAATGATAATTTATTCAAATCAAACCATGTTTTTTAGTTTACTCATTTCTGCTGTGACCACCTCCAAAAGCTGCTGCAAATTGTCCCGATCACAGAAAATATTAGGGTAATCTGCAAATAACACAAATTTCAAGAGGTTTGACACCCTACATATATCATTAATATACAAAATAAATAATTTGGGGCCCAAAACCGACCCCTGTGGGACTCCACAAGTTATTTCTAAGCATGTTGATTTGCAGTCCCCTATTTGCACAAACTGATGTATTTTACTTATGTAGCTTCTCATCCACTCTAGTACAACCCCTCTGATTCCATACTTTTCCAGTTTTTTGATTAGCAAATGATGATCAATTGTATCTAATGCTTTTTTCAAATCTATAAATACACCCACTGCATATTTCTTGTTATCTATAGAACTGGTAATGTCTTCAATTAACTCCATTAATGCCATGGATGTCGATCTGTTTGACCTGAATCCATATTGACTATCAACTAGCAATTCGTGCTTCTCGATAAAGTTATCTAATCTACTTACATACAGTTTTTCTAATATTTTTGAGAACTGAGAGAGTAACGACACCGGCCTGTAATTTGTAAATTGATTTCTGTCTCCAGCTTTGTATAGTGGGATGACTTTGGCAGTTTTCATTTTACATGGAAATACACCAGTTTTGAAAGATAAATTGCAAATATAAGTTAAGGGTTTTACAATTACACCACAATGACTACCTTGATTAAAGCCATATCAATGTCATTCCAGTCTGTAATAATAATAATAATGGATGGGATTTATATAGCGCCTTTCTAATACTCAAGGCGCTTTACATCGCATTATTCATTCACTCCTCAGTCACACTCGGTGGTGGTAAGCTACTTCTGTAGCCACAGCTGCCCTGGGGCAGACTGACGGAAGCGTGGCTGCCATTCTGCGCCTACGGCCCCTCCGACCACCACCAATCACTCACACACATTCACACACAGGCAAAGGTGGGTGAAGTGTCTTGCCCAAGGACACAACGACAGTATGCACTCCAAGCGGGATTCGAACCGGCCACCTTCCGGTCACCAGCCGAACATGTAGCCCATTGTGCCATCTGCCGTCCTAAAAGAGGTCCTGTAGACCTTTTATTCTTACAATTACTAACAATGTCAATAATCTCCTTTTCATCAGCTGCTTTCAAAAACATTGAGTTTGGGTTGCTGTCTAACAAATCCACAACCTTCCCCTCTCCTTCTGACTGTGGATTATCGATTTCTTCTGCCAGTTTTGGTCCCACACTTACAAAAAATTTGTTAAACCCATTAACCACATCATTCATATCGCTTACAGTTGTATCATTGTCTTTAAAATACTGAGGGTAGTTTATATTCATTGATCCATTCCTGATAATATTATTTAACACATTCCATATGCCCTTGATATTATTTTTATTATCGTTTAATATTTTATTATAATAATCTTTCTTACATATCCTCATAATACTAGTCAATTTGTTTTTGTATCTTTTATATTTACTTTCTGCTTCTATAGTTCTGAATTTTATGAATTCTTTATACAAGATATTCTTTTTTTTGCATGCATTTTGTAGTCCTTTTGTCATCCATGGCCTATCTATATATTTTTGCTTCTTGTTGTGTTGTTTCAAAGGACAGTGTTCATCATATAATGATTTAAATATTATCAGGAATGTTTCATACGCTTTGTTGGTATCAGTCTCTTTAAACACTTGTTTCCAATTTTGGGTCAGTAATACATTTCTAAATTTATTTATAGATTCTTCTGTTCTTACTCTCCTGTATCTAATCTTATTAACATCCTTACACTTAACATAATCACAAACAAACATTACAAAAACCGGCAGATGGTTACTGATGTCATTTAGTAGTAACCCACTCTTGATGCTGTTGTCCATACTGTTTGTAAATATGTTGTCTATTAGAGTTGCACAGTGAGATGTTATTCTACTTGGTTTGGTGATAAGTGGAAAAAAACTCATACTGAACAATACATCGATAAATTCATCAGTCTGTTTGTGCTTGTTGGGATTTAAGAGATCTAAATTAAAACCCCCACAAATGAACACAACTGTGATCTTTCTTGGCAAACAATCTTTCCATACTATTCTTGAATATTTCAATATTGGAACCAGGTGCTCTGTATACACAACTTACAATTACATTTTTCTTTTTTTCCAGGTAGATTTCTACAGTAATAATCTCCATCACATCATCAATATTAGTTGTCATATTTTCCACTATTTTATAATTTAATCTTTTATCTACATACAAAGCCACCCCTCCTCCTTTTTTATTTTTCCTATTTATGTAATTCAGTTCATATCCATTTAACTCAAAATCCACACCCTTTTCAGTACTAAGCCAGGTCTCAGATATAGGTATCACATTGAATGGTTTGTTTAGATGACTTAAGTAATCTTTGATGTTGTGAAAATTTGCATATAAACTTCTGCTATTGAAATGAATTATTGACATTCCATGATCTGATTTTATGTTCATGTTGAATTGATCTTCAGAGTAATAACAGCAGTTATTGTTTATATTGTTAAGAAAATTATTTTCAGGGTCAATATCTTGTTCAAAATCATGCATATTATGATCAGTGAATTTAAATGATTTAAAGTTCCAACCATCACAGTCATCATTGTCCCTTTCATTTCCAGCTGTTGTCAAGTTTAAACAGTCAAACTCTTCACAAGAGTCCATGGTCATAATAGTTCAAGTCAATCACACTGATAGACACAGTCACTGTTCTGGAGTCACTGGTACTTGTCCAGCTCCTCGATGTATCTTATGGTCAGCACTTTATCCTCCTCTGTTGACCCGTTTAGCTTTATGAACACCTTACAGTTTGTTGTCCAGGTTGACTGGATTTTTTTCTGCTTCCTTAGGATGCGTGCGCTTCTGGCGATATCTGCATTTTCTTTTTGTAAGGTGCTCATTCACATAAACATCAGATCCCTTGAGCTTTTTCCCTTGTCTGAGCAATGCATTTTTGTGTTTTCTGTTCATAAAACAAATTATTATGGCTGGTTTGACACTGTTTTTTTCGAGGTAAAGGATGACATGCTTCAATGTCTGTGTTGGATATGGATATGACTTTGCTATGAAAGAAAGCAGTTACCTGTTGCTCCACGGAGTCCATGTCTGGAGCGGTGGGCTCCCCATCGGCCGTTGCTGTTACCGCCTTGGCGTAGGACCAGGGCCTGGTCTCCAGTCCGCTGACAATAATGTCATTCATGCGGGTGTACTGCTCCAGGTCTGTTACACGGCATTCTAGGCTGGCGATCCTCTTATCCTTCTACTCATTTTGTTTTTTCAGTTCTTTAATTTCACTCATCAAATTAATTATCATTTTCTGCTGCTTAGAGACAGTAGCAATCTCCTCAGACAGAAAATCAAGTGCCTTCTTTATATCCTCAATTTCCTCGTTCTTCTTTGGTGGCATTTTGACTGCTCAGCTCCGTCCGTCCGTCTTTCCCGTCAAGCTTTCCCGTCAAGCTTTGGAAGCTACAGCCTCTGAGACTGGAACACATCTGATTCAGTATTTATTTGCTATTTACTGCTGCTATTCATATAGTTTATTTGTATTTTTATTGTTGCATTAACTGAAATTGTGTTGCTATTCTATTGCTACCTTCTCGTTGCTTGATTGTTGCTTTAACAAATGTTTGTGCTTTAATTTTATATTGTCTGAGTGTTCTTCTTCCATCACTGATCCAAATCCTCGAAACCTGTTTGTATTCTGTTCCATAGACACATTGGCTTGTGGTTATCTTGTGGGAGAGGAAATTGAAGGGAGTATAGCTGGACAAAAATTTGGAGCAGGTATTAAATCAAATTAATTTGCATGTAAATGCAATGATGCCATAAATCCAATCAGGTAAACAATGCCCGTGACTGGTGAACAATGCCTCTTCAAGTGGCACAGCAGTAGAGTTGCTGCCTTAGTAAGTGTAGAATAGTATAGGTGGGACAAAGGGCCTGTTTCCGCGCTGTACCTCCAAACTAAACTAAACTTACAGGAAGGGGCTGGATCACAGAACAAGCACAACAGACCAAGAAATGTCCTTCATCAAGCATCTGAGTGTTGATTAAGTTAGGAAAAGTGTTATTTTAATATCATACGTGTCACGTTGGTGATAGCAAAGTAAATCCAAGATTGTTACTCTATTGCAAAAGTGGACTGATGCTGAGCCAGATCACCATTCTGGCAAGTCCTGTTGTTGACAGACACAGGGTTCTGTAAGCTATTCTCTGTAGCTGCTCCATGTTCATTCTCAGCCAGGTCTTCACAACCAAATATCTTATAGCAGGATCTTTGTTCACAACTGCAGCTTTTGTGATGCGGATCGGTTGAGGTGGCGATAAATCATCATCTGGAACTTTGCCCATGGCAAGTAAATTGTAAACTGTGCTAAATCTCACCATCGTAGCTTCTGTACCCAGCTGATCCTTGACAGTCAGGCTTTCTGTGGCCCAAAGCCTCCAAGATAATATTTTTCCCAGGAATACAACCTTTAAGGGCCTGTCCCACGAGCATGCGACTGCATGCGGCAAGCGCGACCTAACGTGGTCGCTTGAGCCGTACGTCCTCGCGGGGCCGGTCCCACTTCGAATGCCGGAGCCGTATGGAGTTGTGTGGAGCTGGTCCCAACATCGCGCAGGGCTCCGAAAAACTGACACTGTTCAAAAATTCCGCACGGCAACGGCCTGCCAGCCCGCAGCCGCATTGAGGCCGTACGCAATGCCTCGACGGGCGTACGCACCGTCTCGACGCCGTACGCACCGTCTCGACGGCGTACGCAGCTTCTTGACGGTGTACGCCTAGCGCGAACTTCCCACGGACTTCGCTCGAACTTCACGTCAACTCGTACGGGATCATTCGACCTCCGCATGACAGATGTGCAGCGCCGCTGAAGGTAGGTTTTGTCACATTGCAACATTAAGACGAATGCAGACAGCTTGTCATTGCTCATGGAAGTCCTGGTGTAGTGATGAAGGCGTTGGACATTCTTGGCAGACCAGCATATATTGAGCCACAAATAACATTTTCCAGTCCCATTTTCCAAGAATATAACTGTGCAAACCCAGTCACCACTTTGTCCAATATATGGGCAAAGTCACAGTGAATGTACATTAAGTAGCAATGTCATAGTAAATGTGGATTTATGTAAATCATGTTTTTCCAGTTCGATTTTCCAAGAAAATTTCCAGGCCAGCATTTAGCCATGAATCATGTTTGTCCAGTTCCATTTTCCAAGAATGTAACTGCGCAAAATTAGTCACCATTTTGTCCAAGATATGAGCAAAGTCACAGTGAATGTGGACTAAGGCGAATGCAGATGTACATGCAGAAGGCGAATGTACATTAAGTAGCATTGTTACAAAATTTTGAGATTTTAAAAATCAAGTCGGCAATTTATCCCATCAGATAAAGCATAAAAAGAAGTTTAATTTGACACCTAATTCACTTTCATATCTTCAGTATTAAAAAATGTTATGGCCAATTTCAGTACTCAGAAATTAGCATCTTGTTCCCTATTGCTTTTCCATGGACTTAACACAAAAGCTGTGATCGAGGACAGTCAAAAGCCCATAACTTTCTTAAAAATTAAGAGAACTGAATGAACATTTCAGTTATTATAGATGGAAGCATTCTGAAACAAATATGAAACATCTTACTTGGATGACCTGAAATTAAAGCATATAATTAATTAGTTACCTAATTGTAGCTAATTACAAAATTTACCGTTGTGACAGAAATAGTAATAAACACCCAGACTGCCTTGAAAATTCAAAAATGTGATATTCTCAAGATCAGAACTTTAATATTATTGTATTATATGCTGTAAGTCCATAACAGATAGGTAAATAAATTACAATTTTTAGCAATAGACCAAGTCTTTATGGAGAAGATCAGTTGCTAGCCGGTACATTGGCATATCATAATCAGTAGAAACATAGAAACATAGAAATTAGGTGCAGGAGTAGGCCATTCGGCCCTTCGAGCCTGCACCGCCATTCAATATGATCATGGCTGATCATCCAATTCAGTATCCCATACCTGCCTTCTCTCCATACCCTCTGATCCCCTTAGCCACAAGGGCCACATCTAACTCCCTCTTAAATATAGCCAATGAACTGGCCTCGACTACCCTCTGTGGCAGAGAGTTCCAGAGATTCACCACTCTCTGTGTGAAAAGAGTTCTTCTCATCTCGGTTTTAAAGGATTTCCCCCTTATCCTTAAGCTGTGACCCCTTGTCCTGGACTTCCCCAACATCGGGAGCAATCTTCCTGCATCTAGCCTGTCCAACCACTTAAGAATTTTGTAAGTTTCTATAAGATCCCCTCTCAATCTCCTAAATTCTAGAGAGTATAAACCAAGTCTATCCAGTCTTTCTTCATAAGACAGTCCTGACATCCCAGGAATCAGTCTGGTGAACCTTCTCTGCACTCCCTCTATGGCAATAATGTCCTTCCTCAGATTTGGAGGCCAAAACGGTACGCAATACTCCAGGTGTGGTCTCACCAAGACCCTGTACAACTGCAGTAGAACTTCCCTGCTCCTATACTCAAATCCTTTTGCTATGAAAGCTAACATACCATTCGCTTTCTTCACTGCCTGCTGCACCTGCATGCCTACTTTCAATCTTTCAATGACTGGTGTACCATGACACCCAGGTCTCGCTGCATCTCCCCTTTTCCTAGTCGGCCACCATTTAGATAATAGTCTGCTTTCCTGTTTTTGCCACCAAAATGGATAACCTCACATTTATCCACATTATACTGCATCAACCAAACATTTGCCCACTCACCCAGCCTATCCAAGTCACCTTGCAGTCTCCTACCATCCTCCTCACAGCTAACCCTGCCCCCCAGCTTAGTGTCATCCGCAAACTTGGAGATATTGCCTTCAATTCCCTCATCCAGATCATTAATATATATTGTAAATAGCTGGGGTCCCAGCACTGAGCCTTGCGGTACCCCACTAGTCACTGCCTGCCATTGTGAAAATGACCCGTTTACTCCTACTCTTTGCTTCCTGTTTGCCAGCCAGTTCTCTATCCACATCAATACTGAACCCCCAATGCCGTGTGCTTTAAGTTTGTATACTAATCTCTTATGTGGGACCTTGTCGAAAGCCTTCTGGAAGTCCAGATACACCACATCCACTGGTTCTCCCCATCCACGCTACTAGTTACATCCTCGAAGAATTCTATAAGATTCGTCAGACATGATTTACCTTTTGTAAATCCATGCTGACTTTGTCCAATGATTTCACCACTTTCCAAATGTACTGCTATCCCATCTTTAATAACTGACTCTAGCAGTTTCCCCACTACCGATGTTATTCGATTGGTCCGCCATATCCTTGTTCCCCATGATCAACTCGCCTGTTTCTGACTGCAAGGGACCTACATTTGTTTTAACTAATCTCTTTCTTTTCACATATCTATAAAAACGTTTGCAGTCAGTTTTTATGTTCCCTGCCAGTTTTCTTTCATAATCTATTTTTCCTTTCCTAATTAAGCCCTTTGTCCTCCTCTGCTGGTCTCTGAATTTCTCCCAGTCTGCTGCTTTTTCTGGCTCATTTGTACGCATCATCCTTCGCTTTGATACTATCCCTGATTTCCCTTGTTATCCACGGATGCACTACCTTCCCTGATTTATTCTTTTGCCAAACTGGGATGAACAATTTTTGTAGTTCATCCATGCAGTCTTTAAATGTCTTCCATTGCATATCCACCGTCAACCCTTTTAGAATGAATTGCCAGTCAATCTTGGCCAATTCACGTCTCATACCCTCAAAGTTACCTTTCTTTAAGTTCAGAACCATTGTTTCTGAATTAACAATGTCACTCTCCATCCTAATGAAGAACTCAACCATATTATGGTCACTCTTGCCCAAGGCGGTACGTACAACAAGACTGCTAACTAACCCTTCCTCATTACTCAATACCCAGTCTAAAATAGCCTGCTCTCTCGTTGGTTCCTCTACATGTTGATTTAGATAACTATCCCGCATACATTCCAAGAAATCCTCTTCCTCAGCACACCCTTGATTCACCCAATCTATATGTAGATTGAAGTCAGCCATTATAACTGTTTTGCCTTTGTCGCACGCATTTCTAATTTCCTGTTTGATACCATCTCCAACTTCACTACTACTGTTAGGTGGCCTGTACACAACACCCACCAGCGTTTTCTGCCCCTTAGTGTTTCGCAGCTCTACCCATACCGATTCCACATCCTCCAAACTAATGTCCTTCCTTTCCATTGCGTTAATCTCCTCTCTAATCAGCAACGCTACCCCACCTCCTTTTCCTTTCTCTCTATCCTTCCTGAATATTGAATATACCTGGATGTTCAGCTCCCAGCCTTGGTCACCCTGGAGCCATGTCTCCGTGATCCCAACTATATCATAGTCATTAATAGCTATCTGCACATTCAACTCATCCACCTTACTACGAATGCTCCTTGCATTGAGACACAAAGCCTTCAGGCTTGTTTTTACAACACTCTTACCCCTTATACAATTATGTTGAAAAGTGGTCCTTTCTGATTTTTGCCCTGGTTTTGTCTGCCTGCCACTTTTACTTTTCACCTTGCTACCTATTGCTTCTACCCTCATTTTACACCCCTCTGTCTCTACACTCACACATTTAAGAAACCCTTTCCCTTTAACTCCATCCTCCACTATCCCATTCGACACCCCACCCCCCTTATCATCATACTCCTCAGATTGCAACTTTTCAATTTTGGCATTGTAAACTACAAGTTTTTGCTCTTCAAACTACGCATGACATGCCTTTCTGCCCACTACTTTCCCATTAAGAATGTCCTGTAGATTCCATTTCTTAAGTGAAGGATAATTTTTTTAAATAGCCTAAGTATCCAAATAACAAACTAATCTCATTCACACAAGAATTCACAATATAACATGATTTTAAAATCTCACTCATGAAATAAATATGCCAGATGGAAGGAATTTAATGTTTAATTCCCATAAATTAATCTAGAAACATCCACTTTCAATATACTCAAAATTATTAGTTTTTTGCACAATATCCCTGTTGTGGATAATTAGTATAAAAATATTGACTATGGATAGACAATTTCACAAAATATAGACGATTTAGATGCTCTTATGACATGATTGCCCAAAATAAAGACGATTTAAATCCTCTTGCGAGTGGGTGCTTCTGGAATGTAAAATTAGGTTAAAGCCACCCCAAGAAGCAAGATTATATGTAAAATAGACAACACCCTTTGTTTTGTCCTGTTTTTGCGATCCGTCATGTTGTAGGCATTGAGGACGTTAGAAGTCACTTTTTATTTTAATCCAACTATTAAATTGTCCAGCGATTTTTTAAAAACCGGGAATGGAAGTCCGATCAATTTTTCTTCATCGATTAGCAGCCCGAGGAAATCCCTCTCCGACAAGCGATACAAACCTCCATTTTAATCCTGCCCCCCCCCCCCCTCAAAGGCGCCAAAGTCGCACACACAGCCTGTGACAGATCTGCAGCGCCGCTGAAGGTAGGTTTTGTCACATCGCAACATTAAGGCAAATGCAGACAGCTTGTCATTGATCATGGAAGTCCTGGTGTAGTGATGAACGGAACGGACACTCATGGCAGACCAGCATATGCCATGAATCATGTTTTTCCAGTTCCATTTTCCAAGAATGTAACTACGCAAACCTAGTCACCGCTTTGTCCACGTTATGGGCAAAGTCATAGTAAATGTGGATTAAGGCGAGTGCAGACAGACTGGCATTGTTCACGGCAATCCTGGTGTAGTGACGAAGGCAAAGGATATTCTTGGCAGACCAGCATAGACCAGCATTATACAATAACGTCGTCCGTTATTGGACTTTTCTGTTGAGCGGCAGTCGGTCCTTTGGCCTGTAGGCAACGCCGCCTTTCGGGTAGGTGGCGTTTCGACAGAGCGGCCATTCGGTAAGTTTGCTTTTAGGCGACACAGCTTTTTGGTTCCTTGGGATTTAGGCGTCCCGCCCTTTCGATTAGTTTTCATTTAGGCGCCCATCATTTCAGTTAGTCGACGTTTCGTCTTCGGACTTTTTCGGTTTATTGGCGTTTCGGCCTCGTTTCTATTCCGTTCTTTGGCTTCGACTTCTTTGCTTCAGCTTCTTGTCTGTCGGCGCCATGTCTGGGTACTGAGGGAGGCATGGCACTTGATGTGGCTGGAGACAGGTTGGAGAGGATGAAGGAGTCTGCTTTAGAATTTCTTCATCACAATCAACCTTTTGTAATGGTACCTCCTTTGGTCCTAAAATAAAATAAAAAATAATTATACACATAATCTCTATAACCATACACATGACTCTTCCTAAGTAGGTCAGAGGTCATGGTATTTCCTCCCAGGTCATATGCAGAGTGAGAGAGTACTGTACACAAACTGCATCAGATTGCAAGTCACATATAATGTAATTATGCTCCTCCAGCTTACCCCTTAGACTAGTTCAGTAAAACACCGAGTCCAGCACTGGATCAACGAAAGGGCCTGTCCCACTGCGGGGACCTAATTTGCGAGTTTAGAAGAGTTTGCACTCGACTCAAACTCGCAGCATGGTCGACACGTGGTCCTAGGAGGTCTACTTAACTCTCCTTCACGCTCGAGAGAAGTTCCCGCATACTCGACGCCTCAGTTTGGTCGAGGAGTATTTTTTAGCATGCTGAAAATTGTCCGCGAGTAAACATTGGTCGGCATGGGGAAAAAAATAGATGTTTTTTTACTCGTAGGTTTAATCTAAGTAGATCGTAGTAGATCGACATGTTATTCATAGGTGATCGAAGGCAGTGTTAGTATAATCGAAGGAGGTCGTCTTCACTCTCCCCTATTCAGTCCAATTTTTCCCGATGCTAGTCGAAGCTAGTCTTCAACATAGTGGAAGGAGATCAAAGGAGGTCTTCTACATATTCGTAGGAGGTTCTCTACATAGTTGAAGGAGGTGGTAGGAGGTGTTCTACTTCGGCGATACAACAAGACCATGACACTTTTTTAAACTCTCCTAAACTCTTCTAAACTCGCAAATTATGTCCCCGCAGCGGGACAGCCCTTAATTCTTCATTCTTCCCAAACACAAAAACAAACTTCCTTTTTTGATACCTAAAGGGGCTGTCCCACTGCGGCGACCTAATTCGCGAGTTTTGAAGAGTTTAGGAGAGTTTGAAAAAAATGGCATGTTGAAGACCTCCTTCAACTATGTTGAAGACTATCTACGACTACCTTCGACTATCCTCAATTACCTACGAATAACATGCGCAGGGAGGGGGGTGGGGTGGGTATTCGTAGGTAATTGAGGCAGTGTTAGTATAATCAAAATTTCTAGTAGGAAGACAGTTTACAAAAGAAACATTTCCTTATCCTCAACTTCCAACTAGGGTCCAGACTCTTTGGAGCGTGACTCACAGCTTGCAACCTTTCACAGAAAGTGGACAAGCAGGCTTTGCAAATACAAAGATTCTCCATTTTGTGACATATTTTATTTGGCCAATATTATCATTAACAGGACTTAAGACATTAAATGTATTCAAAAAATATTTTACTGATAGACTACTTCTTTAACCCATTGACACCAAAGTCTGCATATATGTGGAGTTTTCACAATTCTTGTAAAAACTCATGATGTAGAATTATAAAACGTTTAGAAGATTAACAGAGACAAAATTCTTCACAAATTGAGCCCACATTTGTCAGTTCAATATAAAGTATGCTCACAGGATCTTGTTTAATGCAAAATGATCAATAATTTATAAAATTGGCAACAATATTGATAATTGAAGTCAATATTCCTCATGAAAATTGGCAGCGTTCTATCAAGAATTTAAATGGAAATGCTCGTATTTTCATTTGTAATACTTTGTAATATATCAATATAAGGAAAAAAGAAAAATATGCTGCCAATGTGAATGATGAAAGAAGGAATTTTTGGCTCCTCAAAAAAAATGTCTATGGCATCAATGGGTTAAAACAAATACAAATGTGATGTAATTTTCCTTTTGAGAAATCCGATGTAATTGGTTTGGGGATCACCGCAGCCCTTGTGTGTGAAGTTTTTTTTCTTTTGGATCTTCCATTGCAGGATGCCACTGTATGCTTCAGACTATCTGCTGTAATGAGTTAATACAGGGTAATGCTATGGATTTATTTCATGTTATTATGTATTATGTAATACAGTGTCTGTCCGTTAATCCTTTAACGATTAGGCTTCGAAATGACCTCGAAATGGAAATGTTACATCTGTATATAATAATCCCATTAAAATGTATACTTTATATATTTCCAATATTTTACACTAAGTTTATTAAAATTGGTTAAGTACTTTTGTTATAAGATGGAAGGAGTAGAATCACAATTAGCTCTGAATAAAATTGGTGATAATGTTTTCCATCTCCTAAGCTTTGGTTTTTAGTGCAGCAAGGAGATCTTCCAACTCCATCTTCTGCCTAGCTTCCTCAGCAGCAACATCATCAATGGACTGCTGCATTACTGCGGACAGATCCATGATGACCCTGAAAACATGCAGATTTTTGTAATATTCAAATTATATTAAAAAATATATAAAAAGAAAGCAATTCCAATTGTTTGATATTATTTGATATTATTCATGAGGAGTAAAAATAATAGCTCTAAAACTTACCTTAATTTTGCAATCTCATTAAAGATTATCCCCCTTTCCCTCTCCCCTCCACCTCTCTCTCCCTCCCCATCACTCTCTCCCCTCCCTTCCCCTCTCTCTCTCCCCTCCCCCCTCCCCCCTCTCAGATCCCCCCTTCTTTCTCCCTCCCACGCAGCGTTGAGGGCCCGCGGCGGTGGGGGGGGTGAAGGTGGCGTGGGCCGAGCGGGGGCGGGGTGAGGCGAGGGCCCACGGCAGGGGGAGGGGAGGCAAGGGCCCAGCGGGGGGGGGGTGATGAAGGTGGCATGGGCCCAGCGGGGGGGGGGGGGGGGGAGATGAGGGGGCCAGTGGGGGGGTGTGGGGTGTGGCATGGGTGGAAGATGGCTTGGGCCCTGGCGGCGGGGGAGAGGAGGGGAGCGGGCGTCTGTCGGGGTTACAGCCGCTGGGTTCAGATTCAGCCGCTCCCGCCCGGCAACGGGAGAACAGTCGGGCAGACACCGCCAACTGAAGGCATCTCTAAAGGCACAGCTCACGGGCCCATACTGGATGGACGAGTTGCTGTGGGTCCTGCTGCGCATACGCACTGCCCCGAAGGAGGACATGGCAATTTCCTCAGCGGAGCTGGTGTACGGAGCCCCGCTTTTGATGCCAGGGGATTTCATCCCAGCGGCACGTGGACATCAGGAGCCCACGTGGCCCACGCCCATGCTGACGCGCCTCCAGGAGAAGGTGGTCACGCTCTCCCCTGTCCCAACGTCCCACCACAGACTCACCCTCATGTACGTCCCACCCGCCCTCAACGACTACCAGTATGTTATCCCTCGCCGCGATCCTCACCGTACACCACTGCAAAGGCCTTACGAGCATCATTTCCAGGTGCTGTAACACGGCACCTCGACTTTCGTCAACATGGGCGGTAGGCACAAGGCCGTTTCAGTGGACTGTCTTAAGCCGGCACATATGGACATTGATCAGCCAGTGCAGGTGGCACAGCCCCACACCGTAGAGAGCATCCACAGTTATGACTGCACCCGCCCTCAACTTCGCCGCTTGTGACACCGAGCACAGGAGATGTGTACACAAGATCAGGCTGCCCCACTCGTAAACCTACTTGCCTCCATTATGCCGGTTGTGGGGGGCGTCATGTGGCGCCATCTTTTGGTCAAGCCACTTATATCTCGAATCTTCGACGGTCGGGCTCGAACTCTCACACGGACCAGGCGTGTTCTGGGCCGACCAATCATGCGGCCAGGGGGGTGCGAGCCGTTAGGCAGTTGGAATTCAAAAGATTTGGCAGTTGAAGCTGAACTGGTGTATCGCGCGCATGAGCGATGGCGCTGTATCGTTTAATTATTAAACAGAGTGTTTACCAACTCGTGGATCTCTACACAGGATAAGATACTCAGGAACCTCCGATATCAGTAATGAGAAGTTGAAGATGTCCGCAAAAACTGCTGCTGGTTGGCCCTCAGATTTTGAGAAGATGATCAGGTATACCATCAGGTCCAGATGCTTTCTGAGGGTTCATCCTCCTGAAAGATCTTCTGACGAGGAACAAAGAAGGACCCAGTGTGAGGTCACCACTGTGCGGGAGGGGGAAGAACAATGGGGAACCGGCCTGGAGGGGGAGGTGGGAGAACAAAGAGAGATCTGGCATGGAGTGGGGGGGGTGCGTTGTAACTTTGTAACCATCCTTCATGTGCGATTATTTGTATACCTTGGGTATGCAACCAAAGAATCTCATTGTGACTTGCCACCTGTGACAATAAATTATTCAATTCAATGCAACCACAAACTATGGGGCCCGGAAAGGCTCAGAAAACCACCCTAAACATCCATTCACTCCATCCCAAGTGCAGTGCGATTGCATCTTGAAGATGCACCTCGGTTTTTTGTCAAGATTATTTTGACACCACCTCCCAAAACTGCAAGCCTTTTCACCTGGAAAGGCAAAGCCAGCAGAATAAACACCTCTAAATAACTCTCCAAGTCACACACCATCCTGGTACAGTAATATATTATAATTTCCTTATCATCGGTACATTTCAAAGCTCCCCACCCCAACCATATTATGGCAGTGCCTTCACCAGCAAGACTGCAACATTTCAAGATGGTGGCTTGCCGCCACCTTTTCAAGGGCAATTCAGGATGGGGTTAAATATTGTCCTTACTAGCAACACTTAACTCACATAAATGGACAAATAAAAACAGGCACACTAACAGTTAAGTCCAGACAAGCTAAAGTATAACACAAGAGGCCTGGCACAGGGACAGAAAATCTGACAGCTAAAAATAGTAAAGCATTCATTATTTAACATGAGGCCTGAGGGGCCAAAAAAGTCCCCTTCCATTTGAGAAAGAAAAATAAGCTCATTGTCAAAAGGTCATCTCCAAAGTATGTTTCAATTTTAATTAAATGGTAAGCATGTGAAACAAAGTGTGAACAGCAATTGCTTCAGTTCAAAACTTTATAGCTTATTTGAAGCTTATTTGAAGCTTATTTATAGCTTGTTCAGTTTCAGATAGAAATGCAAGAAGAATTGAGAAGGGCGGCTCACTCAAGCTGTGTTTACAGATCATAACCAACAGTGTTACTCGTCATCCTTCTTGTCTGGTTTTGGATGCCTTGTGACTGCGCCATGGTAGAATTTTGGTGAAGATTCAATCCACTGTATATTCCGCATTTCAAAAATCTTCCCCAATCTCCATGTGTTGATGGTGTTTTCAGTTTCAATTGCTGGTAAATAAACAAGTATTCTGGTTACGGTTTGTCAATTTTCAGAATTGCTTATCATGGTTAAACTATCATTTGCTTTTGGCTAATAACGCAATCTGATTCATTCCAATGAGTTAACACATCTGAAGTAACCAGACTGGTCTTGAATCAAATTCTGCGTAAGCAAAGACTCAATTGCATTTTTAGGAAATATTTTTCAAAAAAGTCTGACTCGACACAAATTTGAACACAATTATTTGATTTAAAATGTACACCACCAAGGTGAACAATCATTCCATTAAATGATTTCTGACACTTCAAAAGTAAAAGTAAGCCTCGACGGGCATACGCAGCGTCTTGACGCTTGCGCACGCCTGTCGGACTTCGCTCGTACTTCACGTCACTCACTCGACCTCCGTGCGGCCCCCGCTTCCGGTTTGGTCGCGCTTGCCGCATGCAGGTCGCATGCTCGTGGGACAGGCCCTTTAGTCTTTCAATATCAATCAAGTAAAGAGGCTACAGTGATTAGTTTTACTTCTCTCTATCAAACCACCAATTTTAACTCAGGCTGTCGGCCCTCGCATCAACTTGTCAACTCCCTCCTGAAATCCACATTTACCACACACAATGGCAATCTATTAAAAGCCCTCAGAAAAGGATGAATTTATTTGGATCTCATCAAACTTCACACGTAGAACATGAAATAGTATGGTGCAGGAGAGGTCGTTCACAATGCCAAGTTAAACTAATTTTCTCTGCCTACACGTGATCCATATTCCACACTCCCTGCATCCCCACATGTCTATTACCCACTTACCTATCGACCCGGGTTTCACTTCACCTTGTTTAACTTTCCTACCCACCTTCTATCCCATCCCCAACGTGCTTTAATCTGCCCTTACTCCCTTTCTTATCAGGTTCCACCTATCACCTACCAGACTACCTCTATCTGTCCTCCTCCCTTCCCCGCCTATTTTTCTCTTCTTATAGGCAGCGACTCAACCAGAAAAGTCAACCATTCCTTTGCCTTCACAGATGCTGCTTGACCTACTGAGTTTATCCAGCAGCTGCAGTCGATGTGTCTCCTTATTTACTAACCTACCATTGCCAGAACTGTTGGATCACTGATGTCAAAGTTATGATTCTGAAAAGAGGAAGACTGGGATAGTTTTAACGTTTGAATATCCATTTTTCACATGAAATATCAACGAGAATCTGCCTGCCTGGTCACATTAACGTTAATGTGTCCATTTCCCAAAAACCTGGTCCACATCCTACCTGAAGACAGGCACGATTGGAGTATTTAAGACCACTTTTTTACTCAGTGTACCCGTGAATTTTGAAGCAACGGCAACAAAGAGAAGCAGGAGAAAACACTGTGGGAGGAGAGTTAGAAGTGAGTCAGAGGGGGGAAACAGTTGAAAATTGAGGAATTTGGTTTGTAAATTGGTAAATTAGGCCATTTAGCAGTCAATATAAGCAAGACGGCTCTTAGGGAGCGGCAGTGAGGGAGCGGCCTTGTGAGGGAAGTGCCCTTGTGAGTAAAGTGCGAGTCTTTGGCTCGAGAGTCTTCGGCGAGGAGGCTTTGCAGAACACTGGAGAGGGAGAGACGAAAGAAGGAGATGTCAAGCAAGCGAATTCAGTGTGATGCTTGCAGAATGTGGGAGGTCAAGGACACTGCTGGTGCCTCTGGCTGCTACAAATGTGAGATGTGCATCCAGGTACAGCTCCTGAAGGACCGTGTTGGGGAACTGGAGAAGTAAGTGGATGACCTCTGGTTCGTCCGAGAAACTGAGTCGTTCCTCGACAAGTCGTACAGTAAGATTGTTACACCTAAGGTACTGGAAGAGAGAAGGTGGGTGACGGTTAGAAAGGCAGGGAAAGATGGAATGCAAACGTCCCCGGGTGTTGTGCCTCTTGTGAACAGGTTCACCCACTTAGAAGATGTCGGGACAGAAGACGTTATTACACTGAGCGGCGGACTGGCTGGCGAAGCAAAAAGGGCGGTTGAGCCAAAACCAAAGAGGCCAACGTCAGGCAACGCCATTGTAGTTGGAGACTCCATTGTGAGAGGTACGGACAGGGGTTTCTGCGGGAACAGACGGGATTCGAGGATGGTGTGTTGCCTTCCTGGTGCCAGGATCCAGGATGTCACGGACAGATTGCAGAGAATCCTCAAGGGCGAAGGTGAATAGCCGGAAGTGGTAGTGCATGTCGGCACAAACGATGTCGGAAAGAAGGGGGTGAATATTCTGCAGCGTGACTTTAGAGAGCTCGGAAAAATGCTGAAAAGCAGGACCTCCAGGGTTGTTATCTCCGGTTTGCTTCCAGTTCCTCGTGCTGGCGAGAACAGGAACAGGGAGATACGGGACCTGAATGTTTGGCTGAGGAACTGGTGCAGGGGGCAGGGATTTAGATTCTTAGACCACTGGGATCTGTTTTGGAGTAAGGGGGAACTGTACAAAAGGGACGGATTGCATCTTAACAGGTGGGTGACCAGCATTCTGGCAGGCAGGTTTGCCACTGCTACACGGGTGGTTTTAAACTGAATAAGGGGGGTGGGGTGTCAAATGGGACAGTCGAGGATGGAGTTAAAGGGAAAGAGAGTAAATGGATGGTTAATGACCCCAGAATTAACGGGAAAGGAAGCTCACAAAGGGATAGGAGCGTATGGCCAAGTGTAATAGGGATCGATGTGAAAGGTGAGATGCGTAAGGAATTAAAAGTATTGTATATGAATGCGCGAAGTATAAGAAGTAAAGTAGATGAGCTTGAGGCTCAGTTAGAGGTTGGTAGATATGACATTGTGGGGATTACTGAGACGTGACTACAGGAGGATCGGGCCTGGGAACTTAATATTCAGGGTTATACATCCTATAGAAAGGACAGGCAGGTGGGCAGAGGAGGGGGAGTAGCTCTGCAGGTGAGGGATGGAATTCAGTCCCTTACGAGGGGAAGTGGCGGCGCTGTTGAACGGCTGCGGCTCACCTGCAGTCCATCTGTTTTTACTTTTTTTGTTGTTTTTTTGTCTTATTTAGTTAAATTTCTGGTTATTAGGTTGTGTTATGTGTCGGGGGGGGGGCTGAAACATGGTTTTCTGTCACTCCCTTCGGGGGAATGCAACTCTTTCTGTCGTATCCACCCTTCTCTGCCTCCGTCTGCGCTGAGGCCTAATGGCGGAGCTGGCGGCCTCCAACCTGCGACCGACCTCGAGGCTCCGGAGGCAGAGCCAGCCAGGATTCACCAACGTGAGGCTGGCCGTCTTCGAGCTGTGGCGCCGTTCGGGTGGGGGTGGCATGACTCGGGGCTGAGACGGCGCTCAGGTGAGGGCGGCCCAGCGTGGGGCTGAGACGCTCCGGTGGCAGCGGCACGACTCGGGGCTGGGACGACGCTCCGGTGAGGGCGGCCCGGCGCGGGGCTGAGACGGCGCTCCGGTGAGGGCGGCCCGGCGCGGGGCTGAGACGACGCTCCGGTGGCTGAGGCGGCGTTCTGGCGGCGGCGACCTGAATCCGGGGCTCGACCACGGGCCAGTGGACGACATCGTTGGGGGCTTGCAGGTCACAGGCTGGTGCCTGTTTTCCGGAGCTCCCGCGGCAACAGCTGCGTCCGCTGGACTGGAGGGCGGCAGCTTCGACCACCCCGGGCCGCGGAGCTTGAACCGGCCCGTTCGTGGAGTTCAGTTGAGCCGCGAGACTGACTTACCATCGCCCGGTGGGGTATCGCCTCAGCGCAGAGGGAGAAGAGGTGGGAAGAGACAGCAACCCTAAGATTTTTGCTTCCATCACAGTGAGGAGGTGCCTGGTGAACTGACTGGTGGATTTTAATTTGTGTTTATTGTGTGTTTTGTTGTTCATTATTATATGTATGGCTGCAGGCAATGACATTTCGTTCAGACCGAAAGGTCTGAATGACAAATAAAGGATCTAAGTCTAAGTCTAATTCTAAGAGACATAGGGACTGACGAGGTAGAGTCACTGTGGATTGAGTTGAGGAATTGCAAAGGCAAGAAGACACTAATCGGATGTTATTTACAGACCCCCATATAGTAGCCTGGATGTAGGGTGTAAGTTGCAGCAGGAGTTAAAACTGGCATGTAACAAAGGTAATGCCACTGTGGTGATGGGGGATTTCAATATGCAGGTAGACTGGGAAAATCAGGTTGGTTCAGGACCCCAAGAAAGAGAGTTTGTAGAATGCCTCTGAGATGGATTCTTAGAGCAGCTTGTAATGGAGCCGACCAGAGGAAAGGCAATTCTGGATTTAGTGTTGTCCAATGAACCAGATATGATAAGAGAACTCGAGGTAAAGGAACCGCTCGGTGGTAGTGATCATAACATGATTAGTTTTAATCTGCAATTTGGGAAGGAGAACGTTAAATCGGAAGTGGCAGTGATGCAGTTGGACAAAGGGGACTATGAAGGCATGAGAGGGGAGCTGGCCAAGGTAGGCTGGAAAGGGATCCTAGCAGGAATGATGGTGGAACAGCAATGGCAGGAATTTCTGGGCATAATACGGAAGACGCAGGATCATTTCATTACAAAAAGGAAGAAAGAATCTAAGGGGAGTAGGAGGCAACCGTGGCTGACAAGAGACGTTAGGGATAGAATAAAACTAAAAGAAAAGATGTATAACACAGCAAAGAGTAGCCGGAAGTCAGAGGATTGGGAAACTTTCATAGGACAACAGAAGGAAACAAAATGGGCAATACGGGCTGAAAAGATGAAGTATGAAGGGAAGCTGGCCAGGAATATAAAGAAGGACAATAAAAGCTTCTTTAGATATGTTAAGGGAAAAAGAGTAGCAAAGTCAAATGTGGGTCCCTTGAAGGCAGACACGGGTGCAATTATTATGGGCAACAAGGAAATGGCAGAAGAGTTGAATAGGTACTTCGGATCTGTCTTCACTAAGGAAGACACAAACAATCTCCCAGATGTACTGGAGGACAGAGGATCTAAGGGGGTAGAGGAACTGAAACTGAAAATATCACAAGTAGGAGTGAACGGGTCCATTTCAGAATGGCAGGCAGTGGCGAGTGGAGTGCCGCAAGGATCAGTGTTGGGGCCGCAACTATTTACCATATATATTAATGATTTGGAAGAGGGAATTAGGAGCAACACTAGCAAGTTTGCGGATGACACAAAGCTGGGTGGCAGTGTGAACTGTGAAGAGGATGTTAGGAGGTTGCAGGGTGACCTGGACAGGTTGAGTGAGTGGGCAGATGCATGGCAGATGCAGTATAATATAGATAAATGAGAGGTTATCCACTTTGGCGGCAAAAACAAGGCGGAAGATTATTATCTCAATGTGGTTAGGTTAGGTAATGGGGAGGTACAGCAAGACCTGGGTGTCCTTGTACACCAGTCACTGAAAGTTGGCGTGCAGGTACAGCAGGTAGTGAAGAAAGCTAATGGCATGTTGGCCTTCATAACAAGAGGATTTCAGTATAGGAATAAAGAGGTTCTTCTGCAGTTGTATAGGGCTCTGGTGAGACCACATCTGGAGTATTGTGTACAGTTTTGGTCTCCTAATTTGAGGAAGGACATCCTTGTGATTGAAGCAGTGCAGCGTAGGTTCACGAGATTGATCCCTGGGATGGCTGGACTGTCATATGAGGAAAGATTGAAAAGATTAGGCTTGTATTCACTGGAGTTTAGAAGGATGAGGGGGATCTTATAGAAACATATAAAATTATAAAAGGATGGGACAAGCTAGATGCAGGAAAAATGTTCCCAATGTTGGGTGAGTCCAGAACCAGGGCCACAGTCTTAGAATAAAGGGGAGGTCATTTAAGACTGAGGTGAGAAAAAACTTTTTCACCCAAGAGTTGTGAATTTATGGAATTCCCTGCCACAGAGGGCAGTGGAGGTCAAGTCACTGGATGGATTTAAGAGAGAGTTAGATAGAGCTCTAGTGGCTAGTGGAGTCAAGGGATATGGGGAGAAGGCAGGCACGGATTATTGATAGGGGATGATCAGCCATGATCACAATGAATGGCGGTGCTGGCTCGAAGAGCCGAATGGCCTCCTCCTGCACCTATTTTCTATGTCTATGTTTCTATGTTTCATAAAGGGGATGGCCAAAATCTGTCTGGAAATTATACCTACTCGGGATAGACTGACAAGCTTACAAACCAAGGGCTTATTTGCTTTGTAATAATAACTGCAATTTCTTTCTCCTTTTGTAGCTTAGTTTTCCACACCTAGAGACAGTGATTAACTAAGAATTGAAGACATTCATTGTCATTGTTTTTCCTTTGCATCAGTCCTCAAATATGCAGGCTGGCAAGCATTATGCCTTCTACACTCAATCCTCCCCATTCACCACTTAACACATACTTAAAGCAAGACTCCAGTCTGAAAAGACTGGACCCTTTCCTATCTACCACTCTCCAATTACCACACCCTCCGTGCTGCACAACATAACTTCTCCATCATCAACAATAAAAATAGAGGAGGTGGAGAGGCTTTTCAGAAGAGTGAAAAGCCGGAAATCTCCAGGACCGGACAATGTTTCCACCTCTACTCTCAAGCACTGTGCTGAACAACTGGCACCGGTCTTACACAGACATTTTCAACCAGTCCCTGCAAACCTGCACTGTCGCTGCCTGCTTCAAAGTATCCACTATTGACCTTGTACCCAAAAAGGCAAGGATTACTGGTCTTATAGACCACAGGCCTGTCACACTAACCTCTGTAGTTCTGAAGACCCTTGAAAGGCTCGTGCTGGCCAAGCTGAAAAATATCACGAACCCTCTGCAGTTTGCATATATCATGAACCCTCTGCAGCTGGACCCTCTGCAGTTTGCATATTGGACCAATAGATCTGTAGATGAAGCAGTCAACCTGGGCCTGCACTTCATCCTAGACGCCCAGGGGACCCATGCGAGGATTTTGTTTGTTGATTTTTGCTCTGCATTCAACACCATTGTGCCAGAGCTACTACACTCCAAGCTTTCCGAGCTGACTGTGCCTGAACCCCTCTGTCGGAGGATCACCAGCTTCCTGACAGACAGGAAGTAGCATGCGAGGCTGGGAAAGCACATCTCAGACCCACAAACCCTCAGCATAGGAGCACCACAAGGCTGGGTACTCTCCCCTCTCCTCTACTCTCACTACACCAATGACTCCACCTCCACTGACTCCTCTGTCAAGCTATCACAACCCTGATTAGACTGATCCAGGATGGGGAGGAATCTGCCTTCAGACAGGAATTGTCATAGCTGGCATCCTGGTGCCATTGCAAGAACCTGGAGCACAATGCTCTTAAGACAGTGGAATTGATTGTAGACTTTAAGAGAGCTCCCCCTCCTCTCACGCCACTCACCATCAACAACACCACAGTCACATCTCTCTGTGAGCCATCATCTCCAAGGAACTTAAGTGGGGGGCTGCCATCGACTCCACAGTCAAAAAGGCACAACAGAGGATGTATTTCCTGCGGCAGCTGAGGAAGCACAATCTGCCATAGGTAATGATGGTCCAATTCTATACGACCATCGTAGAGTCTGTCCTCACCTTCTCCATCATGATCTGGTTTGGCTCAGCCACCAAGCACGACACCCGGAGGCTGCAGCAATTGTTCGATCAGCTGAAAAGGTTATCGGCTGCAACCTTCCCTCCATTGACGAACTGTACACTGCAAGGGCCAGGAAGCGAGCAGGTAAGATAATCTCTGACCCCTCTCACCCTGGCCACAATCTCTTTGAATCACTTCCCTCTGGAAGGCGACTCCAGATTGTCAAAGCTGCCACAGCCAGACATAAAAACAGCTTTTTTTCCATGAGTAGTAGCTCTACTCAATAACCAAATATCTGTAGCCTTTTGCTCTGGTATTTCATTTAATTCACATGTTTAATCAATAATCTTTTATTATTAATGTTTAATGTTTTATGTATCATTCTTAACTGTCCCTGTATGTCATGTTGTCACTTGTGTGCGGAGCACCAAGGCAAATTCCTTGTATGTGAATACTTGGCCAATAAACTTATTTATTCATTCATTCATTATCCTCCTTGGCCTTTTCATATTTGATGATTTGGAGATGACTGGAAAGTGTTCATTGTCTGTGACTTTGAAACCTGCTTCTGGAAATCTAAAGGCAGCAATACTCAAACCAGGAAGATTTATCATTCAATTTGAAGGCTTGGATTCATGGAACACCCATTCTATCTGCAGAAAGGGAGGGGAAGAAACCTGTGATTTGACTTTCTGACAAAGCGGACAACATATTTATTTTGCAAAAATTAATGCCCCCGGGGTCCAATACTTCTCTCCTTTTGATCACATCCAAATACTTTTGGTCAAGGCATAATAAAGTGGAAAAGGAGTGAGCCAGTTGGCCCTGTGCACATTCATACATATGATTCTCATAAGCCAGTGAATTGGCAAATGTTTTTTAAAATATATCAAGCAAAACCACAACAGGACTAGTAATCAGGATGCACATCATTTTTTGATTATCATGCTCATAGTTTGGTATGACAAAGTTGTTTGGACCACTGTGAATGTGCCAACTCTTTTAATTGACAATTGGATCAGTCCTACTCTCCCTCTTCCCCCATATATCCTTACAAATTTAGAACAGTTTATATCAAGTTCTTGCAAATGTAAAACAGTTCATATCAAGCTCCTGGTTCCCTCACCAAAGCCCATGTTGGAAAGCAGAGAGATCATGTACACCTTTTGTTCCATCATGTTCAATCCTTCGATGTGTATTCCTCTTAAGCGACCACTATTGAATCTGTATCAACCACAATATCAGAAGAGCAATCCTCATGACGTGTTCCATGAAAATGTTTCTCCTGATCCCTCTGTTTTGCTTTTGCCAATCACTCTAAATGTGCACACTCTGGTTATTAACTTTTCAATCATCTTAAACAAATCTGCATTGTTAACCAAAATAAGTGTTCCAACAATATGTATAGCTTACTTTCCAAAGAAATTCCAGTTTTCTCCACACTCTCCACGTGCTTAAGTGAGCAATAATTGAAAGATTTGATCTGATTTAGGAATTTTGATTCTCCCATCCTTGCTTTCTGTGCTTCTTTCAATTCCTTTGTCACCATCACCAAATTCTGAGGATCCTGACTGCAATAAAATTGGAGAGTCCAAATTACAATTTCAGGTATTGCTGATCCAGTTTTACAATGCAGTTTATTTTCAAATTTGACATCCAAAAATCTGGAGGTTAAGGTTAAGGGAGAGGTTTTGGGTTAAGGGGGAGGTTTTGGGTAAAGGGGCAAGCTAACAGAATGATTTCAAATTATATTTATAGATACACAAGACAGGTTTTCCACTGGGCCATGCAAATGCTATGCACCAACCATGGGTCCAAACAGAGGAGGAAGTCAGGAAACTCTTGATCTGAAGACTTTGAAGAAAGCACTGGCTTTTTCTATGGGTGATCTTTGCAATGTATCCCGATGAAGAGATTTGAGTACTATACCTGAGAGCAGAGTCTAGGAGAACGTGCGTAAAGTTGGATTTTGATATTGGGTCTTCTGTAACCCAGGGACCCAATATATGATCCCAGGTCTTGGCAACAACCTGGCCAAAAGAAATATGTACAAAATATCTGAATTTCTCTTGTTTAAAAAATAAGTGGTGAGATTTCATCTCTGAGGGCAGTGAATCTTTAGAAATCTCTCCTTTTATGTGCGTTGGAAGCAGAGTTTTTGAATATTTTTAAGACGGGGTAGAGCCATTCTTAACAGGCAAAGAGTTAGATGCTTTCCAGAGGAAGGTGGGAATTAGCAATGGTTTATCTGATAGAATGCCAGAGGAAGCTCGAGTGGTACTTGCTCCTAAATCCCATGCTGGTATCAATGATATCAGATTCCATTGATCCAAAATAGCTTTGAATTGAATTGATTTTTTTTTTAATTAGGGACAGTGCATATTAATAAACATTTGCATGTAATATGCAAGATTGTAGCCAGTAGCTAATTTCCATCTTTTGTCCCAACACAAGGTAAACACATTCCAAACAAGGTAAAAACAAAAGACAAAAATAAAAACAAAACATACAATAAAGTAAAAAAATAGCGATTAAAGAGTACCATAGGTTATTTTTAATGTAGATTATGATTGCAATTTTGATTTTGCAGTAACCATATTTTTAGATGTTTGGTAAATGAGGTAAGGGTTGGCAGATCCCGTATGACGCATGGTATCGCGTTCCAGGTCTGCGACGCTCGATATGAAAATACTGACTGCCCAAAGACACTTTTCCTAAACGGGACTATACAATCACCCCTGGAGGCTGCTCTTGTCGACCTATTTGTGTTTTTCTTTATGAAGTCCTTTAACGGAGGTGGGGCTAGTCCACGGAAGATTTTGTAAACCAAAATCGAGTCCGAATATTTTATTACGTTTTCCCAGCTCAGCCGATCAAATTTCTTCAGGATGTTACAGTGATGGTACATTCTGGGCTTTTTGTCAAGAGTTTTTAGGGCTTGTTAATAAGCAATTTCAACAGGCTTTAGTGTGGACTTACATGCCAGTGACCAAGTTGTTATACAGTAGGTCATGTATGGCACAATCATTGCATTAAAGTATAGTTTGGTTTTAATTTCATATTGACACAAACTATAATATGACGACTTATTCAACAAGTGGTAGTGTGAGGCCACCTCACACTGTTTAACAAATGCCACAGTAGAGCTACAACCAGCACAAACGTTTAGACATTTTTGATTGCTGGTCAATGGAAAAGTCATGGAAATTTGATGTAATCCTAACCACACAAGAAATTTCACATGAATTTGTTTTTTGATGTTTTAATTGTAAAATATTATAATTTTTATATCTAACTTATAGTGATTTCTTAACACCTTGCATGTGCCACTCTGATCAAGGAGAATGCTCTTTATTCTGTATATATACATATATATATATTTATCACATATGTGTAGCTATTAGCACTTACAATTTGAACTGGTCAGATACAACAAGGGATCTTTTTGCCCCATACGATGGCAAATATGGTGCACTGTTCATTGTGAGGCTGTAGCAGGGAATTTCTTTCTCACCATAAAGCTACGATGCAACACGGTTCTGCCCTTCCTCAGACACCTGCTTTGTAAAAAGTGATAAATTGTTGACACACAGATTTCATAATTAATTACATAAATCAAAGAATTTAAAAAGTATCCATTGCCAAGTACAAAATGACTTGTACTTCTCCATACAAGGCTGGTCTCTTTTCCTAATGAGCCGAATATGAACCACACAAACTATTTATAGAAACAAATAAAGTAGTCATCAATGGAGATCTCCAGAGATCCTGAACGCTGAATTACTCCAGCACTTTGTCTCCTTTTGTCTATTAACCACAATCTGCAGTCATCGGCAGTAATGGACACCACGATACGATAGAACTTTATTTATCCCAGGAGGGATATTGGTCTGCCAACAGATACATGAAATGTGACAATATAGTGATGAGTGGAAAGTCCAGGATTGGGGATATGCAAAGATTGGGGGGGGGGGGGGGGGGGGGGGGAGTCAGCCTACCCCTCGTCAGAAGGGGGAGGAGTTGTAGTTTGATAGTCGCATGGTAAAAGGATCTCCTGTGGCATTTTGTGCTGCACCTTGGTGGAACCAGTCTGTTGTTGAAAGCTCGCCTCAGGTTGACCAGTGAGTCATGGAGGGGGTGAGCTGTATTGTCCTAGATGCTCCACAGTTTGAGAAGCATCCTCCTCTCCAAGACCACCTCCAATGAATCAAACTCCACCCCCAGGATGGAGCCAGCCTTCCTGATAAGTTTGCGTGTTCAAGAAGGAACTGCAGATGCTGGAAGATCGAAGGTACACAAAAATGCTGGAGAAACTCAGCGGGTGCAGCAGCATCTATGGAGCGAAGGAAGATCTTCCTTCGCTCCATAGATGCTGCTGCACCCGCTGAGTTTCTCCAGCATTTTTGTGTACCTTCCTGATAAGTTTATTCTGTTGCCATCCGCTATAGTCCATTTGCAGTCCATATAACAGACCATAGTGGAGAGAGTGGTGTCTGTTATTGCCAATTGGCCACTTTAACCAATTTATGTCAAGAGGGCTTGTATACAAAAACAGTGATGTGATGTTGAGGCTCTATAAGGTGCAGGAAATGGGCCTGTCCCACTTAGGCGACTTTTTAGGCGACTGCAGGAGACTATGCGGTCGCCACATGTTCGCGTGTGATTGCCGGGGAGTCGCCTTCATTGTCGTGAGGAATTCCCGCATTCTGGAAACTAGTCGTGGCCTCATTATGGTCGCCGCAAATTTTTCAACATGTTGAAAATATAGCGGCGACTAGAATGAAGCCGCCATGGAGTAACCAGAATTCTCGTGCCGTAGATGGTTCGCCAGGAGGTCCTAATGGGTCGCCAGGAGGTCGAAGGTTTTCGGAGGTTCTCGGAGGTTGCAGTCGGTGCTGACCGGTGAATTTCATTGGCTCATTGGGAAAAAGAAAGGTAAGCAGTAGGTTTCAGAACCAAGGAACTGACCGGTAATGTTTATGTCCACCGAGCTTCACAGCTGTGTATCTCTGGCTTCTTAAAGGTTGTCTTCATTCCTTCTCCCCCCTTTCCCTCCCTATTTTGAAGGACTTACTGTACACTGTGCTTTAGCTGTCTTAATTACAGCGCCAACCTTCCTGTTCATCGCGGTATGTGTCTGTATCACATTGGCTTTGCACTGTGTGAATTTTTTAGACAGCGCTCCCCCCGCTTACCCTGTCCCCCGCCTGCATCATGGGCTAGTGAGGGATGTGATGTGTTTGTGTGTGTGAGTGTGTGTGTGTGTGTGTGTGTTCTACTCTGACAGTCGCCGTTCCAGTAGCCAGGTATTCAGGCAACCGCCGGCAACTTGACAGTCTCCGGCAGTCCGCTGAAAAATCGCCTAAGTGGGAGAGGTCCATAAGGCCGCAATTGGAATATTGTGAGCAATTCTGGGCACCATATCTGAGAAAGGATGTGCTAGCTCTGGAGAGGGACCAGAGGAGGTTAACAAGAATGATCTCAAGAATTTATTAGGTTAAACTATAGAATCATTGAAACATAGAAAATAGGTGCAGGAGTAGGCCATTCGGCCCTTCGAGCCTGCACTGCCATTCAATATGATCATGGCTGATCATCCAACTCAGTATCCTGTACCTGCCTTCTCTCCATACATCCTGATCCCTTTAGCCACAAGGGCCACATCTAACTCCCTCTTAAATATAGCCAATGAACTGGCCTCAACTACCTTCTGTGGCAGAGAATTCCAGAGATTCACCACTCTCTGTGAGAAAAAAGTTTTTCTCATCTCGGTCCTAAAAGATTTTCCCCTTATCCTTAAACTGTGACCCCTTGTTCTGGACTTCCCCAACATCGGGAACAATCTTCCTGCATCTAGCCTGTCCAACCCCTTAAGAATTTTGTAAGTTTCTATAAGATCCCCCCTCAATCTTCTAAATTCTAGCGAGTACAAGCTGAGTCTATCCAGTCTTTCTTCATATGAAAGTCCTGACATCCCAGAAATCAGTCTGGTGAACCTTCTATGATGAGCATTTGTCGGCACTGGGCCTGTATTCACTTGAGTTCACTGAAGAATGAGTCAAGAGTCTGTCCTGCTGAGTTACTCCAGCTTTTTGTGTATATCTTCAGTTTAAACCAGCATCTGCAGTTCCTTCTTAACAAGAGAGAAAAAAAACGGTCAATGTGTGTATATATACACATAAAAATACACATATATGTATGGATCATCTATATATACACACACGAACACATACGTACACACAAAAAAACAAACAATAATATTGCAATAATGACAATAATAGTCGATGTAGTTCAGAGCCTAATTGACATTGTAGTGTTTAATAGCCGAATGGCTGTAGGGACGAAGCTGTTCCTGAACCTGGACTTTACGGTTTTCAGGCTCCTGTACCTTCTTCACGATGACAGGGGTGAAATAAGTGTGTGGCCAGGTGTGGTGTGGGTCTCTGATTATGCTGGCTGCCTTTTTGAGGCAGCGATTCAGGTAAATCCCTTCAATGGTGGGGAGGTCAGAGCTGGTGATGGACTGGGCAGTGTTTACAACTTTTTGCAGTCTTCTTCGTTCTTGGGCATTCAAGTTGCCGAACCAGGCCATGATGCAACCAGTCGATATGCTCTCTACTGTACACCTGTAGAAGTTCAAGAGAATCCTCTCTGACAAACCAAATCTCCGTAATATTCTTAGGAAATAGAGGCATTGATGTTCTTTCTTTATAATTGCATCAGGAAAGATCTTCAGAAATATGCACGCCCAGGAATTTGAAGTTTTTGTCTCTCTCCACTACAGAATAGTGAAAGGCTTGGATAGAGTGGATGTGGAGAGGGTGTTTCCACTAGTGGGAGCATCTGGGACTCGAGGTCATAGCCTCAGAATTAAAGAATGTTCTTTTAGGAAGGAGATGAGGAGAAATTTATTTAGTTAGAGGGTGGTGAATCTGTGGAATTCTTTGCCACAGAAGGCTGTGGATGTCAAGTCAGTGGATATTGTTAAGGCAGATAGATAGATTCTTGATTAGTATGGGCGTCAGATGTTATGGGGAGAAGGCAGGAGAATGGGGTTAGTAGAGATAGATCAGCCATGATTAAATGACGGAGTAGACTTGATGGGCCAAATGGCCTAATTCTACTCCTATTCTTTATGACCACATGATAATCGAGTAAGGAACTACCATTGTATGTATTTGAAACAAACAACTGCAGATGATGGTTAATAGACAAAAGGAGACAAAGTGCTGGACAAAGGCACCAACCACAGCAGAAACAGCAGCATGTGAGAGGGGAGGGAGCCCCACGGTGACCGAGTATGTCCTGTCCATGATGATGCCTGAAGAAAGTGCTGTTGCTGGGGCTACTATGTGAGCTGCATCAACACCCATGCAACTGGACCGTGCAGTGGATGGAGACACGCTTACTGGTGCATTTTGTGAGTTAAGATTGAGGTCGGAAGCCGGGGCTCTAAATGGCTGGGGAGAAGGTAGGAGCTGGGGATGGGTCAGCAGGTCACTCATGTTCAGTTTACATTTTATATGTGTTTTATTTAGGTTTCTGGCACTCCATGGTGCTGTAAAGACCAGGGAGGGGTGTCATTAGCGGGCCAGAGGTGTATTGTCGTTTCATTATCACATGACCTCTCTTAGTCTGGAAAAAAACATATAATCCAGAAAGGCTCTGGAACCGAGGGTGCCGGAAATCAGTGTTCAACCTGGAGTCAAATGGGACCTGGAGTGCTGAAGGTGAACAAAAAGGAAGACCAGTTGCATAAAAAACTCAGCTCCTACATTATCAATTCTGTCCAATTCTAAGCAAGAACTACTTGACTATGCTGAAGGGGTGAATAGTAGAGGGGGGTGTCCCACAAATAGACAGGTGTAATACTCTATACATTTCTCAGATTTGATGGTCAGATAATGTAGAGATCATTAGGACATTTAAATCTATACATTCATAAAAGAGAAATGGGATGGATGCACATAAAAACGGTAAGAAAACAAGATTCAAATTATTGCCCTCGAATCTTAAAATTGGACTTTCTTCTGACTGAATTACAGAAAAGGATCAAAGACTAACACCCCTTGCAACCCTCCCCCCATCCTCGCGGCTGTTGACACAAGGAACTGCAGATACTGGTTTACAAGAAAAAACACAAGGTGCTGGAGTAACTCAGCAGACATCATCTCTGGAGAACATGGAATGGTGACGTTTCGGGTTGGGACCCTTCTTCAGACTGATTGTTGTGAGGGAGAGGGAAAGCTGGAAGAGAGGAGGGGCAGGACACAGTCTGGCAAGTGGTGGGGGGATACAGGTGAGGGGGTGGGGAGCTATATGCAGATTGTTGCACAAAAGTCCCGAGGTGAACAGGTAAAAAGTGTGTGATAAGGATGGAAGAGGAGAAAATAGTGAAGCTAGAGAAAGGAATATAGAAGGGAAGGAGCAAAGGGATAAGTGGGTGCAAGTCCAGTTGCAGCACAGGGAAGAGAGAGGAAGGGGGGAGATGGGGGTTGTTTGTTGGTTAGTTACTTAAAATCGGAGAATTCAATGTTCTGATGTTCTGTTGTTAGATTGTTATAATGTTACATCATTACAATGTTGCATCGCTACAATGTTATGTCGTTACAATGTTACATCGTTACAATGTTATGTCGTTACAATGTTACATCGTTACAATGTTACATCGTTATAGCGCTTTCTCACGGGACGACTTGATGCAAGAGTTAACCAGAGTTGAACATCGTGGGAACCTCTTGCGATAACCGTACGGCATTCGTTGACCACCGTGGACCACCGTGGCGCTAACGGCAGGTACTCGTGTAACTTGGTGACTCGGGAGAAAATTCAAACAAGCCTGAATTTCTCCAAGAGTGACTTGTACACTTGTGGTTGAAGATTGCAACATTATATGCACGTAGTGGCCAGTGCGATATCCGTATTGACTCTTGCGTGTACCGTGGGAACTCCTGCGAACGGTGAACCCGGAAGCTGGACAGAGGGGACAGAAGGTGAGTAAAAACTGTCTTCTGTGGAATTGAATTTAAAAAATAAAGATTTGCATCCGCATATGGACATCAACTTATTCATGAGTTATGTTAATGAGATTCAAGAAAATAACTATAATCTTTAAAAGGGACTTTACTGAAAGGTCCCGCATTTTTATGGTCCGTGAGAAATTTTTCACATGTACTTCTTTGAGAGATACAGCTCGGAGTCCTCGCCGACTAGCGATCGATGCCTTTCCGAAGCAGGGTCTGGAACGCTACCAATCAATGTTCTCCAGAGACCCGTGTAAAGGAGTGAACTGCACATGCTGGTTTAAACCGAAGACAGACACAAAACGCTGGAGTAACTCAGCGAGTCAAGCAGCATCTCTGGAGAAAAATAGGTGATGTTTCGGGACGAGACACATCTTCAGACTCAATTCCGATTAGGATGTCTGAAGAAGGGTTCCGATTCGAATCGCCACCTATTCTTTTTCTCCAGAGATGCTGCCTGACCCGCTGACTTACTCCAGCTTTTTATGTTTTTCTTCCCAGATCTGACTTACCTGCTGAGTTACACCAACATTTTGTGTCCTTTTGTGCGTATTAACCAGCATCTGCAGTTCCTTTAGACATTACCTAACTTCAGATTTTAGAGATATAGCGCGGAAACAGGCCCTTCGGCCCACCGAGTCCGCGCCGACCACCTATTCTTATACACTCCAGGGACAATTTTACAATGCTACCGAAGCCGATAAACTTACAAACCTGTAATCTCTGGAGTGTGAGAGGAAACCGGTGCACTCGGAGAAAACCCACGCGGTCACAGGGAGAACATACAAACTCCATACAGACTGCACCCATGGTCAGGATCGAACCCCGGTCTCTGGGGCTGTGAGGCAACAACTCTACCACTGTGCCGCATGTAGTCAGATTTAATAAATTGCTGGTGTTGCTTCCAAAGACAGAGGCATTGATAATATTAGATCAGAATTTCATCTTTCCGCTAATAGAGTCAATTATTAGTCAATTAATAATAGAATCAATTATTGTTGGTGACATTTCACCTACGAATATCAGACTATTTTCGCAGAGGTAAGGGCCAATTAGGCATAGCAAAAGGTATGAACACTTTTAAACATTTTTTTCCGACTATTTTGTCAAATGCAAATACAGGGAGAATGATCAAAGTGCTCACATGGCTCACTCTGTTAGAAGCGTTCTGAGTTTAAATGTTCCGTGTATTCCTTCTTAAAGTATAAATTTTTGTGTGGCCAGGGGTGCGATTGAGAACAGCTGGGAAAGGGCGGCGGGGGCGTCACGAATAACAGCGTTTCCCTGGCCATATTATGGCCCATTCCCCAACCGTATAATTAATCAAGCTCTGTCTAACTCCGCCTTCACACCATCCCCCTGTGACATGGGTTAGTCATCGCTGGGAGGGCTGTGGGCCGAATGGCCTGCCAACGGGAGTCAGAGACTTGACACAGATCCATTGTGCAGGAAGGAACTGCGGATGCTGGTTTTTACCGAAGATAAGACACAAACGCCACCTGTTCATTTTCTCCAGATATGTTGCCTGACCCATTGAGTTACTCCAACATTTTGTGTCTGTGTTCACTATGAACATTGAATTATTTAATTATAGGTAACTTACACTCTCTCTCTCTCCCCCGCCCACCCCCTCCTGCCCCCCCCCCCCCCCCCCCCCCCCTCCCCCATGCAGTAAATGTCGGTTAACCGGTCCAAGGTTTGCAACGATGGTTCCCTCTTGGGATCACACTATCCCTAGCCAACAATTGGCCTATCAGGGAACCAAATATGGACATAAAGTGCTGGAGTGACTCAGTGGGTCAGGCAGCATCTCTGGAGGAAAGGGTTAGGCGACATTTCGGGTCAGGACCCCTCTTCAAAATACCCTGCTGAGGTCATCTGTTGTCGGCCCTGATTTGTCCCGGTCTTTTCTTGCTTCCAGTTCCCCCCTACAATCATTCCGAAGAAGCGTCCCGGCCAAAAATGGAATCTATTCCTTTTCTCCAGAGATGCTGCTTGGCCCGCTGAGTTACTCCAGCATTTTGTGTCTAACTTGCTGATTCAGACAGTTTTTGATTATCAAGGATTCTGCGCTGACTCTTTACTCTGAAACACACGTTGGAAATTTAAACTTGGGCGCAACTAACATCGTCTTACTACCGTGGGAACTCTTTAACTCAGCGGGCAGGCAGCAGTTGATTGTTGCTCCCTTCAGTTTCCCAGGGGGTCGGGACGGGACTGGAGTTGGGAGGGAAAGGTGGGGGAGTCGAGGGAGAGGAGGGGGAGACAGATGGGGGTGTCTTCATTTACTGGCGGCGGGTGTCTGTCACTGAAACAGGCAGGTGAGATTTCACATCCACCTTGTGTGTGCCTCTCTCTCTCTCACTCCCTCCCTCCCTCTCACACAGGCTGAGAGACTCTGCCTCTGTGAGTGTACGTCTCTTTCTCCCCCTCTCCCACACACAGTAAGACCGAGGTACTGTGCTCAGTCCATCTGTGTCTCCCACATACACAGTAAAACTCTGCTTTGTGTGTGTATATACGTCTCCCCTCATTTCTCTCTCTCCCCTCCACCTTTCTCTCCCTCCCCCACCTCTCTCTTTCTCCCCCTCCCCCACCTCTCTCTTTCTCCCCCCACACACAATAAGACCGATGTATTCTGCTTAGTCTCTCTTCGCTCCCACACACAGATAGACCAAGGTCATGTGCGCTCTTTCTCTTCCGCCAGTCACCCCGAAGTACATCACACTGCCTCTGTGTCTCTCTCCCCCTCTCTCCTAAGTAATGTGGCATCTTCCTGCAGTAAAGTCACGGCATTAGTACAGGCATGTCTCCAAATGAGCCAATTCAACCAAGGGAGGATATTTATAGTGTGTGAAAAAAAAAGTGACATCATTTGTGCCACGTGATGATTTAACTACACTTCACAGTTCACAATGATCATTCAAGATTTAACGTGAAAGCTCGGGAGACGGACAAGTCACTCGCACAAATAACAGAAATGCCGAGTACCGTGGGAACTCTTTATCTACCCCCCCGTTATATCGTGTGATATCGTGCTAGACCACGACCACTTCACTCTGGTTACATCTTGCGTCAAGTCGCCCCGTGAGAAAGCGCTATTACAATGTTACATCGTTACAATGCTACCGCAAGAACAAACATTGACTCAACGACCGTTTCATCAAACACTTGTGCTGGGCCTGTCAACGCCTGTTGGATCTCCCAGTTGCTAACCATTAACTCCCCTACCCATTCCCATACTCATCTTTCTGTCCTGGGCCTCCCTCCATTGTCAGAGTGAGGCCAAACACAAATTGGAGGAACAGTACCTCCTATTCCGCTACAACCAAACTGCATGAACACTGAATTCTCCAATTTCAGGTAACTAAACTAGAAACATCCCCCGCTCCCCTTTCTTACCACCTCCCCCCTTCCTTTTCTGTACCCCACCTGGACTCACACCCATTTCTCCCCCTCCCCTTCCCCTTCCCCTTCCCCCTGTAGCTTCACAATTCACAACTTTATCTCACACCTTTTGTGTTTTAATCTCTGGCCTTTGCAACCTTCACGTGGTCCGCCCTGTTTAGACGAATGCAATCACCCGGCGTGCACAATCAAATAAGATCAAATTGAACTAGTTGTCCTGCAACTTTAGGCTGTGCACGCCATAGGCAAGGAGAAGAAATCCAAGCAGGGTAGCATAGTGGTGCAGCTGGTGGAACTGCTGCCTCACAATGCCCGGCACCCGGTTCATCCTAACCTGGGCTTCTGTCTATGTGGAGTTCAGTTGTCGTGTAGATTTCCTCCCACATCGCAAATACATTGTAGCGTTTGTAGGTTAATCGGCCTCTGTAATCTGTACCCAATGTGTAGGGAATGGATGAGAAAGTGGGATAACATAACAACTAGTGTGAATGGGTGATCGGCAGCCGGCATGGACTCTTTCCATGCTGTATATCTAAACTAAACCATCTGCCTTCCAAACCCCCTCCCCTTTATCCACCTACCAGTCGCCAGGCTTTGTCTTGCTCCCCCCCCCCCCCCCCCCTCAATCAGCCACAACTACTTCTCCAGAGATGCTGCCTGACCCGCTGAGCTACTCCAGCACTTTGTGTCCTTTTCCCTCTCTCTAGCTGGAAGACCAGCGCAACTCTTTGGGAGATTAGCGTGGAGACACTAGGCTTAGACGGCAGGAAGCCGGGCCGGGCCGGGCCGGGCCGGCCCCGATCTCTACCTTCTCCAGGGGTCGGGGTCTGGCGACATCCCCGCCCGTCCTCTGCTCCTCCCGGGGAGCCGGTCAGACGCGGATTTCCGTCCAACTCTCCCGAGGCGCGAAGTGCCCTTTGGGTCTCCTGCCCGACCGCCTCAGCGTGTTCCGGCGACGCTGGAAGTTGCAGCAGCTTTTGTTCCTGTATCTGAGCAACGTGAGGAGCAGCCGCAACATGTTGCTCTCTCCCACCCCGCCACTGAGCGGCTCCCGGGGCCGCTCCCGCCGGCGTGACAATCGGCGTCTGTGACACCAGCCTCCCCTGCCCTGCCCTCTCCTCCCCTCCCCTGCCCTCTCCTCCCCTGCCCTCTCCTCCCCTGCCCTCTCCTCCCCTCCCCTGCCCTCCCCTCCCCTGCCCTGCCCTGCCCTCTCCTCCCCTCCCCTCCCCTGCCCTCTCCCTCCCTCCCTGCCCTCTCCTCCCCTGCCCTCTCCCTCCCCTGCCCTCATCCGCCCTGCACTCTCCTGCGCCTGCACCTCCCTCCCCTGCCGTCCCTGCCTCCCCTCCCCTCCCCTTCCCTGCCCTCTCCTGCTGCCTCCCCTCCCCTGCCCTGCCCTCTCCTCCCCTGCCCGCCCTCTCCTCCCCTGGCCCTCTCCTCCCCTGCCCTGCCCTCGCCCTGCCTGCCCTCTCCTCCCTGCCCGGCCCTGCCCTGGCCCTCTCCTCCCCTGCCCTGCCCTCTCCTCCCCTGCCCTCTCCTACCCTGCCCTGCCCTGCCCTGCCCTGCCCTCTCCTCCCCTGCCCTGCCCTGCCCTGCCCTGCCCTGCCCTGCCCTCCCCTCCCCTGCCCTGCCCTCTCCTCCCCTGCCCTCCCCTGCCCTCTCCTCCCCTGCCCTCCCCTGCCCTGCCCTCCCCTCCCCTGCCCTCTCCTCCCCTCCCCTGCCCTCCCCTCCCCTCCCCTCTCCTCCCCTCTCCTCCCCTCCCCTCCCCTGCCCTCTCCTCCCCTGCCCTGCCCTCTCCTGCCCCTGCCCTCCCCTGCCCTGCCCTCCCCTGCCCTGCCCTCCCCTGCCCTCTCCTCCCATGCCCTCTCCTCCCCTGCCCTGCCCTCCCCTGCTCTCCCCTGCCCTCTCCTCCCCTGCCCTCTCCTCTCCTCCCCTCCCCTGCCCTCCCCTCCCCTGCCATCTCCTCCCCTGCCCTGCTCTGCTCTGCCCTGCTCTGCTCTGCCCTGCCCTGCTCTGCCCTGCCCTCCCCTGCCCTCTCCTCTCCTGCCCTCCCCTGCCCAGAGATGTTCTCTGCCTAGAGGGGGAAAATGTGAATCAGAATATGTAAAAATGTAATCGCTACACATTCCTCAGTAAATGTATTACCCAGACCAATTATTAATGACACCGTGTTCCTTTGAATACAATTCAAGGGAGAATTTCTTCAACTCACTATCAGGGCTACCGGACCACGAGCACGGGCTCAGGAAAAGTCATGTTATTTTATTATTCTACATTATTTTATTTGCCGCTGTGCCTCTCTGCCTCCCTGCCTCCGTGCCGCTGTGCCTCTGCGCCCTTCTGCACCCCCCTCTGCCCCTCTGTGCCCCTCTCTCCCTCTGTGCCGCTGTGCCGCTCGGCCCCTCTCTCTGCTGCTCTCTGTTTTTGTGCAGAGGGGTAATGGAGAAGTACTCCGGACCGCAAGCTCACTGACTAAATGATACAGACGTCCTGACTGAAAATCACACCCTTCCGATCAATTATTTTAGGGTAAGCCTTTCTAGAGAACATGCTACTTTTTGCTTTGCCCATTTTCAAAATATAGAATTTTGAATTTGGCATTTGATTGGTACAAGGAGACTACAAAGCTCGTAATATTTATGTTTTTAACGCACTGTAACTTTCTACATTTCTACTTTTGGGTATGGCTCATGGAATTTTCTCCCACACTACTAGTAATATTCGTAACAACATATTTAAATACATGAAATGTTCGATCTTGCCCAGCCCCTTATAAAATGCCTGAAGAAGGGACCTGACCCTAAATGTCGCCTAGCCATTCCCTCCATAAATAGACACAAAATGCTGGAGTAACTCAGCGGGTCAGGCAGCATCTCTGGAGAGAAGGAATAGGTGATGTTTTGGGTCGAGACCCTTCTTCGGACCCTCCGTAGATCCGGCCTGACCTGCTGAGTTCTCCAGCACTTTATGTTTTGCTCTTAAAATAAATCCGTGGTCCGCTGAAGAAACAACACGATAGACCACTCTGGAAGTGCCAGTTTTGCTGTACACTTCATACTGTAGAACACATCATAATACACCCTGAGTGATTTAATGTCTGTTATGATTGACAAATCTACTACTATTAATGGGAAAACTGTTCTAGTAGTCTGCTTGAGAGCAGCAGTTGGTGAATCTTCCCAACCTATATAATTCTATTTTGACGTAGAACATATGAAACTTGGTGCAAATGCAAAATCTATATATGATGGGCTTCTAAGTTGCTTACAAAGAGGTGGTTTTTCAATACAGTACCTATTAGAAAATGTGATATCACTTGTAACTGATGGTGCATCAGTGATGTTAGTACGAAAGCATCAGTGATGCCAGTCACAGGCTTGAACTCAGTGTAGGTGATGCTCAGGGCCGGCGTTAAGCCGATTTGACCGATTGATCCCAATTGGGCCCCGCGCCTAATGGGTCCCCGCACTAATGTTCAGTATTTCGTACGGAAATACGAATTCTCTTTGTTAAATAAAGATTTTTTTTAATTCGCCATCCGGATTTTTTTTAAACGAACATGCATAACAACCGCTGCACGGCCATCATACACAAACGATTTGTTAACTAGTGCTGTTAGCACTTCTTAACGGTAAGTAGTTAACACCTTGTTATGCGATGTCATGAATCTGCATCTATCCACATTCCTCAGTAAATGTTATAGTGTTTTGAACAAGTATTAATGACGCCGTGTTCAAAAGGGAACTGCAGATGCTGGAATATCGAAGGTACACAAAATTGCTGGGGAAACTCAGCGGGTGCAGCAGCTTCTATGGAGCGAAGGAAATAGGCGACGTTTCGGGCCGAAACCCTTCTTCAGACTCATTTAATGACGCCGTGTTCCTTTGAATAAAATTCACACGGCGTCATTAATACTTGTTTAAAACACAATTACATTACTGAGGAATGTAGATCGATGACACGTTGAGAATTTCATTTAACTCACCATCATGAGTGAGGGGCCCGGACCGCGAGAAGGGGCTTCTTCCTGGTGTGCAGGTTAGTCATTCACCTACCGACCCACGTTGTGTCTCTCTTTCTTTTGCTCACTCCCTCCCTCCCTCCCTCTTTCTCTCGCGCTCTCTCTCCCGCTCCCCGTCTCGTCTCTCTCTAGCTCTCCTACTCCCTCTCTATCACCCTGTCCCCTCAGCATTACCGGAATCATTGATGTTTAGCGGTAGACAAAAATGCTGGAGAAACTCAGCTGGTGAGGCATTCGCCTGGCCCGCTGAGTTCCTCCAGCACTCTGTGTTTTTTGTTTGGCTCTGAAGTTGAAGGTGGCTCAGCGGGACGGGCAGCGGCTCTGGGGAGAGGGTTGTGTTTCTGGTCGAGACCCTTCTTCAGACAATCACAAGTACTCTCACCGACGCGAGTTCAGTTCGGTCTGAAGAAGCGTCTTCTCTCCAGAGTCGCTGCGCTGCCTGTCTGCTGAGTTACTCCAGCTTTATGTCTATCTTCAATTTCAGAGAAATACAATTTCTCACGGGGGGCTTATAACGTCTCTAAACCCCTCTGGGACCCTCTGAACACCTCTAAACCCCCTCTAGCCCCTCTATTTCCCTCTATTCCCCTCTAAACAATTGTAAACACACCTGAACCCATCTGAAGCCCTCTAAACATCTCTAAACCGTTTAAACCCCCTAAGGCCAGCCATGCACGCACACACACAGACGCATACACACAAACACACACACTCAGTCACACAGACACAGAGACACAATCGCATACACTCATAAACACACACACACATTCAATCTTTCAAAGTGCCGCTCATTTTATTAGATGTGTGACACTTTCATATAGTTTTTCAAAATTTTAGTATATCAAGCATTTAATGTTTTTTTTGGTTAAAGACGAGCATACTACACGAAATATAAACATACATAAATTTTTACTTTTCTAGAGTAGGGGCCCCGCCATCAATTTTCTAATTGGGCCCCGCAATTCCTAGCACCGGCCCTGGTGATGCTATAAGTGAAGTTGCAGGTTTGAATCATTTCAGATATTTTGTGATAAATTGTATTCCTTATATCATAGATCTCCTAAGAATCAGGATGAGTTAACTGCATGCGCTGACGCTCTTCACTGTCAACTGTTGAAAATTGGTTGTGTTTCCAGTGTGAGATGGGTTGCTTCATCTTACCAAACTATAAAGGCAATGTGGCAGCCTTATAAAGCTGTTTGGGAGCATTTTGGAAAAGCAAGCTGTGATGCTTCAAGATCTAGTGCAGAGGGAGCAAAGTAATAATAATAATAATACATTTTATTTAATGGGCGCCTTTCAGACATCTCAAGGACACCTTAATACGAGGGGCTGAGAAAAGTATTAGAATCATCGACTTTCGTAAATAATTTGGGCTTGTTGATGGACAGTTTGCTAGAGTTGGCTGAACTGTCACTTGAACTGCAGAACCAAAATTGTACACTTAGTAAAGCACATGAGGAAATTAAACAAACTATCAAGGTTCTTGAATGTCAAATAGAGAAGCCAGGAACATTTTATACTCGTGTGGAGAAAGCACCAAGCCAGATGATATTTAATGGAATAAATTTGAAAGCTGGTAAAGTACCTACTATACGTAGACAACAGGCTTTGAGGAGTTTGGTCAATAATATGAAATCCAGGCTGCTTGAATCTACAACAGCTTCCAATGATAAATGTAAAAAGTTAAATAACAAGTTGAAATATTTAGATATTAATATTCCAGAAGATTCACTTCTTACCTCTTGGGATAATGGTGTAGGAGAAATGGCAGAACAATTTGGCTCAAATGGTCGGCTTTGTGTCAAGAGCCTTCAGAGAATTCAAGGAATCTAAAGTGAGGTTAGTTTCTGCAGATTTTCAGCAGCTGCTAACGGCTGTAAATACAATTCCAGTATCAACAGCAGAATGTGAAAGAAGCTGGATACAACAAGCCTAAAAAAACCCAAGATGCATCTGACCAAGTTTATTAACACATCAGTACAGGAAATGGGCCTAATTGATGTTTGGAGAGAACTTCACCCTTTAGAAAGGGACTACACACACTATTCAGTACCTCACTCAGTCTACTCCAGGATTGACTACTTTTTAATGAATACGGGTGAAAGTCACAGGATCACAGAGTGTAAAATCGGGGTGGCAGATGTATCTGATCACAGTGCGATCAGCTTGACAGTACACCTGAATAGTAGAAAAAGAAATACTGTTTGGAGGCTCAATGTGGGTATTTTGAATAATAAGGCAAATGTGGAACAAATAAGGGAAGAGATAAAAAGGTACATAGAAGAGAATGATAACGGGGATGTGGATCCTGTAATACTGTGGGATGCTATGAAGGTAGTTATACGTGGAAAGCTGATCGCCCTGACATCATCACAAAAAAAGGCCCGGCTAGCTACGTATGAACATAAAGTAGAAAAACTGAAAGAATTGGTGAAAAAACATAAAAACGTACAGGATCAGTTGGTACTAAAACAGATTAAGGAAAAAAGTGGGGAGATAGATGAGATCCTCAGGGGAGATATGGAAAAAAGGGCAAGATTCGTAAAGCAGACCTATTATGAAGCAGGTCCAAAAGCAACTAGACTCCTGGCCAGACGCCTGCGTAAACAGCAGGCCTCTAATACAATTCATAAAATAAGAGATCCTAAAACCAATCAATTATCACATGAGCCAGATGAGATAGAAAGAATATTTGAAGAATACTATAAGAAACTCTATTCTAAACCACCATCAGCTGACGAAAGGACAATGAGAAGTTTTCTTAACTCACTTGATCTGCCATCCATTGGTGAGACACAAAATAATACCATAACGTCACAATTTACGGTTAAGGAGCTGGAAGCTGCAATCAGTAGACTCAAGGCTAGTAAATCACCAGGCAGCGATGGGTTTCCACCAGAATGGTACAAGGCCTTTAAGAAAGAGCTAACACCTCTGCTCCTGTCTTGCTTTAACTGGACCCTTAAAGAGGGCAGGGCTCCCCCATCATGGAAGGAAGCAATTATTACCGTTTTACCCAAGGAAGGCAAAGACAAAGAGCAATGTAAAAATGTCAGGCCAATCCCAATTTTAAATGTAGACTACAAACTATTTACCTCAATCATTTGCAAAAGACTCGAGACTTTTGTACCAGATCTGATTAATGAAGACCAAACTGGATTTATTCGGGGGCGTCAAACACAGGATAATATTAGAAGAACCCTCCACATTGTGGATAATGCTCAAAAAAAGGATACAAATATGGCCCTGGTCAGTTTAGATGCAGAAAAAGCCTTTGATAGTGTTAGTTGTGTGTCCTTATATGAAGTATTGAGGAGATTTGGTTTCAATGAAGATGCAATTCGGTGTATTAAAACAATATATCAGGAGCCTACAGCTAGGATTAAGGTAAATGGAAACATATCAAAAAGGATCCAGTTAGAGAGGGGCAAAAGGCAAGGATGCTGTCTTTCTCCTACTCTCTTTGTTTTGTATATTGAACCCTTAGCACAAGCAATAAGGCAGAGAGAAGACCTGCAGGGGGTCAAAATAGGGGGGAAAGAACATATAATTGGTCTTTTCGCTGATGATATCATTATTTTTCTTGAACGACCAGATATATGTCTCCCAAATCTAATGAACCTATTTGAAACATATGGATACTACTCAGGGTATAAATTGAATATAACAAAAACACAAATTCTTTCATTCAATTATTCTCCATCCCAACAAATCAGAGATGCATATAATCTGAAATGGAACTCTAAAACGATGCAGTATCTTGGTGTAACTATAACCAAAACACTTTCCAACTTGTTTGAAACTAATTATAACAAAATTGAAGAAAACATCAAAAAGGATGTTGAGAGGTGGTCGACCCTTCCTCTAGACTTCAGTGCCAGAATACAAATGGTAAAAATTAATATCCTACCTAAACTACTATATTTATTCCAATCTCTCCCAATTAATGTTCCCCGAGATAAATTCATAGCCTGGGATAAAATGATCTCTAGATTCATTTGGAATAGCAAAAAACCAAGAATAAAACTAACAACAATTCAACTGCCGAAAAGCAAGGGTGGAATGGCTTTACCAAATCTGAAGAAATACTTTTATGCAGCTCACCTCAGACCTCTGGCTTGTTGGTGTAGACCTGATTATGAATCTCGATGGAAAGAAATGGAAAGGGAGTTACAGGGTTACCAGACCCAGATTTTGGTGGGAGACAAATATCTGAGAGGGGCTTTGAGACATGCTATGGATCCAATAGTAGCATTTACGTTAGAAATATGGAATGTTATAGTGGAAAAATACAAATTAAAAGAGGGGTTCACGCATTGAAGTGGTTCGCATATGACTCAAAGTTTAAGCCAGGGGTGTATGATTCAAAATTCAAAGAATGGGCACAAAAAGGCATAACGGCAATGTATACAGTTTCAGAAAATTGCGAGTTTATGAGCTTCCAAGATTTAAAGTCAAAGTATGGTCTCGAAAACAAAGAAATTTTTAGATACTTGCAATTAAGAGACTACTTTATAAAAGAGATAAGGCCAGAACTAGATGAAACTTCAAATAATGTGATCAAGGTGATTGTGGATGCATACAAACAGAAGGGGTCTCGGGTCATCTCTGCTTTCTACCAAGCTCTGGTAGAAAGCGGGGGAGAATCAACGCTCTACATAAAAACAAAATGGGAAGCAGAATTAAAGATTCAAATAACAGAAGAAGAATGGTATCAAATGTGTGAAACACAATGTTCATCCACAAGCTCACTAGTATGGAGAGAATTTTGCTGGAAGAATCTATCTCGCTTTTTTATAACACCCAAAATAAAAAGCAGACAACTTGCTGTCCAACAACACTGTTGGAGGCTGTGTGGGAGTACGGAGGCAGACCACTCGCATATTTTCTGGAACTGTGCAAAGATAAGGCCATACTGGGAATATGTTAATGCAGCTGTAAATAATATCTTGGGTTATAAAATCCCAAATACCTGCCCTGTGATGTATCTGGGGCGTATTAAAGATAGTGTAAAAATAGAAGATACATATTTGATTAAAGTTTTGCTTGCAGCAAGTAAGAAGGCTATTACCAGGCAGTGGATTAATGAAAAAAGTCCAAAACAGGAACAGTGGTTAGAAATTGTGCGAGACATCTTTAATATGGAGAAATTGACATATTCCTTGAGTCAAGGAGAATTCATTTGAGAAGATCTGGGAAAAATGGACTGTTTATTTGAGCCATGACACCAATTAGATAAATGCCGAGCTAGATATGGGAAGATTGCGTTATATAGAACTAGATGGTATGTTTGTATGAATGTTGAATTATCTCCAGATAACTAATCAATGTAATGGTTTTTCTTTTTTTAATTTGGTAAGTGAACCACACGGTCTTATTCCAAATTTTCTTTTTCCCCCATCTACTTTTTTTAAATTTTGATTGCTATTTTTCTTACTTTGTTTTATTTATGGTGATGGTGTTGCACTGCTTTGAAAATATCTCTTAAAAATCAATAAAAATTTAAGTGAAAAAAAAAAAAAAAGAAAGAAGCTTCAGTGGCATGAATTTCTGCATGTACCACAACGTGCACGACTTCAAACTGATCATCTCTCAACTTCTATTTATTAAGTTGGTGGGACCTCCTCTGTCAAAATTCAACCCCCGAAGAATATGTCAGGACATGGCTTCTTAGTGGCAGAAGGTGTGCTGAAGATACGGCATGCAGAAAGAAAGTGACTAACCTATGGGCTCCAGTCCACGGCTGGGACTAACCTATGGGCTCCAGTCGCGGAGCCTGCAGAGCTGACATCGCGGAGCTGGCCATCATCGGAGCGGGAAGAGCTATGGTGGCGCACGGCTGAGACACGTCTTTCGAGTTCGGAGGCTCCGGCCGCAAGGCCAGTAACATTGGAGCTCGCAGGACCGTGGTGGGAGACCGCTTTTCCGAGCTCCGCAACGGCAACTTCTCCCGCTGGAACGGCGGGGATTAAAGGACATGGAGCCGGTGCCTAACATCGCCCGGCGTGGCTTAAACGGCCACAGGACTTACCATCGCCCGCCGGGGGCTTTAACATCGGGAGCCCCAGTTCGACTCGACGCTGCAGTTGGAGAAGAACAAAGGGAAGAGATAAAGACTTTACCTTCCATCACAGTGAGGAGGTGTTGGAGATTCACTGTGATGTATGTTTATGTAAACTGTGTTCAGTGTTGGACTTGGATTTTTTTGTAATGTAAAAAACTGTAGAAATGAAATTTCGTTCAAACCTAGGTTTGAATGACAATAAATAGCATTCCATTCCAATAAACAAGTTATGCATTCTTGTACTCTTACATGGATATGACCGCACATAAAAAAATCCCCCCCTCCTTCCTCTCTTAGAGTACCCCTAGTTCCTAAAACCCATTTCCATCACTGTTTATATTTATCATGGAGGGATTATAGGAGCATAAGGCCTCAAATGCAGAAAATCAACAGAGCGCTCCATTCCATCCTTCTCGCATCTTCCATACCCTTTTGGCCTTACAGGTTACTGCTCATGGCATAAAACCATAGTGGATAAAAACAGGATGACTAATGGAGAAGGGAAGGGGGCCCAAAAGAAACTTTGTACCCACTGATAAAATTCCTCTAAGAGGCCCTGCGCAGTGGAGCTCTCGAAGTCGGTCTGAAGCAAAGGCCGCTAACTCCTCGATGTTAGGCCGCAGTGCTAACAGAGATACGATATGGAAAAAAATTGCATCTCCATCAAGGTAAGGGATTAGAAAAAGTTTCCCCCAACCACCCCTCCACATAGGACAAGCTAAAGAACAATAAAAACGTACATTTAACACATACAAACGCACAACAAAAGAAGGAAGGGACAGGCAGATTGTTGGCGAGGCAGCCATTGCTGGCGCCACCTGGTACTTAGATTCATAGTATCACAGTCCTACAGTGCGGAAGCAGGCCCTTGGTTCCAAATTGCCCACACCCGTCAATATGGCCCATCTACGCTAGTCCCACTTGCCTGCGTTTGGCCCATATCCCTCTAACCTGTTCCACCCATGTCCATCACTTTGTGATTTTGTTTTGGGGGTAAACCATCAACTGCCCTTCCTTATGTTTACATTTTACCGCTCCACTGCAAACTTTCCTCAACCTAACCCTACTTTGAAGTTCTCTCTCTGCCCAGAGATCTGTGAGACTCTCTCACTATTCCTCCTCTGTGATCCCTGCTGATCTCCTGCTCTATGACCAGGTTCTAACCTGGACCTGCCGACACAGCCACATGTGTTTCCCCAGCACTTGCCTGCGCTGCCATCATCCGCCACGTGGCTTCCAGCTCCACTTCCAGGCCTCCGTTCAGACCAACCAGGACTTCAGGTACTTACACTCAATCCACCAGTTCTCGCAACAGTTCACCGTCCGTGACCTGCGGTGCACACTGGCTGCCGTGCGCTGGTGCCGGCACCAGGAGGCCCTTACTCTGTCTCTCCCACAGCTCCGGGCCTCACTCAATCACACCTGCAATAAACCTCAACTTTAACCCCCACTGGATCCGCGGAGATGTGATCCGATCCGAACAATCACCTCCATGTTCTCCAGTGATGATGCCTGTCCCACTGGGTTACTTCCATGCATTATGTCTTTTCTGACACAAAACAAAACCTGTCAAATCTCTTCATACAAGCTCTATACATTCAATAGGAGCCTTGCACCTATCTTCAACTAAACACCCTTGCCATTAATGTGCCTCCCTGAGGTGATATTGCTTTGTAGGTCGGTGCAAGGCTCTTTTTTAATGCATTAGGCAGGAACTTGCAAAGCTTGATTGGGAGAGACTATTGACAGGTAACAGGATGTCTGGCAATTGAGAAGATTTTGGAAGTGAGATAGGGGCAACTCAGGGCCTACATATTCCTGCACAAGTGAAAGGAGAGCTGGTAGGATCGGGAACCCTGATTGATGAAGGATATTGAGACAGGTCAAGAAAAAGAAAGAGGCATATGTTAGGTATATGCTGCTGGTTTCAAATAAGTCCCTTGAGGACTATAATGGATGTAGGAATGCACCCAAGAGGGAAAGCAGAATAAGAAACAGCTATCTGCAGAGCCAAAAGAGATGGGGGAGATATTGAACAATTTCTTTTCTTCGGTATTCACCAAGGAGAAGGATATTGAATTATGTGAGGTAAGGGAAACTAGTAGAGTAGCTATGGATACTATGAGTTTCAAAGTAAAAGAAGTACTGACACTTTTGAAAAATATAAAAGTGGATAAGTCTCCAGGTCCTGACAGGATATTCCCTAGGACATTGAGGGAAGTTAGTGTAGAAATAGCCGGGGCTATGACAGAAATATTTCAAATGTCATTAGAAACGGGAAAAGTCCCCGAGGATTGGCGTACTGCGCATGTTGTTCCATTGTTTAAAAAGGGTTCTAAGAGTAAACCTTAGACCTGTTAGTCTGACCTCAGTGGTGGGCAAATTAATGGAAAAGATACTTAGAGATAATATATATAAGCATCTGGATAAACAGGGTCTGATTAGGAACAGTCAACATGGATTTGTGCCTGGAAGGTCATGTTTGACTAATCTTCTTGAATTTTTTGAAGAGGTTACTAGGGAAATTGATGAGGGTAAAGCAGTGGATGTTGTCTATATGGACTTTAGTAAGGCCTTTGACAAGGTTCCTCATGGAAGGTTGGTTAAGAAGGTTCAACTGTTGGGTATTAATGCAGGAGTAGCAAGATGGAGTCAACAGTGGCTGAATGGGAGACGCCAGAGGGTAATGGTGGATGGCTGTTTGTCGGGTTGGAGGCAGGTGACTAGTGGGGTGCCTCAGGGATCTGTGTTGGGTCCTTTGTTGTTTGTCATGTACATCAATGATCTGGATGAAGGTGTGGTAAATTGGATTAGTAAGTATGTAGATGATACCAAGATAGGGGGTGTTGTGGATAATGAAGAGGATTTCCAAAGTCTACAGAGTGATTGAGGCCATTTGGAAGAATGGGCTGAAAGATGGCAGATGGAGTTTAATGCTGATAAATGTGAGGTGCTACACCTTGGCAGGACAAATCAAAATAGGACGTACATGGTAAATGGTAGGGAATTGAAGAATGCAGTTGAACAGAGGGATCTGGGATTAACTGTGCATAGTTCCTTGAAGGTGGAATCTCATATAGACAGGGTGGTAAAGAAAGCTTTTGGTATGCTAGCCTATATAAATCAGAGCATTGAGTATAGAAGCTGGGATGTAATGTTAAAATTGTACAAGGCATTGGTGAGACCAAATCTGGAGTATGGTGTACAATTTTGGTCACCCAATTATAGGAAGGATGTCAACAAAATAGAGAGAGTACAGAGGAGATTTACTAGAATGTTGCCTGGGTTTCAACAACTAAGTTACAGAGAAAGGTTGAATAAGTTAGGTCTTTATTCTCTGGAGCGCAGAAGGTTAAGGGGGGACTTAATAGAGGTCTTTAAAATGATGAGAGGGATAGACAGAGTTGATGTGGACAAGCTTTTCCCTTTGAGAATAGGGAAGATTCAAACAAGAGGACATGACTTCAGAATTAAGGAGCAGAAGTTTAGGGGTAACATGAGGGGGAACTTCTTTACTCAGAGAGTGGTAGCGGTGTGGAATGAGCTCCCAGTGGAAGTGGTGGAGGCAGGTTCATTGGTATCATTTAAAAATAAATTGGATAGGCATATGGATGAGAAGGGAATGGAGCGTTATGGTATGAGTGCAGGCAGGTGGGACTAAGGGAAAATAATTGTTCGGCATGGACTTGTAGGGCCGAGATGGCCTGTTTCCGTGCTGTAATTGTTATATGGTTATATGGTTAAAAAGGGATATTGGGCATCCTTAGATAAGTTAAAGGAGAATCATTAAACATTTTATAACTAAGTTGAGAACACAAGAGTGATGGAAGAGAAATGTTCCTATTATGAATTAATATGGTTGTCCATGTGTGAAGCCATGGGAGATGACAAGGGAGATGATAACTTCATCTGTATCTACCTTGGAGAAGGTCATGTAAGTTAGAGAATTCAGGGAAGAGACAGTGGTGTCCTGAAATATTCCTGCATTAAGAAAGAAGAAATGCTGTGTACAAAGGTGGGTAAATCCCAAAGATCTGTCCAAGATCTGACTCCTGGATAGTTTGTAAAGTAAGGGAATAAGTTGCTGGGACTTTGGCAGTTTGTTGTAGCTTCCTTAGTCACAGTGAGGTACCGGAAGAGTGGAGGATCACTAATGTGGTGCCTTTATTTAATAAGGAATGCAAGGATAAGGCCAGGAACTATGGCCGGTGAACTGCCGGTGGTGAGAAAGTTACTTGTAGGAGATTCTGAAAAACAGGATCTTTCTGCATTTGGAAAGGCTAGGACTGTTTAGAGATAGTGAACATGGTTTTGTGCATAGGAAATCAAGTGTCATTAATTTGACTGAGTTTTTGAAGAGATAACCAAGAGGATTGACAAGGGCAGGATGGTAGATGTGATCTATACAGGATTTAGCAAGCAATTGGGACTAGCACAGGTAGTCATGGACGTTGGGATAAAGGGCTTGTTTCAATGCTGACTCTAATCACACAGCAATGCATTTGCCTTCCAACTCCCCAGACATTTCAGTTAATTTCGGAATGCAAAGGCTGCATATGCTCCAAATAATCTGCAGTTGAAATACTTGATGAAATGTTAATGTTTTTTTCAGTTGTCCTTGCCACATATGCTACCTGACCTATGGAGTTTAGGCAGCATTTCCGGGTGCTCCTTGTATCTCTTTCAATGTTCACTGTTCTTCAGACTAAAACTGAAGATAACTACATTTTGCCCCTCAGCCGCTGCTCATAGGTTCTGCTTTAGAAATTCTTGAACACTGTAGAATATCCAGGCTGTAAAAATAATATTTTCCACGTGATTATTTGTGATAGGCGTTTGCACACAAAGTAGCAACAAAATAATCAAATTTACTGACAGCATTTGGTCCAACAAATCTTTGCCCATGTTAATTCACGACACAAGAATCTCCCTATCTTAAGGGGCTGTCCCACTGCGGCGACCTAATCTGCGAGTTTAGAAGAGTTTGCCCTCGACTCAAACTCACAGCATGGTCGACACGTGCTCCTAGGAGGTCCTATGAGGTCACTGGAACTCTCCTTCATGCTCGAGGGAAGTTCCCGCATCCTCGCTGCCTCAGTTTGGTCAAGGAAAATTGTTCAGCATGTTGAAAAAATTTCCGCGTGTAAAAATTGGTTGGCATGGTTCTTTTGAACTCATAGTGCAGCGGAGTGGGGTTGCTATGTAGTTACAGGCAGTCGAGGGCAGCCGTAGGCAATCTCCTTCGCTGACCGGGCATTTTAATTGGTTCATTGGAATTTTCAGGACCAAGGAAAACCGTGTAAATGTAAAATGCCCGCTAAACTTTATTATGTTGTCTGACTTCTTAAAAGTGTCTTCACTCCTTCTTCCGCTTCTCTCCCCTTTTCTCCCCCTCTCCCCCCCCCCCCCTCCGTGCTCTCTAAAGGACTTACCATACACTGTGCAGCCGTCTTTTACCTTCCTGTTCATCACGGATTTCAGACAGCGCTCCCCCGCTTTCCCTGGCCCCGCCTTTGCGATGTGTTTGTGTATGCGCGGTCGGTCGATCCAGCTCGCGGTTTCATCGCTGACGGTCGATTCAGCTCAAGGTTTTTCAGGCGAGTGCTCTCGAGCTTGAAGGTCGAAGACACTCACTGAAAGGTCGCGTCAGTGGGACAGGCCCTTAACTCCATCTCAGCCTCTTCCATCCTATTTACTTTTCCTAGAAACTTTAGCTTTCCATCTCGTCAAATTTTTATTCTTAATTTCTGAATGTATTTATTCATAAATTGTTCACTAGTTGTAACAACTCTCTGCCTACGATCTCAGGTTTCTGGAGAAGATTTAAAGTTTTGTGTTTTGAGTTACAGCTCAGACATAGGAATCCCAGTCGGTTCAATCAATCCTCACAACGATACTTCTCTTAAAGTTGCAATATGTGTTCTTTTTCCAACGTAGATGCCAGATTTTGTTTTATACTAAATACTGAATAGTGGAAATGTCTCTAATATTTAACATCGGGGCTGTACTTGAATTGACTTGCAGCCTTGTATTGGGGTCCAAAACCGAAGTGATCAAAGACCTACAGCTATCAAAACAGTTCACCACAAGGATTCCCTAATCAACTTCAAAATAGTCCATCTGAACAGAAATGTCTCAGATCGCACAGCAGTCAGTATGGCTTTGTACAACAGTCACTATGGCTTTGTACAATGGTCAATATGGCTGTTCATGAGATCGTCCCGTACTAACTTGATCAAGCTTTTTGAAGAGATAACGAAGGTGATCAGTGAGGGTAGGGCGGTTGATGTTGTCCACATGGATTTTAGACATTCAATTGAGAAAGTTCCCATAGCAGGCTAATCCAGAAGATTAATAGTCACTTTTGTCATATAGATTAAGTCTTGGTTTACTGATAGAAGACGGAGGGTTGTGGTGGAAGGACAATATGCAGGTTGTAGATCTGACCAGTGGAGTTCCGCAGGGATCTGTGATGAGACTTCTGATGTTTATGAAATATATAAATGAATTGGATGTAAATATAAATGGGTTAATAATTTATAAATAATTAAATTTGCAGATTGAATTGAATTGAATTGAATGCCTTTATGACACCAAGATGACACCAAGATTGCTGGGGTCACGGATTGTGAGGAAGGCGGCCAAAGTATACAGTGGGATATAGATCAGCATTGAACAAGCGTTTGAATATACGGGTCAGGAAGTCATGATGCAGCTTTATAGGGCTTTGGTAATGGTGCATTTGGAGTATTACACGCAGTTCTGGTCACCCCATTACAGAAAGGGTGTGGAGACTTTGGATAATGGTGCAGAAGAGGTTTACTGGAATGGTGCTGGATTAGAGGTTATTAGCTACATGGAGAGATTGAACAGATTGGATTGTTTTCCCTGGAATGCCTGAGGTTGAGAGGAGATCCGATAGAAATATATGCAATTAAGAAAGGCATACCTTGGTAGACAGTTAGAAAATCGTTCCCCATGGTGGAAATATCAAATACTAGTGAGCATAGCTCTCAGGCGAGAGGGGCGAGTGTTTTTACACGTTGGGTGTTAAGTGCCTGGTTCAGGCTGCAGGGTGTGATGGTGGAGGCAGGTAAGATAGTGATATTTAAGAGACTTTTGGAAAGGCAGGTGGATAGGGAATGGAGGGATATTTATCATGTGCAAGCACAGAAGAGTAGAGTTGGCATCAACTTTGGTTCAGACATTGTGAGCCAAAGAGCCTGTTTTTGTGCGGGTCTATGTTCTATGTTATTCTGGAATCATACAGAAGTTAGGGTGTCCAACAACAATGGAATGACCTGGTGGTGCAGCAGTTAATGCTGCTGCCTCACATGTCCAGGGATCAGGTTGTGACCTGACATTGGGTGCTGTCTCTGTCCACACTGCACAGTCTCACCGGGACCACGTGAGGTTTCCATCGGATGTTCCGGTTTCCTTCCACACGCCAGAGTGGAATGGCTCTAGGTAGGTGATAAAGGAACCAAAGAGGTTGATTTACATACAAGAGAGAACACAAGAAGAAAAGGGTGATAGAGAAAATATGGAGGGAATAGAGAGTTGGACTGATTAAACTGCTCTGTTGGGAGCTGGCATAAACACAATGTGCTGAATGGTCTCGTGGTTGTAATAAGACAATAACACACTACACCCTTAATGTGTAGAAAAGAACAGCAGATGCTGGTTTAAATCGAAGGTAGACACCTGCACATGGTCTCGCCGATGTATTTCAGTGAAATGATTGCTGAGCCTGCGCTTGGTCTCTCCGTTGTATTTCAGCTAACATTGGCGAAACCAAGTGCAGGCTTGGCAGTCGTTTCGCTGAAATACATCGGCGAGACCAAGCACAGGCTCGGCGATCGTTTCGCTGAACACCTCCGCTCAGTCCGCCTTAACCAACCTGATCTGCCAGTTGCTCAGCACTTTAACTCCCCCTCCCATTCCCAATCTGACCTTTCTGTCCTGGGCCTCTTCCATTGTCAGAGTGAGGCCCAGCGCCCTCTGCTGTTGGTGGGAGCTTCGCTAGATCATAAAAACTATTATCAAAAACTTATGTTTTGCTGTTTTATTCTCAGCATAAAATCCTTTAAATGTTATGCCTCATTGTAAATTTAAGCTGAAAAAACTAATTCTATGTGTGGAGTTTAATTAATCTTTTGAGAATATTTAAATATTAACCACTATTTTTTCTTCATAGATAATTCTGGATTATAACAAATTTACATGTACATTCCAATCTTTATTTTATCATATAAAGATGCCTAAAAATCAATTAACAATTCTAGCTCTGGTCATTTGTTTTGCTGTCTACAAGAACTCCCTGTCTGCCTACCCATCTATAAGCCTTCACTGCTGTTGAATGCCAAAGTTTGTGTGGACTAATAAGGAAAATGGGAAATCCACACAAAATAAACAATGGTCGACCATCGTGGGCAGTTTTCTTTGAGGTCGATGTCAAGAGCTATTACTTTGCAAATTTAGGATTAGTGTTCTGGCATAAATGTGTTCCTTCTGCAGTTTCTCTGGATTATTTACATTCTGTTCTGCTGAGTTACTCCAGCACTTTGTGTCTAACTTCTGAAAATTGGTCTGTGTTTATAAATCACAGCTGCAAAAAGTTTTGAATAGTTTTCCTAATTTGAACATCAAAATAAAACATACAAATCCAAAATAAAAACCAATGCTGGCAACATTTGTTTTAGGTTAATGACTACATCAGAATCTGTCATCAAACTGTAGATGCTGTAAATCTGTAACCTTTCTTTGAGTTCCCTTCCTCACTTTGTCTGCAATAACAATTTCTAATTTTCCTGTACCAAAGGGTTATCGAACTGAAATGTCAATTGTTTTTACCTGACCTACAGAATAATGTTTTCATCTGTTTATATATCAAATTACATTTGTACATTGGATTTCATGTGGATGAAAAGTCAAATGACTCACAGGAGGCAAGGAAACAGAAAGATCTGCACAAATTATTTGAACTTGCTTCACTTCAAACACTCTGATTCACGATTATTTTTCTTATCCTATCTCCCAAATTCTTTCCTGTGAATGTTATCAGATATTGAATGGAGTCCACCTTAGTTGGTTATAAAGAACTTGCAGATACTATTCTGTACCTCTCTTTTGATTTTGGTCCAGATTTAATGTTACCAATCTTTTTGCACTTATACAGCTGTAAACCATTATTTTTCAATATGCTGTGGAGGAAAGTAATCTATATGGAACCTGGCATGAAAAACAAAGTGCTGGACGAACTCGCTGGGTCTGGCAACATCTGTAGGATGTTGATATTTCAAGTCAGGATCCTTCTTCAGAATTGGGTAGTCTTTTTACAAGGTAGCTCTCATGAGAGTCCATTGGTTGTGGACAAAAATGCTCTCCAAAATACTCTACAAATCATTTACAAATGCTTTCGTTTCTATGGTAGGTATGAATAAATTAATATGTAGGAAAGAACTGCAGATTCTGGTTTAAATCGAAGGTAGACACAATGTGCTGGAGTAACTCAGCGGGACAGGCAGCATCTCTGGAGAAAAGGATTGGGTGATGTTTCGGGTCGAGACCCTTCTTCAGACTGATGTCAGGGTAGTGGGCGGGACAAAGATAGAATGTAGTCAGAGACAGTGAAGACTGGTGAGAGAACTGGGAAGGGGGAGGGGATGAACAGAGAGGGAAAGCAAGGGCTAGTTGAAGTTAGATAAGTCAATGTTCATATCGCTGGGGTGTAAGCTACCCAAGCAAAATATGAAGTGCTGTTCCTCCAATTTACGCTGGGCCTCACTCTGACAATGGAGGAGGCCCAGGACAGAAAGGTCAGATTTGGAATGGGAGGGGGAGTTAAAGTGCTGAGCAACCGGGAGATCAGGTTGGTTAAGGCGGACTGAGCAGAGATGTTCAGTGAAATGATCGCTGAATCAATCGATGAATCGATGAAGACATGAATATCCAGGGTGACATGCCTCGATGATCAGTGGAATAACAACAGAGGTGAAGAAGTGCTTGAGAGATTGGTTATGGCACATTAACTCCTGACTTATTAAGGATCCGGACCCACTACAGTTCGCCTAATGCCTCGTTAGATCATCCTCGCTGCCTCTCCACACTGCACTGGACCACGTACACAATACAAACATATACATCATGTTGTTGCCTAGTCAGGAGGGTGATGGATGAATGCCTTGCCCACAGCTTGCTTGGGTTACATCAGTTCACTTAAAAGTTCTGAGACCAGCAAGAACCAGATTCCAACTCCTTGGTCTCCCTGTCTGTGTAGGCCTGCAGATCTACTTCAGAGGCTGTATCCTGCTAATAGAAGATGAATGGGTAGTTTGGAGACTGAAAAAAAAAATCTGAAATGTTAAAGGCGACCTGGACTTGGCCTCACAGTCGCGATAGATGCAGGAGTATAGTAAAGGACTGAGAATGAAGCCTCGGGGGTGAACAGTGTTGAGATTTATCATAAACGGTATTTATCGCCTATCCTTGCTGATTGCGGTCTTTAGGTCAGAAAGTCAAGGACCCTGGTGCATAGAAGGGAGTCGAGTCCTGGGTCTAGGAATTTGGAGATGAATTTGTTTAGAAACATAGAAAAATAGGTGGAGTAGGCCATTCGCCCCTTCGAGCCAGCACCACCTTTCAATATGATCATGGCTGATCATCTAAAATAGTAAGATTAAACGAGAACTTACCAGTTTGAAGTTTGATCTGTATTTTATGAGGAGTTACGATGAGGGATTACGTGAAGAACCCGCTCAGCACGCATGCGCGGCATACTTCAAAGCAGCGGTGTGGAATCACAGATAGACACAGTTATTGAAGTAAACATAGTAAAGATAAGGAGACATCAGTTTATGAATTTGACCCATATTATTGAGGGTGGGAGCGGAGGGCACGTAATCCCTCATCGTAACTCCTCATAAAATACAGATCAAACTTCAAACTGGTAAGTTCTCGTTTAATCTTACTATTTTACTTCGGAGTCACGTGAGTGATACCGTGAAGATTTCAAAGCTCTGTGATTTCAAACCGTGAAACAGTTATTACTACATCACTGCCGAAGTCTTTGAGGGAGGAAGTGTGTTATCGTAACCAACCAATGAATCTGTTTGTAGAAAAACACAATGGTATTTTTTAACAATAACAACAAAGAAATTAAATTGCTCCCCTGGGCTTAAATTAAATATTTGCAGTCTGTAAAATCTTTCCTGCAAATAAAACAGGTTTTGCCAAAGGCTTATTATAAAATTTCTGAACGGTCTTTCCACCATCCTGCTGTAGCCAGGATGTGGTTTATAGGCACGTCCATTCTTTTAGCCGTCGACGTGGATGCTGCCCTGGTGGAATGAAATTTGTATATGTTAGTTTTTATCCCAACAGCAGCACCTGCTTGAGCCATCTCGAAATGGCTCGTCACCCGACCATAAGGTTTTTTATGACTGACCCACAAGGCTTTTCATCTCCCTCGAGTATTTTGGTTGTGTCTATGTAGGATAGTAGGGTCATGGCACATAACCGTGTTTCTGGCAGGTAAGCCCGGAATTCCACGACTGGATTAGGTGTTCCTGGTCTGCTCTGTTTGCTCATTCCCTGGATAACGACAGAGATCTGGTCTGGAGCTGTGAGCATGGTGTCCAGTCTCAAAAGGTGTAGTGACTGGACCCTCTGTGCAGACACTAGTGCCATCAACATGAGTGTTTTGAGCATAGATGGTTCCAGGTTGAGGGATCTGGCTGGTGGCCATCCCCTGAGGTATGTCAGGACCACACTGACATCCCATATATGGGTGTACCTTGGTCTAGGGGGTTAGAGTTGTAAATACCCTCATTAGTTTGACCACCAGCTGGTGGGACCCCATGGCCTGTTGTCCTGGAGCTGGTTTTAAATAGACAGGCAGGGCAATTCTAGCTGTGTTGATGGCTCTGTAGCTGAGTCCTTCATCGTGGTGAAGGTTCGCCAGGAATTCCAGTACGTTGGTAACTGTAGCGGTTGAGTAGGTGGTCCCTGTATCCAAGCAGTACTTCTCCCATTTTTTGATGCTGGACAAGTGCTGTTTTTTAGTGGATGTTCGGAGGGATGCTGACATGGTGTCGACGGTTTGTTCTGATAATCCCAGTCCCAGAAGTGGTTTGTGCAGAATCTGCAACCCAGGAGTTTGATTTTTTTCATTGCACGGGTGGCTTGTGCCCGACACTGGGTGTTAATAACTCTGGGTCACTGGGGAATACCATCGGAGTTTCAACAACCATGTCATGGAGTATTGGGAACCATGGCTGCGTAGGCCAGTCGGGTACTATCAAAATACCTGAAGCAGAGTCCATTTGTATTGTGCGTAGTCCCCAACTGATGAGGCAGAAGGGAGGAAATGCATAGAAGAAGAATTTCCCCAATCCAGCGCGAACGCATCTACCACTGCTGCCTCAGGGTCTGGTTCCCAAGCGACATACACGGGTACCTGGTGATTTAGCCTTGATGCAAATAAATCGATATCTGGCGTGCCATATTGCTTGCTAACTTTTGTGAAATTTTTTTTTGGGTTTTAACATCCATTCGATGTTGTCATTAAATTTACGTGACCTCGTGTCCGCCACTGTATTTTAGCTTACCTGGCAGGTAAGTTACTGATAGCCAAATATGTCTTTGGACACACCATTGCCAAATTGTGTTGACCAACTTGTCGCATGATACCGATTTTATGCCGCCCATATGGTTAATGTAGGCCACCACCGTAGTATTATCTATTTATAACCGTACATGCAAGTGATGCATATTTATGCATATGCTTTTAAACCATAAAAGTCACCCAACATCTCTAGATAATTAATGCCCAGTGTAAGTGGTAACGATGATTCTGGGTTAGTCCATCTACTACTTGTGCTGGATATAGAGTTAGTTGCTCCCCAGCCTTGAGCACTGGCATCTGTTTGGATAACTGACGTAGGGTTAGTGATGATAATAGGCTGAAACTATGTTAAACGTTTTTTGCCCACCACTGTAGTTCTGATATTACTTCAGTGGGTAACTTCATGAAACGATCATAATGACCTGTATGTCGTTTTTGGTACAAAGGTCCGAATTATGTAGCCGGAAATGCTGCTACCATTTTCCCAATTACTCTGTTATTTGTCGAGTAGTTGGTAGTTTGTTGACCATTAAATTGTTGCATGATTGTGCCAATTCAACTATTTTGTCTCTTGGCAATGTTACAGTCACGTAGACTGAATTAATTGTGAAGCCCAAGTGGTCCATGATAGTGGATGGCTTCAACTTAGATTTATCTGGATGTAAGACAACCCCAGGGTTTTAAATAACTGTTTGGTAGCTGAACAGCTAACATAGTCAATTTCATAGTCTTGCCTACCATTTAGGATATCATCAAGATATGCCATGACAATATGTTTTTGTCTTCTGAATATTGCCAGAGCTGGTTTTAGTCTTGGTGACACTCTTGGGCTGATGTGAACCCATTGGGTAACGCTTTAAACTGCTATAGCTGCCCCATCCAGGTAAATTTCAGGTATCTGCGATGATCCTTGTGAATGGTACTAAATAGTAAACATCTTTAAGATGAATGCTTGCCATGAAGTATCCTTTGGAATTTAGTTGTTTGGCAGTAACAACCGGTTCCATTTTGAAATGTATATACTTAACAAACATATTTAGTGAAGTCAATGATGATGCGACATCCACCATCTTTTTTGGGTTTAGTCAATATATTTGATACGAATTGCAAGGGTTCAGGTTTTCCCATGATACCCTTTGTAATTATTCTCACCAGTTCAGCTTGTCCCTCTTGTTTCTTTAACGGAGAGGGGAAAAATACCCTCTGGGGTGAATGTTGACCTGGTGGCAATTTTTCTAGTATGAATTGTATTTGTATTCACTAATGCCATTGAGTATATACTGATCACTCGTGATAGACTCCCATGTGTTAGTATTACTCTATATACTGGTAGGAACCAGACCCACCTACCTCCATGGTTATGGGTATTCTTCTGTTTCCTGCCGGTCCAACGAGTGTTGCACGTCGTCTGACGTGGCGGTGACGTTGGGGGGTGGCACATTTTCCATGGGGTCCGCTCTGGGCCCTGGTCTAAAGAAGACTTTCGGTGATAGAATGCGGACCCCGAGCTTTCATCAGTCCGATATGGTAGACGTTGACTGATGGACGCGATGGGGTGCTGCTGCGTAGGAATTACTGTTTTTGGTTTGCTCGTCCCGGCCCTGCCCTCATGAGCCGAAGGTTTTGTAAAACCTCTTGGATGTCCTTCATATGCTTTGTGAGGTTTTTGCCAAAGAGCAATGGGTCTGGCTCAGTGGCTGGGGTATGCACAACCCCGCAATGTAGGATTTTATGGCAGGTCTTATGACTTGTTTACGAAGGTTGTGGTCATCTCCGTATTTGTCCACGGAACGAGGAAAAACGATGTGATGGCTGACGTCAGGCTTTTGACGGCCTCCTGCACGTGGGGTTTCCACGTAGCTGTCCACCACACCTAGCAGCTCTTCCTGTTCCTGCACCCCTTGCATACTCCCGAGATCTTCAGCCATTGCCCCTGTTCTTGACCAGCCCAGTCCTGGTCACCAAAGCTATCCTCTGGAAAGGAGGAAGCAATGGACAGTGCACAAGGCACTGTGGAGGGAGTGCCTGACCCCCCTCTGCGAGAGCGCCCCTCCTGGGGTGCACCTCGCTGGAGCTCCTGCTCCAAGAGCCGCTCCATGCGGCTCAGGCAGCTGTCTCTCCCCCGCCTGGGTGGAGAGACGTCCCCGTCCGACAAGTCGGAGCCACCGGCCGGACGCCTCTTCCATTGCTTTACATCCAGCCCGCTGCTCAGGCGCTAATGGGCTGGGCTCGGACGCGGTGTCGGGGTAGCGGACCGCCCGGTAAGCGGTCCTACCGCCTTGTTGCTGCCCCCGCGAGATGGAACGCTCCTGCGTGGAGTCGAGCGGGGGCAGGTCTGTTCAGGCGGCTGTCTTTCCCCCCGTGCGGGTGGAAAGACGTCCCGTCCGATAAGTCGGAGCCACCGGCCGGACGCCTCTTCCGTGGCGGTACTTCCAGCCCGCTGCTCAGGCGCTAGCGGGGCTGGGCTCGGCACGGTGTCGGGATAGCGGAGCGCCGGGTAAGCGGTCCTATCGTCTTGATGCTGCCCCCCCCAGATGGAACGCTCCTCCGTGGAGTCGAGCGGCGGACAGGTCTGTTCTGTTGCTGCCCCCCCCCCAAGATGGAACACTCCTCCGTGGAGTCGAGCGGGGGACAGGTTTGTTCTAGAGCCTTTCTTCTCTGCCTGAAAGCAGAAGGCTCCCTGTGAAAGAAAAACCCAACGTCAGCTTACCTGACGATCCGTTCTTTCACCTCCATAGCGGGAGCGCCTGACTCCCGCTGTGCTGCTGTTGCTCTGCTGGACGTAATGCCGCGCATGCGTGCTGAGCGAGTTCTTCACGGAATCACTCACGTGACTCCGAAGTAAAATCAGTACCCCGTTCCTGCTTTTTCCCCGTTGGTGTCATGGCATTGAAGGCAGAGCTATAATCACTAAATTAGAATCTAATTCAGGTGCCTTGTCATCCAGGTTTTCTGAAATGGGGGGACAATGTATAAACACAGCTGTAATTTCTACATGGTGAAACCAAAATGTCTAAATAACGCCTTTATTAAAATCTGACAATGTGCACTTTAACCACATGTGATTTTTTTTCTATTACAAATCTCAAATTGTGGAGTACAGAGGCAAATACATAAATGATGGGCCTTTGTCCCAAACATTATGGAGGGCGCGGTACCTGTGTTTCTACTCTTGAACAGAATTAGTTATAGTTTTAGGTGCAATGTCCTGGAGATCGGATTCCATTCTTTGCTCCCAAATTCAATTCCTTGGTATGTAACACACAATATAATGGCTACAACTGTAAACCTAACTATAGGTTATCTGAATTGACATTGGAATAGTCATTGCAGCAAACCAAGATACAAGATACAAAATAGATTTATTTGTCACATGTACCAATTGGTACAGTGAAATGTGTTGTCACCATACAGCCATACGAATAATAAAGAGCACAGAACACGATAGACTTTAACAGACATCCCCACAGAGCGGAATCAAAATTTCCCACTGTGAGGGAAGACTCTAAAATTCAGTCATCCTCCTCTGCAATGAATTGAAGATAATTCCCTTAACAGAAAAATAATGTTAACTTCAATGTGAATGGTTTCATCTATAAAGTGAATGCTCTGTAATTCAAATAATATTTATACTTCCAAGGTTTTCCCTTATTCTTCTGAAATCCAACGGTCAGGAGCTCCTCTGATCTTGACAAAAGTGTCATATTTACAGGCATCACAGATGAAGAGTACATATTTACAGTAAGGAAGTCAAATTCAATGACATAGTGCAAATGTAGGCAGACGTTAACCACTGCCAGAACTACACCGGAACTATATTGCCTTTTGACGAGGTACAGACAACTCTCATGAACGGAACTGAAATTAGTCTCAATCCAGGACACAGATGAGGTCAAAATATTCTTCCAATATGGAATGGATGCCTCATCGACATCTTCTACATCACAAATGCACAACCTTAAATCAACATCATGATTAGCACAAATCTCATAAGGGCTGTACGGAGACAAACGGTCAAATCCTAGGAAAGTCATTGAAGCATCCATCTCAAAATTGAAGTCCACAACCACCAAGTACTTTTCTTCCTGGCGCCCTGTACTTTCTGACCCCTTTACATAAAGGTCCAGTTTCATAACAGTCTGATTTATGTGTTCTTCACGTATTTTGACATTGTCAAATCTGACACCAATTAATTTTTGACAAGCCCGGTTCCCTGTAAGGGCTCTTTTTGCATTTACCTGTTGCTGAAGGATTTCACGGTTCATTTGAGCGAGTGCAAATTCAGCAAACAGGGCAAAACTAGAATCACTCGCCACTGTTTTTTCAAAGTCTTGACAAATGCAAAAGTTTGGAGGAATCCTTGGAATACTGTCACAGGTCCTACTTGCAGAGACGGGACTCAGCAATCCGTCCGCATTTACTCCGTATTTCACATCATTCTCTTTCATGACCCCAGTATTTGGCAATAGACCTTGTAAGGTATGATGAACATCAAGAAGGCTGATCAACCTAGTGTTGGTTTGTATACAAGGACCGAATCTTGTCATCACCCAGTAAGGCAGCTGCTCTGTCTGGGACAATGACAAAAAGTGTAGTATGAAACAACTCTACTTGAGATTCTGTGGTCTTTGAAACAAACTGCCCATAATTATTCCCATGGTCTGAAAGAATAAAGGTCAGAGTGTTTTGTTGATCAGCTAAGAAAGTAACGTGTTTGGCCAGGTCTTCATCTACCTGTTTTAACCTGAGACCCGTATCTTCATGATTGGAATCCAGCATAAGAAAGCTGAAAAAAGGCTTTTGTAGAAATGTGAAACGAGTGATAAAGTACTCAATATACTGTAGGAGGTAGGTGTGTTGATGGATACCATTGTAACATAGAGCAGCAGGTCCGTGGAACATATCCTTCACCCCATTTTCCTGAAGAATATCACAGCTAGAGTATAAAACATCCATTCTATCAATTCCGCTTCTCCTGGCTGCTTCCAGGAGTAGCTGTGATCTTTCTGGAAATGATGCATTTTTCTTAAGAGCTCTCAGTTCTTTCACCAAACCCCAATCCCACTTCCAGCACATGTCTTCCAAATATAAAGTCTCATATCCAAATCTTTTAAAGCTTCCAAGGGTTTTGTTGAGATCCACAGCTTTTGGTGGCAGCTCAAATGAACTGAATGGTTTAAGTGGATTGAATGACTCGCCTCCAAAAAGAGCCTGAAGAGACTCAAATGTCCTACTTTTTATACCTTGAACCAGTTCAAAGTCAAATACTTGTCCAGTTTTGAACACATTAGTGTTCAACTTTCTGAATGTGTCAATGGTTTTTGGCAGACTTCGATAAAAATGGTGCCTGGACACAGAATCCAGGAATAAAATATTTACATTCAGTGCAGGTTCATTTGTAAGTTTATTCGCGGATCTCTGATATGTCCGCAACACTGGAGGCAGAATTAGAAGTTGTGACACCTTCCTTGCATCACGGCTAAGGCAACGGATGAAACAGTAACCATGGTGATAAGTCCTCCAATCCACTAGCAGCTCTTGATTAATAAACGTCATTGCTTCCATTGTGGATTTAAACTTCAGCCACTGATTAACGCCCACCTCTTCATTGTACAATCCTATCACAACAGAAGATGATTCACTGCACACATCATGGTGACAGTTTGCTTGAGGCTTTTGAGGATTGTATTCCTTTGGGGAAAACAAGGAAAAAAGTTAATTGTAAGTATTCAAATTTCCACTGCAAGATTTCCCCGTGTGAAGGATCAGTCAATGAGCAACAGAAACCCAGACTAGAAACATTCCAAATTTAAGTTGGTTAATAGTTAAGATGCAACAAGTAGTCTTAGCCAGCAAAAGCAGAACTGCCTTTTCATTACCTGAATGTCAGCACGTCCAAGACTGGTCATGAAGTCTAATAAAACAAAGCTCCACCCCACCCCCTTTTAGCCTGAAAAAGGAGGATGACATTTTTATGGACCTTAATCAACAGCCTGGCTAATGTCAACACGTCAAGAATTAATTATAGCGCCTGGAACTTTCAGCAACTTGGTGCATACAATGTCAACATTCCATGTAGTCGTGTGGTCCTTCACTTTTGGAAAAGCTACATAAAGGGATTTTAGACTTTTAACTAAATATGGTGGATGGTTGAAGAGATATTTTACAGCCAAAAGGCAGTCATATCAAATGTCCATGCAGCATTCAATCAAAAGGTGTGCACAAAGTCAAAAGCAAACACCGAGGGCCAGTGGCGGACTGGGTCTAAAAATATTGGTCGCCAGGAGACAAAGGGGGCCCACTTCATCAGGGGCCCACTTGCCATCGGGCAAGCTGACACCCTGGCCAGTCCGCCACTGCCAAGGGCTATTAAAAAATATATTATACAGTCCCCTCTTACGGCTGTCTAATCTCTCTCTATAGATGCCGAGTATTTCCAGCTATTGATGGTTTATCACTAATTCTTTTCTTCCTTTCAATCTTAGTTCTTTATACAACAGATAACTAAAAGCCATTTAACTTGGCTTCGCAATTTTTTTTAATTCTACCCCAATTCATTCCTACTGTTTTTATGGAGTTCATCTTTGTAATCAATATTTTTTGCAGAGGTGACTAAAGGGAGTTAAACTATTTAAATTTAAATTCCTACCGTAATTGTACAAATCACGTCTGATGACTGGTGGGAACAGTTGGCAGGTATTTTATCAGCAAACAACTCTTTCATGATGCGACAAGAGCCTGGTACAAAGTCTGCTCGGCTGCAAGCCACCTCCTCCTGTGGTCCCTCTTTCTCTGACTGCAGCCTGAAAACTGGGCAGATGTCATTATGCCTGGTGATGATGGTGCCACGATTCTGTTTATACTGTGAAGGACACGGAATACCAAGCAAAGAATTGATACAACTTCATGTTTCATCATCAATTCATAAAAATCACAGCAACCATTAAAAGCTCTCCAAGCCCTTTTATTAGATGGGTTAAACTACTTTACGATAGACCTACGGCAAGAATATTAACTAACAATACGCTATCTCCAAAATTTTACTTATCAAGGGGTAATAGGCAAGGGTGTGCCTTATCACCATTGCTATTTGCCCGTATGATAGAACCGTTGGCCGAAAGGATTAGAAATCACCTGAATATTCACGGATATAACACTAAGGACTCAAAGAATAAAATTTCACTATATGCTGATGATATCCTTTTATATATTACTAATACACAAACGAGTATACCCACCTTATTAACACTAATTGAGGAATTCGGCTCTTTTTCAGGATATAGAATAAATTGGAATAAAAGCGAAATTATGTCTTTAAAACCACAGGATTCGAGACACTTACTAAAATTCCCCTTCAAAATTGCAACAGAAAAATTCAAGTATCTGGGTATTCAAATTACGAGAAGACACAAATCATTATTTAGTGCCAATTTTATACCACTATTAAATAAACTGAATATGATTAAATTTTGGAAAACGCTTCCGCTCTCATTGATAGGTAGAATTAACGCTATAAAAATGACTTTCTTACCACAATTAATATATTTGTTTCAAGCGATCCTAATATATATTCCAAAATATTTTTTCAAAAAACTATATTCCACTATCACTAATTTTATATGGGATTACAGAACACATAGAATTCAACGAAAGCATTTGTGCAAATCTAAAGAAGTTGGGGGTTTATCATTACCTAACTTTATGTATTACTACTGGGCAGTGCATATTAAGAACATAATGTACTGGTTGGATAGTTCCACTCAGCAGTTGGAGTGGATAAGAATGGAGAAAGAGGAGTGCTATCCGCACGATATAGGAACGATCCTGCTCTCACCGATAAAATTGAATAGTATAATATATAAGAAGAACCCAATTATTCACAATATAATAAGAATTTGGAAACAAATAAAAGTATCCTTGAAATTAAATAATTTATCAGTACTAACCCCACTATTGAACAACCCCGCATTCAAACCTTCTCTCATCGACAACACATATCAACAATGGGATAGACTGGGGATTAGGAAAGTAGGGGATATGTATGAATTGGGCAAACTGTTATCATTTCAACAATTAAAATTTAAATTTAAATTGAAGGATAATCAATATTTTAAATATATACAGGTATGTGACTTTATGAAGAAATATACACATAGATTTCAAACTATATTTTTAGACCCTTTAGAAGAAGCAATGAATATTAAGGCTGATTCACAAAAATTAATATCATACTTTTATAATAATATATTATATAGAGAATCACCCTCAACAGAAGCACTAAGGGAAGATTGGGAACATGAGCTAATGATAAAGATCTCGAAGGATAGATGGGAAAAGTGTTTGATGAATACACATAACTGTTCTATTAATGCAAGACATAATTTAATTCAATTCAAATTATTACATAGACTATATTATTCAAAAACGAGGTTGAATAAATTTTATCCAAACGTCTCTCCCAGATGCGATAAATGTTTGTTTCAAAACGCTAATATAACACATTCATTTGTAGGATGTACAAAGTTGAATAAATTTTGGTGTGATATATTTACAAAGCTCTTCAAGTCAAGAATAGAACCCAAAATGGAATGGATTATATTTGGAATAATAGGAGAAAATACCAATTTAAATAAAGACCAAAATGTTTTTTTTAATTATGGGTTAATAATTGGAAAGAAATTGATACTTAAATTTTGGAAAAATACAACCATACCAACTGTTAAAATGTGGATTAGGAATATGATGGACATAGCACGCCTTGAAGAAATGAGACTCCGACTAATAGATAAATATGACCAATTCTTAAGGAGTTGGTCTCCTTTCATCGACTTTTTGGAATCATGTGATGCAGCGGTACCATAAGGATTGCTGATTTCAGTTCATGACGCGGATAGATTTACATCTCCGAATATAGATTTGAAAATTTCTCTTTTAAGGGGCCTTCTCTTCTATTTCTACTTTCCACTTTATCTTTTTTATTTTATTTTTTTATTTTTTATATACACACTTCACGTTTTTCTACTCTCTACCATCTATTTTTCCACTTTTTCCCCTTTCTATTGTTTTCTTTTTCTTGTCTTGCTTACTTCCTTCTCATAACATAAAACCAGAGGTTGTACATAGAATGGATTACAGTATGACATAGTTGGCACCTAAAATTAGGTGCCACTGTATTGTTTTGTACTGTATTAACTTCTAATAAAATAAACAATTAAAAAAATTAAAAAAAAAAAAAAAAAATATATAGTTATTGGACTTTGCATTTCAAAAAAGTCCCAGTTGAGAGGAAGACAGCAAAATACTGAAAATTGGGGTGAGTGAAAATGACTTCAGGGAATACTGACTAATCAAACACTCTCACCTAAATTTCAATTATCCAGGGACAATAGACAAGGGTGTGCATTATCACCACTGTTATTTGCCCTTGCGATAGAACCCTTAGTTGAAAGTATAAGAGTACATCCTTTTCAGGGTATAGAATAAACTGGAACAAAAGTGAAATTATGCCGATAAAACCTCAAGACCCGTCACACCTTCTAAAATTTCCCTTTAGAATTGCTACAGAAAAATTTAAATATCTTGGAGTTTACGTGACTAGAAAATATTCTTCCTTATTTTAAGCAAATTTTCCTCCATTAATCATTAAATTAAATGCCATTCAATTTTGGAAACACTTCCGATTTCCCTCATAGGTAGACTAAATGCCATAAAGATGATTTTCCTTCCACAAATCCTGTACTTATTTCAATCAATACCGATTTTTCTCCCTAAAACTTTTTTTAAAAACTCGACTGCGATTACAAACTTTTTCTGGGATTACAAAACTCACAGAATTCACAAACGACATTTATGCAAACATAAAGAAATCGGCGGACTGGCTTTCCCTAATTTTCTTCTCTATTACTGGGCAAATAATATTAAAAATTTAATTTATTGGATGGACGATACATGCCAACAGGTAACTGGTTAAAAATGGAGAGGGAAGATTGTTTGCCTTTCAATATAGGCGCGATTCTTCTCTCTCCAATAAATCTGAAGAAATCAAAGTATGAGAAAATAATCTGATAATCCATAGCACCTTACGAATCTGGAAACAGCTGATCAACCCTTAAATTGAGAAATTTATCGCTCCTCTTACCAATCGCCAATAGTCCCTCGTTTAAACCTACTTTAGACAAGGTGTCTGTACAATGGGAAAGCTTAGGAATTAAAATGCTGGGAGACCTTTATGAGATGGGGACCCTCCTCTCGTTTCAAGAGTTACAGTCGAAATATCATTTGAAAGGTAGTCAATACTTCAGATATCTTCAAATACAAGACTATGTGAAAATACACACCCACGATTGTCACTCTACGAGTCCAGATGTACTAGATGAATGCATGAATAGAAAGTCGGATTCAAATGTTAATATCGTACCTCTATAATACACTTTTAAATTTACACAATACAATACAATACAATTCAATTTATTGTCATTTGGACCCCTTGAGGTCCAACGAAATGTCGTTTCTGCAGCCATACATTACAAACAAAAAGACCCGAGACACAACACAGTTTACACAAACATCCATCACATCGTTGTGATGGAAGGCAAAAAAAACTTATCTCTCCACTGCACTCTCCCCCCCGATGTCAGAGTCAGAGTCAAAGTCAAGCCCCCGGCTGGCGATGGCGATTGTCCCGCGGCCATTAAAGCCACGCCGGGTGATGCAAGGTCGCGCACCGGGTCTTGGTGTTAGAGCCCCCGGCGTGCGCTCGCCAAAGTCCCCGCGGCCATTCCAAGCCGCGCGGGGCGATGGGAAGGCCCCGCCTCAGGTAATCTTCAACCCCGCAACTCGGGCGGGAGAAGTCGCCGTTGCGGAAGCCCCGAAAAGCGGTCTCCCAGCAGGACCCGCGGGCTCCCGGTGCTGCCAGTCCGGCCAAACCCCGCAGTTGCAGCCTCCGAAATCTCCGGAGGTCGGGTCACAGCAGCGCTCCACCACAGCTCCACCCGCTCCGGACTCGGCCAGCTCCGTGACGGTGAGTAGTCGGCAGCTCCGTGACTGGAGCCCCAGGTCGTTCCTGTTGGAGGCCGCTCCACGTTGCAGCCCCACGACAACGGAGACCCGACAAAGAAAAGGTCGGTCTCCGTGCCGGGGAAAGATTTTAAAGTTACCCCCTCCCCCCCCACCCCACCCCCACCCCCCCACACACATACCCCAACAAAAAAAAAAACATAAAACTACATAAAAACGAGACAAAAAATAATAAAACACAGACGGACTGCAGAGGCCGCTGCTGACGAGAGTCGCGCCGCCCACCACCGCTTTCCCACCGTCGGAAATAATTAGGCGAGCTTGAAAGAGACGAATTGGGTTTAACAATTTCAAAGGATAAGCAGGCAAAGCAGACCACTTCCAAAAGACGTGGTCTACGTTTTTGGAACTATTACAAGCATAAGGTGCAATAGTAATTTAAAAATAAATAAATAAATAAATAGATAGAAGGTGCCAGGATCTGGCAACGGGGGGGTAAAAAAAAAAAACCCAACAAAAACAGACTTGGTTGGTAGTCCCTTTCTGCGGAGTTTAATGTTATAATAGAGTGATTGTTTCTCCTTTCTTTTTCCTTCTTTTCTAGGGTCTACTTTCTTCTTTACTTCCTTCTCTAACTTCTTTTCTAAGGGCTTTCTTTCTCAACACTCTCCTGCACCTTCACGACTCATGCGCACTTTCTTTACTTTCTTTACTTCTATTTTTCTTAAAGCTCAAAAATGAAGCGGTACAAAAAATGTATTAAGACATATGTGTTGTGTAGTATTGTAACTTACCGTACTTCTAATAAAATTTAAATTAAAAAAAATAAATTAAAAAAACTATTTCAAAGGATAGTTGGGAGGAAAGTCTTCTATATATACACTACTGTTCTCCTAATGTTAGGCACTCGCTAATACAATTCAAAATACTGCATAGACTTTATTATTCAAAGTCTAAATTGAATAGGATCTTCCAAATGTCTCTGGAAGCAACCATAACCCATTCCTTGCTTCTGTACAAAATTACAAAACTTCTGGAGGAGAATTTTTGATATCTTTTTCAAAATACTTTAAATAAAATTGGATCCCGACATAAAATTGATCACACTAGGTATGTCAGAGGCCTGTTCTGAGCTAACATTATTTCAAAGACGTTTTCTTAATTATGGCTGATAACGGCGAAAAAAAAAAACGAATACTTACATTTTGGAAACAGACAACAGTGAAGATGTGGATCGCAAGCATGTCCGAGACACTACATTTGGAAAACATTAGGCTTGTCTTGGCGGGAAAAACCAGATCAATTTCTCAAGACATGGGCACCCTTCACCAAATTCTTACAAGAATAGCATGGTGCAACACAAATTTAAATTTATAACCGATGCCGGGTTGGGTGTGGTGGGCGGTGGGTGGGGGGGGGATGAGGGGCCAAAGTAATCTCCACCTTTCTTTTCCTTTTATCTTATTTCTATATCTTTCGGCCACACTACTTGGTAGTTAGGGGTCTTTCTTTTGTTCTTTTTCGATCTATCTTTTCACTTTTCACTTTTTCCCTTTCTTGTTCTTTTTTCTTTTTTTTTTCATTTTCAGGTTAAGGTTAAAAATGAAGCTGTACAATAATTGTATAATTTTAGATGCTGAATGGTTTATCTTTGTACAATACTTCTTAAAAAAAGAAAATTAAAAAAAAGAAAAAGACTTCAGGACAGTTTGTTAGGAAAATGAAAGAAATGGTAACAGAATACATATACAGCTGAGTGAGTATAATTTTATGGATGAGAAATTGTGTTCAACCAATTGATTACTTCTTTGACAAAGTAACTAGCATGTTAGATAACAAGGAAGCCAATGTATATAGCAACTTTTTTAATATATAATTTGGTCTGTGAAGTTCCCCATAAAAGATTACTGCATTAAATAAGTACCTGTGGACTTGAACGTAATAGGTTACGTCCAGGGGGGTCAGATATGGGGTTTTATGTGTGGGCCAGATATATTGTCAGTGCAGAGGGCTAGGAGCAAGGCCAAGTGTGCATCCAGAGTCAAGGTCTGGAATAGTACTTGGTGTGCAGTCAAAGCTGGGACCAGGGGAGTGTTCAGCATGGGAACCTTCTTCTTCTATGTGGTGTTTTTTGGCGGTTGGCAAACAAACTTTTTGGTGCATTACCGCCACCAACTGGCATGGAGTGTGGATCAAACAACACCATTACATATACTAATAACCTATATCCTTCCGAACAAATTGGTTACCCTAAGAAAATGCAACAGGATTTGATAGCACTTATATGAACTTCCTTGCAAAATATCTACCAAATCAAATTGTATTTTCTTTTCTGAACTGCTCACTCATCCGTTCTCTCTCCTCCTCATACCTCTCACAATGTACAATGACATGCTCTATTGTCTCTTCTTGCCCAGTATTCACATCTACCTGTATTATGCTTGCCTATTATAAAAAGTGTACTGTTCAGACCAGTGTGTCCAAATCTAATTCTTGAGATTACTGTCTCCTCTTTTCTGTTTTTTCCTGCACATCTCATTTCTCCCACTTTCCTCTGGACTCTGTAGAACCACCGTCCTTTCCGCTCTTCATCCCATTGCTTTTGCCATCTTTCCTTCAGTCTTTGCTTAATATGTCTTTGATTTCAGTTTACCTATGTTAATACTTAAATCAATTTTACTTCTTTTTGCTACCTCTTTTGCTACCTTATCTGCCATTTCGTTTCCTCTAATGCCAATGTGTGCTGGTACCCATAAAAATATGACTGTAAGCCCCATCATTTGAATTCTGAATAGTGTTTGTTGTATTTCAATCAAAATGTCTGGTCTACTGTCTGAATGGCTGTGCTGTAAACTCTTTATTGCTAAACCTGAATCTGAGCAAATAACTGTCCTTAAAGGCCTAGTATCCTCGACCCACTGTACCGCTAACAATATTGCAATCATTTCACCTGTGTATACTGATACCTCATATTGATCCTCTTCCCTACTTTGATGTGAAATTCTGGTACAATAAATGCTACTCCTACTTTATCTACTGAATCTTTTGATGCATCTGTATAAATTTGGACAAAACTGTAGTATCTGTCAATGTATTCCTGTATGATGACTGAATTATACCTATGTTGTTTTTCCTTGTTTTCCTGTTCTAATGTTGTAAAGTCTACTGTTGCATCTGGAAGTATCCAAGGTGGAATTGAAGGTAATGGAACTGTTGGAACCACATTTAATTGTGCTATGCCGATTTGTACTGCTCTCTGGGTCACTGTCCATCCAAAACTTTTTGTTTCCCTTCTCTCTTTTCCCAGCATGGTTTGATAGTAACTTGTGCTGGGTGTCTTGACTCTGGCCCTGTAGGTTAATCCAGTAATTTAATGAAAGCTGTATCCTTCTCATCTCTAGAGGCATCCCCCATTTCAACCTGTAATGCTGCTGTTGGAGTTGTTTTTATTGCACCTGTACATATTCTCAATGCCTGATATTGAATGTTGTCTATTTTCTTAAGAGAAGTACTTGATGCGGACCCATACACCACACAACCATAATCTAACACAGATCTAATTAACCCATTGTATATAGCCTTCAAAGCTTTCCTACCTGCCCCCCAATCACATCCAACTAAACATCTCATTACATTAAGTATCTTCTTACATTGTCCACTACTTTCTGAATATGAACTATCCACGTAATCCTCTCATCAAACCATAAACCTAAAAATTTATAGTATTTTACTCTCTCCAATTCTGGTTATATAATTTTAGTTTAACCTCACTACCAATTTCCTTCCTAGTAAAAAACATTATCTTTGTCTTTTCCACAGAAATTTGAATCCCCATTTATAAGACCACTCTTGTACTTTATTATAGCCCTCTGTAGTTTCTGCACAATAACTTCACATTTCTCCCCTTTCCAGATTGCCCCATCATCCGCAAACAGTGAAACTCCCATTTCATTTACAATTTCATCATACACATCATTTATCATTACTAAAAATAGTAAAGGACTTATTATGCTCCCTTGAGGTGTTCCATTACAATATCTAATGTTCCTGAGTATTGATTTCCAACTCGTACTTGTATTGACCTCCCAAAAAAAAATCCTTAATCCATTTAAATATACGACCTTTAATCCCCAATTTACCTAGTTTCACTAATAACCTTCTCCCCACATCATATCATATGCTTTCTCAATATCAAAAAATACAGCTACTACACTTTCTCTATTAATTTGTGCTCTCCTAATTTCATGTTCTAAACATATAGCTGGATCCATGGTGTTTCTCCCCTTCCTAAAACCACTCTGGTAATGGATAAATATCCTTTATTTCTACATAATATGTTAACCTTTCATTTACCATTTTTTCCATTACTTTACATATGTTGGATGTTAATGCAATAGGCCTATAATTCCCTGGTTTGTCAGATCTTTACCTGGCTTTCCTATTGGGATTACTACTGCCTCCTTCCACCTTTGCGGTAATTTCCCACCCTCCCACACTTTATTATAAAATTCTAACAAAAAATCCTTGGATGTTTCACTGAGATGGTTAACATGGTGTAACAAATCTGATCTTTACCTGGTGCTGACATCTTGGTTTTTCTAAGAGCTCGGTTGAATTCTGTCTTTGTGAATGGTTTGTTTAGAACATCGTTAGTGTCTTCCTCATGTCGTATTACCTGTCTATTCTCTGCTATGGTATTTTCTTTTCCTTTTCTTCCTTCTTCACTAACATTGTCTGAACTGTGAATTTTAGCAAAGGATTTTGCCAACATCTCTGCTTTCTCTTCGTCTTTCACTGCTGTAATTTCACCGTCAGTTAGGATTGGATATTTGTATTCTCTTTAATTCCTTTCATTCTCCTTATCATTCCCCAAACTTGACCTACTTTTGTCTCCCTTCCCACTGAGTTACAAAATGTCCTCCAAAATTCCCTCTTTGCATTTTTTATTACTCTTCTTACACTTGCTTGCAACCTTTTGTATTCAATAAGATTCTGAAAATTATGATTTCTTTTCAAAATTTTAAAAGCTTTATTTCGACACTTAATTGCTTTGTCACATTCCTTAGTCCACCATGGTACGCTCTTTTTGTTGTGCTTACCTCCTTTCCTCTTAATGGACTTTGTTGCTGCCTCTAAAATGGCTTCGCAAACAGAAATATTTAAATATCCACATCTTCATAAATATCAATTTTTTCCATTTCTTGATCACTATAGTCTTAAACTTCTCCCAATCCGCACCACTAAAAGACCACTTTTGTATTCTCTCTGTATTATACTCCTCTAAACTCACTCCTACTACTATTTCTATCGGGTAGTGGTCACTTCCTACCGTTGTTCTTCGAATTACTTCCCATGAACAAACACCCGCCAATGAGTCTGACACTAGTGTGAGGTCTATGGCTGATTCTGACCCTGTTCTGATGTTGATTCGTGTCCCACTTCCATCATTAAGACACACCAGGTTATTCTTCTCCATTAAATCCTCAATCACCATCCCATTTTCATCATTAGAATCATCCCACAACGTGCTATGAGCGTTAAAATCACCACAACATATAACTTTCCCCCCTAAATACCCAGCAAGTTCATCCATCAACTCCAATGAAAGCCTTTTACACGGATTATAAAAATTAACAATTTTAACCTTACCTTCTCTTATCCAAATTTCCACCACTAAATATTCTAATTCTGTTCCTTTCACCAACAATCTATTCTGTATTCCTTGCTTTATAAATATTACACACCCCCCTCCACTTCCCTCCCCCCTATCTCTACGGATACTATCATAACCTTTGATGACAAAGTCTAATGAAGGCTTAAGCCAGCTTTCTTGAATACATATGACGTCTGGTTTCTTCTTAACTCTTAATGAATCCTTTAAACTCTTGTCCATTTGCTATTATGCTCCTTGCGTTCCATTGTAATATAATCAATTTGACCTATCACCAGAACCTTCCTCCCTTCCATCTCCTTCAAGCTTTTATTGATACTCTCCCATGATACTTCTTTTAAACCCAAAAACTTCTCTGCTCCTTTAACAATTATTTTTATTTTTCTGTTTGTGTTTAACCTGATCAGTACAGTTGATTACATATGCAATGAAAACAATTAGCTTATCAGCTGTCAGTTCTGGGTGAGTTTTGACTGCTTGACTTTCCTCTGATCTCAAAAACGGATGATTCTCTCTCCCATAATATCCACTCTTCCCCTTTGTCCTTTCACCTTCTTCACTGCCTCTGAGTAGCTTATGTTACTTACTGTTTTCACTTGCTGAATCTCCCACTGTCTCTTCCTGACTTCACATCCCCCATACGTTACCCTATGCGGTCCTCCGCAATTGCAGCATTTATCTGCATCTTTTCTCTGCACTCTTCAAATCTATGCTCTCCTCCACACTTGGGACACTCTGATTCCCCTACACTGAGCTGCTATATGTCCATACGTTGGCATTTATGGCATCGGAGCGGTGGAGGGATATAAGGCAGACACGGGAAAGATCATGCATCCGATTCTCACTTTTTCTGGTAGTTCAGTCTGCTGAAACTCCAGAAGCACAGACAAGCTCTCTACCCTCTTACCCTCCACTGTCCTTAACAATCTCTTAGCTACACTCACCTGGCCACCAAAAATACTCCGTTTGAGTTTCTCCAGGTCTTCATCTACCGGAATACCTGTTATTACTCCCCTTCTACTCTCACCCAGAGTCTTTCTTTCACTAACCATCTTCTTGCAAACACTTTCAATCTTCAGAGCCTATTTTTCTGCTCTTCCGTTTTACATATTATTAACAAGTTCCCGTCTCTCAAAATCTTAGCTGTTTCCACCTCTCCTACCTTTTTCTTTAGCTCCCTGGATAAAGCTATCGGACATTAATTGACATGATCATCTTCCTTTCTGAACTTCAGTATTATTTTAACCTCCTTCCTTTCAACCTTTTTCCAAACCGTTCTCCTATCCTCTTCTGAACTGTTCTCTTCAAAACTCCTTTTGCTGTTTTGGCCGAGCTCGTTTTGCCTGAATCCTCCTTTCTCCTTGATTCCTCCCTAATCTCCGACTAGACACTGCCGTCCAGTCACATAAACCCTATCATCTTGACCTTCGTCATCCTCTAATCCTACTTGAGTTGCCATTTGATCCAGTCACAAACCAGTTATGCCAACCGCCAACTCCTAGTCCCTCTCTCCCTCCACACGGGAGCCCGCGGCGGCGCTCCTCCGCCATCTTTCGGCCGGTTCGCCTGCACCAGGTTACAGCAGCATTGGGAACCTAAGCAGGTAAGCAGCTATGATCAGGGTAGAATAGGGGGCCAGGTGTAAGGCTGGACTCAGGGTCAGGAATGAGAGAAGGTATCCAACTGGAGTCAGGGTCAGGAGTAGTACCAGGTGTGCAGTGAGAACCAGGTTGGTCAACATGGGCCAAGTGCTTGATTATATTCTGATTTCCACACATGAATACACTAAGATCATTCAGGTGCTGCACCTGTTGATCAGAGCCTGGCTCTACTGTGTAATGTAATTAGGAATGTAATTTAGTCTAACCTTATTCATAGCTAATCCAATTTAAAACATATATATTGCATTCACGTGTAAGTTAAAAGACTCGCTACAGTATGCACCGTATTGAACAATTTCAAGCTGAAAAATGCAAAAGCTCCGTACCAATGGGAGGGGGACACACCCTCCTCCCCCCCCCCCTAGCCTCATTTTCTTGAGCTGCCTTCATTATTGGAAATCTCCAACTTAAGCGCAATCGTTTGGAGGCATTCCCCAAGTAACGCAAGGCATTCTGAATTTTGCACGTTTCAGAAATTACAATCAAGAACAACCTATTATTTCTTCTCTGTTCCATCTTTAGTCTTGCTATTTTATTGTTTTAATCTGAATATCGTTTTTACTCCAGTTTCATGGTGTAATCTATATATTTAAATTGGTGATTAAACAACTGTTATTTTCTTATTAACAATGCTGTATTGTTTTAGGTTACGCTTTGCTTTAACAAATTCCTGCTATCTATACTTGGTACAAGATGCACTCTGCATGGATTTAATCAGAATCAAGGGGAAAACACGTGACTGGCTTGAATTATATTTACACAAAGGAATATGGTTGTGGTGTTGGAGGGAAATCCTCTCAGTCCCAGAATATCACTGTTGGAATTTTTCAGGACAGTTCACTAACATTTTGACCAATTTCATCAATGACCTTCCCTCCACCATAACTTGGGAAGTGGGAATGTTTATATGCACTATGTTCAATCCTCTCAAGGCTGACAACCAAGTACTTCATAAAACATGAACAATGTTCAGGATACTGCTTATAAAAGAAACAACATACAAATTCTAGATAATGACCAACTCCAGAAGAGAATCCAACAGTCTCCTTTCATATTCAATGCCATCACCATCACCAAAGGTTTCATCAACTGTCTGGGATACTATTAACTAAAAAATTAACCTGGAAGAGGCTGAGTATTTTAAAATGAGTCTAGCTCCTATATTCCCAGACCTTTTCTGTTATACATAGGCCACCGTCATGGAGACTGATGCAATAGACTCCCACAAAGCCTCACCATCATGCAATTTTTGTCATCCAATTCAACAAAGATTTCAGCCACATGGGTAAAACACTGGCCTCCTCCAAATCACAATCCATCCCGAGTTAGAAATATACTGCAATTCCTTCATCATTAGTCGGTAAAAATCCTGGAATTCACTACCAAATGCATTGCAAAAGCACTTTTACTGCAGAGGCAGCAGTGAAGCCAGGTAGTGAACTCACCCCAACTGACGAATTAAAAATGAAAGGGATCTCCAAGTCCAAATTGGAATTGGATTTTATAGTAAAATTGATAGTAAAATTTCACTGTTTTACCCATTAAAAGTAAGATGTTTACACCACCCAGGGAACATATACACCCCAAACTGGAAATATTCATGACTGACTTGAACATAAAACAAATGTTATTAGTAGATTATTCCTAGGAAATAACTATTTGTTGAAGAATATATGGATTGGTCTTTGTGAACTTGGTAAAACATCAATGTTGCATAGCAAATCCCTTAGAAATAGAAAATAAATGAATAGTTATATTTTGATGTTGTAATTAAATGTCGCAGAAATCTGTAAAGTAGTTCATAATAACTGGAAATAGTTGCTTAAAGATATTCATAAATGAAGAACTCTTGACTAATGCACAGCATATCACAGGCAGACAAGTACTCACGGTTATCTTGTCCTTGTTTGATTGATCCAATGAATGGTAAGTTTGAGTGGGCACCTCAAGTAAACAAAACTGCAAATAAGCCTGCAGAAAAGAGTAAGATTGCACAAATGTTAAAAGTAACAATATCCATGGAATATTAAAGTTCTATGACATACAGTGGAACAACTACAAATCAAGAATTTATTTATAAAATTTCATACAAGATGCTGAACATAATCCAAATCCTTAAGTGAAGCTGCTTTAATCATTCTTAAAGACCCATGTATTAGAAAATATTCACTTGCCTTACTGATGTCACAATTGTTTTCAATCTAATTCACATCTTTGTACTTGCTCATTAAACTTTTCTCATTGTTTCTTTTCAAATCCAGCCATTCATCTATTATGTGATCTAGAGTGATTTCGAGTATTAACACCGCCAGTGGGGCAGGTGACATGCTGATGGTCACTGGGGAGAACGGTCCTGAGTTTGTTTGAAGTCACCAGCAATGACAATTAGGGTATAAGGGGTTGATTTCATGAGAGGGGTCAAGGAAAGAACGTTCGCGTCGTGGCCCTGTTTCCACCAATCTTTCCACCACCACGCACAAGAAACACAAGAAGCGCAAGGCAGACATCATTGTATGCGGATGCCGAGAGTGTGTTCAGCTCTGACTGAACAACTTCTAATCTTGTGTGTGGACACGACAAGAAGATTTCACGAGAGAATTGATGACCGAGTTAAAACCGTCCAGTGCCACTTTGAATTGGCTTGGAGTGGTGAATAGATTGCCCTTCTTCAGGCTAATTAATTACAGTCCATGTACAGGTGTCAGAGCCTATGAGGAGAAGGCAGGAGAATAGGGTTAGGAGGGAGAGATAGATCAGCCATGATTGAATGGCGGAATAGACTTGATGGGCTGAATGGCCTAATTCTACTCCTATCTCTTATAACCATATGATAAAAATAAACCATCAGGTTGCATAGCAGGGTCAGAGCTTATGAGGAGAAGGCAGGAAGAGGTGAATTCCTTTGCTAGATAAAACAGAAGGCATTTTATAATGAAGTGATCCAGGTCAAAGGAGTATAATTGAGCCAAGATCATTATATTGGTACCCCACAAAGCAGAAGATGCCACCTTAATTCTTGCCGAACGATTAATTACAGTCGAAGATAGATAAAATACTGGAGTAACTCAGCGGGTCATGTAGCATCGCTGGAGGGAAGGAATGGGTGATGTTTAGGGTCGTGACCCTTCTTCAGGCTAATTAATTACAGTCCATGTACAGGTGTCAGAGCTTATGAGGAGAAGGCAGGAGAATAGGGTTAGGAGGGAGAGATAGATCAGCCATGATTGAATGGTGGAATAGACTTGATGGGCTGAATGGCCTAATTCTACTCCTATCTCTTATAACCATATGATAAAAAATAAACCATCAGGTTGCATAGCAGGGTCAGCTGCAATGCTAATACTAACCATAGAATTTCATTGGTATGTTAATGCTGGCTAAAGTGTTGGTTAAAAATGTACTTTATTAAAGAAATGTGTGGATCCTGTTTTAACTGTATCTATAAATGAGCACAGGAAGTTCCCAGTCATTTCGAATTGACCTTCAGTGTTTATTTGTATGTAATTAATTGCAAATGACTTACATTTATACAGGAATTTTACTTCCTCAAAACCAGGGCCAGCCTTAAGCTGTTCAAAAGGGAACTGCAGATGCTGGAATATCGTAGGTACACAAAATTGCTGGGGAAACTCAGCGGGTGCAGCGCCACTCGCCACATCTTCCCATCTCCCCCCATGTCTGCCTTCCGCAAAGACCGCTCCCTCCGCAACTCCCTCGTCAATTCTTCCCTTCCCTTCCCTCCCGCACCACCCCCTCCCCGGCAACCGCAAGAAATGCAACACCTGTCCCTTCACCTCCCCCCTCGACTCCAGCCTATTTCCTTCGCTCCATAGATGCTGCTGCACCCGCTGAGTTTCCCCAGCAATTTTGTGTACCGGCCTTAAGCTGATTGGACCGATTGCTCCTAATTGGGCCCCGCGCCTAAGGGGAGCCCCAGCGCTAGAGTAATCAAAAGCTCCGCTCTAGGATCTTTGGAGTAATCTACTCTCGGCTCGGGTAGATCTACCCCGGGTGGAGGGGAGAGAGTGGAGTGTAGAGTGGAGTGTAGAGAGGAGTGTAGAGAGGAGTGTAGAGAGGAGTGTAGAGAGAAGGGTGGAGGGGGAAGAAAGTGGTAGATGGGACGGGGGGGTGTGAAGGGAAATGGAGGAGGGGGAGGTGGGTCGTTAGCTCATGGTCCCAGGGCAGAGCTCCTGCCCCTCCAGTCGCCATGCTTCACGCACACAGCCCCGTCTCCACCGCTCTCTTTCCCCGGGGTGACCCGGTGAACAATACAGGGAGGGCCCGGCCAGGGTTTGGAGCAACGTTTACAAACTTCGGCCTCAGCTCATACCTGTTCGCCCGGACCCCGGCATCCGCTCCTGCCGCCGGCCCTCTCCTTCCCTTCTCTCCTCCCCTTCCCTTCTTTCTCTACTCCCCTCACTCCTTTCTCTCCTTCCTCCCTTCACACCCTCCACACACACACACCTACCTCTAAATCAGGATGGGGTAGAAGCCCAAAGGGTAGGATGGGGCTGAAGCCCAAAATGTAATGCCTGGACTGGTTTTTCGCCAATTCTTTAATTGGTTTGCCAGGATCTAGTTAATTAAATTACTTTTTTTTCATTTCAGTCACTAAAACAAGTGGTATTGTAACTATGTACTTTTCAGAGATGATCTACACATTGTGTTTGTTACTTGTAGGCTACATGTATGCAATGTTATATTAAAATGTAGCTTAGATCTGTTTGGTCCATTAACTCGCAGGCACTTTTTAAGCGCACATTTTGATTACTTTCCATTCTACCATAGAGATATTTCTATGAATCTACAGACCTTGGCTGGGAACCTGCGGCTCACCAAAATGGTTCCTAATTGGGCCCCGCACCTCCCAAGGCCGGCCCCGCTCAAAACACTCTAGAACCTTTTTACAACGAAGTGCTTTTCGGCACATTTAACCCTTTGCTGGTTCTTTAATACAACCCTTGAACTTTAAACTATAGCCTAATCACGATGAGAGATTTAATGAGTTGGAGAAATGGGATGTGGCACAGGTCAGAGTCTTTCTTTCCAATGACGGTTCTATGTTGCAGGAAATGATTACCACACTGTTTCTAGCTCAGGCTTTGCAGGAAAGGTCCCACAAAGAGCAGTAGCGGCTGCTGTCAACTGCACCTACCAAGGCGAGAAGGACGCAGCACAGAAGGAGGCACCAGGTACACCGTCTCCGAGAACGCCGGGACATCACCGTTCCTTCTGCATTCCCACCTGCGGCAACTCAAGGCTTCGCTTCACCTCCTTCACTCACAGCGTCCCGGAGTCACGCCCCATTATTGCAGCTTCCCACAATGTGGCCGCCTCCTCCCGCAGCTCAACTCAACCCCAACGCTGCACATGCGTCCGCCTGTTCCCGGGCGGAGCCGGCTGTTCACAACCGGAGCGCGCAGGGTGTAACCCGGAGCACTGGCCTGGCCATGGCAACAGTGTAACAAGGGCAACAATGTTACATGGGGCGACAGTATACCGTGGGAACAGTGTAACAAGAGGGACAGTATACAGGGGGTACATGGTAATGGTGTAACAAGGGTATATAATGGTGTAACAATGGTGTACACAGGGAGAACAATGCAACCAGGCAGGAGTATACTGGAGGAACAGTGTAACAAGGACAACAGTGTATCGGGGCCAACAGTGTAACCCAGGGGAAAGTGTAACCCGGCAACAATATACAGGTTGAATAATGTAACCAGGACAACAGTATACCGGGAGGACAGTATACAGAGGCAACAGTGTACCCAGGTCAACTGTATTTAGGGAGAACAGTGTATCAAGGGCAACAGTATACAGGGGTAACAGTATAACCCAGACAACAGTATACGGGGGAGGGCAACAGTGTACTAGGGCAACTGTATACAGGGGAACAGTGCTACAAGGAGAACTGTATTTAGGGGCAGCCAGAGTAACCCAGCAACAATATACAGTGGAAACAGTGTAACCAGAGCAACAGTGTAACAAGGGCAACTGTATACAGGGAGAACAGTATAACAATATACATGGGCATCAGTGTAACCCAGGCAACAGTGATGGGGGAACAGTGTATCCAGACAAATGTGTTAACAGCACAACAGTGTAACCGAGGCAATGGTATAACTAGGGCAACTGTTACACAGTAACCAGGAAACATTGGAACCAGGGTGACATTGTAACAAGGCAACTGTTTAATCAGGAAACCATGGTGACAGTATTGTTAAATAGCAGAACCAGGGCAAACGTATAACAGGTAGAACAATGTAACAAAATCAACAGTATAACCAGGGGAATAATGACAATGAACCGAGGGGTAGAATAGAACCTGGGTGACTATTATTGGGGGAATAACGGTACCAGGGCAAAAGTGTAACAGGCTGAATAACAACGGGTCGATGGTTGAAAGGGTCAAGAGCTTCAAATTCCTGGGCGTGCACATCTCTGAAGATCTTTCCTGGTCCGAGAACACTAATGCAATCATCAAAAAAGCACATCAGCGCCTCTACTTTCTGAGAAGATTACGGAGAGTCGGATTGTCAAGGAAGACTCTCTCTAACTTCTACAGGTGCACAGTCGAGAGCATGCTGACCGGTTGCATCGTGGCTTGGTTCGGCAATTTGAGCGCCCTGGAAAGGAAAAGACTACAAAAAGTTGTAAACACTGCCCAGTCCATCATCGGCTCTGACCTTCCTTCCATCGAGGGGATTTATCGCAGTCGCTGCCTCAAAAAGGCTGGCAGTATCATCAAAGACCCACACCATCCTGGCCACACACTCATCTCCCTGCTACCTTCAGGTAGAAGGTACAGGAGCCTGAAGACTGCAACAACCAGGTTCAGGAATAGTTACTTCCCCTCAGCCATCAGACTATTAAACCTGGCTCGGACAAAACTCTGATTATTACCAACCACTTTCTGTTATTTGCACTATCAGTTTATTTATTCATGTGTGTATATATTTATATCATGGTATATGGACACATTTATCTGTTTTGTAGTAAATGCCTACTATTTTCTGTGTGCTTAAGCAAAGCAAGAATTTCATTGTCCTACACAGGGACACATGACAATAAACTAACTTGAACTTGAACTTGAACTTGAACCTAACCTGTGTGACAGCATAACCGGGAAGAATGAAGCCCTGGTATAACCATGGAAACAATGTAACAAAGGCAACAGAAGTTCAGGGAAACAATAAAACCAAGGTGAGTGTATGTCAGGGGATGGGGGCTTGGAGGAATAGGGTCATTGCAACAGTGTGATGAGTGCTGCTAAGTTACTCCAGCACTTTGTGCCTATCTGTGGTATAAACCAGTATCTGCAGTTCCTTTCTACTCAGAGTGTGATGAATGGTGATGGAATCAAGAGCAGAAGTGCAGCCAGGGGACAACGGAACCAAGGTCAACAGTGCAACTGGGAGGAACAGCTATAACCAATGCTCAGTTTAATCCAGTGCAGAGATGTGGATCAGTGGTATACACGACAGTGTAATCAGATGGACCAATGCCTTTGACCAGGTCCATCAGGTAGTGGTCAGCATGGAACGTCCTGCAGGGAAATGACACCGTGGATCCTGTGGCGTGGTTCCCAGAGCAGACTGCCCAGCTTGTCTGGCGAAATGTCTTCTTGCCAAAACTCACCAACAAGCACCAAGACCTGGCTTGGCTGGCAGTGAGGAGAGCCCTCCTAGTCAGATCCTTCCTGCACCGTCAGAACCTCACTACCAGCGCACTCTGCCCTCAGGACGGCTGCTATGGAGAGGAGATGGTTGCCTACCTCTTCGCAGAGTGTGGATTTGCAAAAAGAGTCTTGAGAGACTTGCAAGGGTCCCTGTCACAGTTTATTCCGAACGGCTCCATAACAAAGAACTGTGATTTACGGACTGTCCCAGAGACACATTCAGAGATGGACATCAAGTGCTACTGGAAAGTCGTTAACTCGGTGAAAGACGCTCTATGTTCTGCCCGGACTTTGTTGGACCTTCCCAGCAGTGCGAGTAATCCATCAGGAAATGTTGCCAACTGGCCCGCTGCAGGCTGCAGGAGTACGTGCTGAGGGATGCACTGAAGCTCGGTGCAGCCACCGCCAAGGCACTGTGGGGGAGGGCAACAACCTAGGGTCCTTCCGCTGCTGGACATTGGGGGGCGGGGCAGGGCATGGTGGAGACGCCCCTCAAATAAGGGAAGTGATTTCACGGCAGGGAGCCAAATGAGTGGCAAGGGTGTGGGGTAAAATTTGGGTAAACAGTATTGAATGTATGTAGAGCCTCAGATAATGTCGGATGAATTTTTTTGCACGGTTTATGTATATATTTATTTACTTAAATAAAGACTATTTTGAAATTTTAAATAAATCAGATGGACCAATGCTTGGCATAATCTATAACTAGATAAAGCGCAGTGCTTTTACTATGATGATACACATCAGCATGGCACACCATGCCTCTAAAAGATTAATGTACAACAGCCAAAGGGACACACAAACTGTTTTAAAAAGAGACCTGATATAGTGTGATCAAAACAAGGTCAGGTGAAGCAATGTAATGTCAGAGGATAAGTACAAAAAGCTGGAGTAACTCAGCGAGTCAGGCAACATCTCTGAAGAAAAGGAATAGGTGACATTTCGGGTTGAGACCCTTCTTCAGTCCTTTTCTCCAGATATGCTGTCTGACCCATTGAGTTACTCCAGGTTTATGTGCCTAGCTTCGGTTTAAACCAGCATCTGCAGTTACTTCCTACACATAATCTCAGGGGACCTACAGTTCCGGGGCACACTGAAACAATTGAACCAGGGCATCAATGTAACAAGGGAGAAGGAATCGAGGAGGAGCCATCTTGGGGAACGGCTGTTAACCAGCAGCCATCCGTTTAATTCACTTTTTTTTTGTAGTTCTAGTGAGTCCTGTGTTTTGTTTGTGGGAGAAATAGACTTTTTAATGTGGGGGGAAGGGGATAACTATATTTCTAGGTCCCTACCTGGTCGGTGAGGCAGCTTTTTCTCCGGGCTGCCCCGTCGACCCATCCTCGTGGCCTACCAGCGGGCGTGGAGCGCCGTTTCCTGGCGGGGACCGCCCAGCACCTCGGCTTCGGTGGCGGCACAGCGCTGGAGCGCTATCGCGGAGCGGAGCGGAGCGGGCGATGCCTTGCCTGGGTCGCCGCGCTAGAGCGACGCGCTGGAGCTCCGGTGAGCTGTGACCGCCGAGTTCAACACCTCCGAGCTGCGGGTCTGCGGAGCGGAGCGGGCGGTGCCGACTTCAACATCAGGGGACTTGGAGCTCCAACCCGGCGCGGCCTTGTCGGCATCGGAAGCCGTGGTCTCCGGTAAGGAAACGGAAGTGGTAACCATTGTGGGGGGATGATTTTTGTGTGTAAGTGATTATTTTAGTTTGTGTCCAAGATGGCTGACGGAAGGGAGAGTGGACGCTGGCGCGGTTTAGCTGCCGCTGCTCTCTCTTCACATTGTGTTTTTGATTTTTTTTTTTGTCTTTGGATCGAATTCTGTCTTTAATTTGAGTATTGGTGATGTCTTTATTATTTATTTTACTCCGATTATATGTTTTTTACTCTTGTTAAATTCTGTAAGGTGTCCTTGAGACTTTTGAAAGGCGCCCACAAATAAAATGTATTATTATTATTATTAAGGGACATAATGTAATGAGGGGAACTATGAGGACATGGTCAACAACGTAAGCAAGGGTAACTGGAGGAACACAGTAACCAGAGGAGGGTGCCAGGAGAACAATGGAAAGAGGAAGAACTTTATAACACGAAAAACAGGTTAACTGGCAGGAACTGTATAATTATGAAGAAGTGTAATGCCAGGTGGAGTGGTGAAATCTGTGTGTTGGGGGGAGGTGTGGGGTGTCAAAAACACAGCCAAGGAAAACCGTGACAACAGTGTAATTGGAGAAAGCAGCGTGTCCATAGGTAACAATGGAACGGGGGGGGGGGGGTGGTAACTGTGTAACCAGAGAGAACAATGGAACTAGGAACAACAGAGGAGCTCGGAGCTACAATCTAACCAGGTCAAACAATCTTACCTGGGAGAACAGTGTAACTAGTAGAGTGGATGTAACTAGTAGAGTGGATAAGGGAGAACCAGTGGATGTGTTATATATGGACTTTCAGAAGGCTTTCGACAAGGTCCCACATAAGAAATTAGTATACAAACTTAAAGCACACGGTATTGGGGGTTCAGTATTAATGTGGATAGAGAACTGGCTGGCAGACAGGAAGCAAAGAGTAGGAGTAAACGGGTCCTTTTCAGAATGGCAGGCAGTGACTAATGGGGTACCGCAAGGCTCAGTGCTGGGACCCCAGCTATTTACAATATATGTTAATGATTTGGACGAGGGAATTGAATGCAACATCTCCAAGATTATGGATGACACGAAGCTGGGGGGCAGTGTTAGCTGTGAGGAGGATGCTAGGAGGCTGCAAGGTGACTTGGATAGGCTGGGTGAATGGGCAAATGCATGGCAGATGCAGTATAATGTGGATAAATGTGAGGTTATCCACTTTGGTGGCAAAAACAGGAAAGTAGACTATTATCTGAATGGTGGCCGATTAGGAAAAGGGGAGATGCAACGAGACCTGGGTGTCATGGTACACCAGTCATTGAAAGTAGGCATGCAGGTGCAGCAGGCAGTGAAGAAAGCGAATGGTATGTTAGCATTCATAGCAAAAGGATTTGAGTATAGGAGCAGGGAGGTTCTACTGCAGTTGTACAGGGTCTTGGTGAGACCACACCTGGAGTATTTCGTACAGTTTTAGTCTCCTAATCTGAGGAAAGACATTCTTGCCATAGACGGAGTACAGAGAAGGTTCACCAGACTGATTCCTGGGATGTCTGGACTTTCATATGAAGAAAGACTGGATAGACTCGGCTTGTACTAACTAGAATTTAGAAGATTGAGGGGGGATCTTATAGAAACTTACAAAATTCTTAAGGGGTTGGACAGGCTAGATGCAGGAAGATTGTTCCCGATGTTGGGGAAGTCCAGAACAAGGGGTCACAGTTTAAGGATAAGGGGGAAATCTTTTAGGACCGAGATGAGAAAAACATTTTTCTGCCACAGAAGGTAGTTGAGGCCAGTTCATTGGCTATATTTAAGAGGGAGTTAGATGTGGCCCTTTTGGCTAAAGGGATCAGGGGGTATGGAGAGAAGGCAGGTACAGGATACTGAGTTGGATGATCAGCCATGGTCATATTGAATGGCGGTGCAGGCTCGAAGGGCCGAATGGCCTACTCCCTGCACCTATTTTCTATGTTTCTCTGTTTCTATGTTTCTATGTAAATTGGAATCAGTTTAATTGGGAGGATCTATGCAGCCAGTCGAGTCAAATTTATTCTCATGTGTAGAATTACAGTGAGGTACAAGTAGAATGAAAATCCAGGTACATAGTACAACACACAAAAACATAAATTATACATAAATTTGCAATGCAATTATCAAATGCAGTGAAAGGGGGAGAAAAATAATCATGGTACCAAGCAATTAAATAGAGCATCATCCTTTTTTTTCTGGCACCCAGGACTGAAGATGACTTGCATCCACTCAAATGCAAAAGGTCCTGAGATAGCTGGGATCTGCCACAAGGTGTTTCTTGGAGTAGATCAGTCCAATGCTGGCAGCACACCGGCCTTAAAGTGAAATGTACAAGAAATTGCATATCACCCTGGGCCACGATCGTCAGTTTTAGAGACTTGGAAGTTACAAGATGGAACCAGTGAGTGGCGACTCTCTGTGCTGCTGTTCCAGATGAGGATCTGTTGTACACATGTACAGTATGATTTGTCGGCATGTGGAAATTGACGGGATAGCATGTGGAAGGGTTGACGGGATAGCATGCGGAGCAAGCATTTCACGGTATCTCTGTGCACGTGACAATAAATAAACGAACAATAGAATCGGGTTCAATGAACTTGTGAAGGGAATTCGAAATTTGCTGGGAAAATAAAAATTTGTAGGGCTGCAGTGAAACATTTGAATGATAAGCCAAAGGAACCTTTTCATTTTATCATTTTATGTAAAACATACAATTAAATATATAAATATATAACTGTTCAATTGCTACATTGTCAGGAATTATACAGATGTTACAGAATTATGTGGTAGGTATTAATTCAAATGAGAACCAGTCTACAGAATACCTGTTTTAGTGTACATTGCAACCAGTAATCAGTTTGAAAGTAAAGGGACAGTCTTGTTACCAAATAGTACTGTATATAGAGCACAGGTTACTGGCCCATGGCAGGAGGCTGGTTTGTGTGAGAGGTTCTCATGTGCATCAGCCAAATGTAAGATAATGCAATACGTTAACTGGTTTAGTTTAATTTAGCTTCGAGATACAGTGTGGAAACAGGCCCTTCGGCCTACCGAGTCCACTCCGACAAACAATTCCCCGTACACTGGTTTTATGTTATCCCAGTTTCGCACCCTACACACTAGGGCAAATTTGCAGAAGCCAATTAACCTACAAATCTGCACATCTTTCGAATGTGGGAGGAAACCGGTGAAAAGCCATACAGTCACTGGGAGAACGTACACATTCCATACAGACAGCACTGGTCTGTAGGCAACTGGCCTACATTAAACCAGGTACCTTCACCTTTAGTTACTTTGCACCATTGTGGTATAGATCAAGGAAGCTTCCAACCAGATCCATTTTGTCACTTGGTAGACAATAGATGCAGGAGTAGGTCATTCGGCCCTTCGAGCCAGCACCGCCATTCAATGTGATCATGGCTAATCATCCCCAATCAGTACTCCATTCCTGCCTTCTCCCCATATCCCCTGACTCCGCTCTCTTTAAGAGCGCTATCTAGCTCTCTCTTGAAAGTATTCGGAGAACCTGTCTCCACCGCCCTCTGAGGCAGAGAATTCCACAGACTCATTGTAGCTTCTTGTACTGATGCTCCCCAATGTACGTAAAGGTTACGTCCCGCATATCCTTGCATAAGTCGGATGTTACATAAGTCGGAAACGGAAGTGCTACTGTGCATGTGTAAATTTACTATTCGATGTGGAAACCATGGGGGAGCTCCAACATAGAGACCATGGAGGAGTTCTCACGCGGAGACCAGGTGGGAACTCCGACGTGGTGACCACGGACGATTTCCGATGCGGAAACATCAGGGGAGTCTGAAGCGGAGTACCTAGGATATCCAACATAGAGACCACGCAGGTTCTCCAATGTGGACATCAGTGGGAAAGAATTGATTACTTAAGTGCGAGTTTACATTAGTCACCTATTGTGTAAGTTGGTGAGTGCCTGTAATTGTGTTGAATCGCCTGCTGTTATTTTATATCGAAGTCACGTGAGTGACTACGTGAAGAGCCCGCCAGTCCGCATGTGCGTCAATACGTCAAACGTATGGCGCATGGACTTGCTGGGGAGGATGTCGGTTCCCCCAGCGGTAAGTTTAAGCACCTCTCAGATAAGTGAAAACTTGCACTGGGTGTGTTTGGTGTACTTTATTTTCAACAAGTCTCTAGGTTGTGACTATGGAAAAGCTTAGGACTAAACCAAGACGGGCCGCGGTAAAACCGGCAGCAGAAGACCGCGGCAGTGCGGGAAGCCGGCGGCTGTCCATTTCTACATCCAGAGTCGCTGGCAGCTGCCTCTGAATTGGCTCCTAAAGGGAGCAGCCTGGCAGCGCCGAAGGGGGGAAAAGCCAAAGCTAAAACAATGAGACAAGTCCTGTCGGACGATTCAGGCCAGGAGGATTCTGCTCCCACATCCATGTCTGATGCATTGGGCCATTTGTCTCAGATGGAGCATCTTATGGAGAAGATGCTGGCACACAATATGCTCCGTGCTACAGTTCAATTCAAATGCCTGCTGCAGCTCCTGGCCCAGGGTTGCTATTTTCCTCCCACTCGGCCGAGGGGAGTGTCGGAGATCAGTATGCAGCTGACTCCGAATATGAATGTGTGCCGGAGGCCCATGCTGTAATGCATGATGTGCATGATTCGCATACAGAAGAGTTGCCCGCACTTGCCTCCAAATTTGCTGTTCCTTCGGGGACAGGCAAGCCACTTCAAGGGGAGTTGGCCAGCAGCATCAGCTACCTCACTTCCCACCAGCTGAAGGAAGTGACTATGGTGGAAACGGCTGCGAGATATCCCAGTCCGGAGAATTGCACAACCTTAAATGTGTTAACGCCACTATTTGGAATAATATTGGATCCAGTACAAGATCCGGAGAACTGAAGCCTCAAAGGATCCTGAGGCTATTGTCCTCGGGTATCACAGCCTTTGTTAGGTCAATCAATGAGGTTCAGTTATCGGAAGTTCAGCAGGATGCTATGGCACTACTGTGCAACGCTCATTTTGAAATCAACTGCTTCTGGTAAGACGCCATCAAGCCAGAATTTAATCCAAAGTTCGCACATTTATGCAGGGCCAGCAATAATCAGCCTCCTAAATTCCTCTTCGGAGAAGACTTGAGCAAGCAGGTTAAGGACTTGCATGAGGAGTCAAAAGCTGCGGGCATGATCAAGCAGTTCCTACCCGGTCACAGGTTTTTTTTAGGCCAAGGCCCATTTCGCCCATCCTGGAAGATGTGGCAGCCTCACGTCCCAACAGCTCAACATTTCAGAGCGAGGGGGAAAAGACAGAACGAAAATGAAGGTCCGCTGGCCCTGGTGTCAAACTACCTGTAACCTTTGAGGTAGGTGGCTCTGGTTCCATCAGTCACAGGGGATGTGCGGAGGAATTTCAAGTCGGTGGAAGGTTAAGTTCGTTCTTGCATGAATGGCGTCAGATAACTTCAGACCCGTTTATATTGCACAGTATAAAGGGTTTCAAAATTGAGTTTTTGCCTAACTCATTTCCACCTACACAAGATACGCCAAGTCGGACGTATACTTGCTCCAAACAAGAGACTTTAGATATGCAAGCGGAAATACACGCATTGCGCAAAAAAGGAGTAATTGAGAGATCAATTCATGAAAAGGATCAATACATCTCTAATATATTCTCCAGGGAGAAGAAAGATGGTGGATGTCGTATCATCCTTGATTTGGCAAATTTCAACTCGCATGTGCCGTATAGACATTTTAAAATGGAGAATTTCCTTACTACTAAGCAGCTAATTTCCGAGGGCTGCTTTATGGCATGCATCGATCTCAAGGATGCATATTATTCGATTCTGATTCACAAGGATCACCGGAGATATCTGAAGTTTAGCTGGATGGGGCAGCTGTGGCAGTTTAAAGTGTTACCTAATGGTATAAGCTCAGCCCCTTGGTTATTTACCAAACTGCTTAGACCAGTGCTCGGCTTGCTTAGAGCTAAAGGGCATATTATTATGGGCTATATAGATGATATTCTGATCATTGGGAGAACACTGCATTTGGCAAAACTAGCTGTTTCAGCTGCCAAGCTCAATTTAGAGAAATTGAGGTTTATCATCCATCCAGCCAAATCCAGATTGATACCAACGAGGTCTATTGACTATTTAGGGTATACTATCAACTCAGTGGAAATGTCTGTGACCTTGCCCATGGGGAAAAAATTAGATTTAATGGAAGCTTGTTATAATCTTCTGATTACAGAAAAACCATCTATTCGCCAGGTGGCTAGAGTAATTTGCAAAATAGTGGCTGCCTTTCCAGCCACACGGTTTGGGCCTTTGCATTATCGGAATCTGGAGCATGCAAAGGATCAGGCAGTTAGCTTCCACAAAGGTCATTTCGACAGACCTATGCAGTTGATGCCAAAATCTAAAGCGGAGTTACAATGGTGGACGGCCAATATTCAACATTGGTCCGGCGGGTTTTTTGTCTAGTAAACCTACAACAACACTGCAGAGTGATGCAAGTGCACTGGGATGGGGAGCTACTAACACCATCTCTAGTTGCGGTGGCAGATGGAACATGAACGAGTTACCATTTAGTCGTAAATATGGTATCAATTACCTGGAAATGCTGGGAGCATTTTATGCCTTGAAGGCTTACTGTGGGAAGCTACATGATGTGCATGTTAGACTTCAAATGGATAACACTACGTCAGTGGCATATATTAATCACATGGGTGGAAACAAATCAGTATCCTGTGATACTTTAGCTAATCTCATTTGGAGTAGGTGTATAGACGGGAGAATTTGGATCTCAGCTGCTTACTTGCCGGGAAGATTTAATAGGGTGGCAGATGCTAGATCTCGTAAATTCAATGATCACACTGAGTGGATGTTGAATCAAAAAGTATTTAACGACATTATAGCTCGTTATGGAACACCTGATATTGATTTGTTCGCCTCCAGGCTTAATCACCGATTACCAAGATATGTAGCATGGGAGCCAGACCCAGGGGCGGAGGCTATAGATGCATTCTCTATAGACTAGACTGGGGGGGGGGGGGGGATGTTCTTCTTCTATGCTTTCCCTCCATTCTGCCTCGTTGTTTGCAAAAAATCATGCAAGAATTTGCATCGGGTATTTTAGTAGTGCCTAACTGGCCTACACAACCATGGTTCCCTTTACTGATAGGAGTATTAAAGGAACCGCCCATGGTGGTTCATAGACATGAACATTTGCTTATTCAGCCCGTTTCTCGGGAACCTCATACTCCACGTGACAGAATTGACCTGTTAATTTGCAGAATCTGAGAAGACCTTTCGTGGGGCTCGGATTATCCGACCGGACGGTGGACGTAATCACTGCAGCTTGGCGTGATGGCATTAAGAAGCAATACGTCTCATATATTAAACAATAGGAAGACTTTTGTGTCAATACTCATACAAGTTACTTTACGGTAGATATAGCCAATGTGTTGGAATTTCTTTCAACCTTATATTTTGAGAAAAAAATGAGTTATAGCGCTATTAACACTGCTCGTAGTGCTTTGTCGTCATATTTGCTGCTGTGCTCTGGATACCATTCCGTCGGCTCTCACCCATTGGTATCCAAAATCATGAAGGGTATTTTTTAACAATAACCCTCCTAGGCCCAGATATCGGGAAGTATGGAACGTTAATATAGTATTAAGGCTGCTTCGCAGTTGGGCACCAGCTGTATCTTTATCTTTGGCCCAGCTCACCTATAAATTGGTCATGCTCATGGCGCTCGTTTCAACGTAACGAGTTCAGTCGTTACAGAAATTAAGGCTGGATAAGGCAGTTATATCCAATAATAAGGTAACCTTTTATATAGATGAGCTAATTAAGCAAAGTAGATCAGGTGCGCTAGGATTTAAGTTGGAGCTCTTGGCGTATCCACCAGATCGCAGATTACGTGTGGTTACATATTAATGAATACATAAAGGTTGCAAAAGACCTTCGAGGCAGTGAACCGGCTGCCTTCGTCAGTCATAAAAAACCACATAGAAGGGTAACGGCGCAGACTCTAAAGATTGACGCGCATGCGGACTGGTGGGCTCTTCACAATAACTTCTCATAAAATGAAGATCAAACTTCAAACGGTAAGTTCTCTTTTTATCTTTCTATTTTTGTTCTTAAATGTACAAATTTGATATACTTAGAGTTAGGAGGTTCTCTACTGAGAAGGTCTCCAAGAGAGTGTCGGCTTGTTTTGATGAATAAAGACACTCAAATACAACTTCAGTGTTTCTGTGTAACTCAGTTCACAATCACAACATAATCAAGTCCCATTGAACTAATTATCTGGTAAATAAAACTAAATCCTCTGATAATTTAGAAACTGATTTTGTGTTAAACAGGTATTCATTAACATTTCACATATGACCATGATGCCATGTGCTTTATTTTACAAAGGTTAACACAATGTGGAAGCCATCATCAATAAAAAAGATGCAGCAATCATTGGCTACTGACCATCACCTAAAACAACATGAACCTAATTGGAATTTTCCTCTGTACTTCATGGCGATGTTTATTATGCTGCGTGGGCTCTTTCATGATTTAAAATAGCAAATAAGTTCCTTTCATTTTGGATTTAAACAATCAGATGCACTTGTCAGTTTATACATTGAAATTGATTAAAAAGGTGACATTGTTTTTTCAGGACAGTAGACCGGAGAGAGTCAGGCATGTTTGTTCCCTGCTAGGCGATGACCTTCATCGTGGGTGGTCAGAGGAGCCTGTAGTAGGTGCCCTTTCTTATACACCAGCAATCTATCTTGTTCCACAGGTTGTTCCTTAGACAGCGATGGATGTGTTCTCCTGTTCAAGTGAAAATGCCTGGCAGGAGGGCTGACACCATTTGAATTCACTCAATAGTCTTTAACCTCTTCTCATGCACTCATTCATTGGGGGTTAGCTATAGGGTTCATTTGGACATTCTGTGTCTTTGTTAACTCCATCATGTTTGGGTACTGAAGTAATATGTAGTTTTCACAAGTTATAGGAGTCTGCCATTCAATCATGGCTGATCTCTGCCTCCTGATCCCATTTACTGCCTTCTCCCCATAACACTTGACACCTGTTCTAATCAAGAATTTGTCTATCTCTGCCTTAAAAATATCCACCGACGGCCTCCACAGCCCTCTGTGGCAATGAGTTTTAATGACAGTACAATTGTAGGCAAGGTCGGTTAATAAGTAAGTAAATAAGTAAGTTTATTGGCCAAGTATTCACATACAAGGAATTTGCCTTGGTGCTCCGCCCATAAGTAACAACATGACATACAATGACAGTTACGAATGACTCAGAAAACACTAAACATTAATAATAATAAAACATTAATGATAAAACACCATTGATCAAGCATGCGAACCAACAAAATACCAGATCACAGGAGGCTACAGATTTTTGGCTGTTGAGTAGAGCAACTACTCGTGGATAAAAACTGATTTTATGTCTGGCTGTGGCAGCTTTGACAATCCGGAGTCGCCTTCCAGAGGGAAGTGATTCAAAGAGTTTGTGGCCAGGGTGAGAGGGGTCAGAGATGATCTTGCCCGCTCGCTTCCTGGTCCTTGCAGTGTACAGTTCATCAATGGAGGGAAGGTTACAGCCTCCGCTGATTGGACGATTCGCTGCCGCCTCCGGGTGTCGTGTTTGGTGGCTGAGCCAAACCAGACCATGATGGAGAAGGTGAGAACAGACTCTACGATGGCCGTGTAGAATTGGACCATCATTGCCTGTGGCAGATTGTGCTTCCTCAGCTGCCGTAGGAAGTACATCCTCTGTTGTGCCTTTTTGACTGTGGAGTCGATGGTACTTAAGGTCCTTGGAGATGATGGTTCCCAGGAACTTAAAAGACTCCACAGATGTGACTGTGGTGTTGTTGATGGTGAGTGGGGTGAGGGAAGGGGAAGCTCTCCTAAAGTCTACAATCAATTCCACTGTCTGCAATCAATTCCACTGTTGAAGACGTAATGCATCTTCAAATGGCACATCTCATTGAATGGACAGCCAGTGTCCCACAATGTACTGCAGCCCTAAGCCCATCTTCCCATCTCCAGCCTCCCATCACGTACTTACCGACAATCTCCATCAATGACATTTATAATTCTTATCGTACTTAATACTGCAGCAAGCTTAGTATTGAGACGATGCCATAGTCCCCAACCACAACAGATGTTTAGCTCTTTGACCATGGCAGTACATTATATATGGCATTCATTGATATACTTACTTTTCTGATGGGGTGTTGGTATATAATCATAGGAGAGGCAGATAACTGGAAGGGAATAAGCAACTTCCACTCCCTAAATAAGAGTGAGCACTCACCGTTACTGAGATATTTGCCAGTGACTATAGACATTACTTTAGACTTTAGAGATAGTGCTGAAACAGGCCCTTCAGTCTACCGAGCACATGCCGACCAGCAATCCCCGTACACTAGCACTATCCTACATTAGAGACAATTTACATTTTTAACTGTACAAACCTGTATGTCTTTGGAGTGTGGGAGGAAACCCACTCGTTACCAGGGAGAACGTAGAAACTCCGGATAGACAGCTCCTGTAGTCAGGATCGAACTTGGGTCTCTAGCACTATAAGGCATCAACTCTACCACAGATTAGATTAGATTAGATTTGTTTATTGTCATTCAGACCTTTCGGTCTGAACGAAATTTCGTTTCCCTGCAGTCATACATATAATTAAAAAATGACAAAAACACACAATCAACACAAATTTAACATCCACCACAGTGAGTTCACCAAACACCTCCTCACTGTGGTGGAAGGCAAAGGCACAGTCCTGCTGTGCCACCCTCAGGGAGGGAGGAGTTGAAACTTAAGAAGAGCATCCTCGTATCTATTCTTCCTGAATTATTTTCTGCTATACAAGTTGTGGATTGTGTAGCCATGCAACTCTTCAAAGGTTCAAAGGTCTGTTTATTGTCACATTTGCCAATTAAGGCACAGTGAAACTTGAATGACCATACAGCCATACTAAAAAAAAGCAACAAGACACACAACTACATAAAAGTTAGTGTAAACATCCACCACAGTGGATTCCCCACATTCCTCACTGTGATGGAAGGCAATAAAATCCAATTTTCTTCCTCTTTACTTTTACTTTTCCCTCCACCCAATTGCTCACTCACCACAACTTTATTCCCCCGCCTTTCCTGTCAGTTAGCCACATCCTGCTGGACAGCTGTGAAAGAACAAGTACCGAACGTAGAAATTTCCTTGGACAACACTTTCAGAAAAAATTGTGGTGAAGCTGAAAATTGCTTTAATGTGGTGCAGAGGAAAATTGCAAGCATTTTGTTTGCCTTAGCTCTATCAGAAAATTCATCTGCTGACATTCTGATGGAATTACACGCAAAATGCTGGAGTTATGCCCCTGTCCCACTTAGGAAACCTGAACGGAAACCTCTGGAGATTTTGCCCACCCAAGATTTCCGTGTGGTTCCCGGAGGTTGCAGGTGGTTGCCGGAGGTTGCAGGTAGTGGAAGCAGGTAAGGAGACTGACAAAAACCTCCGGGAACTTCACGGAAACCTTGGGTGGGGCGCAAAGTCTCCAGAGGTTTCCGTTCAGGTTTCCTAAGTGAGACAGGGGCATAACTCAGCAGCATCTCTGGAGAAAAGGAACAGGTGAGTTTCGGGTCTCGTTTGGGTTCCTTTTCTCCAGAGATGCTGCTGAGTTACTCCAGCATTTGCGTCTATCGTCAGTGTAAACCAACATCAGCAGTTCCTTCCTACACATTTTGGTGGGATTAGTTTGTTCTTGTACCTTTCTTTCAGAATAAAACTTTCCACGTGCAATCACCAAACATTTTCAATCTCATTGCTCTGAGTAGTTACACTTATTTACCCATGGAACAACCAACTCAAAAACAATCCTGTTTTCATCTGAAACCATCCTGTTTAAAGGACCAATATTCAAATCCAGCCTGACTGCTGTGATTGTTCACATCACGTTCAAAGGTGCTCTCAGCTTCGTGGGCTGGGGACCATTCCAGGCTGCCGACCTCTGCCACATGTCATAGTTTGCTCTCACTGCCGCATTTAGGAGATCACCAAAGCTGTATACTTAAGGAGAGATGATTACATTTACCTTTACTTCACCAGAGAGGAGCAGGTTGGCCAGGTACAGGGTTAAGTTACAGCCTTTCCCAAAGTGCAGTCATCCAAACACTGCATTTATCTAGTTTTGCTCCTTTCATGGAATTCTCTGGCTGCCTCCTGCCAAGACCACCTCTGATAGAAAATTACAAGAGGTTAGTCAAAATATTCTTCCCATGGTAGGTGTGTCAATAAAACAAGAGAGTAAAGAGGGGATCTGAAGGAAACATGTTTCACACTGAGTGTTGGTATCTGCAATGCACTACCCAAAGAACTGGTGGAATCAGAATGGCTACTATGTTTAAGAGCTATTATAGACAGGTACATGAATAATACCACGAGGTCGCGCAATTTGCGTGCCAAGGACACGTAAGTGGGACAGGCCCTTTAGTTTCACTGTTCGTATCCCTTTGTTATCATCTCTTCCACTGCCAAGAATGGACCATTGTGGGCTCCACCTTTCCTTGATCATCGATGCTGGCTTTGATTTGTTCTTTTCATACCTTTGATTCTTTTGTTCTTTGTACCTCCTCATACCTCCAGTTTCCCTCCCCCCCTAACTCTCAGTCTGAAAAAGGGTCTCAACATCAAACTTCGCCTATTCCTGTGTCCAGAGATGTTGCCTGACCCGCTGAGTTACTCCAGCAGTCTGTGTGTCTAGCCCGGGAATAGTCATCCTTAGATTACACCAGGTGTCTTTGTGGGTGACTTTAACATCCCTAACATTGGCTGGGATTAGCTCCGTGTCAATGGCTCGGGAAGGAAAGAATTGGTTAGGTGAACCCAAGACGGTTTCTTCAAACAGTGTGCGGATAGTCCAACACAAGAAGGGAACATACTGGAACTTTTGTTGGGAAATGAGCTTTCCCAGGTGACTAGTGTTACAGTGGAAGAGTATTTTAGGGGATAATTATCACAACACCATCATTTTTAGATTGCTTTGAATAGAGAGAAGGCTGGATGTTGCAGGAAGGTATTAAATTGGAGTAAGGCAAATTATAACGAAACTAGGCAAGAGCTCATGAGGTTACAGCTTTGTGTATTCTCTAGCCACAGGGGAGGTCCAAGAGACCTGGTGAATGGCCAATGTTGTGGCTTTATTTAAGAAATAATCCAGGGAATTGTAGCCTAACGTCAGTGGTAGGGAAACTATTGGAGAGAATTATTCAAGATAGGATTTACTCTCATGTAGAGACAGTCAGCATGGCTTTGTACGTGACAGGTCATGTCTTACTAACTTGATCAAGTTTTTTGAGGAGGTGATGAAGGTGATCAATGAGGTTGCATAGTGGATGTTGTCTACGTGGTTTTTAGCATGGCATTTGATTAAGTTCCCCATGGTAGGCTCTTCCAGCAGATTGAAATGTGTGGGATTAACAGTGACTTGGTTGTATGGATTCAGAACTGGTTTACTGATAGAAGACAGATGGTTGTAATGGAAGGACAATATTCAGGCTAGAGGTCTGTAACCCGAGGAGATCTGCAGGGAGCTGTGCCGGGTCCGCTGCTGTTCGTCAAACAGTTTATATAAATGACTTGGACATAAACGTAGATATGTTGGTTAGTAAGTTTGCAGATAACACCAAGATTGCTGAGGTTGTGGACTGTGAGGAATGCTGTCAAAGTATACATTATGATATAGATCAGTTACAGAAATGAGCAGATAGAGTTTAATCCAGGCAAGTGTTGCACTTTGGAATGTAAAGGGAAAATATGCAATTAATGGCATGATCCTTAACAGCATTCATATACAGACATATTTCGGAGTCCAAGTCCCTAAAAGTGGCATCACAAGTAGATAGACTCGTTAAAAAAAAGGCATACGATATGCTTGCCTTCATTGGTCAGGCTATTGAGTGTAAGAGTCGGGAAGTTACGATGTAACTTTACAGGACTTTGGTTAGGACGCATTTGGAGTGTTGCATGCAGTTCTGGTCAACCCACTGCAGAAAGGATGTGAACGGAGTTTTGGAAGGGGTGTAGAGGAGATTTACTAGAATTATACTTTGGATTAGGGGGATACAGAGGGATTGGACGGACTAAGATTGTTTTCTCTGGAATGCCGGAGATTGCAGGGAGATCTGACAGGAATATATAAAATTATGAGAAGCTTGGATAGGGTAGACAGTTAGAACCTTCCCCCAGGATTGAAAAATCAAATGCTAGATGGCATAACTTTAAGGTGAGGAGGGAAAACTTTAAAGGAGATGTGTGGAACAAGATTTTTACACAGAGTGGTGAGTTCCTGGAATGCACTGCCTGGGGTGGTGGTTGAGGCAGGTACAATAATGACATTGAACAGATTTTTGGATGGTCATATGGATATGCAGGGAATGGAGGGATGTGAATTATGTGCAGGCAGATGAGTTGGTTTCAGCATCATGGTCAGCACAGACACTGCGGGCCGAATGGCCTGTTCCTGTATTGTACTGTTCTATGTTCTTAATTCAATGTTTATGAAGACCCCAAAAGGTCTTAGAAACTTAGAAACATAGAAAATAGGTGCAGGAGTAGGAGTAGGAGTAGGCCATTCGGCCCTTCGAGCCTGCACCGCCATTCAATATGATCATGGTTGATCATCCAACTCAGTATCCCATCCCTGCCTTCTCTCCATACCCCCTGATCCCTTTAGCCACAAGGGCCACATCTAACTCCCTCTTAAATATAGCCAATGAACTGGCCTCAACTACCTTCTGTGGCAGAGAATTCCACAGATTCACCACTCTCTGTGTAAAAAATGATTTTCTCATCTAGGTCCTAAAAGACTTCCCTCTTATCACTGACATGCTTCCACTATATAAGCCGTCTAGACCGCTAAGATCTTCTGAAACCAATCTGCTAGTGATTCCCAGAGTAAATACAAAACATGGGAAAGCAGGATTTAGTTACTATGCAACAAATAGCTGGAATAAACTTCCTGAAGATTTAAGACTTGCCTCAACTTTGACCACTTTTAAAATAAGACTGAAAACTTTTATGTTTACTTTAGCTTTCAGATAAATCTTAACTACATTGCACTTTTAACTTTTGCACTTTTTATAATGCATTTTTAATTTTGCTTTTCTTTTCTTTTAGTTCTTCTATTTTATTTCATTTTATTATTTCATTTATTGTATGACATGTTTTTATGTGAAGCACTTTGAGTCTGCCTCGTGTATGAAATGTGCTATATAAATAAAGTTGCCTTGCCTTGCCTTGCCTTATCCTTAAACTGTGACCCCTAGTTCTGGACTTCCCCAACATCGGGAATAATCTTCCTGCATCTAGCCTGTCCAACCCCTTAAGAATGTTGTAAGTTTCTATAAGATCCCCCCTCAATCTTCTGAATTCCAGCGTGTCTTGCGTCCAATGAACACACCATTCAGCAATTTCGTCATGAATAATCACGATCTTTAGCATGATGGCAGCATTAATTTTACAAGTATATGTTTTTTTTTGCTGACTAGCCAAATCTATCAAAATTCAGAAATGCACAGATGTTTACAGAAAGGTTAGACATTAATTGAGGGCTCTACCTTAAATGACAATTAAAGCTGTGGTTTAATCATCACACTCTTATCTCTTGGACAGATAGTGGGTTCAAGTCAAACTCCAGGCACTTGCGAATACAATCCAAGCTGCCACAGAATGCAGTATTCGGAATGAGTGGTACATTATTGAAAGTGTCTTTCGGATGTGAGGTTTAAACTGAGGCTCTGTCTGCTTTCCCATTTAAACAATTCCATTTCCATTCTTTTGTAAAAGACAGAGGAATTCTATTAGTGTCCTGGTCAATATTTAACCCTGAATCATGTCACTAATGTTATGGGGACCTGTGTGCAAATTGGTCACCATATTTCTAATCTAACTGTATGAGTTGCACCTCTTATAGAGGTGAATAAGATGGACCAGAGGACATCGGTTAGACAAGTTAGACAAGTACATGAATTGGACAGGTTTGGAGGGATATGGACCAAACACAGACAGGTGGGACTAGTATAGCTGGGACATGTTAGCCAGTGTGGGCAAGTTAGGCCAAAGGGCCTGTTGCCACGCTGTATCTCTCTATGTAGAATTCACTTTGTGTAGGAAGGGACTGCAGATGCTGGTTTAAACCAAAGATAGACACAAAATGCTGGAGCAACTGGAGGTCTCACCCATTCCTTCTCTCCAGAGATGCTACCTGTCCCACTGAGTTACTCCCGCATTTTGTGCCTATCTAGAATTTACTTTGTTGGCTTTAAGGGACTTGGGGGCATCCTGGGGACATGAATGCAATTTGTTTCATGTTTTTCAAATACAAGTGCAGATTATTTGAGTGAACATATTTTTTGCAATTTAAAAATTAGAACATTTTCATTGTATTTACTCTGATCATTTGAGTGCATATGTATACACTGATGATGTGTTGCAAAGCTTACTGTCAATTTTTCGTTAATTCTGTTATCCAAATTTTTGTTACATTTCTTCTGTTAAATGTTTCATATTATCAGTTCCTGAGGCCTGGATCTCGCTGTTCTGGTTTGCCAATTGCAAGCAGTCTTTTAAGCAGGAGTAAACCTGTACTTCCAGAAGCATTGCCAGTGCAAACTCCGGAAACTACTGTTCCGGAACACCAGATCTGTCGATTCATTCTGCCCTTGGATTCCACATGGAGCAGTGAAGCCCAGTCTTGCCGACTTTTGTTTCCATTCAGGAATTTCTTCCCAATCCTGCATCAGGTTAGACAAGTCCTTTCGTTATCAAAGGGGTTGCCGTCTGTAGATTTGGAAGGAAATGAGAAAATATTAACTTTATTAATTATTTTACTTGCGTACCTTTAAATCTTAATCACAACTTTAAGGCTGTTTTAGACATAATCCATTTTATCAGATTCAGATTCAGATTCAATCTTTATTGTCATTGTGCAGAGTACAGTACAGAGGCAATGATTTATCAAACAATTCTTGAATTATCTTTGTATTCGTAGTTTTGAAATGACCCTGAACGTCAGACTTAAGAACTGTTAAATTCCAATTGTGTCGGAAGGAACTACAGATGCTGGTTTACACCGAATATAAACACAAAATGCTGTGTATTTAACAATGTCTGATTCTGAAGAAGGGTCTTGACCTGAAATGTTACCCATTCCTTCTATCCAGAGATGCTGCCTGTCCAGCTGAGTGACTCCAGCATTTTGTGTCTTTTTTTGTAATCCAGAAATCTGCAGTTCCTTTTTTCTACATGTTAAATGACTTTGCTGCCTGGAACATATTCAAGAAGCTTTGGGTGGCAAGGTTCCTCTCTGTTGGTGCTGAGGTCATGTTTGTGGACTCAGGATGGTTTGGTCCAGAGAGATTGAATCTCCCAATCTGAGCCATGCAACCATGGGGAAGCGAGGGTCTTGGTTTGAATTCTGGCAAAGGCACTGGGGTTTCAAGATCTGGCCCTCTGCCCTCTTTTAGGATAGATTACCTTGTAATTGCACCACATGGTCACTGGGTGGCACTCTGAGCAGCTTTGGCTGTTCTCAAATTTCAGCCAACTCTTCTGTTCCAAATTTACAGGTCAATTTTTTAATCAGTTGTTTTTTGCATTGTGTTTTTTCCCCTATCTATAGGTTGTAGATATGGATATTTTCCGTATCCTCTCCTTTACTAATGTTTGTAAAACGTTGGATTTTGTTTCCTGAGTCTTCTTATTGAACTGCTCGTCCTGTTGCCAACTTTGACTGGCTGTGTTCCCAGAGGTTTCATTACATCCGCCTTGCCCAGTCAAACAGCCCGTCCCCAGCGTATTTATAACTGATCGACAGAAACACTCAGAGAAAATTAAAGAAACAGAGTTCTTTGTTAAAGTGCTGTGATTCTTCACTTGTGTCTGTGAGATTAGTTTTGAATTCCTGGGGATGGAAGGAGAATTGACAATCCTGGTTCATGACTGTTCTCCACCTAGCTTGGAGCCTTTCTGCTATTTTGTGACTGTTGTAAATTGAAACAAATGTATTTTGTAATAAGGATAGCATACTGACCCACTTTCAGCCATGATCAGCCATGATCATATTGAATGGCGGTGCAGTGCTCGAAGGGCCGAATGGCCTACTCCTGCACCTATTTTCTATGTTTCTATGTTTCTAATGTGTTTTTGCTACAAATATGGCTGCTGACTCCATGATTATGTGCCTGCTCAGTGCTTCCCCTAGAGATCTGCAGCCTTGCTTTAAAGTGACCAGCTCCCCTGCACACCAGTGCTTCTCTCTCCAGTACTGATGCCTGCTTCAGTACTTGGCTGCTCCTTCTCCCCCACCCATCCAGCCCTCACACCCCTCCCTCTCCCCAATGTAATTGCTCTTGGACAATCTTTTGCTTCTTCATTCCGCTTTTCAGTTCCATTCACTTCATCCTCGCCTCCACTTTCACACCCCTCCTTCAAAACCATTCCTTTCATTTTGAGGAAGGGTCTCGACCCGAAAGGTGGCCTGTCCATTCCCCCCCCCCCCCCCACATAGATGCTGCCTGACCCACTGAGTTCCTCCAGAACCTTGTGGTTTCACTCAAGATTCCAGCATCTGCAGTTCCTTATGACTCCCTTTTCTTGTTTCTCTTCTCCCCACACCAGCCTGCCCATGCACTCAACACACAAGTTGCATGATCCTTTCTGTTTAATATCAGAGAATTTAAACTTTTAGACTTTAGAGATGCAGCGTGGAAACAGGCCCTTCGGCCCACTGAGTCTGCACCGACCAATGACCACCCCATACACTAGCACTATCCTACACACGCTAGGGACAATTTACAATTTACAGAAGACAATTAACCTACAAACCTGTACATCTGTGGAGTGTGGGAAGAAACCAGAGCACCCGGAGAAAACCCACAGGGTCACAGGGAGAACGTCCAAATTCCATACAGACAGCACCCGTAGTCAGGATTAAATGCAGGTATCTGGCGCTGTAAGGCAGCAACTGTACCCACTGTGCCACTGTGCCACTGTGCCACTTCTAAATAGCTTCTGACCTCCATGAGCAACATCGTATGATTACAACAAGACAACAGAACATTGGGCTGCTGTGATTTTTTTTTAACTAACCCCTATCTCCTGGAGACCAAATGTCTGGGCAGACCCATTGTATCAGCCTGTCCCATTGAAACTATTTCTTGCTGCATTGACTCCATCCTCTGTCCTTAGTCCAATCGCTTCCCAATTCCATCCACAACACCTCTAATGTCTCTCCGCCATTTTCAGTTTTCAATTCCCAGCCAGTCATCTTCACCATAGTATAACTCTAACCCACTGCAGGATGGTCTGAGAACTCTCCTTGTCTTCCTCAACCAGTTCTCTTCCACCAACACACTCATTCACCAGGCTGAACTAATTCTCATATCCAATAATGATTTCTCGTTCAATTCAACTAATTTTCTTCAGATCAAGGCTGCAGCCATGAGAACTCACGTGGGTCTAAGTAACACCTGTATTTCTCCATTATTACATTCATCCTAAATTGAACCATAAAAATTTATGAAAAAGGGTCCTGACCCGAAATGTCGCCCATCCATGTCCTCCAGAGATGCTGCCTGACCCACTGTGATCTTCCAGCACACTGTGCCCTTTTTTGTAAAGCAGCATCTGCAGTTCCTTGTGTCTAGGTAAGAATGTATGTTGGCCTGAAGATTTAATTAGACTTTTACATTAGACTGTAGAGATACAGTATGGAAACAAGCCCTTTGGCCTACTGAGTTTGCACCAACCAGCGATCCCCGCACTCTAACACAATCCAACACTCTCCAGGGCCAATTTACAATTTTACCAAGCCAATTAGCTTACAAACCTGTATGGCTTTGGAGTGTGGGAGGAAACCAGAGTTCCTGGCAAAAACCCATGCGGTCACAGGGAGCATGTGCAAACTCCGTACAGCCAGCAACCGTAGTCAGGATTGAACCCAGATTTCTGATGCTGTAAGACAGCAGCTCTATCGGTGTGCCACTGTGGTGTACTCGTAATTTCTCCTCCATTCCCCGCCATTTTAATTGCCTTCTGCCAGGTGCTTGTTCCAGTAGAACCTCAATAATTTGATTTTTTATTATTGTTACATGTACCAAGGTAGAGCGAATAGGTTTGTTTTGCATGCCATTCAAGCAGATTAGATATACCATACATAAATACAATGGACTCTGACTCAAGTACCTGAGATAAAGCAAATGGGAAGATACAGAGTGCAGAATATAGTCTCAGCATTGCAGCACTTTGTAGCGCATCAATTCCTTAGACAAAGTCCAATGTCCTGAGTGGGATAGATCTGAATCAGACAGCAACTTGCTTATGGATAGACCATTCAAAAGCCTGATAACAGAGGGGAAGAACCTCTGTGGTAATACTTTCAAGCTTCTGTATCGGCGGTTGGCGGCGCGACTCTGTGTTGCAGCGGCCCCTACAGCCTGTCTGTCTTTTTTTTATTTTTTGTCTAGTTAAATGTAGTTGTTTGTGTTTTTTAATAGTGTTTTTAACTGTGTATATGTGGGGGGCGGGGGAGGGGGGGGAAACTTTTTAAAATCTCTTCCCTGTACGTGAGACCCGACCTTTTTCCTGTCGGGTCTCCGTTGTTGTTGGGGCCTAGCACCGTGGAGTGGCCTCCAGCCTGAACGACCTGGAGGCTCCAGTCACGGAGCCTGCGGAGCTGCGGACTTACCATCGTGGGGCTGGCCGGCATCGGAGCGTGGGGAGCGGTGGTGACTCGCTGCTGCGGCCCGACCACGTAGCTCAGAGGCTCCAGCTGCAGCCGCAGGTCCGGTGGACTGGGACATCGGGAGCTCGCGGGTGGAGAGACCGCTTTCCGGAGCTCCCGCAACGCAACTTTTCCAGCCCGTGGAACGACCCGGAGCGGGGCCGTACATCGCCCGGCGCGGCTTCATGGCCGTGGGACATTCCAGCGCCCGCCGGGGGCTCCAACTTTGTGACATTTAGACCGGAAGCGGGGTCGTACATCACCCGGCACGGCCTAAAATGGCCGTGGGACTTATCATCGCCCGCCTGGGGCTTGGACATCGGGAGAGAAATGGAGAACAGGGGAGAGAAAAGACTTTGCCTTCCATCACAGTGGGTTCACTGTGATGGATGTTTCTGTAAATTGAATTGTGTGTATGTCTGTAGGTTTGTATGCCTGTGGAAACTGTGTTTCGTTTGAGCCTCACTGAGGTTCAAATGACATGTAATAAATATTGATATTGATTGATTGATTGATTGATTCTACCAGATGGGAGCAGGGAGAGGATGGAATGGTGGGCCAAGTCTTTGATAATGATGGCTGCCTTTCTGAGGCAGAGGAAGCGTAGATGGAGTCAATGATCGGGAGTCTGGGTAATGGATTACTGTAAATGAATGATAAAGCGATGGGACTATTACTTAGCTCTACTGTAAATACCTCTGTTTCTCCTGTACTGTTTCTCCTGTACTGTAAATACCTCTGTTTCTCTTTTAACAGTTATTTAGCAGCAAATACAAAGAAGGAAAACCTTGTCCCAGTTGTTTTTGTTTGAATAATTACTTGTTATTTCATACCCTTTTAACATTGTATATCAGACTAGGAATTACACTGTGTCATATTGTAAGGAGAAAATATAATTTTGTTTTTAACAAAACTCTTTGTGCCTTATTTATAAACACTTCTGAATCTTTTATACTGTACATGGCAATATATCACTAGAGCACACACACACATATGTATGTGTGTATTTGTATGTGTGTGTGTGTGTGTATTCTAGTGATATATTGCCATGTATAAATGATTCAGAAGGTATTAAGGTACAAATAGTTTTGTTAAAACTAAATCAATATATAAATCTATATATATGATACACACACACACACACACACACAAACACCCATTAAAAAAAAAAAAATACATATATCTTAATATATGATCCGTATGAAGAAAGGTCTCGACCTGAAACGTCACCCATTCCTTTTCTCCAGAGATGCTGCCTGTCTCGCTGAGTTGCTCCAGCATTTTGTGTCTACCTTCGATTTAAACCAGCATCTGCAGTTCTTTCCTATACATCTATATATATATTAAGATAGTTTGAGAAATTGTTCTGTTATTGACTTTAAACAAGGACACAATTAGAGACACCACTATATATATATATATATATATACAATATACACACACACTCACACACACATATATATATATACAGATACATATATATGTGTGTGTGTATGTTGTGTGTATATATATATATATATATATATATATATATATATATAGTGCTGTCTCCAATTGTGTCTTTTGTGTTTAAAGACAATAACTATTTTAAGACAATTAATCTTTAGGATAGTCAGCAAATCATTTTAGAGGAATTGTGTATTCCTGTGTGTTAATCAAAATGAGCTCCAAGGTGACATTTTTCATTGCCTACAGTCTTGGTCAACCTGCTTGAGATGAAGCTGACCAGTCTTAATCCAGATCCAAGGGGGATAAAGTGTCAGCATCAGAGAGGTTTTGTGTTGTGAGAGAAAATATTGTCCCCCAGGAAGGGCAGGGTGTACCCACTCCTGAGATTGGAACCAGACCAGAGTGTTGATGGGAGGTAGTGTAGGTGTGAGGCAGGCACATGCCATGAGTAATTACTCAGGGTAGGCAGTCAGTCGGCTTTAAAAAAAAAAATCTTAAACCACGCATGCGCAGATTGTTCTCTCCGTAAAAAATAAAAATAAGTAACAATTCAATTTTCCCAAGGCTTCTAAATCTACTTCATTTTTTAATTACTGAATGGGTGGGGGACGGAGGATGAAGGCAGGTGGAGAGATGGTGGGAAAAACGGGAGCACACCGGGACGTTGAATCAGTTGTCATCTTATTGAATGACAATACTAATTCAAAGGACCAATTGGAGGGAAGGTTCCTTTCACAGCGTGTGGACAGTCTGTGCCAGGGGTTAAAGATGCGGGGAGGGCAGGAGTGTTGAGAAGGAGAGGGTCGGAGATCATGTCAAACTCACTCACCGCTGCAGCAGCGCTCCGGGCATGGACAGCAGAACCGGCCGCCACTTCAGCGCCTTCTGCCGGCCCGCTCACCTCTGGCAGTGCTCTCCGTCTGAACACCTCTCACCTGCCGCTCGTTGACTTCGCTCATGTAAGCCGCTTCCCGCAAATCCTTAAATTCCCACAGCCGAGTAACCTCAATTGGACCCTTGAACGCGCTGTCGGCATTTAAGGATTTGCGGGAAGCGGCTGACATGAGTGAGTCCGGCGAGCAGCAGGAGAGAGGTTTTCAGACAGAGAGCATTGCCAGAGGTGTGCGAGGGCCGGCAGAAGGGGCTGTCCAGTCCCAGCGACCACTCGCGACCACCCAACCTAATTCACACCCCGGCCACAATGTGGTGGCTCCGTGCCCGGAGCGTCGCAAGTGGGTTACTGATCCCGATGCCCTCCTTCACAATACTCCTGCCCTCCCCGCAACTTTACCCCGGGCCAGACTTCCCGAACACTGTGAAAGGAGCTCTCCCCCCACCCCAGGAAATATGGTATTTAAAAACATAAAGCACCAAGAAATGTACTTACCACGTTATTGGTACACGAACTCCATTCTTCACTCTTTGTTTCCTAAGATACTCTTAAAATAATGACAATCCATATTTGGAAAAACCCGCCAAGAAACTCGCGTTGCGCATGCGCAGAAGGCTGCTGCACATCCGCAGTATTGCAAAGGCAGAATTTCAGCTACCTTCAGCCCCGCTTGTCATTGACGGCTTCAAGCAGCGCTGACGGCACGTGGGCTGCACAGACCTTCGCGTGTTACAAGTGCTGTGGTTCAAAGGCACGGAGAATTATGTCTACCTAAGAGATCGATCTCTTAGATAGGCAAAATTCTCCCATGCCTTTACTATTTATGTTTAATAATTGCCATTTCATAATTTTAGTCAGGGTAGGCAGTGCCTACCTTGCCTACAATGGCGGCACGTGCCTGGTGTGAGGTGGCGTTGGTGTGAGGTGGTGTTGGTGTGAGGTGGCATTGGTGTGCTGTAGTATAGGTGTGAGGTAGTGTTGATGTGAGACGGAATTTGCATGAGGTAGTGTAAGTGTGATGTAGCGTTGGTTTGTGGCAGCGTTCGCATGAGATAAGGTTGGCGTGAGGTAGCGTTGGTGTGATGTGGCATTGGTTCAGGAATAAGGGTATTTGACTGTGCCCTCTAGGTTAACTGTGCCCTCTAGAGGTGCCCTCTAACAACCAGGTTCAGGAATAGCTACTTCCCCACAGCCATCAGGCTATTAAACCTGGCTCGGACAAAACTCTGATTATTAATAACCCATTTTCTGTTATTTGCACTTTATCAGTTTATTTATTCATGTGTGTATATATTTATATTATGGTATATGGACACACTTATCTGTTTTGTAGTAAATGCCTACTATGTTCTGTGTGCTGAAGCAAAACAAGAATTTCATTGTCCTATACAGGGACACATGACAATAAACTCACTTGAACTTGAACTTGGTGTGAGGTGGCGTTGGTGTGAGGTGTCATAGGTGTGAGGTGGCATTGGTGTGAGGCAGTGTTGGTGTGAGGTGTCAGTGTGAGGTGGTGTTGGTGTGAGGTGTCAGTGTGAGGTGGCATTGGTGTGAGGTGGCGTTGGCATGAGGTAGCCTATACTAACCCTGCATCTGGTTACACTCTGCCAGTCTTGCTGTTTATCTAATTAATTTTTTTGCACCATCACAAACACAAGAATGCCAACTTCATAAAGTGATCATGTGTAATAACTGCTGTGACTTCAGTTGTTCGAGATCTTAATTGCAAAACACAAAGAGGGCACAGTCAAAAACTCCTTCCTCTTGGTGGTGCAAACATCTGGTCACAGACTCAACATCTTGATATGAAAATGTGTACTCTGACGTAGACAAAAAATGCTGGAGAAACTCAGCGGGTGAGGCAGCATCCATGGAGAGAAGGATTTGGCGACGTTTTGGGTCGAGAGCCTTCTTCAGATTGATGTCGGGGGGGGGGAAGAAAGGAAGTAGGCGGAGACAGTAGGATTTGTGGGAGAACTGGGAAGTGGAAGGGGAGGAGGGAAAAAGCAAGGGCTATCTAAAATTAGAGAAATTAATGTTCATACCGCTGGGGTGTAAACTACCCAAGCGAAATATGAGGTACTGTTCCTCCAATTCGCACTGGGCCTCACTGTGGCAATGGAGGAGGCCCAGGAGAGAAAGGTCAGATTGGGAATGGGAGGAGGAGTTGAAGTGCTGAGCAACCGGGCGATCAGGTTGGTTAAGGCGGACTGAGCAGAGGTGTTCAGTGAAACGATCGCTGAGCCTGCTCTTGGTCTCGCCGATGTAGAGAAGTTGACACCTGGAACAGCGGGTACAGTAGATGAGGTTCGAGGAGGTGCAAGTGAACTTCTGCCACACCTGGAAAGACTGTTTGTGTCCTTGGATGGAGTCGAGGGGGGAGGTAAAGGGACAAGTGTTGTATTTCCTGCAGGGGAAAGTACCCGGGGAGGGGGGTGGTTTGGGTGGGAAGGGACAAATTGACCAGGGAATTACGGAGCTAATGGTCTCTGCGGAAAGCAGAAAGGGGAGGAGATGGGAAGATGTGGCCAGTAGTGGGATCCCGTTGGAGGTGGTGAAAATGTGTACTCTGATGCTGTTTATCCATTGCCCAACATCTGCTATTATGCAACACCCAAAATGTGTTCATGGCAAGTTTTTAACCACAATGGACTGGCACAAAATAGCAACTTTTAAGAATGCCTAAGGTTTGCACTGACCTCGTTTAAAGGGCCAGTTCCATGCAGCCAAAGGCAGTTGCAGCACCACTTTGTACTAAACTATCTCCATGTAGACTGACCCAAACCAGATGTCTGCTCGCCACATCCTGAGGTGGTTTCAGCAGGTTTCCACCTAAAGTAATTGTCCAGAAATGCAGGGAGAAATGTTGCAAAAACCCAAGAGAGATACCTGACAAAAGAGGTGGCAAACTTAGGAGGAAGTTAGGTGGGAGACCGCTTTTCAGAGCTTCCGCAACGGCGACTTCTCCCGCCCGAGTTGCGGGGTTGAGGATGACGTGGAGCAGGGCCTTACATCGCCCCGCGCGGCTTCAAATTGCCGCGGGACTTGCTAGCACCCGCCGGGGGCTCCAACATCAAGACCCGGAGCGCGGCCTTGCATTGCCCGGCGCGGCTTTAATGGCCGCGGGACTTATTTACCATCGCCAGCCGGGGGCTTTGACTTTAACATCGGGAGGAGAATGGGGAGTGCAGGGGAGAGATAAGACTTTGCCTTCCATCACAGTGAGGAGGAGATTCGCTGTGATGGATGTTTGTGTAAATTGTGTTGTGTCTTGTTCTTCTTGTTTGTATGCCAGCAGAAACAAAATTGTGTTTGAACTTCTGGGTTCAAATTACAACAAATAAATCTAAAGTTGTGAGGAAGCTGTTATCAGGGCAGGAGTGCCCTCTGTGAACACATGCACCTTTTAGCATAATATTTATCAGAGGGTGGTGAGTATATGGAACAAGTTGCCAGAGGAGATTGTTGAGGCAGGTACTATAACAGCTTTTAAACTGCACTTGGACATGAAATGTTTAGAGGGAAATGGACCAATTGCAGGCAAATAGGCCAAGCTTGAATGGGGCATCTTGCCAGCAAGGACACGTTGTGCCAAACAGCCTTTTCCTGTGTTGTATGACTCTAAATAAAGGTCCCACTTTATTGGGAAAAGTTTTCACAACTTCTGCCATGAAGTTGTCAGCATCAACAATGTCCTCTGTGCAGTACATCGTCAGAGACAGCCTGCAGAGATCCCGAGGCAGGTCTCTGAGAGTGAGGGTGACCTTGACATTGGGAACAGTGCAGGAATTTCTGTTTGTTTGCTGGGCAAACACAGGTGCCTGCACTGTTCTCAAGGTCAAAGTAGGGTCTGCCTCACTCTCACAAGGTCTTGCCACAAGAACATTGCAGGCCCTCTCTTGCACACATGATATGTTGCTGATCACTGCTGCTTTGCAGAGTTCAAGAAGACATCCACAAATAACTTAGGAACGTCCATTCTTGATAAATGCTTGATTTATCATCTTGATTTAAATCTGGAAGGAGCATTGGGCTGTAGTGCAGGGTTACCAAATGCCTCAAGAAGACTGCTCATTACATTAAAGACACACTCCACCATGGCTACACCCTCTTCTTGCTGCTACCTTGGGAAGAAGGTACATGAATCGAAGAAACATTCCCTCCAGGTTCAAGAGCAGCTTCTTCTCATCAACCATCTAGATTCTTGAACCATCCTGTACAACCCAAACCACAACCCTACCTGACTGCCCATTGCACCAGGACTCTTCTCTTGCACATACTGTTCTGTAGCCCTGTTCTATAGGTTTTTCTGGAGAACAATGCCACCCCCCTCCCATCAGCAGAGCAGCCACTCATTTCATGCTAACATGCCCTAGGAGCTGAATGCATTGGGATGTAGTGCAGGCTTTCAAATGCCTCAAGCAGGCAGCTAATGAGATCAACGACATACTCCAACCTGGCTACACCCTCTTCTCACTACTACCATCGGGAAGAAGGTACAGGAACAGCATAGTGCTGTCACTTTTCTATGGACATTTCTTGAGGTCTGAACTGTGAGAGAAAGTGCTATTAATACAGGAACTTTTTGAAACTGCCACTTACAAGTTTTGTTATTTTTTGTAGCTTTTCAAAACACCATTTTAACCCCAGGAAGCAATGGCAAAGAATTTATAGGCTGTGGTTTTCCAAAGTAATGGAGTGTACATTATTTTTTCCTTCATTCAATGGATGTTTGGTTCACAGGCTTAGCCAACAGTTCATTGCTCATCCCTAACTACACTTGAGAAGATGATGGTGAGCTGTCTTTTTGAACTTCTGCAGTCCTTGAGGTATGGGTAAAACCAGAATGCCGTGAGGGAGGAGGTCCAGGATGTTGATCACGTGACAGTGAAGAAATGGTGATATATTTCCAAGATGGATGGGGTGTGGCTTGGAGAGCAAGTTCCAGCTGTTGGCCTTCCTATGCTGTTGTTACCCTTGGCCTTTAGGGTGGTAGAGTTTATGAGTTTTGAAGGTGCTGCCTCATGAATCTTGGTGAGTTGTTGCAAAAGACTACAAAAAGTAGTAAACACTGCCCAGTCCATCATCGGCTCTGACCTTCCTTCCATCGAGGGGATTTATCGCAGTCGCTGCCTCAAAAAGGCTGGCAGTATCATCAAAGACCCACACCATCCTGGCCACACACTCATCTCCCTGCTACCTTCAGGTAGAAGGTACAGGAGCCTGAAGACTGCAACAACCAGGTTCAGGAATAGCTACTTCCCCACAGCCATCAGGCTATTAAACCTGGCTCGGACAAAACTCTGATTATTAATAACCACTTTCTGCTATTTGCACTTTACCAGTTTATTTATTCATGTGTGTATATATTTATATCATGGTATATGGACACATTTATCTGTTTTGTAGTAAATGCCTACTATTTTCTGTGTGCTTAAGCAAAGCAAGAATTTCATTGTCCTATACAGGGACACATGACAATAAACTCACTTGAACTTGAACTTGGACTTGATTGCCCAACCCAGCCCAGCGTTGAGTCGGAGAATCTGATCCCGGCGGAGGAGAACAACCAGCGACCAGCGGCCGCTGAGAGTCCCCATCGCACCGCCAACCCCTTCCCCTCTGGTCCCCCTCGCTGGCTCCTGCCCCCCTCCCCCGTGATACCACACTCTTCCCCCATGGCTCTTCCCCTGTCTTTTCTCCGAGCTCTCTCCCTCCCTGCCCCCACACCACTTCCCCCTCGTCCACACACCAATCCCCCCACAATGCCCCCACACACCCCTCCTTCCCACATGCATCCCTCTCCCACACACCCCTCCTCCCACAACGCCCCCCTGCCCACACCCCTCTCCCCACACAACCCCCCCACCTCCACAACCCCTTCCCTACCCACATACCCCTCCTCCACAACCCCCCCCCCACAACCCTTCCTTCCCGCCACACACCCCCCTCCCTCACACCACCCTCTCCTACACCTCCCCGCCCACACACACCATTCCTTCCTTCCCTCCCACCACACACCCCGCCCCTCCCCCCCCCCCCCCCCCCCCCCCCTCCGCCACACACCCCACTTCAGTCACCCCCTCCCCTCCTCACACATGAAGAGGAGGGGGAGTGCTCGGGGATGAGGGGAGGGGGCATGCCTGTGCAGTTAGGGGCTATGAGTGAGTGGTGGAATATTGCGTTGGGGAATGGGTTGCGTTGGGGGACCAGGTCTCCCGTGTGACAGAGACCCAACGGGTCCCACTTAGTCTAGTTTACATTAATCCTGCATTAATCCTGTTTTTATTCCCCGCCAATTCTCGTCAATTTCCCCTCAGATTTTACCATTCACCTACACACTTGCCTACAATTTACAGTGGCCAATTAACCAACCAATCCATACGTCTAGGGGGTGCGGGAGAAAATCAAAGCCCCCAAAGCAACCCACACTGTCACAGTGAGAGCATGCAAACTCCACACAGACAGCATTCGAGGTCAGGATTGAACCCAGGTCTCTGACATCATGAGGCTGGTGTCAACTGGTGGCCCTACAGGCTATGCCACTGTGTCTCTCTGTGATTCGATTGAATAGTCAAGTCAAGTCAAATTGAGTTTATTATCATATGCACAAGTCTTGTGAGTTACAGGTACAATGAAAATCTTGCCTACAAAGGCATCATAGCACATAAACTCAGACAACACACCAAACATAAATTATACGGGCATTACACAAATTCCGTAAGACAATTAAAAAAAAAACGATTGCACATAAAATACGACAGTGCAAAGTACAATTAGAAAACAATTCCGTGGTAGTGCAAAAGGTAGTATGCAAAGTTCCATTGCCAAGGTAGGATTAGGGCTCTGCAGGTACTTTCGTGATCCGATGGTTGGAGGAAAGTAGCTGTTCCTGAGTCTGGTTGAACTTCATGCTTCTCCTGAACATTTTTAGCAGCAAGAAGAGGGCATGGCCCGTATGGTGGGAATCCTTAATGATAGATACTGGATTGTCACCTTGTCGTGGTGGAGAAGCTTGTGTGGTCCTGAGAACCTGAGAGCGATGCCGTCTGGAGCTGTGCTCCTGGTAGGGCCATCCACGGTGGTAAGGTCAAAGGGGAGGTCCCTGACAAAGAGCAATCCAACCAAGACCTCAACGGTGGAACAGGCGGAGGATGATGTCTGACTTTAATGGAGCATCACAACGGCTGGGAAGGCGGATGAAGGGTGCAGCAGAAAAGGGTTCCCGGTCATCTTGGACTCCATGCCGCTGGATCCTGACCCAGATCTATCTAGGGCCATGTGGTGGCTGTCTGTGCACCAGTCTCCGCTCGTTAAACAAAGTCATGCACAGGCGTCCTCAGGAGAGGACAGTCATACTCGTTTCGAGTGACCATCGATGATGAGATACAGACTTGGGTCAGTGCCTCATCTAGATGCTTGCAATGATGAAAGTGTGGTGCCCGTAATGGACCAGACTGGGTCCACCAGCGCATGAAGCTTCTTGCATTCGTATGCCTTGGAATTGTATTACTAGGCCTTGATGCAACCAAGCAAGATACTTTCCACAGTACACCTGCAGAACTCTGTTAGCATATGGTAACATGTGAAATCTTTTTACACTTCAAAGAAAGTGGAGGTGCTGGTGCACCCTCTTCATGATGGGCCCAAGACAGGTCATCCAAGATGTTAAAGCCTAGGAATTTGAAGCTGGTAATTCTCTCCACCACGAACCGCGAATGAAAACTGGTGCTTGTTCTTCTGACCTCCCCTTTCTAAAGTCCACAATTAGTTCCTTGGTCGTGCTGATGATGAATGAGAGATTGTTGTTGCAGCACCACTCAAACAAGTGTTTACCTTTCTCAGGGCAGCCAACTCTCACGCATTGAGTGTGAGAATCATGCATTTGGCCAAATTCTCACCTCTCACGCTGATCACAAATTTTGCACGCTCTGCCGTGGTCACAGTTTAAGAATATAGGGTAAGCCAGTTAGGACTAAGATGAGGACAAACTTTCTTCATGCAGAGAGTTGTGAATCTGTGGAATTCTCTGCCACAGAAGGCAGTGGAGGCCAATTCACTGGATGTTTTCAAGAGAGAGTTATATTTAGCTCTTGGGGCTGGCGAAATCAAGGGATATGGGGAAAAAACAGGAAAGGGGTACTGATTTTAGATGAACAGCCATGATCATATTGAATGACAGTGCTGGCTAGAAATGTCCCCAATCTCGTTGTTTTATTAATTGAACACGTAGATGAGCATCCTCAAGGAGTGTAATCAGATGGAAACGGATTCAGATGTCAATAGTCAATAGTCAATAGTTAGATTTATTCATTACATACACAATGAAGTGCAGTGAAATAAACTTGCCAGCAGCGGTACAATAAAAAAGAACACACAGTACACAATAGAAATTTAACACAGAACATCCACCACAGCATTCATCACTGTGGTGGAAGGCAGAAAGTTCAGTCAGTCCTCCTCCATTTTTCCCAGTGGTCAGGACCACAAACCTCCGCAATCGCCGCTGCGGGTGGCCAGATATACAGGCAAGGTAAGTCCCGAATCGGAGCTTCCCTACCGCAGACCGCGGCTTCAAGATGACGTAGGCCGCAGGCCGGCGGTTGAAGATCTAAGTCCCTGCCGCATCGCGGCTAGAAGCACCGCAGACCACGGCTTCAAGGTGTTGTAGGGCTGGCTGGCTGGCGGTCGGAGCTCTTCTCCTCCGGGGTCCCCAACGAGGGATGCCAGGCTCCGCAGATAAGAGCTTGTTCAAAGAAGGGGCATATTTTAAAGGAGTGACAGAGATACTTGCTGGGGAATGTATGAGGAGGTTATTATTTGTCTTTAGTTTTAGCTTGAACCAGGACATTGGAAGATTCGAAGTTTAATATAGTAATTGTGCTGATACTGACTCCAACCAACCACGTAATGAATATCACCCATTGCGGAGATTTTTATTTTCTGATGCCATTTAAACTTCACTTGGATTTCAATCACTTCAATATAATGGAAGCAATGGAACAAAAATTTGCCCTCTGCACGTATTAACTGTAATATAATAATGTATGCATGTTGGTAGTTTAAATCAAAACAAAGATCTTTTTATCATTGTTGTGTTATGAATACCACAGAAAATATTATGTACTCTCAAGATCACATTTAATAGAATAATATTGCTTAAATATATAGTTATTGGACTTAGCATTTCGGAAAAGTCCCAGCTGAGAGGAAGACAGCAAAATACTGAATATATTGACGGTGAAAATGACTTCAGGACAGTTTGTTAGGAAAATTAAACGAACGGTAACAGAATACATACAGCTGAGTGAGTATAATTTTATGGATGAGAAATTGTGTTCAACCAATTGATGACTTCTTTGACAAAGTAACTAGCATGTTAGATAACAAGGAACCCAATGGGTGTAGCAAATTTTGTTATACAAAATTTGGTCTGTGAAGTGCCCCATAAAAGATTACAGCATTAGATAAGCACATGGGAACTTGAACATAATAAGTTAAGTCCAGGGGGTCAGATATGGGGTTTTATGTGTGGGCCAGATATATTGTCAATGCAGAGGGGCTAGGAGCAAGGCCAAGTGTGCATCCAGAGTCAAGGTCTGGAATAGTACTAGGTGTGCAGTCAAAGCTGGGACAATGGGAGTGTTCAGCACTGGGAACCTAAGCAGGTAAGCAGCTATGATCAGGGTAGAATAGGGGGCCTGGTTTAAGGCTGGACTAAGGGTCAGGAATGAGAGTAGGTATGCAACTGGAGTCAGGGTCAGGAGTAGTACCAGGTGTGCAGTGAGACCCAGGTTGGTCAACATGGGCCAAGTGCTTGATTATAATCTGATTTCCATACATGAATACACTAAGAACATTCATGTGCTGCACCTGTTGATCAGAGCCTGGCTCTACTGTGGAATGTAATTAGGAATGTAATTTAGCCTAACCTTATAGCTAATCCAATTTAAAGCATAAAAATTGTATTCAAGTGTAAGTTAAAAGACTTGCTACAGTATGCACCAAATTGCACCATTTCAAGCTGTGAAATGCAAAAGCTCCACACCCTCCTCCTATTATTGTGAACGCCTGCCAGAATTACCCGGATCTGGGTCCACACAAACTTAGGAATTCAGATATGGATGACTCAATGTGGACCATATATTAAACCAGCAAAACAACTTGCATGTCATCAATTAAAATCTGCAAATATTAGAAGCACATTAAAAAAAAGCCCTATCATCATGAAAATGTGTTTGCTAAATACATTTTGACTGTTAGCAATCATCTGACAATGAAATTGAAATGGATTCTGGCATGTTTGACTTTATTTCTCTAGCCACTGGCTCCATTCCTCTCCCGCAGCTCCCTGAAACTGAACCAAACAACTCACAATCCTAATATATTCGCTCATCCTTGATCGGACTTTGCTGGCTTTACCTTGCACTAAACGTTATACCTTATCATGTGTCTATACACTGTAAATGGCTCGATTGTGATCATATATTGTGTTTCTGCTGATTGGTTAACACACAACAAAAGCTTTTCACTGTACCTCAGTACACGTGACAATAAACTAAACTTCTTCTTATCGAGTCCACACACAAGAATAGAAGTTGTTCAGCCAGAGCTGAACACACTTCTCGGCATCTGCACAATGGTGTCTGTCTTGTGCTTCTTGTGCTTCTTGTGCGTGGTGGTGGAAAGATTGGTTGAAACAGGGCCGCGACGTGAACGCTCTTTCCTTGGCCCCATAAACTAAACTGAAAACCTACAACCCCTCAAGATACAGAGGCTCCTCCAGTTGTGGCCTCTGAATTATTCCCAGACTGAATCAATCGAGCATTGGTGGCCATGTCTCCAGCTGCCAAGCTGCTAAACGCTGGAATTAGAGTCCGAGATTTATACAGCACACGCCCTTCTTGCAATCATCCATTCTAACTAAAATGTCTATCTGAACTATTCCCATTTGCCTGCAACTGGCCCATATCTCTCTAAACTTTTCCATGTGTCTGTCTAAATGTATTTTAAACATTGTAATTATACTCATCTCTACATCTTCCTCTGGCAGGTCGTTTAATTTACTCACCATCTTTGATGTGAAAAAGTTGCCACTCAGGTCCATTTTAAATCTTTTCCCTCTCACCTTAAATCTTTGCTCTCTAGATTTAAACTCCCCTACCCTGTGAGCAAGACCATGACCATCCATCTTGTCTATAGCCTTCATGGTTTTATATAACTCCATATGGTCACCCCTCAAAGCCCTACACTCCAGGAAAAAAAATCCCAGTCTATTCAGCCACTGAAAATCTCAAGCCCTACAGTTCTGAAAATATCCATGTGAATCTTTTCTGTAACCTTTCCAGCTTAATTACATTTTTCCTATACCTGGATGGCCAGAACTGCAATCAATACTCCAAGTGCGGTCCTACCAATGACTTGTACAGTTGTAACATGATGTCCCAAATACTGTAATGTGTCCTGGCCAATTAAGGCAAGCATTCAAAATATCTTCTTCACCACCTTGTCTACGTGGCACCACTTTCATGGAACTATGTATCTGTACCTCCAGGTCTCTCTTCATAAACATTGTTTCTCTGCTTCTCTTTCCTCTTTAAAATTTCTCTCACTCATCAAGTTTTTGGTCATCCATGCCAACGTATTTGTGATTTGGTGTCAAGTTATTTTGCATAACATTCCTTAGGATGTCTTGCTATTGTAAAGGTGCCATATAATGGTAATAATTGTTGCTGTTGTTCACTAAAGAAACATTGCATGATTCTTTTGATCATTTTTAGTCCCCAACTGGACAAAGAAATTGTTTGGTAATCGAGTTTTTAGAGTTTATTTGCATAGTAAAAATACCTACGCACTACCATGCCACATGGTGCTCGTCGTTTCACGGTGACAGTTTTTACCTGATGTTATAATTTGGTCTCACTAAACTTATAGTTGTCACTGGCCTGAATGTTGAATTGGTATCTGCTGTATAACTCAATTAAAAAATCACTTTTATAAACTAAACACTTTTGTAAGAAATAATTTGTAGATGCTAGAAGCCAATGGTTCTGAAACAGATCTAAAATGTGAATTGTTTTTTTCTGGAATTATTCAGTAGGAGTCATTACAAAAGTAATTGTACTCCAACTAAATACGAGTGTATCAAAAAAAAAGTAAACAAATATCATCTTGATAAAAATCTATTGATGCTCCTGAACACATCATCAGTGATGTAATCTGGGGTCATAGGGTGTTTCGGGTCTTTCAACATCAGACACCCTCACCCAGGCGACCCAGCCGTGGTTGATCAGACCACGACGTGTTCAGGTGGCATTCGCACCCCCCCATGGACCTCCTCTCCTGATCCAGAGCCATCTCGAGGCTTTCTCCGCTGCCTTTGTGGTGTTCTTGATGGCTCTTCTCCTCTCCCTTTCGTTGATGCCCAGTGCACTCAAGGCTTTGTAGAGCGATTGCCCTGCAAAACCTCTGCAGCCAACCTCGATGAGCATACACCTTGCCTTCCAGCCCTGCTTACCGCAGTCTATGACCAGCTCTTCATACTTGGTCATCTTCCTCTCGTGGGCCTCTTCCAGACGATCCTCCCACGGCACTGTCAGTTCCAACAAGACAATGTTTTTGGTCGCCTCTGAGACCAGGAGGATATCTGGCCACAGGGTGGTCGTGGCATTGTGCTGTGGGAACTTCAGCTGTTTCACCAGGTCTACGGAAAGCTGCCAGTCCTGCGCAGTCACCAGGATTCCTGACTGATTCCTGGCTGCTGTGGTTCTTGGCAGCTGCACTCCGGCCTTCACGAAGGTGATCATCTGGGCAGTGGGCCGTGCTCATCTGCAGCTGCTGATCCCCATGCAGATGGCTTCTGCAATGGGTATAAGAACCTGGTCATGACGCCAGGTCTACCGGCCCTGCCCAAGAGCCTTTGGGCAGCAGCTCGGGATGTGTTCCAACGTCCTCTTGCCTGAGCATCTCAGTGTAATAGGGATTTTAGAAAGATTGAGCAGCAGTAGCAGATGTAAGCTACTCAGCTCTTCATGTACACTGTGGTTGATCTGACACTCTTATTATTTATTAGATTCCTATTGCCCTCAATGCCATGATCTTTCAAACATTTATCCGTGTCCTCTTTAAATAGAATCTCAAGATCTATCCCGCACAATCTTCAGTGAAGGCAACTTTACCGAGAAGTTCCCACACCGTTTATACATTTAATATCTATGGTTCGATACTTAGAACCCACCAAACTCCATAAATAGATTCTGGCTGCCTGGTACACACTCCTTGTTATTTATTTTTCCCTTCACAAGCGATGGTTGAAGGTGAAAAGAAAACGTCAATTGCTAACAAAGTTTAGCTCTGCACAATTCAGATGAAGGATCTTCCAGTTGAAACGTTACCTCAGCTTCCTTTTCACTGATGCTTCCTGACCTGTTGAATATTTTAAAGTTTCAGTTTTTGTTTCAAATGACAAGAGTCAAGAGAGTCAAGGGTGTTTAATTGTCATGTGTACAGGAATGGAACAATGAAATTCTTGCTTGCAGCAGCAGAATGCAATTGAGAACTAGGTAATGGAGAAATTAGAAAGGGTGACAAATAAGATGCATGCTGCAGAGGTCCAGACCATAGGTGAACACAAGCTCTGCAAGCACAGAGTCCACGTTCGCTATTTGTGTGGTATTCCTCCTGCATGCAAACATTGCAGAAGGCCTGGGTGATTTAATATTCAAAGCATGAACCTGCGATGTACTCTATTTCATGTGCTCAAGGTGTTCTCAAGTTACAAACGCCTGACATACAGTATGTACAGCCTGTACATACGAATGAGACCGGCAGGATGGATTTGTTTGCTGCTGTGGAGCTGCAGGCGACTGTTCTTGACATTTGCTGGAATTTTGCCACATCGCGCCCAGGTTGAAAACATTCCAGTTAACACATTGATATTCATTTGGCAAATACAATCCAGGAAAATGCCATGCCAGCCTTTTTAACAGTGTCCTTTTTAAAACCATCAAGACTATTTAAAACCTCATATGCAGTACAATCTTTTTTTTTAATATTGTTATTTGCCCAAGATAGACTTTAAAAAAAAAATTATCATTTAAAATGCTCTCCAGAGATGCTGCCTGTCCCGCTGAGTTACTCCAGCTTTTTGTGTCTATATTTAAAATGCTTCACCAGGTTATCTATGCTATGGGACAACTCAGCTTTGCCGGCTACTTGTCAAGTACAGAACCTTCACTGGTAATTACCGGTAATCTGGTGATTAAATCCAACAATCACTGTTGTAAGTACACAGAAATGCTGCAGAAACTCAGCGGGTGCAGCAGCATCTATGGAGCGAAGGAAATAGGCAACGTTTCGGACCGAAACCCTTCTTCAGACTGACCTTCCCTGACCAACAATCACTGTTGTAATCTGGGTTGTGATGTTGTAATGTTTCTATGTTTCTATGTAATGTTTGTTCACTGAGAGTCAAACTGGTGTGGCAGCTTTCAACAATGTAGCAGGGTCACTGGTACAGTTGGCAACTACAGTTTATGGACTTAACATGTAAACTCAAGAGTATTATTAGGGCTTCTTGATGCCACACTCAGTGAAATGCTGCCTTGGTGTTGAGGGTAGTCATGCTCATCTTATCTCTGGTATTCAGCTCTTTTTCTATGTTTGTTCAAAGGCGATTATGAATTCCGGGACTGAATAACTAAACTGGACCTCAGCGAGCAGGTTATTGGAGCGTTGACATCAAGACCCCCTGACAGCATTGGCACTCTGCTGATGTTTGAGAGTCATCTGAATGGGCAATAAAGAGCTGGATTGTATTTGTCCTGCTTTCAGTGAACAGGACATTCCTGGGCAATTTTCCACGTTGTCAGGTGTCATGTCCCTACTGGAACAGTTCAGCCAGTGCTAGTGTACAAACCAACAGTACAGTAAACCCTTGTTATAATGAACCATGAGGGCTGGGTGGAATGCTGATTGCCTGCCTGCTATAGCCAAGTGTAATATAGAGCATTTCATGTGTGGAGATCCAACAATAAACTTTAGGCTGATCAAGAACTACACTGACAGAGGTGCCTTTTTCTAACCAAAGCCTTACCTACCCTAAACTACAAAGCTCCAAGGTCTCAATACAATGGCGGTGGTGGTGACAGGCGCGGCTTGGAAGTAGCCGAGGCAGCTGTGTGTGCCACGGGTGGCGTCAGCAGTCCGGCTGGGAACTGAAGGTCAGCAGGGACCGGGGGTGCGTTGTGGGCGGGGGGTGCGTTGTGGGCTGGGGGTGCGTTGTGGGCTAGGGGTGCGTTGTGGGACCGGGGGTGCGTTGTGTGCGGGGGGTGCGTTGTGGGCTGGGGGTGCGTTGTGGGCTAGGGGTGCGTTGTGGCCTGGGGGTGGTATCAGCAGCCCGGCCTGGAAGTGGCCGGGGAGGCGGTGCAGGCCAGCGACGGCAGTCATAGAATATTGATAGAATGGAGCGACTGGGCTTGTATACACTGGAATTTAGGATGAGAGGCAATCTTAGTGAAACATATAAGATTATTAAGGGTTTGGATATGCTAGATGCAGGAAACATGTTCCCGATGTTGGGGGAGACCAGAACCTGGGGCCACAATTTAAGAAAAAGAGATAAGCCATTTAGAACGGAGATGAGCAAAATAAATTTCACACAGAGGGTTGTGAATCTGTGGAATTCTCTGCCTCAGAAGACAGTGGAGGCCAATTCTCTGTATACTTTCAAGAGAGAGTTGGATAGAGCTCTTAAAGATAGCGGAGTCATGGGGATATGGGGAAATAGCAGGAACGGGGTACTGAGTGTGGATGATCAGGCATGACCACAGTGAATGGCGGTGTTGGCTCGAAGGGCCGAATTGCCTACTCCTACACCTATTGTCTATTGTCTGTCCAGCCAAGGAGTGAAGGTCGGTAGCCGAGCCTGGAAATGTCTGGCGGTGAAGTTCGGCACCATCCGCTATAACCAAAATATGTAGTAAAGAGGTCCGTAAAAATGAGTGTTTACTGTACCGCAGCCAAGGAATAGTCTGGTCACAGCTATCACTATATCTGGGACCATGACCAGCTTCTTGATGTCATGTGAAGTAAATCAAATTAGCTGAGCCTAACATCCCTGATGGTGGGGATCTCAGAAGGAAGCTGAGACAGATCATCTTCTCGCCACTTCCGGTCAGATAGGTTTCTAAATGATCCTTATGTTTAGCATTCACATGCTGTGTACAGCTGTCACTGCGGGTGGCGAAGTCCTTGGAGAACCTGCTGTTCAATTGTTTACCAACTTTCAGGTGATGTGGAAGGACTGCACAGATTTGATCTGATCAATCCTTTATGGAATCAGATCGGGTACTTTTCGGCACCACTGTTTCGGTGCCTCCGTTTATAATATTTGTACTAACCCTAACCCTAACCCTAACCCTTACCCCCCGAAACAGAGGTGCCTAAACGGCGCCGCCGAATGGTACCATTCCGCTGTCTCACAGCTTCACCGTACTGACAGCTAAGCATTTTAAAATATGTCTGGTGTTGGTAGCAACGTGCCCTTGTGCAACCTTCATTGAAATAGGGTTGACTCTATTGTCAATGTTTACCCACTGATAATGAAATGGTATTTGCCTCAGTCTGAGTGCAATGGTGGAGTGTAGGATCAGTTTTGACAATGCTTCTTTCCACACCAATGCTGCCAATATGTCTTCCTTTTTCCTCATACATGGTATACCCTGCATCACAGATACATGGTTCTCCGCCAACATTCACTCCACTAAACGGACTCCTACTCTCATTTACTCTCATCCCACCTTGAAGGACAAGTTCAGCCTTCTCCCCATCATCTACTCCTCCACTCTGAATTCAATAGATCATTCCCCATAATTTCGAACACCTTCAATGAAATGACACCACCACATTCTTTCCCTTCCGCATCTTTTCAGTATTTCAAAGGGATCCACTTTCCGTGACACTTTGACCCACAGTTCCTTCTCCCCCAGTACCTCCACGCTTTCCTACAACACTTTCCCGTGCAATCATGGGGGGATGCTCCATCTGCCTTTTAATCTCTTCCTTTCTCATCTGCCATTGATCCAAATACACTTTCAGGTGATGCAGGATTCATTTGCATTTCTTCCAGTCAAGTGCATTACAATCTCTGTTCGCAATGATCCCAATTAGTTTTGTTTAATTTATTATTGTCAAGTGTACCGAGGTACAGTGAAAAGCTTTTGTTTGCATGTTATCCAGTCACTGTGGCGCAGCCGTAGAGTTTCTGCCTTACAGCGAATGCAGCGCTGGAGACCCGGGTTCGATCCCGATTACGGGTGCTGTCTGTACGGAGTTTGTACGTTCTCCCCATGACCTGCATGGGTTTTTTCTGAGATCTTCGGTTTCCTCCCACATTCCAAAGACGTACAGGTTTGTAGGTTAATTGGCCTGGCAAATGTAAAAGTTGTCCCTCGTGGGTGTAGGATAGTGTTAATGTGTGGGAATCGCTGGTCGGCGCGGACCCAGTGGGCCGAAGGGCCTGTTTCCACGCTGTATCTCTAAACTAAACTAAACTAAAGAAAAGACCATGCATAAATACAATCAAGCTGCCCACAGTGCACAGATAAATGATAATGGGTACAACATTTAGTGCAAGATATAACATTAAAGTCTGATAAAGTCAGGTTGAAGTTAGATCGATGATAATTCAAATTTCATGAAAACGCAGGTAGCAAATTCCGCCCATGCATGTCAGATGTCACTTTGGAAATAGAGGTTCCAATTGACCTACTAAAACAAATGGTGCCGATCCAGACTTTTGGACTATTATATATAAACACTGTACCTGATTATTGCCACTCTTCAGATTTAATGATAACTTCAAGGCTCACTGGTCAGGATGAAATATTTTCTAGATTGCTTCTATTATAACCAAGATGAAACATTTTTAAAATGTGCTGTGCGCTTCAGTGGAACCATCGACAGCTGAAATTAGATGCCAGGTTGTTTACCCTCAGAACTGTTTCTCTGCATCTACTGGGAGATAATGTTCAGGGGAAGTCTGGATAGATAATGCCACAATGAAAGCAGTCACAGGAAATTCTTGACTCATATAATAATATCACTGAAACAATGTTTGACCGCTGATAATAAAATGGTACTTTGCTGCAGAATAACAGTTTGATATGTTTCATGTACAAGTTAGTTACAATTTAAAAATATCTCCAGCACTGTGTCCTCAGATACACATTTAATGAGTGTCAAACACTTTACAAATGGGTCCAAAGGTTACTCAGCTGCTCCAGTTGCTGTGTGTTATATTTATCTTTCAGCCTCAAGTGCTATTCTATTATCAGTAGTGCTTTTAAATCTGACAGCACATTTTTGCCTTGTTAACATTCGTCAGGCATTAGATAAAAATTTACCGATATATTATGGAAGTGAAAAAGCTCAGTCAGTTCAAGCTATCCCTCAATACGCCATTGTTCTCGGTGCAAAGACAATTTTTAGAAGCAAGTCCTTGAATTTTCAAAAACAAAACTTCAGGCTTAATGCAGGACCATTTATTGTCTTACTGTTGGATTATATCAAAAGTAAGTTGGTTATTACAATGGGTGAACAAAATTCTGGAAGGCTGTATAGTTCAGGTTAAATTAACAATATAGTAATTGTGAGATGAATATGTTTAATTCACAGAAGATAAAGGTATTTCAGACATTTTGTTTGCCCTATTCCTAATTGTTCATGAGAAGATATTAGTCAGATTGAACTGCTGTTGTCTTTGTGACACTCATCTACCGTGTTGCAATGCAGGGAGTTACAGGATTTGGACCCAGGGATGATAGAGGAATATTTCCAAGTCAGGATGGTGGCTTGAAGGGAAACTTTCCCATAACTTTTGAAATATCAGTCAGTACTTTGTCAGTATTTCTGGTGCTGTACAACCCACTCAGGCCCCAAGATAAGAAGAAGAAATCACACGTGAATGCAAGGTTGGAAAGGAGATGTCTGCCATATCGAGTAAAGACAAGGAAGAAACATCCTATATTCACTCCAGAAGTAGCTAATTAGTCTTTAAGAGTGAAAGCATGACACCAGATGCATGCTTCAGATCCCCACTCCACCTTCATTTATCCTCAGACGGTCATAACATGAAGCGCTACAATCAAGAAAATCAGGCCTGAGGAACAGTTGCTGGCCAGGTCAGTAAGGAAATTACCTGGAAGTGGAGCTGGTCCTCATTTTGCAGGTTTGTCCCAACCTTCACCCCCACTGCAGATATCCCCAATCCCTACATCATTGACCATGACACCTCATCTGCTCCCCATCAGCGATTAATTTGATTCATGAACCCAGTCAAGTTTCCTGAGGGCTACTAAAACACCAGCAAAAGCCAAATTTTGTTCTGGTCACTGCCAGTGAACTTCTGTGGGAGCTTTTGAAGATCAATGTTCTAGGTCTAAAATCACAGGGATTTTCACACACGATACTTACCCTTTACCATCCAAGTCTTCCTCAATTTCTAGGCCACAGAATGTTACAGATACTTCTAAAAACAAGTCAAGACAACCCAAAATAAAAGCAAAGTTAAAAGGCATGTTAATGCATGCAAAGTTAAATTTTAAAAGAGGAAGAGAAAGAAGATCTAAAAATATGTATAGACTTCTTCAGACCAGTTACACGTTTAGTTCATTCGTAGAGCCTATTGGCTCTCAAGTGTTTGGGGCCAAACGTGAACTTCTGCGATTTAAATAAGATACCAGAGAGTTCTCCCAGGGCACTGATCCAAGAATGGGCAAGTGCCTTCAGGGCAATCTTAGGCAGGATAAAAACAATAAAATGCTAATAGCTATAACTTTTGAAATATCAGTCAGAAATTGTAAATTGTCAGAATGGATATAAGAAATGGGTGGATGTTAATTAAAATGTGTGTGCTTTTATCAGAGAAGGACATTACTTTAATATTCTGGCTTCCATAATGTAAGTGTTTTACATGGTGGATGAAAAGACAAACCTGCCAACCTCACTGAAACCATTCAAGGTCATTGTGAACAGACCTGGTTTTGCACAAAGTGTACTTCAGTGATTCTGATATAATTATTATGAACAGGTTATTCAGTTTATTGCCCTTTTTTGACATTACCTCAGGACATGATCTTAAATTAAAGTAACATTATTTTAAAGGTTTTTTTTAAAAAATGGGTTAGGATTTTCTGATTCAGATGATCAACTCTGTTTTGATAAACCTGGTGGAAAATCCAGCACTTCAAGGTCACACAAGAGAAATGGTGCAGTTTTTCTGTCTTAACAGCCTTAAAATCATTTAAATTAACTATTTTCATAATAAACATGACTGTTTTTTGAATCAGTCTGCAAAAACGTGCATAAACCAGAACAAAATTAATCTGCATAAATCTTTTCTAAAGAAATTTGATATTCCGAATCTTGAGCTCTGGGAGAATTTCATTTCATAGATTCATGAAAGATTTCATTTCATAGATTCAGGTCAGGTTGGGGGGAGTTTCCCCCGCCACAGGTACCATGTAATCCTGTGCTACCTGCTCCATAATCGGATAGTCGGCGACTAAACCGTCTCCCCCACCTGGTTTTCCAGGTGAGGAGGGGACTATGGACCCCCAACAGGACCAAAAACAAGACTTGTCAAAGGACGGATGAGCTTCTAGCGAGCCAACGGCCATCTACACTTCAGTAGAAGTTACGATCACTGTTGTACATTGTAAGGAATGATGATAAAGCACACACACCAAGAGCCTATACTTCCAGCGGCAGAGGTCCGCAGGAACTGGGGGACAGGGATGTGTGGTGCTTTCGTCACCATTCCCGTTAGAAACCAGCACCACTGCGTCACTAATGTTTTCAACGATAACGAATGAATGAATGAATGAATGAATGAATGAATGAATGAATGAAAAGGACACCATACAGGATGAAGGAAAAGAAGATCTATGAACATGTTGAGACCGTCATATTTTATTTGATTAACTAAATTCTTCAATTCATCTGTCAAAGCTATGTTTGAACCAAAGCCTTGTATTAGGATGTAGATATCTTCAAATCACTGTATCACCCACGATATATAACTTTAGTCAGTGTTTTGCAAATGAACACCAATTCCTACTCTGAATCAAAGTTTCATATTGAAAGAACATACTGCATTTTCATCATGTTTTATGTGAAGGAAAACATGCCACTGATCCTTTATAAAAACATAAAACCATATATAAAAAAATATGTCATGGCAAAAAGGAATTTGGGTGATAACCAAAAGTTTGAATAAAGCTTTGATTTTCAGTAAGATTATAAAGGAAAGAGAGATGCAACAGTTGGGGAAGCAAGTTCCAGATTGTGTGACACAGCCTCAATGGTCTAATTCTGTACATCATCCACTTCGTTTGCCCATTATTGGTGTTGCTGGGAAAAGAACAGTGAGGGTTAATAACTAGTAAATAGGGATGTGGATTGCACTAATGTGGTGACAGGGAACCGCAGACAAAGCCTAAAAGTAGAGATATGGAATCACCCAAGTTTCAGGAATTTCATTGATAATGTTATAACATGTACCCATCATTGTAACAGAAAATTGGATCTACTGTCAACAAAGTTGGACTTGTGGATAATATTTGGCTTGTTACCTAATTATCTCTTTCTGTAAGCTCCATTCTGTAATCAAGACATTTTACTGTTAATCAAGTTTCTGTGTAAACCTGTTATCTAAATGGTGTCAAGTTGGGAAAAGGGGAAGTACAATGGGATCGGGGGTCCTTGTTCATCAGTCAATGAAAGTAAGCATGCAGGTACAGCAGGCAGTGAAGAAAGCGAATGGCATGTTGGCCTTCATAACAAGAGGAGTTGAGTATAGGAGCAAATAGGTCCTTCTGCAGTTGTACAGGGCCCTAGTGAGACCACATCTGGAGTAGTGTGTGCCGTTTTGGTTCCCTAATTTGAGGAAGGTCATATAGAGTGAGTGCAGCGTAGGTTTACAAGGTTAATTCCCGGGATGGCGGGACTGTCATATGCTGAGAGAATGGAGCGGCTGGGCTTGTATACTCTGGAATTTAGAAGGATGAGAGGAAATCTTATTGAAACATATAAGATTATAAAGGGTTTGGACACGTTAGAGGCAGGAAACATGTTCCCGATGTTGGTGGAGTCCAGAACTAGGGGCCACACTTTAAGAATAAGGGGTAAGCCATTTAGAACGGCGATAAGGAAACACTTTTTCACACAGAGAGTTGTGAGTCTGTGGAATTCTCTGCCTCAGAGGGCGGTGGAGGCCGGTTCTCTGGATGCTTTCAAGAGAGAGATTGATAGGGCTCTTAAAGATAGCGGAGTCAGGGGATATGGGGAGAAGGCAGGAACGGGGTACTGATTGGGGATGATCAGCAATTATCACATTGAATGGCGGTGCTGGCTCGAAGGGCCGAATGGCCTACTCCTGCACCTATTGTCTATTGAAAACTGAGAATATTAAAATGGTACCAAAGTCGCACTCTGCAGATCAGCTCATGGTGTGCACCAGTTTTAATAAATCGCCTGTTACTTCGAATATTAGCTCCGCATGGTCTTTCCATTTGCTCCTACAATTGGTTACCATGCCTGCAGCTGATTTGGCTTCAGGCATTATGATTGCTTCTCTAAAATGTTTTGTTTCTCCAACACCTTCTCCTTCTGACTAAAACCTAGCTCTTTGACAGATCACTTCCACTAAATGTTTCCCACTTAGGCTCAGTATCGGTTTGCATAATTAAAACATGTTGGGATGATTTCCGATATTAATGGTGCGTTTAAAATTGCAGGCAAGGTTTGTATAATGAACAATGAGAATTTTACAATAGAAAGGAGAGAGATGGAACAAAGTGAAGACGTCAAAAGATGTAGTCAGTATTTAATCACTTGACAGATATAAATCATATGCACAGACGTAGACAACTATCTTTAACCAGTAAAAATGTCGACTTTTGAAATAGCAAACAAATTAAGGGGAATATAAATAGATTAGTGGAATGAGCAGTCAGGTGAAGGACTCCGTTTATGGACGATTATGACACAATGCATTTTGGAAACGAACACAAGGAATAGAAAAATGCATTCAATGGAGATTAGAAAAGGTTACAGATGTTGAGTTTACATGTGTAATTATCTGAAAGTACAAATACAAAGAGATTGCAGCCAACCACATTTGAGATCTATAAATAGTGCAATAAGTGCAAAACACTGGTAAAGAACATTGTCAAGGACAGGGCTACAACTCTGCAGCTTTTAATGCTCAAGTTAATTAAAGGTTTATCAAGGCGATACTAGGCATAGGAAATCAGAGTTAAAAAGGAGCGACTGTGAGACTGCTTGGTAGTTTGGATTCAGAATTGGCTTCCCCATGGAAAACAGATGGATGTTATTCTTGCTGGAGGTCAATGACCCAGTTGTGTTCTGCAGAGTTCGGTGTTGGAACGTCCCTTGTCTGTGATATACTGTATGTAAATGACTTGGAGGTAAATTTAGATGGATTGGTTGGGAGGTTTGCAGATAATACCAAAATTGGTTGAGTTGTGGAAAGTGAGGAAGGCTGCAAATAAATTCAATGAGATAAAGATTAGTTGCAGCGATGGATGGAGAAATGGCAGATGGAGTTTAATCTAAGCAAGTGTGAAGAGTTGTACTTCGGGAGGTTGAATGTAAGAGGAAAGTATACAGTTAATGGCAAATCTTTAACAGCATTGATGTACATGTCCACAGCTCCCTGAAAGTGGCAACACAGGCAGATAAAGTGGGAAACAAGGCATCTGGTATGCTTGTCTTCGTGGCATTGATTATGAGTCAGGAAGTCATGATACCATTTTACAGGACATTCAATAGGCCTCATATGGAGTATTGTGTGCAGTTCTGGTCACCCCATTACAGGATGAATGTGGAAGCTTTGTGAGAGGGTGCAGAAGAGGTTTTACCATGATGCCTGGATTTGAGGATATTAGCTATAAGGAGGGATTGAATAAACTTAGATCGTTTCCCCTGGAGAATCAAAGGGTGAGGGGAGATCTGATAGAAGTACGTACAATTAGGAGAGGGCTAGAGAGGATAGTCAATATGGCTTTATTTGTCACAAATGGAACTGCACAGTGAAATTCATTTTATATATATTACATATATGCAGGTGTTGCCATTATTCAAAGTCCAAAGTCTAGTCGGCCCACGCGCTCGATGTACTGGAACAGTTCAAAGTAACATTAGCAAATTTGCAGATGACACAAAGCCAGGTGGCAGTGTGAACTGTGAGGAGGATGCTATGAAAATGCAGGGTGACTTGGACAGGTTGGGGGAGTGGGCAGATGCAGGCACGGAAATCGCTATCAAAATATGGAGGGGACCGGGGGACAGGGGGGACACAATTTCTTGGCGGAGGCGAACGCATGTGAACACTCACACCCGTGGCTTCGGAGGCTCAATCCAGCGCTAAATGCAGCTCAACTCTGCCTGTCTCGCCTCGTTAACCTACAACCCTGCCTGGACTGACGGAATACCAGTCCGGAGCCATGGAGCTAGCGCTGCTTCTCCGTGCTGGCTGTAAACCTGGGCCATATTTCCCGTAAATCCAGGCAGGGCTATAGGTTAACCTGGCGGGACAGGCAGAGTTGAGATGGATTTAGCGCTGCTTCTCTGCGCTGGCTGTGGGCCGGGAGGCACAGCACCCGTCTGACTCCCGACGTCTCTGGCCAATCCCGGGCGTGGGGGAGGGGGGGGCACTCGGGTGGGGACGGGACAGCGCCAGAGAGCTGGGATCGATCCTGGCTGCGGATGAGGCGCAGGTCTGTTTTCAGGACTGCTAAGAGTGTTTTGGCACGTGTCCCTCCTCCAATCGTCGCGCTGAATTATCATGGTCCCGCCCCCATTGCCAGCTGACCGACGTCTCTCTCGTCCAATCAGCGGCCTCGATCATCAGTCCCGCCCCGCTGTCTCGCGGAAAGCGGAGATTTTAAAATCCGGATTACAAAAATGGGGGGGGAGGGGGGGAGGGGGGGGGGATTGTCCCCCACCTCTCAAAACACGGGGGGAGAGGGAAACACAGTGTCCCACCTGGCCCACCCCCCCCCCCGGGATTTCCGCCCCTGGGCAGATGTAGGTTAATGTCGATAAATGTGACGTTATCCACTTTGGTAGCAAAAACAGGAAGGCAGATTACTATCTAAATAACGTCAAGTTGGAAAAAGGGGAAGTACAACAGGATCTTGGGGTCCTTGTACATCAGTCTATGAAAGTAAGCATGCAGGTACAGCAGGCAGTGAAGAAAGCGAATGGCATGTTGGCCTTTATAACAAGAGGAATCGAATATAGGTCCTTCTGCAGTTGTATAGAGCCCTAGTGAGACCACACCTGGAGTATTGTGTGCAGTTTTGGTCCCTTAATTTGAGGAAGGACATTCTTACTGTGGAGGGAGTGCAGCGTAGGTTTACAAGGTTAATTCCCAGGATGGCGGGACTGTCATATGCTGAGAGAATGGAGCAGCTGGGCTTGTACACTCTGGAGTTCAGAAGGATGAGAGGGTATCTCATTGAAACATATAAGATTGTTCCCGTGAACCAACGCCCCTCTACTCTCCTCGCCCATCCATCTTTGTGTCCCGGGGGCACCTCCTGCAGCCTATCTAAAGGCGCTGGAGGCATTACCATGGTTTACCCTCCTACCGGACTTTGTTCAATAGACAATAGACAATAGGTGCAGGAGTAGGCCATTCAGCCCTTTGAGCCAGCACCGCCATTCAATGTTATCAAGCTTGATGGGGGGGTGGGGGGGCATGGGAAACTTTTAAATCTCTTCCCTATACGGGGACCTTATCGAGTCTTCATTGTCGTTGGGCCTAACATCGGCGGCCTCCAACCGGAATCGACCTGGGGCTCCAGTCGCAGAGCCTGTGGACTCACCATCGCGAGCACGGAGAGCTGTGTTGGCGCGCGACCCGACTGCGGAGCTTCGGAGGCTCCGGCTGCAGGACCTGTGGACAGTAACATCGTGAGCTCGCGGGTCCCTGGTGGGAGACCGCTTTTCGGAGCTCCCGCAACAGCAAACTTCGCCCGCCCGAATCGAGGGGTTTAAATCAACCCGGAGCGGGGGCCTTACATCGCCTGCCGCGGCTTTAACGGACGTGGGACTTACCATCGCCAGCCGGGGGGCTCCAACATCGAACATCAAGAGCCTCGATCAGCTCGATGCAGCAGTTTGACTGCTTGACTGTGGAAGAAGAATAAGAACAGAGAACAGGGAAAAGATAAGACTTTTGCCTTCCATCACAGTGAGGTGGTATTTGAGGATTCACTGTGATGGATGTTTGTGTGTAATTGTGTAATTGTGTGTTTTGGTTTTTTTGTTGTTGTTATGACTGCAGAAATGTAATTTTGTTTGAACTTATGTTCAAATGACAATAAACAGCATTTTGAGTCTTTAAGAGCCCTATCTAGCTCTCACTTGAAAATACCCAGAGTAACATGTCTCCTGCCTCTAGTGTGTCCAAACCCTTAACAGTCTTATATGTTTCAATAAGATATCCTCTCATCCTTCTAAACTCCAGAGTGTACAAGCCCAGCCGCTCCATTCTCTCAGCATATGACAGTCCCGCCATCCCAGGAATTAACCTTGTAAACCTACGCTGCACTCCCTCAATAGCAAGAATGTCCTTCCTCAAATTAGGGGATCAAAACGGCACACAATACTCCAGGTGTGGTCTCACTAGAGCCCTGTACAACAAATGAAGGACCTCTTTGCTCCTGTACTCAACTCCTCTTGTTATAAAGGACAACATGCCATTCGCTTTCTTCACTGCCTGCTGTACCTGCATGCTTACTTTCATAGACTGATGAACAAGGACCCCCAGATCCCGTTCTTCTGCAGTTGTATAGGGCTCTGGTGAGACCACATCTGGAGTATTGCGTACAGTTTTGATCTCCTAATTTGAGGAAGGACATTCTTGTGATTGAGGCAGTGCAGCGTAAGTTCACGAGATTGATCCCTGGGATGGCGGGACTGTCATATGAGGAAAGATTGAAAAGACTAGGCTTGTATTCACTGGAGTTTAGAAGGATGAGGGGATATCTTATAGAAACATATAAAATTATAAAAGGACTGGACAAGCTAGACGCAGGAAAAATGGTGCCAATGTTGGGCGAGTCCAGAACCAAGGGCCACAGTCTTAGAATAAAGGGGAGGCCATTTAAGACTGAGGTGAGAAAAAACTTTTTCACCCAGAGAGTTGTGAATTTGTGGAATTCCCTGCCACAGATGGCAGTGGGGGCCAAATCACTGGATGGATTTAAGAAAGAGTTAGATAGAGCTCTAGGGGCTAGTGGAATCAAGGGATATGGGGAGAAGGCAGGCACGCGTTATTGATTGGGGACGATCAGCCATGATCGCAATGAATGGCGGTGCTGGCTCGAAGGGCCGAATGGCCTCCTCCTGCACCTATTTTCTATGTTTCTATGTTCTACTTCCCCTTTTCCCAACTTGACGTCATTTAGATAGTAGATTACAAGCTTTCCTGTTTTTGCTACCAAAGTGGATAACCTCACATTTATCCACATTAAACTTGATCTGCCATGCATCTGCCCACTCCCCCAACCTGACCAAGTCACCCTGCATTCTCATAGCATCCTCCTCACAGTTCACACTACCACCCAGCTTTGTGTCATCTGCAAATTTGCTAATGCTACTTTGAATCCCTTCATCCAAATCATTGATATATATATTGTAAATAGATGTGGTCCCAGCACCGAGCCTTGCGGTATCCCACTAGTCACTGCCTGCCATTCTGAAAGGGACCCGTTAATCCCCACTCTTTGTTTCCTGTCTGCCAACCAATTTTCTATCCATATCAATACCCTACTCCTAATACCATGTGCCCTAATTTTACCCACTAATCTCCTATGTGGGACCTTATTAAATTGTTCCTTGCATCCAACTTCTCCAGCTCCCTCCCGGTTACGCCGTCTACCAGGTCTTCGGGCGGATTCCCGATCCCGTCAAACGCGAGCCTTCGAGCGAGGTCCTGCTGACCGCGTGCCTCCAGGCGGGTTCCCGGGGCCGCCAGAGATTGCGGCGTGCAAGCCGGGCCGCAAGCCGCGTGCAAACCGGGCCTACCAGGCGGGTTTTCCGAGTTCGGTCCTCGGCAGGTGAGTCAGGCCTGCTAGGGCAGTAAGAACTTATTTTCCCCCCGGATGGAAATGTCAAAGACTGGAGGCCATAACTTTAAGGTCAGAGGAGTAAAGTTTAATGGCAAAGGGCTGGCAAGGTTTTTACATAGAGTGGTGGGTGGATGATTTTAGATGGACACATGGATATGCAGGAAATGGGGGGATATGGATCACATGCATGCAGAAAACAAGTTTAATTTGTCATCATGTTCAGCACAGACTTTGCTAAGCGAAGAACCTGTTATTGTGCTGTACTGTGTTTCCCTCTCCCCTAAGTCTGAAGAAGGGTCTCGACCCAAAACGTCATAGAAACATAGAAACATAGAAATTAGGTGCAGGAGTAGGCCATTCGGCCCTTCGAGCCTGCACCGCCTCTATTCCTTTTCGCCAGAGATACTGCCTGACCTACTGAATTACTCCAGCGTTTTCTGTCTATCTTCGGTGTTAACCAGCATCTGTAGTTCTTTCCTACACATCTGTACTGTTCTATGATTTATGTACGTTTTATGTCGAGACAGATATTCATGTGTAATTTGATCAAAGTCAAAGTCAATTTTATTCGTCACATGCACCCGAAGATGCAGTGAAATGAATTTGCGGGACAAGTCCCACATGATTTGTGGGACGTCATCCTTATTTACTAGTATACCTTCACTCTTGGCCAGTAACATTGCCACATTTCACATTTATCTACAGAAACAGAGCTACAATTGAAAAAGAGCTCCTAGCTACGTTGTTGTCTGATACCAGCAATAGCCTGCTGATGATTATGATAAGTAAAGTCAAGTCAAGTCAAGTTTATTCATCACATACACATACGAGATGTGCAGTGAAATGAAAAGTGGCAATGCTCGCGGACTTTGTGCAAAAAGACAAACAAACAAACAAACTACAAACCGAATGTAACAGAATCACATGTTCTTTTTCATATTAAATATTGTGGGCGGAAGGAAAAAGGGCCTGTCCCACTGCGGCGACCTAATCTGTGAGTTTAGAAGAGTTTGCCCTTGACTCAAACTCGCAGCATGGTCGACACGAGGTCCTATGAGATCATTGGAACTCTCCTTCATGCTCAAGAGAAGTTCCCACATACTCGCAGCCTCAGCTAGGTCGTGGAAAAATTCTCAGCATGTTGAAAATGTTTCCGCGAGTAAAATTTGGTCGACATGGTTCTTTTTAACTCGTAATGCAGTGAAGTGGGGTCGCTTTCATCACAGGTGTGAATTTCAGACAGCGCTCCCCTGCTTCCCTGCCCCCCTCACCCCCCCCTCCCCCCGCCTTTGCGATGTGTTTGTTTGTGTGTGTGTGCAGTCGGTCGATGCAGCTCGCGGTTTCAACGCGGATGGTCGAACCAGCTCGAGGTTTTCCAGGCGAGTGCTCTCGAGCTTCAAGGTCGAAGACACTCTTCTTAACTTGCGGATTAGGTCGCCGCAGTGGGACAGCCTCTTAAGGATTGTTTGTGGCAGATTGGACCTCCTGACTTTGTGCCAGCCTGGGGAATATGAACAAGAAACAAATGCTAGATCAGAAGTCTCCTAAAAGGTGTTGTGAAGCAATGAATTTTGATAAATAAAACAAAAACTTAGAAAACAACTCCTGCTCTAAACATAACACACAATCTGTACTAAATTAACCTATTTGTTAATATATTAAAATAAAATTCAGAACTTGACCTCAAGAAGCCTCTTGCAGTTCACCTGATAAAGACTGCACATTTTTAGTAACTTGTGACACGTGATTAATTATTTTGTATTGTTGGTGTTGTGTACTGAGTGACCCTGGATGGCGTAACATCCATATTTTATGAGCAAGGAGTTTCATTTTTAAGAAAACTTGCTCCAAAGGCAGCACAGCAACACATAGAAAGCTGGTAGTGTTGATCTCACAAGAACAATAATCAGCAAAACCATCTGGCTATTCAGTTGTCTCATTGTAATTTGTCATGTTTACAAATTGGGACAGATTGCAAAGGTTCAGGGTGGTGTTGTGGTGGTGGGGTGTGGGGGAGGGAGATGCTTCTACATTCACATGGTAACCACGACCTACTAACCTGATGCATTGATTGGACATCCTTTTCCCACTTCATCTATTCTTCTGAATTATCAAGATAAAGACCATTGTGGTTAAGCAAAACAATATGTGGTTTGTTAAGTGGTGCATTGTTTATTACTTTTGTTTTGGAGAAGGTACGATAGAAATTCTGCAACCAAATTATTGGGTTTGCGACTTTATAAAAATAAATTTTTGGGCCACAGCTGACCTGATTGCTAATCTTACCTATTAAAATATATGTATTTATTTGATGTTAAGACACAGAGAAGTCTCATATCACCTTTAGGCAGCAAATTGTTCTTTGGGTTGTAGTTTACAGCTGAGAAACAGCATTCTTGAATAAACCTTTTTGACTGTCCAGATGGTTTATGACAAAAACCGGAATCAAAATCATGATTCTAATCAATGGCACATCTACAAGATTACATAAACACAATTGTTTTACTCACAGACTGTTTCTCGTAGATTTGCACTGTAATATAAACGGGACAAATTCCATAGTGCCGGCAGCCAAGGAAAATGTACAATGCTTGGATAGAAAACTAATTTTGATGGAAAAGTGACCACCCTGTGCCTCACATTGTTAGATAAATAAAGCCAGTCTCTGTCATTTAGTCTTCTCTGTCTCTGGTGGTAAATATATCCGCGTGCATCACCCTTGCTGATCACGAGCACACACCTGCAAGGAGCACTAAACTTAAGTGATATTGGACTATACAAATTATCAGCATCTTCATGCATGTTGTTATCAGGAACTCAATAGAAAAAAATAACCAGCAATAGAATGCTGGCAACATTTATCCATATACAGGTACCACTTTTACATTAAATGAATAGGATAATCGATCATTGGTATTGCTATTGGTTTATTATTGTCCCGTGTATTGAGAAACAGTGGAAAGCTGTTGTGTGCGTGCTATCAATTCAAATCAGATAATACTATACATCAATACAATCCAGCCATACACAAGCACGACGGGTAAAGCAAAGAGAAAAATACCCGAATGCAGAATATAGTTTCTCAGGGTGTTGTATAGAAGTTCCAGGGAAGAAGTCCAATGTCTGCAACGAGACAGGTTGGAAAATTAGAACTGTACCCTACCTTACGGAAGGAATAAATACAAATTAATTATTAAAACTGAAAAAATCACTAAGTTTTAATTAGAAACATAAGGATAAATGTAATAAAGAAAAATATACCACTTATCTGCACTTACCTTTGTTGGAAATCTAAAACAAAAGAGATTGTTGGAAAAGCCAGGTCAGGCACCTTCCATGCAGAGGGAGCAAAACTGAGTTGATGACCTTACATCAAAACTGAGTTGATGACCTTACATCAGAACTGACAATACAAATTGCTCCTGTTGTCTAGCCAGGTGGTAGAATTTCAGTTGGGAACATGGTGAGAATATGAGCTATTTTGAAATTAATGAATGGGATCGTCAACTAGTATAGAATGATATCCATTCCAATTTCTGTTGAGCTGTTGCTCTGTTAAGACTGTTGTTGACCTGAACATTCAGGTTCCAGCTTGCCAAATCGAAATGAGATCTGGTTTAATGTACATTTAGTCGGGTTTGGAGTAATTCCAGAAAATTATAAGTACAATTACTTGTAATTTTATCGCTAGTTGGTGGCACCAGATGTACGATATAGTTGTGTTAGCACACAGTACTCTGCTGTGTACTGTACTAAATTAAATTTATTACTTTGAAGTTGGAATGAAGTTTGAAGATAGAATACTGAAGCTACCGTATAACTGGCAAGAATAGAAAGGAGGATAATAAAAGCTTCTTTAGGTATGCGAAGAGGAAAAAAATAGTTAAGACCAAACCTTGAAGACTGAAAAAGGTGTATTTATTATGGGGAACAAGGAAATGGCAGACGAGTTGAACAGGTACTTGGGATCCGTCTTCACTAAGGAGGACACAAACAATCTCCCTGATGTACTAGTGGCCAGAGGATCTTGGGTGACGGAGGAACTGAAGGAAATGCACATTTGGCAGGAAATGGTGTTGGGTAGACTGATGGGACTGAAGGGTGATAAATCCCCAGGGCCTGATGATCTGCATACCAGGGTACTTAAGGAGGTGGTTCTGGAAATTGTGGACGTATTGGTGATCATTTTCCAATGTTCTACAGATTCAGGTTCAGTTCCTGTGGATTGGAAGGTAACTAGTGTTATCCCACTTTTTAAGAAAGGCGGGAGAGAGAAAACAGGAAATTATAGACCAGCTAGCCTGACATCGGTGGTGGGGAAGATGCTGGAGTCAATTATAAAAGATGAAATAGTGGCACATTTGGATAGCAGTAGCAGGATTGGTCCGAGTCAGCATGGATTTACGAAGGGGAAATGATGATTGACTAATCTTCTGGAATTTTTTGAGGATGTAACTAGGAAAATGGACAAGGGAGAGTCAGTGGACCTGGACTTTCAGAAAGCATTTGAAAAGGTTCCACATAGATTAGTGTGCAAAATTAGAGCACATGGTATTGGGGTAGGGTGCTGACATGGATAGAAAATTGGTTGGCTGACAGGAAACAAAGAGTAGGGATTAACGGGTCCCTTTCAGAATGGCAGACAGTGACTAGTGGGGTACCGCAAGGCTCGGTGCTGGGACCGCAGCTATTTACAATATACATTAATGATCTAGATGAAGGGATTAAAAGTAACATTAGCAAATTTGCAGATGACACACAGCTGGGTGGCAGTGTGAACTGTGAAGAGCATGCTATGAGGATGCAGGGTGACTTGGACAGGTTGGGTGAGTGGGCTGATGCAGCTTAATGTGGATAAATGTGTGGTTATCCACTTTGGTGGCAAATACAGGAAGGCAGATTATTATGTAAATGGTGTCAAGTTGGGAAAAGGTGAAGTAAAACTAGACCTGGGGGTCCTTGTTCATCAATCACTGAAAGTAAGCATGCAGGTACAGCAGGCAGTGAAGGAAGCGAAAGGCATGTTGGCCTTCATAACAAGAGGAGTTGAGTATAGGAGCAAAGTGATCCTTCTGCAGTTGTACAGGGCCCTAGTGAGATCACACCTGGAGTATTGTGTGCAGTTTTGGTCTCCAAATTTGAGGAAGGATATTCTTGCTATTGAGGGAGTGCAGCGTAGGTTCACCAGCTTAATTCCTGGGATGGCGGGACTGTCATATGTTGATAGAATGGAGTGGCTGAGCTTGTATACTCTGGAATTTAGAAGGATGACAGGGCATCTTATTGAACCATATAAGATTATTTAAGGTTTGGACACGCTAGAGACAGGAAACATGTTCCCGATGTTGGGGAAGTCCAGAACCAGGGGCCACATTTTAAGAATAAGGGGTAATCCATTTAGAACGGAGATGAGGAAAAACTTTTTCGCACAGAGAGTGCAGGCAGCATCTCTGGAGAGAAGGAATAGGTGACGTATCGGGTCGAGTCTCTTCTTCAGACCTGCCCTTAACTTTATGCTAACCATAATCGACTTATCTATGGCAATCTCATCCATTTTAATGAAGTTGCTGAACCTTGTTTGAAAAGGGAAGTGCAGCAAAGTAGCTTATTTTTCCTTGCACTTTATACTTACACTTTTAATTGAAATCTAATAAAACTTGTTTTTAATTATTTAGTTTTCTATATTTAATTGTGCTTTAGCTGGGGATTGGGGCATCAGGATCCACTGCCCGAGGCTCTGTTGCCATTCATCAGTTGCAGCAGTCGGGCCTCAATGACAAAGATAGACACAAAGTGTTGGAATCAGGCAGCATCTCTGGAGAAAAAAGATGGGTGATGTTTCAGGTTGGGACCAGGGCCGGATTTACCTAAAAACCAAAGATCCTATAGCGGAGCTCTGCTATAAGATCTTTGCTATAAACTAGACAAGCTTAAGCTTAGGGCCTCGAGGTCTAGGGGGGCCTCGCAGAGCTGGATTTACCACTGGGTGAAGCCTAGGGCCTCGAAATCTAGGGGGCCTCCGGCCAAGGCAGGACACCTGCCGTTCAACTCTGGGCGGCCCCCCTCTCTATCTCTCTCTCTCCATCTCCCCCCGATATCCGTGTCCGGGCCGCCGGGCTCCACTCGCTCCTCATCCGCCGGCACGGCAGGCCGCCTTGCACATGCGCATTGCTGCGGACTGCACGTCCTCCCCCTGCACATGCGCACAACCACGGCCAGCACATCATCGGCCGCCCTGCGCATGCGCACTGCAACGGCAACTGGTCGGCGCTGGGCACTTTCTCCCTCGCTTTGAATTGTGGGAGATTTGGCCGCCATGGCTATCCGGTCGCTGCCTCGCCGCCAGCGCTGAAAACCAACGCGGAGGGGGCCTCACAAGTGGAACAGCTTAGGGCCTCTCTTCATCTAAATCCGGCCCTGGTTGGGACCCTTCTTCAGACCCAAAACATCACCTGATCTGTTTTCTCCACAGATGCCGACTGACCCACTGAATTACTCCACAACTTTCTGTCTATCTTTGGTATAAACCAGCATCTATGATTCTTTGTTTCTACATTTAGGCCTCAATGACAATCTGTCCTTCAGGGTTGCAGTATTTCAAGTTGCATAGAGTCATTACAGTGTGGAAACAGGCCCTGCGGCCCAAACTTGTCCACATCAACCAACATGTCCAATCTACACTAGTCCCACTTCCCAGCGTTTGGCCCATATCCCTCTAAACCTGTCCCATCCGTGTACCTTTCTAATTGCTTCTTAAACATTACGATAGCCCCTGCCTCAACTACCTCCTCTGGCAGCTTGCTCCATATACCCACTACCCTTTGTGTGAAAAAGTCACCCTTCGGGTTCCTACTAAATCTTTTTCCCTTCTCTTTAAACCTATATCATCTGGTTCTCGATTCCCTTACACTGGGCTAGAGACTGTGCATCTACCCAATCTATTCCTCTCATGATTTTATACACCTGTATAAGATCACCCATTGCAGGTCGGGAAAGGACAGCACAGAGCAAAGGGAATGTATGTAGCGGAATAGAAACCATGAGAAATTATTGACACAGATTTATGTCATCCGGGAAATGGTAATGGGGATTTCTAATCTATTTGAACCAAATGTAAGTAGAAGGAGAAGACTGAGACCAGAAGAGAGTGTGAAGAACTGCAAGAGCCATTAAATACATCTTTTGTAAATCCAAAACAAAAGATAGTGTTAGAAAACCCAGAGGCAACACCTATGGAGAGAGCTCGACTGAGTTCACCTTAAGGGGCAGCACGGTGGCGCAGCGGTAGAGTTGCTGCCTTACAGTGCCAGAGACCTGGGTTTGATCCGGACTACGGGTGCGTGTCTGCACGGAGTTTGTACGTTCTTCCTGTGACCACGTGGGTTTTCTCTGGGTGCTCCGGTTTCCTCCCACACTCCAAATACGTACAAGTTTGTAGGTTAATTGGCTTTGGTAACATTGTAAATTGTCCCTGGTGTGTAGAATAGTGTTAGTGTGGGGAGATCATTGGTCAGCTTATTTACACTGCATCTCTAAAGTTGATGACCGTACAAGTGAACTGGCCAAAACTGCTGCTTCACAGCTTCCAGGTTCCATCCTGCTGTCTGTGTAGTTTTCACATTCTCACAGTGACTGCTTGGGTTTCATCGGTTCTAAATTCCTCCCACATCCGAAAATTAGCCAATTTAAACCCGTTTTTCCCCATGGGTGCGGCTTTTCCTGACGGAGGCTTTCAGATTTTCAGACATTTTTGTATATACCTGCTGCACTTTCCCACATTTTCTAGTTCCTAATAAATAACATCAGATGTACAAGACCTAGAGAATCTCACATAATAATAAATATAACATGGAATTTTGAAAGTTAATGAGGAATATGAAAGAATTCATGTCTGTGTGTTAAACATAAACTAAATCAATTTGTAGCACAAGGGTTTTAGGCCCATTTTCTTTACTAATGCTTGGTTAGAGTAATTCTAAAAAACAATTTATCCTGCACAAATATTTAGTTACTCTTCCTTAAATGACGGTATGATCTCTGCCTCCATCACATATTGCTGTTACAAGCATATTGTAATTTAATGAATTTCTGCATTATGGAAGTTGTTAGCTTTGGCTCTTCCTGTGACTTTAATTTACCCCATTAGAGGCTATTCTTTCCAGAACGACTGTGGCAGTTCAAGAAGATGGTTCATTGGCACCTTCTCGTGCCAATTAGGGATGAATATTCAATGTAGGTCATGACAGCAATACCCACAAAAATAATATTTGTATAAGAAGAAACTACAGATGCTTGTTTGAACCGAAGATAGGCCCAAAAAGCTGGAATAACTCAGCGGGACAGGCAGCATCTCTGGAGAGAAGGAAAGGGTATTTGGTCAGCAAAGCAGCACGTGGGTAATTGATTACAGTATGGGTAATCAATTTTGACAATTCTTGCGCAAAACTGACGACACAAATTTGACCAATACAAACTATCCAAGTATAGAAACCCTTCGCTTCTATCCCCTCATCCAATGCTGTTTAAAGGGATTATCGATTCATTTCAGTTTAAGTTTTTAAACCAGATTTGTAAACCAGCATTTACAGTGAATTATATCTAGGCTTTATTATTCTGAGTTTTCAGGCCTCATAAGTCTGAACATGAAATATATGTTATGGGATTGGCAAAGATTCCGTTAGCCTTGTCAGATTCTACTCAGTGTTACTTCTTGATGTCCATTATTAATGTGTTGCACGATAGGGTGACAATGTTCGAATGAGTCCATGAATCAGATTTCTCCTCTGGTCTGCACTGAGTTTATTGGTTTTAGTTGAGATGTTACTGGGCTCAATACAAATGGCTACAATGTCTCCAGGTTAATAAAGCAGAACATAGATCATTGACAAGGATTTTAGTTCCTGACAAGTTATAATTCAGATTTCCCCCTCCCATTGCAATTTATCTTACGCAAATTGCGTGACAACTGCTTTTATAAGCAGTCAGCACCACTCCCACATCTTGTTCTCTTTATTAGTATAGCTCAAGTTTAACAATTAATTAATGTCATTATAAAACAGAAACGTGTAAGATATTCAGTTTGTTTTATTTGTGCTATGGTTACACTTGATTCTTTGTGATACCATAAAGTGTGTAGGAGGTATTTAGATGGACACATGAACAAGCAGGGAAAGGAGAGATATAGGCAGATGCGCAGTTTAAATTGGCATCATGGTTGGCACAGACATCGTGTGCCAAAGACTGTTCCTGAGCTGTACTGTGCTATATTTTATGCAAACCACTATGTTTCAAACACCCAGTTGGTTCATTATTATATTTAGCAAAGGGATTTACCACTGTTGCATAATTTAGCCTTCAGTATCAATGGCCCTGCATTAGATGATTGGTACTTAATACTCTTGGAAGGCCAGGAATGGGCAATAAGTATGGCCTTGCCAGTATCATCCGCATTCAGCAACTTTCATTTCATTCAGAAATACATCCCACGGTAATTCCCAGAGACATAAATCACATAAAAAAAGGAAACAGATTAAAGAAACAGAACTTAAAGAGATGTTGAGGTCAGTGAAAGAAAAATTCTTACATTTGAACTTGTGTGATCCAAGAAGCCCCACCACCCAAGCTACAGGTGGGTAATGAACATGACCATCAGCATTGACCAGAATTCATATATATTTTAAATAGCATTAAAGTTGCTACTCAGAGTGAAGTATATTTTCCTCAAGGGACAGAATGAGGGCTACATTTTATTGACAATTTCTGCTGTAGAAGAATGGCAAGTTCAGTAGGAAGTGCTTTTAGCTCTAGATTCGAATTAGACCTTGGATACTGTGTGGAGTTTGCACATTTTCTTTGTGACTGTGTAGCTTATCTATCCATGCTCTAGTTTCCTCCCACATCCTAATATATGCTGGTAAATTAATTGGCTACCGTCCTTCTTCTTTGACAGTTCCTTGCAATGGAGGATGACTTACTTCCACTGGCTTTGTGTAGGTTCTGAGGTGGCAGCTGGTGGATAATGGGGTGGGTAGGTGAGTAGTTTGCAGGGTCATCCAAGCCTTCTGCCACTTACACCGGGTCTTTGTGTGCTCCCAATGCATGACTTCGAGATTCTCAATACAATTCTAAATGTCCTTCTCCACTTTGAGCTGTCATGAGATCCACAGGAGTCAATGGGAAATGGCATTTCTTCAAGGCTTTGAGTGCATCCTTGATACTTTGGGTTTCACTGGTTATCTCTCTCCATGAAAGAACTCAGAATAGTTTGTTTTCAGTTCAGTTCAGTAGTCAGGTGTCAGCCTGATGAACAACATGGCCTATCCAGAGCAGCCAACTAAGCCTCAGCACTGGGGAAGATGGCTGATGTTATTCTTCAAGCAAATCTGGAGGACTTTTCAGAAACAGGGCTGGTGATATTTTTCCAGTGTCTTGAGATGCCTGCCGTAGATAGTCCTTTATCAGAAGCACAGAGGAGGGCAGGGGTCACTATTGCCAAGTAGACCATGAGTTTTATGCCAGGTCTGAGGTCTTAATCTTTCAGTGATTAAAAGATATGCTAATGCATTGCAAGTAATGATGATTTTCACCATGAAATCTGCCTCTTGTGAGAGATGACTCTCCACTTAAGAATTTTTATTTTTTAAAATTATTTATTTATTAGAAGTAAGTACAATAATGTGGCACCTTTTTTCATGTGCCAAATATATATTGGCATGTTCCACTTAATAAAATTGATTGTGTGTAAATCCAAACCTTTTTCATTTACGAAAGTGCCAGGAGAGGGGGTGGTTCAGGTGGGAACGTGATCCCACCACTTGTCACATCTTCCCATCTCCTCCCATCTGCTTTCCGCAGACCGCTCCCTCCGTAATTCCCTGGTCAATTCGTCTCTTCCCACCCGAACCACCCCCTCTCCGGGCACTTTCCCTTGCAACTGCAAGAAATGCTACACTTGTCGCTTTACCTCCCACCTTGAATTCATTCAAGGACCCAAACAGTCTTTCCAGATGCGGCAGAGGTTCACCTGCACCTCCTCTAACCTCATCTATTTCATCCGCTGCTCTAGATGTCAGCTGCTCTACATTGGTGAGACCAAGCATAGGCTTGGCGATCGTTTCGCCGAACACCTCCTCTCGGTTCGCAATAACCAACCTGATCTCCCGGTGGCTCAGCACTTCAACTCTCCCTCCCATTCCGAATCCAACCTTTCTGTCCTGGGCCTCCTCCATGGCTAGAGTGAGGACCACCGTAAATTGGAGCAGCACCTCATATTTCGCTTGGGCAGTTTGCACCCCAGCGGTATGAACATTGACTTCTCTAATTTCAAGTAGTCCCTACTTTCTCCTCCCCTTCTCAGCTCTCCCTCAGCCCACTGTCTCCACCTCTTCCTTTCTTCTTCCCCCCCCCCCCCCCTCCCCCTCACATCAGTCTGAAGAAAGGTCTTGAGCCGAAACTTTGCCTATTTCCTTCACTCCATAGATGCTGCCGCACCCGCTTAGTTTCTCCAGCATTTTTGTCTACCTTTGATTTTCCAGCATCTGCAGTTCCTTCTTAAACAAGCTATATATTGTAGTGGATCCAGTGATTTATGCAGCTACCTTCATTATTTATAGTGTCATTTAGAAGGTAGCCCTTAGTTCAGATAAGAGAAGTTGTTGTACATATGAGAAAGAATGTTGCAGTGCTACAGAATAGTGGAAAGGGAATGACTCCAATGGCTTTACTCTGATGGAAGCCATCATGCACACGAAGGGCCAAATGGCCTCTTCCTGTGTGCATCAAGTAAATATGATTGAAAATCTTTTTGCAGACATTACATAATTTACTCCACACCAATTCACTTTCAAGATAGGTGTACAGGCACATGGATAGGAAGTTTAGAGAGATATGGGCCAAGTGCAAGCAGGTGGGACTTGGGTAGGAGGCATCTTGGTCGGCATAGGCAAGTCAGGGCGAAGGGCCTTTCATGCTGTGTGACTCCAAGATACTTTTAACCCTTTACTTTGTATTCTTTTGTATAAATACCACCAATCAAAAATGACACCTACGTCAGACTCCTATTCATAGACTAAAGTTCTGTCTTTAATATCATTATACCACCCAAGCTTATCACCAAACTCGTGGGACTTGTCATCAGCACTCATATCTACAACTGGATCCTCAACCTCCTGACCAACAAACCTCCACGATATTCCTCAACAGGAGGGCTCCGCAAGGATGTGTTCTCAGCCCCCTTATTTACTCCTTGTACCCCCACGACTGCGCAGTCATGTACAAATCTAATTACATTTTCAAATTCGCAGACGACACCACCATTGTGAGCTGGATATCAAATAATGATGAGACGGAGTACAGGAAGGAGACTGAGAACCTCGTTCCTGGTGTGGAGACAACAACCTTTCTCTCAACGTCAGCAAGACCAAGGAGATAGTGATCGACTTCGGGAACCAACGTGGTACACATACCCGTTTGCATTGACGGCGCCGAAGTAGAGATGGTCAAAAACTTCATATTCCTGGGAATCAATATCACCAACAACTTCTCTTGGTTCACCCATATTGAAGCAACAACCAAGAAGGCACACCAATGCCTCTACTTCCTTAGAAGGCTTAGGAAGTTTGGCATATCCCCTACACCTCTGACCAACTTCGACAGATGCACCATAGAAAGCATTTTATCAGGATGCATCACAGACTGGTTTGGGAACAGCTCCATCCAGGACAGCAAGAAATTGCAACAAATTGTGGACGCAGCCCAGGCCATCACACAAACCAACCTCCCTTCTATTGACACCATTTATACCTCACGCTGCCTCAGCAAGGCCAGCAGCATAATCACGGATGAGTCGCACCATGGCCACTCCCTCTTCTCCCCTCTCCCATCAGGCAAAAGGTATAGAAGTGTGAAAACACACATCAGCAGATTCAGGAACAGTTTCTTCCCAGCTGTTATCAGGCAACTGAATCATCCTACCACAACCTGAGAGCAGTGTTGAACTGCTATCTACCTCTTTGATGGCCATCAGACTACATAGAAAATAGGTGCAGGAGGAGCCCATTTGGCCCTTCGAACCTGCACTGCCATTCATTGTGATCATGGCTGATCATCCATAATCATTAACCATTGCCTGCCTTCTCCCCATATTCCTTGATTCCGCTAGCCCCTAGAGTTCTATCTAACTCCCTTTTAAATTCATCCAGTGAATTGATCTCCACTGCCTTCTGTGGCAGAGAATTCCACAAATTCACAACTCTCTGGGTGAAAAAGTTTTTTCCCCATCTCAGTCTTAAATGGCCTTCTCTTTATTCTTAAACTGTGGCCCCTGGTTCTGGACTACCCCAACATTGGGAACATTTTTTCTGCATCTAGCTTGTCCAGTCCTTTTATAATTCTATACGTTTTTATAAGATCCCCTCTCAACCTTCTAAATTTTTTGAATACATGCCCAGTCTTTCGAATCTTTCCACATATGACAGTCCCGCCATCCCGGGGATTAACCTCGTGAACCTATGCTGCACTGCCTTAATAGCAAGGATGTCCTTCCTTGTCAGACCAAAACTGCAGACAATACTCCAGATGTGGTCTCACCAGGGGCCTCAACAACTGCAGAAAGACCTCTTTACTCCTATACTCCAAGGACTATTCTTGATCGGACTTTGCTGGCTTTGCCTTGCACTAAATATTATCATGTGTTTATACACTGTAAATGGATTGATTGTAATTATGTATCGTCTTTCTGCTGACTGGTTAGCACGCAACAAAAGCTTTTCACTGTATTCGGTACATGTGACAATAAACTAAAGATATATTTATTTTTTGTTTGATTATATTAATACTGTATACACTGAAACAAATGAATGCTGCTTCCCTTTTTCCTATCCAAAAGGAGCCAATTAGTTCATGCTTTACATTACAATGGAAACATTTCTCACATTGGACCTGGGCCTACTTTTGCTCAGTGATCAGTTTATCCCAGCTGAGATCAAGTAATCAAATACACTCCAAGAATTAGATCAGTAACTTTATGGTCTCCTATTTCTCAGTGTCACAAAATGTGCAGTCAGTAAATGAACCATCAAGACAGCCCTGCCACATAAAACAATATTAATAGGTTGCAGATGGAAACATTATTCTGCTTCAATAATAAATTCTCAGAAAATGGTCTCACATTTCAATTCAAGATAGGGAACAAAAAATATTGGCTGGTAAATCAGAACAGCCGGAAGTTTGACCTAGTTTTCTAGCTTTTGTTCAAAGCTGCTAAAATGTTCTCTTTCCTTCTCTCCAAAAAAAGGCAGAACAAAAGTAAAACTTTCAAGAACCATGCTTCCCTGGACTGTATGTAAATTAAAGAAATGTATGGTACATTTTGTTTTAAATGAGCCAACTGGGAAGGTATTTTTTCTGAATAAGGGTCTCGACCCGAAACGCGAGTCTGAATAAGGGTCTCGACCCGAAACGTCACCCATTCCTTCTCTCCAGAGATGCTGCCTGTCCCGTTGCACACACATACATATATACATATACATACATACATATATATACATACATATACACATACATATATATACATACACACACACACACACACACACTTTTAAGTATATTACTTCCAACTTGCGTTCTTACCCACAGCCGTAGTTTCCATTGAAAATCAGTGAGCCTTTTCCCAGAGTATATTCTGCGGAATATGAGCAAATCTGATTTGGCACTGAGCAAAGTGACAGATTTATCGCTGGGAGAAAGGTTGAGGCTGCTTGACCTGCTGCCTCACTGCACCAGGGACCCGTTCAATCCTGACTTCGGGTGCTATCTGTGGAGTCAGAAGTTATGGGGAGAAGGCAGGTGAATAGGGTTAGGAGGGAGAGATAGATCAGACATGATTGAATGGCGGAATAGACTTGATGGGCCGAATGGCCTAATTCTACTCATATTCCTTATGACCGTATGCACGTTCTTCTTGTGACTTGGTTTTGCAGATAGTGAAGATGGTTGTGAAAGATTGTAGCAGGATCTGGATCAATTGGCCAGGTGGGCTGAGGAATGGTTGTTGGAATTTAATACAGAGAAATGTGAGGTGTTGCATTTTGGGACGTCTAACAAGGGCAGGACCTACACAGTAAATGGTAGGCCTCTGGGGAGTGTTGTAGAGCAGAGCGATCTAGGAGTACAGGTGCATGGTTCCTTGAAGGTCAAGTCGCAGGTAGATAAGGTGGTCAAAAAGGCTTTTGGCACATTGGCCTTCATCAGTCAGAGTAATAATAATAATAATAATACATTTTATTTAATGGGCGCCTTTCAGACATCTCAAGGACACATTACATAGTAATCGGAATAAAAACATATAATCGGAATAGAACAGGTAAAAAAGACATCACAGAGACACAAATGAAAAACACAATTCAATCCAAAAACAGAAAATCAAAAACACAGTGTGAAGAGAGAGCAGCGGCAGCCAAAGCGCGCCAGCGTCCACTCTCTCTTCACGGCAGCCATCTTGGACACAGACCTACAGGACTACAATTAGACAAAAAAATCATCCCCCCACAGTGGATAGCACTGTGGAGGAAGGCACAATGTCCAGTCCCCACCCCATGTTCACCCCAAAGTCAGGCCTATTGAGGCCACCGCAATTGCCTCTACGGAAGCCCGATGTCCCTGGCCGTTCTCACCGGGTGGTCTTGCCCCGGCGTCGGGAGAGTCCTCTCGGCGGCTGAGCCACCTGGAACGGCCGCTTCCTGGTTGGAGCCCGTGGCTGCCGAAGCCGACAAGGCCGCGCCGGTTTGGAGCTCCCAGGCTCCCGATGATAAAGTCGGCGCCGCCTCGCCGCGCTGCCGCCTCTCCGCACTGCCGCCTCTCCACACGCCGCCTCTCCGCTCCGCAGACCCGCAGCCCGGAGATGTTGCTCTCGGCGGTCCAGCTCGCCAGAGCTCCAGCGCGGCGACCCAGGCAAGGCATCGCCCGCTCCACTCCGCTCCGCTCCAGCGCTGTGCCGCCGCCGAGGCCGAGTTGCTGGGCTGTCCCCGCCAGGAAACGGTGCTCCAAGCCCGCAGGTAGGCCACGAGGACGGGTCGACGGGCAGCCCGGAGAAAAAGCTGCCACACCGACCAGGTAGGGACCTAGAAATAAAGATACACCTACCCCCCCACATTAAAAGACCATATCCCCTACAAACAAAAAAACAGGACTCACTAAAAACTATTAAAAAAACGAATTTAAAACGGACGGCTGCTGGCTAGCAGCCGTTCACCAAGATGGCTCCTCCTCCTCGTGAGTACTAAGTAAAGAAGTAGGGAGGTCATGTTGCAGTTGTATAAGGCATTGGTGAGACCGCATTTAGAGTATTGGGGTCAGTTCTGTGCACCACGTTATAGGAAATATATTGTCAAGCTTGAAAGGGTTCAGTGAAGATTTAAGAGGATGTTGCCAGGTGGGTGTGAGCTATAGGGAGAGGTTGAATAGGCTGGGTCTCTATTCCTTGGAATGCAGGAGGATGAGGGGTGATCTTATGGAGGTGTATAAGATCATGAGAGGAATAGATCAGGTAGATGCACAGAATCTCTTGCCCAGAGTAGGGGAATCGAGGACCAGAGGACATAGGTTCAAGGTGAACAGGAAACTTTTCACACAAAGGGGGGGTGGGTGTATGGAACAAGCTACCAGAGGAGGTAGTTGAGGCTGGGACTATCTCAATGTTTAAGAAACAGTTAGACAGGTAAATGGATAGGACTGGTTTGGAGGGTTATGGACCAAACGGACATGTTGGGCCAAAGGTCCTGTTTCCACACCGTATCACTCTATGACTGCATGGGTTTCCTCCAGTTGCTCCGGTTTCCTCCTACATCCAAAAGATGTGCGGTTCTGGAGGTTACTTGGCCTCTGTTAATTGCCCCCAATGTGCAGGGAGTGAATGAGAAAGCGGGATAACATTGACCTAATGTGAATGGGTGGATTCAGTGGGCCCGTTTCCCTGCTGTATTTCAAAACTAAACTAAACTCTGCCAGCAAGGATGGTCCTTCTCCAAATGCCAATGTCACAGTGGCACTCAGAGAGGGAATACTGGAGGGTACGTCTACTGAGGCATTGAGCTAAAAAATAAGAAAGGTGCAATTACTCCAATGGGATTATATTGCAGGCCACCTAATAGCCAGCAGGAGAGAGAAAATCAGACACACGTCGACAGATTACAGAACGATGCAAGAACCACAGGATTGTTTTAATGGGCGACTTTAAATTCCCCAATATTGGCTTCTTCAGGGCAGGATGATTATATGGCGTAGAATCTGATAGCTGTACCAAGGTTTCCTTAAACAGTATGTGGAAAGTCCAACTCCAGAAGAGACAATTCTGGACATTGTATTGGAAAACTAGCCTGATGCTGCCTCACCCGCTCAGTTTCTCCAGCATTATTGTCTACCTTCGATTTTTCCAGGATCTGCAGTTCTTTCTTAATAACCGACCAGGTAATTGTTCAGTGGAAGACCAATTTGTAGATTGATAAAAATACATCTACTGATGCTCCTGAACACATCACCTGTGAAGTAACCTGGGTCATAGAGAGTTTCAGGTCTTTCAACATCAGACACCCTCACCCAGGCAACCCAGCAGTGGTTGATCAGACCACGACTTGTGTTCAGGTGGCATTCGCTCCTCCCCATGGACCTCCTCTCCTGATCCATCTCGAGGCTTTCTCCGCTGCCTCTGTGGTGTTCTTGATGGCTCTTCTCCTCTCCCTTCCGTTTATGCCCAGTGCACTTAAGGCTTTGTAGAGCGATTGCCCTGCAAAACCTCTGCAGCCAACCTCGATGAGCATACACCTTGCATTCCAGCCCTACTTGCGGCAGTCTATGACCAGCTCTTCGTGCTTGGCCATCTTCCTCTCGTGGGCCTCCTCCAGACGGTCCTCCCACGGCACTGTCAGTTCCAATAAAACAATGTATTTGGTCGCCTCTGAGACCAGGAGGATATCTGGCCTCAGGGTGGTCGTGGCAATGTGCTGTGGGAACTTCAGCTGTTTCACCAGGTCTACAGAAAGCTGCCAGTCCTGGGCAGTCGCCAGGATTCCTGACTGATTCCTGGCTGCTGTGGTTCTTGGCAGCTGCACTCCGGCCTTCACGAAGGTGATCATCTGGGTGGTGGGGCGTGCTCGTATGCAGCTGCTGATTCCCATGCTGATGGATTCTGCAATTTAAGAACCTGGTCGTGACGCCAGGTGTACCGGCCCTGCCCAAGTGCCTTTGGGCAGCAGCTCAGGATGTGTTCCAACATCCCCTTGCCTGAGCATTGCGGGCAATCTGGAGATTCCGCTTTGGCCCAGATGAAGAGGTTCGATGGGCTGGGCAGGACATCGTACATTGCCTGGACCAGAAACTTGATGCGCTGTGGTTCAGCCTGCCAAAGCTCAGTCCATGTGAATTTTCGGTCCATGGCCTGCTCCCACCTTGTCCAGGCTCCCTGCTGCCTCAATCCAACTGCTCTGGTACACCTCTCCTCCTCCACCACTGCCCTCACTTCCTCCTGGACCAGCCTGCGCCTCTCCTTCCCCTTGGCCTTGTCAAACTGGGGAGTTGGGAAGATTCCCAGGCCTGCTCTTCCCCGAGTCACTGCTCCCACCAGGACTCTGTGGCGAATCCGAGACTCTGCTTGCAGCACGGCTTCGCCGGCTCTCCACTTCCTCCCAGTTTTCACCTCCACCCCTGCTTGAGCCACCTTGGGGTCGCTGGAGTCCCTGTACATCATCACCTCTCTGGCCCGAGTCACCTTAAACTCCTCCTCCAGGGACTTCAGGGGCAGCTGGAGCTTGGTGTTATTTCAATAAAGGGCGACGCTGCTGAGGCTCCTGGGCAGTCCCAGCCACCTCCTGAGGAAGCTGCTGACTTTCCTCTCCAATCTCTCTACGATGGGGATTGGGACTGTAGACAAGCAGTGGCCAGAGTATCCTTGGCAGGATACCATGCTGGTAAATCCATGCCTTGAACTTGCCGGGAAGCCCCGACCGGTCCACTGCTCTCAACCAGCTCTCCAGCTCCTGACAGGTTGCCTGGACAGATGCTGTATCCTTCAGGCTTTTGTTAAGCACCTTGCCAAGACTCTTCACTGGCCTTTCTGAGACAGTTGGGATTGGTGACCCTTCGATGCTGAAGCGGAACCTGTCCATGACTTTGCCCTTCTTCAGGACCAGTGACCTTGATTTTCCTGACTTAAACCTCATCCTTACCCATCCAATCAGCTTCTCCAACCCCTGCAGGATCCACCTGCTTCCTGGCACTGACTCAGTGGTGACAGTCAGGTCGTCCATGAAAGCTCTGATTGGTGGTTGGCGTATTCCTGACTTGGTCCGAGGGCCCTGGCACTCTGGCTCAGCAGACTTGACGATCATGTTCATCGCCAAGGCAAAAAGGATCACACAGTTGCAGGCACGGAAATCGCTATCAAAACATGGGGGAACACACAATTCCTTGGCGGCCACGCGTGCATGCGCACATACACACGAGCACGCGCGCGCATGCGCACACACGTGAGGCTTCGGCCGTGGGCGGTAACATCGGAAGCTGACCTGGTTGGCGACTGATTCCGAACTCCAGCAACAGCAGCTTCATCCGCCCCGAATCATGGAGCTTGAATCGGCCCGTTCGCAGAGGCTTTCATCGGCCGGCGGGGGCTTCAACATCAGGAGCCTTGATGCCCTCGATGCAGCAGTTTGATTTTAAGCCTCACCGGGCGTTAAAAGGCCCCGCGATCGGGCCGATTCAGCCCTTAGAAAACCGGATTACAAAACATGGGGGGGGGGGGAGATTGTGCCCCACCTCTCAAAGCATGGTGCCCCCCCCCGTCCCCCCCCAGGATTTCCACCCATGCAGAGATGGTACAGCCAGTGATGATCCCAACCTCCAGTCTGTGCCACTCTGATGTTACTGACCCTGCTGAGACTCTCATGCTGAACTGGTTGTAATAGTCCAGGATGAGATCTGCCACTTGGCCCGGCACATGATGCTTAGCCATGACTGTCTGGATCAGCTTGTGCGGGCTGGAGCCATAGACGTTGGCCAGGTCAACCCAGAGCACTGTCAGGTCTCCCTTGTTCTCTCTGGCTTCTCTGATGAGCTGGGTCACCACTCCCGTGTGCTCTAGACACCCCGGCACTCCAGATAAGCCTCACTTTTGCACTGAGCTGTCGATGTAGCCATTGCTGGAGAGGAAGTTGGTCAGCCGCCTCGCCACTATGCTGAAGAAGATCTTGCCTTCAACGTTTAGCAAGGAGATGATCCTGAAGTGATCGATTTTCTTGGAATCTTCTTCCTTTGGGATCCAGGCTCCTTCAGCAAATCGCCACTGCTGCGACACTTTCCCTCTCTTCCAGATGACTTTCAGGATCTTCCACAGCCGTTTCAGTATCAATGGGCAGTTCTTGTAGACCCTGTAGGGGATTCTGCTCGGGCCAGGGCTGATCCAGATCTTGCTCTCTTCACAACGTCCTGGACCTCTTTCAGGATTGGCTCTCTACTATCAAACTCCTTGATGGGTGGAGGTGGTTTTATCAGGATGTTGCACTGACCCAGCTCCTGCTGCCTGACGGGGTCACTGTAGGTGGTCTGGATGTGCCGGTCGATCTCCTCCTTAGAGCAAGCCAAAGTCCCACTGCGCTTCTGCCCTAGCAGTTGTTTGGTGAAGCCAAAGGGGTTGGCTATGAAGGATGCTCGCTTCCTGGCTCTTTCCATCCAGCATCTTTGGTGCCTCTCAGCTCTACGGAGGGTCAGCAGCTTCTTCCCCAGACTTTGCTCTTCGCTGGCCTCTTTGTACTGCTTCTTGACAGACTTCAGCTCTTGCCGGATCTTGTGGATCTTTGCTGGTCTTTGGTCCATGGTGAAAGGTGTTCTGGCCGGCTTCTTCTCCACTGCTCCAAACCTTTCCACAGCTAGGCTGATGATGACTGTCTTCATCGTCCGCAACCTTCGATTCACGCCTCCCTTCGCAGTTGCTTCTAGCACCTTGTCGACGTCCTCGTCGAACTGATACCAGACTGCCGTCTTGCAGGCCTGTGTCCATTTGACTCGAACCTTCTCCGGAGGTCTGTTCTGAGGGACTAGTTGCGCCACTTGGAGGCTTCGGGCTCTATGGGGTGCTTCCGGGCCCGGCTCCTCCTGCATCTCACCAGATAAAATACCTGTGCGATGTGACACTCCCTCTCCCTCCAAACACTTCATCCGGGTCTGGTGAAACTTCAGGCCTTGGCTGTTCTTGCAGACCTTTCTACATCTGCATTTCATACTCATAGTCGGTTGTCCATTGCCATTAGTCGTTAGCCTTTGATCCGACAAATTGGGGTGCTCATCCTCCCCCCTTCTCGGATAGTAATCACAACTCCATAACTTTGTTGGAGCAAGATACTTAATTGGGGCAAGGCAAATTACAATGTCATTAGACAGCAGCTAAGGAGAGTAGATTGGGAGCAGTTGTTATAGGGTGACATGTGCGGGACATTTAAAGGCCAGCTGATCAAAGTGCAGGATCAGCATGTTCCAGGAGGGAGGAGGAATTGGGACAGCGAGGTAAGGGAACAGTGGAAGATCAAGGAAGTTGTAAACGTGGTCAGGAAGAGAAAGGAAGCGCATGTCAGGTTTAAGAAAGTGGCATCAATTAGGGCTTATGAGGAGTATAAAGCAATTAGGAAATGAATTTATTTTTCTTGCGTATGGCGTGCATAGCCTAAAGTTGTCGGTCAACTTGTTCTATTTGATCTTGTTTGTGCACGACGGGTTGATTGCATTAGTCGAAACAGGGCAGACCACGTGAAGGGTGCAATTTCCCACCCCAGGAAATGAACCCAAGCGGGCAATAGAGGCCATGAAATGTAATTGATGAGATGGATTAAGGAAAATCCCAAGGTTTTTTTATATGTAAAAGGGTGGCCAGGGAGAAGGTAGGACCACTCAAGGATAAATCTGTGCTTGGCGTCAGAAGATGCAGGTGAGGTACTAATTGAGTACTTTGCATCTGAATTGAGCGAGAAGGACTGGAGAACAGCAAGATCATAATACAAATATGTTAGGGCAATTTGAAATCAAGAAGAAAGAAGTACTAAGACTCTTGAAGAATATTAAGGTAGTTAAATCTTCTGAGGATGATGGGATCTATCAGATTGTTATTGACAGGGATCTTTGTTTCTTCTCCAGCCACAAGCGAGGTCCCAGGGGACTGGAGAGTGGCCAACGTTGTTCCTTTGATAAAAAGGGTAGTAGACACAATCAGGGAGCTTTATGAGCCTCACATCAGTTGCAAGGAAACTATCGGAGATATTTTTTTGAGATAGGATGTATTCCCTTTGGAAGAGAATGGGCTAATTAGGGATATCCAGCATGGCTTTGTCTCACTAACTTGATTGAGATTTTTGAGGAGATTGATGAATAGGAGATTGATGAAAGTAAAGCAGTGGATGTTGTGTACATGAATATTAGTAAGGTTTTTGATTAGGTCCTTCATGGTAGGCTGATCCAGAAGATTAAGATGCATAGGATTCACAATGACTTGGTTATATGGATTCAGAACTGGCTTGCTCAAAGACAGAGGGTTGTGGTGGAAGGTAGATATTCAGGCTGGAGCTCTGGCCAGTGGAGTCCTACAGGGATCTGTGCTGGGATTGTTGCTGTTTATGAAATGTATATAAATGACCTAGACGTAAATGTAGAAGGGGTGGTGAGAAAGTTTGCTGATTACACAAATATTAGAGGAGTTGCAGACAGTGAGGAATGCTGTCAGAAGATACAGCAGGATAAAGTCCAGCTGCAGGAATGGGTGGAGAAATGGCAGATGGCGTTTGACCTGAGCAAGTGTGAGATGTTGCACTTTGGGCGATTGAATGTAAGGAATGAGTAAACAGTTAATGACACGACCCTTAGCAGAACTGATATAGAGAGCGATCTTGGAGTCCAAGTTCATAGCTTACTGAAGGTGCCAGCACAAGTAGATAGAGTGGTAAAGAAGACATATGGTATGCTTGCATTCATCAATAGAAGCATTGAATATGTCAACAAGTTAAGATGCAGCTCGATAGTACTTTGATTAGGCATCATTTGGAGTATTGCGGGCATTTCCGGTCGCCGAATTACAAAATGTGAAGACTTTGGAGAGGATGCAGAGGAGGTTTACCAGAATACTGCCTGGGTTAGAGGGTTTCAGCTACAGGGAGCAGTTGGATAGACTTAGATTGTTTTCTCTGGAATGTCAGAGGTTGAGGGGAGACTTGATATGATATAAAATTATGGAAAAATAGATAGGGTAGACGGTCAGAACCTTTTTCCCAGGATGGAAATGTCCAACACTAGAGGGCATAGCTATAAGGTGGGAGGGGGGTTTAATGGAGACATGCGGGACAGTGTTTCCACTTTAATGGAAATTACCCGAAATTCTGGTTGTCTTCGGGTAATTTTAGGGAAATGGAATAATTTCGGGAAATTTCCACAGCTGGCCCGCAAAGGGGTGTAAAGGTAATACATACAGCACTGCCGGTTTGGCGCTCAAAGGTTTAAACAGAGCGCTCTCAGTTTAACGCGTGGGAATTTAAACAAAGAGCTGTCGGCTGCAGCGCTGTGGGTTCTAAATATAGCGCTACCGGCTGGAGCGCTATGGGCTTTAAACATAGCATTATGGCCACAGCACGATGGGTCACAGACTGTTCGGGAAAATTCTTGTATAACAATGAGTCTTTGGAATTCTCTTTCTCAGAGGAAGTTGAGCTTTTGATTATTTTTCAGGCAGTAGAATTCTGGATAAGCCTAGTGATGAAAAGTTACCAGTGGGCGGTGGGATTGCAGTTACATTGGGATTGGCCTTGGTTACAGAACGGTGGGTTGGCTCAAAGGGTCGAGAGGGAGAGAGGGAGATGGAGGGGTGGAGAGAGGGAGGGGTGGTGAGAAGGAAGGGTGGAGGGATGGGTGGAGTGAGGGAGAGGAGGGAGGGGTGGAGAGAGGAAACCCTTTTCTATTCCTTGGCTTTCGCCCCTGCATGAGACTTTGCTCTTGTTTTAGTGTTTCTATTATTGTTTTTTATTGTTTTTACTGTCTTTTAATGTTTTGTTTTATGATTAGTCATGTACAGCACTTTGTTGCAACAGTGGTTGTTTTTAAAGTGCTCTATAAATAAAGTTCAGTTCAGTTCAGGAAGGGGTGGAGAGAGGAAGGGGTGGAGAGAGGGAGGGAGGGATGGAGAGAGGGAGAGGGAGAGTGGGAGAGGGGAGGGAGAGTGGGAGAAGGTGGGAGAGGGAGGGAGAGCGAGGCAGAGAGGGAGGGAATAAGAGAGGGAGGAAGGGAGAGAAAAAAGAAATTGCATGCAGGAAGCATTTTTGAAAATGTCAGGAAATACTATCAAATTCCAGGAAATTTGGGATTCCATTTAAGGAATTTTTCTTTTTGAGGTGTGGAAGCACTGATGCGTGGCAAGTTTTTTTTTTAAACACAGAAAATAGTGGGGGCCTGTAACACATTGCGGGGGGGGGGGGGGGGTGGGTGGAAGCAGATTAAAAAGTGGTGTTTAAGAGGATTTTACGTGCCTGTCTACGTGCAGGGAACAGGGGGCTATGGATCATGTACAGGCGGATGAGAATAGTTTAATCTAGCATCGTATTCGGCACAAACATTAGAAATATAGAAAATAGGTGCAGGAGGTGGCTATTCGGCCCTTTGAGCCAGCACCATTCATTGCGATCATGGCTGATCGTCCCCAATCATTAACCCGTGCCTGCCTTCTCCCCATATCCCTTGATTCCACTAGCCCCTAGTGCTCTATCTAACTCTCTCTTAAATCCATCCAGTAAGTTTTATTTATATAGCACGTTTTAAGTCAACTCGCATTGACACCAAAGTGCTTTACATAAAATAGCTAATAAGTTTCCATACCATAGAAAAAGGTTAACAAAAAAATAAAGAAAATGGACACAACACGTTATAGAGTTCAACACAAACGTCCCCCCACAGCAGAATCAAAAATTTCCACTGTGGGGGAAGGCACCAGAAAGTTAAGTCCTCTTCCTCTGAAACACCCGAGGTCGGGGCCCATTTGTGGCCTTGCAGCCAGATGATTTTCAGGGCCCTCTTGCCGTGAAAGATGGAACTCCGGCGTCGGGTGAAACAATCCCTCAGTGACTTGGCCTCCACTGCCCTGTGGCAGGGAATTCCACAAATTCACAACTCTCTGGGTGAAAAAGTTTTTTCTCACCTCAGTCTTAAATGGCCTCCCCTTTATTCTAAGACTGTGGCCCCTGGTTCTGGACTCGCCCAACATTGGGAACATTTTTCCTGCATATAGCTTGTCCAGTCCTTTTATAAGTTTCTATAAGATCCACCTCATCCTTCTAAACTCCAGTGAATACAAGCCTAGTCTTTTCAATCTTTCCTCATATGACAGTCCCGCAATCCCAGGGATCCTGTGGGCCATAGGACCAGTTCCTGTAGCTGTACAGTTTTATGTGTGGAGACCCGGGTTCGATCGGGAGGGGAGGGGGGAAAGAAAGGGCTGGGTGGAGAGAGAGATGGGGGTGGGGGGGGGCAGAGGGGCAGAGGGGGGGGGGAGAGGGGCAGAGGGAGGGGGGGCGAGGGGAAGAGGGAGGGGGGGCGAGGCGAAGAGGGAGGGGGACGAGGGGCAGAGGGAAGCAGAGGGAGGGGGACGAGGGGAGCAGAGGGAGGGGGACGAGGGGAGCAGAGGGAGGGGGACGAGGGGAGCAGAGGGAGGGGGGGCGAGGGGCCAGAGGGAGGGGAACGAGAGGCAGAGGGAGGGCGGCGAGGGGCCAGAGGGAGGGGGGCACAGAGGATGGGGTATGTGGACTGGAGTATTATTGATGATTAGATCTCCCATCCTCGGGTCTCACACTCCAGCATCTGCAATTCCGCGTGTCGTTCCTTCACCCACGTGACCGGTCAGGTTCCGCGCTTTTGGAATGCTGCCAGGTTCGATTTCAGGACGCTGTGTTCCAATTCGAACCTTGCAAAGCTCCGCATTCCAACCGTCGGACGCGGTGTTCTGACGCTCGCGCGTGTTCTTTTTGTCAGCGCCCAGTCTGCACCGTCCCCGCCCCCAGCACATCCCCTGATACAAACCACCACTACCTCCCCTCCATCACATATCCACACACCCCCCACTACCCCCCTCCATCACATATCCACACACCCCCTGATACAAACCACCACTACCTCACCGCCTTCACATATCCACACATCCCCTGATACAAACCACCACTACCTCCCCTCCATCACATATCCACACATCCCCTGATACAAACCACCACTACCTCACCGCCTTCACATATCCACACACCTCTTGATACAAACCACCACTACCCCCCCTCCATCACATATCCACACACCCCCCACTACCCCCCCTCCATCACATATCCACACCCCCCCCCCCACTACCCCCCCTCCATCACATATCCACACACCCCCCACTACACCCCCTCCATCACATATCCACACCACCCCCCACTACCCCCCTCCATCACATATCCACACACCCCGATACAAACCATCACTACCTCACCGCCTTCAAATATCCACACAACCACTCATACGAACCACCCCCTCCATCCCATATCCAAATTCCCTCTTACAAACCACTACCCACGGCACTCCATCCGAAATCAAAAACATTACCTGTAACCATCACCTTCCCATTCCCAGCATATTTCATGTAACCCCCCTTCCATTCCCAATCCAGGCCACTTCCTATAACCACCGCCCCCCTCAGTCCCAATTCCCTATATCCAACTCATTCCCTGTAAGCATCACCCCTCAATTCCATCCCTGACACATTCTCTGTAACCATCACTTCATCCCATTCCCAGCACATTCCCTAATGCCTCCATGCCATATCCAACACATTCTCTGGAACCCCCCCTCTTGAACCCATGCTCTGCACTCATCCACGTCCACCTCGCTCCCCGTGGACAACTGCAAATGTCTTCTCCGAAGCACGCCCAAACCAGCATTGGCCGATTCTGTTTGTAAATCCTCAGCTTTCATCTCCAACTGGTTCCCTGCACTATCCCATATAACTGCTGTAAATCAAACTATCACAACACCTCTAACAGTTCACCACATAACCCAGATCCCCATTCCTTCATCACCCCTCCTCTTCTCGCAGCCTCCCTGCATCAGTCATCCTCCCATCATTTCGCTGCATTAGACTTCCTCCCACAACACCTTCCTACACCACGGAAGATAGACACAAAATGCTGGAGTAACTCAGCAGGACTGGCAGAATCTCTGGAGAGAAGGAATGGGTGACGTTTCGGGTCGAGACCCTTCTTCAGACTGGACCGAAGATAGACACAAAATGCTGGAGTAACTCAGCGGGAGAGGCAGCATCTCTGCAAAGAAGGAATGGATGAAGGGTCTCGACCCGAAACGTCACCCATTCCTTCTCTCCAGAGATGCTGCCTGTCCCGCGGAGTTATTCCAGCTTTTTGTGTCTATCTTTGGTTTAAACCAGCATCTGCAGTTCCTTCCTACACATTCCTACATCACTGCATCTCCTCCAGCAGCAGCAGCAGCGGCGGCGGCTTGCAATCCACACCTTCCTCCCCTTTGCATTTGGGCAGGAACAAAGTCACAGTCACTGGACCGCCGCTAACCGCTCGTCTCGCCAGAAATAGCATGCCCAAATAAGGAAGGAAGCGGGCGGACTGCACCATTTCCTCCGCCAAAAGGTTTCCCCTCGCACAGAGCGGCTTATCGTGTTGTTATTGTTAGGAGGGAGGGAGAAGGGATCCAGAGACGGTGCAGAATAAGATCTTGCACCCACGGTGGAGGCGGCGGTGAGGTGGACGCTGATTTGGGCGCGTGTGTGTGTGTGCGTGCGCGTGCCTTGTCCAAGGGTCACCGCGCGCTCCCGCCGTTGGTCGCCCCTGAAGCAAAGTGCCCGCCCGGGTGGTGCTCGGCGAGTCAACGAGGCCGAGTCGAGTCGAGCCGAGTCGCTGCCCGCTGGGCCTGGCCACCGAGTGAGCGCAGTCGCACCATGTCCCGCAGCCCCTTGGCCCGGCCCGGCCCGGCCGCAACACCAGCACCCTCACCTCCTCCCTCTCCAAACACAGCGGCGGCGGCGGCGGCGGCGCAGCAACAACAACAGCAGCAGCAGCAGCAGCCATGTCTGAACCACTGAGGGGCTGCTCACTCTGAAGCTGATGGCAAGCTGCTGGCTTCTGCACCATGGCCACTCACTCCAGGTAAGCAGGGCTACCGGCTACTTACTGCCTTGGACATCTTCAGACAACCTTAACGTGTCAGCTGCAAACACCCCTCAAAAATACAGGGACTGTCGCTGGACGCGTTCCGGTAATGGGGCTTGGGGGCGTGGGAATAACCCTAAGGAGTTAATTGAAGTTTTCTGTTTGAAATACCTCCTTTAGATTTGTTCGTGACGGCCGCATAGGATTTTATTGTAGGTTCCGAAACTTGTCACTTGGGCTGGGGAAACCCGTTGTGACCAAAAAAAGAAATTCAATGGCTGTGTTAATCTGCTGATTTGGCAGTGGGCGAATGTACTAGAGTGAAAATTAATTGCTTTCATGTTCATTCTCACTGTTTTATTCAGTCGAAGCTGGTTTATCACAGTAGAAGCGGTTCTATGACTATTTTAATTTTAAATTCTCTGATCAGATTTTGACATCTGGCCTTGTACATCGGTACCATTATTACTTTTCTACTTGTGTATGTCCTGAGCTAAATAAGACATTGATTATTGTTTCCTCGGTCCTCTTTTCACGATTTTTGATCAAAGCAATGCCATACTTTTGATCTAGAGAACGATCCATATGTGTGATTGTACATTTCTAATGATGTAAAACCAGTTCAGTGAGAGGAAGTATCTATTAAAATTTGTGATATGGTGTAAATAATCCAATTCAGTTTTATCAGCTTGATTGAATATAAAGAGAAATGTGATTAAGATCTTAATCAAATAAAATAAGACATTTTGAGCTGCTATTAAATTCCAACGTTGCATAACTTCCTTCCTGTTTGTAGTTGCTGCTGTCTGCCTCATGATTTTTCTTCTCCTTTCTGTGTATTTTTTTTATTATTGTGTACTTAAAGAGATGGATCTCACAGTTTCCTTGCAGAATTCCAACATTTTTCAATTGGTATTTTATTATTGTCACATTTACTGATATACAGTGGGGGGAAAAAATGCTGTGCCTTTGAGGCAGATTGTATCATACATGAGTGCAATCATACCATATGTTGCTTCCACATCTTGCGTATAAGCTGTCAACAGTTTCCTTTTAACACCAATCTTATATTTCTGTAGATTAAAGCACTACAATTGTTTTTTTTTAACATGTAATTGGGTTTTAATGCTTATTGAAATGAAGATTGGCAGTGTCAGAGGTTTAGTTTGGTACAGTTTTGAAACCAGAAGACTTTGAAATATTCCAAATATCATATTGTTGTTTTGTCTATTTCTTTCAAGATCTAGTAGTTTTGATTTTCAATAAAATCAAACTGAGACCATCCTTGCTTAAGATCTTTGTAGTTGCCTTATAAAGGAAATTTCCCCACCAATCTGGGCTGGAATCCAGTTGTAATTCCAGAAGGGAAAGAACACTCTGGTAAACCACAGTGCTGCCCAGATCCCTTCGTTTGGTCTTGTCTGGTAATGCTCAATCAAGATGTACAATTTTCTCTACAAATCATGATTTAAAATGTTTCAGGTTTTTAATTTGTGTTTTGAAAAAATCCATTTTCAGTTTAACATTAAAAATAAAGCATTATAAGCACTATCTTGTACAAGTTTTAATTTGTGCAATTAAATGTACTTGATGTTTAGGTGACTAAAGACAACATGGGTCTTTGTGTTGCTAAACAAGATGCTTTCAGCCAAGACTGTTGTGCGACTGATGTTTGGCTTTTGTCTTTCTGGGGTGAGGGTGGGGGGTATTAGCTGAGGTTTCAAGTCCCATTTTTATCTAGTGTCCCTTCCCATAATGGTATTGGTGTGTACATGAGATTTTCCTCAGCCACTTTATACTTTAATAATCAATAAATATTTGCTTTTGGGTTCACTACAATAAATTAGTCAAGAAAATTTAAAAATAAGCACTTCATGATTGCTCAATGTAGGCGACGGAGATGAAAATCAATGAAATCATTAAACCTTTTTCTGTGTCTAGTTATCTTCCTGTATATTGTGTCATTGTTATTGTTCCTACATTGGTTTGGGAGGTAAAGCTTGCTTCACAGGCTCTCTTCATTTTCACACATAGACCATTAATGACAATGGAGGCACAAGGATCTGTAGATGCTGGAATCTCGAGCAATACACTAAAAGTGATAGAGCAACCCGCCGACTAGAGCAACCCTCCAACCCGTGGAGGGAAAGGACAGGCCACATTTCTGCTGCTTTCAGACTGGAGTCAGTCCACTCCTTAGCAGATGCTGCCTAACCCGCTGAGTGGTGGAAACCAGCATCTGCAGTTCCTCCAGCACTTTGTTTTGCCATTAATCACTATAATATTTTGTTGAAGGATCGGTGAAACCCGGCCATTGAGTGGGAATGTTGAAATCTACCTACTTAACAAGGATTCATGTGCTTGCTTAGTGCTGTACTTTAAAGTTCTGTTTTAGATTGGTTTAGAATATGATCATGTATGAACAGAGCAGGAACAAGAGCAGTTTGTTCCTTGATCTAACTGTAGGATAGGGCAATTGTACTTTCCTGCTCTCCAGACCCCTTGACCCAAGCAGTCGTTCCAGGTGCGACAGAGGTTCACCTGTGTCTCCTCCAACCTCATCTACTGCATCCGCTGCTCTAGATGTCAGCTGATCTACATCGGTGAGACTAAGCGGAGGTTGGGCGATCGTTTCGCCGAACACCTCCGCTCGGTCCGCAAGAACCTACCTGACCTCCCGGTGGCTCAGCACTTCAACTCCCCCTCCCATTCCCAATCCGACCTCTCTGTCCTGGGTCTCCTCCATTGCCAGAGTGAGCAACACAGGAAATTGGAGGAACAGCACCTCATATTCCGCTTGGGGAGCCTGCATCCGGCGGGCATGAACATTGAATTCTCCCAATTTTGTTAGCCCTTGCTGTCTCCTCCCCTTCCTTAGCCCTCGAGCTGTCACCTCCCATCCCCCAGCCCTCGGGCTCCTCCTCCTCCTTTCTCCTTACTTCTCCCCGCCACCCCCTATCAGTCTGAAGAAGGGTTTCGGCCCGAAACGTTACCTATTTCCTTCGCTCCATAGATGCTGCTGCACCCGCTGAGTTTCTCCAGCATTTTTGTGTACCCTTGACTCACTTGTAGTTTAAATGAATATCAATCTCTAATTTGAATATAGTAATTGTACCAACTTCTGCAGCTGTCTGGATGGCAAATTCCAAAGATTCTTGACCCTTTTAAGAGAAGATTTGTCTCTGCATTAGATTGAGGTGAATGACCCTTTATTTTGAAACTAGGCTCTCTAGTTCTAGAGGAGTCTCGGCGGCATATTGGCACAGCTAGTAGATCCACTCTCTGTGCTAGAGAACCAGGTTCAATCCTGATCTTGGATGGTGTTTGTGGCGTTTGAACATTCTCTCTGTGATTCGTGCATATCTCCCCACATCCCAAAGGTATGTTCCTAGATAGGTTAAATGCCATTGTAAATTGCCACAAAAAGCTGGAGTAATTCAGCGGGAGTCTGAAGAAGGGTCTCGACCCGAAACGTCACCCATTTCTTCTCTCTAGAGATGCTGCCTGTCTGAGTTACTCCAGCTTTTTGTGTCTATCTTTGGTTCAAACCAGCATCTGCAGTTCCTTCCTACACATTGTAAATTTCCACGTATATGGACGAGTGAGAGAATCCGGGGAGAGTAGATCAGAATATAAGGAGAATAACAACAATTGGAATTAATGTAGGAACAATGGACATGGTTGCTGAAGGGCATGTGTCTGTATTGTACATTTCTGAATCTAAGGGAAACCTCTTCTCAGCATGCACTCTGTCAACATCCATTAAAATTTTATAATTTGCAATAAGATCATCTTTCATTCTATTATATTCCCATCTTTTCAACTTTTATGCAGCATATTTTGCAATTTCATCTTCTGAATTACATGTGGCAGCAAATGAAAGAAGGCCATCGTAACCGCACATCAACAAACAGAATGTTAGAAGAACTGATGCCGGATCTTGTCCTGAAATATCAATTTACATCTTGTGCCTCCACAGATGCAGCATTCTGTTGCACCTGATTACAGGATCTGCAGTCTGTTTTGTCTTATGTCTACCACATCAAGACTTTCCTTTAGAGTAGGTAGTTTTCGATACTTTGTCCTGTGAGATGTCTATCATGCTTTTTGAATTTCACAACCACTGGTTACAAGAGCAAGACTGGTGTTAATCCGAAAGTAACATAAAACCACTGTTGATGTATGGGAATCAAGAGCCTAAAACCAAGTTCAGTTTTTTCCCCAGTCTAATCAAATTTGCACGCAGTGCTAAAACATTTTGTACTAAGAGGAAACATTTTATCAAATACATGTTATGTATTGGAAATATTTATTATAATATAGAAAACTGTGACATCTTTTAGGAAGCTTCAAGGTCAATTCACCACCCTAGTTTTTTAAACTATTTTGCTGAGGTTAATTTAAGCAGGTATTTTGGTAACTCATCTGCATGGCTCCAAATCAAAATATTATATTATTAGTTCATGTGCCATTTTTGAGGAAAATATGCTTGTTCTGCGTAATGAGCCAAAGGTAAAGGTTAATTTTGAGACTGCGGATGATGCGATCTACAGCAGAGAACAAATTGCTGGATCAGACAGCATATGTGGGAGGATTTGGACCGACGACATTTCAGGTCAGGGTCCTTCTTCAGACTGATTAAAATTTCCTAGCTGTAACATTGTTTGTCCATTTCCTTCCACAAATGCTGCCTTTCCCTCTGGTTATTTTATTTTGTTCAAGGTTAATTTTATCTAGCCACTTCAAGCTCAACCAGCTATTGCCAATTGTGTGTCGACTGCTCGTGCAAACTTCATACAGAGGACAATTCTGAAGCAATATCAAACTGCTCATATTCTTTTCTGCCTATTGTTACTTTAAATGAGAATGCAAAAGGAAAAGACGTGAAGGCAGACGTGTATTTCAGACAGAAGGGGGAAATTGTAATTGGGTATAAGAAAGTGATAGAGAAGTTAAACAAATGCTAGAAATACTGAAGAGACAATAGTTTAGAACGAATGAGGAACTAAATGAAATGTTAGTAAATAAGTAATAATGGAGAAGTTGGGCAAGCTGCAAACCAATAAATCTAAAGAATCTGATGACCCATTTTCCAGAGTTTTGAAAGAGCTAATATTGAAAGCGGTTTCAGAATATGACCATTATTGGGGCAAATGCTGAAATCTATCAAGCAAAAGACGAGAGGATTGAGCAGTCGACATTGATTTACAGAAGGAAATTTGGAGATCCTTTGAGTATGTTACTGATAGAAGTGATTAAGGGTGAACTGGTGGATATATATATTTTCAATGCTTTTGGTAAGGTCCAACAGGTCCAATAAGATAAGTAATTGAGTTGTCCAGCACAGAAACCGACTCTATGGTTCATTATGCTGTCCATCATTGCTCTCTATACTAATTCAATTTGCATGTATTAATTCCATAACCAGCTATGTCATCCTCATTCAAGAATCTATGTAGATATATTTTTAAATGTTGTTAATGTTCTTTTCTCCATCACTTCAGGCGGCATTTGAGATACTAGTTACTTTGTGTGGAAAACATTGATCCTTCAAATTGCCTTTAAACATCCTGCTTCACGCCTTGAATTTATGCCCTCTCGTTTGAGGGTGCATCCAATCTCTCTTTGTAACTCAGGCCCACTAATCCAAACATCCCTGTGATTTTTTTTCTTTTCTCTGCACCCTCTCTAGCTGAATCACATATTTCCTGTAGTGCAGCAACCAGAAGTCCAAGTGCTCTTAACCGATGTTTTGTACACATGTCAGATGATGTCTTACGTCTTGTACTCTGGTTCGGCTGATGAAGGCATACATAACATACACTTTCTTCATTGCACTTTCTCCCTATTTTGCAGCTTTGAGGGAACTTTGTACTTGTATCCCGAGGTCTCTATTCAACATTTCCCAGGGTCCTGTTAGTCACAATGTATGACCCGACCTTGTGCCGAACATGTCTAAGTTAAATTCCTTATTCCTTATTAGTTATCCCTAATCAGTGTTTGCCTTTGCAAATGCACTCCAAGTACTGGAGTAACTCAGCAGGTCAGGCAGCATCTCTGGAGAACATGGATGGGTGACTTTTTGCGTCGAGACCCTTCAGACTGACCAGAGTTTTCCAGCTCTTTGTATTCTTTTGTGTATTAATCGGCACTTGCAGTTCTTTGTTTCTACAAATAATTCTCAATATCCCTTCCAATAGCTTTCCCACCACTAATGTAAGGCCTACCAGCCTATTGTTCACTGGCATATTTCTGCTGCCTTTCTTCAATAAAGACTGCTTCCAGGAACAACATGAGGAGGGATTGAATAGAATGGAATTTTATTTTGTGGGGTTTAGAAGAATGAGGGGCAATCTCATTGCTAGAGTCAGTTATTAAAGATGGGATAGCAGCACATTTGGAAAGTGGTGAAATCATTGGACAAAGTCAGCATGGATTTACGAAAGGTAAATCATGTCTGACGAATCTTATAGAATTTTTCGAGGATGTAACTAGTAGCGTGGATAGGGGAGAACCAGTGGATGTGGTGTATCTGGACTTCCAGAAGGCTTTCGACAAGGTCCCACATAAGAGATTAGTATACAAACTTAAAGCACACGGCATTGGGGGTTCAGTATTGATGTGGATAGAGAACTGGCTGGCAAACAGGAAGCAAAGAGTAGGAGTAAACGGGTCCTTTTCACAAGGGTACCGCAAGGCTCAGTGCTGGGACCCCAGCTATTTACAATATATATTAATGATCTGGATGAGGGAATTGAAGGCAATATCTCCAAGTTTGCGGATGACACTAAGCTGGGGGGCAGTGTTAGCTGTGAGGAGGATGCTAGGAGACTGCAAGGATGCTAGGAGACTTGGATAGGCTGGGTGAGTGGGCAAATGTTTGGCAGATGCAGTATAATGTGGATAAATGTGAGGTTATCCATTTTGGTGGCAAAAACAGGAAAGCAGACTATTATCTAAATGGTGGCCGATTAGGAAAAGGGGAGATGCAGCGAGACCTGGGTGTCATGGTACACCAGTCATTGAAAGTAGGCATGCAGGTGCAGCAGGCAGTGAAGAAAGCGAATGGTATGTTAGCTTTCATAGCAAAAGGATTTGAGTATAGGAGCAGGGAGGTTGTACTGCAGTTGTACAGGGTCTTGGTGAGACCACACCTGGAGTATTGCGTACAGTTTTGGTCTCCAAATCTGAGGAAGGACATTATTGCCATAGAGGGAGTGCAGAGAAGGTTCACCAGACTGATTACTGGGATGTCAAGACTGTCTTATGAAGAAAGACTGGATAGACTTGGTTTATACTCTCTAGAATTTAGGAGATTGAGAGGGGATCTTATAGAAACTTACAAAATTCTTAAGGGGTTGGACAGGCTAGATGCAGGAAGATTGTTCCCGATGTTGGGGAAGTCCAGGACAAGGGGTCACAGCTTAAGGATAAGGGGGAAATCCTTTAAAACCGAGATGAGAAAAACTTTTTTCACACAGAGAGTGGTGAATCTCTGGAACTCTCTGCCACAGAAGGCAGTTGAGGCCAGTTCATTGGCTATATTTAAGAGGGAGTTAGATGTGGCCCTTGTGGCTAAAGGGATCAGAGGATATGGAGAGAAGGCAGGTACGGGATACTGAGTTGGATGATCAGCCATGATCATATTGAATGGCGGTGCAGGCTCGAAGGGCCGAATGGCCTACTCCTGCACCTAATTTCTATGTTTCTATAGATGGAAATTCATATACGGCTTGACGAGCTGGATGTAGGGCAGCAGGGGAAAAGACAATTCTCTCTAAGGAGGCTGGAAAATTGCACCGAGGGATAAGACCAGCCATGAAAGATCTTTGAATGCTGGCGAAGTCTTAGATGTTGATGGTCCCCTTCTGTGCCGTATGTTCTTAGAATAATAACTACAAGATAAAGATGCTTAATTGCTTGTGAAGTGTTTTGGAACTTCCAGAAAGGGATATTTTTATGTGTGTTTGTGCTCTGGCACTGCACCCCCAATTTTCTTTGTGAAAAGTACTTCATGATGAGAGCTTCTTTGACAAGATTTGATTGCCTCCATAATTGTTTCCTTCATAATTGTTAATTCTTCGTTCATTTCTTTGAAACCCCTTGGGATTTAAACTAATGCAAATTGCCATTGCAGTCTTAGCATTAGGGGTAAGGTCAGTAATGACCTTGTCAATTGCACCCATTTTAGAATGTCGATGGGTGTCTAATCTTCCTAGTCATAGTCATTAATGTACAAGGGCTATTATATATTAGCTATAATAGAGCGCGTATTAAATATTCCAGTCCTCTCTCCTGTAAGATTATGCCATTATCAGATAATATTATTACTCACACATGTTATCTACTTTGTATATATTGATACTTATAATGCAGTTTAAAATAAAAAATTGCCTGCCATCAATAGATTAATTTGGAGGCTTTCAAAAAATATTGTCATTCATGAAGTGTAGACATAGTCAGAAAAACGGAAATGAAACTGATAGTCTGTAGATACTTTAATCTGAAGCAGAAAAAGATAAACTGCTGGAAGAACTCAACAAGTCAAGCAATATCTGGGGAGGCAAAGGAATGGTCAATGTTTTAGGTAGTGACCCTGCATGGAACCAGAGAAGTTGGGAGGTGGAAGGTGGGGGTGGGGGGTGAAAAGTAGAATCCAATAAGAGAGGGATAATGGGCAGATGGAACAGTGGGGTTGGGTGGAATGGGAAATATGACGCCAATGTAGAGGAAGCTAAATCATGAGCACCAAGTTCAAACAGATGCCATCAACAATCCGCCCTTGGTTCAGGAATGATTTTGAATGGACTATATTGGCGGATCCAGATTAACATATGGGCCAGAATGGGTAAGGTTTCTGACATAGTGGAATTCAAATTCCTGTCCGTGGATCAGTGTTCCAAGCCTCTGGATAACAGTTCAGCAGCTTGACCACTGTGCCTCTACTTCTCGATTAATTCAATCAGGTTAGAGAAATGGTTGTTGAATGCTCACTCAAGCGAGTCCCATTTTCTTGAGCTGTTTCCAAAGTGCCCAATGGTCCTGACTGAACTGGTTACCTTCCTATTGCAAACCTGGTGTTTGTTGTCTATCTGTAATAGCTAAGCAATTTTGCATATTTTAGTGATCAGGAGGAGACGAATGCAAATATACAAATATTTCATTAAAAAATCTTCATGACATTGATGTTTGAAGTGAGCAGTCCATTACTGGATAATGAATGAGAAAAGATTCAACACAAATTTATGTGATGCGGTGAAATCTTGCCTTGAAGGTAAATGCTAGATGCCTGTTTAATGCTCTGAAAAGAGAAATTGCATTGTTAATTGACAATTTGCAGAGGTGAACATGACAGCAATTTCTGTTGTCAGTTTGGTTATTGCTGTTCCTGACTTAAGCATGCTATTGCTGTTTTTATTGAACTAGTACAGTCCTGTTCACTGCTGAACCCAAAGTATTCTATCTATTTTCAAGGTTAGGCTAATAATTCCACGTAAACTGGTAGGGCCACATGAGGATTGCCCAAAAGATCAAGTGATAGGAACAGAATTAGGCCATTCGGCACATCAAGTCTACTCCTAACCCTTCTCCTGCCTTCTTCCCCATACCCACTGTCACCTGTACTAATCACCAATCTCTATCTCTGCCTTAAAAAAAATCTATTGACGGCCTCCACAATCTTCTGTGAAAAAGAATTCCACAGATTCACCACCCTCTGACTAAACAAATTCGATCACCTTCCTAAAGGAACGTCTTTTAATTCTGAGGCTACGACCTCTAGTCCTAGACTCTCCCACTAGTGGAAACATCCTCTCCACATCCATTGTATCCAAGTCTTTCACTATTCCAATGAGGTCCCCCTTCATTCTTCTAAACTACAGCGCGTACAGGCCGAGTGTCAAACGCTCATCATATGTTAACCCACTCATTCTTGCGAACATTCTTGTAAACCTCCTCTGGACCCTCTCCAGAACCAGCCCATCTTTCTTCTGATGTGCCCAAAATTGCTCTCAATACTCCAAATGTGGCCTAACCAGTGCCTTTTAGAGCCTCAGCATTACTTCCCTGTGTGTTCCAGCCCTCTTGAAATAAATGCTAGCGTTGCTTTTGCTTTCTTATCGACCGATTAGACCTGCAAATTAACTTTTTAGGAATCCTGCACCAGCACTCCCTTATCAATGTACATTGCAGTGGAAGATGAGTGACATTGTTGACCGTATGTTGTACAATTTAATGACTTTTTATTTACAGTGCACCTTTAAAGTAATATGCAACTAAAAATAATGTGTTTAATTATAAAACATCTTGTATTGAAATCACGCCGCAATCTTTACATTTGTTTGGTAGGCATGTGTTGCTCTCTTGTGAATATTGGCACAACACTAAATTTAAACCTAGAGAAACTTGAATGGCACTCAGTTAATTTTGTATTGATTCCAGCAGGCACACATTTTAAATTTGTTTCAATAATCTCTTCAGTTGCAAGACAATTTCTGCTGCATTTACTAATCTTGGACTGGGTAATGCAGTATCTATTTTGTTACACTAGATCTGTGATTTTGAACTCTACTCATGAATATTATGTGTACTCATTTCCGTTCCAAGTAGTTAAACCTTAAATACCTAGATGGTGTAGGTGGCACTATTCACATTTTGCAAGCATTGAGCTCGATTTGAGTTTTTTATGTCTGCGTATGGTCCGTTGGGCTCCCAAGGCACATAATCTCTTTAAAACCAAACTGAGATTATAAATTGCACAATGACAAAATTAAGTAAATACGATGTCCCTCCATGGAATGTCTCTGGAGTTGTTTTCTGCGACTTTAGTGTTGGGTGAAGTTGGTAATTAAAATTTCTTGCACAGTTATGTAAACAGTAGACTGAAATTTATAGCCCACATTTTACACTGTATTTTGTTCCATGTTTTTTAGTTGGATGGCCTTTGCACTACATATAATATTCGTCAGGTAGTATTGCAAAACATCTCCTTAAAGATAATTGGCATTTGAATAGACTTTCTTTACATTTGTTTGTCCCCAGAACGTAAACCATGTTTAGGGTTTCTAAGACCAGTTTAAATGAAAATATATATATGCATGAGTGCAGAAAAAAACTCTGAAAAGATAGGATATAAATCTAATCATGTGACCAAAATATTAACTTGCACGTTTTTATTCTTACTGATGGCATGGTGTCATTTGTAAATTCGTATATGTTATTTACACTAAATCTCATCTTATTCTCTTTCCTTCCCCTTTCTGGTTTCACTGGGCTGTGCGCCTGCAGTGAGCAAAAGAGGAAAAGTTGATTTAGTTCAAATTTTCCATCTGAGTTTTCCACCAATCAAAAGCATGCAACACTTTGTGATTTTTGTCTCTTATCTGACATAGACACAGCTAAAATCCCAAATTTCACTGAGTCGGCATCAAGTGTGCCTTCTGACCACAGTAATATTCTTTGGTGGTGATCCAGATCATCATGTCTTCTCACATTTTCCTTTGTTTTCCTCTATCTGATGGATAAATGTAAGTATTTTTCACTTTGCATGGAAAGGAAGTATAAGCAAGAGCAGAAATTGATACCACGGGTGCTGGAAATCTTTAAATAAATACAACAGAAGCATTAAGCATATGGCATTAAGAGAAAAACAGAGTTGCCATACGACCAGTGTTATGATTGAGCTGGAATATGTGACCTGCTGTTAATAGGTTTCTTACCTGGTGGTAACAACCACACTAGTGACACGAATGAATCCTTGTTGATCTTGCCAAACCTCCTATGCAGTGCGACTGTCCTTCCTACAAGTGAATCCTTCAGCGTGTCGTAAGTAATGTAACCAGCTAAAAATCATGCAAGTATATTGATAATGCCAAGGTTAAAGGCACACTCTGTCCATCGCCCTTCCCTTACAATAGTGGCATTAAGAGGTTTTTAGATGGGCATATAGATATGCAGGGATTGGAGGGATGTGGATCACATGCAGGTTAAGGAGATTAGTTTAACTAGGTATAGACATCATGGACTGAAGGGCTTGCTCTTGTGATGTACTGCTCTTTTTTCTTTTATGGCCATTAACGTCATAACTGATTACTCCATTTTCTAATTTTCTCATTTATCACTTGCGAGATGAAAATTAGTTAGTGTTCGCCTGCAATTATGAATCAATTTCAAAATTATTAATTTGGCTTTGAAGTCAATTCAATGCAGCTTGAAAAATACTATAATTACAAATGATTTTTCTTTCAGTTTTGGGCATTTTTTTAATGTCTGAAATTTCATTGTCAGTGACCAGTATCTGAATAAATACAGCAGAAGTGGAAATAAAGAAATTATTGAGATGTTAAGATTTCCCCCTTGGGTATGGTAACAAACATTATTTTTTCATGGGCATGTGCTCAATTTTTAGGACTATTCTTACATTTATTTTTGCAATATTGGCTGAATCCTCTTTGAATGCAATGGCCAGATTGCCTATTTCCATCATGTACAACATGATTCCAACCCAACCCTTTCATTTTTCAGAAGGACTATTCACTTTGGGATGTACTTGCCTTCATTCTGTGCAGCTGGATGACTTCAGCAAGAGGCATTCAATTAGGTTTGCATGGTAGGTTGTTCTGGAAGGTTAGACTGCATGGGATTCAGGGAGAGCTAGTCAACTGGATAGAGAATTGGCTTCATGGAAGAAAGCAGAGGGTGATTGTGGAAGGGTGTTTTTCAGACTGGAGGCTTGTGAGAAGTGAGGTGCCTCAGGGATCAGCGCTGGGCCCATTATTGCGCATGCTTTATATCAACGATTTGGATGAGATTGTAGAAGGCATGATTCGTAAGTTTGCAGATAGCGAATGGTATTGTAGATAGTGACGATAATTAGCAAAAATTAAGCCAAGGTTTAATTCCCCCTTCACATAAAAGCCCTCCAAACTAACTGACTAACATTTAAGCAATGATTTACAGATGATTAAGTGTCTCCCCGGGGAGGAGGCAGCCGCTACAGTAGTACAGTAGTACAGACCTGGGTTGACCGTGGGTCGTTTCGGGTCAAGTTTGGCGCCAAACGCGAGCTTTGGTGTGCAGGCGACATCCTGGAAAAAAATGTCCGGTTTTCGGAGCTTTTAGGTTTCCGGAACTCCGGATAAAAGGTTATGCACCTGTAGAAGAAAAACAGCAAAATGTGTGAAGATTAAAGTGTTGTGGTTAATTAACACATACATTTTTACCGATTCAATTTATGCCTGTGGATAGCACGATATACAAGTTTTTTCCACTGGTTTTTGTTCTCTCCATACAGAATGTCTTTGGAGGATATCCAAGTAAAATTTCTGTGTGCAGAACCCAAGGTTTATGATGTTTCTCTGATCAAAAAAAAATTGTTTCATTTTCTCCTGAACTGTATATAGCTTTACATAGCCCATTTTTTCCGACCATTCATTCAGTCTAATTACCAAAATTTCATATTTTTCATATTACATTCCAGCACCATTTATTAAAAAACAATATGCAATTTATGTATGATTTATGTTTATGTGGCTGTGATACTGCTGCCTGCAAGATTTTCATTGTTCCTACACCTCACTGTACTTGTGCATATGACAATAAATGTAACAGTATGTTTTGCATACTAGAGAGATCTGATACCCTTTTGAAATCTGGGAAACACCATTACCAACACTAGTTACAAATTATCAAATGTCCACTGCACTGTGCTTTAACCAACCTATCTGCATCCACTTCCTTTGAAAACAGTAATCTTGCCAATAAATCTGAATTGTAGCATCATAACCAAATCCTGGTTATTTGCAAGGGATAGTGGCATGGACTGCTTGTAGATACACGGGTGGTTTGAAACTGAATAAGGGGGGTGGGGTGTCGAATGGGATAGTGGAGGATGGAGTTAAAGGGAAAGGGTTTCTTAAATGTGTGAGCGTAGAGACAGAGGGGTGTAAAATGAGGGTAGAAGCAATAGGTAGCAAGGTGAAAAGTAAAAGTGGCAGGCAGACAAAACCAGGGCAAAAATCAAAAAGGGCCACTTTTCAACATAATTGTATAAGGGGTAAGAGTGTTGTAAAAACAAGCCTGAAGGCTTTGTGTCTCAATGCAAGGAGCATTCGAAATAAGGTGGATGAGTTGAATGTGCAGATAGCTATTAATGACTATGATATAGTTGGTATCACGGAGACATGGCTCCAGGGTGACCAAGGCTGGGAGCTGAACATCCAGGGATATTCAATATTCAGGAGGGATAGAGAGAAAGGAAAAGGAGGTGGGGTAGCGTTGCTGATTAGAGAGGAGATTAACGCAATGGAAAGGAAGGACATTAGTTTGGAGGATGTGGAATCGGTATGGGTAGAGCTGCGAAACACTAAGGGGCAGAAAACGCTGGTGGGTGTTGTGTACAGGCCACCTAACAGTAGTAGTGAAGTTGGAGATGGTATCAAACAGGAAATTAGAAATGCGTGCGACAAAGGCAAAACCGTTATAATGGGTGACTTCAATCTACATATAGATTGGGTGAATCAAATTGGCTGGGGTGCTGGGGAAGAGGATTTCTTGGAATGTATGCGGGATAGTTATCTAAATCAACATGTAGAGGAACCAACGAGAGAGCAGGCTATTTTAGACTGGGTATTGAGTAATGAGGAAGGGTTAGTTAGCAGTCTTGTTGTACGTGCCCCCTTGGGCAAGAGTGACCATAATATGGTTGAGTTCTTCATTAGGATGGAGAGTGACATTGTTAATTCAGAAACAATGGTTCTGAACTTAAAGAAAGGTAACTTTGAGGGTATGAGACGTGAATTGGCCAAGATTGACTGGCAATTAATTCTAAAAGGGTTGACGGTGGATATGCAATGGAAGACATTTAAAGACTGCATGGATGAACTACAAAAATTGTTCATCCCAGTTTGGCAAAAGAATAAATCAGGGAAGGTAGTACATCCGTGGATAACAAGGGAAATCAGGGATAGTATCAAAGCGAAGGATGATGCGTACAAATTAGCCAGAAAAAGCAGCATAAAAAGAAAACTGGCAGGGAACATAAAAACTGACTGCAAAAGTTTTTATAGATATGTGAAAAGAAAGAGATTAGTTAAAACAAATGTAGGTCCCTTGCAGTCAGAAACAGGTGAGTTGATCATGGGGAACAAGGATATGGCGGACCAATTGAATAACTACTTTGGTTCCGTCTTCACTAAGGAAGACATAAATAATCTGCCGGAAATAGCAGGGGTCAAAGGAGTCGGAGGAATTGAGTGAAATCCAGGTTAGCCGGGAAGTGGTGTTGGGTAAATTGAATGGATTAAAGGCCGATAAATCTCCAGGGCCAGATAGGCTGCATCCCAGAGTACTTAAGGAAGTAGCTCCAGAAATAGTGGATGCATTAGTAATGATCTTTCAAAACTCTTTAGATTCTGGAGTAGTTCCTGAGGATTGGCGGGTAGCAAACGTAACCCCACTTTTTAACAAGGGAGGGAGAGAGAAAACGGGGAATTACAGACCAGTTAGTCTAACATCGGTAGTGGGGAAACTGCTAGTCAGTTATTAAAGATGGGATAGCAGCACATTTGGAAAGTGGTGAAATCATTGGACAAAGTCAGCATAGATTTACAAAAGGTAAATCATGTCTGACGAATCTTATAGAATTTTTCGAGGATGTAACTAGTAGCGTGGATAGGGGAGAACCAGTGGATGTGGTGTATCTGGACTTCCAGAAGGCTTTCGACAAGGTCCCACATAAGAGATTAGTATACAAACTTAAAGCACACGGCATTGGTGGTTCAGTATTGATGTGGATAGAGAACTGTCTGGCAAACAGGAAGCAAAGAGTAGGAGTAAACGGGTCCTTTTCACAATGGCAGGCAGTGACTAGTGGGGTACCGCAAGGCTCAGTGCTGGGACTCCAGCTATTTACAATATATATTAATGATCTGGATGAGGGAATTGAAGGCAATATCTCCAAGTTTGCGGATGACACTAAGCTGGGGGGCAGTGTTAGCTGTGAGGAGGATGCTAGGAGACTGCAAGGAGACTTGGATAGGCTGGGCGAGTGGGCAAATGTTTGGCAGATGCAGTATAATGTGAATAAATGTGAGGTTATCCATTTTGGTGGCAAAAACAGGAAAGCAGACTATTATCTAAATGGTGGCCGACTAGGAAAAGGGGAGATGCAGCGAGACCTGGGTGTCATGGTACACCAGTCATTGAAAGTAGGCATGCAGGTGCAGCAGGCAGTGAAGAAAGCGAATGGTATGTTAGCTTTCATAGCAAAAGGATTTGAGTATAGGAGCAGGGAGGTTCTACTGCAGTTGTACAGGGTCTTGGTGAGACCACACCTGGAGTATTGCGTACAGTTTTGGTCTCCAAATCTGAGGAAGGACATTATTGCCATAGAGGGAGTGCAGAGAAGGTTCACCAGACTGATTACTGGGATGTCAGGACTGTCTTATGAAGAAAGACTGGATAGACTTGGTTTATACTCTCTAGAATTTAGGAGATTGAGAGGGGATCTTATAGAAACTTATAAAATTCTTAAGGGGTTGGACAGGCTAGATGCAGGAAGATTGCTCCCGATGTTGGGGAAGTCCAGGACAAGGGGTCACAGCTTAAGGATAAGGGGGAAATCCTTTAAAACCGAGATGAGAAGAACTTTTTTCACACAGAGAGTGTTGAATCTCTGGAACTCTCTGCCACAGAGGGTAGTCGAGGCCAGTTCATTGGCTATATTTAAGAGGGAGTTAGATGTGGCCCTTGTGGCTAAGGGGATCAGAGGGTATGGAGAGAAGGCAGGTACGGGATACTGAGTTGGATGATCAGCCATGATCATATTGAATGGCGGTGCAGGCTCGAAGAGCCGAATGGCCTACTCCTGCACCTAATTTCTATGTTTCTATATGGACCAAATGCAGGCAGGTGGAACATGTGTAGCTGGGGCAAGTTGGGCCGAAAGGCCTGTTTCGATGCTGTATCACTCTAAGACTCTATAACAATAAAATTGGATCTCTGGAACCACTAGCAATTACTACAAAGCTGCAATATAATGCAGCAGTCAACCTCTCTATGAATATAACAACTTGTATGTAGGTTTCAGATTGCTTCCAACTCAAATTTACAAGCATGCTGGGCCCTGAAACGGCTGCCAGTTGCCCAGACTCCTGACTCCATATACAAGCCATATACCTGGCTCATGTTTCCAGCAATAGGATCAGGAGTAGCAAGTCAATGGATAAAGGCAGCCTAGTATTGTCAACGTCCACTCTCTCATTCATGTAGAATTTTTCGCGAAGATTTACATATCCCTCTTGATGGGTAGAACTGGATCAAGCACTGGCTGTTTTCTTACTAAAGCTTTCTAACCCTTAATATTTGAAAACAATGGTGAAATTACTTCCTTCTTTTGCCAAAGATACGACTCCAGAGTAAAATGGAGGAAAATAGTAATGTTTTCTTCTGTATTTTCTCTGCGGTGATGTTCATGAAACAACATTTTAAGAAGTCTCTTATTAGGTTTGAAATATAAATAAGAAGTTGGAATCACTGGCAAGAGAAACATCGAGGTCACATGAGCAAAACATAATGTGCTGGAGGAACTCGGCGGGTCAGGCAGCAGCTGGGAAGGGAATGGACTGGTGACATTTCGGGTCAGTCGTTCAGACTCTGAAGAAGGGATCGGGCCTGAAAGATCACCTGTCCATTTCCTGCCCTGCTGAGTTCTTCCAGCACTTTGTGTTTTGTTCAAGATTCCAGCATCTGCAGTTTCTAGTGTCTTGATAGAGGTCAAATACTTGGTTTTAACCTTATCCTTGGTATATTACTGGGTTATTTTTTTGTTCTATTGATGCTCTTTTGGCGTCTTCTTTCACTTGGTGCCTCTTACTCAAATTCTCAGAAAAGCCATAAATGTAGGTCAGGCAGCATCTGTGGAAAGAGAGAGTTAGTGGATTTCTACTGGAGGGTCTACAGCCTGAAACATTGACTGCTTTTTCTGCAAACGCTGTTCATTCCACTAAATGTTTACAGCACTCAGGTTTTATTTCAGATTTCTAACCTCTGTACTTTCTTGATTCTCAGAGTAGCTTGTTTGCCTGGTATGACTTCTGGTATTTTTTTTCCTCTCTTGTCCTGTCCACTTTTTTTCCGGTCCGTTCGTATTAAGAGAGATTGATTCCCCCCCTCCAGATTTCCAATCTGACCACAGGAGCATGGTACTTGATATTCACTGCTTCTGTGATACAAAGATGAAAGTTCTTTAAAAGCCATAAGAAACAAAATTACAATTTAAGAGGCAAATGACTACAGGGCAATTTAGAGAAGGGGAAATGTTTTTGGAGTGGTAGATATTTCACTGGTTAATAACATAGACATGCAGATCAGCAGTCAATATGTTTGGTTTCCTATTGATATTCTAAGCCATGTTTTGGGTACAAGTTGTTCAGGAGATGTCAATGCTATCAAGAGGTTAAAAATTGAATCAGATCAAAGGAAAGGGCACTTTTCTGCTGCCAGAAAAAACATCCTAGAAAACCTGAGAGTTGGAGAAAGTTCAAAATACAGCCCAGTTGGACCAAGGCAGAGAAAAGGAAAATGAACATGGAATTATCGCCAGTTGAGAGAAAGATGAAAAAGACAAGCCTGAGAACATTTATATAAAAATGAAAAGATTTTCTAAAATCTTTAGAATATTCACCTATTCCTTTTATCCAGCCATGCTGCCTGTTCCACTAAGTTACTCCAGCATTTTGTGTTTATCTTCTAAAATCTCCAGTTGACTGGGAATGGAGAAATTATTTTGGGGAATAAGGAAATGGCAAAGCAGTTTAAATATGTTGTCGCTTTTTTTGTCAAAGAAAGTACAAAGCTTCTGGGAATAGTGGAGAACAATGTATGCGGATTTATGAAAATCATAATTGATACTGGAAAAATGATTAGACATTTGGAAATTAAAGGACTTGATGACCTACATTCTATGATTTGAAGGAGGTAACTATGGAAATAGCAGATTCACTAGTTGTACTCTTACAAAATTCTGTAGATTCTGAAACTACGCACAGATTGAAAAGTAGCATATGTAACCCTGCTATGTAAGAAAGGAAGTGGAGGGAAATGGTGAACAGCAGACCTACTTCAGTTTACACTCACAGTCATAGCGTCATACAGCATGGAAATCGGGGCCCATCAGCCCAACTTACCCATGCTGACCAAGTTGCCCCATCTGCACTAGTCCCACCAGTCTGCATTTGGCCCATATCCCTCTAAATATTTCCTATCCATGTACCTGTTGAAATTTATTTTAAATGTTGTTATACTACCTGGATCAACTGTTGTTATACTACCTGGACTCTAAGACAACTTGTTCCATATATCCATCTGTGGAAAAAGCTGCCTCACGGGTTCCAATTATACCTTTTCCCTCTCGCTTTAAATATTTGTTTGATGTTCTAAGACAGGGTTAACAATTTATGCGGACCATCGTCAAATCTATGTCCTTTGGTTCTCAATTCCCCTACGCTGGTTAAAAGACTGTGCATTTACCCTATCTATTACCCTCATGATCTTCTACACCTCTATAAGTCCACCCCCATTTTAAGGAATAAAGTCATAGCATCCCCAACTTCTCCCTACAGCTCAAGTTCTCAAGTCCTGGCAACAATCTCATACATCTCTGGACACTTTCCAGCCTAACAACATCATTCCCATAGCAGGGTGATCAAAACTGAACACAATACTCCAAATGCGGCCTCATCAACATTTTGTACAACTGTAATATAACATCCCAACTTCTCTACTCAATACCCTGACTGAAGGCCAGTGTACCGAAGACAGCCTTGACCACCCTATCTATCTGTGATGCCGCTTTCAAGGAATTATGTACCTCCACTCCTAGGTCCCTCTGCTCTACAACACTCCCTAGCTCCCTAACATTCACTGTGAAGGCCCTGGTTTATAGATGCAACACCTCGCACTTATCTGCATTAAATTACATTAACCATCCCTTAGCCCACTTGATTTTGTATATTGTTAAAGAAGGAACTGCAGATGCTGGAAAATCGAAGGTACACAAAAATGCTGGCAAAACTCAGCGGCTGCAGTAGCATCTAGAGCGAAGGAGATAGGCAACGTTTCGGGCCGAAACCCTTCTTCAGACTTTTTGATACAATACAATACAATACCTTTTATTTGTCATTTGAACCTCACATGAGGTTCAAACGAATTTGGTTTCTGCAGCCATACAAAAAAAGAACCAAGACACACACCAACACAATTCAGTTCACATAAACATCCATCCCAGTGAGTCCTCCTCACTGTGATGGAAGGCAAAACTTAAACATATCTCTCCCCTGCACTCCCCTCTCCCCCCCATGTCAGAGTCAAAGTCCCCGGCGGGCGATGTTAAATGTCCCGCAGCCATTAAAGCCACGCCGGGTGATGCAAGGCCATGCACCGGATCTTGGTGTTGGAGCCCCGGCGGGCTCTTGGTGTTGGAGCCCCGGCGGGCACTCACAAAGTCCCGTGGCCATTCCAAGCCGCGCGGGGCGGTGATGTAGGCCCCGCTCCAGGTAATCTTCAACCCCGCAACTCGGGCGGGAGAAGTCGCCGTTGCGGAAGCCCTGAAAAGCGACCTCCCACCAGGGACCCTAGGGCTCCCGGTATTACTGTCCACAGACCTGCGGTAGGAGCTTCCGAATCTCCGGGTGTCGGGTCACAGCAGCGCTCCAACACAGCTCCACCCGCTCATTTTGTATATTGTAATTTTTGCTAACCATCTTCACAATCTATGATGCCACCTGCATTAGTGTTACTACATACTTACTATTCATGTCCTCTACATTCTCATCCATGTCATTGATATAAATCACAAACAGCAATGGACCCAGCGGCATCCCTGAGGCATACCACTAGCCGCCGGTCTCCAGTCCAAAAACAACCTTCCACCATCACCCCTGCTGTCCGTGAAGCCAATTCCAGAGAGAGAGAGAGATCACCCCCTGCTGAGAGAGAGAGAGAGAACCAATTTGTGTATAGCCTCGTTCTGACAATGGAGGAGAGCTAGGACAGAAAGGTCAGTGTGAGAATGGGATGGAGAATTAAAGTCTTTAGCAACCGGACGATCAGGCAGACTGAGCAAAGGTGTTGAGTGAAATGATCGCCTAGTCTAAATTTGTTCTTGCCGATGTATAAGAGTCCATATCTTCAACAACAAAAACAGATGAGGTTGAATGAATAAGTTTATTGGCCAAGTATTCACATACAAGGAATTTGCCTTGGTGCTCGGTCCGCAACATTACATACAGTGAAAGTTAGGAATGACACACAAAACATTAAACATCAATAATAAAACATTATTGAGTAAATATGTGAATTAAATAAAACACCAGAGCAAAAGGAGGCTACAGATTTTTGGTTATTGAGTAGAGCTACTACTCGTGGGGAAAAAAGCTGTTTTTATGTCTGGCTGTGGCAGCTTTGACAGTCTGGAGTTGCCTTCCAGAGGGAAATGATTCAAAAAGTTTGTGGCCAGGGTGAGAGGGGTCAGAGATGATCTTACCCGCACGCTTCCTGGTCCTTGCAGTGTACAGTTCGTTAATGGAGGGAAGGTTGCAGCCAACAACTTTCTCAGCTGATCGGACAATTCGCTGCAGCCTCCAGATGTCGTGCTTGGTGGCTGAGCCAAACCAGACCATGTTGGAGAGGTGATGGCCGTATAAAATTGGACCATCATTGCCTGTGGCAGATTGTGCTTCCTCAGCTGCCGCAGGAAGTACATCCTCTGTTGTGCTTTTTTGACTGTAGATCGAAATCCCCCCATTTAAGATTGAAGATGACGGTGTTAATATTGACCAAATTAAAGACACGATAAAATGGAGGATCCCTGCATTTGTCAGAATTGCTTAACCCTTGTCTGTGGAAATTTACAGGCTTTGGATAGCGCCAGTCAGTCTAAGCTTGGATTGATATGCAGGATGGTGAAGGATCCAGGTGTTCTTCTAGTTCCTGCTAATTGATAAAATGTATAACAGTTCTGCAAACGGAACTTAAATGCATCACTTTGATTTGATCGCTGCAAGGGGATTGTAAACAATGTAAATAGTGTTGCGAGTCAGTTACCCTGTTATTTGTTGATTGGTTAAAAGTGTTAAGCACTGGAAGGTTTGTTTGAATTCCAGGGTAAAGATTGCATTATTCAATTAGCTTCTTTCATGAAGCTTCTCCTTGACACAATGTACGTGAGACTATGTTATTGGGTTGGGGGACTGTCAATAATGTATTGATGTAACTAATATGTTTGATTGGATTATAAAGAGACTAGCCCTATGTAGTTCGACCCCACAAGGTTTGTGGACCTATAAAAGGTGGCTCCATCTTAGATCGAGGTCGACCTTCTGGAAGAGCTCTTGGGACTGCGTGACCTTTTGGAGCGTATCTGTTTGCATGAGGCTGAAGGGCTTGGCCAGGCAGATACAAGGATCGAACCCGCGGTGGTTTAGGTATCGTATAGGGGAATTTGCTGTTCAATCTAAAACTAAAGTTTAGTTGTTCCAGTGCTTGACTCAGTGGTTTTTGACTGAACTAGGCTGGGGGGTAAGCTTTAGAAGAGCGTATTTACAATGGTTCCCTGGAACTGAAAAGACTCCACAGATGTGACTGTGGTGTTGTTGATGGTGAGTGGGGTGAGGGGAGGGGGAGCTCTCCTAAAGTCTACTATCAATCCCACTGTGTTAAGAGCATTGAGCTCCAGGTTGTTGCACAGGACGCCAGCTGTGACACTCCTGTCTTTAGGCAGATTTCTCCCTATCCTGGATCAGTCCAATCAGGGTTGTGTCGTCCACAAACTTGAGAAGCTTGACAGAGGAGTCAGTGAAGGTGCAGTCATTGGTGTAGAGAGAGTAGAGGAGAGGGGAGTAAGCAGCCTTGCGGTGCTCCTATGCTGAGGGTTTGTGGGTCCAAGATGTGCTTTCCCAGCCTCACATACTGCTTCCTATCTGTCATGAAGCTGGTGATCCACCGACAGAGGGGTTCAGGCACAGTCAACTCGGAAAGTTTGGAGTGTAATAGCTCTGGCACAATGGTGTTGAATGCAGAGCTAAAATCAACAAACAAAATCCTCACCTAGGACCCTGGCGGTCTAGGTGCTGGAGGATGAAGTGCAGGCCCAGGTTGACTGCATCATCCACAGATCTATTGGCCCAATATGCAAACTGCAGTGATATTTTTCAGCTTGGCCAGCACAAGCCTTTCAAGGGTCTTCATGACTACAAATGTCGGTGCGACAGGCTAGTCATCATTAAGACCAGTAATCCTCGCCCTTTTGGGTGCAGGGACAATAGTGGACACTTTGAAGCAGGCAGGGACAGTACAGGTTTGCAGGGACTGGTTGAAAATATCTTTGTAGACCGGTGCCAGTTATTCAGCACAGTGCTTGAGAGTAGAGGGGGAAACATTGTCCGGTCCTGGAGATTTCCAGCTTTTCTATCTTCTGGACAGTCTCTCCACCTCCTGTATTTTTATTGTTGATGATGGAGAAGTGACGTTGTGCAGCATAGACGGGGTGGGTAGTGGACGAGGCCGCAGTCTTTTGCAGCCAGGTTGTAATTGGGTGTTAAGTGGTGATTGGAGAGGGGCTGGTGGGAAACGGTCCAGTCTTTTCAGACTGGAGGAGCTTTATAAGGATACTAGACCAAGTGCAGACCCGTTGGGTCTGGTCCCCCAATGGTGTGATCCCCCAACCCAATATTCGTCCAATGGAACTGAAGCCGTCCCCAAATGTAAGATTCCAGCACTCCCCTGCCTCCCTCAGCAGTGGATTAAAAAAAAAATCAAATTGCAAAGGTTCAGAGTGTTCCTGTCTTGCAAGTTTGTTTCGAAGTGTGTTGGAAGCTGTTTCGAAGTGTGTTGGAAGCTGATAGGAAGGAGCAGCCGTCAACAAATCAAAAGGCAGAAAGTCAACAAATCAAAAGGCAGACAGGCAGCCGGACGGACGGATGTCGGACGGATGGGGCGAGAGTTTTATAGAATAATAGATGGACAGGTTAAATGGATGAGCAAGGAAATGGCAGATGGAATATAATGTAGAAAACGTGAAATTACTCACTTTAGAAGAAAAAGTAGAATGGCGAAGCATTTAAAAAATAATCAGTGAATGAAAGATATTAATACTTCAGAGATCTGTTGGCCTTATAGGGAGGTTTCACGGCAGTCTGGTCACAACCCATGACCCGTACTGTTGCTACGCTACGATAAATGGAGTACACGCGATGAACTGCAAGTAGGCACTTACCATTGTTTCCAGCGTAGCGGGTCCGTTAAAACCCGCCGAAAATGTCAATTTTTGTGCTGTAAATGATTATGGAAATCGGGATAAGTGTGATTTTGTCATATGAAGAGCTTAAAAGAATGAGAGGTAATCTAATTGAAACACAGAAAATTCTTGAATAGCTTGTCAGAGTAGATATGGAGATGAAAGACAATAACAAATGGTTAGTTCGAGAACAAATGTCTCCACTCAGAAGCTGGTGGATCTTTAGAATCTACTACCCAAAGGTATGGAGAGTCAGTTGCTGTTAAAATTCTAGACAGATTGATGGACTTTGAAATATCAAGGATATTGAGTTAATTCAGGGAAGTGATATGTAGCTATAAAGTAATCAGCCATGTTTTTGTTGAATGGCAGAATAGGGCCGAATGGCAGAATAGGGCCAAATGGCCTGCTCCTGTTTCTATTTTTGTTTTGGTCTTCAACCACTTGACACTGGCAGCAACCAGTTATAAATGATCGTAGTTTTGATCCATTGCTAGCAATAAGGATTATTGATGTTTTTTGCCGATTAAAGATAAAATAAAAATCAATTTGGTGCGATTGGTCAAAACTAATCAGATTCATGACAACAGATTTCTGGGTTAATCCCAAACAATTCGGTAGTTTAAGACTGGCATAATGCACAGATGAGGCCAGGAACAACAGATTGCAAATAAAACTTAGGATAACTGTTGAATTCTACTTGGTGTTTGACAAGGATGTCACAAGAGGTCATCAGCCAGTGATGCGTATTCCGTAAATATATTAAACATGGACTTGGCCAGGCTGCAGTATGTCGTGAACCAATTGATACATTCAAAGTAACTGCTCTATGCAACACTGTCAGAATGTAAAGGGAGATCTCTAGTGGAGACTTCTCGTTGCCGGGTTAGAGAATGGACCAGCGCAATATATCCAGACAGGACAAGGACATGTACTGGCTGTTCCTGCACACTTTCCAAGAGAAACCGCTGTGCTTTGTGGATAGAGGACCATACTGGTCTGAGCGTATGCTTAGCCAATGTCACCAGCGAGGCTGTGGAGTTCTCAAGGTGTTCGTTCATGGCTGGCCTGGCCACCTTCTGAATTTGCATTGATGCCCATGTCCACGGAGAGGGAGCACACTGTAGATATTAGTTTGCAGGAGGCTTTTGTGACCAGTGGACATTACAGGTTACCCTGTGTAACATGGGCAAGCAGAAAAACATCTGAAGTCGTCTTCTTATCAAGTCCACACACAAGATTAGAAGTTGTTCAGCAGAGCTGAACACACTTCTCGGGCATCTGCATACAATGGTGTCTGTCTTGTCGCTTCTTGTGCGCGGTGGTGGAAAAATTGGTGGAAACAGGGCCGTGACATGAACGCACTTTCCTTGACCCCATCTGAAGTCATTTGTTGACATTAAAACAAAAAAAAAGCACAAAAATTGAGCATGCAACATGTATTGCAGCTACAAGTACTTGCAAAGTAGTTGGTGATTAACATTTTGGAAATTCAGCGCATGATACTTTTCATTTCTGAAATCGCTGCTGACTGACCAATACTCCTTGAATACTGTAATTGGAATATGCAAACCAATTCTGGTCTGACTGCAGTCCTCTTGTGATTGGAACAGCCTGGTGATGTTAATACTAGGTTTATAATAAATTGAAGTACAGTATAATTATTTGAAAGGAAATATCTGCAGGAAAATTGAAATGTTTTCCAGGTAATTACTAGCACTGTTTCACTTGATCATCTGTAGTTTGCTGAATACTTGGTGTAAGTACTGAAGTCCTCTGCAAATCTGAGGAAGACACTTTGTAGGTTGGAGAAATTGAAATTTATCAGGGGAAAGCGTGGAGAAGCCCTTTAAAACTGTAGCACCTTAGCAGTTTTCATTCAGTGCAATACCTCAAACTTCAACAGGCATTAATGCAAAGTTTGATGTTTGTCTTATTTGGCCTGAAATGAGGAGTGGGCCAACAACATCCTGCCATTCAATTCAGTTACATTAATCTTTGTAAATGCATCTGTCATAAAACAAATGTTAGCCACAAAAAGCTAGAGTAACTCAGCAGGTCAGAAAGCATCTCTGAAGAAAATGAATAGTTGATGTTTCGGGTCGAGACTATTCATATTCCATCTTTTTGTGTCTATCTTCGGTTTAACCCAGTATCTGCAGTTCCTTCCGGCAGTTCTGATGTAAAACAGTTTACTTTAAAACAGGAATGACGTGTAACAATAACATTAGTCACCCTGTTGTTGGAGGTTTCTCAATATTTACATTTGGCAATTAGGGAGATGATTGTTATGCGTTGCATAAGACAGTGTTTCTGTGTGTGCCTGTTTCCTATGTCATAAAGCCTATTACAGGGTAAATGTTTATTAAATCATTTCTCCTAAGAGAGAGCATTTTATGCTTGTGTGATTTTTCACAAGGTACAAATGAAAATCAGCCTTCTATATGAAATTCAATATTTTTTTGGCCTTGGGACAGTAATATTTTCTGGTGCTGGGTACATATTTCTGAAACCAGACATGCTGTTTTACAATATATTAATTCCTTAGACCGAGTTAATTGTAATTTTTTTGCACTCTGAAGATTATTTGCGTAGTCGACAGAAAATATTCATGGCAACATGACAGAATCTAGTTAATGCAGAAAAATGTGCTGTTGTGAAAAGATCACTATCATTGAATATTCAGATTGAAATGTGCCCCCATCATTATTTACTTGGTTTGAGCACCTAAAGAGATGGGTTAATCTCCTGCTCTTTTGCAAGTACAATGTTTAACCCAGTTATTGTGATTGTCATATCAGCGGAGTGCGTGTGTGTCATAAGATCATAAGTGATGGGAGCAGAATTAGGCCATTCGGCCCATCAAGTTTACTCTGCCATTCAATCATGGTTGATCTATCTCTCCCTCCTATCCCCATTCTCCTGCCTTCTCCCCATAAACCTCTGACACCTGTACTAATGCAGTATCTATCCATCTCTGCCTAACATATGTTGCCTCTACAGCCTGCTGTGGCAAATAATTCCACAGATTCACCACCCTCTGACTAAAGAAATTCCTCCTCATCTGCTTTCTAAGAGAACGTCCATTAATCCTCAGGCTATGACTTCCACTAGTGGAACCATCCTCTCCACATCCACTCTATCCAAGCTGTGTGTGTGTGTGTCTCATTTATTGATGACGACATTCCAGCAGGAAGCATAGGTAAGCACTCTTTTGCAACATGGCCTTGACCTTTGCTTTAAATAGACTACCCTTTCCCCAATTGCTAAGACCACACACCCCTTCCACCAGCTTGCAGGGACTATATCCACAAGTTCTGGCTACAGTTTTCAGCTTGTTTATGTTCCACTCACTGACCAGTTGTCAAATTTGGGTCATGATGGGCAGTAGGAAGCTCTGTTGTGCTTTTTTTAATTTAGAAATAACAAGCTGAATAAGTGAATATTCCTACTAATTGTTTGGTTTAATGGCTTTGTTGGATAAAACGATTGGTGGGTGTATGGAACAAGATGCCAGAGAAGGTAGTTGAGGCACGCACTATCCCAACATTTAAAAAACAGTTAGACAGGTACATGGATAGGACAGGGTTGGAGGGATATGGACGAAACGCGGGCAGTTGGGGCCAGCGTAGCTGAGACATGTTAGCCAGCGTGGGCCAAGGGCCTGTTTCCACACTGTATCACTCTATGATTATATGAAAATGGGACTAAGCCAATGGTGCATGGATGTGTCACAGCCACAACAGTTTGCTACATTTCACTTAGTGAGAGCAGACACATTTATATTGAGCAAATTCCAGCCATTCCTTGTCAGTTTGATTTACAAAGTCCCCAGTTAAAATGCTTTCTGTTCAGTTTGTTGCATAATTACTTTAAAGCCTTTTTTTCATATGACTATATCCAATTAAAATTAATTGTTGGAACCATAAAGATGATAATAGAGCCAAAATATTGCATCAGTAGTTAACCTGATCTCTTGTGTTAATCTTATCAACCAATTGATTCTGGCTGGATTCCCCAGACTCTTGTTAATAGTTTACAGACTGATTCTTATTTGTAAATATGTGAGGCAATTGGAAGATTTGGCTCTGCCTCTCTAGTCTCCTCTGTGGTCTTCAGTTATGCAGCCTGTAGAAGATTTATAGTATAAACTATTTAAAGGCAACAATCCAATTCCTACTAGCAGTGGGGCCTATCAATTGACTTTTAGAAGGCTTCGAATGTGTGCCATGCAAGAACTGAAAAAACTCGATCTATATGAAAGTGCCAACTTCAAACAGCTAAGCCCAACAAGGCGAATAGTTTAAAAATGAATAGAAAAGAGAAGAACTTCTCAAACTGGCTGAAAGAGAGAAATAGTGTTCAACAGGGATCGCCACTGCAACCATTCCTTACTTTGTGCTTTACATGACTCTCATTGTAGTATTCGTAGCCACAATATCATTTGTCAAATTGTGGCGTATTTACAATAATTGGGAAGACTTAAACAAGCGTTAGAATATAGGTAATTGGAAGGTAGACAAAAATGCTGGAGAGACTCAGCGGGTGAGGCAGCATCTATGGAGTGAAGGAATGGGTGGCATTTCGGGTTGAGAAATTCTTCAGTCTGAAACGTCACCCATTCCTTTGCTCCATAGACGCTGCCTCACCCGCTGAGTTTCTCCAGCATTTTTGTCTACCTTTGATTGTTCCAGCATCTGCAGTTCCTTCTTAAACATAGGTAATTGGAAAGTGAAATTCAATAGAGCGATAGTTAGATTTTTGTGAGGAAGAATGAGGCCAATCATACTTGTAAGAAGTGTAACTGAGTGTGAAGAAGAGAGAAACGGTAATGCTGCTTGCTTAACGGTACCAGAAACCTGAGTTTAATCCTGGTCTTGGGTACTGTCTGTGTGGGGTTTACAGGTTTTCCTTCTGACCGCATGGGTTCTCACCAGGTATTCCAGTTTCCTCCCACATCTCTAAGACATATGTGGATTTGTAAGCTAATTGGACTCTGTAAATTGCCCCCAGTGTGCAGGGAGTGGATGCGAAAGTGGGATAACATAGAACTAGTGTAAACCAGTGATCGATGGTCAGTGTTGACTTGGCCTGCAGGGTCTGTTTCCATGCTCTATCTCTAAACTAAACTATGTAGGGCTCTAGACTTTAAGTTAGATTCAGTTGCTGAAAGTGCCAACATCAAACAGCTAAGCCCATGTGAACAAATTATAGTTTTATTTGAAAAAGTATCAAATCTAAAGCAAGGAAGTATTGGTAAAAAAAATAGACAATAGACAATAGGTGCAGGAGTAGGCCATTCGGCTCTTCGAGCCAGCACCGCCTTTCACTGACTGCTATCTTTAAGAGCTCTATCTGACTCTCTTGAAAGCATCCAGGCAGCGAATTCCACATTCACAACTTTCTGAGTGAAAAAGTATTTCCTCATCTCTGTTCTAAATGGCCTACACCTTATTCTTAAACTCTGGTCCCTGGTTCTTGACGCCCCCAACATCGGGAACATGTTTCCTGCCTCTAGCGTGTCCAATCCCTTAATAATCTTATGTTTCAATAAGATTGCCTCTCATCCTTCTTAATTCCAGAGTATACAAGTCCAGCTGCTCCATTCTATCCACATAGACACTCCGCCATCCAGGGAATTAACCTCGTGAATCTACGCTGCACTCCCTCAATAGCAAGAATGGAGATTCCTCAAATTTGGAGACCAAAACTGCACACAATACTCCAGGTGTGGTCTTACTAGTGCCCTGTATAACTGCAGAAGGACCTCTTTGCTCCTATACTCACCTCCTCTTGTTATGAAGGCCAACATGCCATTAGCTTTCTTCACTACCTGCTGTACCTGCATGCTTACTTTCAGTGACTGCTGAATAAGGACCCCAGATCTCTTTGTACTTCCCATTTTCCCAACTTGACACCATTCAGATAATAATCTGCCTTTCTGTTTTTGTCACCAAAGTGGATAACCTCACATTTATCCACATTAAACTGCATCTGCCAAGCATCCGCCCACTCACCCAACCTGCCCAAGTCACCTTGCATCCTCATAGCATCCTCCTCACAGTTTACATTGCCACCCAGCTTTGTGTCATGTGCAAATTTGCAAATGTTACTTTGAATCCCTTCATTTAAATGATTGATATACATTGTAAATAGCTGCGGTCCCAGCACCGAGCCTTGCGGTACCTCACTAGTCACTGCCTGCCATTCTGAAAGGGACCCGTTAATCCCTACTCTTTGCTTCCTGTCTGCCAACCAATTTTCTATCCATGTCAATACCCTACCCCCAATACCATGTGCTCTAAATTTGCCCACTAATCTCCCATGTGGGACCTTATCAAATGCTTTCTGAAAGTCCAGGTACACTACATCCACTGCCCCTCCCTTGTCCATTTTCCTAGTTATATCCTCAAAAAATCCCAGAAGATTAGTCAAGCATAATTTCCCCTTCATAAATCCATGCTGTCTCGGACCGATCCTGTTACTGCTATCCGAATGTGCTGCTATTTCATCTTTAATAACTGACACCAGCATCTTCCCCACCACCGATGTCAGGCTAACTGGTCTATAATTCCGTGCTTTCTCTCTCCCGCCTTTCTTAAAAAGTGGGATAACATTAGCTACCCTCCAGTCTACAGGAACTGATCCTGAATCTATAGAACATTGGAAAATGATCACCAATGCGTCCACGATTTCTAGAGCCACTTCCTTAGGTACCCTGGGATGCAGACCGTTGTTTAATAAGGAACTGCAGATGCTGGAAAATCAAAGGTAGACAAAAGTGTTGGAGAAACTCAGCGGGTGCAGCAGCATCTATGGAGCGAAGGAAATAGGCAACGTTTCCTATTTCTTTCGCTCCATAGATGCTGCTGCACCCGCTGAGTTTCTCCAGCACTTTTGTCTACCTGGGATGCAGACCATCAGGCCCTGGGAATTTATCAGCCTTCAGTCCCATCAGTCTACCCAACACCATTTCCTGCCTAATGTGAAAAGCAAGATCGCGGTTGCAATGATCAACATTTGAGCAGGCTGGGTGGTGTTTTGAGGGAAACACCAAAATAAATTATTTGAAATGATTTCAGAATTTGACTGGGCTGAAGAGGAGAAGACTGAGTTACTAATGGTGCATACATATGAGATCACCGGTTATATAATGAATTTCATCACCAGCTGTTGAAAATGTAGGAAATGATGCCATGTGGAGTGATCAAACAAGGTGGCGTGGAGACATGGGGGAGGGCGTGGAAAGGAGAAAAGGATGTGGAAAGACATTTCTATGACGTGTGAAAGATCATTTAATTGAAAGGCTCTTTCTGTTCGTAAGCTACCACTGATTCTGTTCAAACATAGACACAAAAAGCTGGAGTAACTCAGCAGGACAGGCAGCATCTCTGGAGAGAATGAATGTGTGATATTTTGGGTCGAGACCCTTCTTCGGACTAGTCAGGGAAAAGGGAAACGAGAGATATAGAAATAATGAACGGAAGATAATAATAATAATAATGGATGGGATTTATATAGTGCCTTTCTAGAATACTCAAGGCTGATATCTGTGCATGAAGTTTGTAAAACTGAGCTTTGGCCATGTGATACTTGTCCAGTTTGTTCATTTTTTTTTCCTTATCTGATTTTGTAAGAAAACGTGTTTGTTTGTACATGTACATTTACGTAAAGTCCCAGAATGGATGCAAAATTTGCATTGTGCATTTTGCATGCATTGCATATTTTACATAACCCAATGAAAAGCCTGTGTTTGGGGAGCTCTTAAACCCATATTAAATGTAGTAATTTTTGATTTGGTAATAATATGTGCAGGTTTTGTTTAGTAATATTATTATGTTTTTTCTAATATTTGACTGTATTTTTTTGGGAGACGGGTGAAAAGCAAATTTGTGCAATAGTGGCAAATGGATTAAGATGGCATATGTTTGATCATATCGTCTTTTTGCTGACTGGACAGCACGCAACAAACATATTTTTCACTGGACCTTCGTACACGTGACAATAATAAACTAAACTAATTTGGTTTGACATTCTTCATTCTGTTTTGTAATATTTTATTAAGAAAACTATAAATAAATATAAATAAGTAGCAGCATTGATGAAATGTTAGCTATTCAGCTTAAAATAGAATCTGAATAGTTGGGATAATCCAATTACAGTCCAAGTTTTGAATATGTGACCCAATGTCATGTCCAATGACTGGTTACAGACCAAAGTATTGACTTTCTCTTTTCAACTTGACCCTATTGTGTTTTTCCAGCATTTTCTCTTTTTATTTCAAGCATTTTCAGCATCTTTTAAATTTTATTTCCATGTTAATTAGCCTTGGGTGTCTTTTTTGCCACCAGTTAGGTCAAGGCTGATCTGTGACCTATTGTTATATATAACTTTTTCGAAATCTTATAACTATGCAAGATTTTTTGCATTTCTTTTTTGTGCCAGTTATGAAAATGGTTATGCAAAAACTTTAGCTTTCTGGAGCTGGGGGAGATTTTAAACTAAAATTGCCTTAATGGGGAGCTGTTTGAGGCTTGAAGTCAGACTGAATTTTGCTGGCAGTCTGGCCCGCTCTTTTGTGCGTGGCTGCAATAAGCTGTGTATAGACCCTGGGTGTGCAAAATGCAAATATCACGAGGTACTGAGACTCTATCTACCACCAGTGTTACAAAGGATAGGCCATTTTGTCTCAATATATTCCCCTTCACTGACCAATTCCGTGCCACCTGTTCTTCCAAAAAACATTAATCAGAAGAATACCTTTAAATCAAAAATCAATATTACAGTGCGATGATCTTCATAAAATACCTTCAGAGCTCTAGAAGGAAAGGATGCAGTGGATCCAGTGAAGTGGTTCCTCATGCAAGCTGTCAGTCATTTGGCAGATTGCTTCCTCAGTAGAGCTTTCAAACAAGTGCCAAATGGTGCAGGACAGACATCCTCCTGCTTTTTAAACTGCCTCTTAGAAAACTGGTGTTCAGTTTCCCTCTTTAGGATGGATTACAAGTTCTTTGCCCTACCATGTCCATTTGTCTGAGCTGTGAACTGGTCAAGATGACCCACTCCTTTCCGACCTATATAATCTGAGGCTCATTAATGACAATGGCCAACTGGTCCAGGACATAGTCCACCTAGTCTGTCAGTTGCTTTCACTTCTTTAGCTAGAAGAGCATATTTTGTAGAGTAATTGGGATTCTTCCTCCATTGTTCAGTCAAAGGCTGTTTTGTGGCCCGGTTCTGGCTTTTCTGTGCTGCTGCAGTGCATCTGTTGTAACTTAACAGATTTTTGAGGGGATTGCATCAGGGATACCATTTATTTGTCCAACTGTATTTCATCTGTGTGGAGCCATTCCTGTGTCTTTGGAGGAGACCATCAGGTATGGCGGTGTGCAGGCTGAGTATGAGGGTTCTCTCAGTTTATGCCAATGGCAGGCATATGCTAATGACTGTCTGAAGAAGGGTCTCACCCCAAAACGTCACCTGTCCATGTTCTCCAGAGATGCTGCCTGACCCGCTAAGTTACTCCAGCACTTTGTGCCCCACATGCATCTTGTGCTCACAAGTCCAGTTGACCTCCAAAAGTTGTGCAAGTCCCAGCAGGTGTTCCTGGCCACATCTTGCTTGTGGGAGAAATGTTCCAGACTCCTGGTAGATCAGTGGAAGTTAAACTCCTTACTGGAGTAGATGAAGGCGTGTGAGTAGAATTCCTTTATCCGAGAATCTACCAAACCCCGTGGGTGACGACTGGCCAGCGAACTGGCACGTGTTAGAGGCAAAAATCTCCAATCTTTTAGAGCACTGGACAGGTGCTTTCCCACGTGGCTCGAGGAGCTTCCATGATGTAGTGCTGTTTGCTGGTTTTTCAATTACCCACTGTTTTTGGCACTGTCATCCAAAAGTTGCCCATCAGCTTGATTGGGGCAAGTGAAATCTCTGAGTTTCTACTGTGGTTCTTAGTCTGCCAGTTGATAGGCCAGTCAATTTCAAATTGTGCATCTGTACCAGGATTGTGACTGTCCGTATTCAGACACTGCAGAAATACCCGTACAGAGAGTGTCCTCCAAGTTTTCACCAACAATTTTCATCCTGCACTCAAATTTGCTTGGACCATCTCCGGCACCTCCATCTCCTTTCTTGATCTCACAGTCTCCATCACAAGAAATAGACTATTGACTGACATCTATTACAAACCCACTGACTCCAACAACTATCTCGACTACACTTTTTCTCACCCCACTTCCTGCAAAGACTCTATCACCTACTCCCAATTCCCCCATCTACGCCGCATCTGCGCCCAAGATGAGGTGTTCCATACTAGAACATCTGAGATGTCCTCCATCTTTAGGGAAAGGGGCTTCCCCTCTCCCGTCATAAATGAGGCCCTCACTCGTGTTTCCTCGGTACCCCGCAGCTCCTCCCTTGCTCCCCTCCCCTTAGTCGCAACGGAGACAGAGTCTCCCTAGTCCTTACCTTTCACCCCATCAGCCATTGAAAACAACACATAATCCTCCGAAATTTCCACCACCTCCAACGGGATCCCATCACTAGCCACATTTTCCCATTTCCACCCCTTTCCGCCTACCGTTCCCTCCGCAACTCCCTAGTTAACTCATCCCTTCCCACCCAAACCACCCCTTCCCCAGGTACCTTACCCTGCAACCGCAGAAGATGCAATACCTGTCGCTATACCTCCTCCCTCGACTCTGCCCAGGAACCCCAACAGTCCTTTCAGGATAGGCAGAGGTTCACTTGCACCTCCTCCAACCACATCTACCGTATCCGTCGTTCAAGATGTGGACTCTTATACATCGGCGAGACCAAACGCAGACTGGGCGATCGTTTCATGGAACACCTTCGCTCGGCCCGCGTGAACCAACGTGATCTCCTAGTTGATGAACACTTTAATTCTCCGTCCCATTCCTACACAGACCTTTCTGTCCCTAGTCTCCTCCAATGTCAGAGTGAGGCTAAATGTAAATTGGAGGAACAGCATCTCATATTTCGCTTGGGCAGCTTATAGCCCAGTGGTATGAATATTGATTTCTCCCACTTCAAGTAGCCCCGGCATTACCTCTCTTTATCCCTCCCCCACCCAAGTCGCACTAGCTTCTCGTTTTCACCAAACTACCAGCCAACAATGTCCTGTTTCCTTTATCATCGTTACTTTTTTGCATATCTTTCATTCAATGTTCCTTATCTCTCCACATCTCCATATATATGATGGCTCGAAGGGCCGAATGGCCTACTTCTGCGTCTATTGTCTATATCTTGTTTCCCTTATCCCTAACCACTCTGAAGAAGGGTCGTGACCCGAAACATCACCCATTCCTTCTCTCCTGAGATGCTGCCTGCCCTGCTGAGTTACACCAGCTTTTTGTGTGTGTCCTCCCAGAGGATGTGTGCTGCCTTCAGGATAGTACACAGCTACTGATGGCAGGCATGAGCTGCACTTTTTTTGGAGACATTATTGCCTGGGTATTAACAGAACTTCCTTTATTTAGAGCCTAGGTCATGATTGCCTCCCACCCCTCTATGCACTCCTCAATGTCTGGTTTCACTCTATCATTTATGCTCCTGATCTGTGGATGCCAAGTGCAGAAGAGCATGGGTGAAGTGCCGATCAGAGGGCCTTCTCATTTTTGTGCTCCTGAGTCTAGTCAGGATGTTCACATACAGAGCCAATCAGTGGGCTGATGAATGGTTTGTCTGAGCTAATAGACTGCCACTCTTTCAAAGTTGTGTCATGACTGCACCAATGTGGCCTTGAAAAGAGAACATTTCATCCTTGTCCATTGTCCACCTATTTGGATAATGTGCCGTGGCCAGCAAAGTCTCGGATGAGATGCAGAGGTATTTGTTGAGGTTTGTCCCGAAAAGCAACATTACACAGGACTCTGTACTAGCATGGGCTGTTGCAGAGAACGGATACAAATTCTAAATGCTGTTGGGAATCCCTCAATGCAGTGAAAGATGCAGAATCATCACCTATGAGTCTGAAGGAGGAAACTGAACCAAAATGTTCCCTCCACAGAATGGCCTGCTGTCTTTGTCTGGCACTTTGTGTTTTTCTCAAGATTCCATAATCTGCAGTTCCTAGTGTAACAAATGTTCATAATTCCCTTTGCCCCAATTCCACAATGATCTCTGTAAAATTTTGAGATGTATTTGGCATCATATGGTACAAATAATAATGAACTAACTTGACTGTTAAAGCAAAGATCTAAATCCTGCAGAAAACAGAAATCTAAAATGAAATTGATAAAGTGCTGGAAATGCTCGAATGTTGGAGCTTTTGTGGAAAAGAATTAAGTTAACATTTCAATTAAAAAAATTATCCTTAGAAGTGGTACACTCCAGAGTTGCTGCCGGACTTGCTGAATATGTCCTGCGTTGAGTGGTTTTGGTCATCTTTCTTTCTGTGCCTTAGTCGGCAGCCGTTCAACGTGTTACTTAATTGAACTGTAGTTGGCCAGAATTGGATGGCAAGCTTTTTTTATCACCTCGTATGATCTAGATATTACCATTTTTTTTTTTGTTGCAGTGAATTGAACACTGATTTTTGTTATAGTTTTGTTCCAGTGGTAGGAGATTGTAAACTGGTGGAATGCATTATTAAAGTTGGTGGTTGAAGCGAGAGGTCATATCAACGCCTAATAATAGGTGGGATTATTATTTGAAGAATAAATGAAGAAAGGGAGATTGGAACAGTGTTTACATAGGATTGGCCTGAGTAATATAGTGAAAATTTACCACAATTAAATAGCAAGATCTGCTTCTTTCCTCAATGGCTTTACTGATGTTTCTTCAGCTAACTAAATGTTTAAAAATGTAATTTTAAATTAACTTTCCTGCAAAATTACCGTTTCTGTGAATAATATGGGTTGGCTTTTCCTCCTGACTGCATTTTTGAAAGTTATTTGAGCAAACAACTGGGTAGATCTGTCAATATTGAAATTCCTCTCCCCTAATGTATTACTATTCCACAATGCTTGGCCATGTATTACTGCTGACCTGGGTTTAAATGTCATAATGATAAACTTGTATTTATCATTGTTACAATGATAAACTCTTGTTTGAAATGGGGGTCGTATGCAGGAACAATTGCCGGACTATTCTCCTTCTAGCAGAGAAGGTAGGCAAAGAAAGACTGTATTAGAAGTGCTCAAAATTAAGGGGTTTGATGCGGGAAATAACAGGAGAAACTGTTGATAGAAATAATGGATGCAACGAGAAGCATACTGTGTATTTGCACAGCGTAGGAAAAAATTGTACCATTGGGTCAAGTAGAGGAAATTTAACTAATTAGATTTCACATTTATATAGCCAGCATGGGTATCAGGTGCTTAATCCCCGTTCTGTGATATTCAATGAAACTGTACACGTCTTTATCTGCACATTCACTGTAGCAATAATGCTGTAACACTATATTCTGTACTCTGGTGTTTTTCTCTGCACTGTGTGTTGTATTTTTGTGTGGCTGATTGTACTTGTGTACAGTATGGAATTGACTAGATAGCCCCAAACAAAGATTTTCACTGTCGCAGTGCACATGACAACAGTAAACCAATAAAATATCTATTCTCTTTCTTTGCTTGTGGGGGGGAAGATGAATTCAGGAATATTTTTGAATCTCTGAATTCATGTCTGAACTGTAACTTAAGCCTGATTTTATTTCTTTTGTATATTCCATTGTAACTGCTGATATGTGATTGAAAATGGCATTTATATTTTATTCTTGTATAATACATTGCTCGGAGATGAAGATAAAATATGTTAGAATTGAAATGCACTTGAAGATGTACAGTTGTTAAAGTGGAAGAACTAATGAATACATCTAGGTTAACCAAATGTTTAAAAACAGTGAAAATGCCCGAGCAATATCAGTAGTATCTTTTCATAACTAAGAATGATGTGTTGGTACTAACATTACTGAAGCTGTCACCAATAGTTTAGCGATACAGTACAGAATCAGGCCCTACGGCCCACTGAGTCCGCGCCAGCCACGATCCCCGTACACTAACACTATCCTGCACAGTAGGGACAATTTACAATTTGCTGAAGCCAATTAACCTACAAACCTGTACATCTTTGGAATGTGGGAAGAAACCGGAGCACCCGAGAAAACCCCAAGTGGTCTCTGGGGGAACGTACATGTTCCGTACAAACAGCACCCATAGTCAGGATTGATCACAGGTCTCTGGCACTGTAAAGCAGCAACTCTACTGGTGCGCCACCGGCTGCCACCACTTTAAAGGTTTTTAAATAATCAATAATTGTGCTAAATGGGGAATTTGTTGTATGGGGAACTTGATCCCAGAACAACTGAAAGGTGCTGAATCATCTGTCATACTGTGCTGGAAGTGGTAAATTGATTCAGCAGAAACCGAGGTTTAGAACTTGATTTATTTTTTTTTGGCCTTTTGTTTATAATGACAACTTCATTGAATTATTTATTATAACAAAACTGCAAGTTCTTGCTTCAGTCCTTATCTTTATTTTCTATTAAAAAAAATAAGCTCAATGGAACTGGAAGCATAGACCATAACTATAACCACAGTACATTATGTCCCAATTCCCAGAAAGTGTCCTCCGATAAATTTATATCACAGATGGCCAAACCCTTCCACAAATTGAATTTGATGCCATGTAATTATGATTGCCTTGCCAATACACAGTACAAATCATTTTGAAATGTTTTTTACTTCAATGTCTCCATTCAGAAGTCTAATAAATCTTAAATTTGGTGAGAAGGGGTGACTGCCAATTATTATCCATAGTTAGTTTTCGGATCTAGTTTATGTATTTTAATTCAATTTTCCATTATTTTCCAAAATCCTTTCGATAAGTATTCACTGTATGTGTGGGAATTTAAGTTTAAAATCAGTAACAGTGAACAAATGATGCTGATAATGTTAATAAATCTTCCTGATAAAACAAGTTCAAGTAAGTATTTTAAGATGAAGATGTATATTTGCAATAGCAAATTTGAGGGTGTGGTGAATTCATTTCAAATTCTGTCCTCCTCCTCTTCTCATTAACTTGTAGACATCTAATTATATTTAATCACAAGGAAACTGCTTAACGTGTGCTTTAACAGGGTCAATTGTGACAATTCAGTGTACTTTAGTATGTGCTAATTTTATAGGAGTGGGTTTTACAAAGCTTGTTTATACAGAGTGGTGTGTGATTTTAACAAAACAGCTGCAGAAGTGGCATACGTAAAGAGATTTTGTCTGGCAAAACCATGTCATTCGCAGATCATTTGAAGCAGATCATTTAAAGCAGCTCACCAGGCTTTGAAAAAATGCTTGAAGTTAATATAATTACAAACATAGTAGTCATTTAAAATTCTGCCTCACTGCATTTGCACAATTTTTTACTTGATAAGAAAATCTTTTGATAGGTAACCATTGCCTGTGCAATCTAAGATGGACTCTACCCAGCTTCCGTTGATGAAACCTATGAAATAATTGCACATTTTGAATTATAGGAATTAGGCTGTTTATGGTCTGATTCAGACTGAAATAGTATTCAAAGACTTCCAATTCCTATGTTAATGCTAGTGCTATTTGGGTGGGTTTAAATCAGATTGGCAGAGGGAAGGGATCCAATGCAGGACTGAGGCAGGTCTATGGAAGGTGATGATAGAAAGTTCAGTGGACAGAATAGGAAGAAGCTCGGCAGGGAGCGAGGGGGGACTGTTTGAATTACGTTTATTTAATGCAAGAGGCTTGATGTATAAGGAGGTAGAACTCGGGGTGTGAAAAGATATGTGCGACAGAAACATTGTAGCTGTTACACAAACCCTGCTAGGAGAGAGGCAAGACTGACAGCTTAATGTTCCAGAGTATAGATACGACTGCAGGAGAGATAGAGGTGAGGGTAAAAGAGGAGGGGGGGGTGTTGCTTTACAGATTAAAGAGAATGTCACACAGTTGTCCGAGATGACATTACTGATGGTTAATCCAGTGTGGCTATATTGGTGGAACAGGGAAATAAAAAATGGTTGTTTACCTTGTTGGGGAATTCGAAGAATAAATATGCCACAAGATTGCAGGAGCTGCAACACTAAAGGTGATCATAGAAACAATAGGTGCAGGAGTAAGCCATTCAGCTCTTCTAGCCAGTACCGCCATTCACTGTGATCATGGCTGATTATCCACAATTAGTACCCTGTTCCTGCCTTCTCCCCATATTCCTTAACTCCGGAATATCTCTCTCCTGCAAGCATTCAGAGAATTGGCCTCCACTGCCTTCTGAGGCAGAGAATTCCACAGATTCACAATTTTCTGGGTGAAAATGTTTTTCCTCATCTCTGTTATAAATGGCCTACCCCCTTATTCTTAAACTGTGGCCCTTGGTTCTGGACTCCCCCAACATCAGGAACCTGTTTCCTGCCACTAGCGTGTCCAATCCCTTAATAATCTTATATGTTTCAATAAGATCCCCACTCATCCTAAATTCCAGTGTATACAAGCCCAGTCGCTCCATTCTTTCAGCATATGACAGGCCCGCCATCCCGGGAATTAATCTCCTGAACCTACGCTTGATTCCCTCAATAGCAAGATTGTCCGTCCTCAAATTTTGGACACAATACTCTAGGTGTGGTCTTGCTAGGGCCCTGTACAACTGCAGAAGGACCTATTTGCTCCTATACTCAACTCCTCTTGTTATGAAGGCCAACATGACATTAGCTTTATTCATGGCTTGCTGTAACTGCATGCATACTTTCAGTGACTGATGTACAAGGACACCCAGATCTCGTTGTACTTCCCCTTTTCCTTACTTGATACCATTCAGATAATAATTGCCTTCCTGTTCTTGCCGCCAAAGTGGATAACCTCACATTTATCCACATTAAACTGCATCTGCCCACTCATCCAACCTGTCCATAGAAAATAGGTGCAGGAAAAGGCCATTCGGCCCTTCGAGCCAGCACCGCCATTCAATATGATCATGGCTGATCGTCCAAAATCAATACCCTGTTCCGGCTTTTTCCCCATATCCCTTGATTACCTTAGCCCTAAGAGCTAAATCTAACTCTCTTGAAAACATCCAGTGAATTGGCCCCCACTGCCTTCTTTGGCAGAGAATTCCACAGATTCACAACTCTCTGGTTGAAAATGTATTTCCTCATCTCAGTCCTAAATGGCCTACTGCTTATTCTTAATCTGTGACCCCTGGTTCTGGACTCCCCCAACAGCAGAAACATTTTTCCTGCAACTGCCCAGTCCAATCCTCTAAGAATTTTATATATTTCTATGATACCCTCTAATCCTTCTAAATTCCAGCGAATACAAGCCCAGTCGACCCATTCTTTCATCGTACGTCAGTCCCGCCATCCCGGGAATTAACCTGGTGAACCTACGCTGCACTCCCTCAATAGCAATAATGTCCTTCCTCAAATTAGGAGACCAAAATTGCACACAATACTCCAGGTGCGGTCTCACCAGGGCCCTGTACAACTGCAGTTGGACCTTCGTGCTCCTAAACTCACAGCCTCTCGCAATGAAGGCCAACATGCCATTAGCTTTCTTCACTGCCTGCTGTACCTGCAAGCTTACTTTCAGTGACTGATGTACAAGCACAACCAGGTCTCGTTGCACCTCCCCTAGTCTGACACCATTCAGATAATGGGTCTCGACCCGAAACATCACCCATTCCTTCTCTCCAGAGATGCTGCCTGACCCGCTGAGTTGCTCCAGCATTTTGTGTCTACCATTCACATATAAATCTGCCTTCCTGTTCTTGCCACCAAAGTGGATAACCTCATATTTATCTACATTATATTGCATCTGCCCACTCACCCAACCTAGTTTTGTGTCATCCGCAAACTTAGAGATGCTTTACATTTAATTTCCTCGTCTTAGACGAGGGAATTAAATGTAAAGCATCTCTAAGTTAATATATATTGTAAACAACTGGGGTCCCAGCACCGAGCCTTGCTGAACCCCACTAGTCACTGCCTGCCATTCTGAAAAGGACCTGTTAATTCCTGCCATTTGCTTCCTGTCTGCCAATCAGTTCTCTATCCATGTCAATACCCTACCCCCAATACCATGCTCTAATTTTGCACACTAATCTCTTGTGTGGGACCTTGTCAAAGGCTTTTTGAAAAGTCCAGATACACCACATCCACTGGCTCTCCCTTATCCATTCTACCTGTTACATCCTCAAAAAATTCCAAAAGATTAGTCAAGCATGATTTCCCCTTCATAAATCCATGCTGACTTTGACCCATTCTGTCACTGATTTCCAAATGTGCTGCGATAACTCTAATAATTGACTCCAGCATCTTCCCCACTACCGATGTAAGGCTAACTGGTCAAAAATTCCCCGTTTTCTCTCTCACCTCCTTTCTTAAAATGTGGAGTTACATTGGCTACCCTCCAGTCCACAGGAACTGATCCAGAGTCAAGAGAACATTGGAAAATATTCACCAATGCATCCACAATTTCTAGGGCCACCTACTTGAGTGCTCTGGGATGCAGACCATCAGGCCCTGGAGATTTATTTGCCTTATGTCCCAACAGTTTACCCAACACAATTTTCTGACTAATGTGGATTCCCTTCAGTTCCTCCCTCTCACTAGATCCTCGATCCCCTTGTATTTCCAGGAGATTGTTTGTGTCTTCCTTAGTGAAAACAGAACCAAAGTACTCGTTTAACTGTTCTGCCATTTCCTTGTTTATCATTATAAATTCACCTGTCTCTGACTGTAAGATTGTCTTCACTAATCTTTTCCTTTTTACATACCTAAAGAAACTTTTACAGTCAGTTTTTATATTCCCCGCAAGCTTTCTTTCATGCTCTTTTTCTCCCCACTTAATTAACCCCTTATGTTCCTCCTATGTTGAGTTCAAAATTTCTCCCAGTCCTCTGGTTACTGCTTCTTCTAGCCAATCTATATGCCTCTTCCTTGGATTTAACACTATCCTTCACTTCCCTCGTCAGCCACGGTTGAACCGCCTTCCCAGTTTTATTTTTTCGCAAGACGGGGATGAACAATTTCTGGAGCTAAATCTTTGCCATTGCATCTCCACAGTCAACCCTTTAATTAAGTATAATTTGCCAGTCTATCCTAGCCAATTCCTGTCTCATACCTTCAAGGTCTCCTTTATTCAAGTTCAGGACCCTAGTCTCTGAATTAACCGTGTCACTCTCCATCCTAATGCAGAATTCCACCATATTATGGCCACTGTTGCCGAAGGGGTCTTACACAACAAGATTGCTAACTAATCCTTCCTCTTTACACAATACCCAGTCTAGGATGGCCTACCCTCAAGTTGGTTCTACGCATTGGTTTAAAAATCCATCCCGTATATATTCCAGGAAATCCTCCTCCTCAGCACTGTTACCAATTTGGTTGGCCCAATCAATATGTAGATTAAAGTCACCCATGATTACTGATGTACCTTTGCTACATGCATCCTCAATTTCCTGCTTGATGCTGTCCACAACCTCCGTACTGCTGTTTGGTGGTCTGTATACAACTCCAACAAGTGTTTTCTGCCCTTGGCTATTTCGCAGTTCTACCCACACCGATTCTACAGCATCCAAGCTAATGTCTCTCCTTGCTATTGCGTTAATCTCCTCTTTAACTGGCAATGCCACCCCACCTCCTCTTCCTTTCTGTCTATCCTTCCTGAATATCGAATACCCCTGCATGTTTAGCTCCCAGCCTTGGCCACCCTGGAGCCATGTCTCCGTAATTCCAACTATATCATATCCCATAACTACTAATTGCGCATTCAATTCATCCACCTTATTTCGAATGCTCCTCACATTAAGGCACAAAGCTTTCAGGTTAGTTTTTCTTATCTCCTTGTTACCTTTTACTTCTGTCCTTTTATGGCCCTCTGTCTCCTTGCACTGGGTCCCATTCCCCTGCCCTGTTAGTTTATACCTGACGTTTCCTACACTCTCTTTCCCGTTAGCTGCACGTATACGCTTCCACGTTGTTGACATAGTAGGGAGTTCTAATTTTCCCATTATAGACTGGGACTGTCACAGTGCCAAGAGCTTTGTTGGAGTGGAATTTGTTAAACATGTCCAGGAAAGTTTCCTAAGGCAATATGTGGAGGGCCCTACGAAGAAGAGGGCAAAGCTTGATCTACTCTTAGAAAATTGGGAAGAGCAAGTGACTAAAGTGTCTGTGGTGAGCCTTTTGGGATCAGCGACCACTGTTTTATTAGCTTTAAAATAGTTATGGATAAAGACTAAGCAGGCACACAAGTTAAAATTCTGGATTGAGGTAAGGTCAACTTTGATGTTATTAGAGGGAATTTGCAATGTTGATGGGATTAGGTAGACACAAAATGCTGGAGTAACTCAGCGGGACAGGCAGCATCTCTGGAGAGAAGGAAGGGGTGACGTTTCAGGTTGAGAACCTTCTTCAGACTGATGTCAGGGGAGTGGGCGGGACAAACATAGAACGTAATCGGAGACAGTAAAACTGGTGGGAGAACTGGGGAGGGGATGGAGAAAGAGAGGGAAAGCAAGGGCTATTTGAAGTTAAGGAATTCAATGTTTATACCACTGGGGTGTAAGCTACCCAAGCGAAATATGAGGTGCTGTTCCTCCAATTTGCACTGGACCTCACTCTGACAACGGAGGAGGCCCAGGACAGAAAGGTCAGATTGGGAATGGGAGGGGTAGTTAAGGTGCTGAGCGACCGGGAGATCAGGGGGATCAGCCTGACCTTTTGTTCGCACCCTTTGTCCCACGTTTATGGCTGTATGTTTTTCATGGCTGAAGCCTAAGTTTGGAAATACCTCCTTTAACTCAGTCACATTGCCCTCTCCATTAAAGCCCTCCAGAAAGTTGCCTGGTCTATCTTTATGTTCTTCAGCTCAGCATTAGTTTTGTCAATACTTTGAAGTGTCTTGGAGCATATTTTATATTTTAATTATTAATAAATAAGGTCAGCACGGTGGCACAGCGGTAGAGTTGCTGCCTTACAGCGCTTGTAGCTGCGGAGGCCCGGGTTCTATTCCGACTATGGCTGCTGTCTGTACGGAGTTTGTTAGTTCTCCCAGGTTTGGAGGTTAATTGGCTTGTTAAATGTAAAAATTGTGTGTGTAGGATAGTGTTAATGTGCGGGGATTGCTGATCGGCGCGGCACTAGCGGGCCGAAGGGCCTGTTTCCGCGCTGTATCTCTAAACTAAACTAAAAAGATCTTGCTGAGGCCCCTTTTCCTCCATCCTTCTGCTTTTCCTCCAGCACTGCTTCATCTGACAGTAGCATTAGTCAGAGTTCTAGCCTCTCATTGCTGAGTAATAAACTTTCCATTACCCCATCCATCCTTTGCTTTGGATATGTGTATTTGTGAATGTCACAAAACTGAAGGAGTCGGAGCACCAGTTGCTTATTACAATGAATTAAGACGAATTGAATGAGAGATGTTTTATGGACTTGAGAACCATGGCATTGAGATAAGGCATTGGACGATAGACAACAAACTATAGGTGCAGGAGTAGGTCATTCGGCCCTTCGAGCCTTGGACTTGGAAAGAGAAAATAGTCAGGAGCCATTTTGGGGAGTATGGCGAGGAGGAAGGTTATTACTTGCAAAGTGGCATGAAAGTTCCTCAGTGTAGAGGATAAGTATCGCTGAGAAGTTTCATGATGCATACAGTATTTCCTACTTGCAACAGATGGTTGGGAAAAGGTTGAGAGGATTTCAATTTGCTTTTTATCCTAGTTGTAGATAATAATAATAATAAATTTTATTTTCGGGCGCCTTTCAAAATCTCAAGGACACCTTACAGAAATTAACAAAAGAGAAAAAACATATAGTTGGAGTAAAATAAATAATAAGGATATCACCAATACACAAATTAAAGACAGAAATCGCTCCAAAGACAAAAAATCAAAAAACACAATGTGAAGAGAGAGCAGCGGCAGCTAAAGCACGCCAGCGTCCACTCTCCCTTCCAACAGCCATCTTGGACACAGACTAACATATTAACTTACACACAAAAAAATCATCCCCCCACCATGGTTACCACTGTGGGGGAAGGCACAATGTCCAGTCCCCATCTCCAGTTCTCCCAAAGTCAGGCCTATTGAGGCCACCGCTATTGCCTCTACGGAGGCCCGATGTTCCTGGCCGTTCTGGCCGGGTGGTGTTGCCCCGGCGTCGGGAGAGTCCTCTCAGCGGCTGGGCCACCTGGAACGGCCGCTTCCTAGCTGGGGACGGCAGCTTCCGAAGCCGACAAGGCCGCGCCGGGTTGGAGCTCCAAGGCTCCCGATGTTGAAGTCGGCGCCGCCCGCTCCGCAGACCCGCAGCTCGGAGGTGTTGATCTCGGCGGTCACAGCTCACCGGAGCTCCAGCGCGTCGATCCAGTGCGGCAACCCAGGCAAGGCATCGCCTGCTCCGCTCCGCGAAAGCGCTCCAGGAGCCACCGAAGCCGAGGTGCTGGGCGGTCCCCGCCAGGAAACGGCGCTCCATGCCCGCTGGTAGGCCACGAGGACGGGTCGATAGACAAGCACCTCACAGCTGCTCCAAGGTGAAAATTGTAAAGTGAACTAAACCACAACTTTTTTTTTTGCTTTTGCAACTTATTAAAATGTAAGTGGTGCTAAGGCTGTGTCAGTCCAACTCATTGTTGTGGAAGTATATGTACTCCCATCATATGATTGTCGCTTTACTTTGCCTTGCCTATCCTTAATGCATCCTGAGGAAGAGGATTTCTTGGAATGTATGCGGGATAGTTATCTAAATCAACATGTAGAGGAACCAACGAGAGAGCAGGCTATTTTAGACTGGGTATTGAGTAATGAGGAAGGGTTAGTTAGCAGTCTTGTTGTACGTGCCCCCTTGGGCAAGAGTGACCATAATATGGTTGAGTTCTTCATTAGGATGGAGAGTGACATTGTTAATTCAGAAACAATGGTTCTGAACTTAAAGAAAGGTAACTTTGAGGGTATGAGATGTGAATTGGCCAAGATTGACTGGCAATTAATTCTAAAAGGGTTGACGGTGGATATGCAATGGAAGACATTTAAAGACTGCATGGATGAACTACAAAAATTGTTCATCCCAGTTTGGCAAAAGAATAAATCAGGGAAGGTAGTACATCCGTGGATAACAAGGGAAATCAGGGATAGTATCAAAGCGAAGGATGATGCGTACAAATTAGCCAGAAAAAGCAGCATACCGGAGGACTGGGAGAAATTCAGAGACCAGCAGAGGAGGACAAAGGGCTTAATTAGGAAAGGAAAAATAGATTATGAAAGAAAACTGGCAGGGAACATAAAAACTGACTGCAAAAGTTTTTATAGATTTGTGAAAAGAAAGAGATTAGTTAAAACAAATGTAGGTCCCTTGCAGTCAGAAACAGGTGAGTTGATCATGGGGAACAAGGATATGGCGGACCAATTGAATAACTACTTTGGTTCCGTCTTCACTAAGGAAGACATAAATAATCTGCCAGAAATAGCAGGGGACCGCGGGTCAAAGGAGTTGGAGGAATTGAGTGAAATCCAGGTTAGCCGGGAAGTGGTGTTGGGTAAATTGAATGGATTAAAGGCCGATAAATCCCCAGGGCCAGATAGGCTGCATCCCAGAGTACTTAAGGAAGTAGCTCCAGAAATAGTGAATGCATTAGTAATAATCTTTCAAAACTCTTTAGATTCTGGAGTAGTTCCTGAGGATTGGCGGGTAGCAAACGTAACCCCACTTTTTAAGAAGGGAGGGAGAGAGAAAACGGGGAATTACAGACCAGTTAGTCTAACATCGGTAGTGGGGAAACTACTAGAGTCAGTTATTAAAGATGGGATAGCAGCACATTTGGAAAGTGGTGAAATCATTGGACAAAGTCAGCATGGATTTACAAAAGGTAAATCATGTCTGACGAATCTTATAGAATTTTTCGAGGATGTAACTAGTAGCGTGGATAGGGGAGAACCAGTGGATGTGGTGTATCTGGACTTCCAGAAGGCTTTCGACAAGGTCCCACATAAGAGATTAGTATACAAACTTAAAGCACACGGCATTGGGGGTTCAGTATTGATGTGGATAGAGAACTGTCTGGCAAACAGGAAGCAAAGAGTAGGAGTAAACGGGTCCTTTTCACAATGGCAGGCAGTGACTAGTGGGGTACCGCAAGGCTCAATGCTGGGACCCCAGCTATTTACAATATATATTAATGATCTGGATGAGGGAATTGAAGGCAATATCTCCAAGCTTGCGGATGACACTAAGCTGGGGGCCAGTGTTAGCTGTGAGGAGGATGCTAGGAAACTGCAAGGTGACTTGGATAGGCTGGGTGAGTGGGCAAATGTTTGGCAGATGCAGTATAATGTGGATAAATGTGAGGTTATCCATTTTGGTGGCAAAAACAGGAAAGCAGACTATTATCTAAATGGTGGCCGACTAGGAAAAGGGGAGATGCAGCGAGACCTGGGTGTCATGGTACACCAGTCATTGAAAGTAGGCATGCAGGTGCAGCAGGCAGTGAAGAAAGCGAATGGTATGTTAGCTTTCATAGCAAAAGGATTTGAGTATAGGAGCAGGGAGGTTCTACTGCAGTTGTACAGGGTCTTGGTGAGACCACACCTGGAGTATTGCGTACAGTTTTGGTCTCCAAATCTGAGGAAGGACATTATTGCCCTAGAGGGAGTGCAGAGAAGGTTCACCAGACTGATTCCTGGGATGTCAGGACTGTCTTATGAAGAAAGACTGGATAGACTTGGTTTATACTTTCTAGAATTTAGGAGATTGAGAGGGGATCTTATAGAAACTTATAAAATTCTTAAGGGGTTGGACAGGCTAGATTGCTCCCGATGTTGGGGAAGTCCAGGACAAGGGGTCACAGCTTAAGGATAAGGGGGAAATCCTTTAAAACCGAGATGAGAAGAACTTTTTTCACACAGAGAGTGGTGAATCTCTGGAACTCTCTGCCACAGAGGGTAGTCGAGGCCAGTTCATTGGCTATATTTAAGAGGGAGTTAGATGTGGCCCTTGTGGCTAAGGGGATCAGAGGGTATGGAGAGAAGGCAGGTACGGGATACTGAGTTGGATGATCAGCCATGATCATATTGAATGGCGGTGCAGGCTCGAAGGGCCGAATGGCCTACTCCTGCACCTAATTTCTATGTTTCTGTTTCTACTCCTTCAGTTCCGTTTCTGAAGATGTTGGGGTTCCTATGGTTATAATTAACAGAAAATACTGGATGCTGTCAGCATGTTAAGCTGTATCTGGAAAGAAATTATTATATTTTACATTGATCAGAGCTTTGAAAGATTAAATTAGTTTTGATTTACAGTGAAAACGGGGAGGGTGGATTGAAGGGCAAGGGCAAGAGATTGACATTTCTGGTTGGCCAATGAACAATGACCAAGAAGAGTAAGGTGAAGTGCCTCAATGACTATCGACCAGTGGCACTAACGCCTGTGGTGATGAAGTGCTTTGAGAGGGTGATCATTGCACAAATCAACTCCTACCTCGACAAAAACCTGGACTCACTGAAGTTCGCTTACCACCACAACAGATCAACGGTGGATGCGATCTCGCTGGCTCTCCACTCTACTCTGGACCACATGGACAACAAAAACTCATATGTCAGGCTGTTATTCATTGATTAGACGCTCTTAGGTCTGCCCGAGCGTTGTTCGCCACCCAGCAGAGCGAGATGTCCGTCAGGGAATGTTGCCGACTGGCCCGCTGCAGACTGCAGGTGTACGTGCTGAGGGACGCACTGAAGCTCGGTGCAGCCAACGCCAAGGCTCGGTGTGGGAGGACCACAGTCTAGTGTCCTTCCGCTGCTGGACATGGGGGGCACGGTATGGTGGAGACGCCCCTCAAAACAAGGGAAGGTATCCCACGCCAGGGGGCCACATGAGTGGCACGGGTGGGGGACAGACTTGAGAAATGTATAGACTGTGTTGAACAATTTGTAGAGCCTCCGAAAATGTCAGATGAATTTTTTTCGCACAGTTCACGTATTGTATATATTTATTATTTGAATAAAGTCTATTTTGAAATTTAAAAAAAAGATTACAGCTCGGCATTTAATACAATTATCCCCCCCAAGCTGGTTACCAAACTCGCAGAACTGGGTCTCTGCGCATCCCTCTGCAATTGGATCCTCGACTTCCTCATTCACAGACCACAGTCTGTTCGTATTGGTGGAAATGTGTCAGACTCGATAACAATCAGCACGGGAGCACCTCAAGGCTGCGTGCTCAGCCCCCTGCTGTACTCGCTCTATACTCATGACTGCGTAGCCGGTCATAGTGCGAACTCCATCATCAAGTTCGCTGACGACACCACTGTTGTGGGACGTATTACTGATGGAGATGAGTCAGAGTATAGAAGAGAGATCGAGCAACTGTCCATATGGTGCCAGCACAATAACCTGGCCCTCAACACCAGCAAAACCAAGGAACTGATTGTGGACTTTGGAAGGAGTAGGATGGGGACCCACAGTCCCGTATATATCAACGGGTTGATGGTTGAAAGGGTCAAGAGCTTCAAATTCCTGGGCGTGCACATCTCTGAAGATCTTTCTTGGTCCGAGAACACTGATGCAATTATTAAGAAAGCACATAAGCGCCTCTACTTCCTGAGAAGATTAAGGAGTGTCGGTATGTCAAGGAGGACTCTCTCTAACTTCTACAGGTGCACTGTAGAGAGCATGCTGACCGGTTGCATCGTGGCTTGGTTCGGCAACTCCCCCTGTGAACCTTATGGAAGAAGACGCGTGAGCACGTCTCATCCTGCTCCACGTGGCGGACCCTGGATCGGAAGATGATCTTGGAGGATTCGGAGGTAAAGAGCCGAGCTTTCCGGCCCTTCAACTCTCTCAGTTCCTCCCTCACATCCACCCCTCTCGACTGCAGAAGGAGCAGTTGCTGCAAATCTGTCAGAAGTTGACACAATTCCCAAGATCCTCGATCCATGACTGATAAAAACAGATACTACACTTGATCTTAGCCAAAAGGCCAGAACATAGTGTGGCGGATAATGTCAACATGGGTAAAGGGGTGGGGGTTGGAATAAAGGCCAGAGATAAGAACAAAAGGTGTGAGACAGATTTAAAGAGCCTTATCCTCTTTGAAGATGGAATCCTAATTGAAACCAATGTCATCTTGGCAGCACCTGGGTTTTTCATTCTCCTGCATAAATGCTGAGGAATTTTCCATGGAGACTGAGATTTGTTGCTGGGCATAAAATGATCTTACAACAAAGCACAGTAACAGATGTGGTGCCATCTGTCCCTCCATGTCCCAGAGTCTCAAAGCATGTGTTCAATTCCATGCCTTCCTTAGGCTGAACATCTAATATTTTTCAGAACTGCCAACCACGGCCAGCAGGAATCTGCACATTAACATGCATTGAAGAAGGGTCTTGACCTGAAACGTCACCTATCCATGTTCTCCAGAGATGCTGCTAGTCTTGCTGAGTTACTCCAGAACTCCGTGCCCTTTCATATAAACCAGCATCTATAATCTGTTATTTCTACATTTAAATGCATTGTTGACCATTAAATAGTTTTGAGGATTCTAAAGTTATGATAAATATTAGTTCATTCTTAAACCTGCTACAAGTTTGCCTATAAGGCTCTGCACTAATCAACATGTTCATTATCAATGCAGTTATTAGAGTATATCCTAAAAACCACTGTGGTAGATTTTATGCCTGTAGTTTTTGATCCATTTTTTAGTAAATTTAAATCTAGAAAATTGCCCAAAATGTCAAATACCATTTTACCGTACCTAATGTTTAATGATTTGCAGTGTTGTTGGAATTAGCATATATTTTAACTACAATGTTTGGGTCTGGTGGTATTCTTTGTCTTTTTTATTACTTTTTAATGCATAGTGCAACAGTATATTGTCTTTTGTCTTTTAAGGTCTTTTGTGGTTTAAAGCTCCTGAGATTAGCTAATTTTCCCCATAGTTAACATCTTTAAACATTGGTGCTTTTCTTTAGAATCTAATTCTCAGCAGTATTCAGCTAAAGATTGCTGCAGGATTTGTTTATGAATGAGCTTCATCATGAATGGACATCAATGGACAAAGTGGCAATGCTCGCGGACTTTGTGCAAAAAGACAAACAAACAAACAACCAAACAAACTATAAACACAATCATAAGCACACATATTCTTTTACATATTAAATATTGGAAGGAAAAACGTTCAGTAAAGTTAGTCCCTGGTGAGATTTACAGTCTGAATGGCCTCTGGGAAGAAACTCCTTCTCGACCTCTCCTTTCTCACAGCATGGCAACAGAGGCGTTTGCCTGACCGTAGCAGCTGGAACAGCCCGTTGCATGGGTGGAAGGGGTCTCCCATGATTTTATTGGCTCTGGAGTTGCACCTCCTGATGTATAGTTCCTGCAGGGGGGCGAGTGAAGTTCCCATAGTGCATTCGGCCGAACGCACTACTCTCTGCAGAGCCTTCTTGTCCTGGGCAGAGCAATTCCCAAACCAGATGGTAATATTTCCGGACAAGATGCTTTCCACAGCCGCTGCGTAGAAGCACTGGAGGATCCTCGGAGACACTCTGAATTTCCTCAATTGCCTGAGGTGGCAAAGGCGCTACCTTGCCTTACTCACGAGTGCTGCGGCGTGTGATGTCCATGTCATATCCTCAGAGATGTGGACTCCCAGATATTTAAAACAACTCACCCTATCCACAGTATCCCCATTTATCCTCAATGGTGTGTACGTCCTCGGATGATGTGCCCTCCTAAAGTCCACGATCAGCTCCTTCGTTTTTTTGATGTTCAAGAGGAGGCTGTTATCCTGGCACCAGAGTGCCAGATCAGCCACCTCCTCCCGGTTGGCCTTCTCATCGTTGTCTGAGATCAGGCCCACCACCACAGTGTCATCAGCAAACTTAATTATTGAGTTGGAGCTGAACCTAGCCACACAGTCATGTGTGTACAGGGAGTACAATAGGGGGCTGAGGACGCAACCCTGGGGCGATCCTGTGCTCAGGGTGAGGGACTTCGATGTATTCCCTCCCATCTTGACTACCTGGGGCCTGGCGGTGAGAAAGTCCAGGACCCAGGCACACAGGGAGGTGTTGAGCCCCAATTCCAGTAGCTTCCTGGCCAGTCTGGTGGGGACTATCGTGTTGAAGGCTGAACTGAAGTCTATGAACAGCATCCTCACGTAGCCCCCCTTCTGGCTGTCATGATGAGAGAGAGCGGTGTGCAAAACCTGGGAGACCGCATCGTCCGTGGATCTGTTCGGACGGTATGTGAAATGTAGCGGGTCCATGTTGCGAGGGAGGAAGGCGCAGATGTGTTTCTTCACCAGCCTCTCAAAGCATTTCATGACTACCGAGGTAAGGGCCACCGGACGGTAGTCATTCAGACAGGCTGGGGAGGCACTTTTTGGTACCGGTACAATGATGGATTTTTTGAAGCAGGCAGGGACCAATCAATCAATCAATCAATCAATCAACCTTTATTGTCATCTTACAAGCAACAGTTGTACAGTGCAAAATGAAAAGACGTTTCCCAGGGAATAGCGGAGCATCGCACATGAAATTTAAAACATTTCACACATAATACTAAAAACAATCCAGTCCCTGATGGAATGAATGAATGAATGAAACTTTATTGTCATTCAGATATACACCTAGACACATGGAACAGTATAAATAGTTAAAAGCAGGTAAAACACAACGTTAAAATACAATAAACCAATCATAAAATGTCCGGGGCAGCTGATTTGAGTGGCCAGTGCCAGTTATTAAAGTGGCCAGTGCCAGTTATTAAAGTGTCCGTGCCAGCCGCAGAATCAAGTGACTGTGAGTACAGAGTGACTGTTTAGCAGCCTCACAGCCTGTGGTAGGAATCTGTTTAGCAGTCTTGTAGTCCGGGCTTTGATGCTTCGATATCTCTTGCCTGATGGCAGGAGATCCAGGTGCATGTGGAGGGGGTGCAGTTTGTCCTTAGCAATTCTCTGAGCTTTTTTCAGACAGCGGCTCTGGAACAGTTCTTGTACCGAGGGTAGGGAGAAGCCAATGATCCTCTCTGCTCCCCTCACTACCCTCTGCAGAGCCTTCCTGTCCGAGCAGTTGCAGGTGGAGTACCACGTATTTATGCAGTACGTGAGTACAGACTCCACCGTACCCCTGTAGAAAGTCCTGAGGATGTTGGTGGGGAGTGAGGCCTGTTTTAGTTTCCTCAGGAAGTGCAGTCGCTGATGGGCCCGTTTGACGGTCCCAGTGGTGTTCCTGGACCAGGTGAGGCTGTCTGTAATTTGCACACCGAGGAACTTTATGCTCTCCACTCTCTCCACTGTAGTGCCACTGATGTTGAGGGGTGTATGCTTTGGCTGCGCCCTCCTGAAGTCGACAACCATCTCCTTCGTTTTGTCGACATTTAATTCTAGATTATTTTTGCCGCACCAGTCCACTAGTTGTTTTACTTCCTCCCTGTACATTGATTCGTCATCTCCGCTGATGATTCCCACCACTGTTGTGTCATCCGCAAATTTTATGATCTTATTGTCCCTGAATCTGGCAGCACAGTCATGTGTGAGCAATGTGAACAACAGCGGGCTGAGCACACAGCCTTGAGGGGAGCCGGTGCTCAGCGTGATCGAGCCTGAAGTGTTCTTGCCAACACGGACTGACTGCGGTCTCTCTGTCAGAAAGTCCAAGATCCAGTGACACAGGGTGGTGTTGAGGCCCAGCAGGGTTAGTTTCTCCACAAGTCTCTGTGGGATGATGGTGTTAAACGCTGAGCTGGTCAATGTACAGGATTCTGGCGTATGTGTTTTTGTTTTCCAGATGCGTGAGTACTGTGTGCAGCGTGGTAGAGATGGCATCCTCTGTAGAACTGTTGGGGCGATAGGCAAACTGGAGGGGGTCTAACGATGAGGGGAGGCTGGCAGTAATGTGGGGTTTCACCAGGCGTTCAAAACACTTCATTATTATTGTGGTCAGGGCGACAGGGCGGTAGTCATTTAGGCAGGCAACCACTGGTTTCTTCGCTATGGGGATTATCGTGGAAGTTTTGAGGCATGTGGGGACAATGGCTTGACTAAGGGAGATGTTAAAGATGTCTGTTAGCACATCTTTGTTAGCACGGACTTGTCCAGGGAGAGGTTGAATATTGTAGTGAGCACCGGAGCTAGCTGCGTAGCACAGGACTTGAGTACTCGCCCCGAAATGCCATCGGGGCCTGCAGCTTTCCTCGTGTTCACCCGTGTCAGGGCCCTCCTCACGTCGTGCTCGGACAGCGAGAATGTGTGCACATTCCTCCCTGCAGCTTCGGTAGCCAGCCCGCTGGCGGTATTGTCGATAGTCGGCAGACGATGGGTGGTGTTGCCCATCTGTGACGAATAAACTTGACTTGACTTGACTTGAATGAGCTTCATTAGATGCGGCTCCATTGAAACTTTCCTTCATTGAAGCAAAAGTCTCGGCGCGGAACAACCTCCTGCGTTGCTTGGCTAGATCGTCATGGGGAGCTAGGTCATCTACTCTCCGAACCAGTGCTCTTGCACTCGTGTACAGCACCGCTGAGTACGCCGCCCCAGCATGGTGCTGCAGCACTCATACTAGCAAGCTAGACGCCATACTCAACGACACCAAGCGGATCATCACCGGCTGCCTACGCCCTACTCCGACGGATCTTCTGCCGGTGCCCGCAGGTATCGTACCCGCCAAGCTTCGCAGAGAGTACTTCACTCTCAGGCTGTTGTGCAAGGCCCCATCGGACGGCAAACATCCTTTGCTCCACCTCGCCCAGGACTCACAGCAACTGGAACCTCAACGCCTGTCATCTCGTCGCCCCTTCTCCCGTCACGCAGCGACCCTCTGTGGCTCCGGTTTCAACACACTAGGAGCATGGAGAACCAGCTGGGAACAGACTTCGCAACCTCTGCAATTCACTGCTGCACCCAACACCACAGCCCCACCCGGCTTGGACCTGCCCCGCAAAGAGTGGGTCGCCCTGGACCGGTTCCATACAGGGGTCGGCCGGTTCAATGCCAACATGCATCGCTGGGGGCTGCTTTCATCAGAAGCCTGCATGTGTGGAGCAGACCAGCAAACAGCACAGCACGTCATTTTCGACTGCGCTGTCCTCCACCGTGGAGGGGTAGACCTCACGGCCCTCGGCAACAGCACATTGAACTGACTACAGCTCCTGGAGGGCGTTACATAACCTCTGCTGCCTCAAACGCAAGAAGAAGAAGTGAAGCACCCGCAGTCAGGATCGAACCCGGGTCCCCGGAGCTGCATTCGCTATTAGGCAGCAACTCTACCACTGCGCCACCGTGCCGCACATTTCCTTTCTGACCATTTCCTTGTTAGCTGCCTGACCCGCTAAATTCCTCCAGCAGTTTTTTTTTGCTCAAGATTGTAGCATCTGCAGCCTCCTGCCTCAAGCTGGTGATATTTATTTAAATGTGTAGGAAGGAACTGCAGATGCTGGTTTAAACCGAAGATAGACACAAAAAGATGGAGTAAATCAGCTGGACAGGCAGCATCTCTGGAGAGAAGGAATGGGTGACGTTTTGGGTCGAGAAGGATCTTGACCCGAAACGTCACCCATTCCTTCTCTCCAGAGATGCTGCCTGTCCCGCTGAGGTACTTCAGCTTTTTGTGTCCATCTGAGATTTAATTGAAGCTTTTCCCACTGAGAGTAGGGAAGATTCAAACAAGGGGACATGACTTGAGAATTAAGGGACAGAAGTTTAGGGGTAACATGAGGGGGAACTTCTGGGTACAAGAGCAGAGAGGCAGGGGGGTGTAAAATGAGGGTAGAAGCAGTAGGTAGCAAGGTGAAAAGTAAAAGTGGCAGGCAGACAAAACCAGGGCAAAAATCAAAAAGGGCCACTTTTCAACATAATTGTATAAGGGGTAAGAGCGTTGTAAAAACAAGCCTGAAGGCTTTGTGTCTCAATGCAAGGAGTATTCGTAATAAGGTGGATGAGTTGAACGTGCAGATAGCCATTAATGATTATGATATAGTTGGGATCACAGAGACATGGCTCCAGGGTGACCAAGGCTTGGAGCTGAACATCCAGGGATATTCAATATTCAGGAGGGTTAGAGAGAAAGGAAAAGGTGGTGGTGTAGCGTTGCTGGTCAGAGAGGAGATTAATGCAATGGAAAGGAAGGACATTAGTTTGGAGGATGTGGAATCGGTATGGGTAGAGCTGCGAAACACTAAGGGGCAGAAAACGCTGGTGGGTGTTGTGTACAGGCCACCTAACAGTAGTAGTGAAGTTGGAGATGGTATCAAACAGGAAATTAGAAATGCGTGCGACAAAGGCAAAACAGTTATAATGGGTGACTTCAATCTACATATAGATTGGGTGAATCAAATTGGCAGGGGTGCTGAGGAAGAGGATTTCTTGGAATGTATGCGGGATAGTTATCTAAATCAACATGTAGAGGAACCAACGAGAGAGCAGGCTATTTTAGACTGGGTATTGAGTAATGAGGAAGGGTTAGTTAGCAGTCTTGTTGTACGTGCCCCCTTGGGCAAGAGTGACCATAATATGGTTGAGTTCTTCATTAGGATGGAGAGTGACATTGTTAATTCAGAAACAATGGTTCTGAACTTAAAAAAAGGTAACTTTGAGGGTATGAGACGTGAATTGGCCAAGATTGACTGGCAATTAATTCTAAAAGGGTTGACGGTGGATATGCAATGGAAGACATTTAAAGACTGCATGGATGAACTACAAAAATTGTTCATCCCAGTTTGGCAAAAGAATAAATCAGGGAAGGTAGTGCATCCGTGGATAACAAGGGAAATCAGGGATAGTATCAAAGCGAAGGATGATGTGTACAAATTAGCCAGAAAAGGCAGCATACCAGAGGACTGGGAGAAATTCACAGACCAGCAGAGGAGGACAAAGGAGGAAAGGAAAAATAGATTATGAAAGAAAACTGGCAGGGAACATAAAAACTGACTGCAAAAGTTTTTATAGATATGTGAAAAGAAAGAGATTAGTTTAAAAAAATGTAGGTCCCTTGCAGTCAGAAACAGGTGATTTGATCATGGGGAACAAGGATATGGCGGACCAATTGAATAACTACTTTGGTTCCGTTTTCACTAAGGAAGACATAAATAGTATGCCGGAAATAGTAGGGGACCGCGGGTCAAAGGAGTTGGAGGAATTGAGTGAAATCCAGGTTAGTCAGGAAGTGGTGTTGGGTAAATTGAATGGAATAAAGGCCGATAAATCCACAGGGCCAGATAGGCTGCATCCCAGAGTACTTAAGGAAGTAGCTCCAGAAATAGTGGATGCATTTGTAATAATTTTTCAAAACTCTTTAGATTCTGGAGTAGTTCCTGAGGATTGGCGGGTAGCAAACGTAATCCCACTTATTAAGAAGAGAGGGAGAGAGAAAACGGGGAATTACAGACCAGTTAGTCTAACATCGGTAGTGGGGAAACTGCTAGAGTCAGTTATTAAAGATGGGATAGCAGCACATTTGGAAAGTGGTGAAATCATTGGACAAAGTCAGCATGGATTTATGAAAGGTAAATCATGTCTGACGAATCTTATAGAATTTTTCGAGGATGTAACTAGTAGCGTGGATAGGGGAGAACCAGTGGATGTGGTGTATCTGGACTTCCAGAAGGCTTTCGACAAGGTCCCACATAAGAGATTAGTATATAAACTTAAAGCACACGGCATTGGGGGTTCAGTATTGATGTGGATAGAGAACTGGCTGGCAAACAGGAAGCAAAGAGTAGGAGTAAACGGGTCCTTTTCACAATGGCGGGCAGTGACTAGTGGGGTACCGCAAGGCTCAGTGCTGGGACCCCAGCTATTTACTATATATATTAATGATCTTGATGAGGGAATTGAAGGCAATATCTCCAAGTTTGCGGATGACACTAAGCTGGGGAGCAGTGTTAGCTGTGAGGAGGATGCTAGGAGACTGCAAGATGACTTGGATAGGCTGGGTGAGTGGGCAAATGTTTGGCAGATGCAGTATAATGTGGATAAATGTGAGGTTATCCATTTTGGTGGCAAAAACAGGAAAGCAGACTATTATCTAAATGGTGGCCGATTAGGAAAAGGGGAGATGCAGCGAGACCTGGGTGTCATGGTACACCAGTCATTGAAAGTAGGCATGCAGGTGCAGCAGGCAGTGAAGAAAGCGAATGGTATGTTAGCTTTCATAGCAAAAGGATTTGAGTATAGGAGCAGGGAGGTTCTACTGCAGTTGTACAGGGTCTTGGTGAGACCACACCTGGAGTATTGCGTACAGTTTTGGTCTCCAAATCTGAGGAAGGACATTATTGCCATAGAGGGAGTGTAGAGAAGGTTCGCCAGACTGATTTCTGGGATGTCAGGACTGTCTTATGAAGAAAGACTGGATAGACTTGGTTTGTACTCTCTAGAATTTAGGAGATTGAGAGGGGATCTTTTAGAAACTTACAAAATTCTTTAGGGATTGGACAGGCTAGATGCAGGAAGATTGTTCCCGATGTTGGGGAGGTCCAGGACAAGGGGTCACAGCTTAAGGATAAGGGGGAAATCCTTTAAAACCGAGATGAGAAAAACTTTTTTCACACAGAGAGTGGTGAATCTCTGGAACTCTCTGCCACAGAGGGCAGTTGAGGCCAGTTCATTGGCTATATTTAAGAGGGAGTTAGATGTGGCCCTTGTGGCTAAGGGGATCAGAGGGTATGGAGAGAAGGCAGTTACGGGATACTGAGTTGGATGATCAGCCATGATCATATTGAATGGCGGTGCAGGCTCGAAGGGCCGAATGGCCTACTCCTGCACCTAATTTCTATGTTTCTTTACTCAGAGAGTGGTGGCTGTGTGGAATGAGCTTCCAGTGAAGGTGGTGGAGGCAGGTTCGTTTTTATCATTTAAAAATAAATTGGATAGTTATATGGACGGGAAAGGAATGGAGGGTTATGGTCTGAGCGCAGGTATATGGGACTAGGGGAGAATACGTGTTCGGCACGGAGTAGAAGGGTCGAGATGGCCTGTTTCCGTGCGGTAATTGTTATATGGTTATAATTAAAGATTCGTTGTTGCTAACCTATCGTAACAGTACATTTTACAAGAACTAAATTAAACGCAGTTTCACGGTTCGGCTATTAGAATAATTTGTACCTGTTACCATCTCTACTGTTCCAAATGGACCAAAAACATTTTCAAGTATAAGTAATAATTATGCAACAATTACAAAATATGAAGCTAGCACTTTAAGAAACTGACTTGTTTTAATGACTTGTGTCAATAGACTGCCGCTGAATTTTATTGTTTCTGCCTTGATCAGAATATGCCAATTGAATGCTTTTTTTTGTTTTGAGTACAAGCATTGACGATTAACACTTTTCAGAGTAGATGTGACATTTGTGAGGTCTTCTGAATTGCATGGTGAATTAGTGAGTATAATGGACGTGGTCCTCATGTATATTTAAGCTCACTTGCAGGCACAGAATGTGAGTGTGGAAAATGGCATGTTGGCATTTTACTCAAGAGTGTTTGAGTACAAGATTAATGATGTCTTGCTACAATTATAGAGGTTAATTACTCCATACCTGGAGCATTGTGTAACAATGTTGGTCTCTTTTCTTGGGAAAAGGTACAGAGAGCACAACAAAAAAATTACTTGACTTGTTCCTAGCTTACAGATACAGAATGGAGTTAGGGGTTACACTCTCAAACTATGGAATAGACTGCTTAGGACTGAAATTAGAAAACGCTTCACTTGTAGGTTGGTGAATCTTTGCAGTTCTCTACCCTGGAGCATTATAAATACTCACTTTGTAGCGTGTGTCTTGGAATAAAGCACGGAGTCGTGTTTAGAGAGAGACACTTTTTATTCTGATCCTCCCGGTTGTAGGGAAGACCAACGAGAGAGAGATGGCACCCAAACCCCAGCCTTTAAAGCCTCCGGCTAAGGGCCGCCTCCGGACTGAACCACTCCTGTGCCGAGGGGTTCGACACTAAGGTGGCACGACCCTTGGGAGCCGCCACAACTTTTTCATTATATCCAAAATAGTGATAGATTGCTTGATGATAAAGGCTACGGGTGTGGGACAGAAAATGATGTTGAGGTAAAAGAACAGCCATTAAATGCTTGACTGATGGAGCAGGCCAGGAGCTGAATCATCCTCTCTTGCTAAATAATAATTTGCACTGGTATTGGCGTTATTAATTTGTTTAATTTTTGTTATATTATCTGTGTATTGTGTTTACAAGCCTGTTAAGCTGCTGTAAGTAAGAATTTCATTATTTCATTGTTGGTACATATGATCATTAAACACTTTGGACTCTTGACTTGACCCGTCTTGACCCCTAACTTCAGCCACATAGAACGGAAAGTTAGAACATTCATTTCATGTCCCTGGGTATTGTTTGTGCAGTACAACAAATTATAAATCATTGGACTATGACAGAAGCAAAACTCGGATACCATTTGAGCTCCTGATTACAATCCACTTTAAATTCCCCGTACCTCCTCCATCCACCCCAGTCTCCCTTTTTTGCTTATTCCCTCTCCACCTCAAAATCCAGAAAACATACGTGATACCCCTCTGCGCCAAAGCAAAAAATATAAAAGATTCAACTATGATATCGCCCCACCTTCTTGAGTTTCTAGATCAAAAGACATGCAATTTGGTGATAACACATTTTGCTTCTCCCATCTTGTAATAAAATGTTGATGTGTCGAAGGATCTCTCTTTAAAAAAAAAAATCACACATGAAGGGTACACCATCCCAGATAAATACTTCACCTGTCACTGCTCTCCCCACTGCAGGTAATTGCCAGGAGAGACAAAAATAACCGGAAAACAAATAAAGGAATGAGGGTGGCACGGTGGCGCAGCGGTAGAGTTGCTGCCTTACAGCGCCAGAGATCTGGGTGTGATCCCAACTACGGGTGTTGTCTGTTTATACATTCTCCCCGTGATCACATGGGTTTTCTCCGAGATGTTCGGTTTCCTCCTACACTCCAAAGACGTACACGTTTGTAGGTTAATTGGCTTGGTATAAATGTAAATTGTCCCTCGTGTGTGTAGGATAGTGTTAATGTGCGGGGATCTCTGGTCGGTGCGGACTCGCTGGACCGGGTCTGTTTCCGCGCTGTATTTTTAAACTAAACTAAAATTCTGCCTGCCCTCTCCAAAACCAACCCAGCACAACACGTGGAGCATGTTACCTATGTGACATGCTCTGTACAGCTTGTCCTTCTGTGTTTAAAGGGTTGGCAACCACTGCTGTAGTCGGGTTTACCGTTCACTGGGGGAGGGGGAAAAATAAATGGCTAACGGGTCAGTTCAAACCCTTGCATAATTTACATTGATTTTGCTGCCTTTCACTGGTTCCTACCCCATATTGTTCCAAAAGCTTTTCAAAACTTGCTCTTTCGTTGAACTTTCATTTGGAGGAATACTTTTGGAATGAAAAAGTATGTGGCTTCTGCTTGAGTCATTGTGGGTTGTGTGCTGACAATGTAAGGTGCATTGTGTGTGAATGACACCAGGAGCAATTACAAGAAGGTGATGAGGCCACACTTGGAGCACTGTGTGCACTTTTGGTCACCCTGCAATAGGAAGGATGTAATTAAGCTGGACAGTGCAGGGAGCATTTACGAGGATATTGCCAGGACTTGAGGGGCTGAGCAGGCTGAGACTTTATTCCTTTGAGCGAGGGAAGTTGAGGGATGATATTTTTTAGAGGTCCATAGAATCAGGAGGGGAATAAATAGGGTGAATGCACAGTCTTTTACCCAGAGTATCCAGGTTTAAGGTGAGAGGAGAAATATTTAATAGGAACCTGAGCAGCACCTTTTTCACACAGAAGGTGGTGGGTATATGGTAGTTGAGGCAGGTACTGTTATATTTTAAATCATTTGGACTGGTACATGGATAGGAAAGGTTTAAAGGGATATGGGTCAAATGCAGGCAAGTAGGACTAGTGTACATGGGTCATGTTGGTCAGTGTGGGAAAGTTGGGGCATCTAGGTCAGCATGGACGAGTTAGGCCAAGAGGCCTATTTCTACGCTGTCTCTGTACACATCAATCAGCTGACTATTGTTGGAGGAGGGGAAGGGAACCAAGCAGCTGAACTGGACGATCTATCACAAGGCCTGTAGTTGAGAAACCTCTTGCAGGGTTTGATCTTGAAGGCATTTGAATGCCGTATACCCAAGGTTTACACAGCTGAAATTGATTTAATAAACATTGGGTTATGTGTTGACAGTGTTGAGTGCTGGCTGTGTGACTGACAGAAAACCAGCAGCACAATGCGATGTCAAGAAGGACAGTAAACACAATCAGTTTAATCCTGTAGCTGACATCCAGTGCAAAAAATCTCATCTTCATTCATGACTGCTTCCACAGTGCGCTCCATAATGTTTGGGACAAAGACCCATCATTTATTTATTTGCCCCTGGACTCCACAATTTGAGATTTGTAATAGAAAAAATCACATGTGGTTAAAGTGCACATTGTCAGATTTTATTAAAGGGTAATTTTTACACATTTTGGTTTCACCATGTAGAAATTACAGCAGTGTTTATACATAGTTCCCCCATTTCAGGGCACCATAATGTTTGGGACACGGTAATGTCATGCAGATGAAAGTAGTCATATTTAGTATTTAGTTGCATATCCTTTGCATGCAATGACTGCTTGAAGTCTGCGATTCATGGACATCACCAGTTGCTGGGTGTCTTCTCTGGTGATGCTCTGCTAGGCCTGTATTGCAGCCAACTTTAACTTATGCTTGTTTTGGGGGCTAGTCCCCTTCAATTTTCTCTACAGCATATAAAAGGCATGCTCAATTGGGTTCAGATCGGGTGATTGACTTGGCCACTCAAGAATTTACCATTTATTATCTTTGAAAAACTCCTTTGTTGCTTTAGCAGTATGTTTGCGATCATTGTCTTGTTGTAGAATGAACCCCCATCAATGAGTTTTGAGGCATTTGTTTGAACTTGAGCAGATAGGATGTATCTAAACACTTCAGAATTCATTATGCTATTACCATCAGCAGTTGTATCATCAATGAAGATAAGTGAGCCAGTAGCTTCAGCAGCCATACATGCCCAGGCCATAATACCCCCACCACCATGTTTCACAGATAAGGTTGTATGCTTTGGATCTTGGGCAGTTCCTTCTCTCCTCCATACTGTGCTCTTGCCATCACTCTGATATAAGTTAATCTTCGTCTCATCTGTCCACAAGACCTTTTTCCAGATCTGTGGTTGCTCTTTTAAGTACTTCTTGGCAAACTGTAACCAGGCCATCCTATTTTTGCGGCTAACCAGTGGTTTGCATCTTGGAGTGTAGCCTCTATATTTCTGTTCATGCAGTCTTCTGCGTACAGTGGTCATTGACAAATCCACACCTGAAGAGCGTTTCTGATCTGTCGGACAGGTGTTTAGGGATCTTTCTTTATTATAGAGATAATTTTTCTGTCATCAGCTGTGGAGGTCTTCCTTGTTCTGCCTGTCCCTGTGCGATTAGTAAGCTCACCAGTGTTCTCTTTCTTCTTAATGATGTTCCAAACAGTTGATTTTGGTAAGCCTAAGGTTTGGCTGATATCTCTAACAGTTTTATTTTTGTTTCTCAGTCTCATAATGGCTTCTTTGACTTTCATTCGCACAACTTTGGACCTCATGTTGATAAACAGTAATAAAAGTTTCCAAAGGTGATGGAAAGATTGGAGGAAAGACTAGGTGCTGAGAGCTCTCTTATACCTGCATTAAGGAGGCAATTAAACACCTGAGCAATAACATACACCTGTGAAGCCATATGTCCCAAACATTATGGTGCCCTGATATGGGGGGAACTATGTATGTCAAATTCTTACTGCTATAATTTGGGACATGGAAGAAATTGATATAATATAAAATGAAATAACTTTATATTGGTTCTTCGTAACCTTGGAATATGAAAGTGCCTTCCAGCATATTAAGTACTTGTGAAGAGTAACCTTGTAATAAAATAGTAAGAAGTGGCAATCGATTGTGTGCATTTCAAGGTATCTCAAACAGCATGGAATTCATAAGAGGGAGAATCAGAGAACTCAGACATGTAACTCAAAATTGTACATTTAAAGCAAATGAGAGTCACCCAGAAAGCCTGACATTGATGCTTGATTCCAACTTGCCTAAACAACTTGTTTTTGATGGTAAAAAATCAGTAAATTCTGGTTGTTGTACAAAATTTTGGTTTGGACATGAGCTGATGACCATCGGGATATAAATAGGAATGTGTTTTCTGTAAGCTATTATGGGTGAGGAAGGCCAGGTAGTTGCAGTATACAGTTTCCTCAGAAAAGAGCAGTCACAGAAATGTTGTCTACGCATGTGATAAATGAGGAGTCAGCTGTGAACCATCGGCTGTAAACTAGGACTGTTGTTGCCATGGCAGCGTCAAGTGGCATTTAGTGGTAATGCATGACTAACCTTGTTTAACAGGCTAGTTTTTGTGAAAATACTCCAACCATAGCGAGGAATTGAGAAGCACTAGAATATGTTGCACAATTGTTGCCTTTATGTTCGATCCCTGCCCCCTTGATCCAACCATCAATCTTCCATATACTGAAAGTTTACGAAGAATACAGAAAGGCTTTTGATATTTCGAACCAATTCTAGTGGATGGATTTTCGTGAATCAGTCTGTGGACCTGTGTGGCATCCATTCAAGCAAAACTGTTTTGATAATGTCGTTTTTCATGCAATATCGGTATGTAGTTGAAAGTGCTATTTTTATTTTGTTAAAAAATCTGTAAAACTTCATAAATGGTATAAATCAGTGAAAATTAAAAATGTGTTGCTTTCCTCCCTCTCCTCTCCCCTAAATTATCAGGTGGCCTAAAGCTGAAGCTCAGTTACAGCTTTAAGTTCTTTTTTTTCCCATATCATTTCAAAATGTATTACTTCTGACAAAGATCTGCAGAAGAAGAAAATGTAATTAGTAGATTTATTTCCCCCTTTTGAATACGTCTAGTAAATACTGTATCGTAAATACTGTATCTGTGATTTGAGAAGCATCTTATGGTTAACAATACTTAGCGCTGAAAGTGCATAGATGTGAATATATAGTCTGTTGTCGTGAAGACTTTCCTCTTTTTATAGAGAAATATAGATGTTCTAACCTGCAACACAGGGTTTAATAACTGCCGTGTTGAAGAGCTGGCTGTGTGATTTGCATTTCCAGATACTCTGATCTGATGTTAAAATGGCCACGAGTCTCCGATAAGAAACCTCGCTCCTCCAATTGTTTTGGTAAAAGGCCTGAAGTTATTTCCATTTTCATCTGTGATAATACTAGAGTTCAATAAAGGAGATGTTTAATGAGGTATGTTAGCAAAACGTATTTAATTTCGCACAAAATATAAAATCTGTAAACTTGTTATTTTTAAGTGTTAAGAAACAAACAAGCCTAATTTAATTCTGCAGTGAAGTGCTTCTGAAATTAAATTAGTTGATTAATGTATCACGCCAAGTTTCTGCAGCCACCCCATCTCCATTAACCAAGACTTAAAATTTTAACTCCTCTCGCCTTTTTTCTATCGGGTAGGTTGGGCTTACAGGTACAGGGGCTCTCTGGGTTACGGGAGACTTGATATGCAGAAATTTGGCCTTTGCAAATCCTACCATAATTTTGTTTTTAAAGCCTTGCAAATAATATTAAAATGTTCTGTGATATTCATTAACAAAAATTTACAGTATATATTCAATTAGTTTCATTATGATATTGTAAATATCAACATAGAAGATATTCAATGAAAGAATTATAGGAAGTGTATGCTGAGCAATGCAGAATAAATTGTTTTTGACTTGTTTTAAACCCTTTTGTGACCTGTGGACTCCCTGTACTTGATAGGGACCCTAACCAAATGTCAAATGCAATGTAATGTAGAAATTTGTTCAGTGGTTTTAAGAAACAAACCATGGTACTGCAGTTTGTTTTGTTTGCAGTATTGTAAAACAGCGTGCATTTTAATACATGACAGCTGTTATTACAAAGATGTACAGATGTGAATTCCTTCTCATCACTGCTCCGTAGGGATCCCTAGTTAGGGGCACAAGCTAACTGTCCACTTCATAGTATTTTGCATTATTGTAGTAATAAATTGAGGCATCACATGATCATCATTGATCATATGATGTAGGCAGATGGAATGGGAGGCACACTTCAGAATCCATTCCACAGCAACACCCTCAACTGTTTAAATGTTAACTTGTCATTTCTAAATGTCTTCCTCAGCAGCTGAAGTTAAATGTTAACTTAAAATGACTAAAAATGACAGTATTGCAAAATGTCTGGAAGATTTTATTTTGACCAATCTAATCTATCATTACAGTACTTAGTAGAGAGCAGGGTCATAGATGCTGCTGCACCCGCTGAGTTCCTCCAGCAATTTTGTGTACCTAGGGTCTCTCACCTGCCTGGTTTCTTACTTCATTCTGCCCATCTTCCCTTCTGCTCTCTGTGTATCCATTTTTTGTTGTTCCTCTTATCTTGTCTTCCTTTAAATTGGCTGTGAGGTTTGGCAGAGAAAGGAGCCTCAAGCACCTGCGTTTAGAACAGACCATATGCGGTAAATATGATATTGATGAAAGTCCTTGCCCCTCGACTTGGATAGAATGGATGTGGAGAGGATGTTTCCACTAGTGGGAGAGTCTAGGACAAGAGTTCATAGCCTCTGAATTAAAGGACGTTCTTTTAGGAGGAGAATTTGGGACTAAAGGAATTTCTTTAGTTAGAGAGTGGTGAAACAGGAATTCTTTACCACAGAAGGCTGTGGAGGCCAAGCCAGTGGATATATTTAAGCAGAGATAAATAAATTATTGATAAGTACGGGTGTCGGAGGTTATGGGGAGAAGGCAGGAGATTGGGGTTAGGAGGGAGAGATGATTGAATGGCGGAGTAAACTTGATGGGCCAAATAGCCTAATTCTGCTCCTATCACGTGATCTAATGACTCCGGTGTTGTACCCATTTTCTTCCTCCAACCACATGCTTCTCACTTCAGCATTTCCCTTAACTCTTTCGCACTCACTCCCTCCATTCCGTTTGCCAGCATCTTTTTTCCTCTTATTTTCTTAGTCTTATCTTTTCCCACACTCCCCTAGAACATTCCCTTTCCCCTTTCTCCTGTCATAACTCGGTGCATCTGCCTGATACTGATGCACCTTGGGAAGCTGCATTGGCTAGGCTCTCAATGAACCAATGAAAATGTTTCAGAAATCGTGTACAACCTGATGAAGTTCTGTAGTTAGGATCTATAATTATGCAGCATTGAATTGATGTTTTCTAATATTAATATAGAATCATTAATTGATAAGTGGGAAATAAATTAAGTTTTATCCTACATGATAAAATGTGGGATACAGGAAGTACATGCAGACAAAGTTTTTAATGCAGTCTGAATAAAGAAGTTAATTTTTTGGGACTAGAACTGCCACAGCTGATGGCTATGTTTACCCCGAGAGCACAAGTTCACAAGTAATAGGAGTAGAATTAGGCCATTCGGCCCATTGAGTCTACTCCATCATTCAATCATGGCTGATCTCTGCCTCCTAATCCAATTTTCCTGCCTTCTCCCCCATAAGCCTTGACACCCTTTCTAATCAAGAATTTGTCTATGCCTTAAAAATATCTACTGACTTGGCCTCCACAGCCTTCGGTGGCAATAAGTTCTACAGATTAAGTACCCCCTGACTAAAGAAGTTCCTCTTCAACTTCTTTCTAAAAGAGCACCCGTTAATTCTGAGGCTGTGACCTCTGGTCTTAAAATGTTCCACCAGTGGAAACATCCTTTCTACATCCACTCTATGCCTTTCATTATTCTGTAAGCTTCAATGAGGTCTCCCCTCAACCTGCTGCTTTTAACAGATTTTTGAAAATTGGAGAGACATAGAAACATAGAAAATAGGTGCAGGGGTAGGCTATTCAGCCCTTTGAGCCAGCACCACCATTCAATATGATCATGGCTGATCATCCAAAATCAGTACCCTGTTCCTGCTTTTTCCCCATATCCTTGATTCCTTTAGCCCTAAGAGCTAAATCTAACTTTCTCTTGCAAACATCCAGTGAATTGGCCTCCATTGTCTTCTGTGGCAGAGAATTCCACAGAATCACAACTCAGTTTTTCCTCATACATTTGATACTTGGTTGCATGACTGTGGAATTCATTGCCACAGACGGCTGTGGAGGCCAAGTCATTGGGTACTTTTACGGTGGAGGTTGGTAAGGGTGTCAAAGTTTATGGGGAGAAGGGAGAACAATAGGGTTGAGAAGGAAAGATAGATCGGACATGATTGAATGGCAGAGTAGACTCGATGGGCCAAATGACCTACTCTGCTTCTATGAACTTATGACTAGCAAGTGATTATGTTAGGAACACAAGGACTGGAAGATGCTGGAATCTTGCACAGAACACCGAGCTGGAGTAACTCAGCGGGTCAGCCAAATCCCTGGAGATCATGGATAGGTGACGTTTTGGGTCAGGACTCAGCTTCACCCTTCCAAGTGTTTATGCCATGTAGGCCAGGAAGGTAGTTGCTTCAATCCTCATTGATATCGGCTGGTGTGTAGATTCTGCAGCAGTCCCAATATCTTCAGCTTTAAAATTCAGAATATGCAAAGTTTTTTGTTCATGATCACAATCTGGAAAATGCTGTGTATTCAATCACTGGATCTATCCGATATGGATGTATCTTTGGAAATTGCATTGACTTTCTGCATGGTTATCAGAAAATGGAGCTGCAACCAGCCGACCAGCATATTACTGCGGCTTTCACTGTAACTGAAGGGTTTCATTAAAAAATTGCCCAGCATAAAATTAAAATTTACGAAGGTGGAACATACAGATGGGGCGAGGAGATGTGGAAACATGGTAGGTGAAAAAAGCACATTTCTGGAGAAAAAAAAACCCCATCAACTAAGGATGTGACTCCATTTGAATTTAATGCTTGTAAAATCTCAACCATAATTATAGGATTCATGTTATTTTATCGTGTTTTTTTGGCAAAGGATGGGACAGATGAACCCATGGAGTGGTGACACCATTCGAAGTGTGCATGTCAACATTCAGTACTGGAAAGATTAGATTGGATCAGCTACCTGACCTTCACTGTCGTGGTAGTGACGTGATGCTGTGGGATGCCGATGCAATTAGGTTGATTATTTTTTAGAGGAAATGCGTGGAGCTGAACCTGGCCCTCTGACTGTGGTGAAATAAATTTTTCGAGGGAAACATAATCTAACAAATGTGAGCAATGTACAACAGACAGAGTGAAATGCTGCTGGCGAGAATTGCAGCCCTTCAAGTTAAAGGAGATAATTTTTCCTGCCATTCTTCTTATAAAACAGAATTCTATTCTTTTCGGTTTTCCACTCCATTAAATCTGTTCCGATGAGAAGGCCAAATTCAATGCCGTTGCTTCTGATATGTTTATTTTTCTTCTATCTGACATTCTTCTCAGTCTTAGTTAACACAGTGCTTAGCAAATATTTGTTTTACTTTTCTACTATTGAACTATAACTTTCACATAACCACTTCTGACATCTCTAGCATGAAGCCACCACTAAACGCGTCTTCCTTTCCTCTTCCCTATTAGCATTCAGAAAGAACTGTACCTTGGCACTTGGTCCACTCTTTAATTGTTCCCACATCCTTCTGCATAGTGATGCGTGATTCCCCTTCCTCCTTTCCCAATGTCCAGAACCCAAACATGTTTCAGATTCATGTTTTCCAAAACAGTTCAATTCAGTTGCTGGGACAGAACATCTAAATGATGTACAAGCACCAGTTTGTACCTACCTTTGTTTCAGGTCCGATGGCAAGCAGATCTGTAGAATTTAACAATTAAATTACCGACTAAATCTACTAGCAGGTTGCTTGCATCCCGTCCCTGTCCGGGGTAGCCCCGGGCTTGCGGCTGGCGCGGGGGGGAGGCGCTGGCACCAGCTCGGCTCTGCCTGTCCCAAGTTGGCCGGCAGCCCTGGACTGGTGGGGAGCCAGCGCGGATCGGTGGCGACCCCGGGCATGCCGCTGGGCCTGGCTCAGCTCTGCTCCGGCTCACAGGGGGGGCCGTTCCCCAGCGGGCCGGGGACCGTCATCTGCGTCTCTCGCCTTGTCCAATGTCTGTCGATTGGCCCCCTTGGTGCCGGCGGGGGCCGAGCGCCGGTCATCGGCGAGGATGCACACAGGGTGCTGCGGTGGCTCGGCGGGTCAGGTAACATCTCTGGAGAAGGGTCTCAACCCGAAACGTCACCCATTCCTTTTCTCCGGAGATGCTGCTTTACCCGGTGAGTTGCTGCAGCGTTTTGTGTGTGTCCCCCGTTGATGGTTGGTGCTCGGCTTTCGCCGGCGATTGGTCGGTGGCCGCTGCGTGGGGTGCGGCTGTCGGTCACCGACCCGTCGGGGAGCGGGGTCGTCAGGAGTTAGAGCACGGTGTGGCTGGAGTTGGCGCTTCTTCTCCGCGCTGGCTGTGGGCCTGGGGCCGCCGCTGCTCCAGCCAGTGCCCCATCGCCCCGGACGTCTCCGGCCGCCCCCTAGGCAGGGATGGGACACTCAGGAGGGGGAGAGGGGGGGAGTGACGATCCAGTGGTGGTTCGACATCGCTTGTGGCGCCAGGGACTCTGGTTCGATCCTGGCTGTGGATGAGGCACGGGTCTGTGGGCGCAGTTGCCGAGAATGTCTCTCCTCTGGTCCAGTCTCTCCCTGTCTTCCACTCGCATCTGCCCCCCTCTCTCTCTCTCGCTGTTCCACCCCGCTCTCCCGCTACCTGGCACCTCGTTCCTCAGATTAAATATATTTTTACACATAAATTATGAATAAAGATAAGAATTTATACACAGTTTATACAGCCAGCGATTCGTTCGCTTTTTGTTTCTCTCGAATGACCTTCGGCAAATCCTATGATTCCTTGCGTTTTTCGGAATACCGAACTTGCTTAACCAGGCTCTGCACACCTGAGTTTCTGAGAAATTAAGGAGTTTAAAATGAGTGAAATCCCAGGAAAGAAAGTGTCTATTAGTTGTCCTGAAGCCTTGAGAAATGTAGGGAGAGGGAAAGTGAGGCGACTGTTAATCACGTTCTAAAGTTGTTTCAGTTGGATAATATTTGAAGATTTTCAGTGAAAAGCATCAATGTGAAAATAATTCTTCGCACAAATGCCTAGATTTTCAATTTTTATTTTGAACCTAAAATGTTAACAGTGTGTTGTTATTTTTGAGTTCTCTGAAGTTATGCTGTCGGCCTCCACCAACTGCTAGACTGTCTTTGCAACAGTGTAACTTGCCCCTTATGATTTGATGCACTTTCAAGCTGCAGAGCTCCATGAAATGGTACTATTTCATGAAATGGTAAAATCTCTTCTGGTATACTTGCTTCTATGTTTCGGGTTGAAACATAGGCTCAAATGTTCAAATTGTTGCATGATGTGTTTCTTTCAGACTGGTTACTGATCCGAGATCAATATGATTCCTGTCTTATCTGTCTTACGGTATGTCTTTTGTCTTGCACTTCACTCCTCCCTCAACTTCTGCTTTGAAAACTGCAGTGCCTCCACATGTTTCCCCCATTTCTAAAGGTAATTGACCTGAAACTTTATCAGGTTTTTCTTTCCAAAGATGGTGCTTGACTGGCTGAGTTCTTCCAGCATTTCTGTTCTTGAATTCAATAAATTTCCTATCCTCTGAAGTCGACTTTGTTTCAGGGAATTTACTGGGGGCTTGACCATCCATGGGTCTCACATAGGAGCCTGCTTGAACATTCAAACAACTTTGACATTAGGTCTCTTGAAAGCTGTATGCACAGCTATGGAGACAATTGTAGAAATCTAGTTTGCCTTTTTAGAAGTTGATCTGTGGTGGTATTTTTACTTAAGATTGAATTTTAAACATTACAAATTACAATTTTTCTCCAGAAGTGCAGGACATTTTGAAATATAAATCACTTGATATTGTCAATACGTGTTTAATCAATTTCAGGTTGAGGCATGGGCTCAAATGTTCCAATTGTTCTACGATGTGTTTCTTTCAGATTGGTTACTTATTACTTGGATGTTTTTCGTTGTTCTGAATAAATTTATTCTGTCAAAACTGGATAATGTGCAATGTTCTAAATATAATTGCCTGTATCTCATCAATGTATCAATGAATACGGTAAATTATTGGAAAATATTAAATCTTTTGATTCATACTTCAGGGGTAATCCTGAGATTCTGGCTTTCGTACATTGATTTTCTGAATTGCTCCCACAAGAGTCACCATATTCTGTACCTCCTGCATTGTTCAAATAAACCTGTAGTGCAAATGGAGAAATTCCACACATCTTTAGTTTCTGTATTTATATAATTAACATGCACATTTGTCTTTCATCAACCATCAGTTTTTTTTCACCTAGTCTCTTTAGTTTAGTTTTGAGATACAGCATCGAAATAGGCCCTTTGGCCCACTGAGTCCGTGCTGACTAGCAATCACTCATACAGTAGTTCTCTCCTACACACTAGGGACAATTTACAGAAGCCAATGAACCTACAAACCTCCATGTCTTTGCGATGTGGGAGGAAACCAGAGCACCCGGAAAAAACGACATGGCCACATGTACAAACTCCACACAGACAGCACCCGTAGTCAGGACCACACAGACAGCACCCGTAGTCAGGACCGAACCCAGGTCCCTGGCGCTGTAAGGCAACTCTACAGCCGCCTTATCAAAGCCTTTAGCTTTGAGCTCTGCCCCCCCCCTCCCCCCAAGTCCTGATGAAAGATCATTGACTTGAAATGTTAACTCATTATTTTCCTCTCTGTGGATGTCACACTTGTTAAACGTTTCAAATGTTTTCTGAGCTTATTTCAGGCAAAAATACTTTACTTTGAAGTGCAGTGAGAAATTTCAGGTGAAAGGCATAGCCGTTTTGTGGATTGCAATTAGATGAATGACTAATTTATGTTCATAGAATTATATTTTGCTAAAAAACTAACATTCATCAGTAGGCTTGATGTGTATATTCAAAGGTGAAACATCAAATATCAAGTATTCAAATATGACCTACTTCTTTAAGTTATATATTTCTTGGTGTTCTGCATGTCACAGTCTTAATTAAGTAACCGTGCTTAACATGTCAGTAAAGATAGAAAATTTGCAGCATATGAAACATTAAGAGCTAATCGTGAATTAAATGTTGTGGTTTAATTTGCGTATTAATGGTAACATAGACAATTTGAATAGCTGTTAATTTCGAATTATCCTTGACTCCATTGAATTGCATATAATGGATGTTTATCCACTGCATATCAAATGCATTCAAACATGAATGGAGCTTTATAAAATTGAAATTTGAAGGAATCCAATATTTTAAATATTGATATTTGATCTTGGAGTAATATTTTCTAACAATCATATATGGTTGCACTTTGTCATCTCAAGCAAGACCTATTTGGATTTGTTGTGACAAGAAGTTGCTCCCTAATTTAGTTTTTCTTCTGAATTTCTCTTTTTGCATTTTGTAAGCCACGTGCCCTGTGGATAACATTTATTTGGAGAAGTTTTAAATTTAGTTTGTTCTGCTCTTCAACAGCTTGTACAATGAGGACAGAAACTTGCTTCGAATTAAAGAAAGGGAAAGGAGAAACCAAGAAATTCATCTCAACAAAGAACCTTTTCTTGAAAATGCCCCTCTCTTTGGTGAGCCATACAAGGTAAAGATCGGAGTACCTCAGACTAATCTGCCTCTTTTATGAACTGTCATAACTCTACTTGAATGAAATTGAGCTGGCAGGATTTGTTGAAGCAGACAGTGGCCTGACTACAGCATATAGTCCCAAAGTGTAATTTTAGTGGAAGCTTGAGCCAAGGAGCAATGATGCATACTGTATTTGTACAGGCTGGACATAGAAACATAGAAAATAGGAGCAGGAGGAGGCCATTCGGCCATTCGAGCCAGCACCGCCATTCATTGTGATCATGGCTGATCGTCCCCTATCAATAACCCGTGCCTGCCTTCTCCCCATATCCCTTGACTCCACTAGCCCTTAGAGCTCTATCTAACTCTCTCTTAAACCCATCCAGTGATTTGGCCTCCACTGCCCTCTGGCAGGGAATTCCATAAATTCACAACTCGCTGGGTGAAAACGTTTTTTTCTCACCTCAGTCTTAAATGACCTCCCCTTTATTCTAAGACTGTGGCCCCCTGGTTCTGGACTCGCCCATCATTGGGGACATTTTTCCTGCATCTAGCTTGTCCAGTCCTTTTATAATTTTATATGTTTCTATAAGATACCCCCTCATCCTTCTAAACTTCAGTGAATACAAGCCTAGTCTTTTCAATCTTTCCTCATATGACAGTCCCGCCATCCCAGGGATCAATCTCATGAACCTACGCTGACTGCCTCAATCACAAGGATGTCCTTCCTCAAATTAGGAGACCAAACCTGTACACAATACTGAGCCCTATACAATTGCAGAAGAAGTGTAGTTTACTTTAGTTGAGATATACAGCATGGAAACAGACCCTTTGGCCCACCGAGTCCACGCCGACCATTGATCATCCGCTCACACCAATTATCCCACTACACATTAGTGCAATTTACAGAGGCCCAATAACTTGAAAACCCGCACGACTTATAATGTGGGAAGAAACCCATGCAGTCATGGAGAACAAGCGAACTCCACAGAGAGCACCTGAAGTCGGGATCATACCCCAGTACCTGGTGCTGGGAGGCAGCAGCTATATCAGTGCACCACTGTTTTCCTTTGTCAGGAAAAGGATCCTGAAGAGAAGAAGAGCAGAATTTACCTTTTTTCATATGCTTTTTGGTTCATTGTGGAATTACTGGGAAAAATGGCAGCCATTTCACTTCACTCCTTAAATTTGTGGGCAGCCATGCTCCACCCTTCATTTTACATCCATCTGCCACTCCTATAGTTGCCTTGCAGTCTGTATTCAAGTTCTTATTCCCTTCTGCCAGATAGATGCTGAATTTGGCCAGTTTCATACAAACCACCAAGAAATTTATGGTTTAGGAGTCTTGAAGTCAAAAACAGCTCCATGCCAAATTGATTGGATATAGCATTTATTTTGGAACGAGCTTAGCTGTATCTGCCCCCTCCATTAAAATCAAGACTTCACTGGTTCAAATGTTTGTGTACAAGACATTTTTCTGTACAATTTGTGTTGAAAGCATCTCTGCGAACAGCAAACTTTGAAGAACTAAGCATCCAATAAACTTTTATTTCCTCTTGAGTGAAATTATAATCCAATATCCTCAGCAATTTGGGTGCTTACATGGTCGTAGACAGCCTGGATCTTGATAATGTATCAAATTAGTTTATGAATTGTTCTGAAACAAGACAAAATAATTACAATTTTTTAGTCAGCCATGTAATTGTTATAAATGTATTGCCGCCTCTACGCTAACATAACCGATAGCCTTTTCATTTTGAAAACTAAATATGTTTTTTTTTAAATTCTGGCCATAGCTAAAACACAAAACTTGATTTTTTTAAAAAGATTTTTTAAACACAAAACTTGATTTTTTTTTTCTTAAGATTCTCTTGAATATGTGAATCGTCAGTAAAGATTCTTCTTGGGAATGAAGTAATTAATTGCTTATCTCTTTTTTTTGTGCAGACCAATAAAGGGGACGAACTTTCTAGTCGTATTCAAAATATGCTGGGCAACTACGATGAGATCAAGGACTTAATAAGTAATATCTCTCAGCAGAACTTCATTGGCATACCCAAAAGGGCTGTTCCTTTGATTTCACAAGAAAAATGCTTACTTGGTTCAAACAAAAGTAATAGTTCAATGCAGCCTTCATTGCACAGCAAAAATCCACGATTAATGGGACCTCATAACTCTGCTCCATTAAAAGTTGACTGCTCCTCTCAGAAAAATACTGCATTAACAGAACAAAATAGCCAAAGTTCCAACCATAACGCTAAAAGTCACAAATCACTTCATAATCGAAGCCAAAATAAGGACAACTCTTCTAAAGGCCGAGAATCTTGGAACAGCCATTGTGGCAGGGATGATCAGCAAGAAGATGTGGACAATCAACCCACGGTCCAGTTATCAAAATTGCAAGACTTTCAACCGTTGTTACAGTTGTCCTCGCTTGTACAGCCCTTGTCTCCTCTGACACCACAATCCCCCATACATTCCAGTGCATTTACCAACTCCAAACTGCAAAGTACCATTAGCAAAGACTGTCCTCCTTCAAAATCTCCTCATGAACTGGGCGTGCACTCCGGTGATTCTGAGAACTTGTCCTCTGGTCTGAATGCTCCTGTTCCCAACCAACACGCATCTCAAACATTTCCACCATCTTTGCCGTCGAAACCAAACCTAACACAGCAAAAGCCTACGGCCTATGTGAGACCCATGGATGGTCAAGACCAAGCCCCCAGTAAGTCCCCTGAACTAAAGACGTCTTCAGAGGATTACAGCGAGGAGTCATTTAGAAACATTGCCGAGGTGAAAGTATGTGCCAGGACAAAGCTATCCAAACTTAAAATTCCTTCTCAGCCAGTTGAGGTGAGTGTGTATAAACTGCTATTCAAAATATGCATTTTTCTGCAGTTATCTTAATTGTTGTAGTAGCCATCAGCAAGGTAACATTAGGGTAGTTTGCTCTGCGAATCATGCCAAAATCCAAGGGTTTAAAATAGACTTAGAATTTAGGTAGATGTTGAATTATTGTTCCTCAAACAATAAATGATTAATAGTTGTTCTCTGAAGGATGGGTGGTTAGCCAGGAGACAGTGAAAATTTCCATTATTCTATACTATACCATGGGATCTAGGTCCACCAGATCCAAAGATAGTACCTTGTCAGAATTCCACACTTAATCAGCAGGTAGAATTGTTCTCGAGTCATGGTGTGATGTTTGATTATAAAGACTTCTCACATTGAGGTTCCAGAACCAGTTGAGGCTTGACACTATACTTATTGCACTGGCACTCAATTGACATTAAGGGCCTGTCCCACTTACGCGACTTTTTCGGCGACTGCCAGCACCTGTCATAGGTCGCCGAAAATGTTCAACATTTTGAAAATTCAGCGGCGACCAGAAAGATGCTACGACTCTTTGGGTGACTAGGAGACTAACGACCATACAGGCGACACCCTGGCGACATGTCGCGGGGTGAAGTCTGTATGGTCGTGAGTAGTTGCCGAAAGAGTCGTACCTTGTTGTGGTCGCCGCTGGATTTTCTACGCTGAAAATTTTCGGTGACCTGTAACGACCTAGGACGGGTGCCAGCAGCCGCCGAAAAAGTAACGTAAGTGGAACAGGCCATTTAGCATTATAGTACATTGTTTGAACAGAGCAGATGTAACTCCCGTTATTCTGAGCTGGGCTGTATTTGATTGAGAGTTTTTGATGCAAACACTGGGCGATCATTCATTACAATAATGCATTAAAATGTAATTAAAGAAATATATATTGGAGTATATTCAGTGCATCTGTTGCCGTGTTTAATAGAATGAATGTAGACTTTTTTTTATTGCTTTCCAAATATTGTAATGTTTCCCATAACCGTTGCTTTTGAACAATGCATGAAGGAGATAATGGTTCACCTGTTTGCGTTTTCTTGGACTGCATTTTTATAATATGCTTTGTCAAAACCAAATGAGACTTTAATTGAACAATATTATAGCTGCTGATGAGGTAAAACAAATAAACAATGCAAATTAATTCTCCAGGAAATCACTGCGTATGGCATGTACAAACTTGGAGTCAACAAATATCTTATGAATATGATGTTGCAAGGTTCAATTTGATAAATGGGGCCCGTGACTAACAGGTTGCTATCTAGCTTGGGTAATCCGCACTTACTTTTCATAGTCCGAGAACTGCATAGCATGTAAATAAGCCATTTGGCCCACTTTGTCCATGCCGACCAAGTTTGCTTATTGGTCTAGTCCCATTTGTCTGTATTTGGCCCATTATCCTATAAACCCTTCTTATTTATATTTATGTCCAATTGTCTTTTAAAAGTCATAATTGAGCCATTTCTCAAGCTTCTTCAGGCAGCTTTTTTAAGATATAGTTCCGCATTGATACGGTCTTCATGGTAGACTGCTCTGGAAGATTAGATTGCATGGAATCCATGGAGAGCTAATAGGACTGGAAGCCTGTGACCAGTAGTGTGCCTCAGGGTTTCGGACTGGAAGCCTGTGACCAGTGGTGTGCCTCAGGGTTCAGTGCTGAGCCCTTTGCCATTTGTGGTTTATATCAATGATTTGGATGAGAATGTACAAGGCATGATTAGCAAGTTTGCAGATGACACAAAAGTGTGTGGCTTTGTAGATGGTGGAAGAAGTTAACAAACATTGCAGCATGGTCTTGGTCTTGATCAGTTGGGCATGTGAGCTGATTAATGTTTAATTGAGTTTAATACAGATGTGTTAGATGTTGCAGTTTGGGAAGTCAAACCAGGACAGGGCCTTTAGAATTAACGGCAGTGCTGTAGAGAAGAGGGATCTGGGATGCAAGTACATAACTTCACTGGCTTCCCATCTCCCACCGGATCACCTACAAACTCCTGGTCCTCACCTACAAAGCCCTCCACCATCTGCCCCCCCCCCCCCATATCTCACTGACCTCCTCTCCCCCTACCAACCCTCACGGTCCCTCAGATCCACATCAGCCGGTCTCCTCTCCATCCACAAGTCCAACCTCCGCAGTTTTGGGGACAGAGCCTTCTCCAGGGCAGCTCCCAGGCTCTGGAACTCCCTCCCCCAACTGATCCGCAATTCCGTGTCCCTCACCATCTTCCAGTCCCGCCTCAAGACCCATCTCTTCACCTCTGCCTATCCTTAGCCCCACGTCCCCCTCCCTTTTCATCTGTGCATTAATTGCCTCATATTGTGTTTTGAATTGAATTCTGTCTTTACTTTGTGTACTAGTCATGTCTCTACTATTTATTTCATTCCCCTTACATGTTTTTCCTCTACCTGCTAAATTTTTGTAAGGTGTCCTTGAGACTCTTGAAAGGCGCCCATAAATAAAATTTATTATTATTATAGTTCCTTGAAAGTGCCATCACTGGTAGATAGGATGATCAAGAAGGCTTTCAGCACATTGGCCTTCATCAGTCAGAGTATTGAGTATAGAAGCTGGGAGGTTATGTCACTGTTGTACAAGGCATTGGTGAGGATACATTTGAGGTCTTGTGTAGGAAAGATGGTGTTAAGCTGGAAAAGGTGCAAAAAAGATTTACGAGGATGTGGGCAGAACTTGAGGGCCTGAGCCGTAGGGAGAGGTTGAGCAGGGGCTCGGACTTTATTCCCTGAGTGCAGGATAAGGAGGGTGATATTAGAGCTATAGAAGATCATGAGGGGATTAGATAGGGTATTTTACCCAGAGTAGTGGACTCGGAGGACATGGGTTTAAGGTGGAGGGGATGAAAAATTTAATTGGAACCTGTAGGGCAAACTTTCTACACAAAGGGTGGTGGGTGTATGGAACGCGCTGCCAGCGGAGGTAGCTAAGGCAAGTACTATCACAATGTTTAAAAGACATTTTGGAAGGTACATGGATCAATTTAGATGGATGTGGGCCAAACGCAGGCAGGTGGGAGCAGTGTAGATGGGGCATGTTGATCGGTGTGTGAAGCTGTGATCAAATTGGGCTGAAGGGCCTGTTTCCATGCTGTATGACTCTGACTTTATACCGTCAACCTTCAAAGTGAATAAGTCGCCCATGATATCCCAATGACCCAAAAACCAGAACCACAGCTTCTCTGTAACGTACTATATTCATCTTGCCTATCCTACCACTTCTGGCTTCACCAGCACGTGGCACTGAGAGTAATCCAGAGATAACCACCCTCAAGGTCCTGCTTTTTTACCTCTCCTATTTCCCTATATTCACTCCGCTGAACCTCGTTCCTTTTCCTACCTATGTCATTGGTACCGATGTGTATAATGATCTTTGGCTGCTCGCCCTCCTCCTTGAGAATGGTAGTTCTGCAGCCTCTCAGACTCCATTGGTGTGTCGGCACCAGGGAGCCGACACAGCAACAGAGTTCCATTTATGGCCACTGAATCTCCTGTCTTCCCCCTAAACTCTGGAGTCCCCTATCACTATTTGCCTTATTCCGCTGTCAGACCTGGTGCTACAGAACTGTCTGCAGCTGCTTTCTCCGACACAGTCACTCCCCTCAACCAAAAGAATATACGTGTTTTGAGGGGAATGGCCACAGCAGATTTGCGTACACTGTGTTTCCTTCCCTTACTCTTGCTAGTGGTCACCTTCTTTCTGCATTTTTAATGTGACCATTTCACTGTAATACCTACCTGCGATGGTCTAATTCTCCTAGATAATCCTAAAGTTGTCCAGCTGCAGCTCCAGTTTTCTCAGGAGCTGCAGCTGGAGGCACTCCTGGAACTATGGTCCTCGGGGGCTCTGGAGGTTTCCCTGACTCCCGACAGGAGGACTTCCAGCAGTGCCCTAACTGCCATCCTCACTGAGTAAAGAAAAAACAAACCTTGCTTTATCTTGTTGTCAGCCTCCACTCGGCCTTCTCGCCAAAGTCTCTTGAACCAAAGCCTCAACATTTTCTCCCAATAGGTCTGTCCTATTATGTACCTTTACCTCTGCGGTGCCTCACAATGAGCCAACAAAACAGCATTCTTGGAAAACATCATGTTACTCTGCTCTTCTTTTTGACTCAAAACCTACTAGCTCAGCTGTTCATACAGCACTCTTTAAATCTACGATAGACATAAAATGCTGGAGTAACTCAGCGGGCCAGGAAGCATCTATGGAGAGTGATTACCCGAAACGTCACCCATTCCTTCTCTCCAGAGATGCTGCCTGTCCTGCTGAGTTACTCCAACATTCTGCGTCTATCATAAACCAGCATCTGTAGTTCCTTCCTACTATTTAAATCGACTTTTCTTCTCCCATTGCTCACCCAATCCAAATGCCTGTATATCCTATCCCTCAGAATACTCTCCAGTATCTTACCAACTACAGATGTTAAGCTCACCGGCCTATAGTTCCCAGCATTTTCCCTGCAGCCCTTCTTGAAAAGAGGCACAGCATTTGCCACCTTCCAATCCTCTGACACCTCTCCTGTGTTTAAGGACAGCTCATAACTTTTAACCAGAGCTTCTGCAATTTCCTCTCTAGTTTACCGCAATGTTCTTGGATATATCTGATCAGGCCCCGGAGATTTGTCTACCTTCAAACACGACAGTACCTTCAGTACTTCTTCGGCGGTAACCCTGACTACTCTCATGACACTTCCAGTGACTGCTCCAATTTCCTCCGTCCTCCTGTCTTTCTCCTCGGTAATAGGAGAAATACTCATTGAGGACCTGGCCCATCTCCTGTGGCTCCACACAGAGGTGACCGCTTTAATCCTGAGAGGTCCCACTCTCTCTCCAGTTACCCTTTTCCCTCTTATGTATTTATAAAATCTTTTGGGATTGTCTTTTATGTTACCCGCCAGAGCGATCTCCTAGCCCCTTTTTGCCCTTCTGATTTACTTTTATAGTTAAGTAAGTAAGTAATTTTATTGGCCAAGTATTCACATACAAGGAATTTGCCTTGATGCTCCGCCCACAAGTAACAACATGACATACAGTGACAGTTACGAATGACTCAGAAAACACTAAACATTAATAATAATGACATTAATGATAAAACACTGATCAAGCATGTGAACCAACAAAATACCAGATCAAAGGGAGGCTACAGATTTTTGGCTGTTGAGTAGAGCAACTACTCGTGGATAAAAATAGTTTTTATGTCTGGCTGTGGAAGCTTTGACAGTCCGGAGTCGCCTTCCAGATGGAAGTGATTCAAAGAGTTTGTGGCCAGGATGAGAGGGATCAGAGATGATCTTGCCCGCTCGCTTCCTGGCCCTTGCAGTGTACAGTTCATCAATGGAGGGAAGGTTGCAGCCAATAATCTTCTCTGCTGATCGGACGATTCGCTGCAGCCTCCAGGTGTCGTGCTTGGTGGCTGAGCCAAACCAGACCATGATGGAGAAGGTGAGAACAGACTCTACGATGGCCGTGTAGAATTGGACCATCATTGCCTGTGGCAGATTGTGCTTCCTCAGCTGCCGCAGGAAGTGCATCCTCTGTTGTGCCTTTTTGACTGTGGAGTCGATGGTAGCCCCCCACTTAAGGTCCATGGAGATGATGGTTCCCAGGAACTCCTTGGGAGTTTGCTCCTTAGTTCCCGAAACTCCTCCAGGGATGCACTTGATCCCAGCTGCCTATACCTGTCCCATGCATCCTTCTTGTTTTTGACTAATGTCTCAATTTCCCTCATCAGCCCAGCTTTCTTACGTTTGCCTGCTTTGCCTTACACTCTAACGGGGACGTACACATCCTGAGCTCTCTTCAGTACACTTATAAAAACATCCCACTTGGCCGATGTTCCTTTCCCCTCACATAACCTGCTCCAGTCAACTTGAGCGAGACCTTCTCTCATACCATCAAAGTTGGCCTTACCCCAGTTGAGTATTTTAACACGTGGACCCTTTCTGTCCGGATCCATAACTATCTTAAACCTAATGGAACTGTGGTCACTTGTCCCAGAAGGCTCCTCCACACACACTTCATGGACTTGCTCTTCCCAATTTCCCAATACTAGATCCAGCGTTGCCCTCTCACGTGTGGGGGCCTCCACGTACTGTTTAAGAAAACTCTCCTGAACACTTTTGAGGAATTGCACCTCATCTAAACCCTTCAAGCTATGATTTTTTTTCCCCAGTCTATATTGGGAAAGTTGAAATCCCCTACTGCAACAATCTTATTTGACCTGCAGCTGTCTGCAATCTCCCGGCACATTTGCTCTTCTAATTGTACCATTGCTTATCTATAATGACACAAAGTTAATGAGATCCACTTATCTGTGTCCCTCTTTTTAATTTTTTTTTAAATTTTGGAATTATTTCTTGGCTTCAACACTGCAGAAGCTCTACAGCATACAATGATTTTTTTATTTCAATTTTCCTTGGCTTTCTCCTTCAGCAACCTAAGATGTGCAGCGTCTGGCACAGGAATAATGTATTAGACTTCAGTATTCTTTACCTAAGTACATTCCCTTCTCAGATTTCTGAAAGTTCCACAGTACTTGTTGTACCAGAGTAACACAATATTGATTCGGCATTTTCCGACCTGCAACATAATTAAACGACACCCTTAATAATTGAGTATTTATTTTAGCTCTAAAATAGATAACTTCCTCTCATTTAATCTTTTCAGAAAAACTGTCTTTCTCATCTTTCACATTGGGAATCGGATATAAACCATCATAGAGTTAGCACTTTCATATTTTTCTTCTATTTTCGTTCATCCATTTTTGTGTGCATTTACATTTTTCAAGTTATTCACATATTGAAATAGCAAACAATTTAATCTAGTCACAATAACTGTTCTGCTATTCATTTTAGTGTGAAACGTTGATCCTGTCTTATGCTTGGGTTTCTTGGATGTTTTTGCCATTTGGCATTTTCTTTTTTTACATGATTGACTGCACCTCGAATTGCACCTCTAAATTTACTGCTAGTTTTTTTTAAATGTTACTTTATGCCTCCATTTCTTGGTATTGTTAAGGCATTGGGCATGTGCATTCATATTTCCCAATTTTATTTATTAAAGAATCAAAGTCTGTAGTACAGAACATTTAAGACAACATTTTTGACATTTCAACATGTCACCAGTTATCATTCACTTACAACCTTAAATCAAATAGGTCAAGGGGGTTTTAACAAATTTCAATTTATATGTGTGCAGTAGCATTGTGCTTATGCACTGCCATTTTACAAATCTCCGACATTGCCAAGGCTTGGACCTGATTTATAGATACTTTATTCCTTGGCACGTAAGACACCGAAGAGTGACCTTCATAAAGGTGTGTAAAATCATGAAGAGCATAGATAAGGTAAATGTACAGTTTTTTCCCTAGGATAGGGGAATAAAAAAACAGAGGGCATAAGTTTAAGAGAGAGGAAAAATGTAAAAAGGACCTGAGAGGCACCCTCTTCATGCAGAGGTTGATGCATATGAACGAACTTTCAGACAATGATTAAAAAGCATTTGGATAAGCTCCTGGAAAGTGAGATATTTATCTAATGGGGGCAAATCTGACCACCTTGAGATGGATGTCTTGTTTGGCATGGATGAGTTGGGCTGAAGGACCTATAGCAATACTGTATGACTCTATAACTCAATACGAACAGGAAGAAAATCCTTGTACAGCTAACCTTTTAATAACTCAATGAATAATTGCCATCTCAGGATTTCATTTTAACTTGGGTGAAATAAGCTATTTAGAAATTATGGACATTCATGGTCTGTTAAATAAACCTTTTTTCCCCAAAGTAGAAACATTTTGAATGTTTGTGATTTTCACAGAGTAAGGAACCATCATGGATACCTGGTGGGAGAATTATTTAGTTGGTTGTCCATACTGTAGTCATAGAGTGATACAGACTTGAAACAGGACCTTTGGCCCAACTTGTCCCAGCTACACTAGTTGCAGCTGCCAGCATTTGGTCCACATCCCTCCAAACCTGTATTGGTAATCCATAACCACATCCCTACAAACATGTAGTATCACACACCAGCTTTGTTGGATTTTATTTGATCTTGTGATATTTGAATATCATCCATTTCATTGCTCGTGTGGTTGTTTTGTTTTGCCCAAAGACATTTATTTATATTCATAGAAACATACAGCATGGAAACGGGCCCTTTGGCCCATCTTGCCAACGCCAACCAACATGCCCCATTTATGGTAATGAAAAATAATCCAGTAAATGACAACAATTTGTGAAGAAAACCATCAGCACATTTGCAACACCATATTCTCGTTTGAAGTTATTTTTGCTTGTTGAATCTTGGGCATTTTTTTTTTTGCACTTTTGATGTATTCCAAAAGTATAGGGCACAAGTTGTGGATAATTTTGCAAGGACAGAATTTCAGAAGGAGTGCACTCGGGATGCCGCAAAGAACTTTGCAACTGTTAATTACTTTAGAAGTTTCATTGTAGTAATGTAGGAGACACAACATTCATTTTACACACAGCAAACTCCCACAGTGTTCTGTGCATTTCTATCCCTAATACTTTAAACTTTTTCTTTGAGGACAGTCTTGCATCCATTGGTGCTAAATGTTTGCAATTAATGCTAATAAAGAAGGAAATTGTCCAACATCATTTTAGTTTCTGACCTGGACAGGTGTCGGAGGAGTATTCCAGTTAATATACTTTTCAATATCCTCAATTAATTCTAGCTGTTGTTGCCTTTGTATTTCTCTGCACCACAGTTTGTGCCTTCCCAACATTTGCATCATTCTGGTTTAAACAGATTACTGTATATTTAATCATTGTAACCACCCCAGATTGACAGTGTTTTGGTTTAACACGTTCAGAGTAATTTGCTCTCAACATAACAGTAAATTACTATCTTTAATATAAAAGACTAGGATTTGGAATAACTTTAAACCTTCTGACTAATTGAGCTATGTACTTTAAAGAAATCAGTGAATGCCTACAATATTAATTTAAAAGTGGAGGGAAGTTGGCTCAAAGCTCAGTTCTTCAACTTGTACAATGTTATACAAATGCCACTTGACAAAACAAAGCAATAAGCTTCTTACCTTTCATTTTATCTAGAATGATTAGCAATCTATAATCTAACATCAACACAAAATGTTTACCAGTGACTGTACTGGAAAGTCCACCAAGCAATCATGTGATTTGGTGTGTACGTCACAACTATAAAATCCTATTTATTCATTTTATTATCAAATTGTTGAAGTTAATACAGTAAACCAAACCTTTTTTTCATTATTAAGTCATGTACTTTGGAAAAATCATTATTTATTACACCCTTCCCAACACCACCCAGTTTATTTGAGAATGATTGAGGTCAGCCTTCTTGTTAACAGTGGTAACAATTTAACCTGGATCACTTGCGCTACTTCAGAGGAAGAGTGAGATTTTGCCGCATTATTATTGGGTTTTGTAATAATTTGCTTATAGTTCACTTTTAATATCCATGCAGTTCTTCACAAAACTGAATTCATATTCCCAAATTATCATGGTGGGATTTGAATACTATATTTCTGGATTTTGTCCAATGGCTATACCTTGCAAGATAATATACAATTACTATTTCCCTTCAATGCAAAGCATGTTCCTATCAGCACCTGCTTCAAACCAACGTCCTCTGTATGGAGGCTGTGTAATGATACTTGGTCAGCTCCAGTAGACGGGTCATGTTGATACGCTCCGTCATGACAAGTGGTTTAGTTTAGTTCCGATCCAGGCCCTTTGGCCCACCGAGTCTGGACTGACCAGCCAGCAACGCACTCGCACACGGGCCAATTAGCCTACAAACCCATATGTCTTTGGAGTGTGGAGGAAACAGAACACCTTGGAGAAAACCCATGCAGATCATAGAAACATAGAAACAAGGTGCAGGAGTAGGCCATTCGGTCCTTCGAGCCAGCAACGCCATTAAATATGATCAGGGCTGATCATCCAAAATTAGTACGCCATTCCTGCTTTCTCCCCATTCCTTGATTCCATTCGCCACTAAGAGTTATATCTAGCTTTCTCTTGAATGCATCCAGTGATTTGGCCTCCACTGCCTTCTGAGGCAGATAATTCCACAGACTCACAACTCTCTGGCTTAAAAAGCTTTTCCTCATCTCGATTCATTCTTTCATCATGTGTCAGTCCTGCCATCCCGGGAATTAACCCGGTGAACCTGCGCTGCACTCCCATAATAGCAAGAATATCCCACCTCAAATTAGGAGACCAAAACTGCACACAATGCTCCAGGTGTGGTCTCACCAAGGCCCTCTCCAACTGCAGTAGGACCTCCAAGCTCTTATAATCAAATCCTCTCAGACAATGTACAAATATGCTTATACTCAACAGAAACTCCCAGAAACTCTAAATGAATCAACAATCATACTTATACCAAAAACGGACAAGGATCTTGAAGACCCAGGTTCATACAGAGCTATAGCCCTCTTAAATACTGATCAGAAAATATTAACTAAGATTCTATCTAATAGATTGAGCTTAGTGATCAGTAAATTAATACATCCTGACCAAACAGGGTTTATCCCCAAACGGTATTCATTTTTTAATCTGAGAAGATTATTTAATATTATATACTCCAATAGAATCCCCAACGCAGAGCTAGCAATTATCTCGTTAGATGCTGAAAAAGCATTTGACCAGGTAGAATGGCCATATTTATTTTCGGTGATGGAAAAATTTCAACTAGGAGAGAAGTACTGTACATGGGTTAAATTGTTATATTCTAACCCAACAGCTAGAATATTAACAAACAAAATGTTATCAACTAAATTTAATCTCTCTAGAGGCTGTAGACAAGGATGTTCACTATCCCCACTATTATTTGCTCTTGCAATTGAACCCCTAGCAGAAAGCGTTAGAAACCATCCAGGAATATTTGGATACAATACTAGAGACACAAGGAATAAAATCTCCTTATATGCAGATGATATACTAATATATATTACAAAATTAGAAACTAGTATTCCAAACCTATTAAATCTAATAACTCAATTTGGTCAGTTTTCGGGATATAGAATCAATTGGAATAAAAGCGAAATCATGCCAATAACAAAATTTAATTTACATACAATACAACAATCCCCTTTTAAAATAGTTAAAGATAAATTTAAATACTTAGGAATCTGGGTAACTAAGACATATACCTCTTTATTTAAACTAAATTTCCCACCCTTACTGAATAAACTACATAAGAATATTCAATACTGGAAAACACTCCCCATTTCAATGCTTGGGAGAATTAATGCTATAAAAATGATTTTTTTACCGCAACTACTGTACCTACTTCAATTAATTCCGATATATATCCCAAAAACTTTTTTCAAAAAAGTCGACTCCATTGTTACAAGTTTTGTCTGGGATTATAAGAATCATAGAATAAGTAAAAAACACTTATGTAAATCAAAGATAAATGGAGGTCTGGCTTTGCCAAATTTCTTATTTTATTTTTGGGCAGTCCATATTAAAAACATGAATTTTTGGCTGGAAGAAATGGACCAACAACCAGATTGGCTAATGATGGAAAAGGAAGATTGTCTACCTTTTGAAATTGGACCGATCATATTTGCCCCCACAAAACAGCACAAAAAAACCTATAAAGAAAACCCCATAATACATAGTGGAATACGAATTTGGAAACAAATAAAAAAAGATTTAAAATTGAATAATATACCACTCTGCCTTCCCATTGTAAATAATCCTTTGTTCAAATCATCCTTTATGGACAAAGGTTTCACACAATGGAAAAATCATGGAATCAAAAATATAGGACATCTTTATGGGAAAGGTACTTTTCTTTCATTTCAAGAGTTACAACTGAATTATGGACTGCACTCAAATAATTTTTTCAGATATCTACAAATTAGAGATTATGTTAAATCTAATACACAAGTTTACAAGAATAGGGAATCAGAAATTCTTGATGAGTGTCTGAACAAGCATCCTAATACTGAAAAACTAATAGCTTATATTTATAACACCCTACTAAATAACGAGGTACCACCGACCGAACTACATAGATACAAATGGGAAATTGAAATAGGTCATCCTATCACGAAAGATATGTGGGACGAAAGTTTACAACAAATACATCAATGTTCATTAAATGCCAGACATATTTTAATACAATTCAAGGTCTTACATAGACTACACTTCTCTAAAATAAAACTAAATAGAATTTTCCCACAAATCTCTCCTATTTGTGATAAATGTCTACATTTAGAGGCTAATTTAACACATACTTTTGCAAACTGTATAAAACTTAAACATTTCTGGACAGATATTTTTGAAATAACTTCAAAAGTTATTAATACAAAATTGGACCCAGACACAAAATTAATAATACTTGGAATATCAGAACAAAGCTTAACACTCACAACAAACCAAAGAAACTTCCTCAATTACAGTATAATAACCGGAAAAAAATTAATATTAAAATTTTGGAAAGGCCCTACAACCCCCACAATCAAAATGTGGATTACGGAAATGTCGGAGACCCTATACTTAGAAAGAATTAGACTTGTCTTAATGGACAAACAAGATCTTTTCCATAAAATTTGGGCTCCATTCATTAACTATCTGAAGGGATAGACTGGCACAGCACGAGGACCCAGCTGAAACTTGAACTCAGGAACAGATGAAAAACTATACTCTATACTTTATAACCTACGAACCTATCTCCATTGATGTATCACAGGTAACCCATTCCACCTTCCTTGTTTTTCTGTTGTGTTTTTTTTTGTTTTTCTTTTTTTTTTGCTTCCTCTTTTATTTGTAACTTTCTACCCTCTCTTTTTCTCACTTTCTATAAAAAATAAAAATACTAGAAGCAGAAGTAATTGATAATGGAAAATTTTAATAATGTATGACTGATGTATATGAAAAGTTTTTTTTCTACTATAATATGTAATTACATTGTATAATATGTCTACTTCTAATAAATAAATAAATTTAAAAAAAATAAAAAAAAATTAGGAGACCAAAACTGCACACAATGCTCCAGGTGTGGTCTCACCAAGGCCCTCTCCAACTGCAGTAGGACCTCCAAGCTCTTATAATCAAATCCTCTCTTTATGAAGGCCAACATGCCATTTGCTTTCTTCATTGCCTGCTGTACCTGCATGCTTACTTTCAGTGACATGTACAGTGCCCTCCATAATGTTTGGGACAAAGACCCATCATTTATTTGCCTCTGTACTTCACAATTTGAGATTTGTAATAGAAAAAATCACGTGGTTACAGGCCCGTACGATGCTTTTCAAAAAGGGGGGTGGCATGACAGGATTACAAGAAATTTAATGTGAAATAATGTGCGCGCTGCGCACATCACGAGCGCAAAGCGTGAAGTCCCTTGATGCCGGGGTCCAGGGCCTGCTTAAGGGCCCTAGAAGCTCAGGGGTTTTAGATGCTCCCTGATGAATTCTGATCCTTATTTTGGAGCATTTTTGCATCAAATTTATGACGAATATTTCAGAAATTAACAGGAATCTGAGAGGTAGTTTTTTCACACAAAGGATGGTGGATGTATGGAACAAGCTGCCAGAGGAGGTTGTTAAGGCTGGGACTATCCTACTGTTTAAGAGACATTTGGACACGTACATGGATAGGACAGATTTAGATGGATATGAGCCAAACGCTTGTGAGTGGGACTAGTTTACATGGGACATGTCGGTCGGTGTGGGCAAGTTGGGCTGAAGGGCCTGTTTCCACACTGCATCATTCCATGACTAAAAGGTTAAGAAGAAAAATGTATGTAGATAAGTAGAGCAGATTTCAAAGAGGAGTGAAATGTAAAGGCAGAGAACGGTTTATGTGTGGATAGAAACATAGAAAATAGGTGCAGGAGTAGGCCATTCGGCCCTTCGAGCCTGCACCGCCATTCAATATGATCATGGCTGATCATCCAACTCAGTATCCTGTACCTGCCTTCTCTCCATACCCCCTGATCCCTTTAATCACAAGGGCCACATCTAACTCCCTCTTAAATATAGCCAATGAACTGGCCTCAACTACCTTCTGTGGCAGAGAATTCCAGAGATTCACCACTCTCTGTGTGAAAAATGTTTTCCTCATCTCGGTCCTAAAAGATTTCCCCCTTATCCTTAATCTGTGATCCCTAGTTCTGGACTTCCCCAACATCGGGAACAATCTTCCTGCATCTAGCCTGTCCAACCCCTTAAGAATTTTGTAAGTTTCATAGGAAAGGAGGGGGGAGAGTGGACTTGGCAGATGGGTGAAGGGAAAATAGACACAAAGTGCTGGAGTAACTCAGTGGGTCAGGCAGCATCTGCAGAGAATATGAATAGGCGACGTTTCACAGAGTGCTATTTCCCCCCCACCACCCCCGACATCAGTCTGAAGAAGGGTCTTGACCCGTAAAGTTGCCAACTCCTTTTCTCCACAGATGCTGCCTCACCCGCTGAGTTTCTCCAGCATTTTTTGTCTACTTTCAATTTTTCCAGCATCTGCAGTTCCTTCCTGAACAATATTTCTAGAGGTTCATTTGGCACTTGTTCATTGGTGTACAGAATAATGTTTGATTAAATGTACAGGTAGTTTTGCTATAACTCGTGTTTTCATACAAACAAATTGGCTGTATCCATAGAGTGAAACAGCATGGAAACTTGCTGGCCCTTCAGCCCAACCTGTGCCAACCCATGTACCCCATCTACACTAGTCCCACCTGCCTGCATTTGGCCCACATGCCTCTTAATCGTGCCTATCCATGTACCTGTCCAAATGTTTTTTAAACATTGTGATAATACCTGCTAAATGTTATGATGGTACTGGCTTGTGATAAATTGGGGCCGATCTGGTTATAACTAGAAAACCGCTTAAAAGTTAATTTGAAACCCAAGAGGCACGGCTATTATAATTCGGAAGGGTATACCTTTTAAATTAAATCTATATCTGATAAAGAGGGAAGATATGTTATAGTCACGGGAGAAATTTACAATACACCATTAACTATGATAAATATTTACGCGCCTAATTTTGATAACCTACAATTTTTTAGGAAAATAATAGATTTAATCGCAGAGCATAATTATCAAAATATAATAATGGGGGGAGATTTTAACTGTGTTATAGATCCATACTTAGATAAATCAATAAAGCTAGGGAAGCGTCTTGTTAAAACTAAGACCTGTGAATTTTTAAATACTTATATAAAAAATAATAACATAGCTGATATTTGGAGAATAGCAAATCCAAGTGGTAGAGAATACTCATTTTATTCATCAGTTCACAAAACTTATTCGCGAATTGACTATTTTTTATTGGACACAAAATTAATCCCGTATACGAATAAACCATCATATCATAATAGTATTATTTCTGATCATTCACCATTGACTTTTATACTTAAAATTGAGGGAATGCCGAGTATAAAAGTTTTTGGAGATTCAATGTACATATATTAAATAACCCGCAGGGTTATGAGTATATAAAAGAACAAATAAAACTTTTTTTCAAAATAAATGACACGCCGGGTATTTCTGCACCGCTATTATGGGAAACCTTCAAGGCATATATTCGCGGTGTCATAATTTCTTACCAAAGTTTTCAAAATAAGGAAAATAAAAGAGAACTTCAGCGGATAGAACAAAAAATAAAACTACTAGAACTGGACAATGCAACTGACCCAACCATAAATAAACATAATAAGATAACTTTATTGAAATATAAAGTCAATAGAATACTATCGGCTAGAGTAATAAGATTATTCCAAATTACAAAACAAGCACACTTCGAATTTGGGGATAAGCCACATAAACTACTTGCGAGGCAACTGAAGCAACGAGAAAAGGAAAAAACTATTACTAAAATTAAATCGGATAAGGGTGAGTTTTTAACACTGCCTAAGGATATTAATAAGAGGTTTGCCCAATTTTATCACAATTTATATACATCTAAAATAAATACAGATGTAAGTAAAATTACAAATTTATTAGATAATTGCAAGCTCCCAAAATTGGATAGTTTAGAACAAGAGCAATTAGGAGCACGGATTACTAATGAAGAAATAAAACAAATAATAAACTCACTGAAAAATGGGAAGACCCCAGGACCAGACGGTTTTAGTAATGAATTTTATAAAAGATTTCAGGAGTCAATTGTACCAAGATTATTCAATTTATACACGCAGGCTTATACTGAAAATAAACTACCAGAAACCCTAGCAGAAGCAACAATAACACTTATACCAAAAAAAGATAGATTTAGATGAACCGGGTTCTTTTAGAGCTATTTCACTACTAAATACGGATCAGGAAATTTTAGCAAAGATTCTAGCTAGAAGGCTAAATAATTATATTAACAATTTAATAAATACGGATCAAACGGGATTTATACCCAAAAGACAATCATTTAATAATTTGAGAAGGCTTTTCAATATAATGTACTGTCATAATGAGGACAATGAAGATATTTCAGTTGTCACGCTGGATGCAGAGAAGGCATTTGATCAAGTAGAATGGCAGTTTTTATACAAGGTACTCCAAAAATTCAATATGGGAGAGAATTTTATTAGATGGGTTAAACTACTTTACGATAGACCTACGGCAAGAATACTAACTAACAATACGCTATCTCCAAAATTTTACTTATCAAGGGGTAATAGGCAAGGGTGTGCCTTATCACCATTGCTATTTGCCCTTATGATAGAACCGTTGGCCGAAAGGATTAGAAATCACCCGAATATTCACGGATATAACACTAAGGACTCAAAGAATAAAATTTCACTATATGCTGATGATATCCTTTTATATATTACTAATACACAAACGAGTATACCCACCTTATTAACACTAATTGAGGAATTCGGCTCTTTTTCAGGATATAGAATAAATTGGAATAAAAGCGAAATTATGTCTTTAAAACCACAGGATTCGAGACACTTACTAAAATTCCCCTTCAAAATTGCAACAGAAAAATTAAAGTATCTGGGTATTCAAATTACGAGAAGACACAAATCATTATTTAGTGCCAATTTTATACCACTATTAAATAAACTGAATGATATGATTAAATTTTGGAAAACGCTTCCGCTCTCATTGATAGGTAGAATTAACACTATAAAAATGACTTTCTTACCACAATTGATATATTTGTTTCAAGCGATCCCAATATATATTCCAAAATATTTTTTCAAAAAACTAGATTCCACTATCGCTAATTTTATATGAGATTACAGAACACATAGAATTCAACAAAAGCATTTGTGCAAATCTAAAGAAGTTGGGGGTTTATCATTACCTAACTTTATGTATTACTACTGGACAGTGCATATTAAGAACATAATGTACTGGCTGGATAGTTCCACTCAGTAGTTGGAGTGGATAAGAATGGAGAAAGAGGAGTGCTATCCGCACGATATAGGAACGATCCTGCTCTCACCGATAAAATTGAATAGTATAATATATAAGAAGAACCCAATTATTCACAATATAATAAGAATTTGGAAACAAATAAAAGTATCCTTGAAATTAAATAATTTATCAGTACTAACCCCACTATTGAACAACCCCGCATTCAAACCTTCTCTCATCGACAACACATATCAACAATGGGATAGACTGGGGATTAGGAAAGTAGGGGATATGTATGAATTGGGCAAACTGTTATCATTTCAACAATTAAAATTTAAATTTAAATTGAAGGATAATCAATATTTTAAATATATACAGGTATGTGACTTTATGAAGAAATATACACATAGATTTCAAACTATATTTTTAGACCCTTTAGAAGAAGCAATGAATATTAAGGCTGATTCACAAAAATTAATATCATACTTTTATAATAATATATTATATAGAGAATCACCCTCAACAGAAGCACTAAGGGAAGATTGGGAACATGAGCTAATGATAAAGATCTCGAAGGATAGATGGGAAAAGTATTTGATGAATACACATAACTGTTCTATTAATGCAAGACATAATTTAATTCAATTCAAATTATTACATAGACTATATTATTCAAAAACGAGGTTGAATAAATTTTATCCAAACGTCTCTCCCAGATGCGATAAATGTTTGTTTCAAAACGCTAATATAACACATTCATTTGTAGGATGTACAAAGTTGAATAAATTTTGGAGTGATATATTTGATATATTTACAAAGCTCTTCAAGTCAAGAATAGAACCCAAAATGGAATGGATTATATTTGGAATAATAGGAGAAGATACCAATTTAAATAAAGACCAAAATGTTTTTTTTAATTATGGGTTAATAATTGGAAAGAAATTGATACTTAAATTTTGGAAAAATACAACCATACCAACTGTTAAAATGTGGATTAGGAATATGATGGACATAGCACGCCTTGAAGAAATGAGACTCCAACTAATAGATAAATATGACCAATTCTTAAGGAGTTGGTCTCCCTTCATCGACTTTTTGGAATCATGTGATGCAGCGGTACCGTAAGGATTGCTGATTTCAGTTCATGACGTGGATAGATCTACATCTCCGAATATAGATTTGAAAAATTCTCTTTTAAGGGGCCTTCTCTTCTGTTTCTACTTTCCACTTTTTCTTTTTTATTTTATTTTTTTATTTTTTATATACACACTTCACGTTTTTCTACTCTCTACCATCTATTTTTCCACTTTTTCCCCTTTCTATTGTTTTCTATTTCTTGTCTTGCTTACTTACTTCCTTCTCATAACATAAAACATAGAATGGATTACGGTATGACATAGTTGGCACCTAAAATTAGGTGCCACTGTACTGTTTTGTACTGTATTCACTTCTAATAAAATAAACAAAACAAAAAAAAAAAGTTACTTTGAAATTGACAAGCAGTGAAAGAAAGCTGTCTTGGATTTAAATAGTAGAGGTGGGGAAAACCTGTTTCTCCACAGTAATCACACCATCATCTCTTCAGAACACAACTGCTCGCAGGCGGCTATCGAAATCATTTCTATGGACACTTGTGCAGCAATACTATTTGTAAACAAGAGCCAAAGTCATTGCGTGGTTTAAACACGTCTTTAATAATCACTTGGCAGCACTAGGATAACTGGTCGTCAGTGCACCCTAGCTGCTCGAACCCAAGTGCCGGGGTGGGGCGTTAGTAAGAGTGTTAGTATGGGTGTTGTGAAGGGGTGGAGTTAGTGGTGCTGGCTTGTGTGTGATTGGTTCACATGCACTCAATCTACACTATTAAACAATGTAACATCCAGGCTTTAGTATTTTTAACATGCAATAACAAAATTAAACATTGCCATTTAAAAGATCTTTATTTTTGAAAATCCTGCAGGAGAAATAATTTGATTATTGCGGACTGAAACTTTCCAGGTACTAATTCCCCTATGCCCCATTGACACAATTGTCTTTATATTGTGATTTTTCTACAATATAAGTTTCTTTGGAAATATTGTGTTATAGCAGAACTACATATAAACAATTGTCCTTGGCTCAGGTTTAATCAATGAATGAGTTATATCTACAGGGTTGGCAATCTCATTGCTTCATAATGCGTTATTTAGTTCCAAGTAGCCAGTATGTCAATCAATCATCGTATTAGCATTGGCTCTTTAAGTGTTGAACAATGTCAAAAATATAAACTGGAAGTTGTTAATTTATTTACCTGTATATACTCTGTGGTTAAAAATTCACCTGGCATTGACTGTTATTTTCCCCAAGCTTAATCTTATGCTTATTTTAATTTCTGTGGGTAGAATCAGTATGGTTAACTTCTTCTGCCTTGCACAATGTACCCCACCAGTTGGAATAATAGATCTATGCCACCTGGGAAACTGGAACAATATCAATGTACTCTTCCAATTTTGGAAATAAATCTAAGCTTCCTTTATTCAGTTATTGAAATGTTCTATTTAGTTACTAGTTGCTGAGGACGACAGATCATATCAGATAATGGATATTTGCCTTTATACAATTGACAAGCAACTACCCAACACTGGCCGTCATCAGTCAGAGTATTGAGTATAGAAGTTGGGAGGTCAAGTTGCAGTTACATAAGACATTGGTGAGGCAGCATTTAGAGTATTGTGTTCAGTACATGTTATCGGAAAGATGTTGTTAAGTTGGAAAGGGTGCAGAGAAGATTTACAAGGATGCTGCCAGGACTCGAGGGTCTGAGCTACAGGCAGAGGGTTGAGCAGACTGGGACTCTATTCCTTGGAGAGCAGGAGGTTAAGGAGGTGTATTAAATCATGAGAGGAATAGGACATGAGAGGTGGATGCACAGAATCTCATGCTCAGAGTAGGGGAATCAAGAACCAGAAGGCATATTTTTAAGGCGAAGGGGGAAAGACTTTCTCGGAATCTGACGGGTGACTTCTTCACGTAAACGGTGGTGAGTTTATGGAATGAGCTGCTGGAGGAGGTAGTTGAGGCAGGGACTATCGCAACGTTTAAGAAGCAATTAGATGGGTACATGGATCGGACAGGTTTAAAGGGATATGGGCCAAATGCAGGCAAATGGGACTAGTGTACACGGGTCATGTTGGCCAGTGTGGGAAAGTTGGGCCGAAGGGCCTGTTTCCACACTGTATGACTCTATAACTCTAACTGCAGCTTAAAAGTTTGATCAAGATTTTTGAAGAATGTATTGTTAATATACAACTAGTGCAGAATTCCTACCCAAAGGTGCACAGGTGAGATCAACAAATTAAAGTTAGCTACCTTTCAGAACTTTTTTTTAAAACAACCTTATTTGTGCAAAGCTCGTAAATGGGCAAGAGATGGGGAACAATGGAAAATTAGTATACGGACATTTTGTATGTACAATAGTGTACCATTTAATTTTGTTAAATGAATTCAGCAAAACCAATTGATAAATTGGAGGAAGCAGTTCAGTACTTTAAAACAAAATCTTCCTTCAACCATAGTTGTGAACTTGAAGGCTAGATATTATCATTTTTACTGGCAGAACTTTGCAAGGCCACTTTTGTTAGATACAGAATTTTAAGAAATTTGGGCATGAAGCAAATTTTGCTTCTCATGGGAACTACCTTTCCCATTAGGACTATCACTGTGTAGGAAGGAACTGCAGATGATGGTTTAAACCGAAGATAGACACAAAATACTGGAGTAACTCAGCAAGACAGGCAGCATCTCTGGAGAGAAGGAATGGGTGACATTTCAGGTCGAGACCCTTCAGAAGGGTCTGAAGAAAGGTCGAGACCCGAAACATCACCCATTCCTTCTCACCAGAGATGCTGCCTGTCCCGCTGAGTTACTCCAGCTTTTTGTGTCTATCTTAGGACTATCACTGTGATGGCCGGTACAAAGAAAATTACCAAACGATATTGATATAAAAACTGACCAGTTTCACCTAAATAGCAAAAAATCACCTGGTTATATTTGAGGACTATTAGCCATGTTTACTTAATTTATAATCATTTTATAAAAGCAAAAAGCATAACTGCAAAATGCATTAAGATTTCAACAAAGTGGTAATGTTTCAACAGATTTAAAAGGATACACATGAATTATCATAGAACCTATTAATTGCTGCATTATATTAAATTTTATACTTTGAGAAACATAATTAGTCAATAGTTAGTAAATTTCATATTTTGAGAAACAAAAATGAGTTCAACTTTATATACACATTCCTAGTCGAATGCAAGTTTCCCAAAAACAATGCAAAACTAGAATATTAAGTAAATGTTCATGATGTCTGCATTATTCAACAGAAGAGTTGGGCAGCATGGTTGCGCAGCGGTAGAGTTACTGGCTTACTGCGCCAGAGACCCGGGTTCGATCCTGACTGTGAGTGTGAGTGTTGTCTGTAAGGAGTTTGTACGTTCTCCCTGTGACCTGCGTGGGTTTTCTCCGGGATCTGCGGTTTCCTCCCACACTCCAAAGACGTACTGGTTTGTAGGTTAATTGGCTCGGTGTAATTCTAAATTGTCCCTAGTGTGTGTAGGATAGAGTTAGTGTGTGCGGTCGCTGGTCGGCGCGTTCTCGGTGGGCTGAAGGGCCCGTTTCTGCACTGTATCTCTAAACTAAAAAAGTTATTTTGCTCAACAAAATAAAAATAAAAATGCTGGAGATATATAATAGGTGCATCATATTGTTACACTTGGTGCTTCGCTGGCTGTTCAATGGAGAGCTTATTACTTTTTGCTATTTGGTTAAACGATCTAGGACATAATTAGTTGTAATTAAAAGTAATATTTACCACTAGCAATACTATTTCCAGTTTTGGAATAATGTGCCTTGACACAAGTTGGGCAGGATGGTGCGGTGGTTTGCACTGTTGTATTTCCGCTCCAGCAGATGTGTGTCGTCTTTGCACATTCTCCCTGCGATTGCATGAATTTCCTCTGGGACCTCTAATTTTCAACCTGGGCAGACTGGGCCAAACAAATTTATATATTGTACTGTGGTGAAACAGGAAATTCACATTTAGCAGAAATTAAATGTTACACTTGATGCATGCATTTGTGCCAAAGCTGTGGAAACCCTTTCAACATACTGAAGGACAGTACTGGAGATTCTGGTTTTGCCATTGAGGCAGTGGTTCTCATCCAGCTTGGAGGAATGAAGTCCATTATCTTATTTCTTTTAATAAACCAGAAAATGCTGGCAATATTCAGCAGGTTAGAAGGCACCAATGAAGATAATTAACTAATGTTCTGGGTCAGAGGTTCCGATGAAACGGCAACCATTGTTGATGCAGCATCATGTGCTTAAATAGGTTTGTAGTCAGTCACTTATTTTTGATTTTTTTTGTTAACATCATTTACAATCTCCTGATTCCACAGAGTCCCTTTTACCAATAGTACTTGGGTAAGATGCCCATTGCTTTCGTCCACCATTAGTACATCATTCACAGAAATTAAGCATACAGGTGCAACAGGCAGTGAAGAAAGCTAATGGCATGTTGGCCTTCATAAAAAGAGGAGTTGAGTATAGGAGCAAAGAGGCCCTTCTGCAGTTGTACAGGGCCCTGGTGAGACCACACCCTGGAGTCTTGTTTGCAGTTTTGGTCTACAAATTTGAGGAAGGACATTCTTGCTATTGAGGGCGTGCAGCGTAGGTTCATGAGGTTAATTCCCGGGATGGTGGGACTGACATGATGAAAGAATGGAGCGACTAGGCTTGTATTCACTAGAATTTAGGATGAGAGGCGATCTTATAGAAACATATAAAATTATTAAGTGATTGGACACGCCAGATGCAGGGAACATGTTCCCGATGTTGGTGGAGTCCAGAACCAGGGGCCACAGTTTAAGAATAAGGGGTAGGCCATTTAGAACTGAGGAAAAACTTTTTCACACAGAGAGGTGTGAATTTGTGGAATTTTCTGTCTCAGAAGGCAGTGGAGTCCGATTCACTGGATGCATTCAAAAGAGAGTTAGATAGAGCTCTTAGGGCTAGCGGAATCAAGGGGTATGGGGAGATGGCAAGAACGGGGTCAGCCATGATCACATTGAATGGCAGTGCTGGCTCGAAGGGCCGAATGGCCTCCTCCTGCACCTATTGTTTACGTATCTATGTATTCTATTTAATTTAATAAAATTTGGCTTCCCGTAATTTAATAACTGAACAGATGATGTACCTTTTTGAAAACTCTGCAAAATGTTATGGATTGTGGATTGAAAGTAAAATGCATAGGAAAGAACTGCAGATGCTGGTTTAAATTGAAGGTAGACACGAAATGTTGGAGTAACTCAGCAGGACAGGCAGCATCTCTGGAGAGAAGATGCTGCCTGTCCCACTGAGTTACGCCAGCATTTTGTGTCTACCTTAAAGTAAAATGCAGAATAGTGGAAGACACTGCAAATCACTCAGCATTTGTGGAGAGGTTACGGTATTGAAGGAGGTCTGGGGAAAACTTCAATGCCAGGAACAAAGAGCATATCAATCTTGACAACAAGGGAGATTCAGTGGAGGGGGTGGGGTAGTTCGGAAGGTGACACCAGGATCACAATTTGGGATGTAGACAGGTCTTTCATAAAAGGCTTGATGGGAGCATTCCTGTAACATCCAGCTGTGCTAGAAGTGTTGATCATTAACGTGTGCAAAGGCCACTGGCAGCTCCTACTGCAGATTTACTGCCAGGTAGCAGACAGGTCACCTTAATTTGCAGTGTTTATTATGTCAGTAGGCTCGTGTTAATTAAGCCTCCTCTTATCAATAGCCACATTTGGCCTTATGTTTTGGACTGGGAATGGAGCAAGATAGGCAAAAAACATCTTTTCCCCCCAGTTCACAATTGCTGTTCTGCTAAAATTTCTAGTTAATGATTGATGTAGAATTCTCAATTGGTGTTTACCTATTCACCTGGGCAGAATTTTGAAGAGTGCATAGAGACTGGATTGATTCTTTGTCATCTCAGATTTCCTCTCTTCGCCCAAGTTAGATCTGTAGATGTTGAAAACATAGAACATAGAAAAGTACAGCACAAAAACAGGCCATTTGACCCATAACGTCTGTGCCAAACATAATGCCAAACCCATCTCCTATCTCCCTGCACATGATCCATAATCCCTCTGTTCACTGCATATCCATATGCCTATCCAAAAGTCTATTAAATGCCACAATCACCCCTCCCAGGCATTTGCTATCTGATTATGTATCGGGAACGTGATGACAAATATACTGACAAAGCCAAGACCACTTTATTTTTGAATTTCTTACTGAAGGAACTGCAGATGCTGGTTTACACAAAGGACGCATTCTGCTGGAGTAACTCAGTGGTTAAGGCAGCATCTCTGGAGAACATTGATAGGTGATGTTTTCGGTCTGAACCTTCTTCAGACTGATTGAGTGCAGGTAATGGTGGACTTTAGGAGGAGAGGAACACTCCTGTCCCCAGTCTCCATCAATGGTGTGGATGTGCAGTTTACCAAGGAGTACAAATACCGTGGAGCGTACCTGAACAGTAAACTGGTCCAGGAACGCTGAGGCCCTGTACAAGAAGGGACAGAGCCGGCTGTACTTTTTCAGTAGGCTCCGCACCTTCAACTTCTGCAGTAAGATGCTGCGGATGTTCTACCAATCAGTGATGGCCAGTGCCATCTTCTTCGCTGTCGTGTGCTAGGGCAGCAGGGCGAAGGCCGCGGACACCTACAGGATTAACAAGCTCCGTCCTGGGGGTGGAGTTGGATTCATGGAAGGTGGTCTTGGAGGGGAGGATGCTCCTCAAACTGCAGAGCATCCTCGACAATACAGCTCGCCCGCTCCATGACACACTGGTCAACCTTAGGAGTACCTTCAGCAACAGACTGGTTCCACCAAGATGCAGTATAGAACGCCACAGGAGATCCTTTTACTCTGTGGCTATCAAACTGTACAACTCCTCCCCCTTCTGTCATGGGCTAGACTGACTCCTCTCTGCAATCTTTGCACATCCCCAATCCTTTCCACTCATCACTTTAATTTCATGTTTCATGTATCTGGTGTATTATGACTGATGCCAGACCAATTTCCTTCCTGGGATAAATAAAGTTCTATTGTATCATATCGTATCCAAAATCCGAGTTAGGTCCGAACTGGGAGGCCTGGGCCTAGTGCTGGAAGCCATGAGGCACAAGATGAAGTCTGAAGAAGGGTCCCAACCCAAAATATAACCTATCCATGTTCTCCAGAGATGCTGTCTGACCCGCTGAGTTACTCCAGCACTTTGTGTCCAGTTCTGACTGGAATGTTCTTTTCGACTTCTCTTTAAAAATTGAATATTATGCAGTCGTATTATTGTTCTGTTTAAAAAATATATAGATATATTTACCCTTGAGGCGACAGATTTCCTCCAATATAAAGCAGTCACCAAACCTTTTTACCTGAACCAAAATAATTCATCCAAAATCTGACGTGTTTCACTTCTAAATTTCTCCAGTGCTTTCAGCCATGCCATTAAACTGAGATTCTAGTTCATTCTCAGGTGGATATGAAAGAAGTGGTCTGAAGAAAGGTTTCGGCCTGAAACGTTGCCTATCTCCTTCGCTCCATAGATGCTGCTGCACCCGCTGAGTTTCTCCAGCATTTTTGTGTACCTTCGATTTTCTAGCATGCAGTTCCTTCTTAAACACATGGATATGAAATAATCCTTGCCAATCTTTCATTACATTATTGACCTATGAATTGTAAATGCAGAAAGGCACTGGATGGTTAGGTGATTGGACATGACCTCTGATGCACACCAGTAGCTGTGATATTTGTGGCCAATCAATTTAAATTTCTTGTTAATGGTGACCCTCAACCCAGGATGATGATGCTGAGTGATTCAATAGGAATGTCAGCGAGGGCAATGTCAGAAAGTTGTACAGCACATAAATGGTGAGGTTTCCCCTTTAAATGTTGCTTGCCCTTTTCCAACCCAAACCTGCGTGATACCCTGGCTTGCTGCATGCAGGGAGAGACTGCTTTATTAATGAGTTGTGAACATTGTGCATTCAGCAGCGAACTGACCTTCGAGGTAGATGGAAAGTCAATGAGGCTGATTAGCGTGGAATGGTGCCTGAGAAATTCCTGCATTGACGTACTAGGGTGGCGATAATCGGTTTCGATAACTGCAACCATCTTTGTTTGTACTAAATGTGTGTGCTCTATCAACTGGAAAATGTTTTTTTATACTGTTGAGTTCAATTTTAGCTGATCTTCATGATGCCATTTTTCCCCAAAGGATGCCTTGAGGTCATGAATAGTCTGTCGCTTTTTTTGAAATGTAGCCATTTTGTCAACAGTTGGGCCAAGACCATGTGGAGTTAAGTCACTCTGCTGGTTAGTAAAATAAGCTTCTCTGAAATCACTGTGGACACTCCTTCCATCACTCAGCTGGTGGTGAGAGGACTGATGGCACAAAATTGACCAGATTGGAAAATAAACTTTTGCAGATTCTGAAATTCTGAGAGAAAATGCTGGTGATACTTGAACAAAACACAAAGTGCTGGATTAATACTGGGTCAGGCAGCATCTGTGAAGGGAATGCTGAGTGACTCCAGAGCTCTGTTTTACTCAAGATTCCAGCATCAGCACTTCCTTGTGTGTCCATTTTTCCGAGGGGTATTTTGATGGTCAGACAGCATCTGTGGAGAGGGAAACAAAAGAATGTTTCAGAGGAATTACCGTTTATTAGAACGAATCAATCCTTCACCAAATTGGATCTGTTGTGTTTTTTAGCCTTAGCTGGGTTTCTTTCCACCCTGTCAGCTTGATGCCAGTATTACAACAATGTCAGAGGCACAGCTAGTTCTGGAGCACAGGACTTCAGCACTAGTCAGATATTTGTCAGCTCAAACTCAGTCCCATAGGTTCTTGAGGTCATGTGACATTCTATTCCACTTACACCTCACGCTGCCTTGGCAAGGCATCTAGCCAAGAATCAAAAATGAGTTTACCCTGACCTTTTCCCCCTTCTCCTCTCCCATCCGGCAAGAGGTATAGAAGTGTGAAACGCACACCTCCAGATTCAAGGACAGTTTCTGCCAGCTGTTATCAGGCAACTAAACTATCCTCCCAACAACTAGAGAGCAATCTCTACTGAGCAGAATCTACCTCATTGGAGACCCTCGGACTTTCTTTGATCAGACTTTACTGAATATTATTGTGCTAGTCTATATTCCCTTGAAGCATATTTACATTCTTCTCTTGAATTGCAAACATGATACTTGGACTCTCAGCCAAATCATTTATACAGATTAGGAAAATTTGGAGCATGTACCTGATCCCTACAGATGGTGATTTTAAATACTACTAGATTCAGAAATAATATTTCAAATGTGGCTTCAGGTCTAAAATAAAACACTTTGGTGCTCTTGAGATTCAACAAACCCAAATACATTTACTTAGTGTTTACTCATGGGTGTCAAAAAAAAAGTGCGGGGGGTGGGGGGGTAATTAGCGGGTAGTGGAAGGTAAGATCTTCCACTACCTGCAACCTCCGGCAACCACCTTCAACTAGCATCACAACCAGCTTTGACTAAAAAATTACCGATTTTTAAAACGGCAACCTATTTTTAGTCTCGGCCGGTTTTGAATTTTTTGAAATAATCGCCGGAACATAGAAGAAGCAGAAACCACTTTCGACCATTAGGTAGACTGACAAAAACCTCTGGAAACCTTGGGTGGGGCGCAAAGTCTCCCGAGGTTTCCGTTCAGGTTTCCTAAGTGGGACAGGGGCATAAGGTTTGGCTGATGTCTCAAAACTAACGGTTTTATTCTTGTTTCTCAGTCTCATAATGGCTTCTTTGACTTTCATTGGCACAGCTTTGGACCTCATGTTGATAAACAGCAATAAAAGTTTCCAAAGGTGATGGAAAGCCTGGAGGAAAGACTAGGAGCTGAGAGCTCACTTATACCTGTATTAAGGAGGCATTTAAACACACCTGAGCAATTACAAACACCCGCGAAGCCATGTGTCCCAAACATTATGATGCCCTGAAATGGGGGGAACTATGTATAAACACTGCTGTAATTTTTACATGGTGAAACCAAAATGTATAAAAATACCCTTTAATAGAATCTGACAATGTGCACTTCAACCACATGTGATTTTTTTTCTATTACAAATCTCAAATTGTGGAGAACAGATGCAAATAAATAAATGATGGGTCTTTGTCCCAAACATTATGGAGGGCACTGTAGCTACTTTAATTAAATGGAATCTATTTTGCTAAAATTAGAAAAAATAATTAATTTTTACCATAAGGGGTATAGTTTTATAGTTGTATACAAAGCTAAAGATGTTTGAGCTTTCTACTTTAAAGTGTTGCTATACTAATTACACACACACAGGATACTAAATTGTTTCTTTCTTACAGGAAACGTTATCAAATGATGTCAACTGTGTTGAAGAAATCCTAAAGGTAAGATCTAATGCTATTAAATATTGCATTGTTTTCATACTTGTCTGTTCCTGCTGCTTATAGATACAGGTCATTTGATATTACGGAACAAAATATTTTTTTTGAAAGATATTGCTGAAGTCTGAAGCAAGGTCTCGCCTCGAAACGTCGCATATTCCTTCTCTCCATAGCTGCTGCCTCACCTGCTGAGTTCCTCCAGCATGTTTTGTCTACTGCTGAAGAATATCTATATTAAAACAAATAGATCCTTATCTGTTACTAGACCAAGTGCGGACCCATTGGGTCCCGTCCCCCTACAAAATATACCACCATTGATCCATAGCCCCCAACTGCGCAGTGTGGCTGAGGGGTTCCCATTGTGACGCCAGAGACCTCCGTTGTGACGCGAGTCACAGCAACCCTCCCCGACCACGCCTTGCTATCCCTCTTCCTACCCCTATCCTCCTCCATTCCCCCCCAACCCCAGCACTTCCTCCCCCTCTTCTTCACCCTCCCTCTTCTTTCCACTCTCCTCCTCCCCCCCCTCCTCTCCCACTATTTCCCCCCCCCCTCCTCCCCCACTCTCCCTCCTCACCATTATGACGTAATTGTGACATTGAACGCTGCTGACGGGCAGGGCAAGTGGAAAAGTGGTTTCAAAAGTGATTTTTGTTTAAAATGGCAATAATTTGTAAAATATAATATCATATAATATAATATAAATCTGAACAAAACTTGTTTCTTTTACATCCCAGGACAATGGTGAGTAAGGTGGGCCAAAAATTGTAGTGTTATCATGTACCGTTTTGGCGGGGTTGGAATATCGTGCACACGCACGCACGCATACATACAAACAAACAAGATGAGAGTTTTAGTAATATAATAACTAGACCAATGGGACCCATTGAGTCCCGTCCCCTCAACGTGCGGTTGAGCGGGATGTGGCCTGCGGCGTCGCGCACACACACTAACCACCCCCCCTTGATATTATATTAATATTATTCATTCGCTCCTTTTCCCATGTCCCCCGCCCTATCCACTCACGCAGAGCCCCCAACTGCACAGGTTCGCCTGGAGAGGGAGGGGGTAGAGAGGGAGGGAGAGGATGGAGAAATTAAGGGGTGGGGGGGTTGCGGCAGCACAGGGAAGGGCTGGGCCCTAAACGCAATACTCACCACTCTCTAGAGAGGGAGGGGGGGGCAGAGAGGGAGGGGGGTCAGAGAGGGAGGGGGGGGGTAGAAGGGGGAGGAGGGTAGAGAGGGAAGAGGGTAGAGAGGGACGGGTAGGGGGGAGCGTGGAATCACAGGGGAGAGCTGGTCCCCGAACGCAATACTCCACCACTCACCCATATGTCCCAATACTCACCACTCCCTAGAGAGGGAGGGGGGGGCAGAGAGGGAGGGGGGACAGAGAGGGGGGAGATAATGGGGTGGAGAGGGAGAGGGGGAGGAGGGGATAGAGGGGGAGGGGGTAGAGGGGGGGTAAAGACCCCACACCATCTCCCTCATCCTCATTTCCCTCATCCTCCCCTCAATCCCATTACCTGCCACAGCACCTACCCAGGTCGTAGAGCAGCGCCAAGGCCTGGAACTCGGCCTGGTTCTCATACTCAGCCCGGCCCTGGCTGTAGACTGCAGCCGTCAGCTCGGCCACCTCATGGTTTCCAGCCCAGGCCACGGCATTCTCCGGGCAGGCCCCAACTTCATCTCCGGGCTCGTCCCTGACCCCGGATCGTCCTTGGTTGCACCGGCGGCTTCTTTTTCGGCCTCATCCCAAAGCCCTGAGCTCGGCCCTCACTCCAGCTCCAGGCTCTGCTCCAGCCCAGGCCCAGGCCCAGTCGCTGGGCTTAGCCTCCCCACCAGGCATCGGGCCACGGACGTCGACCCGAGCGAGTCCCCAGGTGGGCGTCGACTCGAAGACCTGAGCGAGTCCACGGGCGGGCGCGGACCCGAGCGAGGCCGCGGATGGCCGTCGACCCGAGGACCCAATTTGCAAGTGGATTGGTTTTATTGTGTTTGGAGCACTTGAGTGCCCCTCCCGCGCGGAGTGTCCTGTTCTGACGTCATTTAAAAAATATATATATTTTTGTGGTTGGAGTGTCCTATCGTGCCTTGCGAGTCGATTGTGACGTCAGTCGGAATTATTTTTCAAAATTTGACCTTTGAAAACTTTAATATTTTGAAGCTGTTATTAAAGGGGTAGTAACTTGTTAAATATAGGTTGAAATGCGACGGGAAGATATTTAACCGGTCGGTGGAAAAATGTGAGTAGCATGTGTGAAAATGGGAAGGGTGTGGCCGAGCATTTGGAAGAAGATACAAATTAAGATTAAAATCTTAAATGTTGGCTTAAACAATCTAAATGGCTTAAATAATCTTAAACAAATTGGCTTAAACGTTGTTCTGTTACTTGGGATCCCCCAAATAATGAAGATGGAAATAATCTCACCATTGACATGTTTTGGATATTTTACAGGAAATGACACATTCATGGCCACCACCTCTCACTGCCATCCAAACACCTAGTACAACAGAACCATCAAAATTTCCTTTCCAAAACAAGGTGCGTGAAAATATGTGATTGCTTACAAATTAATGAATACAAATTTAATTATTAATTTTATCTTGGTTTCTTTTGGGGGGAAATATGTGTTATGTTCAGAAGCTTCAGAAACTCTTCAGAAACTGTTTAATAATTCTGACTTTAATTACATTGTACTCTAAAAAGACTGAAAGTTATATTTTCTTGCATTTTGTAGGACACCCATGTCCCTTCTGGCTTTGTAGGACACAGTGAGTGATCTCTCAAATCTGTTTTACAATTTGTGTTCGTATACAGTATATGCTCTTAAAATGAAGATCAATCTATTATGAAATTTTGTAATTTGAAAAGATTCCCTAATTTTTCAAAAAGGTGTAGTATTGTCCAATGTAAAATGCTTGTATTGCTGAAAAATTGCATTTGCAGTGGGAATCAGTTCATAGTAATTAAATTATTCTCACTAATAGAAAACTCCAGTGCGTGACTTCATTTGACTGGGTAGAGTAATGATTCTGCTTCAGAGATTGTATATGTTTCCATAATTACGTGGCAGCATTTTCACATTACTTGGAGAACCATTTTAGCTAGGTGGCAAGAAATGGCAGGTGTTTTCTGGCTTGTGTTTTCTGTCATGCAGGCAGGCACACAATATTCTCGTCCTTAATTGCAGCATCAAAGTGTTTCTGGATATTCAGCCATTCCCAGACACATTAATAAAAATGTATTTAATTTTGTGCACTGGGGATTTTCTTGGTTACCTTGTGATTGTTGCAAGGAAATTAAAGTAGTTAAAGTAACTGAAGTATAGGTTCCCCAAATGTCCAAAATGTATGTAAGATTTCTGAATTTCTCAACATTCCCATATTCTGGCGTGTTTTTATATCATGCAGGTCAGGAGGCAGAGAATATTCTCGTCCTTAATTGCAGCATCAAAGTGTTTCTGAATATTCAGCCATTCCCTGACACATTAATAAAAGCCCTATTTAATTGAACTCTTAAATCTTTTGGGGAAATTACAAAGCACTTGTCCTTGTCCAAAGGGAGAAGGATATAAAAGCTACATGTAGTTCCAAAGTTGCATTCAGCAAATATTTCAGAGCTTTTTTTCCTTCCCTTCTGACCACTATTCAAGATATTTGGGTGGCTTTTATTTAGGCTGCTCATTCTGTGGGCCAGAAAAAAAGAATAAGCTAAAAAGAATAAAACATGTGAAAAATAACATTTAAAAATCAAACCTGCATGTGAGTCTTACTATATGTGAATGTTCATATTCTATAATCTGCATATGCGCGCATAACTATCTGTGAATATGCAGATTTGTGGAAGTCATTAAGCCCATATGTGGAGAAAGAAAGTCGTAGGTACCACAATAAAAATTGCTTCAGTAGCAGTTAGTGAGAGATGGGTTTGTGATGACCGCATAACTGTGACTATTGTTTCTGCGGGAGCTTGGTTTTCTAAATCCACTGGATTACAGTCCCAGTCAGGAATAGAACCATCTAAATACTTTTTGTTCAGCTCCTGACCTCCACTATAAAGAAGGCATTAACCTCTTTGAATCACTCTTTGCATCAGTGTTGACTAGCCACAATTTCACTGCTTGGTGGATGAGGTCTTTGCCGCAAAGTTACAAGTGGTAGAGATGCTCAATCAGCTGGCTCCAAATCGAGTGCAACTTTGTTATTACAAACTTTTTTATCCAAATGAAGCATTTTTTTCAGTCAAATTGAAGCAAAAATTATTCCAATCACAGGCTACTTTTTTTTTTCCTGAATGAAATTATTGCTCATTAACATTGCTATGATATTCTCCAGTTCTGATTTTTATAGGAGTTCATGTGTAGGAAGCATATTTATTCCAGTTCATAGTTTAAAATGTATACAGAAATTCTGACTAAGAGAAAAGGCTTGCCTATATATTGTGCTTTTCACAACCTTGGAATTGTTCTAAAACACTGTAAATCCGGTTATGTACTAATTAAGTAAATGAAGTATAGTACCTTTTGTTATGCTAGTCCTAATATAGTTTAGGAACTACTTTATAATGGCCAAAATTTGCTTGAGGCTCCCTTGTTTTGTTCAAATTGACTATGCTTTGATCAACAATTTTGTACACTTCGCCAGCTATCTCTCTGTATGTGTAATTTGGGAGTTCAACTTTTGGAATATTTTACGCACATATGAACCTATGAATTAAGAGCAGACAATTAAGCTCTGCTTAATAAGTTGTGGCTTTATTAAATAGCACATCTGATTATAATTCACCTCCACATTCTCGTCTACCTGCGGAAACCGTACACCCCTTTGCTTATTAAATATCTAGCTACTAATGCCATAAAAAATTTCAAAGATACTCCTTTCATCACCCGTTGAGGAAGAGACTTCCAAACAATTACGGCCTTCTGAGAGAAAATAAATTAATAATACCTCTGTCCTCAATGGATTTATTTTTGAATGGTGATTCCTAGGTCTAGATTCTTCCGTAAGAGAAAGTATTCTACCACATAATCCTATCAGGACCCCTCAGGATCTGATAAATTTCAATCAAACATGCGTCTCTTGAAAATGCCAGTGAATGCAAACCCAGCCTGTCTAAATCTTATTCATGAGATGACACAAAGCTGAGCGGCAGTGTGAGCTGCTGGGGGGCAGTGTGAGCTGCGAGGAGGATGCTATGAGGCTGCAGGGTGATTTGGATAGGTTGTGTGAGTGGGCAGATGACAGATGCAGTATAATGTGGATAAATGTGAGGTTATCCATTTAGGTGGCACGAACAGGAAGGCAGATTATTATCTGTATGGTGTCAAATTAGAAAAAGAGGAAGTGCAACGAGACCTGGGTGTCCTTGTACACCAGTCACTGAAAGTAAGCATGCAGGTTCAGCAGGCAGTGAAGAAAGCAAATGGCATGTTGGTCTTCGTAACAAGAGGATTTCAGTATAGGAGCAAGGAGGTCCTACTGCAGTTGTACAGGACCCTGGTGAGACTGAACTGGGAATATTGTGTGCAGGTTTGGTCTCCTAATTTGAGGAAGGACATTCTTGCTATTGCGGGAGTGCAGCGTAGGTTCACCAGGCTAATTCCCTGGATGGTGGGACTGACATGATGAAAGAATGGATCGACTGGGCTTATATTCACTGGAATTTGGAAGGATGAGAGGGTAACTTATAGAAACATATATAATTCGTACGGGATTGGACAGGCTAGATGCAGGAAAAATGTTTCCGATGTTGGGGGAGTCCAGAACCAGCGGTTACAGTTTAAGAATAAGGGGTAGGCCATTTAGGACTGAGATGAGGAAAAACCTTTTCACCCAGACAGTTGTGAATCTATGGAATTATCTGCTACAGAAGGCAGTGGAGACCAATTCTCTGGATGTTTTCATGAGAGAGTTATAGCCCTGTCCCACGGTGAGTTCATTCCAAGAGCTCTCCCGAGTTTAAAAAAATCAAACTCGTGGTAAGCACGGAGAATGAACGTAGCGGGTACGTCGGAGCTCGGGGACGTCTCTTAGCACCAACGGCAGGTACTCGGGAAGACGCGCTAACGGCAGGTAAGCACGGGAAGACTCGTGAACATTTTTCAACGTGATGAAAAATGTCCACGAGAGCCCCGAGTATCGACGAGTGGCCATTACCGTAAATCTCCGAGTAGGAATCAGGGCAAACTCAGGAGAACTCTTGGAATGAACTCGTACCGTGGGACAGGAGTTTTAGATATGGCTCTTAGGGCTAACGGAATCAAGGATATGGGGAGAAAGCAAAAACTGGGTACTGATTTTGGATGATCAACAATGATCATATTTAATGGTGGTGCTGGCTGGAAGGACCGAATGGCATTCTCCTGCACCTATTGTCTATGTTATCATGACCTGCCCATTCCAGGCATTGGTCTAATAAACCATCTCTAAACTGCTTCAAGCTTGTTAAAACTTAAAATAAGAAGACTAATTATGTACATGGTACTCCAGATGCGGTCTCACCAATGCCCGGTATAACTAAAATATAACCTTCCTAAGTTTTTTATTCAAATTTCTAACCAATGCATACATGCATACTTAGCTTTGGTGAATCTTATCTTAAGGCAAGGCACCCACATTAGCTGTTTAGTAGAATGGCACATCAATCTTAGATTGCTTGAAATAAATATTAATGCATGTATCTTCTAGTTTGGTCATTGTGTTCATATATATTTTCCTTTGCAGAAAAATGTGATATTCCACCAAAAATTTCAGAGTCAAAAAAACTGTGAGTATATGTTTTCTTCATAATGTAGCTCTGACATTTTTACAATTTGGAATTATTAACACAATTATATTTTGTTGTACTTGTCTCAAATACATCTGCTTTGAAATTAGTCATTAATACAATCTCCCTCAAATATAGCTGATATATTCCCGACAACTTGTGTAGTGGGTTTGTTGCAGCTCTCAATTGATAGGTGAGGTGGTATTATTCTTGGTCTGTGCCAGCTACAAAAAATTGGAAAACAGTAGTAATCCATCTCCCCTTCTTTATTCTGCCCACACACAGGAGTGGGCAGAATATATATAACATTGGCTGATTTGTACCATAAAATCTTTAATTTTGAGGACATTAGCAGCGTTCAATGTTTGTTGAGGATTGATTTTTATATTTTGGCCTTGCTGGTTTCTCTTCTGTAAATATTTGCAATGGACCTAGAGTCTCATTCCATTTCACTAGCATGGTAACAAACCCTCCTTTATATTCTTGTTCCCTCCAAAGCCAAATCACAGTGAACTATGCCACAGTTAAAATCAATGCAGACTGTGCACCAGTTTCTGTCATTCAGCTGTCCTCTTGCAACCATTAGTTCAATAATGAGAGAAGGCAGGTTTAAACCTGGACCAGAAGACATTGATGGCCAGCTAAAGGACCAGTTGTCTGTTTCAAATTTCCAAATGTAAGGAATGTGTACATGCATGGGGATTGGAGAGGTTGGGATAGCTGAAAGGGCAGCAAATGGAAGGTGGTGGGGAAAGATTTATTTTTGCAGGGCCAAAGCAAAAGAGTTAGGCAATGAGATTATTTGTGTAATCTTTTTTTTAAAAGTCTGTATGTGGAGCAATGAATGTCTCTCCTTTTATGTCATGAGATTCTGTAATTTATTCTGCTGACAAAATAAAAGTTTAAGATAGTTTAGTTTAGAGATACAGCTCGGAAACAGGCCCTCTGGCCCACCGAGTCCGCACTGACCAGCGATCCCCACACTACCCGACACACTAGGGCCAATTTTACACTTATACCAACCCACTTAGCCTACACACCTGTACGTCTTTGGAATGTGGAAGGAGACTGAACATCTCAGAGAAAATCCACGCAGGTCACGTGGAGAAAGCACAAACTCAGTACAGACGGCACCTGTAGTTACGATCAAACCTGGGTCTCTGGTGCTGAAAGCACTGTAAAGTAGAAACTCAACCACTGTGCCGCTGGAATACAGCATTTTTACGGAGAGGAGGGGGAATAACACACAAACTGAAATAGTATCATGCAACCAATATTCTGCTGCAGTAAAGTGAAAAATGAAAATAATTCTAATGAAGCCGATCTTAAGCAATATATTACAATGTAAAACAATTAACCTTTGGATGTAATTAATTTGGACAGAAATCAGTGGGTTGATGCCTGTCTGATGAAAATTGATCCAACATTGATTGTATGCAGCTATCTAATTGTTAACTTGTGTTCTACAGTGATGAGATTCTATCTGACCTAAGGGATTATGCATTCATCTGAGGTTTAGCAATAAATTATATAATAATTAGACTGCAGATATATATAATGATTGAAGTCTGCCAGCAGCTATGCCTATTTTATACCCAAAATTAGGTGATCACCCCAGAGAATAATTGGAACAATAGGTCATAAAATTGTGCAGTCTATAAATTTGTCAGTGCTTTGGTTTAAAGTGAAACCAATCTCAAATTGCGTTTAATTTAGACTTCAGAGATTCAGGGTGGATACAGGCCCTTTGGCCTACCAAGTTTGCAATCACCCTGTACACTAGCACTATACTACACACGGGACTATACTATACCAGGGAAAATTTACAATTTTACCAACACCAATTAACCTACAAACCTGTACGTCTTTGGAGTGTGGGAGACACTCAGAGCACCCAGAGAAAACTCACATGGTCATGGTGAACGTACAAACTCCGTACAGATAGCACCCTTGGTAAAGATCGAACCCAGGTCTCTTGCGCTGTAGGGCAACAACTTTATCGTTGTGCCACTGTGCCGCCCTTGGAAATAACATTTTCCCTCGGGTCACCTATAAAATAAAGTACATATTACAGCCAAGGAGTTTATTTTCTTACCAAATCATCCTGACGGAGTTATTTTTGCCAATGAAGGGGTAGAAACCGTTTTCTGACTTACTATGATTTAGCAATATTTGCTACAAATGTTCGCATGCCCCAAGTATTGTACTAGTGCACACAACTGAGCCATCAGCACCGATACTTGTGCATCTTTGAGACTTCAGGCATGCCAGTTACTTTATGCCAGTTACTATTCAATTCCAAGACTGAGCTCAGGGAGAAGAGGGTTCAGTGATGTTTGGCTCAGTTGCACCTTTGCTGTGGTCAGCACTGGGTGTGAGTGGATAGTGGACCAAGACGTGGAAGAAATGGAGGAGATTGGATTCTGATGTTTGTGATGGATTGGGGGGGAGAGGAATTGGGGAGATAAATTCACCTCATGGGGAGATATATTCAGGATTCTTGGCTGGGAAATGACTTGCCCAACGTGGAATTGAGGTTAGAGCGTGGGGTTTATTGTAGTGCGGATTGCAACTTTTCTTGCTCAAATCTTACTCAATGTCCCTGTAAACAAAACACCTGTTCCCAAAACACCTGTCCATGCATGTGATGGTGCGCCTGCTAAAATAGTTGTATCATTATAGAAGAATCTTAAGAATTTCCACTGTGCAAATGGTTCAGATTTTGGATTTTATTTTTACAAAGGATTCATTAGAGCACATTATATTGGGGATAGGGTGTTGACATGGATAGAAAATTGGTTGGCAGACCGGAAGCAAAGAGTAGGAGTGAACGGATCCTTTTCAGAATGGCAGGCAGTGACGAGTGGATTGCCGCAAGGCTTTGTGTTGGGGCCGCAACTGTTTACCATATATATGAATGATTTGGAAGAGGGAATTAGGAGTAACACTAGCAAGTTTGCGGATGACACAAAGCTGGGTGGCAGTGTGAACTGTGAAGAGGATGTTAGGAGGTTGCAGGGTGACCTGGACAGGTTGAGTGAGTGGACAGATGCGGGGCAGATGCATGGCAGATGCAGTATAATATTGATAAATGTGAGGTTATCCACTTTGGCGGCAAAAACAAAGGGGCAGATTATTATCTCAATGGGGGGAGGTGCAGCGAGACCTGGGCGTCCTTGTAAACCGGTCACTGAAAGTTGGCTTACAGGTACAGCAGGCAGTGAAGAAAGCTAATGGAATGTTAGCCTTCATAACAAGAAGATTTCAGTATAGGAGTAAAGAGGTTCTTCTGCAGTTGTATAGAGCTCTGGTGAGACCACATCTGGAGTATTGTGTACAGTTTTGGTTGCCTAATTTGAGGAAGGACATCATTGTGATTGAGGCAGTGCAGCGTAGGTTCACGAGATTGATCCCTGGGATGGCGGGACTGTCATATGAGGAAAGATTGAAAAGACTAGGCTTGTATTCACTGGAGTTTAGAAGGATGAGGGGGTATCTTATAGAAATATAAAATTATAAAAGGACTGGACAAGCTAGATGCAGGAAAAATTTCCCCAATGTGGGGCGAGTCCAGAACCAGGGGCCAAAGTCTTAGAATAAAGGGGAGGTCATTTAAGACTGAGGTGAGAAAAAACTTTTTCACCCAGCGAGTTGTGAATTTATGGAATTCCCTGCCACAGAGGGCAGTGGAGGCAAAGACTGGATGGATTTAAGAGAGAGTTAGATAGAGCTCTGGGGCTAGTGGAGTCAAGGGATATGGGGAGAAAGCAGGCACAGGTTATCGATAGGGGATGATCAGCCATGATCACAATGAATGGCAGTGCTAGCTCGAAGGGCCGAATGGCCTCTTCCTGCACCTATTTTCTATGTCTATTTTTCTATGTAAGTGTAACTAAATGGGAAGGGTCTTTCTTACCCTTGGCTACTTGATCAGAGAAAGCAAGGATACATGATTACCTCAATACTCTGATCTTTGTTTAAGTAATCCATCAGTATAGATCTTTATTTTATTGTTTCCTGTCAATATTGGGATTAAAAGATTTCAGTAAAGGTAATTGGGGGCACGCAATTCCAGTTTTATGTGTTACTGCTTCCCTCCATGTGGATGGTTTCCAGGAGAAAACACTGGGTGATATGCACTCTTTTTAGAGAATAAATGCATTAATTTAAGAGCCTAGTCGGCATTGTTGTCCTGTATATGTTGGAATTTATAGGGAAAAAATGCACTTGAATCGAAAGTACAACAGAGCCAACAAATTATTCTCGAAGTTTAGTAACCGTTCTAATAATGTGGACACAGCTGGAGCCATATTTTACATGGTTCAACATTGCTGAAGGAAATACATGACTAGTTAATTACCTGAAACGTCACCTACTCCTTTTCTCCATAGATGCTGTCTCACCCGCTGAGTTTCTCCAGCATTCTTTGTCTATTTACAGTTAATTTGTTTCAGTCGTGTTGGTCAAAGCAAAACTTTTGGCCAGGTAAAAATAAACCAGAAAATATTTGAGTTTGCTTTGTTTAACCAGAGAGCTGTAGTCAACAGCTAACTGCATTATGAAAGTGGCGTCACAGATAGATCGAGTGGTCAAGAAGGCTTTTGGCACATTTCACTTCATCAATTAGGGTACTGAGTATAGAAGTTGGGATGTTATGTTGCAGTTGGATAAGATGTTTGTGAGGCCACATTTGCAGTTCAGTTATGGTCACCCTGCTATAGGAAGAATGTTGTTAAACTGGAAAGAGTGCAGAGCAGATTTACGAGGATGTTGCCAGGACTTGAAGGCCTGAGCTATAGAGAAAGGTTGGACAAGCCAGGACTTTATTCCTTGGAGCTCAGGAGGATGAGGGGTGATCTTACGGACATGTATAAGATCATGAGGTGAATGGATAGGGTACAAGCAAAGAGTCTTTTACCCAGAGTAGGGGAATGAAGAGCCATGAGGACCTAGAATTAAGGTACCAGGGGAGAGAATTAATAGGAACCCGAGGGGCAACATTTTTACACAGATAGTGGTAAATATATGGAATGAGCTGCCAGAGGAGGTAGTTGATAATATAACAACATGTAAAATACATTTGGACAAGTACATAGATAGGGAAGGTTTAGAGGGATATGGGCCAAACACGGGCAGGTGGGACAAGTGCAGATAGGGCTTCTTGTTTAGCATGGGCAAGTTGGGCCGAAGAACCTGTTTCTTGCTGTATAACTAAGGTAATGAAGAATGCACAACCCAAGCAGTCTCATCGCAACCATGGATCAAACTTCCCTCATTTGTATGATGTTAATTCATACACTCATTTATATATTAAGTCTTTGTTCACCAAATAATTGCAGAGTATATAGGGCATGGTGTGGTGCTAGTAGTAAACCATGCATATTTGAGTTATTTTTTTAATTTATTTGAAAATGAAACTTTCAATTGGAAATCCTTTTGGGCGAGTTACTGAAACTGAACAACAATGTCAAAATGTGATTTTTTTTTAAAATAATAATTTGTGCCCCATTTACCTAGTTTTCTAATTTATTTTCAGGACGCTTGAACATGACCTGCAGATCAGCAGTAGTGATGACAGTGATGTGGATCAGGTTCGTTTTTAAATTTCTGTTCAGCATTTGTGTTAAATTAAAATGAAGATGGAGTTGCTTTGTGGAAATGTAATTACTGTGAAAAGCATGCATGGTGCGTGTGATCACTTTCTTAATTTGTAACCAAGATACTGATTAGCTTGTTTCTCTTTTCACATCATCTTCCTTCCCGTGCCACCCATGCCCTTCCCCCACCACCCACCCTTTCCCACTTTCATGCAGGTCACGGAAAAGCCAGTGCCTACTGTTCCGAAAAGGTACCTTATTTTTCAGATCACATCGTGATATTTGGTTGTGTGTTGGCTTTTAGCTCTTTGAGACAATGTTTTAGGATGGAACATAGAACAGTACGACACAGGATTAGGCCCTTCAGCCCGCAATGTCTGTACTGAACATGGTGCCAAGTTAACCTAATCTCCTCTGCCTGAACATGATCCATATCCCATCATTACCATGTTCTTATCTGAAAGCCTCTTAAATGCCACCATCGTATCTGCCTCATCCACCGTCACTCTTCGCGGCGTTTTCCTGGCACTCACCGCCCTTTGTAAAAATACAACCTGCCCCATACATCTGCTTTAAACTTTCTCCCCCCTTACCTTAGCTATGTTCTATAGTCTTTGACATTTCCATCCTAGGAGAGAGGTTCTGATTGTCTGCCCTATCTCTACCTCTCATAATTGTATACTCTTCTATGCACCAGAGAAAACAATCCAAGTTTATCCAGCTTATCTTTATACCTTTATTCAGGCAGCGTTCTGGAAAACCTCTTCTGCACCCTCCCCAAATTCACCACATCCTTTCTGAATTTGGGGTAATGTGAACTGCACACAATACTTCAAATATGGCTTAACCAAAGCCCTGTAAGATGACTTCCTAACCTCAGTGCCCTGACTCCTGAAGGCAATGATACCACATGCCTTCTTTACTACTGCATTATCCTTTCAGAGAGCTGGTTCCTCAAGTTCCTTCTGCAAATCAATGCTGTATAGTGTCTTTTCATTAACTGTGTACTTTCTTCTTGTATTCAACCTCCCTAAGTGTAACACCTCATACTAGCTCCCTTCCATATCTCCAGCCATTTCTGTAGCTGATCTACAACCGGTTGAAATACTTTTGGCAGCTTTCCTCACTATCTGCATGTCCACCAATTTTGATGATGTCTGCAAACTGACTAACTAACCTATCTATATTTACATCCAAGTCATGTATATAAACAACAAAGGTCCCAGCACAGATCTGTACGAGACTCCACTGGTCACCGACTGCCACCACAACCCTCCGTCTTCCATGGGAAGGACAATGCTGAATCCAGACTACCATGTCACTGTGGATCTCATGCATCTTAATCTTCTGGATCAGCTTACCATACGGGACCATATCAAATGCCGTATTAAAATCCATGTGGACAACATCCACTGCCCTACCCTCACCGATCACCTTTGTCATCCCTTCAAAAAATTCAGTCAAGTTTGTAAGTCTTAACCTGCCTGGACAAAGCCATGCTGATTGTCCCTAATTACCCCATTCTCTAAATGTGAGTAAATCCTAACCAAGAGAATCCTTTCCGATGGCTTCTCTACCCTTGCCATTAGTTCCACCTGCCTAAAATTTCCTGGATTTTACCTGCTTCTCCTCTTAAACAAAGAAAAAACATTGGATACACTTCAGTCCTTCAGGACCTCGCCTGTGGCTTGTTAAGATGCAAATATCATTGCCAAAGCTCCTGCAATCTCCTTGCCTCTCTCAATAACGTGATGGATCCTCTCAGGCTATTGGGAGTTATCCACTTGATGCTCTTCAAGAGCCTAACCACCATCTCCTCCTTGATCTACATCTGCCCTAACGGATTAGTATTCCCCACACTGATCCCACTGTCCTCCATGTCCTTTCCTTGTGATGAACCACGAACTCCACATTGACCTTGTCGGTAGACCTAGAGTTATGCAGCACAAAAATAGGCCCTTCGGCCCGAGCTTGCCTATGCTGACTAAGGTGCTCCTCTACACTAGTCCCACCTGTCCGTATTTGGTCCATATCTCTCTAAAATGTCTATCCATGTCCCTATCCAAATGCCATTTAAATGTTGTTATAGTTTCTGTCTCAACTACCTCCTCTATCTGCTCCTGAATTTTAAAAATAAGTGTAAAAATAATTATTCTATTAGCTATTACATTATTACTTTTGCTAACTAAATTTCCGATCTTGTAAATTGACGAGCATAAATCAATTAAAGCAGCAAAACTATTGAAGTCCGATAAAAAATCGTCCACAGTTACAATTTTTAAAATCTACGATGTAATGCATGTTATCGTAGTTGCCATAATATAGTTGGGTTAAACTGTCTGTTATGCATTTTGAGTATTCTAATCTAATAAGGTACTTGCAGTGTGGTACTGAGACATCTAGTTTAAAATTAGTTCTGAGCTGAAATCAGCAAGCATAGTTGTTGGAGTGCTCTGTTTTGCCCTGGCATTCACCACCTGATGCACTGCACTCAAATTTTATATGAAACAGTGATAGCTAAAGTTGCAATTTTAAAAAATATATTGTAAACAAATAACTCACAGAATTTTATGCAACTAGAATCATGTCATGATTAATGAAAGTGCAGGTTAAATCATTAGTACTAGAACAGCTGCAGGTTAATTATTTTTCTGTGATTCTGTATGGACTGAAAAAACATTTTAAACTACATGTTGTCCTCTCCCAACATATTTTTAGTGCTTCCTTGTTGCCTCAGAGTGATAATATTTTATCAAGACATTCCAGTGGTGGCTTAAACAACTTAAGTGAATCTGGGAATTCATCAGGCTCTGATTCAGAGAGTGAAAGCACCTCTACAGACAGTGAAGGAGCATCAAGGGCTCCCACTCCTGAGGTATGACAGGCTGGAAACTGTATATTGGAAAATTAATGTTTATTATTGAGCCTTTGATTTATTTTGCACTGAAATGTATGGTGATTGGCTATGACAAGGTAATGAGAATTAACTAAAAATTGCAGTCATAAAACATTATCTTGTACATTTATATGCAATTAAAAACTGACTTATCTCCTTGCCCCCTTCCCAACCTAATCCTTTCCCTCGAGAAGAATACTATAACAACCAATGCCAAGTTATTTTGCACCACTCTGGAAATTTAATCACTCTTACTAAGAATTATCCTTGGCGGCCTGATGCATTTTTGACAATAGACAATAGGTGCAGGAGTAGGCCATTTGGCCCTTCGAGCCAGCACCGCCATTCAATGTGATCATGGCTGAATCATCCCCAATCAGTACCCCGTTCCTGCCTTCTCCCCATATCCCCTGACTCCGCTATTTTTAAGAGCCCTATCTAGCTGCTCTCTCTTGAAAGCATCCAGAGAACCGGCCTCTGAGGCAGAGAATTCCACAGACTCATCACTCTCTGTGAGAAAAAGTGTTTCCTCGTCTTCGTTCTAAATGGCTTGCTCCTCATTCTTAAACTGTGGCCCCTGTTTCTGGACTCCCCCAACATCGGTAACATATTTCCTGCCTCGAGTGTGTCCAAGCCCTTAACAATCTTATATGTTTCAATGAGATTCTCTCTCATCCTTCTAAACTCCAGAGTGTACAAGCCCAGTTGCTCCATTCTCTCAGCATATGACAGTCCCGCCATCCCGGGAATTAACCTTGTAAACCTACGCTGCACTCCCTCAATAGCAAGAATGTCCTTCCTCAAATTAGGGGACCAAAACTGCACACAATACTCCAGGTCACTAGGGCTCTGTACAACTGCAGAAGGACCTCTTTGCTCCTATATTCCATTCCTCTTGTTATAAACATTTCAGCATTTTCTCACCCCAAATGATGAACCACTGATCCATCCATTACTCCCCATCTGCATTCCCCTGGAAACCATCGGCTGCTGATGCCTAGGGCCTCCTGGATGTGATTGAACTTTCCAGTAGAGGATTGGTGACTAGAGAGATTACTAATATTCTGCTGTCTGATGTTTCATGCCTGTCAGGCACAACTTGAAGGTTGGACTTTAAAGGACAAACATTTTCGCCGATAAATTTTATAATTATGCTCCAGACTTGCTGTGCAATCTACATGCTATGCCCTTGGTAGATGCCACAGTTCAAACTCACTCATCCAAAATGTAACTTTTGTTTAATTTTACTTTCTACCTAACTTGAGAATATTCCAATGGTGTCACTGAAAATGTGGATATGGGAAATATGTTTAATTTGGTATGGACTTGCAAAGGTGTTTGATAAGGTGCTACTTAATCGATATCATCAGCATTGAAAGCAATTAAATAAGTTGTTGCAGCATGCATGGAAAAGTTCCTATATAATTTTAAACAGTGGTAAAAAGTTGTTTTTCCTCAGTTGAGGAAAGTGTGTAATGGAATTCCCAAGAGGTCAGTTCTTTAGAATGATTCATACTTGAGTCTAAAGGGTAGATTTGCAGATGACATAAAATTTGTTATGGTGAATTTGAGCAGGATTGTCATTGACTTCAATGAGGTTCAGACATGCTGTAGAAAGGGTCAATAGGTAGCAGATGAAATTTAATTTTCAATAGCTGGAAGGGTGACTCTTTGGTTGGAAGGATGAGACCATCATATGAACTAGACAAAATAATTCCAAAAGGGATGCAAGAACAGATATAGAGTTGGAACAACAAGAAATTAGCACCTTCAGCCCAGCAAATCCATGCCAACCATCAAGCATTTGCTTATACTAATCCTATATTCACCTACTTTTGTTCTCCTCACGTTTCTATTATCTCATCCTCGATTTTACAACTCATCTAACCACTAGTAACCAATTAACCCTCCAAATCACGTGCTTTGGGTGTGGGAGGAACCTTCAGCACTAGAGGTCAGGGTTGAACTGAATTCACTGGAACTGTGAAGCAACTAGCTGTGCGACTGTACTGTCTTGGAGAAATATGTACGCAGTTTGTTGAAAGTGGAAGGATTAAAATACACATATAGGACCCTATAAAAAGTGGAAGTGGCTAAAATACACATATAGGACCATATAAAAGTCAAGTGTAAAAGAGTAAGTAAGTCACAATGAAGCTTCATGAAACCTCTGTCCAGCCACTGCTGGAGTATTGTCACTATTTCTGGGCATCGTGCTTTTAAAATTATTTGAAAGCTCTACTAAAATGATTCCTAAGCAAAAGTCATCAGTTGAGTGGATAGGTAGGTGATACAGGGGTTCATTCTTCCTGTAACAAGACATGGATAAAGAGTCTAGTGATTTAAAACCAAATGATTTGGACAGGGTCAAAAGAGAGAAGTTGTTCCTATTTGCAGCAGGACCAAGAGCAAGAGCAGTGTTTCAATTGTTTTGATGCTAAAAGCCAGCTGGTTAACTTCCTGAAGTAACATGGACCACTTTTGAGCTCCTGGCAATTTATGTATGTCCGCTTATTGCTAGATTTGTGCACATTAACTTGAAATTAAGTTAAAGTGCACACACTTGATGAATAACTTGATAATCCAAAACTAACCCTATTTAGTACAGAGGTAAGCAAAAATGCTGGAGAAACTCAGCGGGTGAGGCAGCATCTATGGAGCAAAGGAAATAGGCGACGTTTCGGGTCAAGACCCTTCTTCAGACTGATGTGGGGGGGGGGGGCGGGAAGAAGAAAAGAAGAGGCGGAGACAGTGAGCTGTGGGAGAGCTGGGAAGAGGAGGGGAAAGAAGGAGAAAGCAGGAATAACCTAAAATTGGAGAAGTCAATGTTCATACCGCTGGGGTGTAAACTACCCAAGCAAAATATGAGGTGCTGCTCCTCCAATTTATGGTGGGCCTCACTCTGGCCACGGAGGAGGCCAAGGACAGAAAGGTCGGATTCGGAATGGGAGGGGGATTTGAAGTGCTGAGCCACCGGGAGATCAGATTGGTTATTGTGAACCGAGTGGAGGTGTTGGGCCTACGCTTGGTCTCGCTGATGTAGAGCAGCTGACACCTAGAGCAGCGGATGAAATAGATGAGGTTGGAGGAGGTGCAGGTGAACCTTTGTTGCACCTGGAAAGACTGCTTGGGTCCTTGGATGGAGTCAAGGTGGGAGGTAAAGCAACAAGTGTAGCATTTCCTGCAGTTGCATGGGGAAGTGCCAGGTTGGTTTGGGTAGGAAGGGACGAATTAACCAGGGAGGTCTATAAACTATTTAGTACAGATGACATTTTAGAAGAAACTTTTAAAGTGAGAATGGTCTTTTGTTTAAATGAAGGACCAATCTTTCTAGAGTTGGGGAGAGTCCTTTACTTGTTTTACACGCATTCCATTATCAAACTGCAGATACAATACAATACATTTTTACAAAGTCATAATTAAGGCCATAAAGTCACTGCTCATTAATTAATTGGTACACCAGATACCACTTAGGCACATGCTATCATGCTCTCTCTTGAGTGCATGCATTCATAAGCACCTCAAAGAAAGGAATCCTTGAACACTGCTTCCCTCGTTGCTTCTCAACCCCCTAACCTAACCTTGCCTTCCAGCTCATGCTTTTGGCTACTCTCCAACTGCCTTCAAGTCTCAAATGAAACCTGGCCCACATTCTTAAACCTGGCTGTCCATCCATCAATGTTGCCAATCCCCACACTTGGTCCGCATTCCCATCATGTTCAAAATACAAAGTGCTGGACGAATTCTGCGTGTCAGGCAGCATTTGTGGAGGGAATGGTCAGATGACATTTTGGGTAGGGATTCTTCTTTGACATGAAACACCGTCTGCCCATTTGCTCCACAGGAGCTGCCTGATCCGCCAATCTACTCCAGCGCTTTATTTTTTGCACAAGATTCCAGCATCTACAGTCTCTTGTTCCCATCATTTTCTTTGTTCCAGTTAAGTTCGCACACTCTGGCAAAGATACTGTTGTAGATCAACGGCAATCCAGGTTTAGGTTTATTATTGTTACGTGTACCGAGGTACAGTGATATACAAACAGATCAGATATACCATGCATTAATACAGTTAAGTCAAACTCCAGTGATATTGATCGAGCAAGGGGGAAGATACAGAATGCAGAAAAATTGCTCTCAGCATTGTAGCACATCATGTCCATAAACAGCAAGTCCTGTGTCTGCAATGGGATAGCAATGAATCAGACAGTACCCTGGCTTGTGCAAGAAACTTTCAGAAGACTGATAACAGCGGGAAAGAAGCTGTTCTCTAATCTGGTGGTGCGCGCTTTCAAGCTTCTGTACCTTCTGCAAGGGAAGCAGGGAGAGTTGGGAAACATTGAACAGAGATAGCCAAGAGAGTGGAAAAGACTGAGGAAAGACATTTTTAAATAAATTAAGTCTGAAATGCATCGCTCTGGTGTAGATAGCTTCATTGTAGAACTCGAAAGTGAACTAGATAGGTACCTAAAAAGAAAAAGATTACATAAAATCCACCAGACTTGATGGGGCAAAAACAAAGTGCTGTACGATTGAGCAGTATCTGTGGGGGAACAAAGGAATTGTCAACCTTTTGGGACCTGTGCTACAAATGATGCACATCTCACTGAGTTTCTCCAGCAGTTTGTTTTTTGCTCCTTGGTCTAACATATGTAGTCTCTTGTGACTTGACTTGATGGACTAAATGGCCTCCTTCCATGCAGTCACTATTCTGGAATTCTGTAAATAGTATTGGAATCTAAGGGTAGTTACTGCATCTGACTTGAAAAATTAAGTTATTTTTGAAATTGCTTCATAGAAGATGCATAAAGAAATGTTTTTACAATAAATTATGAACTTGCTGTATACAGGAAAGGGTAGGACCCGTATGAGCTTTGATGTACAAAGATGTCTTCAAGGTTTCAAGTCAGTTTATTGTCTTTCTTTGGACACTGTCATATTTCATCATCATCATCATCATTAGAAAGTCATCACTGAAGCCATATGTGATGTTTCCAAATGCCTGATCATGATGGGACATTTTTGTTCTTTGCATCTTTAATTTCTCTGGGTTTTCACCACTGATTTTTTTTTCTCCCCGACTTCAATGATTCCCCCTCACTTCTACCTTGACATTGAGTAACCACAGTGCAACCTAATCAAAACAGGAGCCAAAAGTTTTCACAAACTTTGGTGTTCATTACTTAACAATGGGTGCTCATTTGCAGCGTATGTTTGGATTGAGGTTCTAGTGCAATACAAGAGATGGGATTGATAAACTTTTGCAACAAGTAGGGTGGCATGGAGGCACAGCGGTAGAGTTGCAGCCTTACAGTGCCAGTGACGCGGTTTGATCCTGACTATGGATGCTGTCTGTGTGGCTCTTGTACGTTCTCCTTGTGACGTGTGGGTTTTCTACGGGAGCTCCGGTTTAGACAATAGACAATAGGTGCAGGAATAGGCCATTTGGCCCTTCGAGCCAGCACCGCCATTCAATGTGATCATGGCTGATCATCCACAATCAGTACTCCGTTCCTGCCTTCTCCCCATATCCCCTGACTCCGCTATCCTTAAGAGCCCTATCTAACTCTCTCTAGAAAGCATCCAGAGAACCGGCCTCCACCACCATCTGAGGCAGAGAATTCCACAGACTCACAACTCTCAGTGTGAAACTCATGATTCCTCCCATGCTCCAAAGACGTACATGTTTGTAGATTAATTGGCTTGGAAAAATTGTCAATTGTCACTAGTGTGTGTAGGACAGTGTTAATGTGCAGGGACCACTGGTCGGCGTGGACTCGGTGGGACGAAGGGTCTGTTTCCGCACTGCATCTCTAAACTAAACCAAAAGCAGTAATTTGAATTGTTCCCAATTTGAGCAATATTTTTAGTACCCATTCTGAATCTGTTTGTGCGTGTTTGACATGTATATTACAGCTGATTTGTTTTATGTTCTGACCTCTATTGTAGCCTGATCCTTCACCAGCAAATAAATGGCAGCTTGATAATTGGCTGAATGTCAGCCAGTCTGCCATGCCTTCCAAGAGCCACAGTGAGACATCAAATGGGCACATTTCCCAGGACAGCCAAAGATCTGATGCAAAGGAGGTTCATGATGATACGGACTCCAACAGAGAGAAGAAAACTGCAAAGGAATCTTCCCCAAGCAGAGGTAAACATAAGAAATCCCCTGCCCTGCACAATAGCAATGATCAACGACAAAGTAGTGGTGAAAAGCAACCTCATAAGCCTGTGCCTGAAGAAAACCAAGATAATGAATCTTACAAATATGGTGATAAAAATCAGCTGTGCACAGAACAGGCCAAAGTAAAAGTAAAAGTTGGGCAGCGGTCAAACGAGAAAAGGGAAACTGAATCTGTACCCAAGATTTCATCAGAGAGGAAAAAGCACAAGAGTCCTATCCAGAATGCTCCCAAATGCATGGAGCTTACAGATAAAAGCTCTCTACACTCGGACTTAAGTTCCAATAAAGATCAGCTACCATCCAATTGTAATCTACCTTCTGCTACGCTTGTACCTCAGGGACAAGAAAACGATGAAAATGAGGCTAACATCAGTCAATTGGCAAAAGAGGTAAGCAGGACTACCTACCATAAATCTGCTGAGGTCAGGAATGGAAATGAGCCAAACACTGGCAAGCTTGCCACTGGGATGAAAGATGTAAACAGGACTACCCACTTTCAACCTGCTAATAATGATAAGCAGGTAACCAGGACCAACATCAACAAATCTGGCGGCCAGATTGGGGAGGAGATTTACAGCAATGTTAACAAACCCGCTGGTAAGGTCAAAGAAGAAAATGGTGGAAGTACTAGGAAAGCCACCGAAAAGGAAAGTAGGACTAAACCGAGTAAACCTGTCCTTCAAACAAAGGCCAACATTCTCAAGGATCAGGTTTTGTCGACCGCGGGAGTTGGAGGATTGCCATCTCCAATAAGAGAGAGCACAGTTAACTGGCCATTAGTGGTAAAAATCGATTTAAGCTTGCTCTCAAGAATTCCATCACCATCTGGCAAAGAGGGCAAACTACCTAAGAATTGTGCAACGGAACATACCAGCCAGAAGAATAAGGAAGGTTTGAAGGAAAGCAAAGGAAGCAAGACCAAGAGAAAACATGGGGTGAGTTTTTCCATTCTGCATATTTCCTCCTTCCATTAATAAAAAGCAATTTATTCCTATTCTTCTTATGACCAGGGCTAATTGGCTATTGGGCCAGAAGGCAGGTCAATATTCCACCAAAGGTAGACACAAAATGCTGGAATAACTCAGTGGGACAGGCAGCATCTCTGGAGAGAAGGAACCTCCAGAGATGCTGCCTGTCCTGCTGAGTTACTCCAGCATTTTGTGTCTACCTTTGATTTAAACCAGCATCCTACTCAATATTCCACCATTCTTGTGAGGACTTTTGTTAGCTTGTCTAAATTTCCTCAACATTATGATTAACCTTATCTCATCTTTTATTTACGTCTGCACGAATATCATAGTTTGATGCATATGATTTTCAGCAGACTTTTGCTGCAGCACCTTCCCAGTGTTATCTGGTGGAGCAAATTGCCTGGTCCTTAGTACAGCAAACAATTATGCCAAATATGTTTGCATTACTCTGCCCTGCCCTAGATATTTGTGATACATGCTGTTTGTGTGGAACCTTCCACAAGTATGGTACATCATCTTCAGTGAAGACCCAATTACAATGTGCATTTTGCCTAGCAAGACATCAGTCAGGTCTTGGACGTTTACATTGAAATTGACTAGTTTACTTTGAATTTACTACCATTCCTTCCTTGAGCAGATGCAATGCGCATTGGTTCACAAAAAAACAAGACCAACCCAACCCAACTAATCTCCGCCCCATTTGTCCACACCCAGAAAAGATATGGAAAATGTCACCAGTTGAAAAGCAAACCATCTGAAATTTGAATTTAAAACAGAAATATCAGAAATATTCAATCTGTCAGGCAACAGAGAAATTGCCTGTCTGACCCGCTAAGTATTCCTAGTACTTTCTGTTTTAATTAGTATTTGACTGAGTATGATATTAGGAAATTTTCCATCAGCTATAGTCCATCTTACATAAAGAAAGACGACTGTGGTTGTTGAAGGCAGTTACTTTAGCCTCCAGACGTGCTTGTAGGTTTCCCTTGGGGCAGTGTACCAGGCCCAGTCATCTTTTGTTCCATCGTGAACTATCTTTCTTCTATCATAAGTTCAAAGATTAGATTTTCACTGAGTGCATAATCTTCAATTCTTTTTGCAGCTTCAAAAATGGGTCATGCAGCAAGATCTGAGCAAATGTATACTATTCAGAAGATCGTTTGCAGCACACCACATTTTTTTTTTTTTTCCTTGCAGCCCTTCTTAAAACTGCAACCTCTACAACCTTGAAGTCTGAGACTCTGGGTACATTGAATTGTCAGTAGCTTCAAGTTTTCTTTCCCCCCATCCACCCCACCTCCAGCTTGTGTAGGAAGTTTCCTTTCTTTCACTGCCATGTAAACATTTGGAACATTTCTTATTGGAAACCCTTGATAGCTGTGTTCTGCTTGAGTTTTTTGTTATATGCAAGTAACATAATTTTTTTCCTTCTCCCATCTCCCAATTCCCTCTCAAATGTGACGTTTCATTGGAGTACAGCTTCTGACAAAATAGCAGGGTCTGCTACTCGGCCTGAGTATTATTTTTCATTTGCATTCCCTGTTCCAGCTAGGAATTTATTTTTGAAATGAAAGACTGAAAGGTCAAGTCCACCAAACTCTCAATGCCCAAGCATGCATTCCAGTGGAAATAATTAGATATCTGGAATGATAAGTCTGGTTCTTCCTGCTTACATCATGACAATGTAGCTGATGTTTGTAATTTGAGCACTCCACGTGCCTTTAGGTTTCAAAGGTCTTTTATTGTCACGTGTACCAATTAATGTACAGTGATATTCATATTACCATACAGACATACTTTAAAAAAACAACAAGACACACAACTACATAAATGTTAACATAAACATCCACCAGAGTGGATTCTCCATATTCCTCACTGTGACGGAAGGCAATAAAGTCTTCTTCCCTCATTTTTCTCCCGCGGTTGGGGCAGTCAAACCATCCGTCTGGGCAATAGAAACTCCCGCAGCCGGCAGTCGAATTCCCCGCGTTGGGGCGATCAAAGCCCCCGCGTCGGGTCGGCCGAAGATCCTGCGGCTTGGAGCTCCCGAAGTCGGTCTCTAACCAGGGTCCACAAGCTCCACGATGTTAAGGTCCTCGCTCCTCGATGTTAGGCCGCAGTGCGGACGGAGATACGATACGGGAAAAAAATCGCATCTCCGTCGAGGTAAGAGATTTTTTTTTTTAAGTTTCCCCAACCCCCCACGAAAAAAAGCTAAAGAACACTAAAACCATACATTTAACACATACTAAAGAAACAACAGAGAAGGAAGGGACATACAGACTGTTGGCGAGGCAGCCATTGCTGGCGCCACCCAGTGGAACCTGCCTTTACCAACTGAATTGTTTTGATTAAGTAACTAGTCATTCTTATAGTTGTTACATTTCTATCAATCAAAAAATTAAAATTATAATTTTGCTATTAATATATTTTTTATTGTCAGACTTTTTGGAGTCTAAATATGGATTTGGTTCACAGAAACAGTTAATGTTGCAGCCTGTTCCAACCCCTTGAAAGAGCTTTCTTTTTTCTCCTGGAGCCCTCGTACTGCCCAGAGCCCTACAGGATTCACATTTTGATGTACAATGAAACTGATGATCTAAAAGGTTCAGGTCTGGTGTGCAGAAATTCTTTAAAAGTAAATAGCTGTTGGCTAGAGCAAATAGAAGTGGTAAAAAGCTAAAATAGTGGTGGTTAATCAGATGGCTGCATGTGGTTGTTATTCCCTTATCTTGCAGTTCCTTCTCTGTGGTAATGGTACCCCTGGATTTGCCTTGAGATATTTGTGTTGCTATGATAGGAATAGACTGTGTTAGAAGGGGAATTTTCCATTCCCAGAGATGCATTCCATTTTGATCATGTGATCCAGAACCTAGCACTTCAATGATCAAACTTGCCCATGCTCTCAAATTCTGAGTTTGTAATTCGCCGATGTGTTGTCACATGCTGATCCGGTCAAACAACTAGGCTGCTCCCGTGTTGAAGATTCTTCAGGTTTTTTTAATTGTACAAATATTGAGGGTGAAAAATGTTACAGTAGATTTAATTGTGATTGTCAATATTCAATTGTATTTCACTTTATCTTTGTTTTAAAATATTTTGTTTCAGATTGACGTGGAAGCAAGTGAGAACAAGAAGCAAAGGTTGGATAAAGAAAATAAGTTGTCCTCTTCAAGCCATAAGGATTCTAGTCATAAGCGGTGTGTATCTAATATCACAATTTCTAAAATTAGCAGGAGAGATTTAATGTAACACAGTTGACAAGTTCACATCAGACACCTGTTGAATTTGGCCTTGCTGATTCGGTAGTCACAGTGAACATTGCTACTTCCTACAGGCATGCTATGACTATGTTTAGCCTGCAAATCTGCTGAAATACTGGGCGTTTCTGTGGCACTTACAGAAAGAAAACAAATTCTTATTTGTGACCTCAACAAAGTTTACAGTTCTTTAATCTAACATGATTCAGTAGAATTGTGATACTGGCTGGCAATATCTTCAAACTGTTGTATTCAATGTGTGTGCGTCAGTCTGCACAGACTGCATCATCAATCACCATTGTGGCAAGTTTATTTTCACATTCTCTCTCTCTCTCTCTCTCTCTCTATCTCTCTCTCTCTCTCTCTCTCTCTCTCTCTCGTTTGCACTCTGTCAAGAAATCAATCAATAACTCATGAAACATAATTATACTTGATTCTAAGAAAAATGTTCTGTTTAAATATCTCTCAAAACTACAGTCAAAATTCAATTCTGGCAAATCAGTAAGGCATAACATTTCTTTGCTTTTATGTATGCAAATCGTATAGAAGGGACTATGTTGAACTGTCTGTCTTTGCTTCTGCTCACATGTTTTGTGTGTTCATAAACCACTGCTCTGCCTGTGCCCACTCCCTCCATTCTGCCCATTCAGACATAAGAAATCAGGAGCAAGTCAATCAACCACTTGAGTCTGGTCCACTCAACTCAACTTCACTTTCCTGCTCTCTATCTCAGAACCTTTGACTTCATTGCAGTTCAAATGAGTGTCAGTCTCTGCCTTGAATATGGTCAATGACTTCACCTTCACAGCTGTCTGGCATAGAGAATTCCAGACGATCTTGACCCTCTTGAGAAAAGAAAATTATCTGTATCTGATCCAGTTATCCTAAAACCATGCGTATGGTTATAGATAAACCCATTATGGACAACAGCATTTCAACATCCATCCTGTCAATCCTCCCTCAATGGGATCGCCTCAGAGTCTTCTCATGTCCAAATGAGTCTAGACCCAACCTACACAGACTTTCTTTGTAGATCCACTCCTTTTATCTCGGGAATCAAACCAAGTGAACCTTCTCTGCATTGTAAGCCCATCCTTCCTTAAATATGGAAACCAAAATAGGATGAAGAGTCTGAGTGTGGACTCACCAACACCCTGCAAAGTTGTATCAAAACTGCGTCATATCCCTTAAAACAAAGGCCAAAATTACATTAATCTTCCTAATTATTTGCTCTACCTGCATGCCAGCTCTTTGTGTTTCATGCATTAAGACCCTGAGGTCCCTTCATGCAGCGGTATTTTGTAATCTCACTCTGTTTAAATAATATTTTTTTCCGCTTCATGCTTCCTTCCAAAACAGGTAACTTCATATACTTCCACATTGTACCCTATATGTCAATTTCTTACCCAGGCCTATACATCATTGTGAACTCTGTGTCCTTCTCGCAACTTGCTAGCCCATGTCTCCTAGTATCATGAACAAAGTTGGATAAAGAAACCGAGTGTGCTGTGGCCATGTTATTAGTATAGTTCATAGTTATAGTTATAGTTGAGGCGCCAGCATTGATTGCTGTAGTTCCCGACTAGTCCCTGATTTCTAATCTAAAAACAACTTGTTTATTTTGACATGCTTTCTCCTGGTTCGCCAATCATTTATGCATGCAAAGATATCACCCCAAACTTGTACAGCTCTTGTACAGTGCATGGTATGGTATCAAATGCCTTCTGGAAAACCAATCCACCACATCTACTAATTTATTTTATTGATACTATTTTCCACATCCTCAACGAACTCTAGAAATGTTGTCACGTACCTTTTCATAAAACCATGTTGATTGATTCTCCAATGTCTTGCCACAATCCCAGCATTTCCCAATGTCAGACGTTTGACTGACTAACTAACCAATCATTTTTCACTTTTGGTCTCCTTATTTTATTCTGTCGTGCTATTACATTTGCAGTTTTCCCTGACCCCTGGACCATATAAAATTCCAGAATAAATTCCCCAATCTCATCCCCGAATGGACCCCTGTTTACTATTGCTACTCCCTTCCATTTTTTGTACCTATATAAAGCGTTACTATATTATTTGCTAGCTTGCTTGCAAATCTATCATTGAAAAAGATAGATTATCTTTATTCATTATAGATTTTTTGACACCTTTAATTCCAAAATATTTCTTAATTCTCTGGCCGAGCAGTAATATTTTAATCTTCTTTAACTAAGTTTCTTTGGTCATGGATTGTGCATCCTTCCCAGAGAGCCTTGCTTTCTCCCTGCTTATAACTTTGCTGAGATTTATGAAAAATTTGTTAATTGTCTGCGCTGCTGATCTATTAATCATTTTTTTTCTATCAACATTTTAGCTCAGTCTACCCGATACCATTGTAATTTCCTTTATTTGGGATACTGATTTTAAATATCATCCTTAAATTCTATCTTTTTCACAAGCCTCCATTATTTCTTAATTTATCTCCTGATCGACAATATAGCTACTATGGCAAAGCCTGTATTCTACTCCCACGAATGACTTTCCTGTCTTGGTTTTTCTTATCTCTACCACCTGAGCTTCTAAAGTATTAACATACCTCTCCATTTCCTACCACCATCCTCTACCCCCTTCCCAGCATTATCCCTCCTGTTTCCTTCCATCTCTTTCATTCTCCCTCTGCATTTTCTTCCTTCCCATTTCACATTTGTGCCTTGATCTTCTATAAGATTAGTAAAAAGCATACTTGAGACTTTACTAGAAAGTGTTTTCATTCTAGAAAAATATTACTGACTCCTTAAACGTGCATTTTTTACATTGAAACTGTATTGAATATTTGTTGGTAATTTGAGTCAAAATATGCTGTTTTCCTTTTTGTAAAACAATTATTTTCACTCTTTCCTTTTAGAGTTACTACATGCTTCCCTGAGAAGGACAAACCATTTGTACCGCCACTTCCATCTTCTGCACAGAAACTGGCGAAGGTTACCCACAAACGGCCTGACAGTACCAGTAGTTCTTCCAGCCAAGTCTCCACTATGAGTGCTAGTAATACCAAGGTTAAGAGCAGCATGAATATCTCAGCGTCAGGATTGTTACCTTCAAAGCACAAAAGAATGGAGGATAAACAGTCAGGACACATAAAAAGCAAGGTGAGGTCACCAACTCTGCTTGTGAAAAAGTTGGTGCATTTGGTGCACAAAAGAAATCTGCATTTCTTTGTGTCTTCATAACTAACTTTACGTAAAGTTAGTTATGAAAACACAAAGAAATGCAGATGTTGGGACCTTGAGCAAAACACGGTGCTGGAGGAACGCGGCGAGTCAGCAGCATCTTGGAGGGAATGGCAGGTGGTAATTGGGGTCGGGACCGTTCTTCAGACCAGAGAGGGGAGGGGTGAAATCAGGAAAAGAGAGGTATGGGCGCAACAAAGTCTGGCAAGTGGATTGGCACATGGGTGGAATAGGTGGAAAAGGAATCAAAGGATATTGGATAAGGCGTGAAATGCGAAGCCTGAGGGAGCTATATAGGTGGAAGGGATATGTTATATTATACATATGTGTGTGGGTAGGGTGGTCCACAGCTTCTAGCCTTGTAGACACAGTCTGCTTCCACCTCCTCCCCAGATCCACAAGCAGGATGTACTGCTTCAGTTCATTCTGACACTGCAGAGCATATTTCTTTCTACTTTACCTGTCCTTTCATCCCTTGTCCAGTCCCTATCCATTTACATTCTTGACACCTTGAATACCCCCCGCCACTTTGACAATTCCCCATTTACTGTTCCTAAGCAACTCATTTTCATCATGGGCATTCAGATATCCTCTTCTCTCCTTAGCCAACATCCTTTGCCTTCCATCATTCACTTTGTTGAACACGTGCTTACAATTATCAATTTGTCCTACAACTCCATCCACATAACAATGGGATCTCAATGGCAAAAGCTCTGCCTGCCTGTTCACTGGTTATGTGAAAAAAAATCCTTTCAGTCCTGTTTAGACTTCCCTCAACTTTCCTCATGACTGTATTGGTGACGCTTCCTGCTCTAGTACGGAATTCAGATTTTATCTGCTATTTCCATCATGCTGACCGTACATGATTCTTCCATTCCCTTTCTTGACATTTCTAACTTGATCTTGGAATAGGTTAGTTACCAGTATCCATTGTAAACCCACTGACTACAACAGCTTGATTTTGCCACCTTCCGACCACTGATCCCCACTAGAAACTTTTTCATTCTCCAGATTTCTCTGACTCTTTCATTTCTGCTCTGATAAGTGACTTTTCACATTGGTACAGTGCTCTCCATAATGTTTGGGACAAAGACCCATCATTTATTTATTAGCCTCTGTACTCCACAATCTGAGATTTGTAATAGAAATAATCCCATGTGGTTAAAGTGCACATTGTCAGATTTTATTAAAGGGTATTTTTACATATTTTGGTTTCACCATGTAGAAATTACAGCTGTGTTTATACATAGTCACCCCACCCATTTCAGGGCACCATAATGTTTGGGACACATGGCTTCACAGGTGTTTGTAATTGCTAGAACGTGTTTAAATGCCTCCTTAATGCAGGTATAAGAGAGCTCTCAGCACCTAGTCTTTCCTTCAGACTTTCCATCATCGTTGGAAAATTTTATTACTGTTTATCAACACGAGGACCAAAGCTGTGCCAATGAAAGTCAAAGAAACCATTATGAGACTGAGAAACAAGAATAAAACTATTAGAGACATCAGTCAAACCTTAGGCTTATAAAAATCAACTGTTTGGAACATCATTAAGAAGAAAGAGAGCACTGGTGAGCTTACTAATCACAAAGGGACAGGCAGGCCAAGGAAGACCACCACAGCTGATGACAGAAGAATTCTCTCTATAATAAAGAAAAATCCCCAAACACCTGTCCGACAGATCAGAAACACTATTCAAGTCAGGATTTGTTAATGACCAATGTCCGCAGAAGACTTCATGAACAGAAATACAGAGGCTACACTACAAGATGCAAACCACTGGTTAGCCGCAAAAATAGGATGGCCAGGTTACAGTTTGCCAAGAAGCGCAGATGCTTCTCGACTTATGATGCTTCGACTTACGATATTTCGTCTTTACGATGGTGCAAAAGCGATACACATTCAGTAGAAACCATATTTTGAATTTTGATATGCGGTATGATACTCTCGTGATGCTAGGCAACGGCAGCGAGCCGCAGCTCCCATTCAGCCACGCGATTACGAGTGTAAACAACCGATACTCTACTGTAGGGGTCGTCAACCTACGGTCCCCGGGCCGAATGTGGCCCGTAACCCAATATCATCCGGCCCGCAGGCGGATTTTTTACCCCGTAATCATCCGGCCCTGCCGGGCGCCCCGAGCAGCGACCGGGCGCCCCAAGCAGCGACCGAGCTCTGGCTGTACCACATCCTGCGCAAAGCCGCCGGCATGGCCACGCACATTCTGTGAACACGTTTAAGAAAGAACTGCATATGCTGGGAAAAATCGTAGGTAGACAAAAATGTTGGAGAAACTCAGCGGGTGAGACAAGTAATGATTTTATGAGGCTGCCTCACCCGCTGAGTTTCTCCAGCATTTTTGTCTACCTTCTGTGTACACATGATAGATGTGACCCGCCATCCGCTCACAGACATGCGTCCCGGCCCCTATGCAGAACAAGGTTGCCGACCCCTGCTCTACAGTCTACTGTGTTACTAGCATTTTTTGGAAACTTACACAGTGTACAGTGTTCCCAGCGTGGGAAAAAAAATAGATTCCAAAAAATGACACAGTGTACTGTGTTGCCAGCGTGAAAATAAAAATAGATTTGTCGTCAGTTGGGCAGCGGTGGGTTTTGCTGTGCCTTCGGAACACGTGCGTTGGTGGCCTGTCGAGTGGACAATGTTGGAGACTGCGAGCGGTTGATAAGTGGAGGAGAAGCAGGATGTCACATCCCACCAACCTGGTGTGGGATGTGAGGAAGCACTCGCTGGGGCTGGAGGATCCCGGCTACTTCGCTTGTCCTATTTAAGCGACGTGGCGACAGGCGAGTGAGTGACTGAGCTCCAACTCCCACCCTCCTTCTCTTGTCAGTCAGCCCTTGCCTTGGTTGAGCTTAGCCACTGTGTCGTACAACCTTTATTGAAAATGCATTTACGACTTACGATATTTTTGATTTACGATGGATTTATAGGAACGTAACCCCATCGTAAGTTGAGGAGTCGGTGTACTTAAAAGAGCAACCACAGTTCTGGAAAATGGCCTCGTGGACAGATGAAGTGAAGATTAACTTATATAAGAGTGATGGCAAGAGCAAAGTATGGAGGAGAGAAGGAACTGCCCCAGATCCAAAGCATACCACCTCATCTGTGAAACACGGTAAAGGGGGGTGTTATGGCCTGGGCATGTACGGCTGCTGAAGGTACTGGCTCTCCTATCTTCATTGATGATACAACTGCTGAGGGTAGGAGCATAATGAATTCAGAAGTGTATAAACACATCCTATCTGTGCAAGTTCTAACAGATGCCTCAAAACTCATTGGCCGGCGATTCATTCTACAGTAAGACAATATTCCCAAACATACTACTAAAGCAACAAAGGAGTTTTGCAAAGCTAAAAAATTATCAATTCTTGAGTGGCCAAGTCAATCACCTGATCTGAACCCAATTGAGCATGCCTTTTATATGCTGAAGAGAAAACTGAAGGGGACTAGCCCCCAAAACAAGCATAAGCTAAAGATGACCAGGCCTGGCAGAGCATCACCAGAGAAGTCACCCAGCAACTTCAAGCAACCTTTGCATGCAAAGAATATGCAACAAAATACTAAACGTGTCTACTTTCATTTACATGACATTGCTGTGTCCCAAACATTATGGTGCCCTGAAATGGGGGGATTATGTATAAACACTGCTGTAATTTCTACATGATGAAACCAAAATGTATAAAGATGGCCTTTATGACTATGTGATTTATTTCTATTACAAATCTCAAATTTGTACAAGAGGCAAATAAATAAATGATCCGTCTTTGTCCCAAACATTATGGAGGGCACTGTATCTCCAAGGTGTCTTTCTTTCTTTACAATGGCTTATTCTCCACTATAGTTCTCAACAGTATATCTACAATTTCCCAGAGTTCATGCTCAGAGTTATACTTCTCAATAGTGATTAATAGATCATGCTTGTCTTTAAAATCCGGTTTCTTCCCTTGCCAAAATGTACCTTTTTGTGGTGCTGGCAGTATTGCCCCACCTGAGACCTTTAATTTAGCACAGACATAAAATGTTGCCAAAAAAAGCGATGCTGGAGGATGCTGCGATTCAGGCAGTATCTGTGGAGTTTAATGGACTGTTGACATTTGGCCAAGATCTTCATCTAGACTGAAAGAGTAAAGGGGATGTAACCAGTATAAAGAGGTGTAAGGCAAGAACTGGCATTCAATTGGTGGGTACATGAGGGGAGGTTGATTGCCAGTTAACAGTCGTGTGCGGTAGAGAAAGGTGGAAAGAGTAACAAGCTGGGGAGGTGATAGGTGAAGAATCAATAGCAGCAAATTCTGTAATCTGATGGGAAAAGAAGATGAAGTGCAGAACCGAATAAGGAGCTTAGTTACCAGTAGCCATTGTAAACCCACTGATTCCCACAGCTTGACTCTGGCAGATGGGAATGACAGGGAGGGAAGGGAATCCTGTGGGAGATGTTGGGGGGTGGGGGAGGGAGAAGTAGAGAAATAGGCATAGTGTAGGAAGAAATCGGGAGCGATGTGAGAGAACCAGGCTAGAGGGGAGGGAAGAGAAAGTGAAGGAGTATGGATTACCTGAAATGTTAGAGTTCAATGCACATACATTTGGGTTGTAGAGAACCCGGGCGGAATCAGAGGTGCTATTCCTCCAGTTTGCATCAATCGGGAAGAGGCCAAAGATAGACAGATCGATATGGGGAGGGGCAATAAAATGGCTGGCAAATCTTATAGATTTAGGTTATGATATTATTGTCACGTGTACCAAGGTACAATGAAAGCTTTTAGTTTAGAAATAATTTAGAGATTTTGTTTGCATGCTATTCAATCAATTTTTCTGGAAGTAAAGCTTTGCAATGCTGACAGCTATATTCTGCACTCTATATCTTTCCCTTTCCTACATCTATTGTACTAGATTGTATTTATGCATGCTATTTGATTGGATATCGTGCAAAACAAAGTTTTGCAAACCTTATCTCAGTACACCGGACAATAATAAACCTAAGATAGACACAAAAAGCTGGAGGAACACAGGCAGCATCTCTGGAGAGAAGGAATGTGTGACGTTTCGGGTCGAGACTCTTCTTCAAGCCTAAACCTAGTTAGAACAAGGGATGTGAAGAATGGAACTGAATAAAACCATATAATATGAAGTATTTACCCATTCAGTCAGCATATAAACATGATCAATGTTTCTTTATGATCCTGTGGTATTAAAATGACTACAATGAAATCTTTAAAACATTATTATCCACAGGTGTCTTACCAGGGCACTACCAGTAATACCACTCCAGAACAATTCCTCCCGAATGGAAACTCCAAATCAACAAGGCCTATACTCAAGTTTGATGACAAGTAATTTATTTTCATTTAAATAATTTATTTTCCCTAGCACCAAAACATGTAATAATCTATAACCTAACCTGGCTGCATACATAGTGACCTCTAACCCTTTTTGTTTCAGGCTATATTCGGTAGAATATCACTTGCAGGAAGCCAAAAGAATAAAGCACAAAGCTGATGTCATGGTAAGTTGCTGGTAGTGAATTAGTCTTTTTTGGGGGGAAATAAACCATCATTTTTATTGTGTGAAGCGTGGTTTGATTGAACCATTGTCAAATTTAGTAGAGTCTAGAGCATAAGAACCAGCAAAAATATGCGACTACAATGTTATATTCACTGCTTGCATTGAACAAGTAAGCCAATTTAAAGATGTGCATCAAAGAGGAAGAAGTAAATTCATTGGAATGTTACTCATTGGATTAGAAGTAGGTTACAATTGAGAACTTCAGTTCAGTTTAACAAATTTTGAATAGCAGAATGAAAAATGTAAATTTAGAAGAACAGGAGAAACCTGGCACCAATGTATGCTCACGAGGACAGAAGTGATGAACAACAAAACCATGCACAAACAGCAAAGCTTTTGCTGACCTGAAAATCATGGAGGGTAGGAAACTGGCCAAGCAATCTTTGGAGTGTCAGCGAGAATAAAGAAGGTTTCAATAATAGATACAGTGAGATGGGCAGTGGTAGACAATATCAGGATGGAAATAGTCGGACTCGGGTGTTGGGAAGAATGTGAGATTGGGAGCTCACCGGGAATTCAGACAGGTTAGCATCATTGTAAGGCAGATGTGGCACTGCTCAGTTATAGCTGGGTAAAATAGAATCGATGACTAGCAATATTTGGAGAAGAGGTTAAGGATAAATGCATATGCTTTCCTGTTTTGGATGCCATCGTTTTCTCCCTCGTGTAAAACGCATCCATCAGGATCTGACATATTTCAATCAAGTACCCTTCCCATTTCTAAACTTCAGCCAATACAAGAGTCATGTGTACAACCGTTCTTCATAAAACAACCTGTCCATTCATGATATTACTGTAATAAACCATCTCTGAATTGCTTACAACAGTTAACATCTTCCTAAAATGAGATCAATACTATACACCGCTTGAGGTCTATAAACGGAATCATATCATCCGTACTTTTGTATTAATTTCATCTCAAAATGAAGGCTAACAGAATATCATTTTCAGATTAAATTAATACAAAAGCACGGATGATAGGCTACCGTTTATACCAGCTTACTAGCATTTTGCAAATATTGACCTCTGGATCGTTGCATTTCAGTCAGATCTCTCACTATTTGGCTAATAAAACTTTTTGTACTTTTCCTATCAAAATGGGCATTTCCACATACCTTGCCAGACGTTTGCAGGCTCTATAATCCTTTGTAGCCTCCTTATGCCCTCTTTGCAACTTGTTGTGGAACAGTAATTATGTATGTGTCTTTAAGTAATAGTGCATCTTTAATTCTCTGGTCGAAACCTGTGTTAACGCTCTGTTTAAAAAAACATTGCCGCTTACGATTTAATCTAATCTTTAATGATTCACACCACACGGTGTTTATCTCAGTGCAGTTTTGAAGTAAAATAAAATCTAGTAAATTATTTTGTATGAAGTTTTGCATCATGGCAAAATTAACTTTTAGCCCTTGTGAATGGTAAGCATTTCATGGTAGGTAAATCGGACAAATTTTAATATCAAGACAATTTTTTCCCCACAATTTAGTTGGACAAAATTGGGAAAGCTTTCAACTATTTGGATGCTGCATTGTCCTTTGTGGAGAGTGGAATAGCAATGGAAAGTGAGGCACAGCCACCAAAGTCTGCTTACACCATGTTTTCTGAAACTGTGGATCTGATCAAGTAAGTACGCTTGTGTCTCAATTTAATCATCTAATTAATCTCTTTTACTCATTAATATTTTCAATGTAATGTGCAAAGTGACAGATTCATTGAGGTATACATTTATTTCCGTTTTCAAGTAGCAGTATTTTAACCACAAATACTTATATAATCTTCATTTTATAACTTGCTCACAGGTATATCTTGAAACTAATAAACTACAATGACTCATCAGCAACGCCTGTAGAAAAAATGTTTGTAGTATTATGGTACGTAACACCTTGCACTTAATGTAATAACCCTTCCCAAAACACTTTACAATAAAAATGAAAGTACCCTTTTAACTTTGTAATTAACAGTATCCGCTGCCAGTCTCTGCTCTCAATGGCAATGTTCAGATTTAAGAAAGATACTGCATTGAAGTACTCGAGGACCCTAACTGAACATTTCAAGGTAAGCACAAGCTGTGAAGAACAGGATTTATTAGGCATTTTCACATCTCACCAGTTTATTTTTCATCATGTACACTTTCCTAGATATAAATGACTTAAATAGTTAACTAATATAATTAAATCTTTAACCTGGTTCCTATCTACTAATTGGTGTTGCACCATATACAATGCCCTCCATAATGTTCAGGACAAAGACCCATCATTTATTTATTTGCCTCTGTACTCCACAATTTGAGATTTGTAATACAAAAAAATCACTTGTGGTTAAAGTGCACATTGTCAGATTTTAATCAAGGCCATTTTTATACATTTTGGTTTCACCTTATAGAAATTGCAGCAGTGTTTATACATAATCCCCCCCATTTTGGGGCACCATAATGTTTGGGACACAGCAATGTCATGTAAATGAAAGTAGTCATGTTTAATATTTTGTTGCATATCCTTTGCATGCAATGACTGCTTGAAGTCTGCGATTCATGAACATCACCAGTTGCTGGGTGTCTTCTCTGGTGATGCGATGCCAGGCCTGTATTGCAGCCATCTTTAGCTTATGCTTGTTTTGAGGGCTAGTCCTCTTCAGTTTTCTCTTCAGCATATAAAAGGCATATTCATATGGGTTCAGATCGGGTGATTGATGCCACTTAAGAATTGTCCATTTTTTTTAGCTTTGAAAAACTCATTTGTTGCTTTTTCAATCAAGTACCCCTCCCATGACGCATTTGTTTGAACTTGAGCAGATAGGATGTGTCTATACACTTCAGAATTCATTGTGCTACTACCATCAGCAGTTGTATCATCAATGAAGATAAGTGAGCCAGTATCTTCAGCAGCCATACATGCCCAGTCCATAATACCCCCACCACTGTGTTTCACAGATGAGGTGATATGCTTTGGATCTTGGGCAGTTCCTTCTCTCCTCCATACTTTGCTCTTACCACCACTCTGATATAAGTTAATCTTCATCTCATCTGTACCCACAACCTTTTTCCAAGACTGTGGTTGCTCTTTTAAGTACTCCTTGGCAAACAGTAACCCGGCCATCCTATTTTTGGGGCTAACCAATGGATTGCATCTTGCAGTGTAGCCTCTGTATTTCTGTTCATGAACCCTCTGTATCTTCTGCGGACAGTGGTCATTGACAAATCCAAACCTGACTCCTGAAGAAGTCTCTTTGCGATTAGTAAGCTCACCAGTGCTCTCTTTCTTCTTAATGATGTTCTAAACAGTTGATTTTGGTAAGCCTAAAGTTTGTCTGATGTCTCTAACAGTTTAATTCTTGTTTCTCAGTCTCATAATGTAGCAATGTTACAACATTTTGAGATTTTAAAAATCAAGTCTGCAATTTATCACATCAGATAAAGCATAAAAAGAAGTTTAATTTGACACCTAATTCACTTTCATATCTTCAGTATTGAAAAGGTTATGGCCATTTTCATACTCGGAAATTAGCATCTTGTGCTCTATTGCTTTTCCATTGACTTAACACAAAAGCCCATAACTTTCTTAAAAATCAAGAGAACTGAATGAAATTTTCAGTTATTATAGATTAAAGCATTCTGAAATAAATATAAAACATCTTACTTGGATGACCTGAAATTAAAGCATATAATTAGTTAATTACCTAATTGTAGTTAATTACAAAATTGACCATTGTGACGGAAATAGTAATAAACACCCAGACTGCCTTGAAAATTCAAAAATGTGATATTCTCAAGATCAGAACTTTAATATTATTGTATAATATGCTGTAAGTCCGTAACAGATAGGTAAATAAATTGCAATTTCTAGCAATAGACCAAGTCTTTATGGAGAAGATCAGTTGCTTGCTGGTACATTCGCATATCATAATCAGTAGCATCATCATACTCCTCAGATTGTAATCAATAAGCAACTCTGTACACCTTGTTTTTCCTCAATTTTGGCATTGTAAACTACACGTTTTTGCTATTCAAACCACACATGACATGCCTTTCTGCCCACTACTTTCCCATTAACAATGTCCTGTAGATTCCATTTCTTAAGAAAAGGATATTTAAAAAAAAAAAATTTCGGCCAGTGGCAGAACTGCTGCGCCGCTGAAGGTAAGTTTTGTAACATCGCTATATAATGGCTTCTTTGACTTTCATTGGCACAACTTTGATCCTCATGTTGATAAACAGCAATAAAAGTTTTCAAAGGTAATGGAAAGACTGGAGGAAAGACTACTTCTTCTTCTTCTTCTTTGGAGTTTTACGGCAGCCGGCATCCGCAATGTTGCATTGCTGCCACCTTCTGGCTTCATTCCACAGTACTCATGTCTTTATAGTAGATCCTTTTTATAAGCCCAGAGGCCCTCAAGAAATCAAACAACAACTTTATTCCTTTTCCTTTCCCTCCACACTCTAGAATGTTCTTTACTGATATTTCTGTCAATCCAATTTTCCTCATTTCAATGATCATAAATCCTCTTTCTGTCTCATATCTCCTACATGCAACTAGGGCATGCTGAACTGTTTCTGGTTGATGGCATTCCTCACACAGCCCAGTAGGGTGTTTTCCCAATATTTTTAATGTGCTGTTCTGGTGAGTGTGTCCTATCCTCAATCTTGTTAATACTACCTGTTCCCTCCTGTTCCCCCCTCTTCTTGCTGTAATGCCCACTCTGTTTTGAAGCGAATAGAGGTGTCTCCCCTTTGTCTCCTGTTCCCAGTATTGTTGCCATTCCTGAATTATTTTCTTCCACACAATGTGTTTTCCTTCAGATTTGGATAGTTGTAAGTTTACCTCTTTTTTTTACAGCCCTGGAGGAAAGACTAGGTGCTGAGAGCTCTCTTATACCTGCATTAAGGAGGCAATTAAACACACCTGAACAATTACAAACACCTGTGAAGCCATGTGTCCCAAACATTATGGTGCCCTGAAATGGGGGGACTATGTATAAACACAGCTGTAATTTCTACATGGTGAAACCAAAATGTATAAAAATACCCTTTAATAAAATCTGACAGTGTGCCCTGTAACCACATGTGATTTTTTAATATTACAAATCTCAAATTGTGGAGTCAGAGGCAAATAAATAAATGATGGGTCTTTGTCCCAAACATTATGGAGGGCACTGTGAATGAGGATGATGATCATCTCAATCATTGAGGTGTTTACCAAATCAAGTGTTAGGCTGGGGAGGACAGAGTAATAAACAGTAAGAAGTTATGTTCCTAAGATACTCGTCAACTCTTCTTTGGAATTGTTCAATCGGCTAGATTGGAGCCAGGACTGTGATTTGCTGTAAGGTGCCCCAGACGTTTGGTATCTAAGCTGGGACATAACGAATAGACAGTTGGGTACACAGTTGGACTGTCATGTACTAATACAAAATATGCTTGCCATCATTGTTAAGTTTAGTTGATCATATCGCAGTGCACCTTCAGAAGAGGTGAGGACCAGGGTATAAACTGTATTGTTGCCAATGTCAAAACATGCACAGCAAAATTGAGCATTTGTTTTGTGTTCTAGAGTTCTTCCAGGACAGCTCAAGCTTCATCTCCTCGTGTTGCCAGGTAATTAGTGCATGCAGCTCTAATATTTATCCCCTTAGACCAATACTTTAAATATCGCATTACCTAAAATATGTGGCATTACAGTCATATATTCTGATATTTCCCCACATCAGCAACGCTAATCCATCTACCTGGATTTGACCGTACACTGGAGAGATGGAAAATGCCATTGACCATTATGGACTAATGTAAAACATGCTTGCCATCACTGTTACCTGTACTGCTTGCTACAGTTATGCAGTATGGAAGCAAATGTGACAACAGGGCTTCATGAATGTATTGTTGCCTGGTGACTTTTTCTTCTTATGTAGTAAGTTTATTATAGTCTAGCCTTCTTGTCTGACAGTTTTTAAAAGCATATGAGTTACTTTAGGGATGATAGTTGAGAGAATACCAATCGGCTTGATAAGTAAACAAACTATGTTATATTTGTGGGTTGTATGTACATGAGACCAACCTTAATTTCAATGTTTTTGTGTTCAGGAGCACTGGCACACCTTCTCCGCTGTCTCAGACACCATCCCCTGCCAGCTCTGGAGGCTCCCAGCCTGGATCTGCCAGTAATGGTGGAAGTGTTGCCATTCCACACGCGATTCATCAGCTGGCCTCCACCTATGTCAACATCACCTCCGTTTTCCTCCAAGGCCATGACTTGTGGGAACAAGCAGATGCACTAGCGAAAAAAAACAGGGGTAAGAAAAATTAACTGGAAGGGAAAAGGAGTTCCATGTGGTTTGCTGAATAAACTTATTTTCCCCCTGATATTCATGGTTTATATTTGAAAGGTGCAGTTAGTAAAGTGAAAATTAAAATTTACTGATGCAAAAAAATAAAGTTATTCTGTTTTAAAAGTGAGACTAGCACTTAAAGTGACCGATAAAATCGGTTGTTGGATACCAATTTAGAACAGTGTGAAACCTGCATGTAATGAAGCATATACATTCACATAATCCATTCCCACAAGCACTACAATTAAAGTGTCGGTTTTATGTGGTGCTAAATTTTCAAATTGGACAAACGTTTTAATTTCTACTGTTTTTTATTTTCAGCATTAAAATGTGATTGAATAAAGGAGTCTGTTTCCATTCATTTGCCTAAACAATTGTTTCTTGTTTTTATTGTATTCACTCTGAAGTTTCCAATTTCATTAGCATTTGTGGGAGTTGAAGCAGAGTGAATGCAACATGTCTTTTTAATTCTATCAAGCAAATACTGAGAATTTTTTTGAATAAAACTGATTCAGATAAAATGAGAGTCTCATTGCATTCCATATTAGTCGAGTTCACAACTTATTGGGAAATATCTAACTTTATATTTGTCTCTTTCTTAGAATTCTTCATGGAGCTTGATGCAGCAGTTGGCCTTTTATCCTTGACCAGCAGCATGACTGAACTTGTACACTACATCAGACAAGGTTTACACTGGTTGCGCCTGGAAACTAAATTGCTATAACAAGATGCTGAAAACGATTCTGACATCCGTCTGTGCAACTTCAGCACCCAAATCATGAATGGCCAGTGTTTTTCTTTAAATAAGCAAAAGCAAATTTAAAGGTATTTCTGTGCAACAGAAACTTTAATAGTGTAGGTCGGAAATTAATTATGGAAAAAAATGAACTGACTGTTCACTTTGTGAGCAAAAATGCAATTTATTTTTTCTTGACCCCTCCGAAATTCAGAACGATGAATGCACGCTATTTGATATTTCTTTGTTGAAGTAACTCAGAAGGATGAAAGGCTGGGAAAGTCCCCTCTTAACATGTATTAAGGCCTGAAAATGGCAGTGGCTGTTCCCTCGCCTTCTAAGCACTGGTGCACATATTGTGTATTAACTGCTTGAATTTAAAAAAAACATTTAGCAGCCAAAGAATGTTGCAGTCTCCAGAACATTGTTGCAGTGAACTCCCGGAAAGCCTTTGAACACAACGCCTAATGGACGAGGCACACCGGGATGGAGGATTATATAAATGATTAGGTCTCCAACTGTTAATTGCGTTCGTATACTGGGAGCTGTGGGAAAAAAAGACTTTACTTTTGTGTGTTTTTCTCCCCCCCCCGTTATATTCATACTTACTGCCATTTTTCTCCTATTTATTAGAAACAAGTCATTTTATTTTCACACTAAGTATTGCTAGCAAGGATTTTTAACAAAATCAGGTGCAGATAATGAAGACGGGATGGGTGTTGGGACAGCACAGGAGGGGGGGATTGGAGGGGGTGTTAACATGGAAGTAGTAGTTGGAATATTTTATCGGCCATTATCTGCCCTTTGCAACAGTCTATATCAATGCCGCCTATTATTGTTCAGCGTGCCTTAGATGTTCTGCTTTGTAAATAAGCAGTTGGTTCAGACCATAGATGGTGCTGCCTCATGGATGTGAATTAAGGAAGTGTGGAATTGTGCTGAAATGTATAAGACACAGTTACAGTTTGGTTTCATATACTGGTCCTTATTGAGCAATTGTAACAATGATCATTATTCACCATCTTCTGTTCCCTGCACATCAGACTTGTCCTGAGTAAAGGTGAGCAAATGTTTTGGGTGTGAAATTACCCTTGTGATGATTTTCTACCTATTATTTTATTTTTATAATTGGGGGAAGGGGGGTTTCTTGCTGTGATCAGGTAGAGGCAAGGGGACATGGGAAACCCGAAAAATGTTGCAATTGTCAAAGATCTTACTTATGCGGGCATGTTCAGAAACAAAAATCCTTAAAACTTGCTAGCAATATGTATAGTTTCAAGAGATCATGGGCAAACCCAAGCTACTGCTCATCTCCTGTCATTCTAATGCTGTAAATTAAATTGTCCCAGCTGCCTGGGTTAAAAGCAGTAGAGTCGTGAACTCCAACAACTCCCACTTCTCAGTGTTACTAGAATTCATTAACTTGATTTGAAGTTTGTACTTGCACAGAAATTGCATTTTGCTGATTGGAATTGCTGCAGAAATGGCAGATTTTCTGCATTACTCATTACTGTAAACCCAATTAAATTAAAATCCCAACACTGGCTAAATGAATGAAGATTGTACCGAATAACTAATGGCAGATTGAGTATAGGGGCCTTGCCGTGGTTGTATCAACAAAAAAGCTGTTACCATTATCAAGAAGTATAGCAAAATGCACTTTGACTAAATTAATTTCATTTTGCACCTTCCATCAAGCACATTTTCACGAGGGTGTGTTTCAAATTAAGGAAACATGAAAGTCTGCTTTATTTTCCTTTCACCCTTTAAAATGTGTTTCCTGTAGCATTCAAAACGTTTTAATGATTTAAATCAAGCAATAATTATGGTATTTAAATAGAATTGATTAAAGTCTTCAGGAACATCTGTTTACCTGTGTAAGTCAAGGAGAACTGGGAGGACTGGAACTGATTTGCCTCTCGTGCTCTCTTTTAGCTTGTCTCTTAAGTTGGCAATAAGGATGTTTGCTGTTGGCTTCAATACTTCTGTATTGGGGGAAAAAGCAGATTTCTCCTTCCTCTTCTCATTGCTAATCACCTTCCAAAACACATGGATGTTGGATGAGGATAAGCTCTGGTTCATTAGGATGTTTCCCTCATTTCAACCTACTGTATTAAATTAAAACATCAGTATGCATCCGAAAGACTAGTCAATTATCAGAGGATGAAAAGCTGGAAGGAGTAAAAGTTATTATTCCTTGCAATAAATATATTGTACGTTTACATAGAATTGTTTTGTTTTACTCTGTTCTCTTCACATCAAATTCGGGGACCATGCTGCTGCCATGCAGAGTGCTGCATGTTTCATTAAGACAGGTGATCACTCAGTATATCCATTTACTACAAGTTAATACTTAATTATGCATTTAAATACTAAGAATGTAGCGCAATCATATATATCCAAACCTTTCCCATTTGTGATGCAGTAAACATTTTGTAGCGCATCACACTGAGCAATTTAGTTTGTCTCCTGCAGCTGAAAAGTGCCATCGACTATTTTCTTTTTCTGCTACACTCGGCCTCTCAATTTCTAGATTTGTTCAATATGAAAAATAAACCCCAAAGCAGCCAGTCACTAACTTTCTCATATGGTCATAAATTTCCATGAACACAGCTGGACTATTGCTCAAATTATGCAACTCTATTTGATTTTATTGCATTTTCTAATATTCAAACTCCTTGCCTTGAGAATGTTTGAAGGCACTATTTAAATTTGATTTGACTGAACCGTGGTATGTGGAGAATAACCTGGTTTAAGAATGACAGCCAGACAGTACACAAGTTATCCTGGTGTTGAACGAGTGATCATTCTGTGAAAAGCCATTGTGAAGAGCTTAGCTAATGTCGATAGTGACAAAAGCCAAAATATACTATGTCACTAATTTTATTGTTGGACTAGAATCCAAATCACCCCTCGCATCCAGATACAATCTTTAACCAGGATACTGAACTTGGCCACTGTGTCAAAGAATGTGTTTGATAGGCTTGGAAGATATCAAAGCAACATCTGATTCTGTCTTTTCTCAAATACCATTTGCAGAAGTCATCTGCATCCTGCATAGATGGGGCAGAAACCTCTGTATATTCTTTGCTTCAGGATCCTTGAAAAGGATTGAAGAGAAGCGGCACCTCAACGTAGCGTGGTTGAAGATTCAAGTCTGGTGCCTGTGTAGTTTACATGACTCAGTTTCACACCCTGTAGAAATGTTTTATCCTGGTCAAAGTCCTGAATCTATCCCCTTCTCCACAAGGTTTTTGTTCTATGTTAAATTTTACTTTGCTTCTTATCCATGAAGTAGGGAACAGCATTGTGGTAGACTTTCTCACCACAAGCAAAGTAATTTTCATAATAATAAAAATGGTAAATGACTTTGTTACGGGAGGATTACATTTGATTTATCACTGTTTATTCTACTTGATAGATACCCTCCACTTAAGTTTACATGCCAGACAACCTCCGACATATCCACAACTATAATATTTAGTTCCTGAACTGAGACAATCCTATAGTTGAAAATTACATTTTTCAATGACCTTTGCAGCTTTTTTAAAAATCTTTTTATTCCACATTTACATCAGCTATTCAAAAGCTCAGGAGAAAGATGCCCCTTCAGTCCTCCACTGACTCACTGAGGGCAAATCATTCTGTGGGAAGCTAACATTGGCAATTTTTCCAGTTACATGTCATTGGTAGTACCATCGGCTGGCAGTGGCCTAGGTCCTGTTGTCCAGCAAGGGAAGAAACAAAATCATTAAAACAAAGACTGAATCTTGTGTTGGGTTACAGTAGATGACGCATTCATCTGAATTTCCTTTATTTCATTTCACTGCCTGGATTAGAGGCGGTGTCCTGTATTTGTTTATTTTAAGTTTGTCAATTGGTGATATTGTAGAGTGGAATTTCAAATGAGAATTAAATGATGGATGCAAGAAACTCACACTGCTATTTATCAGGTACTATTTGTGGTCAAACTTCGGAACCAAATCAATGGAAGCAAACAGCTAAAAGCTTGGTTTTGTTCATTTTCCGCTTGTACAAGATACAAGATAGATTTATTCATCACATGTGCCAGATAGCACAGTGAAATGAAATCCCCATACAGCCATACAATAAAAATAAGGGACACAACACACTATAGGGTTTGACATAAAACATCCCCACACAGCAGAATCAGAGTTCCCCACTGTGTGGGAAGGCACCAAAGTCAGTCTCTTCCTCCATTGTTCCCCGTGGTCAGGGCCTCCCCGTGCCCTCCGCAGTTGCAGCTACGGGCGGCCCGATGTTCAGGACCGCTCGCTGGGGTGTTGTAAGTCCGACGTCGGGGCTGATGGAAGTCCTCAGCGGCGTGGACACAGAGTCGGCCCCCTCCTACCGGAGTCGGCGGCTTCCAAAGTCCGCAGGCCGCGCCGGGTGGATACTGCTGCTGGAGACCCTCTGCAAGGCGCCCCTGGACTGCACGATGACGTTCAGTGCCGCCCGCGTTGGAAGCTCTCCGCACCAGAGCTCCACGATGTTCGAGCAGCGGCTCAACGCTTCGGAGCTCCAAACGGCGACCCGGGTAGGCATCGCCCGCTCCGCGGTGACTCCAGCGCTGCGCCGCCGCTGTAGCAGCCCTGGTCCGGTTCCCGGTCCCTGGCAGGAAAGGCCGCTCCGATCCAGCTGGTAGGCCGCGAGATGGGGGGCGAGGACGCGAATCGGAGAAATAGTGGTGTCCCCACCAGGAAGAGACTGGGAAACGGTTTCCCCCTTACCCTGCCCCCCTCCCCCACATAGAAAAGTAAAAGTTTCCCCCAACACAAGACTTTAATTTAAGACTTTGTAGTATCTTATTCACAGAGTAATGAGCCATAGAAATTATTACTATTTCTTTGAATCATAGTACTAATCTCAGAAAGATCCCTAAATGGATTAGCTGGAAGGGATCCTGAGTTATGAAGGGGATAATTGAGAGGTTTTGGGCATCAAACGAGGGAGGGCTGATGCCCCTATTATTGTCAGTTGTCTCCTATATTAGATTCCAAGTAACAGAGGCCACTCAGACTTGCCCTATGGGTGATTAGTACTCCAGCAATGATTTGAGAAGTGTAACGATTTGATGAAAGACATTTTTAAAGATGCCTTCACCACCACCAAGTACTGTGCTAAAGTGTAGAATATCCCTCGGTTCCCTTCTCCCATCCTTCCTTTCACACGCAGAGATGCTCAATGATTATTCTAGCCGTGAATTGTGGGGGATTTTTGGAATCATCTGTAAAAATGAAGAGGAGAAATACAGCAAAGATAGGGATGTTTCTGTTACCTGAAAGAATAGTGGGTCCAAACTGGTTGTGATTTGAATTTATAATTGATGCAGGGTTATTTTTGGAGAAACTGATAAGATGAAATGAATCCAAATAATACAGGATTTTGGTGTGTAATTGTGTGTATTTATTGTGCCTTTATTGACCGAGCTGGTTTCTCAGATACTTTTATTTATTTAATATGTTGAATGGCAAGCAGAATGGGATCTTAATTTAAGGTAGACACAAAATGCTGGAGTAAATCAGCGGGACAGGCAGCATCTCCGGAGGGAAGGAATGGGTGACATTTTGGGTCGAGACCCTTCTTCACTCTGATGAAGGGTCTCGACCCGAAATGTCACCCATTCCGTCTCTCCAGAGATGCTGCCTGTCCCACTGAGTTACTCCAGCATTTTGTGCCTACCTTCGATTTAAACCAGCATCTGCAATTCTTTCCTACACAGGATCTTAATTTAGTTACTCACTTTATCTCTTGCCTCAGTCAATTGTTCTTGAAGTATGCCCAATAGAGACATGCCAAATTTCTATTAAAGCCAATTAAAGTCTCTCAAGCTCTGGTTGGTACTCTTGTTAAATACACAAACATCTTCATACAATGCCAAGGGACACCTACAATGATTCTAATTCTTGTTTGTTGCACTTTCTAGTTAAAATTTAAAAAAACAGACAGTGTCGGCAACACTTAAAGAGCCTTTGTAGTTTATATTCTGCTTATTTAGGAGAAGAGCAATTTATCCAGTGTAACAGTCGTTGCCTTTGCCAAAGTATCACTACAATAATTCGGCTACTTATTTCAGAATGATTGGGTTCCACATTTTATGATTTGGTAAACAGTTAATTTTTGGGGATCTTTGAGTCTCATCATGTGATCTAGGTTTCTTTAAAAAGTCATGCAATATAGATAATTTCTGTTGGAATAAATTAGAAATATTTTTATCCATGCTGTCCCCACTGCCACGTTTTCTGAAACTTTTTAAGTGGTATGTGTTACTGAATTGTTTTTCTATAATATAAAATTGTGTTCCTTTTATAAATTGAAGTTTGGTCAATCAACTCCTTATTTAACAACAGTGGACTATCATTGTGAAATGTATTGGCTTGAAAGTAAATGTATTATTGAAAAACTAGACTATGCTTTCCTTATTGTGTTATTGCAAACTTTACATTCTTTTTATAAACTGGATATTCTGAAACATTTGCTCTATAAAATTTAAACTTCCAGAAGAACCAAATCATGCAAGTAATTTTAGCCTGTTTCCATAAGAAATGTAAACTCTGGGGCTTGTGTGAATAAATAGCTGCCTCATACAATGCAACAACCTACTGCATGTTTGTGTGAACTTTAATTTTTGTTGTTGGGGAAAAATGTGGTGCTAAAGATTTGTGATTCTCACATATGGTCTGCACCACCATTGGATAAAACTGTTAAGTTACAGATCCGAAGGTACACAAAAATGCTGGAGAAACTCAGCGGGTGCAGCAGCATCTATGGAGCGAAGGAGATAGGTAACATTTCGGGCCGAACCCCTTCTTCAGACAGTCTGAAGAAGGGTTTCGGCCCGAAACGTTACCTATCTCCTTCGCTCCATAGATGCTGCTGCACCCGCTGAGTTTCTCCAGCATTTTTGTGTACCTTCGATTTTCCAGCATCTGCAGTTCCTTCTTGAACAAGTTACAGATCCGTCTCCTTTTAAAATGTGAAAAAGGTCAAAGGGTTTACATTTTTTTTAATTGTCTTTGTCTCATTCTGTACACTATTCCTGGTGCCAGCTTGCTGCCAAGCAACCTGCTCAACAACTTTTGCGTTACAGTCATGAAAGATAACCAGAATACGTGATCTCTTTGTTAATTAAGAAGCCCAAACAATGAATTCCACAGTCACTTGAAGCAGTCTCTACCCTTGTGACCAATGTTATGATAGAAAATCTCTTCCAGCAGCTTTGTTGTAAGCAGCAGGGGGAAATTACTGCAAAATCATCCAAGGAACCTTCTGCAGTGAGACCATGCTGGAGGCAGAAGGTATGGCATCCTCACAGTCTATGGGAGTATTGCAAATGTTCTAGTGGTATCAATGGGACTTGCTTCCAGCTGCAGATTCCTCAGCCATGTAACCGATTCACCACCTGCCAATGACGCAAATAAATTCTTCATTTACCACTTGGTTAATTCTTGACCCACTCAAACAGTATTGTTCCCTTTCCTGATATTAGTTCTTCACAGTTATGCTCCATGAGGAGTCTAGTCAACAAATTTCAGCCAAGAGCGATCAGTAAGTGTGAAACGTGTTTATACTGTAGTCCAGAGCTTCCTCGTTTGGAAGCGTGGTTCACAACAGAACAACCAGCAGTTCATGACAAGGTCTGTCCCTGTAACATTATGGTTTCTCAACTGGTTTATAGTGGTGTACTGGAGAGTAGTCTAGATATTAGAAACTGCCAGGCAAGCCTGAGGGTTGGCAATCCCACTACAATTGTCAATTCGCTTCAGCCAAACCAGTACAAGATGTCAACAGTGGACAACAACACTGATCATATTACAAGCCCCACAGAAGTGTTTGGGGCAGATTAAAGCACTTGGCTTCTGCAAAATAGTTTCTGTTAGTTCATTCTGTGATGTTATGTTAGAAACTGCTTGACGTAATGAAATCAGAAATTTCAGTTGTAATGTTAGTGGAATATAAAGCTACCAAAATGGATAGGTAACTTGCACGGTATGGATTATTGCACGGAGCAATTACATGATTTTAGAGTCTGAATAATTAAATTGATTGGATCAATTTTACAGTAGGTTGAGATCATGGATACCTTGGATAAAAGTAAGTGGAACTTTTTTAGGAGCTTAAAGGGCCTGTCCCACTTGGGCAACCTAATCTGTGAGTTTGCCCTCGACTCATACTCGCAGCATGGTCGGCACAAGGTCGTAGGAGGTCTTCGTAACTCTCCTTCATGCTTGAGAGTGGTCTCCGCGTACTCGAGGCCTCAGCTAGGTCGCGGCATTTTTTCAATATGTTAAAAAATGCCCGCGAGTAAAAAAAGGTCGCCATGGAAAAAATCGATACCTTTTTTACTCGTAGGTTTAGTCGTAGTAGGTCGGCATGTTAGTCGTAGATAGTCTTCATCATAGTCGAAGAAGGTCGTCTTCACTCTCTACTATTCGGTGTCTAATTTTACCGAAGTTAGTCGAAGCTGGTCTTCAACATGTCATTTTTTCAAACTCTTCTAAACTCGCCAATTAGGTCGCCCAAGTGGGACAGCCCCTTAACTTATGCTAAACTTCCATCTGGAATTTTAAAATATGTAACATAATTTCATTGAATTGTAATTATTATCTGAAGTTTACAAGTCCTGGATTTTTTTTTCCTGACCCAAAACGTCACCTACGCATTCTCTCCAGAGAGGCTGCCTGACCTGCTGAGTTACTCCAGCATTTTATGTCTATCTTTATTATTTTTGGCCACAGCTTCATTCAGGCCAACTTCTATATATCAAGTGAACAAGTAATGAGGGGTGTTGAATGTTGTTAAACCAGCTTGAGACACTGCTAAATTGAAACAGGTTTGTCTATTACAGGGATTAAGTTAATGACTAAATTATAGTAACTTTAGACGAGTATTTCAGAATGTGATTAAATAGTGCAAACAAAGGCGTGTTTGTTGAAGTCAGTGAAAAGGCCCCTTGTTTCCTCTAGCTATGTGTACAGGTTAAATATCAGCTTTGACTTATTTTTTCAAATAGATTTTGTAATTTCTGTTTATATTTGTATTCTATATGTAAAGATTATTTAATAAAATAGAAAATGAATTGGAGAGGGAGATTTTTTTTAATTAATTTGAATATAATTACCATTTTGTGCCCACTACCCTCGAAGTTTATTGCCTTTTGAAATAACACCATCAATTGATATTTCTGAAACACCGTTCACCTCTGTAAAATGTCCCAAGACACTTCACTGGAGTGTAATTTAGCAATAAACCGCAAGAAATATTTGAACAGATGTCTAAAAAATTTAGAGGATGCTTGTAAGTAATGTCTTGAAGTAGGAAAGGCGGGCTGAGCAATTTAGTAAGGAACATGCCGAGCTTAGCACTTTGTTAGCTGAAAGCACAGCCATCAATCATGGAATGATTCATATTAGCAATGCTAACATAGCTGAAATTGGAGAACTGCAGTTATGGAGGAGCAGAGAGCTGAAGGCAGCCAGGCAATGAGGAATTTGAAACAAATGAGAATAAAAGCTAAGATGTTGCTTAACCAAGTAGGAATATAAGCCTGATTCAAGATTCAAGAGAGTTTATTGTCATGTGTCCCAGATAGGACAATGAAATTCTTGCTTTGCTTCAGCACAACAGAATATAGTAGGCATGAATACAGAACAGATCAGTGTGTCCATATACCATTGTATAAATATATACACATATTAATAAATAAACAGATAAAGTGCAAATAAACAGATAATGGTCTATTAATGTTCAGAGTTTTGTTGAGTTGAGTTTAATAGCCTGATGGCTGTGGGGAAGGAGCTATTCCTGAACCTGGGCATTGCAGTCTTCAGGCTCCTGTACCTTCTACCTGAAGGTAGCGGGGAGATGAGTGTGTGCCAGAATGGTGTGGGTCCTTGATGATGCTGCCAGCCTTTTTGAGGCAGCGACTGCGATAGATCCCCTCGATGGAAGGGAGGTCAGAGCCGATGATGGACTGGGCAGTGTTTACTACTTTTTGTAGTCTTTTCCGCTCCTGGACGCTCAAGTTGCCGAACCAAGCCACGATGCAACCGGTCAGCATGCTTTCTACTGTGCACCTGTAGAAGTTAGAGAGAGTCCTCCTTGACATACCGACTCTCCGTAATCTTCTCAGGAAGTAGAGGCGCTGATGAGCTTTCTTTATAATTGCATCAGTGTTCTCGGACCAGGGGAGATCTTCAGAGATGTGCACGCCCAGGAATTTGAAGCTCTTGACCCTTTCCACCATCGGCCCGTTGATATAAACGGGTCTGTGGGTCCCCATCGTACCCCTTCCAAAGTCCACAATCAGCTCCTCGGTTTTGCTGGTGTTGAGGGCCAGGTTATTGTGCTGGCACCATTTGGTCAGCCAGTCGATCTCTCTTCTATACTCTGACTCATCCCCATCAGTGATACGTCCCACAACAGTGGTGTTGTCAGCGAACTTGATGATGGAGTTCGCACTATGACCGGCTACGCAGTCATGAGTATAGAGTGAGTACAGCAGGGGGCTGAGCACGCAGCCTTGAGGTGCTCCCGTGCTGATTGTTATCGAGGCTGACACATTTCCACCAATACGAACAGTCTGGTCTGTGAATGAGGAAGTCGAGGATCCAATTGCAGAGAGATGCGCAGAGACCCAGTTCTGCGAGTTTGGTAACCAGCTTGGAGGGGATGATAGTATTAAATGCCAAGCTTTAATCAATGAATAACAGCTTGGCATATGAGTTTTTGTTGTCCAAGTGGCCCAGAGCGGAGTGGAGGGCCAGCGAGATTGCATCCACCGTTGATCTGTTGTGGCGGTAAGCGAACTGCAGTGGGTCCAGGTTTTTGTCGAGGTAGGAGTTGATTTGCGCCATGATCAACCTCTCAAAGCATTTCATCACCACCGACGTTAGTGCCACTGGTCGATAGTCATTGAGGCACGTCACCTTATTCTTCTTGGGCACTGGTATCATTGATGCCCTTTTAAAGCAGGTGGGAACCTCAGAAGTGAGAAGTTGAAAATGTCCGTAAAATCTCCAGCCATTTGGTCCACACAGGCTTTTAGAACACGACCAGGTATACCATCAGGTCCAGGTGCTTTCCGAGGGTTCACCCCTCTGAAGGATTTTCTGACATCAGCCTCTGTGACTGAAATACCATCACAGTGAATGGGGGCTCGAGAAGGCACATCAGTGTTCTCCCTATCAAAGCATGCGTAAAACGCATTGAGCTCGTCAGGGAGTGATGTTTCACTCCCCTGAAAGGGGTTTGATGCAAGTTAGGGGACGGGCATCACTGTTTTTCCTAGAGTAGAAGGTTTGAAGGTGGTCTGCAATGATTGTAACAGTCAAGGTGAAGGTATCTTTTCAGGAAGCTTTTCAGCAGCGGTCTGCAATGGGGACCAGTACATCTGAACAGAAACTTGGTGGTCTGATTGAAAGTAGAGATACATAAACTGATTTCATAATGTAGAGTTTGTCAGGAAGTGAATGGAATTGGTAGGTGGAACATTGAGTGTGACGATAACTGCTTTAGTCTATGGAAGAACATAAAAAATATAGAAGGTAGACAAAAATGCTGGAGAAACTCAGCGGGTGAGGCAGCTTCAATGAAGCAAAGTAATAGGTGACGTTTCAGGTCGAGACCCTTCTTCAGAGTGATTATTAAAAATTATATAAAATACTAGACCAAGTGCAGACCCGTTGGGTCTGTTCCCCCAACGTGCGGTTGTGGGGGGGGAGGCGGCATGCAGCGTCACACACACTAACTATCCCCCGCACTCACGCTAATTACCCCCCTTGATATTATATTAATATTATTAATTTGCTCCTTTTACCCCATAACCACCCTATCTACTGACGCATAGCCCCCAACTTGCAGTCACGTCCAGAGAGAGAGGGGGGGGGGGGGTTAGAGAGAGAAGGGGCAGAGACAGAGACACAGAGAGAGGTGCAAGAGGGATAGGGGGGTGGAGAGGAGGAGAAGAGGGAGGGTGGGTGATGGGGGAAAGGTGGGGCAGGAGGGATGAGGGGGAGAGAGAGGGGGTGCTGAGAGGGGGGTGAGGTGGGGAGCAGGGAGGGGGGGGAGGGAAGAGGGTAGGAGGTGTGGAGGGGAGGGGGTTTAGGGGAGGGAGGGTGGGGGAGGGGAGAGAGAGGGTGTGTTGAGAGGGGGGTGAGGTGAGGGAGGGTGGAGGGAAGGGGGTAGGGGTGTGTGGAGGGGAGGGGGGTTTAGGGGAGGGACGGTGGGGGAGGGGAGGAGAGGGAGAAAAAGAGCGGAGAGAGAGGGGGAGAGGGGGAGAGGAGAGGGGGGGTGATGGGGAGAGGGGGGTGATGGGGAGAGGAGAGGGGTGGGAGAGGGGAGGGAGAGGGGAGGGAGAGGAGAGGGAGAGGAGAGGGTGGGGAGGGGTGGGGTAGGAGAGGAGAGGGGGTGAGGGGGGGGGTGGGGAGAGAGGAGGTGAGAGAGAGAGAGAAAGGGAGACGGGGGGAGAGAGAGGGATAGGTAGAGAGAGAGAGGAGGGGAGAGAGTGTGCCTTTTTACTTCAACCCAACCCCCCAAACAACCATTTGCAGGCAGTGCTTTTTTCCCTCAAACTAACCATATTTTCATTTTCAAACCACATTATGGGTACTCACAGCTGTGGAGACATTTGTTCAGTGTCATTCAGAGCTCTGATTGAGGCACACCACTTGCAGAGACTGATTGAGGCACACCACTTCCTGGTTTTATAGTCCCTCTTCCTCCCTCCAGCAGGGGCAGCAGAGAGAATGGGGAATTTTGTAAAAACATTAATATCTCTGTCATTTTTCATCGACGGGAAAAATGCTCGGCACACATGCGGCGGAGGGGGGCTCTGAGCGAGGTGGCCAAAAATGACGGCCGTAGATGGCGGCGTTCTCTCGGAAATCGCAGCACAGATGGCCAAAACCGGTCAAGAACAGACTTTTAGTAATATAGATATAGAAGAAGGAGTATTATTTTATCCTTTTTAAGGTGGTGCAGCGGTAGAGCTGCTGCCTCAGCGTCAGTGATGTGGGTTTGATCCTAGCCTCGGCTGCTGTCTGGAATTTGCACATTCGCCCTGTGACTGTGTGGGTTTTCTCCAGGTGCTCTGGTTTCCTCCCACATTTCAAAGGAGTGTAGGTTGGTAGATCAATTGGCTTCTGCAAATTGCCCCTATTGGTTAGAATGCAAAACTGGTCTAACAGAACTACAGTGAACGAGTGATTGATGGTCGGTGGACGAAGAGCTTATTTCCGCACTGTATCTCCAAACAGAACTAAACATAATATCTAGTTAGAAATTTCTGATCACTTTGTAAGAGAAGTCAGCCAAGTAGTTTAAGAATGTAGTACCAATGAAGGGTCAAGAATAGTGGTGAGGGAGAGCTGGGGGTCCTGTTGACAGCACATTTTGAAAGAGCATAGGTTTTGGATAACATTAGTACTGGATGTTGATTGACCAAAATACGTGGTGACCGAGGAAAGATCCTCGACAAACACTCCAGGGGATGGAAGTGTGAAAGGAGGTCGTTGCAAGTAATTCTCCAAGCAAATGCAGCCTTAACCACCTGAACAAGGTGGTTATGGCTGTGGAATTAAAGGGAGGTGCTGGAAGAAGATAGTGTGCTCAAACAAGGCATCAGATGAGCTAAATATGAGGAGAGATAGATTAACACAAACAAAACACCATATTCAAGAACTACTTCTTCCTCACTGTTATCAGACTACTGAATGGTCCTTCCAAAAGCTAGAGTGTAGTCCCAATCTCCCAACCTACCTCATCCCAGCCTGTGTACTTTTTTAGTTGCACTTTCTCTGACGATTGTAATACTACTATTCACTCTGGTATTATTCTCTTTACACTCTGTTGTACTTGTGTGTGGCTTGATTCTACATGTATATAGTTTGATTTGACTGGATAGCATGGAAAGTGTTTCCACAATCTCAATACACATCAACACAATAAACTGAAAACAATATTTATGCAGAAAATGAGGCAGAAAATTCCTGCACGAAATGGCGTCATAAATGGCATTATAGTAGCACTCAGATAATCGCTTCTTGTCATGATAATTATACGATTGATAATCACATAAAGATATTGGATAATCACTATGAAGAATGTTGCAAATTTTGTGTGAAATGTGGGCATGGGATCCTTTATGTTCGCCCGTGCTGATGAGCTCACCTAAAATAGGGAATTTTTAACAGTGTAGAGAGGAACTGTAGATGCTGGTTTAAACCAAAGACAGACACAAAAGACTGTAGTAACTCAGCGGGTCAGGCAACATCTCCGGTGAAAAGGAATAGGTGACGTTTCTAGTTGAGACCCTTCTTCAGGCTGGGAGTTGGGGAAAGGGGAACGAGAGATTTAGACGGTACTTTGGAGAAAAGGAATAGGTGACTTTTGGAGAAATTAATTTCTCCTAAGTTGCTTCCTGATCTGCTGAGTTACTCCAGCCTTTTGTGTCTGTCTCCATTATTAACAGTACTGTACTTCTATAGTTTAAGGCATGATAGTCAAGCTCAACTTCTCAGTCTTTACCAAAACTGATACCCCATCACTTACAGGATTTGGGGTCGCTGAACTAGCAGATTTTCTGGATTATCGCAGGCTACTACTATTGATATCAAAATATTTTTATCTCATTTTGTACATTTTACGTAGTAGTCTAATAATTTTGACAGTGAGTTTAAGGGGAGTTAGAAATAGACAAGTGCTCCAGACCCCAGCTCCTATCCATGTTTGTAAGCCCAGATGTTCCATTTCCCAATCCTGGCTCTGGCCACATGCCTCGTCCACAGTCCAGGCCCTGGCTCTGGAGAAGTAAGAAGTATTACTCAATGATCAGCTGCCAGGTTGTCAGAGTTTCACTGTAGTGGTTGCTCCAGTTTGCTCAATCACCTGCACCTCCACTTAGGGAAGACTCTGCAGGTTGAGGACCTAATCTTCATCTTCACATGCAAGGAGCACAAGGAGCCCCGAACAATGGCTGCCTCTGTCAATGGTCTGCGACATCTTTTTCTTCTTTGTTGTTTTTAGTCTGTTGTTCAATGTATGTTTTAGTGTACCTTTAAGTTGTGTATTATGTGGGGGGTGGGGAAAACTTTTTTATCTCGTTCCTCAATGCAGATGCGCCGTTTTTTTTCGCATCGTATCTCCAACCGCGGGAGCCTGCGGACTTAACATCGTGGAGCTCGCAGTCCATGGTCAGAGACAGACTTTAGGAGTTCCAAGCCGCAGGAGCTTCGATCGCCCCTACGCGGGAGCTTCGTTCCCCTCAACCGTGATGGTTCGATTGCCCCGACCGTGGGAGAAAAGGAGGAAAGAAGATAAGACTTTATTGCCTTCCATTACAGTGGGGAATGTGGTGGAGCCGCTGCGGTGGATGTTTATGTTAATTGTTATGTAGTTGTGTGGGTTTTTTTGATATGATTATGGCAAAATCACATTCTTTGTATGTTGCAAAACATACTTGGCTAATAAACCGATTACGATTTATTAAAAGTTAAATGCAACTAACTTCATTATACATCACCAAACTCCAGCAACGTCCTAGCGGACAAATTTACATCTAAACAATTTTGTATGATTACGGTGCCTCTTTATTCTCCCTGCCATCTTTGCTCTGGCTTCCAGCACCAGGTGTGACGAGTCCAAAATGGTGCCCATTCACTGCTACTCAAACCAGATCTCATGCTAATGCTTTTCCCAGTCTTCAGCTACCATGGCGTAAAACACTGGAATTCCCACAATAAAGCATTCCAATATCTTGTTTTCTTTCATGGCACTGTGTAAAATCGCATCTGTCACCAGGTTTGCCATCAGATGCCTTTATGCAACCTTCGTTTCAGCATTCCTGTGAAACAGTTTAAAACTATTGCAAGAGGAAATTGTTGTTCTTCTAAATTCACCTCTTTGCATTCAGAACCTTTGCCCAGAATCCTTCGGAGGAGGGACATTCTGTTAATGGTATATCTGTACCATAATCTTTATAATGTATTATTTTCATTGAGAGGTTGCAGTTTTTATAGGAGCTGTTTAGTTTGTGGTTTTGACACATTTGTCAGTACTTGTTCAGGTAAGAATTTATGTTATGAAAAATGTCAATGATTTTGAGTGGCTTGCAAATAACTGGAAATGCATTAACTCTCATCAAACAGCCTATTATATATTTCTCCAAATGAACATTTGCTGCCTCAATATATCACTGATGAGGTCAGATATCCCCTGGATGACCAAATATTGAATTTGATTTGGTATCATACTTATTCAACAAGAAAGCCATTGTTTTGTGAACTTGCCTTCACTCAATCAAGTTGGAGTGATTTTGAATCAAATGAATAAACTGTAGAAAGTTGTAGATGTAGTCTGTCCCTCACACAGATGAGACTTCCCACCATTGACTCCATCTACACTTCATGCTGACTCGGTAAAGCAGTCAACATAATCAAAAACCTGTCCCACCCCAGTCATTCCTTCTTCCCCCTCCAGTCGGGCAGAAGATACAGAAACTTGAAAGCACAAACCACCAGACTCAGGTACAGCTTCATCCCCTCTATTATCAAGGTTCTGAACAGTCCTTCCATAAGCTTAGGACACTGTCTAATTCACCTCTACCCCATTGCGGACATTACACTTTGTATATGGAAATGTGCAGTGCAACGCTGAGAACTAAATTCTGCACTCTGCTCTTTATTCTTCCCCTTTGCGCAACCTATTGTACTTGAGTTTGAACTAATTAAATCTGTATGGTTTACCTGATCTGTTTGGTCAGAATGCAAAACAAAGCCTTTCACTGTCCCTTGGTACATGTAACAATATTAAACATAAACATCTATTTCCATTGCACTTGCATGTTCTGGCAGTACATAACAGAAACTACTTTTGCAATGAGCTTAAAAATTAATAGAATAGACTCTGGATCTTTAGGCTGCAGCCACATGTAAGAGCCTTTTCACCATTCATCAGGTGCATTTTTCAGCATGGTTCCCAATAGATACCTTAACTCCTTTATTGTTCGGAAATCTCTTTACCTCTGAATGACTGACCACTACAGCCTTCTGGGGCAACAAATTCCTAGATTCACAATCCTCCGCCACAAGTGATGGGATGTCCCTTGTTTCAACCCTAAATGCCTATCCTTTATTCCGAAAACACAACCATGGGTTCATGACACTTCAAGTAGGAGAAACATCCTTTCTAGAGAATACAGGCTTAGTCAACTCAACCTCTTCGCATCTGGCAAAGCAGTCATCTCTAGAACCCATCTGGTAAATCTTTGCCTAGCTATTTCTGTTGCAAGTTCATCCTGTTTCAGACTGGAAAGCCAAAACTGCAGATTGCTACTGCAGGAAGATATCTGTATTCCTGTGCTCACATCTGCTCATAATGAGAACCAACAACTTGTTTGCTCTCCAAATTGTTGTAGCTTCAGGATAGCTTTCAATAATAACACTATAAGACATAGGAGCAGAATTAGGCCTTTTGGCCCTTCAAGTCTGCTCTGCCATTGGATAATTGTTGATCTATTTTCTCCTCTCAACCCAATCCTCTCGCCTTCTCTCCGTCACCTTTGAGGTCCTTCTAATCTTATCAATCTCCGATTTAAAAATACCCAATGACGTTTCCCCTAAAGCCATCTGTGGCAATGAATTCCACAGATTCACCATCCTCTGGCTAAAGAAATTCCTCCTCATCTCCATTCTAAAGATCCCCAGGATTACTCTCATAAACCTCCTCTGGACCATCTCCTATGCCATCCTTCCTCAGATATGGGGCCCAAAACTGCTCACAATATTCCAAATATGGCCTGACCAGTGCCTTATTAAGCCAAAGCATTGCACCCATGTTTTTATATTCTAGTGCCCTCGCACAGAATGCTAGAATTGCATTTGCCTTCCTTACCACAGACCCAACCTGCAAATTAACTTTTTGGGAATACTGCACCAGTAATCCCAAGTCTCTTTGCACCTCTGATTTCTGAATCCTCTCCCCAGTTAGAAAATAGTCTCTGCCTTTATTCCTTCGACCAAAGTACATGATCATACACTTTGCAACTCTCTATTCCATTTGCCACTTCTTTGCCCACTCTCCCAACCTATCTAAATCCTTCTGCAGACTCCCTGCTTCCTCACCACCTGCCCCTCCACCTATTTTTGTATCATCAGCAAACTCGGCCACAAAGCCATCAATTACATCAATAAAATATAACATGAAAAGTTGCAGACCCAACACTAACCACTGCGGAAAACCACTAGTCACCAGCAGCCGACCAGAAAAAGCCCCCTTTATTCCCACTCTGCCAGTCAGCCAATCGTCTATGCATGCTAGTACCTTGCCTCTACTACCATGGACTCCTGCCTTGTTTAACAGCCTCACATGTGGCACCTTATCAAAAGCCTTTTGTAAATGCATGATTTTCCAGTCCTCTGGAACCATATCTGACTAGCGATTCTTGAAAGATCGCTGCTAATGCCTTCACAATCTCTATAGCTACCTCTTTCAGAACCCTGGGATGTTGATCCATCTGGTCCTGATTTGGTCCCAGCTTCAGACCTTTCAGCTTCCCAAGCACCTTCTCCTTAGTAACAACGACTGCACTCACTTCTGCCCTTCACTAATCAAAGACTTGTCCCCCCCCCCCCCCCCAGTCATTCTTTCTCTCCACTTTGCAACTCTCTATTCCATTTGCCAGATCGAGCAGATGATACAGATGATACAGAAACTTGAAAGCACAAACCACCAGATTCAGGGACAGCCTATTCCTCTCTGTTATCAGGCTTCCGAACAGTCCCCCCCGTAAGCGAGGGCAGTGGCGGACTGGCCAGGATGTCAGCTTGCCCGATGGCAAGTGGGCCCTTGATGAAGTGGGGGCCCCCTTTGTCTCCTGGCAACCAATATTTTTAGACCCAGATTCACCTCTGCCCCATTGTGGACATTGGATTTTGTCCATGGAAACGAGGCTGAGCACTATATTCTGCACTCTGTACCTTCCCCCTTTGCTCTACCTATTGTACTTGGATTTGAATTGATTGTATTTATGTATAGTATTATCTGCTCCGATTAGATAGCATGTAAAGCCACGCTTTTCACTGTAACCTTGTACACGCAACAATCATAAACCTAAACAAAGTCCCAGACTTTCCAGTCTCTCCTTATAAATCAAGCACCCCATTGCTGCTAATGTCCAGGGAGATTCTTTAACGATAGGGGAAGGAAAAGAGAAATCATTTGTCAAGATATTAAACATCCATCTAGACGGGACGCTCAGCTGATGTTTCTTCACCTTTGCCACAATAAACAAATACCATTTGTAGTTATGCACGGCACATGCATCGTGCTAGCTGAACACTAGAGGGCACACTAATGGGGATAATCACTTTGATTTAGTTACAGTCCACTATCTCTTATAGAGTCACAGAGTGATACAGTGTGGAAACAGGCCCTTCGGCCCAACTTTCCCACACCGGCCAACATGTCCCAGCTACACTAGTCCCACCTGCCTGCGCTTGGTCCATATCCCTCCACACCTGTCCTATCCATGTACCTGTCTAACTGTTTCTTAAACATAGGGATAGTCCCAGCCTCAACTACCTCCTCTGGCATAGACACAAAAAGCTGGAGTAACTCAACAGGGCAGGCAGCATCTCTGGAGAGAAGGAATGGGTGACATTTTGGGTCAAGACCCTTCTTCAGACTGGTTAGGGATAAGGGAAACGAGAGATATAGATGGTGATGTGGAGAGAAAGAACAATGAATGAAAGATATGCAACAAAGAAACGATGATAAAGGAAACGGGCCATTGTTAGCTGTTTGTTGGGTGAAAACGGGAAAATAGAGCGACTTGGGTGGGGGAGGGAATGCCGGGGCTACCTGAAGTGAGAGAAATCAAAGGTAGACACAAAATGCTGGAGTAACTCAACGGGTCAGGCAGCATCTCTGGAGAGAAGGAATTGGTGATGTTTTGGGTCAAGACCCTTCTTCAGACACTTCTTCAGAGAGAAATCAATATTCATCCCACTGGGCTAAGCTGCCCAAGCGAAATATGAGATGCTGTTCCTCTAATTTGCGTTTAGCCTCACTCTGAAAATGGAGTAGACCTAGGACAGAAATGTCTGTGTGGGAATGGGAAGGAGAATTAAAGTGTCCAGCAACCGGGAGATCCCGTAGTAGGTTCGGGCGGGCTGAGCGAAGGTGTTCCGCGAAACGATCGCCCAGTCTGCATTTGGTCCCGCCGATGTATAAGAGTCCACATCTTGAACAACGGATACAGTAGATGAGGTTGGAGGAAGTGCAGGTGAACCTCTGCCTAACCTGAAAGTTCTGTTGGGGTCCCTGGACAGTCGGGGGAGGAGGTATATCGACAGGTGTTGCATCTTTTGCAATTGTAGGGCAAGGTACCTGGGGAGGGGAGAGGGTGGTTTGGGTGGGAAGGGATGAGTTAACCAGGGAGTTGCGGATGGAACGGTCTCTGCAGTAGGTGGAAAGGGGTGGAGATGGGAAAATGTGACCAGTGGTGGGATCCCGTTGGAAGTGACGGAAATATCGGAGGATCATGTGTTGTATGCGACGCCTTTAGGATGGAAGTTAAGTACTAGGGGGACTCTGTCTCTGTTGCGACTAGGGGGAGGGGGAGCAAGGGCGGAGCAAGCGGTACGGAGGAGACACGAGTGAAAGCCTCATCTATGATGGGAGAGGGAAACCCCCGTTCCCTAAGGAATGAGAACATCTCGGATGTCCTATTGTTAGACAATAGACAATAGGTGCAGGAGTAGGCCATTTGGCCCTTTGAGCCAGCACCGCCATTCAATGTGATCATGGCTGATCGTCCCCAATCAGTACCCCATTCCTGTTTCTCCCCATATCCCCTGACTCCGCTATTTTTAAGATCCATATCTAGCTCTCTCTTGAAAGCATCCAGAGAACCTGCCTCCACCGCCCTCTGAGGCAGAGAATTCCACAGACTCACCACTCTCTGTGAGAAAAAGTGTTTGTTCATCTCCGTTCTAAATGGCTTACTCCTTATTCTTAAACTGTGGCCCCTGATTCTGGACTCCCCCAACATCAGGAACATGTTTCCTGCCTCTAGCGTGTCCAAACCCTTAACAATCTTATATGTTTCAATGAATTTGCCTCTCATCCTTCTAAACTCCAGAGTGTACAAGCCCAGCTGCTCCATTCTCTCATCATATGACAGTCCTGCCATCCCGGGGATTAACCTTGTAAACCTACGCTGCACTCCCTCAATAGCAAGAATGTCCTACCTCAAATTAGGGGACCAAAACTGCACACAATACTCCAGGTGTGATCTCACTAGGGCCCTGTACAACTGCAGAAGGACCTCTTTGCTCCTATATTCGATTCCTCTTGTTATAAAGGCCAACATGCCATTCGCTTTCTTCACTGCCTGCTGTACCTGCATGCTTACTTTCATAGAATGATGTACAAGGACCCCCAGATCCCGTTGTACTTCCCCTTTTCCCAACTTGACACCATTTAGATAGTAATCTGCCTTCCTGTTTTTGCTACCAAAGTGGATAACCTCATATTTATCCGCATTAAACTTCATCTGCCATGCATCTGCCCACTCCCCCAACCTGTCCAAGTCACCCTGCATTCTCGTAGCATCCTCCTCACAGTTCACACTGCCACCCAGCTTTGTGTCATCTGCAAATTTGCTAATGTTACTTTGAATCCCTTCATCCAAATCATTGATGTATATTGTAAATAGCTGAGGTCCCAGCACCGAGCCTTGCGGTACCCCACTAGTCACTGCCTGCCATTCTGAAAGGGACCCGTTAATCCCTACTCATTGTTTCCTGTCTGCCAACCACTTCTCTATCCAAGTCAGCACTCTACCCCCAATACCATGTGCCCTAATTTTACCCACTAATCTCCTGTGTGGGACCTTATCAAATGCTTTCTGAATGTCCAGGTACACTACATCCACTGGCTCTCCCTTGTCTATTTTCCTAGTCACATCTTCAAAAAAATTCCAGAAGATTAGTCAAGCATGATTTCCCCTTTGTAAATCCATGCTCACTCGGCCCAATCCTGTTACTGCTATCCAAATGTGCGGCTATCTCATCTTTTATAATTGACTCCAGCATCTTCCCCACCACCGATGTCAGGCTAACTGGTCTATAATTCCCCGTTTTCTCTCTCCCGCCTTTTTTTAAAGCGGGATAACATTCGCTACCCTCCAATCCACAGGAACTGATCCTGAGTCTGTAGAACATTGGCCCTTTCTATAGACCCTTTCAAGCTTGACAATATATTTCCTATAACATGGTGCCCAGAACTTAACACAATATTCTAAATAAGGCCTCATCAATGTCTTAAGCAATTACAACCCCCCCCACCCCACCCCACCCCCCACTTCTATACTCAATACTCTGATGGATGAAAGTCAATGTGTCAAAAGCTTTTTTGACCACCTTTTTTACTCTACCTGCAACTCCACCTTCAAGGACCCATGCACCTGTACTCCTAGATGCCTCTGCTCTACAACACTCCCCAGAGGCCTACCACTCACTGTGTAGGTCCTGCCCTTGTTAGGCATCCCAAATTGCAAAATGCACTTCTCTGTATTAAATTCAATCAACCATTCCTCAGCCCACCTGGCCAATCAATCCAGATCCAGCTGCAATCATTCACAACCATCTTCAATATCTGCAAAACCACACACTTTTGTATCATCAGCAAACTTGCTAATCTTGCCCTGTATGTTCTCATGCAGTCTCTTATTTTCATTTGTACCATCATAACAACTGGAGCGTGGTCTGGACTTGGAAAATGGCGCCAAAACACAATGCCGCTTGCATGCGGGCTCAGCAAACTATTTCTGTACAATTGCCAATCAGTGATACTCTACTGGACTGTTTGAAGAAAATAATTTCATTGTGAGCTTGCACTTCGCACATGTGACAATAAAGCGCCATTGATGTTAAAACAAATTAATTTGGGTATTTATTTGAACATAACAGTACTGTTGCAGCAGTATCACCTCAGTAAGGTCAGTGAACTCCATTTAAATCAGCACAGTCCAGTAATCAAAAGTCAGAAGAGGGGGGGTGTACGGAGGAACCACTAGAAGTTACAATATCTGCACTATTTGTTTGATTGCACTTGTCCAGAAACCTTCATCTGATAACACCCTGGAGACGCGGCTACTGTGAGTAAGGGTCAGAGATGTCTGGTTCCCACAGGACAACCACCCCCTTGAGGTCAGCTCCTCCTCCTCCTCCTCCTCCTCCTCCTTGGGCAGTCCCTCAGGGTCAAGGATAACTTACTTTCATTCCAGTTTTGAAGAGTGGAAGATGTCTGTGAATTGATGCTGGAAGCCAACACAGTGGTGCAGCGGTAGAGTTGCAGCCTTACAGCGCTTGCAGCGCCAGAGACCTGGGTTCGATCCCAACTACAGGTACTGTCTGTACGGAGTTTGTCCGTTCTCCCCGTGACCTACGTGGGTTTTCTCCAAGATCTTCGGTTCTCTTCTGCTTCCTTTCCTCCAGAGATGTACAGGTAAATTGGCTTGGAAAACGTAAAAATTGTCTCCAATGTGTGTAGGATAATGCTAATATGCAGGGATTCTAGTCAGTGCGGACCCAGTGGGCCAAAGGGCCTGTTTCTGCACTGTATCTCTAAACTAAACAACAGTGACAGGGTTGAATCTGATGAATGTGCACCAGCGACATTCTCAAAGGTCTACAGTACAATAAATGCCAAGGCCATCAAACACCAATCTTTACCAAAGATCCTATCCTTACCCATTTCCTCCCTCCTCACATTCCTTGCCTACATTACCATCAGCCTCCCCCCCCCCCCCCGCCCCCACATGGTGATTTTCCCACTCGCCTGCATACTCAGAGCAACAAACTACCAGCTTGCATGTCTCCCAGTGCGGAGGAAACTGGAATAACTGAAGGAAACCCACGTGGTCACAGTAAGAGCAAGCAAACTCCACACAGACAGTACCAGAGTTCAGGATTCAATCCTGTCACTGTTGTTGTGGGGCTGCAGCTGTGACACCGTGCCAGCCCATCAGTAGTTAGTGCAGGAATACACCGACACAGTCACAGAGGGTCAGACGAGATGCAGAAATCAAATCCCCACTTGGCCTGCAGCTTGGCAACATGCAGATTGTGTTCAGGTGACAGCAGGGCACGAGATGTAGTCAATACATTACATGAGATGGAACGGCAAATGGGTAAAATGTTTACATTTGTTTTGTTCAAATTTTGTATGACATTTATATTTGTAATTCAAAACTATTTCCATCTTTCACCAAGGCCATGTTGGATAGAATGTGCAGCAACTTCTGTGTCACTGAGTCCGACTGTTTGCAGAAGCCTGGATGATCAACCAATGCACTACATGTCTGAGGAAAGTGTCTGTCAATTGACTGGAAGATCCAAGGTGATCGGGGAGCAGTCGCTGTTGCACTGACTTGCGCACACATTACTGGGCACATGGACAATTAGCTGCATTGATCGCAATCACAACTCTACACACATGGCCATGCCCACGTGGGCCTGTCCACCCTCTTATTTCAAATACTATTTCCTAATCCCATGTCTTAATCCCCTCCCTCCCTCACTCCCCCTTCTGCACTCATCTCATTTGCTCATCGTTTAAGCCTCCTGCTTCCTCTATCCTCCAATGAATCTCTGACCTTCCACCTTTGAAAATCACAGAGTCTCCTGGCTTCATGGATCACCTCATGAGGCTGAGGCACAAAACCAATCAACCAGCTTTGGGAAGTAGGAGAAACGGAGAAAAACTATAGTGACACGGAGACCATTTCACCTCTGGGCAGAACCCGAGATCAGGATTGAACCCAGGTGGCTGGACCTGTGAGGCAGCAGAATCAACTGCTGTGCCAAGTCGGTCAAGTTTGGCCTCTTCTTGGGGCATGTTGTGCATGCTGGTCAACCCGGGTGAGGAGGGTGGGGACATCTCTCAGGACTGAAGACTGGGGCAATATTCTCTAGCGTTCTGCACACTAAAGGGTTAAAGGAACACGGGGAATAATGCAGGAGAATGTGATTAAGGAAGAAAATGAACCACAATCTTGCTGAGTGGTCTAATACGTTGCAGAAGCCAAATGACTAATGTATAATACCCAAAAAAGGATATTCCCTGCGGATGCAACTATTGAGTACACTGACAGCAAGATTATTATCATCTGTTGCATTGGTGGTTCAGTGGTAGAATTCTCGCCTGCCACGCGGGAGGCCTGGGTTCGATTCCCGGCCAATGCAGTTGAAATGTTTTCTTCCTGGCTGTATTCCTCCCCAGCTTTTTCTTGGACTTAACCCTCCTTGTGCCGACTCTGACCCCATCTGTTTATCATTTTACTCTGGCAGCTTTGCAATTGCTGCTCAATCTTCCAGCTTTCTCAGGTCTCACTTAAGTAATTTGAAAGCAGCACCATGCTCGATAAACGGGCACCCGCTCTGTCAGATGGTTTGCTGCCATCAGATCATGGACACTCTCACCAACACACCGGCTGCAGACTATCCGCTAGTTATTATCCCCCTGCCTCTGGGAGCCTGACTCTGCACAAGTTGCCTGCTGCTGCGATGGCAAGAGACCATAATATCTCAGTGCCTGTAGTCGTAAGCGTGTTGAAGACTTTGTGTCAGTGCAAGTCATGCCTTAGCTTTTTTCCACGCACTGCGGGAAGCACACATCATATTTACGTTTTCTGATCGTACAAAACGAGGGTGGATTATGAGTAGGCGGTGAATCATTGGAATTCCCTACCCTGGTAGGCGATGGAGGCCCAGTTATTGAGTTAATCCAAACCCAAGATGATAGACATCTGCGCAGAGGCAATCCGCACGTGGAAATGATGCTGGACAATGGCGCTGAGTTGTTCCGTCACCTATGATGTTGATGAAAGGTGGTTGTCTATTCCTGCTTCTAACCATTTTGCCATTTTCTGTAAATTTGTTCTTTGAATGTCAGAAACAAGTTTCCCATCGATCCAAAGGTAACGGTCAACAACGTGTTGCTGGGTGAGCAGAATGAGGGCTCTGTTTACGTGGCACAGAACTCACTGCGCAACAGCTTTAATCCATCCCAGCATCGCTAATCTAGGTCTCCTGCATTGGCCAGGTTATAAACTCGCGTTGATAGTCCCGTCTATGCCGTCTGGAGCCGAGCCTTAAACACCAGCCTGGCCAGGTGCCAGCCCTGTACTAGTATGGAATTTGAACTGTTGTTTCTGAATGAAACCTGTACTGGCAATCAATCTTATCATCTGTCTAAAATCTGAAGCAAAGTGATATGTTGCATTGCATTAGTGAATTTGTGCCAAGATCTCTTTTTGACATGTGTGAACAGGTAACACAGTGGATGAGAAAGACAGCATTTATTGGCCACTCCTTCCAGGAGTAAGAAATAGTGGCAGGTTTCCACCTTGAAACTCTGTAGTTCATGCAGAGAAGTTATCCCTCAAGGCACTTGAATATGGAGCTCCAGGCTTCTGACCCAATGTTGAAGGAACAATGTATTTCAAGTCAGTATGACTTATGTCTTAGAGGACAACAGCGGGTTGTGCTGTTTCCATGTGCATGAAGATACCACCAATGCTGTCTCTTTAAATCCCTCTGTAGAAGGAGCACCACATCTTGCACATTGCCTGTCCATTCCCTCCACAGATGCTGTCTGACCAGCTGAGTTCCTGCACACTTTGTGTTTTGCTAGATTCCAGCATCTGCAGTTGATTGTGTAACTACATCCGGCATATTATCCATTCACCTTCCACCCATCCCCTCAGCCACCTACTGCCCCATCCGAGGAAGAGTCTGCAGGTCCCACCTTGACTCTTTAGTCACTTCAACATTACAAAACCAGAATTAAAATAAATCATCCTCAATCCTAAGGAACTGCCCCCAAGAAGAAGAAACATTTATTTTGGTAACGAGACTGAATTCTACTTCTAGTGCTACAGAGAGCGAATAAATGCCTGAGTATTTACATCTTATCAAAAGTTTAGGGGATGTAACCTAAACTGGCTGATGTCTCCAATAATGGAGAAACAATGACTGGTTGATTAGCTGAGTGAAGGAAGGAAGGAAGGGAGGAAGTTAAATTGTTGTGGAATTGGACCTGACGTGTTTAGATTTGACAGGATCCAGGCATCCACTCAGGACCATCCCCACATCACTATTGACCACGACCCCTCATCGCTGGTGAGCCACCCGGCCACATCAACCTGGGATCACCATGGCTGGGGCTGTGTGAGGCACAGCAGGCGCTGTGGAAGACGGTGCCAGCTGAATGAAGGAGCTTTTAATCACGTGACATCTGGAGCAAATATAAATAAGAGGAACAAAATCAGAGAATGTGAGAGAAAAATGAAAAGTGTGGGTGTAGTGGGACATAGAGCCCTAGAGAGAAGCAGAACGATGCAGATGCAGGGCATCCGGACATTCCCATTGTTCACCCCCCCCCCCCCCCCCCCCCTTCTCTGCATCTTAAACCATGTTGGATTTCTATTTTTTCCATTTCTGGTGAAAGGTCGCTGACCTGAAATGTTAACTGTGTGTCTCTCTCTCGTTGCAGATGTTGGCTGGATTACTGAGTCACTCTGGCCTCTACAGTTTGATTCCCATCCCATTCCCTGCAGCAGTTGCACTCTCCTACCTCCAGCTGCTGCTCATTCCTCTCAGCAACTTGCCCCAAGCCCTTTGACATCCTGGTGCAGAAACAAGGAACAACAGATGCTGGTTTACACAAAAGGGCTTTGTGACACCCCCTCAGCGGGTCAGGCAGTCAATTTCTCTACAGTATGCTATCATTTTGCCTAAACATCCTCAGAGACGGTGCATGTCACCCAGCAGGAGCCCAGCAGAAGAGACTGCAGTGAGATCCACTCTGCTCACGGGCCGTGCTTGGTGCTCTCATTCTAACTTTTCCAGCAGGGGTTTTAAGGGGCAGCACTTTTCAGGTAAAGAGTGGTTGAAATGAGGATCTCTTCCTGAATGAGGGGCGGAATGGACTCTGAGGGCTGAGTGGCCTCCTGCACCAATGAGTATCCCACAAATACTCATTTTCTGTACCTTTTTCTTAGACAGTGTAAAGTCTTGCCTAACCCAGCTAACACTGTACACCTATAGATTGAAAATGTTAGAACATGGATAGTTTAGGTTGAGTCTGAACCCTACTCTAGACTGATTCTGTGGGGGGGGGGGGGTTAGAAAGCTGGGAGAGAGGTGGGGCAGGGCAAAGGATTAAAAACTGAGTAGGGAGGAACTGCAAATGCTGGTAAAAACTGAAGTTTGTTCCCCTGGTAACAGTTGGAAAGCTTTAGTTTGAACTGACAGCGTGTTTCATAAATGCATAGATACTAACTTGTGATTGAACCCCAGTAGCCGTTGATGTTCTTGCACCCACTGGGATTGTTGACACTGAAGGTGTTTCGAATTGGGAAGTTGGTGACAATCCACCACAGGCTAGAGTGTCTCTGGCCCCTCTGACAAACCTTCCCTGACAGGACCGTGCAACGAGCTAGAATATTTACGCAAAAGCTGCAGTTTATTAAATCACAAGCTGTTCTTGATGTCAGTCACAGTCCGTTGCCAGCAGGCAATGATTATAAATTAAACTTTGCTTGCCAAGATACTGCTGCTACGCACAGGAGGCATTGTGTTATGATGAAGAATGTTCTTGGCCCGCATGTGGAGTACAGTGACACAAAGCGCAGTGAAAATAAAATAAATAGTGTTGCAATAAAACTCTCTTTGGAAATGTGTGGTTTGGTGGCACCTTGTGTTGTAGTGAATTCCTATCATGCTGCTCTGGTCAACAGCCAGGTGTGGATACAGATGTTTAGAAGGTGGAAGGCAGCAGTCGCTCATGGGCTGACGTGCAGCACCCCCTGGTGGCTGTCGCCAGAAGCCAGGCTGAAGCCTGAAGACAGACCACCAGTCGCCTGCAAGCTGCAACACAAGGAGAAAAGGGCCAGGAGTTGAACTCACCAGAGTTCAAACACCCTTTTTCCAACTTATATCCACCCCCAATTAGTCTGAAGAATGGTCTCGACCTGAAACATCACCTATCCATCTTCTCCAGAGATGCTGCCTGACCTGCTGATCCAGAGATGCTGCCTGACCTGCCGATCCAGGGATGCTGCCTGACCTGCTGATCCAGAGGTGCTGCCTGACCTGCTGATCCAGAGATGCTGCCTGACCTGCTGAGTTAATCCACCCACTTTGTGTCCAGCATCTGCAGTTCTTTGTTTCTTCAAAGATGTTCTTCAAATTCGAAATGTTCAAATTAATCCACTATATACTGTGTAATGGAAATCCCACCCATTTATACAGGGAGAATTTACAGAGATGTGTAGGAAGGACCTGCAGATGCTGGTTTATACTGAAAATAGACAGAAAGTGTTGGAGTAACTCATCTCTTTCTGTCAAACAATAGGAAGGCCAACCTGCTGATTAGGGTTTCAGCCCAAAACGTTGCCTATTTATTTCGCTCCATAGATGCTGATGCACCCGCTAAGTTTCTCCCGCATTTTTGTGTACCTGCTGATTTCATTTCCTGAGACCCAAGTTGTATAATCACCAGAACCAATCTTCCCTTCACAGGTGCAGCAGACAACCTGCCGAACTCCAAATCAATTCCAAATTCGGCCCGTGTCTGCATCATCACAAAGGTTGCTGATCCTCTTCCATGTCCAAAATGCCACATGTCTCCGCCACCATGACATTATTATGCCATTACTGTCCCCACAGCCCTGCAACCTTCCCCACTCAGACTTTCAATTTATCTAACTTTGCATGAGGGCTATCATGGTGGCATTTTACCAAGTTGGCATTAAGGAGTTCAGGTCAAAATTATGTCAAGGGACATCAACAGGAAACCCTCCAGTGGTTGGAGTCATACCTCACACAGAGAAGATAGTCGTGGTTGTCAGAGGTCAATCATCTCAGCCACGGGACATGAGTGCGGAGGTTCCTCATGACAGTGTCTCGGTCCAACCATCCTCAGCTGGTCTATCAATGACCATCCATCCCATATTCTCCTGTGACATAGAATGAGGCCATATGGACTACTGAGTTCATTCCAGTTCTCGGATCAATCCTGTCAATTTTAATTCTCCCTCTTATTTTCCCAGATTTCTTTCTCTCATTAACTCCACCCTGACCTTCTTTCACCCATCTACACAATGGACAAATTATAGCAACCAATTAACGTATAGCCAGCACGTTATTGGGGGGTGAGAGAACTTGGAACACCTATGACAAATCCACAAGTTCAGAGGGACAACATACAAGATCAAATCTATGCTGCTGAACCCTGAGGCAGCAACTCTACCTGCTACTCCCCTCTGCTGCCCAGCATGAGGCCAGGAGCTGGATTTACAATCTTTAATTCCAGTCAGAGCAAATAACTGTCTGGCAAATGAAGCAGTCCGAGTCTACTGCAACAAGACCTGCAAAATATTCAGGCCCGGAGTTCACTAGACAATAGCCAAATCTGAAAGAAGTCTTCGCTATCTTTAAGAGTTCTGTCTAGCTCTCTCTTGAAACCATCCAGAGAACCAGCCTCCACCGCCCTCTGAGATAGAGAATTCCACAGACTCACAACTCTCTATGTGAAAAAGTTTTTCCTCATAATAATAATAATAATGGATGGGATTTATATAGCGCCTTTCTAATACTCAAGGCGCTTTTGTTCTATATGGCTTACCCCTTATTCTTAAACTGTGGTCCCTGGTTCTGGACTCCCCCAACATCGGGAACACGTTTCCTGCCTCTAGCGTGTCCAAACTCTTAATAATCTAATATGTTTCAATAATATATCCTCTCATCCTTCTAAATTCCAGAGTATACAAGCCCAGCCGCTCCATTCTATCAATATATGACAGACCCGCCATCCCGGGAATTAACCTAGTGAACCTACGCTGCACTCCCTCAAATTGGGAGACTAAAACTGCACACAATACTCCAGGTGTAGTCTCACTAGGGCCCTGTACAACTGCAGAAGGACCTCTTTGCTCTTATATTCAACTCCTCTTGTCATGAAGGCCAACATGCCATTTGCTTTCTTCACTGCCTGCTGCACCTGCATGCTTACTTTCAGTGACTGATGACCAAGGACCCCCAGATCCCATTGTACTTCCCATTTTCCCAACTTGCCTCCATTTAGATAGTAATCTGCCTGCCTGATTTTGCCACCAAAGTGGATAACCTCACATTTACCCACATTAAACTGCATCTGCCATGCATCTGCCCACTCACCCAACCTGTCCAAGTCACCCTGCATTCTCATAGCATCCTCGACACAGTTCACACTGCCACCCAGCTTTGTGTCATCTGCTAAGTCTAAAAATGAACTCTAAATCATTGACCAAATAATTTAAATTCAGCAGTTAAGCAGTTACGCAGTTGAATTAAAGATAATATCCCCTCTCATTCATCATTCCAATGTGATTTGACAGTTGAATTATGGAAGGTAGACAAAAATGCTGGAGAAACTCAGCGGGTGCAGCAGCATCTATGGAGCGAAGGAAATAGGCAAAGTTTCGGGCCGAAACCCTTCTTCAAACTGACTTTGAAGAAGTTGAATTATGGAGTTGCTTATATTGTGTGCCTTTGAATGAACAGATGGAAGCTCTGGAATGCACAGCATATCTTCACTCATTTACAACAACCCTTCAGTAATCACGTTTCAAAACAATCAATATTACAGATTTCTCAAAAATGGAGTATAATAACCTGCCATGAAGTAATGTTCTCCTATGCAATCACTCAGTTTACATTACAGTACCGTGTAGGAAAAGAAGTGCAGATCGTGGTTTAAACCAAAGATAGACACAAAATGCTGGCGTAACTCAGCGGGACAGGCAGCCACCAGTCTGTTTTGGTGCCTGCCTCAGAGAACCAACAACTTGTTTTATTAACATACATCTTTCCAGTATGAAGATAAGCTTGAAAAGCTGGTCGTCATACAGGTCAGCAGAGTCCTCAGCTTTGTCCCCCTCCATCCCCACCTCTATGAGTTCCGCACCCACCATGATTTGTTGCACTTCCGTCGCCTCCGCCTCACACCGTTCTTCCATGGGAAGGAGTCCTCGCCCCCATTGATGATCCCTTTTCCCGTCTCCAATGGACCCCCCCCCCCCCCCCATGGCCATTGGTACAATGAAATTTGAGGGTCACCATCCGACGTCGGAACGGGAGAACATTTTCAGCGGCTTGGACTTCCGAATTGGCCACTTCCTACTGGAGACCGCGGCTCCCGCAGTCCACAGGCTGAGCTGGGTGGAGATTCACGCTGGCGGCCCTCGGTAAAGGGATCCCAGGGCTCCGCGATGTTGAAATCAGTGCGGCCCGAGGCTGGGAGCTCCGCTAACCACAGCTCCATGATGTTGAAGCAGCAGGCCCAACACTCCGGAGCTTCAAACGGCGATCCAGGTAAGGCATCGCCTGCTCCGCAGTGAATCACATATGTATTTTAAAACCAACTGTTTAATGACAACATACAGTAGGACAACAAAATGTGTCACACTGTCACTGTCGGGTAGTCATGGTCCTCTAGTTGTGGGAGGGGTGGGGGTTTGGGAGGGGGCCTCACAAGTGAAATAGCTTAGGGCCTCTCTTCATCCAAATCCGGCCCTGGATGGTGTGATAGGTGAGACACGGCGGTGGTCCCCCCCCCCCCTCCCCGAGGCACCGCTCATATCTCCCACCCTCACCTCTGGCGCATCTGTGTTTGGCGGCCGCTCTGTCCACACCGCATGGAGTTTTAACCCTGGCCCCGAACTAGCAGCGGACCGGGTGAGTGGGGGCGTCGGTGCCGCCTCCGGATGAATCTCGGGCAGCAGAGAAACTGGAAGATGATATAAAGAGCAAGCATGGTTTTACACGCTGGTCGGGAACATTGTAATTGCATTGCATTTACTTAAGTGGCTTGCATAGGTGTACAATAAAAGGAGTTTACATGTCCACACAGGTAATAGTTGTTTTAATGTGCCATTGATATTGTTCATGGACAATGTCAGTGCTTGCATTATAATGTCTTAAATCTGGTGTCCATAGATTATGACATTGCATAGGGCGGTCACGTTGGCGCAGCGGTAGAGTTACTGCCTTACAGCGAATGCAGCGCTGGAGACCCGGGTTCGATCCCGACTACGGGTGCTGTCTGTACGGAATTTGTACGTTCTCCCCGTGACCTGCGTGGGTTTTCTCTGAGATCTTCGGTTTCCTCCCACACTCCAAATACGTACAGGTTTGTAGGTTAATTGGCTTAGTAAATGTAAAAAAATTGTCCCTAGTGGGTGTAGAGGATCGCTGGTCGGCGCAGACCCGATGGGCCGAAGGGCCTGTTTCCGTGCTGTATCTCTAAACTAAACTAAACCTCTCTCACACGTAGCAAAGGACTTACATGGAACTGGACGCTTCCAAATAGAGCAAAATGTCATTACATTATAAATTTCATAACACAACCATAATTAAACTATTTTGAACAATTCAATGTAACTTTAGACCAGAGCTATACAAAACAAATAGTCTCATTGTAAATATTTATAACATTTAATGTTTTAATTTAATTTTTAAGCATTGTTGGTGGCTTGCAAGTATCACATTGGAGCTTATCCCAGAGTGAAAACGATTCCCGAAGGTAATAAAGACAATTACTTTAGATCATCATATGAATCTCATCAATATTCATTAAATTGTATTTTTTAAATATAGTCAGTGGTTAAATAACCACATGCGTTTCTTTACCTCCTCACTAAAATAACAGGCCAGGAAGAATTATTGGCAAATTAGTGGGGGAGAATTAGGTTTCTAATAAATTAAATCATCTACATAGGTGCTATTTGAAGCTTTTGAACTTCACCTTGGATTATATAGCAAATTGTAGCCCAATGCGTTTAGACTGTTAAGTGCCAATGCATTTGTTATTGCTTTAATTTAAATTAAAAACAAAATCATAGTTATAAATGCTAGAGGGGTTAGCATTCTCCCATCTACTTCCCAAAATTACTTGCAATTATTATCCTTCTTCCGATATCCTTGTATTCCTTGAAGGGGCCTCTGCCATGTGGGCACAAATGGCAAAAAGGGATGCACACAATTTTAGCGTTTTACACCTCTGCAGTGGACAAGCACATTAATTTCCTGGTGAATCCCAGTATGATCAAGAACTCACTGTGAAATACAGAGTGGCCTCAGAACTTTTCAGAATTTTCAGAATGGGAGAAGTACTAGAAATGGTTTCCACTTTTGTTTCACTCATTCATGAGAAACAAGTCATTTCCTTATCCTGGAAAATAATTGTAATAATTCCCTTATTCCATAAAATAAACATTCACAGTTAGCTCATGTCAATTTGTGCAATGTTCATACATAACTGTGGAATATACAATTTGAGGAGACAAAGCAAGATGATAAGACATGGATCAAAGGTACTAACGAATAGTCAGTCATTATCAATGTGCACTGTTCTAAATGGGTATTAAGTCAGAATCATAACTAGAAACCTTAGTTATAAATCTATCGGCTGCAAGATTTTTGTCTGAAGCTATTAAGAATTCACAATGTCAGGATTTATAAATAATAGCTTTGTTGTAAATACAGTAGCTAATAAAATGAACAGTGCACTGTTGCTTTTGGCTTCACAAAACTAAATAATTATTGCTTGGTGAACTTGGTGCCAAACTTCCTAGAATTTAAATGCATTTGGAACCCTGAAAGGGGGCGAGGACAGGGAAGGAAGAGAGTGGGGCCACTGACGTACCACCAAGGACTGGCAAATGGACAAAATGGGAACAGAAGGGAAGAGACTGAAAGTAGATTTAATGTTTCCTATAAATAGAAACTGCAATACCAACAAACCTTTCTTTTTCAATGTGAAATAAAATCTACAAAGTTTGAGCTTCTCCCTGGCCTTCTTTCTCTCTCTACGGTTACCGGCTACATGGAACAGTAATTTATGGAAGAAAAAAATCTATCTTCAGTAAACTCTACTGAATTCTGTGTCGATGGTAGAAATCACATGCAGTCGACAACATTGCTGGATCCCAGGCCGATGTCTCTGATTTGGTTGACCAGGCAAGAACACACAGCTACTCCTGCCCCAGCCCGGCAGTGTGAAATGGATCCAACCAACTCCCACCTACAACACAGGAAAAAGAAAAAACAATAAGGCATTGAGGCCATTTAGTCATTTCATCATAGCAATGTGGTTCTCAGTAAAAATGGGGAGAAAAAAATATTTTTTTCTTTGAAGATGATAAGAAGTTGTGGTGCTCATTTTCAAGTCACTGAAAGGCAGCACACAAACTTAGAGCAATTAGCCTCAGAGCCCTAATCAAATTATTTTGAATCACAGAATGTTTTTCAGTGAGTGGAGGACAGTTTTTTTTCCTCCTGAAAATGGGCAGACAAGACCATTTGTAAGAAATTAAGAATGGATTTCTACTAGTACCAGCTAGTAGCAAAGAGAATATTTTCCGGAGTGATTGAGGGGCAGGGCACCCACTTAAGGGCCTGTCCCACTTGGCAATTTTTTATGCGACTGCCGGCATCATTGACTGACGTATCAGGTCACCGAAAAATACGCAGCGTGACGACGTATGACGCGGCGGTGACACGGCTGATGACGTATAACGCGCGGTGTTTTTTCAAGTGTTGCAACATTTTTTTTGTCGCCGCTGGATTTTGAAATGTTCAAAATCTTTTCACGACACTGATATGACGCCAGCAAAATCGCCAAGTGGGACAGGCCCTTTAGACTTGGATTACAAAGTGCAACAGCCTTGAATTGCATTAAGCCCCTGTCCCACTTAGGAGACCTAAACAGCAACCTCTGGTGACCTTGCTCGCCACCCAAGGTTTCCATGAGGTCACTGGAGGTTTTGGTCACTCTCCCTAATGGTCGAAAGTGGTTTCCGCGTGGTCGAGGCTTCATCTAGGTTGCATCATGATTAAAACCGGCCTCGACTGAAAATAGGTTGCCGTTTTAAGAAGCGATAATTTTTTAGTCGCAGGTCTAGTCGAAGCCGGTTTTCTTCATAGTCGAGGAAGGTTTTCAACATATGCATGGGAATTGGTAGGAGGTTGCAGGTCACCTCGACCTTGATTTTTTTTTTGGGTGGCGGGCAAGGTCACCAGAGGTTGCTGTTTAGGTCTCCTAAGTGGGACAGGGGCTTAACGCTGTATTTTACCCAAGGAGATTTTATTGTGGGTATAAATCCTCAGTAATGAGCTACACTACAAAAGCCAACAACATTTTTTTTTTAAATCAGTGTGAAATATGTCACATTTTGCCCCGCTCATTAGTCACAGAGCTGCCGGATTGACACATCTCACCTGTTCATTATCGGATCATAGGCTTCCACAGTATTTAGATAAACGTTGCCATTGTGGCCACCAACGGCAAAGATCTTCCCCATTAGAGATGCCACACCAACCCCACCGCGGGGTGTTGTTAGCTCAGCCACATATTCCCACTTGTTTGTACGAGGATCAAATTTTTCCACAGAGCTGAGCGGCGAGTTATCGTCAAACCCACCTAAATCAGACACACAAACCTACTATGAGTACAAAATAATAACAATAAACCACCTATTGTAATGTTGAAGGTGCCGAAACATTGCTACATGGCACAATACAAATTGCACCCATTTTCAGTATCAGAGATTGTCAATCTCAGCCAATCACCCATTTTAAACTAACTTATTCTTCTCCAAACCACAGTTGTACATAACATGATACCAACTGATAGGTCCTTTCATCAGTGAGCTACATCCTGTTTCCTCACAAATGGGAAGGCAAGGTAATGTTTTAATTTCAAAAGGTAGAAGTGCTAATAGGGAGACATTATAGATCTTTATCCTTAAAATTATGAAGTAAAAGAAACTAGAGAAATTCTATCAGTGCATCAATGGAAATTAATAATTCAGTACAGCAGCAGCTCGGGAATCAATTCGGGGAGGCATGGTGGCGTAGTGGTAGAGAGCCAGAGACCAGGGATTGATCCTGACTACGGGTGCTGTCTGTACGGAATTTGTACGTTCTCCCCGTGACCTGTGTGAGTTTTCTCCGCGATCTTTGGTCTCCTCCCACACTCCAAAGACATATAGATTTGCAGGCTTGTCCCACATTGGCTTGCTATAAAACGTAAAATTGTCTCACGAGTGTGTAGGGTAGTGTTAATGTGCTGGTTGGAGCGGGCATGGTGGGCCGAAGGGCCTGTTTCCGCGCTGTATCTCTAAACTAAATTCAAATACCACCTCACCCAGTCAATATGGTGCATTTTATGTTATTGGCACAGTGCAATGAGCAAAATGTGCTATGTACTTCACATATTAATTTTCACTCCCAATTTGTGTTTTTGCAATAAATAGTTGAATAAACAGTGGTATTTTGTTTTAAATCAGGAGCTTGTAATTGTGTAACAATTATTTCACAGCACATTTGCTTTTATTGGTCAACAGTGCAGTCTAGAACCAGAGGTCAGTCTAACATAAACATATTAATGATCTGGATGAGGGAATTGAAGGCAATATCTCCAAGTTTGCGGATGACACTAAGCTGGGGGGCAGTGTTAGCTGTGAGGAGGATGCTAGGAGACTGCAAGGTGACTTGGATAGGCTGGGTGAGTGGGCAAATGTTTGGCAGATGCAGTATAATGTGGATAAATGTGAGGTTATCCATTTTGGTGGCAAAAACAGGAAAGCAGACTATTATCTAAATGGTGGCCGACTAGGAAAAGGGGAGATGCAGCGAGACCTGGGTGTCATGGTACACCAGTCATTGAAAGTGGGCATGCAGGTGCAGCAGGCAGTGAAGAAAGTGAATGGTATGTTAGCTTTCATAGCAAAAGGATTTGAGTATAGGAGCAGGGAGGTTCTACTGTTGTTGTACAGGGTCTTGGTGAGACCACACCTAGAGTATTGCGTACAGTTTTGGTCTCCAAATCTGAGGAAGGACATTATTGCCATAGAGGGAGTGCAGAGAAGGTTCACCAGACTGATTCCTGGGATGTCAGGACTGTCTTATGAAGAAAGACTGGATAGACTTGGTTTATACTCTCTAGAATTTAGGAGATTGAGAGGGGATCTTATAGAAACGTACAAAATTCTTAAGGGGTTGGACAGGCTAGATGCAGGAAGATTGCTCCCGATGTTGGGGAAGTCCAGGACAAGGGGTCACAGCTTAAGGATAAGGGGGAAATCCTTTAAAACCGAGATGAGAAGAACTTTTTTCACACAGAGAGTGGTGAATCTCTGGAACTCTCTGCCACAGAGGGTAGTCGAGGCCAGTTCATTGGCTATATTTAAGAGGGAGTTAGATGTGGCCCTTGTGGCTAAGGGGATCAGAGGGTATGGAGAGAAGGCAGGTACGGGATACTGAGTTGGATGATCAGCCATGATCATATTGAATGGCGGTGCAGGCTCGAAGGGCCGAATGGCCTACTCCTGCACCTAATTTCTATGTTTCTATGTTTCTATAAAGGTACAAGATGAAAGATTTCTTAGGTGATAAATCTTTGAGCTTCTAGAGCTCGGGGATGGAGAGTTCCAGGCACCAAATTCATTTGGACAGAGATTGATACAATTCAGAATATTAAGGCAGGGAGGGAACACGTGAACAGTGGTGCAGGAAAGAGGCATGGAGGTAGGAGATGAGCATGATCCTGATGCATGCTACAGCAGTCTTGAAAGGCCAAATGATCCGCTCCCGTTCCCATTTCTTACTGCTCCCGAGCAAATAAATAATGGAAGATTAGTCACATGGATGTACATTATAAGTGGCAGAGATGGTAGTGGGAATGAAATGTATTGGGAATCCAGTTGCGATGTTTAAAAGTATCTGAGTTGACTGTAAATCAGCTCTTTTTCCATCTTTTTCTCCAAACTTCAGTTCTTCTATATTCTCCATGGTCTGCCTACAGTTACCAGACTATTTACTGCTGGCTTGAAGCAACACCTTCCTGAACCAGCCATTGGCCAACTGGATCATTTAGAAAAAAAAAACATTGTATATGTCAATATGAATAGGAATCATTTTCTGAAAGTGTCCCAATTGTGAAAATGTAACACTCACCAACTATGTACAAGCAGCCATTCAGTTCACCAACTCCATTTCCAGCCCTTCTCTGTCCCATATCCTTAATTTCCATCCATTTGTCTAAGTAGGGATCATATCTCTCGACACTGGACAAACTTAACATTCCATCATTCCCACCAACTGCATATACGTAGTTCTAAAAGTGTCGAGATGTACAAAGTATTACATTCAATCACATGAGTACAGAGGAAAAGGAGATGCAATGGGAAGCGAGCCAGTGGCACCATTCACCTCTTCAGGGCAGGATCGATGGGAAGAGTACTCCAGCTTGTTCATTTTATCCCTTCAGTTGTAAACACTCAGATCTTTCACAACTTTCTAGTAAAATAATTTCTGCACCCTGCATCCTGGGCGGCACGGTGGCGCAGCGGTAGAGTTGCTGCCTCACAGCGCCAGAGACCCTGGTTCGATCCTGACTACAGGTACTGTCTGTAAGGAGTTTGCATTTTCTTCCTGTGACTGCGTGGGTTTTCTCCAGGTGCTCCAGTTTCCACCCATATTCCAAAGACAGTGTTATGTGAAGATGCTGGTTTACACCAAAGATAGACACAAAATGCTGGAGTTACTCAGCGGTCATGCAACATCTCTGGAGAAAAGGAATAGGTGATGTTTTGGGTAGAGACCCTTCTTCGGATACAACGTGAATTGGCTTATGTAAAGATTGTCACTAATGTGTAGGATAGAACTGGTGTAGGAGGTGATCGTTGATCAGCATGAACTCAGTGGGTTGAAGGGCCTGTTTCCACGGTGTATCGCTAAACTAAACTGAAAAAGTAGAATGTGAAACAGGTTAAAGACTGTTTCTGCACATGTGTTTCCTGCATTTTGTGATTTATCTCATATTTCCAGCAACTGTAGATTTTTTGTCTTGATTTTCACTTTCTTCAATGCTCCTATATCATTTTAATAATGTGGAGTACAGATTAGTTAACAGTATTCCAAATATGATTTAACAGGGTTAACAAAGAACTGAAGACCCAATGAGTTATCCCGAACAAATGAATACCAGTGTTTTTTTCTCCTTATTTCCCCATTATATTTCAGGGGATGGTGCAAATATTATTACTGCATTATTGTACGTTGTACATATCAAAGTCGAAACCATATCAGATAATCTTCAGTTTGCAAATTAAGATATATATGTACACAAAACTGTAGAGTTTAAGAAATTCTTACCCCAAGTGCAACTGAACCTACGCCACCTCTTGGTGTATTCATTGCTGCCAAAGAACTCCACACATCTGAGCCAATATCGTATCTTTCAACATCACTGAAACACGTATGATCATCTAGACCTCCTATGGCATAAATTGGCCCCCCGAGGGAAGCCAGAGAAATGCCTCTCCTGCAGATATTTTTAAAAATCACATTGACATCAAAAATCACAATAACTTGTGGACATACAGTGACCCACACAAAGATCCATCATTTATTTATTTGCCCCTGTACTCCACAATTTGAGATTTGTAATAGAAAAAAACATGTGGTTAAAGTGCACAAGGTCAGATTTTATTCAAGGCCATTTTTATACATTTTGGTTTCAACATGTAGAAATTACAGCTGTGTTTATACATAGTCCCCCCATTTCAGGGCACCATAATGTTTGGGACACATGGCTTCACAGGTGTTTGTAATTGCTCAGGTGTGTTTAATTGCCTCCTTAATGCAGGTATAAGAGAGCTCTCGGCACCTAGTCTTTCCTCCAAAAAAAAAAAGAAACCAAAATGTATAAAAATGGCCTTTATTAAAATCTGACAATGTGCACTTTAGCCACATGCGATTTTTTTTCTATTACAAATCTCAAATTGTGGAGTACAGAGGCAAATAAATAAATGATGGGTCTTTGGCCCAAACATTATAGAGGGCAATGTACATGCACCTACAGGCTCACCACCTATTTTCCAGCACTTGGTTCTAGAGCCTTTCTGGTTTATCCATTTTGCCAGACCAACAGAGGTTACAACTTCAGAGAGTAGTCTAACAAGGGGCCAATGGCGCAAAGTCGTCTATGGAAATGGATCTGCCGGCTCCAGACGGGCTGGAGTTCCAGGGGGCATATTCCACTTTTAGTCCTGAGATAGGCCTCTGAATGAAGTAAATTAAACTAAAGATACTGGGGATCAGGAACGAACCAATGTGGGCCAGCAGTGTTGGGTGCACAGAGATTAACAAACAGTATTTAGTGCAGGATGGGACACTGGTATCAGAATTTATAGGACAAGCTGGAGATTCTCAAACTTTCCACACACTCCAAAGACGTACAGATTTGTAGGCTAATTGACTTCGGTAAAGATCGTAAACTGTCCCTGCTGTGTAAGATAGCGTTAATGTACATGTGATTGCTGGTCGGCACGGACTCGGTGTACCAAAGGGACCCGATTCCACACTGTATCTCTAAACTAAACTACCTACTGGAATGGTTTCCTGTTGAAATGACAGAAGTACTTCAAGTTATACAAGTGACCGGGAGTACCATTTAAGATACTGCAACTGTCAGGGAAGGGAGATTTTGACGGACGAGTTTGCAGATGGGCAGGGAAAAGATAGACTGCAGTCGGATCGCTTTATGGGAGCTAGCATAGTATTAATGGGCTGAAAGGCCACCTTCTGCTTGGTTATAATTCTACCAGCTGGAGAAGTATTAATTGTAAAATAAAGAAACTCATAGTTTTGAAGCAGAATTTAAAGATTTCCGTACCGTTTAGTGTTCATAGAAGCCTTCACCATCCATTTATTTGTCATTGGATCAAATACTTCCATGCTGCCCAAATGCTCATTTCCATCATGACCCCCAACTGCGTAGATTTTACCTGCGGTTCAATTAACAAGAAATATTAGAATTCATACACTGTTTTTCAAACAGTCAGAGTTATAGAGCTTACAGTATGGACCCTTTCTGGCTTAAGCCCTACCTTCACCACCTCCAGTTTAAATTCCATTTGGAATATTTTGGAGGACCAAGAAACCAAGAACCAAGAACTGGACCTTTGACCTAACCCGTCCTGGGCAGAGTCCTCCTATTCCACATCTTTCACAGCACCAGCCTCCACATTCAATACATCATTTACGTCACCTCCAACGTGATCCCACCGCCAGTCACATCTTCCCTTCCCCACCACCTACCGCAGAGACCACTCCTTCTGCAATGCCTTGGTTCACTCATCCCTTCCCACCCAAATCACCCCTTTCCCAGGTACTTTCCCCTGCAACGGCAGGAGATGTAACACCTGCCCTCCTCCCCCACCTCCAACCAGGGGCCCCAGCAGGTGAGAGAGTTCACATGCACTTCCTCCAACCTTATTACCGCAACTGGTGTGCCCGATGTGACCTCCTGTACATCGGCAAGACCAAGCGTAGACTTGGCAACTGTTTTGATGAGGCTCACTGAACACATTTCTTCAGGTCAACTGGATGTCCCAGTTGCTAACCATTTTACTTCCTCTTCCCATTCTGAACTTTCTGTCCTGGGCTCCTCTGTTGCCAGAATGAGGCCACACACAAACTGGAGGAACAGCACTTCACATTCCGCATGGGTAGCCTACAACCCAACAGTATGAGCATTGAATTTTCCATCATTAGGCAACTACCAAATCACCCCCCCCCCCCTTCTCTCCGCTCTATCCTCCTCCTTACCTGGACTTGCACCAATTTCTCCCCACTTCCTCCCTCTCGAACTCCCCTTCCACCTAGTCCTTCCCCTAGCTTCATAATTCACAACTCTTCAATCCTTTTGACTCACACCTTATGTCCTTTCATCTCTGGCCTTCGTCCAACCATCAGCCGATCAAAACTCCCCTCACCTGTATCCACCCTTCTCTCTTCCAGCTTTCATCCACCCCCCCCGCAAAATCAGTTTGAAAAGGGATCCTGACCAAGCACCTCGCCTATCCATATTCACCAGTAATGCTGCCTGGCCCTCAAAGTTACTCCAGCTCTTTGTGCCTTTTTGCATCTGAACCATGGTGTCTAATTGAGCTAGTTCCACTTGCCTGCGATGTTACTTCCCAGTTCATGTTAAGGGTGGATGTTGCAACCTTTCCAATTCAATGACATCCTTCCTATAGCAGGGCAAATGGAACTGTACACAGTTGTCTGAAGATGGGTCCCAAACTGAAACTTTCCTGTCCATTCCTTCCACAGATGCTGCCCGACCTACCGAGTTACTCCAGCACTTTGTGCTTCTCCAGCAATTTACGTCGTACACTGTATTCAAAATGTGGCCTAACCAATGTCTTGTATGTGAATGGGATTATTATCCAAAATATTATTTACCATCCACTGAGATGACTCCAACGTGCCGTCGCCGACTGTTCATCTCAGGCGCAAAGAACCAGCTGTTTTTGCTGATTGAGTAACATTCAATGCTGCGGAACGGGTCGCCTGCCCCTCCTCTTCCACCCACACAGAACATGATGCCTGCAACGAGGACAGTAAAGCACGCATGCGCCAACTTTACCCAGGTCAATGCAAAATGTTAGAAAAACAAGGAAATTCACCCTACAGTTAGACAACAACGTAGTGGGGAACAAAGGAATGGCAGAAGCTATAGGCAGTGGCGTAGCAGTAGAGTTGCTGCCTTACAGCGCCCGAGACCTGGGTTCGATCCTGAGTTCAGGTGCTGTCTGTATAGAGTTTGTACGTTCTCCCTATGACTGCGTGGCTTTTCTCCAGGTGCTCTGGTTTCTTCCCACACTGCAAAAATGTGCAGGTTAATTGGTGTCTGTAAATTATAAATTGACCCTAGTGTGTGTAGGATTTTGCTAGTGTACAGGGTGATCGTTGGTCAGCGTTGGTCAGCGTGGGCTCAGTGAGCGGAAGGGCCTGGTTCCACGCTGTATCTCTAAAGTCTTGTCAATAATCCCATATGTGTGTTTTCGACTTTACTGCAAATGACAATAGTGAAGCAAAATTAGTTGGGAAAGGGGTTAAATGGGTGGCAGAGTGGCCCACAGTTGAGCCGCTGCCTCTATTCCCAGCCATTTACAACTTACAATTATGTGGGGAGGCATTAGGCGATGCAAAGTAAAGAAAACAGACATTTTTTTAAGCCAAGAAATCAGAAAACGTCGGTGTACAGATGTCTTCAGAAAGTTAAAATTCAGGTACAAAAAACAATTATGGATTCAGGTGTGAAAGTGGTCATGAACAAAAGAAAGTCTTGCTAAGATTGGACAGGGCTTTGGTCAATCTTCAAAGAAAACAGGGTGTAATTTTGATCTCGATATTTATAAAACCCTGGAACGAGGTGTTTGGCTCATGAGGAGTGAATGAGTAAGAGTGCACCATATTTGGAGCAAAGATGAATGAGATGTGATCTCATGGATTCGTACTAGATCCTGAGAGGGTTTAATAGCTGGAGAGTCTCGTCCCAGATTATACAGCTCCAAATGGACTCCCCATCCTGTACTGAAGTACAAAGTTTATATTTTTATGCAGCAGTTATCTGGATGTGCCGTATCCAAAAGGAATATGTCAAACACAGAAAGCTGGCATGAAAATGGGAAGGAGAGTTAAGATGATTAACAACCAGGAGATCTAGCAGGCCTTGGTTGCTAACTATTTTAAATTGGGTCCTGGTTGCTAATCATTTTAACTCCCATTCCCATTGTCAGAGTGAGGCCACACACAAACTGGAACAGCACCTCATATTCCACTTGGCTAGCTTAAACCCCAAATGGTATGAACATCAAATTCTCCAATTTTAACTCCCCCCACCCCACCCCTCTCTTTCTTGTGCCCCTCCCCATTATGCACCCATTTCTCCCACTATATCTCATCCTCCTTTCCCTGCCTTCACCCTGCTCTTTTCCCCTCATTTCCAATGCCAAAGTCCTTCATTTCCCTTTTATCCCCCCCCCCCCCCCCCCCCCCCCACCACCCTTTTCCCTCCTCGTCTCCCTCCCTGACTTTATACTTTATTCTTCTTCTCTCCTTATCTGACAACCTTTGGCTCCTTTTCACTCATTCCACCCATTTCCCAATCACTTCCTCCTCCCCCTCCCCCCCCCTCCCCCGCTCACCTGCCAGGCTTGGTCCCACCCCCACCTCTCTTTTCCAGTTTTCTCATCCCCTACTACAATCAGTCTGAAGAAGAGTCCTGACCCAAAATGTTGCCTGTGCAATGCCTCCACAGATGCTGCCTGACCTAGACTGGATTTGTTTTGAGTGGATAAAAAGGGTTAATTTTCCTTGGGAGCAGGAAGAAGAGAAAGCAGAAGCTAGAACTCAAGGAAATACACAGGATTATGAGAGGCATTGATCGAGGAGATGGTAGGAAACCTCTTCCCACAGCAGAGGCTTCTAAAATGAATCGGCTGATGTTAAGAAAAGGAATAAAAGCTTCAGAGGGGTTCCAAGGAAGACATTTTTCACCGAAAGGGTGATTGGAATCTGGGATTTAGTGCCGATGAATGAAATTAATGAGATTAATATAAATAGGTATGTGATGGTCAGCATGGACACGATGGGCCAAAGGGTCTGTCAGCCCATGACTGTATTGAGGTGCAATACACTGCAATACAATGACAAGAACCTGTTAAAATAGAATCTGAGATTTGCCCACTTAATTTGAATTACATAGCCAAGTACCTTTAAGATAAACTAGAATTATAGTGCTGTCCAACAGTCATCCCTGCCAAAACAACTGTTAAATAATTATGTAATCCACTGAACTATCAATTTACCATAAAACTCAAGAAAATAAATCATTTAACAAATATGTAAAAATGTCATCAAAATTCAAAACATAATTGATAGAAGGATCATTCATTATGGAAAATCCTCTCGGGCAATACATTCTCCTAACCTGACTAACAAAAAAAATTCAATTAACTCTCAAACCCTGTCATGTCCCCATGTACTTCCAAATTTTACTGAATTCCTCAGCTCCCACTGCTTTTCAGGATAACTCCAATCACAGCAGCTGTGATTGCATTTAAAATATGCAATCTGTACCCGTACAGGACAGGTATGGCGCCGTCCTTATGGGTAACGGCTTCCCAGCCTGCAGCTGTCCGTTGTTTCATCTCTTTTTTTTATTTGTAGTTAGTTGAGTTTTTGTTTTTCGGAGTTCTAGTCTTTTTTAAGTGGGGGGAGGGGGGGGGACCTGCTTTTCAGGGTCCCTACCTGGTCGGTGAGGCAGCTTTTCTCCGGGCTGCACCTTCGACCCATCCTCGTGGCCTACCAGCGGGCCTGGAGCGGCGTTTCCTGAGGGGACCGGCCAGAACCTCGGCTTCGGCGGCAGCGCAGCGCTGGAGCGCTATCTCGGAGCGGGCGATGCCTTGACCGGGTCGCCACGCTGGAACTCTGGTGAGCTGAAGACCGCCGATGAACATCGCGGAGCAGCAGGACTGTGGAGCGGCCAGCCGCGGCGCTGAAACTTTACATCAGGAGCCTGGGATCTCTCGCCGAGATCGTCAGTGGTGGAGCTCCATTCAGCACGGCCTGTTGGCTTCGGAAGCCGCGGTCTCCGGTAAGGAAGCGGCCGTTCCAGGTTTCCCCAAAGTGCTGTGAGGATTCTCCCGACGCCGGAGCACCATCATCCGGCGAGAAGGGCCTGGAACATCGGGCCTCCGTAAAGGCATCTGTGGAGGCCTCAATAGGCCCGACTATGGGTGAACATGGGGATGGTGACTGGACTTTGTGCCTTCCCTCATAATGGGAACCATTGTGGGGGGATGTTTTTTATGTTAAATTTCTTTATTATTGTTATGCTGTTTTCTTTTTTATGTGCTGCAATGGCAATACATATTTCACGACACCAATTGGTGTATGTGACTAATAAAGAACCTTTGAACCATTATACCTTTGAATAAGGAGTAAGCCATTTAGAACGGAGACGAGGAAACACTTTTGTCACAGAGAGTGGTGAGTCTGTGGAATTCTCTGCCTCAGAGGGCGGTGGAGGCAGGTTCTCTGGATGCTTTCAAGAGAGAGCTAGATAGGGCTCTTAAAAATAGCGGAGTCAGGGGATTTGGGGAGAAGGCGGGAACGGGGTACTGATTGGGGATGATCAGGCATGATCACATTGAATGGCGGTGCTGGCTCGAAGGGCCGAATGGCCTACTCCTGCGCCTAGTGTCTATTTGAGGTAATCACTCATTGATATATTCCTCTTTCGCATATTCAAAGGTTTCAAGGTCAAACGTATTTTATTGTCACGTGTACCAATTAAGGTAGTGAAATTCGAATTAACATACAGCCATACGAGAAGAAAAAGCAACAAGCGCACAACTACATAAAAGTTAACCATAAACATCCACCACAGTGGATTCCCCACATTCCTCACTGTGATGGAAGGCAACAAAGTCCAATCTTCTTCCTCTTTATTCTCCCGTGGTCGGGGCAGTCGAACCATGTGTCGGGGTGATCGAAGCTGCTGCAGCCAGCGGTCGAAGCTCCTGTGGCTTGGAGTTCCCGAAGTTGGTCTCTGACCAGAGACCGCGGGCTCTGTGATGTTAAAGTACGCAAGCACCCACGGGTTGGAGCTCCGAGGTCAATCCCTGGCAAAGGGGTCGCGGGCGGGCTCCGCGATGTTAAAGTCCCATAGGCTCCCCGCGGTGGAGCACTAAAAGTCGGTCTCCAGCAAAGGCCACAGTGCAGATGGAGATACGATACGGAATCGCATCTCCGTCGAGGTAAGAGTTTAGAAAAAGATTCCCCCAACCTCCCCACCCCCACATAAAACAAGCTAAACACTAAAAACATACATTTAACACATACGATTAAAACACAAAGAAGGAAGTGACAGTGTTGGCGAGGCATTAACCTATTCATCCCTCACTAAACATATTGCCTTAATTCTCTGCAGATCATAATTTGAAGCTAGCCATTGCTAGATATGTTTGGAGCAAAAGGGGTGTTGTGGAATATGAAATATCATGATGTTGATGGTGCCGATGATGGCTGCCTCGCCAACAGTCTCTCGACTTTTTCCTTCTTTGTTGTTTTTAGTTTGTTGTAAAATGTATGTATTAGTGTACTTTTAGTTTTGTATTATGTGGGAACCTTTTTTAATCTCTTTCTTCGACAGAGATGCGACTTTATCCATATTGTATCTCTCTCCGCGCTGCGGCCTAACTTCGTGGAGCTGGCTGTGCTTTGGTTTGGGACCGACCTCGGGAGCTCCAAGCTGCAGGAGCTTCGACCGCCCCGACTGCGGATGGTTCGACTGCCCCGACTGCGGGAGAAAAAGGAGGAAAGAAGATAACACTTTATTGCCTTCCATCACAGTAGGGAATGTGGAGGAGCTGCTGTTATGGATGTTTATATTGAATTTTATGTAGTTGTGTGTCTTGTTGCTTTTATGATATGACTGTATGGCAAATCAAATTCCTTGTATGTTACAAAACATACTTGGCTAATAAATCACAATTATGATTATAATTATGAAGACAAGTTTAAAGACAGGTAGATTTTATTGGCAGCAACTCAAAAAGATGAGAAAGCCATTATGGATCCTGTCAACATGTTAAATCAGAATGAGATTTGGATTAGTTCCACTGCCCACTGAATTTGGATTAAAGTACCTTTAGACAAATACAAATTCTACTGCTGCACCAGCAGTCAATCCTACCAATATATATATATACACATTTAATAGTACTATTTGAAATGAAAAAACCCCATAACTTTTCCAATGTAAAATGCTCATATAAATGTGGAAAGAAAATAGTTAATTAAAACTCAAAAATTGCACGCAGTTGGAAATGACCTAACCAAAGAGAAAACCAAAACAATCTGCAGATTTCTCTTTACACGGAATAATAAAATACATCTTCCTATTTTGCATTGGAATCCACCTTTTCAGGTTAAGAAAATGAGAAGCAGTGTTACCTGCGGTGTATTTTCTTGATGTTGTGCGTACGGAGTATTCAAAGTCTGGCACTGGCTTGTTACTCAACTGAAGGTGATAGTTTCTGGCTTCATCCAACAGGTCTCTGCACTTCAGATTCTGGCGAATTATGCTTTCTTTAGCCACAACCCCCATGAGAACATCGACGGACAATAACGGCAATCGGACCTGTCAGCAAAGCACAAGAGTTCATAGTGGACACCAGACGTGGGTAGAGTGATAGAGTGGAAAACAGGCCCTTCAGTCCAACTGACTAACATGTCCCACCTTCACTAGTCCCACCTGCCTAAATGTTTCTTAAACGTTTCGATAGTACCTGCCTCAACTACCACCTTCGGCAGTCGTTCCATACACCCACCACCCTTTGTGTAAAAAAGTTACCCCGCAGATTCCTGTTAAATCTTTCCCCCCTCACCTTAACCCTATGTCAATAGTGGAATCAATTCATTTTTAACCCCAGTAACAGTTACTGTACTTCAAAAGCAAATCTATATGCAAAAGGTTGTTACATTGTTAATGTCACATAACATAACAAAAAGGCTGGCTTGCTCCCAAATTACTAGTGTTTGTTTAGTTGTTACTAAACTGGGTCAGTTTGCAATTCCATTTTCCTTCCCCTTGTTTATCGTTACCCATCTAAATCGGAAGCAGATTTTATGTGTAGCTGTAAAAACAAAAAGAAATCCGCTGGCAGAGCTGCGATTTCTCCCTTTCTATAATTAGTTAGCAATGGCTCGGTTCCAGTTGTTATTGATATGAACTTACAAAAATCCCTGTGAAATTGAACACAACTCCTACAAAGCAGTGGAAGGATTTAATAAAACAGAATTCTAGAAATTTGTAAATAATTTTAAAACAACTAAATGCTGAAAATACAAGTAAATCAATCATTATTTGAGGGAAATTAAGATTGGAACCGTTTGTCAGCAATAATATTTTCTTATAAAGCATAGCAGATACCAGCTTCCAGGAGGTTCTCACTTTAAGTTCTTTGGAAAGACTTTTGAGAGCTTCATGCACAAGGATACATCTGCTTGCCTCTTTATTTATCATTTCACTCAATGTCATCAAGCTGGTTGCTTTCCCCGACCCACTTTTATCTTCGAGAATCCTTTTAACCTTGATGAAAGACTTCAACATATATTTCCAATGACATGTCATTTTGCAAATACAACAGCATGTGTCTAATTGTTTTGGTAAGGCAATTGTTTTGTCATTTTGTCATTTTTGTCATTTGAAAAAGTAAATTACTGTTACCCATTGGGCGCTGATTCTTGTTGTGAAGAACAACCTAATCTCAACCGACTGAAGCGTTATTGCCATAAAAATATTAGCAAGAAAGTAGAAGTCTTTATTATACACTTACATTATTACAATCTTCCTCTGTACCTTACACCAATAATGTACTTATCATAAGTAGCAGTGTACAAAACACAATTTGCAAGTAGTGAATTCCCCAATCAACACCAGATCATCCGTTTTAATGGTAATTTACTCCTCATGCAAGTAACTGGTAGAATCAGAGGGGGAGTTAATCTGCACAAGATAGAACAGGCTACAGGAAAATAGGAGGGGGAATGGGGTTGCTCTGACAATCAGCTGAAAGACCTCCTTTGCAAAGTAATATTAGAATAAAATGACAACATAAGAGTTGGGAGTAGCAGCCAATTTAGCCCCTCATACTTGCTCCATCATTCAATAAAATCATTGCTTATCTTTTACCTCAGTACCATTTTCTTACACCAACCCCATATCCCCCAATTATTTTAATATCCCAAAAAATTACCGACCTCCATCTTGAACACTCAACAACTGAATTTACAGGCTGACTTAGTTAGACATTTTGAACAATTCATAACCTACTGAAACCCCATAATCCACAATAGTAATCAGCTTTGTATCATTTGCAAATTTGGATTTATGACTCATGTACAATACAATACAATATGGTTTTATTCGTCACATTGCACAAAAAGTGCAAGTGAAATGAATTTGCCAGCAGCGGTACAATGATAAAGACCCAAAACACACAAAGCAATCTCCCCTCATTGGAGTGATTGGAACAAAGTGTAACAGCTGGGGACTGTGCACCAACCTATACAGTCCCCACTGTCACAGCTTCCCATCTATTTCTATTGTGTTTACTCTCAGTTAACCAGTCCTCAATCCAGCTTCAAGTTTGTTTCATACCCGTGTGGCATTTTTTCCAAAGGCTGTGACATTATTGAAAGTCAAACAATTCTCTTTCATATTTCCTTTTGGATTCTGCCCAATTTTATTATTAATATCTTTAAAGTAGATTTTAGCATTTCCCAATTACTGGTCTGGCTAATTAGCGACAAGTTCCCAGTTCTCTCTCTTCCAGCCTCTCATCTTAAATAGTGAACCATGAGAATCACTAGTTTCTGTAGATTTTGGAAGAGCACAATTAGTAAATTCACTATTGCTTACTCATGTGTCGCACGGTGGCGCAGTGGAAGAGTTGCTGCCTTACAGCGCTTGCAGTGCCCGCGACCTGGGTTCGATTCTGACTACGGATGCCGTCTGAACGGAGTTTGTACATTCTCCCAGTGGCCGTGTGGGTTTTCTCCAAGATCTTCTGTTTCCTTCCACACTCCAAAGACGTCCAGGTTTGTCGGTTAATTGGCTGGTAGAAGTGTAAACTGTCCCGGGTGTGTGTGTGTGTAGGATAGTGTTAGTGTGCAGGGATCGCTGGTCGGTACGGATCACAGATAAGCACAAAATGCTGGAGTAACTCAGCATGTCAGGTAGCATCTCTGGAGAAAAAGGATGGATGATGTTACAGGTCGGAACCCTTCTTCAGACTCCAGCAGTTTGTGTCTATCTTTGGTACAAACCAGCATCTGCAGTTCCTTTCTACACATCAGTTCACAGATTCTGGATGTAGAGTCCATTTTGCTTTGGCAGCTTATCCAGGTTGAAAGAATGGGCTATCTAGTCACCACAAATGGTTGACTAACTCAAGCTATTATTGAACCTAAAAGGCCTGAAGAAAAGGTCTCCTTCATGCGTCTTCATCCTGACTGTTAATGACACAAGGATGAGCCAGTGTCAAGTAAAGATGGACATCTCATGTCCACAAGGCCTCCTAAGATACTTCATTGAATAAAGAATGCATGATGTGCCTACAACATGCACTTTGACCCTTCAATATGAACACAGCTCTTGAGGTGACCGGGTGCTGGCACCAGATAACTGGTTGCGAACCAAGTTCAAGTTCAAGTTCAAGTGAGTTTATTGTCATGTGTCCCTGTATAGGACAATGAAATTCTTGCTTTGCTTAAGCACACAGAAAATAGTAGGCATTTACTACAAAACAGATAAATGTGTCCATATACCATGATATAAATATATACACACATGAATAAATAAACTGATAAAGTGCAAATAGCAGAAAGTGGTTATTAATAATCAGAGTTTTGTCCGAGCCAGGTTTAATAGCCTGATGGCTGTGGGGAAGTAGCTATTCCTGAACCTGGTTGTTGCAGTCTTCAGGCTCCTGTACCTTCTACCTGTAGGTAGCAGGGAGATGAATTTTGTGGCCAGGATGGTGTGGGTCGTTGATGATACTGCCAGCCTTTTTGAGGCAGCGACTGCGATAAATCCCCTCGATGGAAGGAAGGTCAGAGCCGATGATGGACTGGGCAGTGTTTACTACTTTTTGTAGTCTTTTCCTCTCCAGTGCGCTCAAATTGCCGAACCAAGCCACGATGCAACCGGTCAGTATGCTCTCTACTGTGCACCTGTAGAAGTTAGAGAGAGTCTTCCTTGACAAACCGACTCTCCGTAATCTTCTCAGGAAGTAGAGGCGCTGATGAGCTTTTTTGATAATTGCGTTAGTGTTCTCGGACCAGGAGAGATCTTCAGAGATGTGCACGCCCACTGTCAACAACCCACAAACCTCACCTACTGCCACATAGTGGAGGGTGCACCAGCAACGCGTGATCGGATCTTACTGTCAGGACACAATGACAACTCAGTACACTGCAGCTGCCATGGCATCTGCCCTCTTTGCCTCTCACACTCACATCTAGCAAGGCTCTGCACAAGGTCATGTCCTCACTGATTTATGCTCTCCATACAAAATTAGCACAAAAACAGATGTGGTTAAGAAAGTACAACATTTCAGCTGTCAACTTTAAACCCCCATCAGCAATATTGAATATGCATTTTTGTTTTTAAAAAAACTTGGATGCCAGCCAGGCATCAATTCAATCAACAGAACCGACTGCTATATGGAAAAAGCTGACAAACAGTTATATTGTTCGCTTGACTACTGGCAGCTTGTCTCATAACTGCGGGACATCCTCTAATGCAAGAAAATATGCACGTTAGAGGCAGGCCATGGATGGCATTCTAAGTAACATTCACATTTTTCCTTGGATACAAAAGTATTTCAAACTAATGAATCCTTTCATACAGAACAGCAGTACGAGTTAAACATCAGCAATTAGATGGATGACCCAAAGCTCTGTTGTAAAACAGCTATGATTTGAATATCAAGTCAAAGCTTAGAGCCTCCACAAAAAAGTTGTAAAAGCTCCTTGAAAGAATGGAAAAATGCATTCTGTCAAACTGACTTGCTAATTCATATTCTGAGTTTTATTTAAAATGATGTTTTGCATGAATAGAAAGCCATCTGTGCAGCAGGAAAAGTGCACTGGTGCACCATCTAACACACACCACATTTTCATCCAGGATCCACTGTCACCAACTATCACTAGTGACATGTCCTGATCAGAAATAAAATAGCGCAAGATCATAATTTATTTATTTTTTAACTGAAAATGGTGGAAGTATTTAGTAGGTTGGGCAGCAATTGTGGAAGGAGAAACAGATTTCACGTTTAAGGTCAATGACCCCCTTTATTTATTTTTTATTTTTATTTATTTTTTATTTTATTCATTTATTTATTTATTTATTTTATTTTTTTATTTTTTTTATTTACATTTTTATTTTTTTTATCGTATTTGTGTGGATGTGTACGTATGTGAGTGTTGTTTGTTCCCGGGTGGCGAGGGTGGGTAAGGGTAAGGGTTTTGAGGGTCGTTTACATACTGTTGTACAATTATGTCCTGATTATCACTGTCTGTTATCATTGTATGTATGCAAATTGCTGTTAAATTCAAAATTCAAATAAAAAGATTTAAACTAAGGTCAATGACCCTTCATCAGAAACTTATCAGAGTTGCAAATACCTGTATTTGGCTCAGACCTATTGTGGTACTTCCCAGTTGACAGCGAGGACTTCGGACTATCATCCTATCACATGTTGTCCCATGTGTTCAAAAGGGAACTGCAGATGCTGGAATATCGAAGGTACACAAAATTGCTGGAGGAACTCAGCGGGTGCAGCAGCATCTATGGAGCGAAGGAAATAGGCGACGTTTCGGGCCAAAACCCTTCTTCAGACACATGTTGTCCCATCATCTATTCCACAAAGAAGGAGTGTCTGTTTCCTCAGTGGCAGAACTGGGTGGCACCTTTCCACTATTAAGGAGTGTGGGCTGCACTAACTCAAGCTTTGGAAGCATTTCCCAATTTTCAAGTTCTAATCAGAGTGGGATTGCCAGATCCATCAGATTGATTTGGATAGGTACATGGACAGGAAAGGTTTAGAGGGAAATGGGATAAACATGGGCAAATGGGAACTAGCTTAGATGGGACATCTTGGTCAGCATTGTCGAGTTGGGCCAGAGCTCGTTTCCATGCTGTATGGCTCTATAACTCGCGATATCCTGGTAATATTTAGCTTCCAGACACTTCCAGATGATGTGAGCTTGACACAAAAATCTCATGTCTTCTTTTGATGTCTGTGACGAACGTGCCCCCCAGTTCTATTTGAAGTGTACAATAGGCAGCTAGAAGTCTGTTGTAAAATGCCTTCAGCCCATCCACCTTGTGCGCACAGCTGAAATGCTTCCAATGGGACCTGATATTCCACATTTAAACATCAAAGGAAAATACAGAAAGGTTTTCTTTGAGTTTTCATTAGGTAAAGCAGATACAATGACACATATGAGAAGAGAGCACATTGACTTGCTCTAGAGCATCTATAGTTAATCCTTACATCTGTGACTACAAGGAGCAAAGCATACAAAGGCATCCAGAAAAAGAAGTAGGCGTTATCAACCATATCAACATTGATTATTCTGATACCATGACTTGAAATGTTATTATTCTGCTTGTCTGACCTTTTGTTCACTGCAATATGACCTCTAACTCCCTGCTGCTCTTAAAAACCTGCACATGCTATTTGGATAAATCTGTTCATTAAGGTTTGCATTTTAAACAGAAGCACATGGATCAATCATGATCTGAACTCTCTAAAGGGCTACTAATCAAAAAACAATGGCCTTGAAAACTAATCTACTGTATAAAATAACAATTTTGCACTTAATCGGCAGTTAAATCTTCACTGACCAACAGAACCTCCAATTTACCTGTGCAAGAACTTGGTCCAACCACTTGGCGTGATGTTGCGGATTTGAGTGTAGCCACTTCATAGCAGCATTGTACACTTGCTTTTCTTTTTCCACATTCAGATCACTGGATGAAAGAAGTGCAATGAGGTGCCTTGGTGAAACATTTATAAAGTCTTCACATTCTACTACTTCGTTAAAATGTTCGCAAGCATACTTATCAGCCATGCTCATCAAGTCAACGCGATTGTGACTCTCAGCAAATGACCGGACTGCTAGGCAGTTTGACGGGTGAAAATGAGCTTTCATGTATTCACAGCATGCCTTGGCCACAAGCTCTACCTGCAGAATGCATGCCGCATACAGAAGAGGTTGCACGTTGTCCACAGTAAGTTTAATCCTCGAGCAATAAGCAAACTTCACAAGGTCATCCATTGCATTGCCGTCAAAATCTTTAATCTCGATCAAGTCCTGTTTGGCTTCAGCCATTTCAGAAAGAAACATTGCCTTAAAGTATGGAATCACGCACGCCAGCACCAATTTGTGGCACGGGATTAGTTTGGGCCCAACCTAATAGAAAACGGAAAATAAAACATTGCTTAGTAACACAATTTAAAATTAATCCAAATCAACAAAGGCTGCTTAAGAAAATTACTATTTCTACTAAATTGGGATTATCAATTACGGCAGATTACTTGTTTTATGTGATGCACATTTAACAACAAACTATACTGTGAGTAGATTAACCTAATTTGAATGTTTTGTTCAAAATTGAATCAGATAAATGACATGTGAACTGTGTACATTATTAATGGAATCCTGCGACTGCAAAGTCAAAACATTAATTCATATAATTGTATTCATTATGGAGATTAATATTAAAATATACACAGCAGAATTCATTAGTAACGCCAGCATTTGTAAACTACATTAACAATTAGAGTGGATGTACTAAGTCACCACATACATTTACCGCTATTGAAGAAAGGAGACCAATGGTTGAAGAAAAACTTTAACCTGATCTATTACTAGTTAGTTATCCATTACTTTCATTACTGATAATATTTGAAATAATGCTGCCCAGGAGAGAGAGAGCCAGGCATTATCAGGCTATGTGCCACAAATTATACCAACTCTGGATGTTTAACAAGGGCAAGCTTGGACAATTTTATCTTATGGAATTGATCCACCAGAAAATCTCCACACTGATGAAGTTAACAAACATGAATGAACCTTGGAGACTGTCCAAAGGAACTGCTGCAGTGATATATTGGAGCTCACATGATAGACCTCCAACATCCACAACCAGGTTCTTTCTAACCAAATAAGACTCTATCTAATGGAGAAGTTTCCTTTTGATTCACATCGACTTCAGTTTTACATAAAGGCAACATTTGAATGAATGAGGGGTCCTCGATTCCCCGTTCCCCATTCTGCCTTGATGTCAAGGACAGTCGCTCTCACCAGAATTCAATTATTTTGTCCAAATGTGAATCGTCTCTGATGAGGTGCTGGTGAAACCCAAACTGAGCCTCAGTGAGCAAGGCTACTGGCAAGTTCCTCTTGAAACACCACAAATAGCATCACCTTTGTATGGTGCAGTGACTGGGCCAATTAGATATTTCATTCACGATTCACTTTGGTAACTCTCACATTGCCAGGTAGATCGCAATTTATTTTAGCTGTATTGGAATAGCAAGATCCAAGTCCAATCTTTAATCTCAAATGAGAACGTGGAAGCTGCTTTCCATACTCTCAAAACAGTACATTTGTAGGAGAGTGATTGTATATATTTATATATGCTGACGTAAGGTTTCCTTGGATACACTGGGGCAATAGGATTCAGATATAACCTAGAATGCAGAGCTGCTGGACATTGGCAAAAGGAATAAAAATATAGCTGGAGGCAATTGCACCAAAGACATGTGGGTGAGAAAATTAACCCTGGTAGTCCATCAACTAGATGGTGTAGGGCAAAGATGTTCTCACAGCAGCACATACATAGTAAAACAATTGAGTGGGAAGTGAAAATATATTTGCCAACATTTTTACAGATTGGGATTAGTGAGGTGACATATCTAGGCTCATCTGAACAAGCAACAATGTCGCCCCTAACCTACTTTGGTGATGACATTTAGTACAACTGTTACATATTACTCCAACATGCATGAACTTTGTAATGTTGGGTATTAAAATCATTGCAGAATATTCCTGCAGCTCAGTATTTTCTACATGTTTAACACGCGAATTGTTGCAAAAACATGCAAGAAAATGCTCCGCACATCAGGAAACGTCTGTCAAGACAGAAATAGGGTTCAACTTTCAAGTCAACCACCATTCCTCATGAAACTCTAAATTCATTAAGAATTCTGTTTCCCTCATTACATGATGTGGTAACTGACCTGCTGAGATGCCCCACACTTTTCTTTTAAGTTCAGATTTCCAGCACCTACAGTATTTTACTTTCACACTGGTGAATTGTTGTGATAGCTAGCCCACTAAACCCCACTGAATCTTACAATCCAAATGACGATGTATGTGGACACTTTACATCAGCTACTCACAGACAAAGGGCGGCATTCTTCTCACCTTCAGTGTTACGTCGCACAGTTCTTTGCCCTCATAGAACTGATAGAGAGCACGGTGATATTCCTTCCAAGCTTCTTCTGCTTCAAAAATAAAACAATCATCTGCCTCAGCGTCATGGTCAATGGAGCTAATGGGAGGCTTCCTGCTCCTTTGCTGATGATTCTTCAAATTCTCTGGTATCATATCAGTAGCCATTTCTTTATATGTTGTGTCACCTCCAAGCACCTAACTGAGATCTTCAACACATTACTGTTTGTCGATCTAAAATCTTGCTAGTGTATACAAATGTATCCCTTCCTGCAAAAAAATAACAGCATCAATTATTTAGTCATTTCTCAAACCGACTTCCAACACTGTTTTCACCTCTGAAAAAATACTGAAAGCTCTTAGTTGTAAAATTAACACTGAATACTGATTTTAACTATAGTGTGTGTTTTTGCTTTACTGAGATGCATTTAATATTCCAAAGAAAATGTGGCTATGTATTTCTAACATCAGATTCAATAACTGAGATTTCCAGACTCTTGGAGATTAATGAATTAATGAATTTATGAAATCATCAGATTTACCGTGGTATTATTTCTATAAGCTGCAATAAATATTTCCTACAATACAAAATAGGTCATCCTTCTCACAGATGATGCACTCTTTTGAAAACAAATATCAGGCCATAGTAGGAAAGCAATTATCTATGACTTCAATGAATAATTCTTTAAGGTAGACAAAAATGCTGGAGAAACTCAGCGGGTGCGGCAGCATCTATGGAGCGAAGGAAATAGGCAACTTTTCGGGCCGAAACCCTTCTTCAGACTCAATTAAAGAATCATTCTTTAAGCCGCCTCTTGAAGAATAAATGTAAAGAAAGATCAATTTGAAAGTCTTCCAACATGAAAACCATTGACATCCATTTCTCAACAAGAACTTAAAAGTTTACTTCATTTTAAATCCATTAGAACCAACTTCACACACAAAGAAAAATCGAACAAAGAAAAATTGAATTTCTGTTGCTCAAAACAAATCAAGGGAAGAAGCAAGAAAGGGACAAGTTAAAGCAGGAAACTTTTAATAAAAGATAGCTGACCAGGTTTCAATGTAAAGGATTTCTCACTCACTAAATATGTCCATTTAGCCCAATGCTCCCAGCAGAGCAATCTCATCAGTTCCATTCTCTATTTCCTTGTAGCCCTCCAAGTTATTTTCTCATCATCTCTTTTTAGATTTGTTTGTCATTCTACACCAATGGGTACTCTACAGAGGCCAATTAATCTCCCAGCTCACCCATGTGGTTGCAGGAAGGTGTGAAAGCCACACACAGCACCTGGAGTCAAGGTTGAACCCAGATAGCTACAGCCGTGAGGCAGCAGCACTAACTAGTGCATACCACTGCAGCTTCACCATGCCAGAGGAAGAGAAAACAATAAAGTACATGTATAATAGAAAGAGAAACAAACCATTGATACTCTAGCCTGATCCGCTGAATTACTCCAGCTTTTTGTGTCTATCTTTGGTTTAAACCAGCATCTGCAGTTCCTTCCTACACGTCGATACTCTAACCAGGAAGGAACTTAGGTTAGGTTCCTTAATTTTGATAAAGGTTAGGTGTCTATGTTAGGTTTCTTCATTTCAGTTGTCACAATAGACTAGGCATATCCTGAACCGAAACATCACCCATCCTTTCGTTCCAGAGATGCTGCCTGACCCGCTGAGTTACTCCAGCATGTTGTGTCTATCTTGGTATAAATCAGCACCTGTAGTTTCTCGTTTCTACTTCTATATTAATTTTTTCATTGATCAGAGTTAATTAGGAAGGATTGCACACATGAGAAACTATAAATAGACACTGAACGAATCTGCTACCCTTAACTTGTACAATCCTGGTCTAAACAAACCTGGGAATCAGTGTTCTCCCCAAGAACCACCGACCAGAAAAAAAATGCAATGGAATAAACCTTTATAGGCACTAGGAATCTCTGTACACTGTTCGTGCACCTTGAACAAAATAATCTCTATTTAAAAAAATCTATGCTAGAACACTAAATCAGATCATCTCACACACACACACCCACCCACCCACACTCACTCACTGCGGCCACCGCCACCGCTGATCTTCACTGTCTCCCCGGGGCCACCGATGCTGCTGCCGTCCATCGGCCACTAGCGAGCCAGAGCCGTCACCTCACCAGACTTCCAGGCTCAGCACCAGTGCTTCCCGCTTCCCGCTCCTCCCCCCCCACAGGGAACTTCAGTAGTGATGGGTCTTCCCCGACCACACACCCGCTGGTTAAAATTCCCCACTGTTTATTTTGGCTTTTTTTTTTACAGAAGTACTGGAGCGGCGCTCCGGTGAGCTCCAGCACCACTGCATCCCTGGGTATTAGTCACGTACAACTAATGGTAACCAGTCAGCAGCTGCACACAAACCCTCAACTTGATAGCCTATGACAAACTGAGGTGTAAGTTCCCGCACTACCGCAGAACCCGCTAAATAGCCCGCCGCACGGAACGTGTTAAGAGCTTGCTGCAGGCCGGATAACATCTCGTGGCGGGCCGGATGTGGCCAGCGCGCCATAGTTTGGAGACCCCTGATATAGATGAAATGAGCTGGAGCATACTAAGTTCATAACTCATAGGAGCAGAATTAGGCCATTCGGCCCATCGAGTCTACTCGCCATTCAATCATGGCTGATCTACTTTCCTTCTCAACTCCATTCCTCTGCCTTCTCTCCACAACCCTTGATGCCCTTACCAATCAAGTATCTATCAATCTCCACCTTAAAAACATACCCATTGATGGGTAGAGAAACAGTGTGACTGCCATTCATCCACTCACTACCTCCTCCCCTAGAATCTCTCACTCTGACCCTGCAACGCTACACACCATCTCCCCAGCTCCATCAGCTTATGCCTACATTCCAACGGAGTCACTCGCATTGCCCGAGTTTGCAACCTCTCCACCAAAGCCACTGAACTCCACTGCTGCATTCAGAACCACCCTCTCGCCCTTGGGCTACTTCATCTGGACTCCACGGGATTCCTTGCCTCACGGTGCCACCCCATAGCCTTTACTATGGCAATAAGAGCTTATGCATCAGGTTTACACAAATTTTGGAGTAACTCAGCGGGACAGGCAGCATCTCTGGAGGGAAGGAATCGGTGACGTTTCGGGTCGTGGCCCTTCTTCAGACAGATGTCAGGGGAGTTAGCGGGACAGAGATAAAATGTAGTCGGAGACAGTAAGACTAGTGGGAGAACTGGGAAGGGGCAGGGGAACCGCAGGAGATGCAACCCCTCTCCCTTCGACTCCATCCAAGGACCCCGACAGTCTTTCCAGGTGAGGCAGAGGTTCACTTGCACCTCCTCTAACCTCATCTAATGTATCTGCTGTTCTTGGTGTCAACTTCTGTACATCGGCGAGACCAAGCGCAGGCTCGGCGATCGTTTCACTGAACACCTCCGCAGAGTCTGCCTTAATCTACCCGATCTCCCAGAGGCAGATGTTGCCTCTTGTGCGGTTGTAGGGGAAAGTACCTGGGGAGGGAGTGGTTTGGGTGGGAAGGGAAGAGTTGATCAGAGAGTTGTGGAGGGAACGGAATCTGCGGAAAGCTGAAAGGAGCGGAGATGGGAAGATGTGGCCAGTAATGGGATCCCGTTGGAGGTGGTGAAAGTGTTGGAGGATTATATGGTGTATGCGATGGCTGATGGGGTGGAAGGTGAGGACAAGGGGGACTCTGTCCTTGTAGCGAACGGGGGGGGGGGGGGAGGGGGAGCAAGAGCAGAGCTGCAGGATACCGAGGAGCCCTAGTGAGAGCTTCATCAATAATGGAAGAGGGGAACCCCCGTTTCCTAAAGAATGAGGCCATCTCCGATGACCTAGTATGGAAAACATCATCCTGGGCGCAGATGCGGCTTAGACGGAGGAATTGGGAGTAGGGGATAGAGTCTTTACAGGAAGCAGGGTGGGAAGAAGTGTAGTCTAGATAGTTATGGGAATCAGTAGGTTTGTAGTAGATGTTGTTCAAAAGTGTGATGGAGACAGTGCGATCCAGAAACGGTCAAAGGTGGTCCAAGTGAATTTGAGTGCAGGATGGAAATTAGTTGTGAGGCTTAGGTACCGCTTGGGTCACATATACCCCAGCAGTATGAACATTGACTTCACTAAATTCACATTTCCCTTGCTTTCCCTCTCACTCCATTCCCTCCCCCTTCCCAGTTCTTCCACATTCTTACTGTCTATGACTACATTCTATCTCTGTCCCACCCACTCCCCTGAAATCAGGCTGAAGAAGGGGCTCGACCTGAAATGTCACCCATTCCTTCTCTCCAGAGATGTTGCCTGTCGCGCTGAATTACTCCAGCATGTTGTGTCTACCTTCGATTTAAACCAGCATCTGCCGATCTTTCTTACACCTTATGCATCAGGTTGACGGTTTCCCAATTCAAGATCAAGGAATGGCATTTGTCATCGGTCCCACTATAAGCTATGGCCCCCAGAATTTCCCAGGTATTATCGGGAAAGGGAATCGAGCTATGTGCATCCGCTCCGATATGTTGGGGCGAGTGGGGGTATCGACAATAACCCGCGAGATCCGAACCACCCACCCGCCAGACCAAGCGCCTCCTACCCACCTGTGGCAGTCTGCTGATCCCATTTCCAACACTTCAGCCATCTCCCACCCCACGCAAGTCGCAGCCAGAAACAAAATCACCCTTCACCCCATTAGGGATTGCCTTTGAAAAGACATTGCGGCAACCTGAACCAAAGCAGGACCTCTCCAGACAAATTGCCCGGGAAGTCGCTGAGGACGGAGCCTGCCGCATTCCCAATGAGGGAAATATTAAGACGAGCATTGCAAATACATCAGGCATCGAGTTCAGAAATAGAATCGATGCCGATTCAGAACACCGCCTGCGAGTTTAGTCTTTATCCGAATATTTAACAGCCATTCTATTCCCGAAGTCTAAAATAATCCCAATTGGGTCACCAGTCTAAATATCACAATGCACTAGTTTGTTCGTCGATTTAAAAACATCGAAACTAACTTAAACTCCGTGTCACAGTCCTTACATTCTCACGCATACCTTTCCCTGTTCGGTGTCTGCAGCCGTTATTGGCAGATGTAGGAACTAGGGCGAGCAGCCAAGAGATCAGCTTTGGCGTCTTCCCCCTCGCTTCGCTGCCCGTCCCGTCCCGTCCCCTGAGGAGGCTTTCTTTGCAATGCTGGCTGGAGCCCACAGCACTCACTGCAAACACTTCCGGGTTGGCCTGGCGGTGTGGGTGAGACCAAAGATCCTATAGGATCTGTGGTGAGACTGAGAGCCGGTCTGTTCCGGGTAGGTTTGCAGGCTGTCCCTTTCCCACCCTCATTCCCTTTCCCTCTCCCTCATCCCCCTCCTTCTGGCCCGCAACCGGCACGCGCCTCATCCCGGGAAACGTTCCAACTGCGGGCGGGAGATCCTGGTCCCGGGGAACATTCCAATCCCAGCGCGCGCGCGCCCGCTCTGCACTCGGATCCATCCCTCTCACCAACACCATGCACGCACAACGCTGCGGGAGGCGCAACACACTGTTCTCTATTTCAAGAGAGAAGAGTCAAGAATGTTTTATTGTCATATGTCCCAGATAGGACAATTAAATTCTTACTAGCAGCAGCACAACAGAATATGTAAACATAGTACAGTAAACAATATAATAAGCGAGAGAGAAAAGTCAGTCTGAAGAAGGGTTTCGGCCCGAAACGGTGCCTATTTCCTTCACTCCATAGATGCTGCTGCACCCGCTGAGTTTCTCCAGCATTTTTGTGTACTTTAGAGAAAAGTTCAGTGTGTGTATATATATATATAAATAGGGAGGTAGCACGGCAGTCGGGTCACGACCCATGACCCGTACTGTTGTACACTCGATGAACTGCAGGTAGGCACTGACCATTGTTTCCAGCGTAGTGGGCTCGTTAAAACCCGCCGAAATGGTCAATTTTTGTGCTGTAAATAATTATGGAAATCGCCTACTTCAGAATTCCAAAAGTGAGGAGAAATGACGGTAGATAGAAGCGAGAGCTGAAGGGACAACAACAGCCAAAGTGCTTGGTGAACATTGGCCGTGCAGATATCGAGATTTAAAATATAGCGAATTATCGCGTTTGTTCACTGCATTTCATCAACAGTAAGGCATTATTTGTGTATTTTCTTGATTCCTTTGGTATCTAAAAAAATCTGGCGGTAAAATGTTAAAATCGGCCATGGTTCTCAAGTGGGTTTTTACATACAAAAACTAGAATACGCCTCTGAAACAAAATCTATCATTAAAAAATCATAATGATAGAAAACGTACTTTTCCACGCACCACTCGTAAATCTAGAGATTATTTTAATGATAAATTTAGCTACAGAAGCGATTTCTTTTTGCATGTAAAAACCCACTTCAGAACCATGGGCGATTTTAAAATTTTACAGCCAGATTTATCACTTCTGATTCTTTAGATACCAAATAAATAAAGAAAAAACATACATAATGCCTTATTGTTGATGAAATGCTGTGAGCAATGCGATAATTCCCAATATTTTCCAATTTGATATCTGCACGGCCAATGTTCGCCAACCACTTTAGCTGTTGTTGTCCCTTCAGCTCTCGCATCTCTATACCTTCATTTCTCTTCACTTTTGGAATTCTGAAGTAGGATAGATGTCTCTCACACTTACCCCGACTTCCACAATTTTTTACAGCACAAAAATTCACAATTTTGGCGTTTTTTAACAGGTAGGAAAGTACGCGTTTCGTGTATTAACAACATATATTGGAAGCTGCGATGTCCTCCAGATGGATTGAGCGGTTCCGTGTGTCAAGCCCTTTGACCCGGTGACCTTATGTGCAACCCCCCATACTCACAAATACTTATACAATGCCTTCCATAATGTTTGGGACAAAGACCCATCATTTATTTATTTGCCTCGGTACTTCACAATTTGAATAGAAAAAAATGTGGTTAAAGTGCACATTGTCAAATTCTATTCAAGGGTTTTTATACATTTTGTTTTCACCATGTAGAAATTCCCCCCCCCCCCCCCCCCAATTTTCAGGGCACCATAATGTTTGGGACACATGGCTTCACAGGTGTTTGTAATTGCTCAGGTGTGTTTAAATGCCTCCTTAGTGCGGGTATGAGAGAGCTCATGGCACCTAGTCTTTCCTCCAGTCTTTCCATCACATTTGGAAACTTTTATTGCTGTTTATCAATTATCAACATTGTGCCAATGAAAGTCAAATAAGCCATTATGAGACTGAGAAACAACAATAAAACTGTTATTCGAGACATTAGCCAAACCTTAGGCTTATCAAAATCAATTGTTTGGAACATAATGAAAACCACTGGTTAGCTGCAAAAATAGGATGGCCAGGTTACAGTTTGCCAAGAAGTACTTAAAAGAGCAACCACAGTTCTGGAAAAAGGTATTGTGGACAGATGATACGAAGATTAACTTATATAAGAGTGATGGCAAGAGCAAAGTATGGAGGAGAGAAGGAACTGCCCCAGATCCAAAGCATACCACCTCATCTGTGAAACATGGTGGTGGGGGTGTTATGGCCTGGGCAAGTATGGCTGCTGAAGGTACTGGCTCACTTATCTTCATTGATGATACAACTGCTGATGGTAGTAGCATAATGAATTCTAAAGTGTATAGACACATCCTATCTGCTCAAGTTCAAACAAATGCCTCAAAACTCATTGGCTGGCGGTTCTTTCTACAACAAGACAATGATCCCAAGGGATTTACAGAAAAGCAACAAAGGAGTTTTTGAAAGCTAAAAAATGGTCAATTCTTGAGTGGCCAAGTCAACCACCCGATCTGAACCCAATTGTACAGGCCTTTTATATGCTGAAGAAAAAACTGAAAGGGACTAGTCCCCAAAACAAGCATAAGCCAAAGATGGCTGCAATACAGGCCTAGCAGAGCATCACCAGAGAAGACATCCAGCAACTGGTGATGTCCATGAATCGCAGACTTCAAGCGGTCGTTGCATGCAAAGGATATGCAACAAAATATTAAACATGACTACTTTTATTTACATGACATTGCTGTGTCCCAAACATTATGGTGCCCTGAAATGGGAGACTATCTGCTGTCATTTCTACATGGTGAAACCAAAATGTATAAAAATGGCCTTTATTAAAATCTGACAATGTGCACTTTAACCACATGTGATTTTTTTCTATTACAAATCGTGGATTTTTCTATTACAAATCTCAAATTGTGGAGTACAGAGGGGAAATAAATAAATGATGGGTCTTTGTCCCAAACATTATGGAAGGCACTGTATATAGCTCATATATATACATGCACACATACGTATGCAAAAAATACAATAATAGTGTAATAATAACAATAATAGTCTATGTAGTTCGGAGCTTATGAGAGGTTGCAGTGTTTAATAGCCTAATGGCTGTAGGGAAGCTGTTCCTGAACCTGGACATTACGGTTTTCAGGCTCCTGTACCTTCTTCCCGATGGCAGGGGTGAAATGAATGTGTGGCCAGGGCGGTGTGGGTCTCTGATTATGCTGGCTGGCTTTTTGAGGCAGTGATTTCCGTAAATCCCTTCGATGGTGGAGAGGTCAGAGCTGGTGATGGACTGGGCATGTTCACAATGTTTTGCATGATGCAACCAGTCAATATGCTCTCTACTGTACACTTGTAGAAGTTCAAGCGAATCCTCTTTGACATACCAAATTTCCGTAATCTTCTCAGGAAATAGAGGCATTGATGTTCTTTCTTTGTAATTGCATCAGTGTGCTGGGTCCAGGAAAGATCTTCGGTGCTCCCGTACTGATTGTTATTGAGGAAGACGTGTTTTTCTGCCAATTCGGACAGACTGGTCTGTGGAAGTTGAGGATCCAATTGCAGAGGAATGCGCAGAGACCCAGCTCCGTGAGCTTGGTAACCAGCTTTTTTTTAAATGTTTAATCAAAAATATTTATTCAAATATTAAAATAATATATACCGTACAGTAAAAAACAAAACAGAACCCACCGCCATAATACACGACAAACTATTATACAACTATCTTACACTCCTTGTCAAGGATGCATTCAACCCCTCGCGGTGCCCAACGGTCCCGGAAATCCCGCAGGGCGCCTGTTAACAGCGCGTAGTCCCTCTCTAACACCACCCGAGCATGGACGTAACCCCGGAAAAGGGCAGGCAGCCGGCTCCAGCAGAGCTCTCTTCCACCTGGTGCCATGACACGCGGATGGCCAGTTTGGCCAGGCCCAGGAGCAACCCAACCAGGACATCCTCGGCCCTACCCTCTCCCTTACACACAGGGTGTCCGAAGATGAGGATGGTGGGTGAGAAGTACAGCCAGAAGGCAAGGAGCAGCCCCTTTAGATAATGGAACAGGAGATGCAGCCTCACAAACTCCATATACACGTGGCACATAGACTCTTCCAGCCCGTAAAAGTGGCAGGCAGCCGGCGAGTCTGTGAACCGGGAGAGAAACAGGTTGCAGGGGATGATGGTATTGAACGATGAACTATAGTCTATAAACAACAGCATGACGTACAGTATGTGTTTTTATTGTCCAAGTGGTCCAGCGCAGAGGAAAGCCAGTGAGATCGCATCCCCCGTTCACCAGTTGTGGCGGTAGGCAAACTGTAGTGAGTCGAGGTTCTTGTTGAGGTAGGAGTTGATATGCTCCATAACCGACCTCTCATCACCACGGACGTTAGTGCCACAATAGTCGTTGAGGCATGTCACCAATGACCAATTAAAACAAAATGTTCCAATGTCATCTCTTTGTAATAATCCCCACACACCAAATTATCCAAAATTGAAATTAATTGGGGAAAGTGTTACTATATAAATCTACTCTAGACATTTTATTTTGTTCTGAGATTGTGTTAATTGCAGCTGATCACACTACTTGTGCTGTTAGTGGAATTTGTTGTGAATTGTTACACTGTGATTTATCACTTGCCCAAACTTGTAAAAATGAAATATTTTGTGAGTGAAGCTTTAATTGAAGTGTTAAGTCAATACTACTATAGTAGCAGTCTTAGAAAGAATGGTGTGCTCTCTATGGAAATGTGTTTCTATTGCACTGTAGTCGCTCAAGAACATATGGAATAGGAGCCGATCGCTTAGACCTTCAAACCTGCTCCAATATTAACCAAGATCAGGGATTATTTTACGCCAATACCACCATCCCACACGATCCTTAAATCCTCATAAAATCCAAGAATTAACTGAACCCTCCATTGAATCTCAAACACAGAGGATCGACGGTCCTCTGGGAAAGTAGATTCCAAAGATTCACAGCACCTTGAAGAAAGAAATGCTTGTGTACGTAACTAGCACCCAAGATATATTGTACTCTGGTATTTTAATGTAAGAGACCCGTCTCCCAATGTGGCACAAGTGTAATATACCAACTGATGTGTAATCAATACTATAAGCTGTTTTATGGTGACAAACCAATGCCCACTATCATAGTTTAGGGCTGTATTTGTATTTGGATCTGGACTCTGGGGCATAAGATCAGATCGGGTTCCACATAGTCTGTTCCTTGGCCTTGCATCGCTGGCAATAACCAAGTAGCAAGCTGCAACAATGGAGACAGTGAATGCAAGCTGCATTGATGTAACCCATGGGCTGGACAAGGTCATAGGTCAAGTGTTTTGTGCCACAGTTCGAGCAAATCTACATTGTGTACTCATTAATTTCCTTCCTTAGGCAAGAAGACCAAAACTACACACGCTATTCCAGATGTATGCATTCCAATCCTATATAATCAAGGCAAAACTTATTTGTATGGTCAAAACATGCCATTTGTTTTCCTAATTGCTTCTTGTATCTATATGTTCATTATTCTTTTATAAGGACATTCAGCATCCCAGTCTCTTGCTGGTTAAAAATAATCTTCCTTTTCATAACAACGGAGTTAACTTCATATTTTTGTGCTATCACAGCCTGCCAACTGAAAATTAACTACTGTATTTTCTTTTAATTAACCAGTTGTCACTTCATGCTTGCATTAGTATCCTGGCTGCAGAACTGAAGACATTTGAGCCAGAACCAACTCTCGGTAAGCTGTTCAACAATGTGGAAAATTGCCTAGATCTGTCTGCTCCATGAAAAGCAGCTGAGTGGTATCAAAAGGAACATATTATTAATCCACTGGCCCAAGCACAGTTTGCATTTCAAAGAGCCTCTTAACTGCAGATGTCAACATGAGACCAAAGAGTTGAATTCATGGTAAGGATGAATTTATCTTTTGTGGATGACCCATTGTCAGTCACTGACAGAAGCAGCCTGAATGCTTATCAGCAAACTTTAGGACCTGGAGGAGATAGTATGTTGGGCACTGCAGTGCTCTAAGTGGGGTTGTCAAAACATGTATCACTCATGATACAGCTGGGGAAATACTTGCTGGGTGGTCAAGCCCCTTGGGTTAACCCAGTTGTCAAACCTACTAAAAATTATGATGTTTCTGAATGTGCCTTGCAATCAAATACAATCAAAAAGTTCAGTTAACAAAATATTAAAAACTGCAATATAGATTAATGCATTATACCGAAATTGATGCAGGTCCTATCAGCAAATTCCACGATGAAAGTGCTGGAAATCGCCTCAGCTTCCTGTCAGTCTGTGAAGTCCAGCATTAGAGGGCATTTGTGGAGAGGCAGAAGAGGAGAAGCGGGCAAATTCAGTTTCCACATCCGCTAATGGAGGAATCGAACCCGGGACGTGTGGAACTGCCAGCATTTCTTGGTAAATCTAGACCAGATGTTCCTGTGGCCTGCATTCTTTTTTTTAAATCAGCACCAAGGTCCTTCATAGCTTTGTACCATCCTAAGCAGTGCAGATTAATGCTTTGTGCAACACATTTCTAAATATTGCGAATTCTGCTAAAAAGTTATTAAATAAGAAATACAAAGTAAAATATATTTCCAAACTAATTTTAAACTGGATAACACTGATGATCTAATCCTGAAGCTGAGCAAATTATTAAAATATTTACTAATATAATTGCCAGTCTGCATGTTGCATTTTAATTGCAAATTATATTTTTATTAAGATTAAACTCACTTGAATATTTCCAGTTTTTCTTTAATACTGCACAGAGTAAGGTAGCAGTTTAGTGTTCGGATACTACATTGTCTTTTTTGATTTTTTTTAATACAGTCATTCAAATACGTTAACACTGCAACAATATTTGTTGCAAAGGGAAATGCCTTTGTGTCATGTTACAACGTAGTATTGATGCTGTTATCCATCTCTCTGTTTCGCTTGACCCAGAGTGCTTTCCTGGGGAAATAATAGTTCACACAGTCACACTCTCTTGCATTCCAAATTTAACGTCAGTGCTGAGCAGTTTCCACTTAGGACTAAGCTAAACTTGCCAAATAAAAATTAACCTGCCATGCTTTGGCCTGCCCAATCCCTGCAATCAGTCTGAACACAGGTTCTGACCTGAAACATCACTTATCTATGATCTCCAGGGATGTTGCTTGACCCGGTTAGCTACTTCAGCATTTTGTGTCTCCCAAATAAAATACAACCTGATCTTAACTTGCAAACCTTATATTATTGCTGTCCTTTTCTGGTCCCGACTAGATATTTCAATTTAAATGAGGGTTCACATCTAAAAGGTAGATTATAATAACTCATAAAACAATACTAATAGTTTTTCAATACAATTCAGTTACGTATAAAGCAAGTTTTCTTTGGATTCAAAAATAAACAAAAATGTACACATTTCAATCAACCTTCATCTTGAATGCATAAAATACTTTATTTTACAAGTTACCATATAAACAAAATCCATTGCGATTTACTATTATCCTCTATTTGATTCATCTTTTTTTTATTCTGAGTTAGACAATGCACTGACGCAGAATCATTCCAGAGTTTCCAAAAACAATATCAGGTTGATGCAGATTATACATTCAGGTTGAGATTAAGCATACCTGCATTACTTACAACTTTATTTCCTTTATTTAAAAAAAAATTTCTCTGAATACATCCAAATCCTTTGCAAATTTACTAACATTGTCATTAATACAGTCAACCACTGAAAAATGCTTGTAAAATCAAGTTTTATATAAATCTTCTCAATTTCTGTGCAGTTTTCTGCTTACATAGAATGAACTAATCCACTAAATATTGCAAGAGAGAAAATCAAATAGATGCTCGATATTTCTAAGCGCACCCATATGATATTCTGCAGTCAAAGCTATTCATATATAAAGTAGAGATGAAAGAAAATAACTACTGAGTTCTTAGGTTAATCATTTATCTCTGAATTAAAAGTAAATGTTAATACTTTTGTTGTTAATAATAGTCTCTTATTTGTTTAGATGAACCATTTTAAGGATTCTGCTGGGAAATTGTAGGAATTTATATTTCACACTGTTACCATGGCCACAGACTTCTTCACCCACGTATCCTCATTAAGCTGGGAAAGCATGAAGCGAGCAACATCTCCCCGTGTCACTGCATTTGCAATGGGATTCCCATCCTGATCCGGAACAAAGTAGCCACCATAAGTTAACATTTCTTTATCTAGAGAAAAAAAATGTTAAAGGATAAATAAATAAGAAATGGCGATTCATTTGCAGGCACTGTATCAGTGGAATGATTTAAAAAAAGTAGACTAATGAAAGGCATAATGAGGAATTAGGATTGAAATCATTGATGCCATAGTATTTTTAAATACACACAATGTAGAACCCCTTTATGAAAGAATATGCACATGCAATTTACGCACTATTTTAGATCAATTCTTGTTAGGATATAAGAAATGAAGTGTTGAAATTAATGATTAATGAGCCTTAACAATGCCCACTCACAGGTTTCACAAATGCTCATTAGGATGCCAGGAAGAAATCTCGTAACCAAAGTAGTGCACATGGTTGAGTTACTATTGGTGCACTCATCATCCATAGAATACATGGATACATACAAAGGGTGGCACAGTGACACAGCAATAGAATTGCTGCCTTACAGCGCTAGAGACCCAGGTTCGATCCTGACTATGAGTGCTATCTGTACAGAGTTTGTATGTTCTCCCCGTGACCGGCGTGGGTTTTCTCCAGGATCTCCGGTTTCCTCTCACACTCCAAAGATGTACCAGTTTGTAGGTTACTTGGCTTGGTATAATTGTAAATTGGTCCTATTATTTGTAGGCTAGTGTGTGTGGGGATCGCAGGCCGGCATGGACTCGGTGGGCCATAGGGCCGGTTTCTGCGCTATATCTCTAAACATAACTGCCTTCCAATTTATAATGTATCCAAATCAGTGGACAGGATTGTGTCACTGAGGTCGATTTTGTTGAACTATTCTTGTCACAAGTTTTTACTCATAGTCTAAGAAAGAACTGCAGATGCTGGAAAAATCGAAGGTAGACAAAAATGCTGGAGAAACTCTGGGTGAGGCAACATCTATGGAGCGAAGGAATAGGTGACATTTCGGGTCGACCTTTCTTCAGATTGATGTGGTGGGGGGGGGGGGGGGGGACACGGGAAGAAGAAAGGAAGAAGCGGAGACAGTGGGCTGTGGAAGAGCTGGGAAGGAGAAGGGAAGGAGGGAGAAAGCAAGGACTACCTGAAATTGGAGGTCAATGTTCATACCGCTGGGGTGTAAACTGCCCAAGCGAAATATGAGGTGCTGCTCCTCCAATTTACGGTGGGACTCACTCTGGCCATGGAGAAGGCCCAGGACAGAAAGGTCGGATTCGAAATGGGAGGGGGAGTTGAAGTGCTGAGCCAGGATAGAGTCCTGACAGGAAGTAGGGTGTGAAGAAGTCATAGTCTACTCGTAGTCTTCTCATATTGTGAATGATCTTACTAAGTGGATCTACGCATTTATGTGAATGTGCATTCTGTGATATGCATGTTTGGGAAATAAGGACATCTGAGGAATCATCTTCATGCTCTCCTGCCATGTCCTTGAAGGCCAGAGAAGATTACAGGGGATATGATCAAAATGTTGTCCTTTTCATAGTTCACCTGTTGATTAAAAAGTCAGTCTAAATTTCAGAGGTATTTTTAGTTCTACCAGCAACTCTGCCTGTCTCTCCATCTCTGATTGACAGAGATATAATGTCATATTTAGAGTCTCCTCCCCTGTGTCTATTAGATAGATAATTAGTGCCAGCGCCAACTCTAGACATTGTCAAGTAACTCAAAACAAGAGTTCATTCAATGGATCAATGGTACTTTATTGTCACGTGTACCGAGGTACAGTGAAATTTGATTTGCCATACATTCATACAAAAAAAAAGCAACAAGATACAAAACTACATAAAGATTAAACATAGACTTTAACAGCCACCACAGCGGCGTGTGAGAATCCCCAGGGCACACAGCGGAGACCCACAGCCATCAGTTCTATGTCCGGGCCACACACACGCTACTTCACCGTGATGTGACCAAAGTTGTAACGACCGCTGTCACTCTCTCTGCAGTCCCTGCCCGCCTAAACAGTCAGAAAGCCGTCCACCCTCGCACTAGACTCCGGGATGTCCTCATGGAGTTATGTCCCCGCAAACACTGAGATCACTGCACTCACGGCACTCCCTCCAAGTCCTCACCAGTGCAGGCAGCACGTCCATCTTATTTTTTTGGCGACCTCACATTCCACTGTACCTAACCTATACCTTCTTTCCTCCATTCCTCCCGCGGTCAGGGCAATCAAAGTTCCCGCGGTCAGGGCGGTCGAAGCTTCCGCGATCGGGCCGGTCGAAGCTCCTGCGGTTGGAGCTCCCGAAGTCGATCCCTAACATAGGGACCGCCTATGTTAGGCCACAGTGCAGACGGAGATACGATACGGAAAAAGTCGCATCTCCGTCGAGGGAAGTGATAAAAAAAAGTCCCGCCCCACCCTCTCCACATAATACAAAAACTAACGATACACTAAAACATACAAGTAAAAACAGACTAAAAACAAAAAAAGAAGAAAGGGACGAGACAGGCTGTTGGCAAGGCTGCCATGTACGGTAAGATCAGCAAACCACACTACAGGTCAGAACACAAAGTGGTCAGGCAGCATCTGGGGATGGAACGGACAGGAGGCATTTTGGGTCAGGACCCATCTCCATTCGGAAGGGTCCCAACCTGAAATGCCGCCTGCCCATTCCCTCCCCAGATGCTGCCGGACCTGCTGAGTTCCACCAGCACTTAGTATTTTGCTCTAGATCCCAGCATCTGCAGTTACTTGTGTCTCGAACTACAGGTCAATCTACTTCCAGGTCTGAAAATCTTCCGTCTACCAGGAACAACTGATCTCCCAACCCCATTCCCAAACTCAGACGGACCCGACCAGCAGGGTTGCCAACAGTCCCGTATTAGCCGGGACATCCCGTATATTGGGCTAAATTGGTTTATCCCATACGGGACCATCCTTGACCCTTATTTGACTGCTACTACTCAGGTCGAGGGGACTGTCGGGACCGTCCGGCCCTGCCTCACCCGTCCCGACGTAGTGCAGCCCATGGAGTGCAGCCGCAGCGCCTCGCTCACGGCTCCGTCAGTCAGCAGCCCGGCCAGCTGTCCGACCTTCAGACCTTCGTTTACCGCCGACAACACCACCCATCCTTCTCATGGCCCATCATCAGTTCATGAGTTGGATGTGGTGCTGGACTTCGTGTGCAGCAGAACACAAAGCCCAGCCGGCAGGCCAGCTGAGAAGTTTTGGCCCGGACACCAGACTTTGCGCACAACATCATGCGGCCAAAACTATGTTTCTATGTTCTAAAACTCTTCAGCTGGCCCACCGGCTGGGCTTTGTGTGCAGTCCAGCACCCGGGCCAACTTGCTCAAGTTGGTCAACGAATTGCCCGGAATTGGTGATTTGGTTGACGTCCTGTCACTTTCCGTGCATCAGATGCATGCCTGGTTCGTCGAAAAGATCAAAATTAAAAATTCGAAGTATGGTTTCTACTAAATGTGCATCACTTATGCACCATCGTAAAGTCGAAATATCGTAAGTTGAAGCATCGTAAGTCGAGGAGCATCTGTATTCTGTAATCACCAGAGGGCACACTTACAGACAGATCCTAGATCTGATACAACATCGTGCGTTTGTGTTGCATGTGCTGTTGACGCCACGCACGAGTGATTCACCTATCATCCAATCACAGGCTGCTTTATGCGCATCAGTTGTACGCTATATTTTTCCAATTCCTGACAAAACAAAAAGTTTCAGTAACGTCTGGTGTTGTTCGGTCGGTTTAGCATGTGCTAATATGGATCAACCTGCAAAATGGATCAACCTGCAAAAAAGAAAAGACTGTGCAGCTGTAACAACAATGGGAAGCAAAAAAAGACGTGGGTTAAGCCCGTCAGTGTTGACTTGACGAAGGCCTTCTGTACTTTATGCCGTCGAGAATTTGTCCCTTATTTTGACCTTTGGTCCCTCATTTGGGAGTGAGAAAGTTGACAACCCTACCGACCAGCGATGTCTAGGACAAGGCCTACCATGACCGACGAGTCTTGCAGCCTTCCGGCCTGAACCGCACGACTCCATATCCCAATGAAACAAAAATGTCTCACAACCAGCGCAATGGAGGATTGTTGGAGGATGCGACTGAGCCGGCGAGGCCTGACTGCTGACTCCAAAACCGCTGCCTAAGGTTATTGGAGAAACCAGTGACCTACCAGCCTTTTGAAAGCCCAACCTGAACAAGCACTCAAACTGGCGGGAGTGGCCAACCTCACAACCTGACCCCGAGGCCCGACTGAACAATGTTGCGAGACACGTCCCCACTTTCAATTCCCCCAGTGATTAACTTAGCTAGATTCACCTACCTTCAGGAACTATACAGACATGGCTCATTCCTATTTTTCCTCACTGTGCCACACGACCTGAGGGCTTCTCAGATAGACCGTACTACATTTTTGGGCATTTTGGGATATACTTCCTAATCAACACCTCTTTGTGCTTGAGATAGACACAAATTTCTGGAGTAACTCAGCGCGTCAGGCAGCATCTCTGGAGAAAATGAATTGGTGAAGTTTGGGGTCAGGACCCTTCTTCAGACTGATTTGGGGGGGGGGGGGGAGGGGGGGGGGGAGGAGGGGGGGAGGGGGGGGGGGGGGGGACTAGAGCAATTAAAGACCAGGACAAATCAGGGCCTGCAAAAGATGACCTCAGGCAGGGTGGTTCCTGATAGACCAATTGTTGGCTCAGGACAGTGTGATCCCAAGAGGGATACATTGTTACAAACTGTAAAACTGGTTGTGTTTCTCCGTGTTTGGATGGGCACAGTCCTCCCCACCCTGGAGAGCATCTACATCAGGGGTCGGCAACCTTTTCTGCCAAGGGGCCAGGACACATGTCTGTGAGCGGATGGCGGGCCACATCTATCACGTGTACACATGGATCCCGCCCCTTCAAGGATGCCACCCGGAGCACTGAGCTCAAATATCATACTCGCTCATCCCCGGCCTACTGACAACCCCAATCCCGACAGTGAATCCCAGACACAGAAGGTGTGCGGCTGTGCCGGCGGCTTTGCGCAGGAAGCGGTACAGCCAGAGCTCGGCGTTCAGCCATTGCAGCCGCCAGCGCAGGCCTCCTTGCGTCACCGCGCCTGGGCCCGGGAGGAGGAGACCGGCCTCACGCAGAGCAATGGGCAGTACTTTTTCAGTGTTTCACCTGACCCTCGGTTCAAAAATTACCTTCCAGGTACCGGAGGTGGAAAAAAATGCTGGAGAAACTCACTCCAGCATTTTTTTCCACCTTAGATTTTTCCAGCATCTGCAGTTCTTTCTTAAACATTCCAGGTACCAGAGATGACGGAAGTCTGCCGGCCGGATGATTGAGGAAAAAATATATATATGTGCCTGCGGGCCGGATGATGTTGTGTTACGGGCCGGATTCGGCCCGTGGGCCGCAGGTTGCCGACCCCTGAGCTACATGAAGCGCTGCCACAAGGCGGTGGCATTCATCATCAAGGATCCCTGACTTTCGGGCAACACCCTCGTTGCATCTAGCATCAGGCAGGAGGTACTGAAGCTCACTTCACCGGATTCAGGAACAGCTACTTTCCTACAAATATCAGGATCTTGACAAGACCTGCACAACCTCGATACTGCCTCAGCAACAGACCAACTCTTGCACCACCAAGTTTTCCAATTGTGTTTGCACATATGTCTTGTTCATGTTTTTGCAGAGTCTTTTTCAATTTACTCCAATTTTTGCGTCTATGTTCGGTTTAAACCAGCATCTCTAGTTCCTTCCTACTCAACTTTACCTGTGTAAAGAAGATGCCGCACAACTTAGCCCGGCGGTAATGACCCACGTAGGAATTGAAAGCTCAGGGTTGCTCAAATGCATTGACATGAATAGTAAAGTCATAGCAAGTTGGTGCCTTAATCATGGTTGTAGTTAATTCAGGAAACCAACATTTCCTGAGAGAATGGGGCAATTTAACCATTTCCTGTACTGAATCCAAGATCTGGACAAAACCATTTTGTAGCTCTCCACCTCAGCTACCCCAACCATGTATTTGTAAAGGGAGTTGCTCTATGCTTGTGAATCGTAGACAGTGTACAGCAGACATAACAAGCAGCTGAACCACTTCCACATGGCTGCTCTCTGTAGGAAAACCTCCCATCAAGTGGCAAGACAAGGTTCCAGACGCACAGATTCTGTTCCAGACGTACCTCCCCATCATCTACACATTGCTGAAAGAATCACTAATCACGTTGGAAGGATGTATTAGAAGGGATGTTCATAAGTGATAGGAGCAGAATTAGGCCATTCCATCCATCAAGTCTACGCCATTCAATCATGGCTGATCTACCTTTCCCTCTCAACCCCATTCTTCTGCCTTTGCCCTATAACCCCTGACACACTTATTGATCAAGAATCTGTCAATCTCCACCTTATAAAAGCAGTTACCATGGGTACCACGTAACTAAGGGTTACTTGAAGTTAGAAAAATCAATATTCATACCACTGGTCTGTCTGAAAGCAGAACACTGAAGCAGCTGCTTTATGGAGAGCCGACTGATCATGTGGTGGACAGAAAAAGAGATTCAAAGACTCTTTTGGACCATCCCAGCAGAGTTTCAACATTGACATACACCACCAGGAACAACAAGAACCAGATTGCCCTGTGTGGTGTTCCTGCATAAGATGCAATGCTCGTTCATGTGCTAAGCTAGAATTGAGGAAACAAAGAGGAAAAGAAACATAGAAAAAAGGTGCAGAAGGAGGCCATTCGGCCCTTCGAGCCAGCACCGCCATTCATTGTGATCATGGCTGATCGTCCCCTATCTATAACCCGTGCCTGCCTACTCCCCATATCCCTCGATTCCACCAGCCCCTAGAGCTCTATCTAACTCTCTCTTAAATCCATCCAGTGATTTGGCCTCTGTGGCAGGGATTTGGCCACTGCCCTCTGTGGCAGGGAATTCCACAAATTCACAACTCTCTGGGTGAAAAGGTTTTTTCTCACCTCAGTCTTAAATGGCCTCCCCTTTATTCTAAGACTGTGGCCCCTGGTTCTGGAAAGAGAATCTCAAAAATCAAGAAACACTGAAATACAGACATCAAGAAATACAGGCTACAGCAACCTGACACCTCTATAAACTGTGTGGAAGGAACTTTCAAACCCACGTTGATACATTCAGCCATCTTCATTCACATCGCAACACTAGAGTCTCGATGTCACTGTCTGACTCAAGAATGGGTGAAGAGCATCAACAACACAAGTTGCTGGCTTCTGCACATAGCTGGAAAATGTATTTTACTGCTACTCCTGACCAGATACAGGGGGGAAAAAATCAGTGGTGTGTCATTGAATATAGAGCACACCTCCAATTTCCACTCTCCTTTTTAAAGTCATCTTAGGGATCCAAAACCCAGAAGCCAATATTATATTTATTTAATTGAATTGCAAATCCAGATTCTAAATCACAGATTTGATCCTGGATAGCCGCATACAATCACATTTCCCTTTCCATGCAGAGCTGCCTGTGGTTTCATATGCAAGATAATATAAAGTAACTCTGGAGACTGCAGGCAATTTCCCAACTGCATTTATGCTGCCCTATAGCAGAGTAGATGTACTGCACAGATAGCTTGAAGCACCTATGCCAGCTCAGACCTGCTGCAGTAAGTTCTCTCCCAGATGTCAATGGGGAACTGCTGGGAGGCATTAGGAAGTGACAGATCCTACATTTATAATTGCTTGAGTGTGTTTCAATCTATTTTAATTTGTTTGATTTAATAGTTTTGTAAAGTTTTCAAATATTTCTGAATGGTTTTGACAGCCAGAGGCAGGGTTTGGTTCTTTCAGTATTATGGTGGGCAGTTGTTTTGCTCCCACCTTCCTGTTACACAGGATTGAATAACAGGAAGGCCGTGTCACAATGCAGGGCTGTGCAACTGAGTACAGCTGTGGCAATATTGAAACACTTCTCATTGAAGAAACAATAACGATATTTTCCATCACAAATTATGTACCAACAGCTCACAGCAGGAATTCCAATCAACCAACGTAACCTGCCCTGCGCATCTTTGTGGTTCAACTAAAGGTAAATGGGTGCTACACAGTAAAAACATTCTGCAGTAAATGGAACAAATGTTCTCTTTGTAATCCCAAGTATTACCAATGATAAATTATCTCATTTCTGAGCTGAGCACCATAATATTCACCGGATCCCTAAACTGAACCCAAACCCTAAATTAAGCATCAAGTGGATATGTCAAGTTTTAATTTGTTTCTTTTATTTCATAGTTCATTTTTATTCTTTCCATTTTGTCATTACCAGACTTTTTCTTCCCATCCGCATTTATATTCTCGGTGACCTTTCTTAATCCAATCTTAACTGCGTAAGTGCAATCAGAACATCTCTAGAATGTCTTATATTGTCCTGTTTGCCCAGATGGGGCAGTAATTCAGGCTCAGGGCATATTAATTTGCAGACTAGTAGCAAGAGTAAACGTTCAAGAACACTCGCACATAAATGTTTAAATAAGTTCCTCCTCTCTAAACTAATTGTCAGTTTAGCCATGTCAAAAAAACAAAGTTTGAGGAAATCGCGGTCAAACACAAGATATTCATATAATTTGAAGAAGACATTTAAATTGTGTTAGAGCATTGAATGAGTCTTTATGAGAAGTACCTGTATGTGCTACATACAAAACTGAATCAAACATTGGTGCTTCTCACAGTGCAAGGTTGCAGTGCCAGCGAATGCTTCTCTGATTGCTGAATCTAACATATGGGTGACAATCCTGTCCATGTGTAGAGCACACCAACACATGTGTTTTGCTAACATACAAAAATCACATAATATCAATGCAGGTGAGCTATCAAGAACATTTCAGAACCCTTTCTTAACAACTGTAGTATTGCTTCGTCATCTGATGTCAATGAAGTTTAATTTTTAAGAACTTAAGAACAGCACAAAACTGATTCATCCCTTCCTAAATTTGATTGAACCCTCATAAAGTAAAAATAAATCAGTTGAGATATTCTGAACTCCATCACAGCTTTAGTTGGTGGGCAGAAGCAAAGATTCAAGGATATTCTCAAAAACGCCTTGGAAAAAAAGTGTCGCTTCCTCACTGTGTCACTGGCCCAGGGCTGCTCAAAATGGGAAGGAGCACAGGATGGCATTGGAAACCTAGGGTACATTTTTTCGGAACACAAAGGATGGATGCCCAACATAAAAAAGATAAAATAATTATGGAATTTAAGTCTGTCAATGAGATACACTTGATTATGCTTGAGAAAAGCTCCTAGTAAAGTACAGCAAAACGAATTAACATTTCACAGCAAAACATGACATTCATCAATGCAAATGAAGGAGTGAGTGTGAAAAGAGTGTGAGGTCTGAAACTATCCGCGGTGATGTTATGAGTATCTGAAAATGCAACAGATGCCACTTTTATGCAGCAGAATTCATTATCTCTTCTCAGCGGGCCAAAATTTCAACAATTCAGTCTGTTGACTTCAGTGGAAAAATTATCCCACAACATCCAGCTTTAAAGTGATTAGGATCAGACCCATAACTTATTTCACATTCCACTCCATTTTAGTTTGCATGGATTTCAAACACATTGCAAGATGAGGTGATACTGTAGATTACCTATCTGATGCAGGCAGTTCCCTGCCAGTTTGCTGTGATAAAATGACCACGTCAGCCAGAAATTTAATGAATTGTTACCACAAAATCAGTTTTCTCCCAGTCAAACTCCAGTGATAAATTATCATCTCTCAAAATAGTCCATCCGAATATGACAGCTGGTGGAATTGGATTTAAAATGCCTTTGTAAAAGATCTGAATAAAACGTCTTTAAGCAAATCAATTTAGGCTGCATGATGGTTAGTGTGTTGACAGAATTGGTGATTCCTAGTTAAAGCCCACAATTTGAAAAAAATGTGAGATCATATCACTTATAGAGATTCAATGAAATAAAGAATACCTTGATTACTATCATCAAGCCCTTTCATTAACTGACACCTAAAGTTTCTATTGATTGTAATCAGTGGGAACTATGCCCACTCACACTTCATGCACAGGCACATGGTGAAAGAGTGCCAAACCATGCATAGAGCATCCAGCAGTGATCCAGCTCACCTGCATATTTCTATTACTTCAGTTTCATTAAAATGTTCTGCATTTGCTGTAAAATGTGCAAACCTTTTGAGCTTTGTTACTGCTCTGAGTGGATAGATGCAGGAATATCCATTTAAAAGATAAACACTTCTAGGGTAGAATTCAATGCATTAGTTACAGTTGTCATTGGATGACCTTAGAGCTCTGAGCAATGCAAAATGTACACAAATTATGTTGGTGAATTGACAGGATAGAATGCATCCAAGTTTGCTGATGAAACAAAGAAAGATGGAGAAATGAGCAGGGAGTTTCACAAGAATTCTACAAAATAATTCAAATAGGTTGAGCAAGTGGATGAGATGACTGGAATAATGCAGATAAATGTCAACCTTTTGTCTTTGGTGGTGGGAAAGAGCAAAACAGAATATATTTTGAATGGCTCAATTGTAATCATGTATTGTCTTACCGCTGACTGGTTAGCGCACAACAAAAGCTTTTCACTGTACCTCGGTACACGTGACAATAAATAAACTAAACATTAGAAGTTGTCAGTGAGTGGAAGGTACTGGTCCACTGAGATGCAGAAATCTGCAGTTACAACAAGTAATCAAAACACAAAAATAAAAGGGCTGGTCTACAAAAGTAAGGCTGTCATGCTGCAGTTATACAGTAAGTAACATGGGCAGTAGTTACCTGAGAGACACTGTGGCATCAGTTTGTATGGTTCCTAGGATAGAAGGGTAAAGGGCCTGTCCCACTTGGGCGACCTAATCCGCAAGTTCTGGTGAGTTTGCCCTCGACTCATACTCGCAACATGGTCACCACGAGGTCGTAGGAGGTCTTCGTAACTCTCCTTCATGTTCGAGAGTGGTCTCCGCGTACTCGAGGCCTCAGCTAGGTCGCGGCATTTTTATCAATATGTTAAAAAATGCCCGCGAGTAAAAAAAGTCGCCATGGAAAAAAACGATCCTTTTTTGTTCGTAGGTTCAGTCGTAGTAGGTCAGCATGTTAGTCGTAAGCAATCGAGGGTAGTCAAAGGTAGTTGTAGATAGTCTTCATCATAGTCGAAGGGAGGTCGAAGGATCTTCACTCTCCACTATTCGGTGCCCAATTTTCCCGAAGTTAGTCGTAGTCAGTCGAAGCTGGTCTTCAACATAGTCGAAGGAGGTCTTCAACATGTCATTTTTTCAAACTCTTCTAAACTCGCCAATTAGGTGGCCCAAGTGGGACAGCCCCTTAAGCATTTTGAGATTTACAAGATCCTCAGGGTAATGACGAGAGATGCCTGGAGACTTTCCTTATTTGGATAGTCTAAAATCTTGAGAGATAGTTGCAGATTAGGTTCTTCTTCTTACGTATGGCATACACAGCCTAAAGTACAGATTTGATTAATCCAAATAAGGAGAAAAGGGAAGAGAACCTCCTTTTCTCAAACAGTTGTAGAATTTAATTTTTTAATTCTGCGACCATTGTGAAAAATATACACAGCAGTCACTGATAGGAACTGTACAAATTGATCTAATTCCCAAATTTAGAAAAAGGCTTGTTGGTGCAGCGGTAGAGTTGCTGCCTTAGTGCCAAAGACGCGGGTTGAATCCTGAATATGGTGTTGGCTGTAAGGAGTTTGTACATTCTCCCCGTTACCCGCGAGAGTTTCCTTCCACACTCCAAAGACGTACAGGTTTGCAGGTTAATTGGCTTGATAAAATTGTAATTTGTCCCTAGTGCGTGTAGGATAGAAAAATAGAAACATAGAAAATAGGTGTAGGAGAAGGCCATTCGGCCCTTCGAGCCTGCGCCGCCATTCAATATGATCATGGCTGATCATCCAACTCAGTATCCTGTACCTGCCTTCTCTCCATACCCCCTGATCCCTTTAGCCACAAGGGCCACATCTAACTCCCTCGTAAATATAGCCAATGAACTGGCCTCAACTACCTTCCGTGGCAGAGAATTCCAGAGATTCACCACTCTCTGTGTGAAAAATGTTTTTCTCATTTCGGTCCTAAAAGATTTCCCCCTTATCCTTAAACTGTGACCCCTTGTTCTGGACTTCCCCAACATCGGGAACAATCGTCCTGCATCTAGCCTGTCCAACACCTTAAGAATTTTGTAAGTTTCTATAAGATCCCCCCTCAATCTTCTAAATTCTAGCGAGTACAAGCAGAGCCTATCCAGTCTTTCTTCATATGAAAGTCCTGACATCCCAGGAATCAGTCTGGTGAACCTTCTCTGTACTCCCTCTATGGCTAATCTTTCCTCAGATTAGGAGACCAAAACTGTAAGCAATACTCCAGGTGTGGTCTCACCAAGACCCTGTACAACTGCAGTAGAACCTCCCTGCTCCTATACTCAAATCCTTTTGCTATGAATGCTAACATACCATTCGCTTTCTTCACTGCCTAGTGAAGTGATACTTCACTAGTTAACAGTGTTAATGTACGGTAATCGCTGGTCAATAAACAATAGGTGTAGGAGTAGATCATTCGGCCCTTCGAGCCATTCACTGTGATCATGGCTGATCATCCACAATCCACAATCAGTACCCCGTTCCTGCCTTCTCCCCATATCCCTTGACTCTGCTATCTTTAAGAGCTCTGCCCAGCTTTCTCTTGAAAGCATCCAGAGAACTGGCCTCCACCACCTTCTGAGACAGAAAATTCCACACTCAGAACTCCTCGTGTTATGAAGGCCAACATACCATTAGTTTTATTCACTGCCTGCTTACTTTCAGTGACTGATGTACAAGGACACCCAGATCTCGTTGACTCCTGTTACTGCTATCCAAATGTGCCGCTATTTTATCTTTTACTAGACTAAGTGGGACCCGTTGGGTCCCATGTTCACACGGGAGGGCTGGTCCCCCGACGCAATATTCCACCCCTCCACCAATTCCAATATTGGTGGACAGTGGGGGGGCTTTCTGGAGTGCTGGTATGGGTTCTTGGGGTGGCAGCTCATTCCCTCAAGCCTGATCTGCTGGCAGCTCATTCACGGCTGGTGGGCTGGCAGTTGACTCATGACTATTCCTTGAAATTCCATTTCAAGCAGGGTGCAAGGCCACCAAATTCAAATCCATGTTCCTACCATTTCAAGCAGGGTGCAAGGCCACCAAATTCAAGTGCAGTTTCTTACCACTATGAGCAGGGTGCAAGGCCATCGAATTCAAGTGCAGTTTCCAACCACTTCAAGCAGGGTGCAAGGCCACCGAATTCAAGTGCAGTTTCATACCACTTCAAGCTGGATCCATGGCCACCAAATTCAGTGCAGTTTCCAACTACTTCAAGCTGGATACAAGGCCGCCAAATTCAAGTGCAGTTTAATTCCACTTCAAGCAGGGTCGAAGGCCACCAAATTCAAATGCAGCTTCATACCATTTCATGCAGGGTGAAACCACCATAAAACCACACAAAACACCAAACTCACAGTTCAGTAGACAGTCAGTGTGTTCAGTTGATTCACAGCTCAGACAGAGTCACGACCTCTCCCTCCCCCATCATGCAGAGACTGAGCCTCACCCACACTTCCGGGTTTTATAACCCCTTCCCCTCCCACCGGGAAAGGTGTGGCTTTCAGGGCGTGATTGACAGGAGAGAGATTCTCAACATTTTTTAAACACTAATAACACTTTTATTTTTCATTGATGGGAAGAGTTCTCTGCACCTGCTCAGTGGAGGGGGGGGGGGGGGGGGACTGAGTAAGATGGCCAAAAATCACAGTCATAAGTGGTAGCATTTTTATCTTAAATCAATATACAGTGCAAACAGGAAGTAAGTGCATTTGCAGTAGTGTCTTTTAACTTCAAGCCAAAGCACCCAAGCCGCCATTTGCAGTAAGTAGTGACTTTCAACTTCAAGCCAAATCACCCACCACCATTTGCAGTAAGTAGTGCGTTTCAACTTCAAGTCAAAGCGCCCAAGCCACCATTTGCAGTAGGAAGTGCCTTTCAACTTCGCCAAAGCACCCAAGCCACCATTTGCAGTAAGTAGTGCCTTTCAACTTCAAGCCAAAGCACCCAAGCCACCATTTGCAGTAAGTAGTGCCTTTCAACAACTCATGCCACCATTTGCAGTAAGTAGTGCCTTTCAACTTCAAGCCAAAGCACCCAAGCCACCATTTGCAGTAAGAAGTGCCTTTCAACTTCAAGCCAAATCACCCACCACCATTTGCAGTAATTAGTGCCTTTCAACTTCAAGCCAAAGCACCCAAGCCACCATGTGCAGTAAGTAGTGCCTTTCAACTTCAAGCCAAAACACTCAAACCACCATTTGCAGTGCCTTTCAACTTCAAGCCAAAGCACCCAAACAACTATTTGCAGGCAGTGCCTTTTTACTTCATACAAACCATATTTTCATTTTCAAACCACATTAAGAGTACTCACAGTTGTGTAGACATTTGTTCAGTGTTATTCAGAGCTCAGAGAGACGTGACCCTTGGCTTCATCCATCTTGCAGAGACTAAGTGAGGCACACCACTTCCTGGTTTTACAGTCCCTCCCCCTCCCTCCAGCAGGGGCAGCAGAGGGAATGGTGAATTTTTAAAAAACATTAATATCTCTGATGGGAAAAATCCTCCGCACCCGAAAGGCGGAGAGGGGCTCTGTGCGAGGTGGCCAAAAATGACGGCCGTAGATGGCGGAAATTGCAGCACAGTGGGCCAAAAGCGGTCAAGATCAGAGATTTAGTAATATAGATAATTGACTCCAGCATCTTCCCCACCACCAATGTTAGGCTAACTGGTCTTTAAATCCCTGTTTTCTCTCTCCCTCCTTTCTGAAAAAGTGGGATAACATTAGCTACCCTCCAATCCACAGGATCTGATCCTGAATCTATTGGAAAATGATCACCAATGCGTCCATGATTTCTAGAGCCACCTCCTTAAGTATGCTGGGATGCAGACCATCAGGTCCTGGGGATTTATTGGCCTTCAGTCCCATCAATCCACCCAATGCCATTTCCTGCCTAATGTGAACTTCCTTCAGTTCGTCAGTCACCCTAGGTCCTCTGGCCACTAGTACATCTGAGACATTGCGTGTGTCTTCCTTAGTGAAGACTGATCCAACGTACCTGTTCAACTCGTCTGCCTTATTCCCCATAATAAATTGACCTGTTTCTGTCTTCAAGGGACCAACATTTGTCTTAACTAATTTTTTCCTCTTCACATACCTAAAGAAGCTTTTACTATCCTCCTTTATATTCTTGGCTAGCTTACCTTCGTACCTAATCTTTTTCGTACCTAATCTTTTCTCACTTTGTTGCCTTTTTAGTTATATTCTGTTGCTCTTTAAAAGTTTCCCAATCCTCTGGCTTCTTGCTCATCTTTGCTATGTTATGCTTCTCTTTTAATTTTATACTGTCCTTGACTTCCCTTGTCAGCCACGGTCGCCTCTTACTCCCCTTGGAATCTTTCTTCCTCTTTGGAATAAACTCATCCTGCACCTTCTGTATTATTCCCAGAAATACCTGCCATTGTTGTTCCACTATCTTTCCAGTCAACTTTGGCCAGCTCCTCCCTCATCGCTCCATAGTCCCCGTTGTTTAACTGTAATACTGACACTTCCGATTTTCTCTTTTCCCTCTCATATTATGGTCACTACCTCCTAATGGCTCCTTTACCTCGAGTTCCCTTATCAAATCCGGTTCATTACACAACACTAAATCCAGAATTGCCTTCTCTCTGGTAGGTTCCAATACAAGCTGCTCTAAGAATCCATGTTGGAGGCACTCCACAAACTCCCTTTCTTGGGGTCCAGTACCAACCTGATTTTCCCCAGTCTACCTGCATGTTGAAATCTCCCATAACAACCGTAGCATTACCTTTGCTATATGCCAATTTTAACTCTTGTTTCAACTTGCACCCTACATCCAGGCTACTGTTTGGGGACCTGTAGATAACTCCCATTAGGGTCTTTATGTCCTTACAATTCCTCAGTTCTATCCATACTGACACTACATCTCCTAATTCTATGTCAGCCCTTGCATGGGACTTGCTCAGACAGGAAGGCTCTGCAGAGGGTAGTGAGGGGAGCAGAGAGGATCATTGTTGTCTCCCTACCCTCGGTACAAGAACTGTTCCAGAGCCGCTGTCTGAAAAAAGCTCTGAGAATAGCCAAGGACAAACTGCACCCCCTCCACACACACCTGGATCTCCTGCCATCAGGCAAGAGATACCGTAGCATCAAAGCCCGGACTACAAGACTGCTAAACAGCTTCCTGCCACAGGCTGTGAGGCTGCTAAACAGTCACTCTGTACTCACAGTCACCTGATTCTGCAGCTTTGCACTGACATTTTAATAACTCTGGCACTGGCCACTCAAATCAGCTGCCCTAGACATTTTAATTACTGTATTTTAATGTTGCTGTTTTACCTGCTTTTAACTATTTATACTGTTTCATCAGGGACTGGATTGTTTTTATTGTTATTATGTGTGAAATGTTTTAAGTTTCATGTGCGATGCTCCGGTATTCCCTGGGAAGCGTCTTCTCATTTTGCACTGTACAACTGTTGCTTTGCAAGATGACAATAAAGGTTGATTGATTGATGGATTGATTGATTTCATTCCTTACCAATAGAACTACCCCACTCCCTCTGCCCACCTGTCTGTCTTTTCGATAGAACGTATACCCTTGAATATTCAGTTTCCAGCCCTGGTCTTCTTGCAGCCATGTCTCTGTAATTCCCCACAACATCAAACTTGCCAATCTCTAACTGAGCCTCAAGCTCATCCACTTTATTTCTCATACTTCGCGCATTCATAAACAACATTTCAACCAGTTTTCACCTTCCCACTCACACTATTGCCACTTACTCTCTTATCTCCTCTCAAACTTTCCTTCCCATTAATTCAGGAGTCTTTTGTAACTTTTCCTGTACTCACTTCCCCTTGAACTCCATCTTTATACTCCCAATTTGTCAACCCCTCCCCCCCGCTATTTAGTTCAAACCCACACGTGCAGCACTAGCAAACCTGCCTGCCAGAACGTCGGTCCCCCTCCAGTTAAGGTGTAACCCGTCCCTTTTGTACAGGTCACCCCTATCCCAGCAGAGATCTCAGTGGTCTATAAATCTAAATGCCTGCTCTTTGCACCAATCCCCCAGCCACACATTCAGATCCCCCATCTCCCTGTTCCTGCCCTCACCAGCACGAGATACTGGAAGCAAACCAGAGATAACCACCCTAGAAGTCCTGCTTTTCAGTCTTCTTCCTATACTCTCTAACTCACGTTGCAGAACCTTTTTCCTCTTCTTCCCGACGCCGTTTGTGCCCACACCACATGTATGGTCAGCGCGGACTCGGCGAGCCACAGGGCCAATTTCCACGCTGTATCTCCAAACTAAAAAAAACTAAACTAAAGCTTGTCAACAATATCGAGATCACAGAATCATTGTTTTGTTTGGAAAATTATGGGAACAGCATATGAATTTGTGAAAAGATGCTTATTCATAGATGGGAATTAGGCAACATTGGGGGAAACCTATATAGAGGTGAATGGAATTGAAAAAGCAAGATTTAAACCTGTTTCTGGAGCATTCTGAAGTTCCGGAGGCCTGACTGTAGTCCAATCCAGATCCATACACTCCTCGGTCAAATAATTTTCCATCTCATACATGTTGTTCAGTAAGGTACGGATCATGGGGATTAGCAGCCACCGCACCATCCAAGAGGTCAATTGTGCACTCTCAGCTGTAAAACATGGACACTGCTTTGATTGAAAAACCTCCACAATCCTTCCGTGGCATAAGAATACACAAACAGAAACAGAAATAGTCAAACTGATCTCCCACACCTATTCCACCATTCAATGAGATTGTGACTGATCCTTTACCTTAGCACCACTCTCCTACACTTCCAGATCTATTCCCATTGGATACGCTCAGTGACAATGTTCAGCACAAAGGATTCGAAAGAGCCACTATCCTTTCGATAGAGAGTGGCACAGTGGTAGAATTGCTGCCTTACAATGCCAGAGGCCCGGGTTAGATGCTGACCATGGTTCTGTGCGGAGTTTCCACATTCTCCCCGTTACAGTGTGGGTTTTCTCTGGGTGCTCCGATTTCCTCCCACACTCTAAAGACCTACCGGATTTTAGGTTGTCCCTATTCTGTAGAATAGAGTTGGTGTATAGAGTGATTGCTGGTCAGCGCTGACTTGGTGGGTTGAATGGCCTGTTTCTGCACTGTATTTCTAAAGTAAATTCTGAAAAAAAGGCACCGCTTCTCTGTCCTAGATGCTGGACTCATCATTTTGGCATTGCAGCTCCTGGTTCCAGAAACCCCAATTAGTGGAACCATTAACTCAGTGTCTATCTTTTCAAGCCTGATAAGAGTTTTATTCATTACAATGATTAGTCCTCATGGAAGTAGTACTGCTGTGTTTGAGTCAACTATTCGTGTCATATTAGTGTTGCTATTTGGACCTAGTATTTTTTCCATTCACAACTCTGGTAAAGTATGAAGGTGACACATTTAATGAAATCAGACATTTGTGAAAAACATTCTAATGGTTCAGTGGATGACCAACACTACCCGATATGGCATTTAGATCAAAATGATCCAATCTTCTATTATTCATCTCAGCCAAACACTGAGAAAACACCATTATCCTTATGCCTTAGGGCTAGGCAGGTACAATAAATTTGGTGTGTATTCCTGTTCCACACTGCTAATCAGTGACTTTTGTTGGAAATAATACAAATGCAACCCTTTGCTAAGAACAACATTGGACCTGAAACATCTATCCATGTTCTCCAGAGATGCTGGCTGACCCGCAATTACTCCAGCGCTTTGTGCCTATGTGTCCTTGTGTCTTGGAGAATCATGGGAGACCCCTTCCACCCATGCAACGGACTGTTCCAGCTGCTACGGTCAGGCAAACACCTCCGTTGCCATGCTGTGAGAACGGAGAGGTTGAGAAGGAGTTTCTTCCCAGAGGCCATTTGGACTGTAAACTCCTATCTCACCAGGGACTAACTTTACTGAATGTTTTTCCTTCCAATATTTAATATGTAAAAGAATATGTGTGTGTTTATGATTGTGTTTGGTTGTTTGTTTGGTTGTTTGTTTATAGTTTGTTTGGTTGTTTGTTTGTTTGTCTTTTTGCACAAAGTCCGCGAGCATTGCCACTTTTCATTTCACTGCACATCTCGTATGTGTATGTGACGAATAAACTTGACTTTATTGGACTCAACTACTTTGATCTCTGATGTCCATTTCCTTCGCTCCATAGATGCTGCCTCACCCGCTGAGTTCCTCCATCATTTTGTCTAACTTTGATCTCTGAAATCGCCTACTGTCTAACCTCAGATTTGGAAGAATAGCCCATTGGGTGAATTGCGGTAAATGGAGAGCACTCATGAAACTCTCCTAAAAAGAGAGTCTTCTCAAGAGAAGAGAAAAAGCCATTGAAATAACTGAAAGAAGAATTGCAAATGTAGTCCAACTACAACATAACAGATATTATCTGATCAATAAGGCTGGCACACTCTATTCAAAGTTAAAATCTTGAAGCATGCTGCCCTATCACAATTTATCACTTGTCCTACTGGGAGGGGGGATGACGCTCAAACCCGTGAGATTCCAATTTTAAGACAGTAAATCAACATGTAGGCTTTTCAATTTTTAACATCTATTATGAAATTATAATCCACAGTCACTCATTTTAAGGGGGTTAAAATTCCTATTTCACAAAATAAATTACTTAGGAATGTGTTTAAAAGGATCAAATTTATGATAATTACCAAATATAAGGGCATACAAGTCCTGTCCACACTCTGAATTTCATAATATTGTGTAAATATAATTACAAAGATCAACTTTGTTGTCAAGACCATATATTTACATTAACAAGGTTCATATTCAACTGGATAGTTAATTGACAAGCAAATGTTGGTGGTGCAGTCGTTGATCTGTGAATTAAAAACACTGGTAAAACATCGCCTGTGCTTTGTTCTGAAAGATATTCTTATGGGAGCGGAAGGTACCCAAAAGATTAGCTTCACAAAGTATGTGGCGAAAAAATTCATACACAAATAATCTAGATTACTAAAAGTCTGATCTTGACCACTTCCTGTTCTGTATATTGATTTTAAAAAAAAAAACGCTGCCACTTACGGCTGTGATTTTTGGCCATCTTACTCAAGACTCCACTGCGCAGGTCAAGGGTTTTTTTCCCCATCGATGAAAAATAAAAGAGTTATTAGTGTTTAAAATATGTTGAGATTCTCTCTCCTGTCAATCGCGCCATGATGGCCATGCTCCTTCTGGTGGGAGGGGAGGAGGGGCGTGGCTCAGTCTCTGCAAGATGGAGGAGGGAGAGGTCACGACTCGCTGTCTTTAGTGGCCTTGCACCCTGCTTGAAATGGTATGAAACTGCACTTGAATTTGGTGGCCTTGCACCCTGCTTGAAATGGTAAGAAACTGCACTTGAATTTGGTGGCCTTGCACCCTGCTTGAAATGGAATTTCAAGGAATAGCCGTGTCAACTGCCAGCCCACCAGCCGTGAGTGAGTGAGCTCCCAGCACAACAGGCTTGAGTGACTGAGCTGCCAGCCCAAGAATCCATTTGGCCCACAATGTCCATACTAGCCCTCTGGAAACCAGTCCCTTCAGCCCACAACACCCATACCAGCGCCGCGCCCCCCCCCCCCCCCCCCTCCCCTCCACCCTCCACCACTGGCCACCGATATTGGAATTGGTGGAGAGGTGGAATATTAAGTTGGGGGACCAGCCCTCCCGGGTGATGCGAGCACACGTAATCAAACCACATTCAAAAAATGGTTGGTAATAAAATATAAACTCAAAGTTATGAATAAAAACAAAGGGGTGCAATAATAATATGCCTACCCGCAAAAGTATTAACGGTATCTTGCTCTCATTCACAGTGCCAGAGACCCGGGTTTGATCCTGACCTCAGGCGCTCAGTGTGGATTTCTCCCTGTGGCCACATGGGTTTCCTCTAGACGGCTGGGTTTGCAGGAGGATTGGCCCCAGCTAGTTGCCGCTAATATGTAGGGTGTTTTAAGAAAAAATAGGGATAAGATAAAACTTGTGTGAATGGCCACAGAAGGCAGAGGAGGCCAATTCACTGGATGTTTTCAAGAGAGAGTTAGATTTAACTCTTAGGGCTAAAGGAATCAATGGATATTGGGAAAACGCAGGAACAGGGTACTGATTTTGAATGATCAGCCATGATCATATTGAATGGCGGTGCTGGCTCGAAGGGCCTACTCTTTCTCCTTCTAGAGAATGCACCCATTTTCTATGTTCTATGTTCACTATGTGATCGATGGTCAATGTGGACTTGATGGGCCAAAAGGCATGATTCCATGCTGTTTCTCCAAACTAACTTGAATCATCACCAAATATAGCAGAAATATAAGGGCACTATGTTAATACTTGATGTCATACTTTGTAATATATACACACACACATATATATATATACACATATATATACACACACACATATACATAGTATGAAAACAACTATTTACTATTCTATAAAAATAATTTATAGAAATCATTTATGATTTATACAAATAACATTTATATATATATATATATATATATTACTATTTGTATAAATGATTTAAATAAATTATTTATATAGAATAGTAAATAGTTGTTTTCATACTATGTAAATACTTGTAAATCATGTGAGTCTCTGTATACGAGGGACTATGTAAATACACTCATGAGAAATGAATGGAAGGATAAGGAAACATGCTGAGTTATGAAATCTGAATAGAGAAAGGCAAAGACATCTTTCATAATTAAGGCTATATTAATGAACTTTAATTCCAACAAAATAAAAGCAGCATTGTGACAATATAAACAACCTCAGGTTAGGGAGCTGGCTGACACCGTTGTTGCAAAAAAAGTATCTTTGTAAGAGAGAAAAAATAAACCTGACTGAATACCCAACCTGAATACCCAACCTTACTCTGTGCACCGATCCCTGGTCTCTCTCTCTCTCTCTCTCTCTCTCTCTCTCTAACACTTTTTGTATTACCCTTACTTCAGATCTATGTCTTGTGCAACCTCCCCATTTCGCAATCCACTACTGCTTGATGGTGGAGGAGGTGAAGGAGAGATCTTTGTCCATGTAAGACCCAAACTACTGCACATATTTTGTGGGCATGGAGTGCGATAAAAAAAACATGTACAAACCACATGTTGGCACGGAATTATTTCTAAGCCACATTGACTGCAGTAGAAAGCAAGGATAGGAGGGTCAACGTTGTAGACTAAAGGTTTCATAGATATATGTATAGAACTTATACAGCATGGAAACAAGTCCTTCGGATCAACCTATCAATGTCAACCAAGGTGATTATCTGTTAATCCCATGATTATAACTATCTACCCCTCATGATTTTATAAATCTCCATAAGCTCACTCCTCAGCTTCCTTTGCTCCAGGAACAACACCTGTCCAATCTCTCCTTACAATACAAACCCTCCAGTCCAGACACCTTTCCTGTCAATCTTTTCTGCACAATCTCTACCTCAATTTCATCCTCCCTATAGTGTGGTGACTAGAACTGCACACAATACACCAACTCAGGCCCATCTAGTGTTTTGTACAACTGTAACACGACGTCCCAACTCCAACACTCAAAGCCATGGTTGATGAAGGCAAGCGTACCACATGCCTTTCTTCATCTACACTTTCAAGCAACAGTGCAAGTACCCCAAGATCTTGCTGTTCAATAACACTCCACAGGGCATCGCCACTCACTCGGTATGTCCTGGCCTTCTTTAACTTCCCAAAACTTTGCATATGTCTGAGATAAGTGCCATCAGCTATTCCCCATCTTCACTTTCCCAGTAGATCTAGATCCTGTTATAACCTTGGATAATCTTCCTCACTTTCCACTATGCCACCAACTTACATTCTCTTCAAAGTCACTAATATATATGACAAACAATAAAGGCTCCAGCACCATTCACTGTGGTCCACTATTAGTTACACATCTCCAATCTAAAAGTAACCGTTCACTCCCACCTTCTGCCTCCTTCTACCAAGCCAGTTTTGTATCCAGTTTGCTATCTCATCCAAGACCCCATGACTAGTCAAGAACAGTTCTCACATCACATTTCAAATGGAATATTAACCCATCCTTCTTCCATAATGCTGACCAAACTGCTGAACAATTCCAGCGTGTTCAGATTTCCCTTGAACTAATAGTTTGTGCTGAATGTATTATTTATGTTCACACAGTAATGTTCTCACTACTATAACTTTACTTTTCAGATGACACTTATTGTGCGGTATTATTACTTCATATGATATCCATGGACAGTGGCTTGGCTAAAACAGTTTTATCTAGTCTTTAAATGTAATAAATGAATACAAATTGCAAATTTAATGAAAATGTAAATAACAACAGTGAGTTCTTGCCATTTCCATTTACTTAACTCCCATTAAAGTCAATGCACCATATGCTGTGCTTGTTTGCAGCCACTGATAGACTTGCAATACCGCACATATATCCTTCACTATTAATTGTCAGTATGCCATTCAGTTTTCTTCCATTCCTTTGTTCTTCCAGCCATGTGAACTCCTATTGAGGTGTGGCCTCTGTATTCTTCCTTCAAAAATGTAACAATCGCATTCACTTTTATTCACATTAAATTTGTCAATTACTCACCTGATAAATGGAAACCTTACAAATGCCATTCCCTTGTTTGTTCCCGTTTTCCTCCACATTCAAAATAATTCCCAACCCTCTTGCGCCAATTTTGTGCCATCCACAAATTTTGAAAATATAACTAGGGGTCAACATAGTGGCACAGCTGGTAGAGCTGCTGCCTCACAGTGTCAGAGACCTGGGTTTGATCCTGGTCTCGGGTGTTGTCTGTGAGGAGTTTGCATGTTCTCCCTGTGACCGTGTGGGTTTCCTTCGGGTGCACCAGTTTCCTTCCATAATATGTGCGGCAGCAGGCAGAAGATAGGGATGGAAGAAAGGACTTTTGGTGAACCTTTGTAACTTTATCAGCACCAGAAACATGGTGACACTTGTATACTGTTAGGTGAGGTCTGCTAAGCATTTTACTGTACCTAGGTGCATGTGACAATAAAGTATCATTGAATAATTGAACCGGGACATGTAGGTATCCAAATTATTTTTTCATTCTAATTTGTCCATTCTATTTTGTCTGAAGAAGGGTCTTGACCTGAAACACCACCCATTCCTTCTTTTCAGAGATGCTGCCTGTCCCACTGAGTTACTCCACATTTTTGTGTTTAAATTCTACATTTTTCCATTCGAAATTCCTATACTCCATTTATAATAGAACATTCACATTATTTTCACTACCTATCAAAATAAATTATATTCTATCGTGATGTGTTTACATAATGTGTTACATTCCAATGTGTTCCAATTCATTGCAAATACATAATGGTCTAAGGACTCACTTTGTGTGTACCAGGATGTCATTGCGATAATTCGCTTCACTTTTGCCAGGCGCATTGAAGCAATAATAGCTTTCATGGATTCTGTATATTGAGTAACTTGAGAAAATATGCTTATTGGGAAACCAAGGCAGGACATGACAACATTCTGCTCATTAAAGTGCTCCACGAGGCTGTCGGCAGAGAAAATATCTGCTTGAACAACCTGCAAAATAGTTGATAAATGTATAAGAAACAGTTTGTACCAGGCTGCAAGTTGTTATATAAATATATATATAGAGGGAATTCGAAGCAGTATAATTTTCCAATTTGAGGAATATACAAATGTAAATTGCAGAATACAGAAATTTCTATGACGCCAGAAAGTACCTTCAGGTTGTCATGATGAATGGTGAGTTTGCTGGGAGTCCTCACCACAGCAGTCACCATGTGACCCTGCTGCAGGGATTGCTTCACTAGAAACTGGCCTGTTTTGCCTGTGGCACCAAGCACCAAGACTTTCATTCTTCAGTCTAAAAGAGACAAACAATAAGCTACACAATTAACAGATGGTGGTTATTTAGAATTTCAAATGAATTTTTACACAGACTAATAACTTCCTTGTGCATCCCAAACGCATTTTCACAGTTCCGACTTCAATTATGAGAACTCGCACATTCACTCCACTCCAAACTACATGTATGTATGTATGTATGTTGCCAGAAGTAAGTTGGGAGCTGCAGGCTGCTGCATCTAAGATACTCACTTTTGGATTTTGGCTTTAGAGAAAGGAGTAAAATGTTATAAGACTGGAGGAACTAAGCGGGTTAAGCAGCCTCTGTGGAGCGAATGGACAGATGACATTTTGGGTTGGGACCTTTCTTCAGTTTGATAGAATGGAGGGGGAAGGAGGGGGAGGTGAAAGCTGGAAACGAGGTGTGGGGGTTGGCAAAGCCCCAAAGTGATAGGTGGATACAAGTATGGAGGGTGTTTGATTGGCAGATGGGTGGTGTAAGTGACAAAAATTAGAGGTGAAAAGAAGACACAATATCCCATGTGTCAGATAAGGAAAGAGGAGGAGTGAAATGTAAAGCCAGAAGGAGAGATATGGGTGAAGAGGACAGGGGGAATGGAAAAAGGGGTGAATAAAACTGAAATAAGGGACCCTGGAGAGGGGGATGAGTGTACAGAGAAGAGGAAAGGAGTAGGGTGACTAGGGTAGTGGGAGAAAAATGTACACCAATGCTGTGGAGGGGCAGAGGAAAGAGAGGAGTAGGGAGAAAATGAAGGATTCAGTGGTGGAGGTGGGGGACTATTACTTGAAATTGGAGAATTCAATGTTCATAACATTGGGTTGTAGGATGCCCAAACAGAATACGAGGTATTGTTCTTCCACTGGCCAAGACAAAGGCTAGATTGATGGGAGCAACAGTGCTTTTAATTTGATAAATATATTCTTAGTGTAATTGGTTTGTAGACTCTTCATTCAAATTCCTCTTGGTGTGTGCCCACTGCACAAAATTAAGTGGTTTTCCCGCCAAGGTCTGAGAGACATGGTGGGTTGTTCTCTGTGTTCCCCTCGGAACTGGGCTGGAACTCTACATGTTAACTATCAGGCTTGTTTATTCTATGGCTCATGTCACATTTACTATTGATTATTTTGTAATTTATTCTTTCTTCATCTTGGCTGAAACTAAAAAAAAATTAAACATGTATTAACAAGTGCAATTAAGGATGATTTGTCATTTTTGTTATTACCCATCTTCTTGATTGATGTCTCCAACCAAAAGCCACACAATAATGTTCATTAATGGTGACCATCTCTTGAATTGCTCATGTTCCATAACAAAATATTATATCACTTTTGGATAACTAAAGGTATAACTGTCACAAAAAAAAATGTTTTATTGATGCATAAAGTAGCAATTATGGTTGATCTAGAATTTTGCCATGTAATTCTATTCCTAAAAGCTTTTCAATTGTAACATTTAGTTATAACTAGGGATGCAAGCAGAAGCCTCCACGTGGCAATGCTGATAACAGGAACTGTACCACAGTGACTGACTGAAGTAGCCAATTCTGCAACCACCGACCGTCAACCGTCACTGACCGACCGGAAAGACGCAATTTGGAAGATGGCCGGACATGAGGAAGAAGAAGTTATAACTAGACTAAGTGGGACCCGTTGGGTCCCTGTCACACGGGAGGCCTGGTCCCCCAATGCAACCGTTCCCCCACGCAATATTGCACAACTCACGCATAGCTCCCAACTGCGCAGGCGCAGCTCATTTCCCCTCATCCTCCAGCACTCCCTCCTCCTCTTCACTCTCCCTCTTCTTTCCACTCTCCCCCTTTCCTCCCCCAATCCCTCGCCCACCTCCCCCTCCCCTCAGTCACTCCCTCCATAACTCCCCTTCCCACCCTACACCCTGCTATCCCTCTATCCCCCACTCCTCACCTCCCCCTATCCCCCCCACTATCCCTCCTGACCTCCCCCACTGCCCTCCTCTCCCTCCATTCCCCGCTCCCTACCGCCCCCACTCCTCTCCCTCTATTCCCCCTCCTCACCTCCCCCACTTTCCCCCTCTCCCTCCCTACCCCTTCCTCTCCCTCAAACCCCCCATGCTCCCTCCTCAACTCCCCAGGATCTTCCCCTCGCCTCCTCCTCCCCTCCCACAATCCCTTTCTCCCCCCCCCTCTCCGTTCCCCTTCCCACAGTCACTCCCTCCCTCCATCCACAAAAAGCAGCATCTGCAATCTGCAGTTCCTTCCTCCACAGGTCATTCATTGTTAGCTGCAGTTTAGATCCATTTGACTTGACGATTGGACCAATTTGCAGTGTATGTGTCTGTCTGTCTGTCTGCCGGTCTGTCTGTGTGTTACTCAAACTCCGCGCAAACTGCTCGGCCACCCTGCAACCCGACTCTCCCTCTGCCCACTGCCCGCTGCAGCTCGGCCCGTCACCGTCCCCGTCCTCTCCGCCCGCCCGCCCACCTACCTGCTCGGTGTCACCGCTGGGCCGTGGGAGGTACGATGGAGTCAGTGTTCGTCACGGTGGGCACCACGAGCTTTGATGAGTTGGTGGAGAAGATCTCCTCCGAGAAGGCCATGAGGGCGAGTTACCGCAACGGCGGTAGTGGAGGAGACGGACCCGGGGGGACGGGTAGACGGGACCGCCATTGCTTCAGCGGGCGGGGGAGAGGGGTGAGTGATGATGGAGAGAGAAACGGGACCAGGGCCTCCACTGGGCCATGACCGAACCCACCCCACGGCTGCCGCTGGTGGAGGGGGAGATAATAGACAAGTTACTGTGAGGAGGGGAGAGAGGTGTTTGTGAGTGAGGCGGGACAGGCCACCACCGATGGGGCAGGAATGAACGTCGCCATCCCGGCCGTGGCATTGACTGACAGGAGAAGAGACCAATCTGCGTTGCGCACGCGTGGTTTTTAAGATTTTTGAACCTCAATAACTTTTGCAATATGCCACTGATCGGATCGAAACTTGTTGCACTCGCAGCACAGAACGGTGAGTAACCTGGCGAAATATCGTACTGCTATCGCATACCGTTTTTGCACAAATAGAAAAAGCGTGGAAACCGGAAGAGCACAAGATCAGAGTTTTAGTTATGTACTAGACCAAGTGCAGACCCGTTGGGTCTGTTCCCACAACGTGCGGTTGTGTGGGGGGGGGGGGGGGGGGGGGGGGGGGGGGAGGAGACATTGGTTCAGTCATTCAGAGCTCAGACCTCCATGTTGCAGAGACTGATTGAGGCACACCACTTCCTGGTTTTATAGTCCCTCCCCCATCCCACCAGCAGGGGCAGCAGAGAGAATGGGGAATTTTGTAAAATCATTAATATCTCTGTCATATTTCATTGACGGGAAAAGTCCTCGGCACACATACGGCGGAGCGGGGCTCTGAGGGAGGTGGCCAAAAATGACGGCCGTAGGTGGCGGCGTTCTCACGGAAATTGCAGCACAGATCGCCAAAATCGGTCAAGAACAGAGTTTTAGTAATATATAGATAGATAGATAGATAAATGGGATTGATATAAGGAATATTGTTAAACTATTGTAATATTTGCTGCTATCTCATTCCAGTATTGAAGTAGACTGCTTTAAATTACTCCTTGCATTGCCCTGCATTTCGTCTAATGTTTAATGACTAATGTTTCTGACATTCAGCTATCTTATCATGGTCTCGTCATCGGGTGAAGGAACTTTATAGGATTGCCCCAATTATAAATGCTACAATAAGACATGTAACATCGAATTCTGATGAGAGAGTAGACAAAAATGCTGGAGAAACTCAGTGGGTGCATCTACGGAGTGAAGGAAATAGGCGACATTTCGGGTTGAGACCCTTCTTCAGACTGATGTGAGGGTGGGGGTGGGGGTGGGGGGGGGGGGGGGCGGGAAGAAGAAAGGACGAGGCGGAGACAGTGGGCTGAGGGAGAGCTGGGAAGGGGAGGAGAAAGCAGGTACTACCTGAAATTGGAGAAGTCAATGTCCATACCGCTGGGGTGTAAACTACCCAAGCGAATTATGAGGTGCTGCTCCTCCAATTTACGGTGGGCCTCACTCTGGCCATGGAGGAGGCCCAGGACAGAAAGGTCGGATTTAGAATGGGAGGGGGAGTTGAAGTGCTGAGCCACTGGGAGATCAGGTTGGTTAATGCGAACCTAGCGGAGGTGTTGGGCGAAGCGATCGCCAAGCCTACGCTTGGTCTCACTGATGTAGAGCAGCTGACATCTAGAGTAGTGGATGCAATAGATGAGGTTGGAGGAGGTGCAGGTGAACCTGTGCCGCACCTGGAAAGACTGTTTGGGTCCTTGGATGGAGTCGAGGGAGGAGGTAAAGTGATAAGTGTAGCATTTCCTGCGGTTGCAAGAGAGGGTGGTTTGGGTGGGAAGGGACGAATTAACCAGGGAGTTACGGAGGCAGAGGTCTCTGCGGAAAGCCGAAAGGGGAGGAGATGGGAATATGTGGCCAGTGGTAGGATCCCATTGGAGGTGGCGAAAATGTCGGAGGATTATTTGTTGTATGTGACGGCTGGTATGGTGGAAGGTGAGGACAAGGGGGACTCTGCCCTTGTTACGAGTGGGGGGGGGGATGGGTAGTGTGAGCAGAGTTACGGCGTATAGATAGATAGATATAGATATGCCTTTATTGTCATTCAGACCGAAGTCTGAACGAAATTGCAGCAGTCATACATATAATACAATAAAAAAAACAACAATAAACACATATTAACATCCACCACAGTGAGTCCACCCAGCATCTCCTCACTGTGATGGAGGTAAAAGTCTTAGGTCTGCAGTCGCTTCCCTCCTCTTCTCCCTCTGCGCTGAGGCGATACCCCCCGGGCGATGTTATAAATCAGTCCCGCGGCTCAAACACCGCGGCCCGGGGTGGTCGAAGCTGCCGCCCACCAGTCCTGCAGACGCAGCCGCTGGCCCGTGGCCGAACCCCGGACTCAGGCCACCACCGCCAGAACACCGTCCCAGCCACCCTCACGTGAGTATCGTGCCATCTTCAGCCTCGGGCTGGGCCGCCCCCGACATGGGCGCCGTACCTCCCCCGGGACGGGCCGCCCCGACATGGGCATCGCTTCTTCCCCGGGCCGGGCCGCCCCGACTTGGGAGTCGCTTCTCCCCCCGGCCGGGCCGCCCCGACTTGGGCGTCGCTTCTCCCTCTGGCCGGGCCGCCCCGACTTGGGCGTCGCTTCTCCCTCTGGCCGGGCTGCCCCGACTTGGGCGTCGCTTCTCCCTCCGGCCGGGCCGCCCCGACTTGGGCGTCGCTTCTCCCTCTGGCCGGGCCGCCCCGACATGGGCGCAGAACCTCCCTCGGGCTGCGAGCGCCGCACCTCCCCGAGCTCGGCCGCTCCGACGGGAGCCTCGTTCCACCCTTGGGCTGGCCGCCCTCATGAGAGCGCCACAGCCTCTCACGGGAGCACTGTTCCAGCCCTGAGCCGGACCACCCACACGGGAGCGACCTCAGGGCGAGTCCTGACGGGCTCTGCCTCCGGAGCCTCGAGGTCATCAGCTCCATTGGACCTCAGCGCAGACGGAGACAGAGAAGGGGAATACGACAAAAAAGTCGCATTCCCCCGCAGGGAGAGACTGCAAACCCCGTTTCAACCCCCCACCCCCCCAAAACACAAACTAAAAACCAAAAACTAGACTAACCAAAACAAAATAAACAACACAAAAAACACAAACAAACGGGACTGCCGGTGATCCGCTGCAGCCAGTGCCGCGCCGCCACTCCGAAGTTTCTGCCTCAACCTCCTCTATGGAAGAGACCCTGGTGCGAGCCTCATCTATTGTACAAGAGGGGAACCCCCGTCCCCTGAAGAATGAGGACATCTCTGGTGCCCTGGTGTGGAACACCGCATCCTGGGTGCAGATGCAACGTAGACAGGGGAATTGGGAGTAGGGAGTAGAGTCCTTACAGGAAGCAGGGTGGGAAGAAGTGTAGTCCAGGTAACCATGGGAGTCAATGGGTTTATAGTACATGTTGGTCAGTAGTCTGTCACCTGCGATGGAGATAGTGAGGTCTAGAAACGGTAGGGAGATGTCGGAAATGGTCCAGGTGTATTTGAATGCCGGATGGAAGTTAGTGGTGAAAAGGATGAAGTCAGTGAGTTCTGTATGGGTGCAGGAGGTAGCACCAATGTATTTTGATGATAACATTTCTGTGCAACTTAAAGTTACCTCTGAAGTACTGGGTGATAAATGCTTAGTTTGCCTTGTTCAAACCAGTCCTCTTTTAATATCTGGTCTTTGTATAGTCAACTTTGCAGTTTGTTTCAATCCTGGACATCAAATCAGAGAATACAAGGTGTTCATCTCTTTGCCACATCAGCTGTTGTGCAATACAGCCCACATGACCACTTGCACTCATCACTTTTCCTGACAGCCTGCCCTGGGGGTCGCCAGTGTGTCAGACATTCTTCCCTTTGGTGGGAATGCCAATATATCACAGAGCGTAGGTACACAAAAATGCTGGAGAAACTCAGCGGGTGCAGCAGCATCTATGGAGTGAAGGAAATAGGCGACGTTTCGGGCCGAAACCCTTCTTCAGACTGATGGGGGGTGGGGGGGAGAAGGAAGGAAAAAGGGAGGAGGAGGAGGAGGAGCCCGAGGGGGGGGGATGGGAGCAGACAGCTCGAGGGTTAAGGAAGGGGAGGAGACAGCAAGGGCTAGCAAAACTGGGAGAATTCAACGTTCATGCCACCCGGACGCAAGCAACCCAGGCGGAATATGAGGTGCTGTTCCTCCAATTTCCGGTGTTGCTCACTCTGGCAATGGAGGAGACCCAGGACAGAGAGGTCGGATTGGGAATGGGAGGGGGAGTTGAAGTGCTGAGCCACCGGGAGTTCAGGTAGGTTATTGCGGACTGAGCGGAGGTGTTCGGCGAAACGATCGCCCAACCACCGCTTAGTCTCCCCGATGTAAATCAGCTGACATCTAGAGCAGCGGATGCAGTAGATTAGGTTGGAGGAGATACAGGTGAACCTTTGTCGCACCTGGAACGACTGCTTGGGTCCTTGAATGGAGTCGAGGGGGGAGGTGAAGGGACAGGTGTTGCATTTCTTGCGGTTGCAACGGAAAGTGCCCGGGGAGGGGGTGGTACGAGAGGGAAGGGAAGAATTGACAAGGGAGTTGCGGAGGGAGCGGTCTTTGCGGAAGGCAGACATAGGGGGAGATGGGAAGATGTGGCGAGTGGTGGGGTGCGGAGGGAGCGGTCTTTGCGGAAGGCAGACATAGGGGGAGATGGGAAGATGTGGCGAGTGGTGGGATATCACAGAGCGAGTCTGGGAATGTTGCACTCGTGGGACATTAAAGAGATTTTTTTCCTTTTAGTTCAAAATTTGCACGTAGAACATTGTATCTGATTTCCCACCTTGTGGAAAAGATGTAATGAATGGTAATATATCCCTACTGTTGGGATGCAGGATTATTAGTTTCCTTCTAAGTTAGGTTCTCTACTTGAACTCAACTACTTATCACATGCTCTCCTCCATGCATTGCTTCTACAAAACACACTACAACTGTCTCATTGTGCCCCTTTCAAATTTAGATAAAGCAAGGCTTGTTATGAAAAACTGTCCGCATAATATTTCTGTCACACTAAAATCAATCCGTTTGAAAGCATTTTTTTTCAAACAGACTTTAATGCATATATATCACTTCCAGATCAAAAGCAAGATTATATCATTTATGCAAGGCATCAAAGTTCTATTATCGACACGTTTTGTAATATTGTGGTTTGAGGCTACACGTAAACAAAGCACGAGTTGTACTTCCTTTGTTTTGTCCTCGTTTATGAACGATGTGTATGAACTTGAACATTCAATTGGAATGTTCTTCACTGGATCTCTAGTCTTGGTGAGAGTTAAATCTTATTTAAACATCGAAAAAAAATTGCCAGCAGGCTATAATCATGAAAGTATCTAATATCATTCACAGTGATAATAGGGCAGCGCAGTGGCACAGTGAAAGAGCTGCTGACTTACAGTGCCAGAAACCCAGGTGTGATCCTGACTACGGTGCTTTCTGTATGGAGTTTGTACTTTTTTCCTGTGGTCACGTGGGTTTTCTCTGGGTGCTCTGATTTCTTCTCAAAGGTCGGTTTCCTACATAAAAGCGGCAGGTTTAGAGGTTAATTAGCTTCTGTAAATTATCCCTAGCATGTAGGATAAAACTAGTGTATGGGTTATCATTGGTCGTCACAGACTCGGGGCTGATGGGCCCGTTTCCAAATAGTATTTATTACTGATTAAATATTTACAATTGACATATATACAGTTTTTAAGAAGGGTCTCAACCCGAAATGTCACCCATTCCTTCTCTCCTACCCCGCTGAGTTACTCCAGTTTTTGTCTATGTCCAGTTTTTACAAAATAGACTGCAACAATAACAGCATTAACCAGTCAAGAAATTGTGTTATTTCCTGGTAACAAATCCAGCCTTCATTAAAATGGGAAGATTCAATTTGTAACCTCAAAAATCAATAATAAAAATTGTTTCTCCCTTCCACCACACAAATAATCCTTATTAATTTACAATGCTGAATTCCATAGATAAGTGTACAACATGACATAGTCATGAAACCTACCATAAAGCAAAATGGAACCTCGTGTAAATGGGTATAGACGCATATAGGCAGCCTTTAGATTGGTCATGATTGTCAACATGATATTTAAAAAAATCCTATGCTAATTATTTTTTTTAAGTGATTTACACTACAATTTAAACCAAGGGCGGCGCAGTGGCGCAGCGGTAGAGCTGCTGCCTTAGTGCCAGAGACCCAGGTTTGATCCTGACTGTGGGTGCTGACAGTACGGCGTTTGTATGTTCTCCCTGTGACCGCGTGGATTTTCTATGGGTGCTCAGGTTTCCTCCCACATCCCAAAGACATACAGGTTTGTAGGTTAATGGGCTTCAGTAAAAAAAATAAAAATAAAATATCCCCAGTGTGTAGGATAGAATTAGTGTATGGGGTGAGCGCGGACTCGGTGGACTGAAGGGCCTGTTCCCGCACTGTATCTCTAAAGTCTAAAGTAAAGTCTAGAATCTAAACAGAACATATTCTGAACAGGATCAGGACTCGGCCCTAACACTAGTTTCACTTTGTCTTAAGCCTTAAAACTGGACCTACATTTCACAACTGTGGTGTTGGAATACAATTAAAATATTTCAAACTGAAGCCAAAACTGCCTTATAAATACACTCAACCACTGAGTTTCTCCAGCATTTTTGTCCACCTTCTAAATACAACATATCCTTTTTAGAGTCAAAGAGTCAGAGTCATACAGTGTGGAAACAGACCCTCCGGCCTAACTTGCCCACACCAGCCAACAATGACCCAGCCTACTCAACCTCTCCCTGTAGCTTACACCCTCCAGTCCTGGCAACATCCTCGTAAATCTTTTCTGATCCCTTTCAAGCTTAACAATATCTTTCCTATAACATGGTCCCCAGAACTTAACACAATATTCCAAATGCAGTCTCACCAACGTCTTATACAACTGCAACATGATCTCCCAATGTCAAACACAATACTGATGAAGGCCAAAGTGCCAAGAGTCTTTTTGACCTCCTTATCTACCTGCGACTCGACCTTCAAGGACCCATGCACCTGTACTCCTAGATCCCTCTGCTCTACAACACTACCAGAGGCCTACCATTTACTGTATAGGCCCTGCCCTTGTTTGACGTCCGAAAATTGAACACCTCACACTTCTCTGTATTAAATTCCATCAACCATTCCTCTGCTCACCTGGCCAATTGATCTAGATCCTGCTGCAATCTTTCACAACCATCTTCACTATCTGCATAACCACTCACTTTTGTATCATCAGCAAACTTGCTAATCTTGCACTGTATGCTCTCATCCAAATCATTGTAGATGACAAACAGTAACGGGCTCAGCACCGAACCACTAGTCACAGGCCTCCAGTCCAAGAAGCAACCTTCCACCATCACCCTCTGCTTCCTTCCATGGAGCCACTTTGCTATCCATTCAGCTATTTCTCCTTGGATCCCATATGATCTAATCTTCCAGAGCAGCCTGCCATGCAGGTTATGACGAACACTGACCTTTCCGTCCTGTCTTTCCTTTAATGGGTTAATTTTCTGTTTTTCAACTCTGTCTTGACCGTTCATATTTTAAATATCTTATCAGATCCCCTCACAACCTCCTCTATTCCAAGGGAGAACAGTTTCTTCCTTGCATCCACTTCATTTCAAACGTGACCCATTGCAAACGACAGGCACTCCCTAACTTATGTAAGGGTTCACAGAACGTAACACAAGTCAGATTTTTCACAAATCAGATTCACCATGCCAATCCTATGCCAGAAATAATTTACTGAGTCCGAAGAAGGGTCTTGACCTGAACACCACCTATCCATGTTCCCTAGAGATGCTGCCTGGCCTGCTGAATTACTCTAATACTCTGGGTCTGTCATTGAGAGCATTAACTATCTCAGCAGCATCCGGCTGCATAAAGGGCACTTTCTGTGGCACGTGGCCTTCTGGGTAAACACTGCCGCCATTGCTGGCTTCTATCCGATGTAAACTTGGGTGATGTACAGTGTTGTGGAAATTACAAACTGCCTTACACGCGTACAGAATTGTTTTCATAAGTGCGAGTTTACGCAAGACTCCTATTGCCTAAGTTGGGGGAGTGCCTTATAGAGAAGTACAAAGAGTAACAGAGAATCGCTAAAATATATGCAAATGGCTCATTCAACACCAACTATATGGTGCAAAAGATTGATATAAATGTTGCCAGGACTGGAGGGTTTAGGTCATAAGGAATAGGAGTAGAATTAGGCCATTTGGTCCATCAAGTCTACTCCACCATTCAATCATGGCTGATCTATCTCTCCCTCCTAACCCCATTTTCCTGCCTTCTCCCCATAACCTCTAACGCCCGTACTAATCAAGAAGTTTGAGTTCGAGGGAGAGAATAGATAGACTGTTTTTCCTGGAGCACAGAAGGCAGAGTCAAGTCAAAGAGTGTTTAAATATCATATGTACCACAAAGAGGACAATGAAATTCTTACTTGCAGTAGCATAACGGGTTTGTAAACAAATAGATAACAAAATAAACAAACAGAAATAAAAAGTTCAATAAATAAAAAAGAACCCCGATTTTAGTGCAAAACAACAAAAAAAAGCCCCAAGCCCCTAGTGCAACCAAGGTAGTTCAGATTTAGATGTTTAGTTAGTGTTTGTAGTGTTCAATAGCCTGATGGTGGTTGGAAAGAAGCTGCTCCTGTTTTCAGAAACCCATACCTGCCCGAGGGCAGGAGTGAAATGAGAGAGTGGCCAGGGTTATGCTGGCTCCCTGTTTGAGGCAGGGCCTCCAGCAGATCCCTTTGATGGTGGGGAGGTCAGTATCCATCATGCGCCACTTTTTTATCAACTTCATCGTACCCAGGCGTTGGAGTTGCTGAACCAGGTTGTGGTTCATAAGGCATTGGGCAGACCACATGTTGAATATTGTGAGCAGTTTTAAGCCTCATATATGAGAAAGAGCCTCTGTGTTGGGTAGGGCCCCTAGGAGTTTACCAGAATGATCCCGGGGATAATTGGGTTAATGTATGTACATCAGTCTGAAGAAGGGTTTCGGCCCGAAACGTCGCCTATTTCCTTCGCTCCATAGATGCTGCTGCACCCGCTGAGTTTCTCCAGCATTTTTGTGTTCCTATGGAATTCATTGCCTGTCAGTGCCAAAACAACTGCCGCTTCCAAGGTCACTCCACATGTAAAGATAACCCCCCCTGGTGTATTTTCCCGGCTGCAGACTATAATTTTAAATACTCTTTGTTTCTTTTCCCTCTCGGTCCCAGCAGCGTGTTTGAAATGTTCATAATTTTTCTTTTACCATGTAAATTGAGGTCATATGCACTCCTCGGAAGACCTATGGACAAATTTAAACTACAAATTTAAGCTCCTTTTCAGGTGGAAGTTTAGGAGGAAGTTATCGCCTTAGATGTCGATTTGGTGTCTTCGAGTAATTTCTGCTTTGGTTTGGGAATTTCAGCAAGGTGATACCATATATGAAAAATAATATTAATAGATCATTTATCAACGCCTGCAAGAATTACTGCCAGAAAAACAGGATAATTGTTCCTTAATCCTAAATCCACAATGAAATACAATTTATAGCGTTCAGAAAAGTAATAATCCTTCCACTGCACGCATAGTAAAATATTTCAATGTGAAACAAATAAACCACAGAGTTTAACAGGACATACTCACTTTGTTAAAAAAAAAATACGCTGCCGCTCAGTTTCCCACGACCGCAGTTGCAAGGGAATAATTGAACTTGTCAAAAGTTTTATGCACTCTATTAAGAAATCAGTGGCTTTCAAAAGAAGTATTACACAAACAGCTCTTCATCCGGGTGCCGGAACCCAACCCCAAACCCTTATCGCCCCGCCTTATCCAAGCAAACCACGGTATTTACATAAACGCCGTCACTACAACTCAATTGATTGGCAGGCGGGAAGTTATAAGTGTTGTATATTTCCACGATGCAGCAGAATGTATGCAGTGAAGTTCAGTAGCAAAGTCCATTTGTTATACGTGAGCCCGTAGAGGAACGCACTCCTGTTACAGAATGTTCCCAAACGCATGTAAAGACTTAAACACTGAGGTCGGTTCGGACAGAACCGCCTTCGGAACAAAAACATTTTGGCTTTCGCCCTGTAATCTGACTCCATATACCTCCCGGCACCTACACACCGTAATTTTTATGTTGTTTAAGAAGGAACTGCAGATGCTGGAAAATCGAAGGTACACTGAAGAATGGTTTCGATCCGAAACGTTGCCTATTTCCTTCGCTCAATAGATACTGCTGAGTTTCTCCAGCATTTTTGTGTACCACCGTAATTTTTATGTTTGGTTATAAAGCGTTCACCTCAGTTCAAACAAACAATTGATCTTGCCCCACCCCGTGTGAACGAGTCTCACATTTCTACCGCACTTTGCTAGTAGTACTGTACTGGGACGAAACAAAAAGCGCTGGATGAATTCAGTGGGTCAGTCAGTATCTGTGGAGGGCAAACAGACAAAAATTCTGGTCAGGACCCTTCTTCGGACTGGTACTGCACTCGGATTTTGAGTATCCCGCATCATCCTGGCCACACACTCATCTCCCTGCTACCTTCAGGTAGAAGATACAGGAGCCTGAAAACTGCAACAACCAGGTTCAGGAATAGCTACTATCCCACAGCCTATCAGGCTATTAAACCTGGCTCGGACAAAACTCTGATCATTAATAACCCATTATCTGTTATTTGCACTTTATCAGTCTATTTATTCATGTGTGTATATATTTATACAATGGTATATGGACAAACTGATCTGTTTTGTAGTAAATGCCTACTATATTAATGATCTGGATGAGGGAATTGAAGGCAATATCTCCAAGTTTGCGGATGACACGAAGCTGGGGGGCAGTGTTAGCTGTGAGGAGGATGCTAGGAGACTGCAAGGTGACTTGGATAGGCTGGGTGAGTGGGCAAATGTTTGGCAGATGCAGTATAATGTGGATAAATGTGAGGTTATCCATTTTGGTGGCAAAAACAGGAAAGCAGACTATTATCTAAATGGTGGCCGACTAGGAAAAGGGGAGATGCAGCGAGACCTGGGTGTCATGGTACACCAGTCATTGAAAGTGGGCATGCAGGTGCAGCAGGCAGTGAAGAAAGCGAATGGTATGTTAGCTTTCATAGCAAAAGGATTTGAGTATAGGAGCAGGGAGGTTCTACTGCAGTTGTACAGGGTCTTGGTGAGACCACACCTGGAGTATTGCGCACAGTTTTGGTCTCCAAATCTGAGGAAGGACATTATTGCCATAGAGGGAGTGCAGAGAAGGTTCACCAGACTGATTCCTGGGATGTCAGGACTGTCTTATGAAGAAAGACTGGATAGACTTGGTTTATACTCTCTAGAATTTAGGAGATTGAGAGGGGATCTTATAGAAACTTACAAAATTCTTAAGGGGTTGGACAGGCTAGATGCAGGAAGATTGCTCCCGATGTTGGGGAAGTCCAGGACAAGGGGTCACAGCTTAAGGATAAGGGGGAAATCCTTTAAAACCGAGATGAGAAGAACTTTTTTCACACAGAGAGTGGTGAATCTCTGGAACTCCCTGCCACAGAGGGTAGTCGAGGCCAGTTCATTGGCTATATTTAAGAGGGAGTTAGATGTGGCCCTTGTGGCTAAGGGGATCAGAGGGTATGGAGAGAAGGCAGGTACGGGATACTGAGTTGGATGATCAGCCATGATCATATTGAATGGCGGTGCAGGCTCGAAGGGCCGAATGGCCTACTCCTGCACCTAATTTCTATGTTTCTATGTTCTGTGTGCTGAAGCAAAGCAAGAATTTCATTGTCCTATCAGGGACACGTGACAATAAACTCACTTGGACTTGAACTTGAATCTGAAAAAGGGTCCCGACTCGAAACGGCTTTGTCCATTTCCTCCGCAGGTGTTGCGTGGCCGCTAACTTTCCCCCCAGCAATATTGTGTGCAATATTATCTCTGCACCTACAGGTGGTGAATTTTATTATTGTCGCAGATCAGCTTAAAGTACACGGATAGACATTTCCAAGCCGCTGAGGAGTGTTCACCCGACGCCGGAGTTCCAGCTTTCCGGCAAGAGGGCCTGAAAACATCAGACTGGCAGCGGAGGCCACAAATCGGCCCAGACCTCGGGTGATTCACAGAGGAAGAGGACTAAACTTTTTGATGCCTTTCTCCACAGTGGAAAATTTTGATTCTGTTGTGGATGTTCATGTTGAATTCTATAATGTGTTATGGCATTTTTCTTATTTTTAATTTTTCTATGGATGTACGGAAACTTTATTATTTATTTTATTATTTATTTTATTTAAAGCACTTTGGTTTAAAGCGAGTTGATTTAAACGTGCTATATGAATAAAATTTACTTACTTACTAGAATTGTACAGATAAAAAAAACCAATTGTGTTTAAGGTATGAAGTTCGGCGTGCCGTGTAACCCAATCCACATCAATAAAGTGAAATAGTCACATGGATAACAATGTTGTCCACAAGGATTCAGCACATTACTGTTGAAAAAACAAACTTGGTTTAACTTTCTGTAGCTGGTTCCGAATTCAAGGTACACTTTGCAGGATCGGGTTGATTGGGACCAACTGACCAATGTTTCCCAGTCAACCTGTCCTGCATTACTTAATCTTCTAGAAGTTTACCAACTACACACCTTAAACTACAGCTCCCATTTTCTTCCTGTGTGTAGGTACTGACAATGCAGAATGGGTGCGTTGACACGTGACTAGACACAGTGACATTTTTTGCCTGCGTACCCAATGTATACAAATAGCAACCAAAGTTACAAAGCACACCGGCTCCCCCTTGGATTGGGCACCTGTCCATTGGAATTCGATGAGATGGATGGCCTACAGTAACACTTACTTACTTACTTACTGCCTATTATGCCTCCTGGCATGTAGGGCAGCAACGAAGGTCCTCCACTCCTGTCTGTTCTGGGCCAGCTTCTGGACACTACCCCAGGTCAGGTCCATTGTTTTCATTTCCTCCTCTACAGTTCGACGCCAGGTGGTTTTTGGGTCTCCCTCTTTTCCTTTTCCCTTCCGGTGTCCAGTGCAGGGCTATTCTTGGGATGCTGTCTGGTTCTCTTCTCAGTATATTGCCAATCCAGTTCCAGCGCCTTCTCATGATAATGGTGTCCATGCTCTCTTGTTGGCATTGAGCAAGGAGATCTTGGTTGGATTTGGTGTTTGGCCAAAATATTCTAAGGATTCTTTTCAGGTTCTTAGTATGGAAGACTGACAGCTGGTTGATGTCACTCACTGTCATTCTCCAGCATTCCGAGCCATATAGGTGGGTGGAGAGGACACAGCTCTGGTATAACTTCAGCTTGGTCTTGGTGCTGTATTGCTGGGACCTCCATACATTGTTTAGCATTCTGAAAACATTCCTAGCCTTGTTTAGCCGGTTCTTTATGTCAATTGCGTGCTTCGCCATCGTGTCTGACTTTGCTACCAAGATAGGTAAACTGCTCAGTTATGGGAAGATCGTTTCCATTCACTTGGATTGTCAAAGGGTTTTGGATGTTAAGTATCATTACTTCAGATTTCTTCTGGTTTATCTTCAGGCCAATTTGTTGTGCAAAGTCACTGAGACGGGATGATTTTTCCTGCATGTGCTTGTGAGTGTGGGAGACCAGAGCCAAGTCATCAGCAAAATCAAGGTCTTCCAATGCTGAGAAGAGGGTCCATCATATGCTTCTTGCTTGGTCCTCGGTTGTCTGACGCATCACCCAGTCAATAACAATATTGAAGAGTAGCACTGACATCACACACCCTTGTCGGACTCCTGTCTTCACCTGGAATGTGTGGTTACTGTTCCCCACTCTGCAAGAGAAGTTGGCGTAGAAGCTCTTAATGACTTTGATCATATGCTGTGGGATCCCATACATTCGTAGTATGCCCCAGAGGTTGTCTCGGTGGATGCTGTCAAATGCTTTCTCGAAATCAACAAAGTTGATGTATATCTGTCTCTGCCACTCTGTACACTGTTCTATAATGTTACAAAGGGCAAATATCTGGTCAATGCATCCCCTTCCACCACAAAATCCTGCCTGTTCTTTCCTGAGCTGTTTGTCTACTACTTCTGAGGTACGTTGTATAATAATCTTTGCCAGAATCTTGCTTGGAATTGATAAAAGAGTGATCCCTCTCCAATTGTTACACTCTCTAAGTTGCCTTTCTTTGGTATCCTAATGATGACTCCTTCTGACCAGTCATCAGGTATATCCTTCCTTTCCCAAATAGGTGTGAAAAGTGGTACAAATACTTCAGCTGCAAGTTCTGGGTTTGCCTTGAACAGTTCTTCATTGAGGTTATCTTGGCCACTTTTCCACTTTTGAGAGACTTAATGGCTGTAACAATTTCCTCCTTAGTTGGTGGTTCAGTGCTAATGTCCAGGTCATCCTCTGCTTGTTGGGTGTTAGCCTTTATTATGGGCGGTGCTCTATTCAGTACTTCATTAAAGTGTTCTGTCTAGTGAGCTTCTTGTTCCGCTTCTGTTGTTAGGAGTCGGCCCTTTTTGTCTACAATTGGTGTCTCAATGGTTGGACGATTTTTGCCACAGATTATCTTGGTTATCTTGTAGACCTTCCCTTGCTCCCCTTTCTTAGCTGCATCTTCTGCTTGATTAGTAAGATCTTCCAGGTACCCCCGTTTCTCAGCTCTGGCTTTCCTCTGAACTGCTCTGTTTGCTCCTTGGCACTGCATCTTGTATCTTTCTTGCAGCCATTTGGACTTTGTCTCATTTATTTGCTTCTTTAATTTTCTCCTATTTTCAATGATTTGCCATGTGTCTTCAGTCATCCACTCCCTTTTTGTCTTCTGCTTAAACCCCAGGCAGGCTTCACGTGTTTTCACGTAAGCTATTTTGGTTTGTACCCACACAGTATTAATATCAGCTGTGTGATCATCCATATCTGCTAGTGCCTGAAACCTGTTCCTTAATTGTAAGACGAAAGAGCCTTTCACTTTTGGGTCATGTAGTTTCTCAACGTCAGACTGTTGCCTGTCTGTCTTTTTGCTCCCTTTTTTCTACAGTTTCACTTTGAGAACAGCCAGGACTAGGTGGTGGTCAGTACCAACATCAGCTCCCCATTTAACTTTAACATCAAGTAATGAGCGTCTCCATGTGCCGTTAATCATCAAGTGGTCTATCTGATTCTTATCCTTTCCATTTGGAGAGTACCATGTCAGTTTGTGGATGCCTCTGTGCGGAAAGATGGTCCCTCCAATTACTAGGTTGTAAGTGGTGCAGAATTCTATTAGTCTCTCTCCATTCTCATTCATTGTACCACAGCCCTTTTTTCCCCATAGCTCTTTCCTGGTCTGTGTTGTTGTTTCCAACCTTGGCATTCCAGTCTCCCATCACAATCTTCATGTCACGGGAGGAACGGCACCCCATATTCGGCTTGGGTCGCTTACAACTTAACAGTATGAACAATCAAACCCAACCCCCCACCTTTCTCCACAACATCGTCCTCTCTCCTGTGCTCTACCTAGACTCACACCTATTTCTCTCCTTCCCTTCAGCTTACATCCTTCCTCTAGCTTCACAATTTGCAACTCGTCAATCCTTTTGTCTCACATCTTTTTCTCATCTCTGGCCTTTTGTCCAACCATTTGCCCGCCCCCCCCCCCCATTAAAAAAATCTCCAGACGTACAAGTGGTGTGTGGAAAAGTAAGTTTTCTATCATTATGCTATTGAGATGTATATTTTCGCAAATAATAAAATGTCTTGACAGCTTAAACACCCACTCCCCTTCAATAGGATATTGTCAATTTGCTAAGGTTGATTATGATCAATTAACAGCTAACAATTATGCCATTCCTTGGCTTGCATCTGAGTAAAATGTAATTCAAAATTATGAGGTTTGCGATTTTTTAATGATAATTTTTTCTTCAGAAGCGTTTTCTTTTTGTATGTAAAACCCACTTGAGAACCATGGGCAATTTTAAAATTTTACAGCCAGTTTTCACTTCTGAAACTTTTTAGATACCAAAGGAATCAAGAAAAAACACAAATAATGCCTTACTGTTGATGAAATATAGTGAGCAAACGCGATAATTCCCAATATTTTCAATATCAATATCTGCACGGCCAATGTTCGCCAAGCACTTTAGCTGTTGTTGTCCTTTCAGCTGCCGCTTCTATCTACTGTCATTTCTCCTCACTTTTGGAATTCTGAAGTAGGATAAGTAGGATAATGTCTCTCACGCTTACCCCGATTTCCATAATTATTTACAGCACAAAAATTGACAATTTTGGCGGGTTTTTAATGGGCCCGCTATGGTGGACAAAATGGTAAGTGCTTACCTGCAGTTCATCGCGTGTACTCCAGTTGGCGTAGCGTAGCAACAGTACGGGTCACGGGTCACAGGTCGTGACCCGACTGCCGTGCAACCTCCCTATTACCTGCCACGCTTTGAACCAAAGATACTAGAGGAGCTCCTCTATAATCTTTGCTTTGAACTACACCTCCTCTCTTCCAGCCTCCAAACCCAAAAATCAGTATGACCCGACCCGAAACGTCACCCATTCCTTCTCTCCAGAGCTGCTGCCTGTCCCACTGGGTTACTCGAGCATTCTGCATCTATCCATGGAGCAAACTAGCATCTGTGCAGTTCTTTCCTACACACTTCTCCAGGGGTGCAATTTGTTTCATGTATCTTGTGTTTGTGTTTTTATGACTGTTGACAGATCAATTTCCCTCCTGGGGTAAATAACGTTTCTTGATATAAATGATCTTTTCTTCTCGTTTATTATATTGTTTACAATGTACGATGTTTACATTTTCTGTTGTGCTGCTGCAAGTAAGAATTGAATTGTTCTATCTGGGACATTTTACACTTTAATTTCATGTATTTTGTATTTTATGACTGGGCAGATCAATGTCCCTCCTGAGATAAATGACGTTCTATCGTATCGAATCGAAGGTAGGCAAAAATGCTGGAGAAACTGGGTGAGGCAGCATCTATGGAGCGAAGGAAATAGGCAACGTTTCGGGCCGAAGCGTTGCCTATTTCCTTCGCTCCATAGATGCTGTTGAATTTCTCCAGCTTTTTTGTCTACCTTCGATTTTCCAGCATCTGCAATTCCTTCTTAAACATCGTATCGAGTCGTGTGGTTTTGTGGACATTAGCAATGTCGAAATAGTGTTGGCTCCGCCGTGCACTGAGTGTCCCCGGCAGCCGCCGTAGGGGGTTGGAACGTGATGCTGGCAGCGGCGTGTCCGCGCGCTCCGGGCCGGGACAATCGGCAGCAAAGATCTTATAGCGGAGCATAGGAGCTTTGATCGGCAGCATCATGTCCGCGAGGAACAACAACAAGTTGCCCGGGAACCTGCCGCAGCTGCAGAACCTCATCAAGCGGGACCCGCAATCCTACACCGAGGAGGTGAGTGGCGCCGGCGCCGCCGAGCCTGCATCACCACCTACTCCAACAGATAGATGCAAAATACTGCAGTAACCCAGAGGGTCAGACAGCATCTCTAGCGAGAAGGAATAGGTGATGTTTCGGGTCGAGACCCTTCTTCAGTAGAAGATCCGAAACGTCACCTTCTCACCAGAGATGCTGTCTGTCCCGCTGACTGAGTTATTCCAGCTTTTTGGGTCTATCGTCGGTTTAAAGCAGCATCTATAGTTACTTCCTACACCGACTCGAGCCACAGAAGCCAGGCAGTGGGGGCCAATTCACTGGATGTTTTCAAGAGAGATAGATTTAGCTCTTAGGACTAAGGGAATCAAGGGATATGGGGAAAAAGCAGGAACGGGGTACTGATTTTGGAGGAGCAGCCATGATGATCATATTGAATGGCGGTGCTGGCTCGAAGGGCCGAATGACCTTCTCCTGCACCTATTTTCTACGTTTACCTGCACCAGCGCCTACTCGCTCTCTTCCAACCCCACTGCAATCCTTAAACGCACTGCAACGCCATGCCTTCCAAATTAAATGTAGTTTGGAAGTCACGGTTGCCGTACTCCTGCCACGTGAACCAAGCCGTTATCATTAGTGTCAGATGTTTTAAAACTAATTCTCCCCAGTTTGCAGATCTATAGAATAATGTGCCCATGGTATTTTAGGATGTCACGAGCTCAAAAGTGAACGCGGCCCTTGTTTCGGTGCTTTTTAAACTTCAATGTGCTTTGTTTGCCACCACGCGTTGTGATACATAGAACTGTACAGCGTGGAAACATGAAACTGTAGATGCTGGTTTACACTAAAAGACAAAGTGCTGGAGTAACTCAGTGGGTCAAGCAGTATATCTGGAGAACATGGATAGGTGAGGTTTCGGGTCGGGACCCTATTTCAGTGCAGCACAGGAACAGACTCTCCGGCCCATAATATCTGTGCTGAACATGATGCCTTTAAGCTAAACTCCTCCCCCTGCACGTGATCCATAGCCTTCCATTCCCTGCATGTCCATGTGCCTCTCTGAAAGTCTCTTTAAATGTCATTATCGTATCTGCCTCCACCACAACCCCAGCAGCGTGTTCCAGTTACTCACCACTCTGTGCAAAGAAAAACCTGCCCTGGTTTTGGTTTCCTGGTCCTCCAAAATATTCCAAATGGGATTTAAACTGGAGGTGGTGGAGGGTGGATTTAAGCAAGAAAGGGTTCTTGGAGGAAAAAAGAGCTACCTTAAATTTAGTTGCATCTAGTTGGGTAACTATGGTAAGGCGAAGTTTTAGTTTTGCTTTAGTTTTCCCTGCATATCTCCTTTAACTTTGCCCCTCTCAGCTTGAGGCTATATTCTCTAGTTTTTTTAATGTTTCTACCCTGGATAATTTCATAAACCTCTATCAGGTCTCCCCACGGCTTCCAATGATCCAGGGAAAACAATCCAAGTTTGATATATACATTTGGGAAAACGGTCAGGAAAAGGGCTCTTGATCCGTCACATCGATTGGTTTAAAAATATGCCCTAACTTGACCTGTGTATGATCTCATTCCCTTCTCCACAGAGTAAATGGTTTCAACAGTCGGCTTGGAAGTCATGGGCTGAAGAGTCTCTTTCTGTGGTGTTTATCTCAATGACTGATGTACCTTGAGTGTTGCAATCTATATTTCTGCAGTCTTTCCACTTCTCTGAATTTTAAATTATCTGTTCTGGTGATTTCTGGGAAATCTTGTCCCACAAATGTGATTTCCCATAGAACAGAAAGTCCAGGAGTAATTAGTGGGTCAGGCAGCGTCTCTGAAGGACATGGACAGATGACGTTTCAGGTTGTGACCCTTCTTCAGACTGGAGTGTTGTGTGCAGTTCTGGAATTATGCCACTAGGAAGGATGCAATTAAGCTAGAAAGGATGTAGAAAAGATTCACAAAGATGTGACTCTTTGTGGTCTCAAGGATGTGAATTGCAAGGAGGCTGGATAGGCTGGGACTTTTTCCCTTGGAATATAGGAGGCTGAGGGATGACTGTCGAGATATACAAAACCACGAGGACATGGGTAAGATGAAAGGTCACAGACATTTTTCTCAAGGTGAGAGGGGACTAGATTTAAGGGGCAGTGGTGGAGAGAATTTGGAGCTTCAAATTTCAGGGCAGTAATATCTCTGTCCTGGGCCCAGCACTCGTAAGTAGATGAGGTTAGAGAAGGTGCATGTGGACCTCTGGTGGGCCAGGCCTGTTCTTTCTTGGAAGTTTAAAAATAATTCTCTTAAAATATGCCGATGTACTATAGAACGTATCCTGACAGGTTGCATCGTGGCCTGGAACGGTAGTTCCAGTCCACAGGAACATAAGGGGCTGCAGAGAGTGTTGTACTCAGCCCAGTCCATCACAGGCACACCCTCCTCTCCATCAAAAGCATCCACATGAGGAGCTGCATCAAAACACGACTTCTATCCCTACCATCCCTGAGTGAACGGCAGAGCAGATGGGAGTAAGGAAGCTTGGACAATGAGAGAAATTGAAGCCACAGCAATATCGAATACCCCTGCATGTTTAGCTCCCAGTCTTGGTCACCCTGGAGCCATGTCTCCATAATTCCAACTATATCATATTCATTAACTACTAACTGCACAGTTAATGCATCCACCTTATTACGAATGCTCCTCACATTAAGGCACAAAGCTTTCAGGTTAGTTTTTCTCATCTCCCTTCTACCTTTTGCTTCTGTCCTCCTTTCATGGCCCTCTGTCTCCTTGCAATGATCTCCCCCCCCCCCCCCCCCCCCCGTTTAGTTTAAACCCACCCTGTAGCAAACCTGTCTGCCAGAATGTTAGTCCCCCGCCAATTAAGGTGCAACCCGTCCCTTTTGTACATGGATCCCCTGCCCAAGAAGAGATTCCAGTGATCTAGAAATCTAAATCCCTGCCCCTTGCCCCAACTCCTCAGCCAACCTGTTTCTATGGAATTTCCCTGCTATAACCTGACCCCTTTATCTCTTAAGAGCACAGCTGCTCCTTTAACTATGGGTGGTAATTGAAATTGACGAGCAATGGCTTGTATTGACCCTTGTGAAATAATACCCAAGTAAACAATGTAAAATACAGCCTTTAGAGCTTTTAGCTAGCTATAACAAAAATAAACTTATTTCTATTACAACGGCTTTTATTTTTGAAAATCCAGCAGGAAAAATAACTTTATTGTGAGTTGAAATAATCTAGCTTCTAACTCACTTTTCCCCCATTAATACAATTGCCTCACAATGCAATTTTCTATAACACGACTTTCTTTGGGAAAATTACTATCATTTTAGAAATATAGAAAATAGGTGCAGGAGGAGGCCATTCGGCCCTTCGAGCCAGCACCGCCATTCATTGGATCAAGGCTGATCGTCGCCTATCAATAACCTGTGTTTTATGGCAGAACTACTTGTACCTGTACTTTGGTCCAAACCCATCTATGATCTCACCTACTACATGTTGCCAACCTTCTTCAGCCTTACCACCCTTGAACATCTGTACCTCTGGTCTCCTGCACACCTTTGATTTCCATCCCGCCATTGTTTGTATTGTGGCTTCAGGTACAAAGGTCCAAAGAGCTCATTTAAAAAAAAATACTCTCCCTCTCTAGTTTTAAGAATCTCCTTAAAATAAAACGGACCAGATTTTGGATCAGTTGACCTCGTGCCTCTTTGTGGGCTTTTGATCATGTTTGATAACTCCAGTGGAGAAAACGATATTTGGAGACATTTGAAACAAGTAGTTGAAGCTTTACTGCAGGATCCCAGACCGTAGATTTAAATTGCATCCTCAATCAGAAATATTATATCTAAGCAGATGGTTATGGGAGAGGCTAAGTGAAAACATTAGTGAAGGTATTCAAAGTGAGCATAACGTGGTGGATGCATGAAATTATGATATATCATCTTACATTTCATTTTATTTTGTTTAACAACTTGTTTTGGATATTGCAATGCCGACGCAGATGGCAAAATCGACTGATAGAAGTCTGATATTGTGTGAATCCAAAGACCAATCACATGCTCCTTCAGTGTGTAAAATAGAATACATGCTTAACATTGAACATTCCTTTGAGAGTCACCTACAAGAGTGATACTTACAAAGCTTTCCCAATGAACCATGTGTTCCTTGCACAGCATTTAATACAAAACTTTTTTTTCTCACAATTTAATCTGCATTTATAAAAAAAAATTCTCTCTTACAGTTTCTACAGCAGTACAACCACTACCTGTCCAATGTGCGTATTTTCAAGCTGCAGCCAGACAAACCTAGTAAAGAACTTTCTGAACTGGTGATGTTTCTTGCACAGGTAAATTTACTTTTGTAATTGAAAATTGCATTGAACTGACTGAAAACCATTTAGCTATCTTATTTTTTCATGAAAATTGGCTGTTTACCTACCATAATGCAATGTAGGATTAGAAAAATTGAACTCTACTGGTCAAGACAAGTTTGTGAAATTATAAAATTGTGGGGAAAATAAGCATGTTATTTGTTATCAAAATCTAAATGCCTAAATATAATCTTTTAACTTGATTCAAGGTTGCACATTGTTACCCTGAGGAGCTGTCTAACTTTGCCCAGGAATTGAAAGAGCTTCTTTTCTCTCACCACACAATTCTGAACTCAGATTTGCGGATGGTAAACTATTCTTAATGCTATTTATTGTTTCGCAATAGAGGTAAAACATGTTGTTTTCTGTTTATGTGAAGACTAATTGGGCCCTCTTTGCTATGTGGCATCAAAATAAGTTTCAATCTGTGAGATGTTTCATAATGTTTCATTGGGTGTGGGGGGTTTGAAAGGGTTAAAAGATTTGCAGCATTTAATGTTCATCATGAGGACATATATTTACACGTTACACCTTTATCTAATTAAATATTCAGGATTCATAGAATTCTACTTTTAGTTTCTATTTAAAACTCTAGATAAATAGTGAATGCAGATTGATCTTGGGTTTGGCCAATTATTATAATTGTCCATGTATAGTTTATGGAAAAACGGTTTTCCCAGGAATACATTGTCTCATTTTACAAATATTTTATATCACTGAGTTAGAATAGTACCTAACCCGCATTGTTAATATTAGGATCTATTGGCCAGCCTGCTGTAACAGTGGCTGATCTAATCTACTCTAGCTGCAGAAGTTTATGGCCACAATTTGTTACAAATTGTCCCAGGGAGTCGCATACGCAGCGGGAGTGTCCCGGGGAGTCGGGCGAGCCCGATTCACCCGCAGAAAACAACTAGGTCGGGCGCGTTCTGGTCATTGGTGCCGCGGTTGTTCGGCCTGACTCGCCCCACAGGCCTCCCAGGGAACTGCGGAGAAGTCTGGCGGCGAGGCCTGCCTGGGCTGAAGGAGCCTTGCGGCGGCGACAGCGATGGGAGCCTCGGCGGCAGCTTGAGCCTCGACAGCAACAGAGCATCGGCGGAGTCAGCGGAACCTCAGTGATGGTGGAGTGTGTGGGGGGGGGGGGAGGAGGGGAAGACAATGGGGACCCTTGAGGGACGGTGTTGAGAACTAAGGGGGACCTGGTGTAGGGGGGGGGGGGGGGACTCTAGTTTAGAATCCTCTGCCCAGAGGATAAGTCTGCATTTGTTTGTTTGTTCATTTGTTCCGGCGAAAGCACTGTGCACACAGCAGCCAGACAACAGTCAGTTTTTGTGTATCTTGTGTGTTGTGACTGTTGGCAGACCAATTTCCCTCCGGGAATGAATAAAGTGTATTGTATTGTATCGTACACCAGAGGGAGCAAGTTAAACTTTAAAAGCAGATAATAACAACCAAACCCCTGTTTAAATGACACCCAATTCCAGCTGAAGTTGAATTTATTCTTCATTGTCTTTCAACCAGTTGGAATGGAGAGATGCTACAAAGCCATGTTTCTCTCTCAGAGAAACGTGCCACATTCAATATTGCGTCACTGACTGAAATGTTCCTGGAACATGGATATCTGCCCACTTTCTTAGTTGATGACAATGTAGAATGAACCTGTGGAAAAAGGTCCTAAATTAGCATTTATTATTGTGCGATGCATTTGACGTCCGTGCATTAATGTTTTGTATTTCCTTGACTTTTCATTTAGACATTTTGTAAAGCTTTGATTTTACTCAGAAATAAGAGCCTCCTGAATCCGACAAGTTTGCTGGAATTATTCTTTGAGCTCTTGAGGTGTCAAGACAAACTCTTGCGTAAGGTATGCTACTTTTATGCTGTTTCAATACCAAATAAGTGCAGATGACTTGGTCAACTTGAAATCTGATACGCTCTTTTTATATATTATCAGACCCTGTACTTGCATATAGTGACTGACATTAAGAATATCAACGCCAAACACAAAAACAACAAAGTGAACACGGTGAGTAACTCAAATAAATACTCAAGTGTGCAGCAGCACGACCTTCTGAGTTTTTAGTTCGTATAAGACAAGATAACTTATTTGTCACATGTTTCTTACATTGGGATGTGTTGAGGAAGCACAATCTGCCAAGGGCAATGATGGTCCAATTCTACACGGCCATCGTAGAGTCTCACCTTCTCCATCATGGTCTGGTTTGGCTCAGCCACCAAGCATGACACCTGGAGGCTGCAGCGAATCGTCCGATCAGCAGAGAAGGTTATTGGCTGCAACCTTCCCTCCATTGATGAACTGTACACTGCAAGGGCCAGGAAGCGAGCGGGCAAGATCATCTCTGACCCCTTTCACCCTGGCCACAAACTCTTTGAATCAATTCCCTCTGGAAGGCGACTCCGGACTGTCAAAGCTTCCACAGCCAGACATAAAAACTATTTTTACCCACGAGTAGTTGCTCTACTCAACAGCCAAAAATCTGTAGCCTCCCTTTGATCTGGTATTTTGTTGGTTCCATGCTTGATCAATGGTGCTTTATCATTAATGTTTTATTATTATTAATGTTTAGTGTTTTCTGAGTCATTTGTAACTGTCACTGTATGTCATGTTGTTACTTGTGGGCGGAGCACCAAGGCAAATTCCTTGTATGTGAATACTTGGCCAATTAACTTAGTTACTTACTTACTTAATAGTGATGTTTTGGAGGTGAATTTGAGTTATAACATCTGCAAAATAAACTCAACAGAAGGTTAGCAGGTTCTGTGGGAGTATTATGCAAGGTGGTGGTGCTGTAGTTTGTTAGTGACATGAAGAATGAGCCATATGTACTTCATCGATGATGGGACCTCACTCCCATCCCAGTATAATGTGCTTGTATGTACAAGTGCTTTTATTTATTAAATATGTAATTTAATACAAATGTTCCTGAAGGCTGGATTGAATCGATTTGATAGAATCAAATTATTTTCACTTTCAAAATTCAAAATTAAAACGAAATCTATATATAAAGGTTATATTTTTCAATGCAAAGCATCCATGAAAGAAAATTGAGAAATATTTAGGAGCATATATCACAACTGAAATTTACCGATCAGCCTTTTACTGAAATTTGCAGCAGCAATTAGCTAAGAATTTGCAAATTGCCTGAAAAAGACTAGCAAATTTTGTGGTTAAAACGTTTCTTTGAAGCCTTTGCAACCATTGATGCATATTGAATGTTTCAATAAGGCTTGCATCGTAGGTAATTCTTGGACAATGATCTCGGTCCTGGTAACTACTTGACAGAAGACTGCCTTGGATTACCAGATGCTGTAGGCTTAACGGGCATGTAAATGGGCAGCAGCAGGTTTAAGTTGCTAATGAAATTTCAGGAAGGATTTTGCTAATTCTGACAGGTAAATTAGTTATGTTGCAAACTTCATGATTCTTGGACAAGTTTTGCATTGGAAATATATAATCTGAATGCTTTCTTTTTTTTAATAACTTTTGTATCATGAATATAAAAGTGATTTAATTGATTCAACTAATGGAGATGTGTGAAAATATAAACAAATCATAAATAACACATTTTCATTTGTATGTAGGTGTGGGGTTGAACAAAATAGAGGGCTAATTCATATTGTGTTCATGCACAATGGAGTAAAACTGCTTAAGCAATATTCCCACTATCTCATAATATGCTTGACATTTGGAATCATACATAAACAGGTGTTTCCAAACTGGAAGCAAAGGGTTTGAATATAGTAAGTCTCCCTTCAGGAACCACAGGAATGTTCAGTTCCCCAAGCCAAGGATGAATGGTCCTCCATTTAATCCAATTTACAGAATTCTGCCCCTTGATTTTCCACAGCCTCCCAAAAGAAATTACCTGTGGTGGAAATTAAAAAAACAATTGTGCTTTAACCAGCAGCCTCAGTAAATATGCATCAGGTTAACATTTGGCTGTTGCTCTTTGCAGTAGTACTTGCTGCTTGGGTTGCACCTTCCATACAATGGCTTCCCAAGACTGGTATCTGCCAGCCTACCTCAGACTGTCTCACCAAAAAAACGTAGAAACAAGTCAGAAATGTACAGAATAGAGGAGGTGAAAAGAATCATAATTGGATGAGACACAGTTGATGTGGTCCAAAGATCCAATAAATGCATGTTAGATTAGGAGTTAAGCTATGATTTAATCAGGAATGGTTTTAATCTAAATTTGCATCCGCACTGATTTTGTTACCTGGAATGGCTACTCCCACTTTTATCTTTTTTAGGGATGAGCAGCAGAAATCTCGTAGTGTATAACAATAGTGCTTTTGCCACGGACAGCAACATTTCCTAAATTTGCTTTCTGCTTGCTCTTTTCGACCTAAGCTGGTGACAGTGACAGTTGATCCTCTCAGTAGATGTGCACATGTGTGTCAACGTTTCAACGCCACTGGCTTCATAAAAATGTTGTCAACCTAGGAATGTCTGCAGGCAAAGCAAAATTTATGCAATTTTTCTACATTTGCAATGGAGCAAAAATTAAAATATATTTATAACTGCAGTGAAGATGTGACCTTCACTTAGAGAGCCATTATTTTTTTCCTAGCATATACCAAGGACTTTGACATTGACAGAATCTAATTTGGTTCTGGACTTTAGCTTCCAACCAATAACATCTTTCTTGCTTTTATAATACCAGACTAGTTGTAGTGCTGGTTAGTAGATATGACATGTACTAATGCCATGGAGGGCCACACTAAAAACGTCTCTGGGTGGCAGCAAAATATGGTGTAACAGATGGTTTTATTCCCTGTCGTAAAATGTACGAGTACTTTGAATAAAAGTAAAGGCAATGTAGACTGTCCTTGTAAAACAAAGTGTTTAAATAATTAATTAAAAATAATATTATTTGTGGGAGTATGTGACTTGTGTTTGCATGTTGTCAGGTTTTACAAAATTTTATGTACACGATGTTGAGGGACAGCAACCCCATCGCAGCAAAGATGTCCCTTGATGTGATGATAGATCTGTACAAAAGAAACATCTGGTACGTTTGGATATCATTGTTTGAGTAGTTACCAGTTAAGTTACTTAAAACAATTTTAGTGCATTTAAAATATCTATTGAATCATTTAATGAATTTCTTGAATTACTACTATTTGAACAGACATTTAGTGTTCTGCAACAACTGGCCATTTGGAAAGATTTAGAATTCTCATAAGCTCAAAGTTTGGTACCGGGCCGTTTGCTGAATAAGCTTGAAGGGAGTTCTAAGATGCTCTGATCTTGGTCTATGGATAGGAGGATTAATTTCATGTTGTAGTTAAAGGAAACAAGTGGGCAACATAAATATATTAAGAGATGATGTACACCCTATTAGATGATGCTAATAGGCTATTAGCATTTTTGAAAATGGATAAAGTACAAAGCCCAGTTAAAATATGTGCCAGGTTGTTAAAGAACCAAGAGAGAAAGTTATAGAGGCACTAACTACAATTTTACAATACGTTACAGCTACAGTTATGATGCCAATTATACTGTTATTAGAACAAATAGAAAGGATAAAGAAAACAATTGCAGACAGGTTGATTAACTGCAGTGGTGGGGAAATTATTGGAATCTATTTCAAGGGAGAGTGAAAGCCATTTAGAAATGCAATTAGTTTTCCTGGTACTGAAAATCTGGCACACGTAATCAGGAGTCGGGTGTGGTGTGTCTCTTGTCTGTCTATGTTCTAATGTCCCATCAAATGTAAAATAGAAATTATATGTTGCAATTCTGAAATAAAAACTGAAAATGCTGAAAATGCTCAGATCAAGCAGTTTTTGTGGAAAATAAACATTAATATTTCAACTTGACCAGCCCAATGTCTCGGATTTTGCTTTTTTAAATTCTCATTCCCCATGTTTGAATAGGCAGCTGATGCTGATTGTTAGGTACCAGTATGTCTTCTTCTTCTTGCGTATGGGGTGTACAGCCTAAAGTTATATGTCAACTTGTTCTATTTGAACTTGTTTGTGCACGTCAGGTTGATTGCAGGGTGAACCACGTGAAGGTTGCTAACTCCCACCCCGTACCAATATGTGAAATGCCCTCTTTCATGGATGGTTCAAGATTCCTTTGCGCACAAATTTGTTGGGTGTCAAAGAAAGGTCCAGAGGAAATGGAATCATTACTGAAGCAAAGATTTTGATTTACTTGCAGGAATGATGCTAAGACTGTGAATGTCATTACCACAGCCTGCTTCTCAAAAGTGGTCAAGGTAAGAATTGACTGGCAATTGTACTAAGACAGGATGTTCTTCCAGTGAGCACATTGAAAAACAGACCCGTGTATTTGAATTTTTTTAGATTATGTTGAAAGAGACAATGCAAAAAAAGTGTTTTTTAAACTGTAAACTGTAACAAGGTTGCACATGGATTTGAAAATTTATGATTAGAACTTATAAATGAATACACAATTGAGTAATTGTTCAATTAAGTAAGCAATGGAGGGGAGGCAAACCGTATTGCTTTAAGCATTAACTTCACAAATACATCTGGGGTAAGTCTGCACATTTTAAAATTAATTTAAACTGGAACGGAGATTGGATTTGGATAATATATTTAAATGCAACTTTTCTTTATTTAGAAGCAATATTTGCTCGAGAGTTCAGATGGGACTGGGAACATGTTACAACAAGCAGTGGGAATAAACAGCAGACCCTCCTGCACAAATTTAATCTTAAGCGAATGGAACTAAATTAACCTTTTGTTTAAGATAGAAGGTTTAAGAAATTGAGGCCACACTAATTTCCTGCCAATTTATTTTTAATTCCTGGGACTATGAAAATGTAACCAGTGTTTTTCTCTGCGTTGGGAGTGGGCAGAGCAGAGTCATGAAGACTTGTTCTTTTGTGCTTGCATCTGCTCTAAAAGCTTTGTAACCGTTGAGATTGACAAACAGAGGAGGTATATATGCATATAACGCTAAAGGTTACTTCCAAATGTTTCTTGTAGTAATTTTCAATGAAGATAAATTGGATAAAGAGATGAGTGTGAGCTTCAGGGTAGACTGCAACAGCGCCACCTTGGCTTGTAATTATTGTGCTGCAATCAATCGTATCCATTACTTGTGGTTGAGAGTTAATCGAGTGATGGAAATGGACATGTGAACATTTCAGGGGAAATTAATAGAATGCTGAATAAGCCTGGTTTTCAGAAGATGCTGGCAGAGTGTTCAATCTCTGTTTTATTTTCACCAGCTTTGAAGCCATGCTGATGGGCAAAAAACATGGCTCCCAGTCACGAGGGGAACACTGTGGAGTAAAGCCCAGGTGCTACCAGGGTGTCTGCAGCCTCCAGTGTAGGTTGGGCTCTAGTCCAGGATGATGCAAGGGAGATTTAGGAACTTGGGCATTGTCATTGGGCAGAAATCCCCACCCTCATGGGATGGGAAAGTATTTTACATCAAAACTGTCTGAGCCTTTTGTGAGCAACAGGGTTTATCGAGATATAGGGAAACTGGTCAGCCGGGCTAATTTGATACTATTTATTACTTAAATAGCCTGATGGCATTTATGAAACCTCCTGTTAAACTCTACTATAGGTAGTTTGGTAGCTCTGATGTTTCTATGCTGTGAAAATCCTATTCACACCATGGCAGTGCCTTCAGCACATGAAGTGTAGGATGTTAGGGAGATGAGACACCACCCACCTTCTCAAAGCAGTGAGGGATGGGAATAACCCTGATATAAGGGGAAATGCTCAATAACCGAATGCTAACTACATGTTTTAAAAACATTTTTTCAGTGGCTTATAGTGCTGGTTCTCAATAAATCCTGAGTGTTACAAGCCCATTTAAATTGTATAGCATCTTCTGTTTCTGATCGTATTGCTTCCCGTTCTTCCTGCTGGTTGACAGATTAACAGCATGCCTCTGTGTTGCAACACTGCAGCTTTCTATGTTTCATAAACTCCCAAGAAAATTGAATTTTCCATCATTTAATCTACAGTCGAACAACTCACGACCCGTCAAGTGCACATCAGGCACTTACTAAATGTGGAGAGTTTCTGCCTCAACCATTTTTCCAAGTACCCTGTAGTGAGTTTCTAACCCATACCACATTCTCGGAGAACTCTTTCTATTTGTCTCCTCTAAAGCTTCTGCTAATCGCATCAAATTGTTCTCACTCGCACCCAAGCTTGCAGAGCCTGTCTAATCTTTCACCCTAGCTAAACATTTCCCACTGCCTGCAACATCCATGTAAATATCCTCCTACAGTTGCATCTTTCCTGTAGTGCGGCCAGAATTGTATGCAATTCTGTTTTATTTTGTAATCCTCTCATCACTTGAAAGAGCAGAAATAGAAGATGTAAACGGAAGAAGTTAATAGGCAAGATATCACCCATGTTAATTGTCGTGTGTTTGTTTCTCCTAATGTGATGAATGTGTCAATTTTTGAGTTTTCTAGCCTTTTGGAATGGTTTCTTGTCTCAGTATGTTTCTATTAAATTCATTTATTTCCAGCTGGAACTAAATCTGTAGCTGCACTAACTTTAATTCTCTTCATCTGCATTTCATGTTCCAGCCACTAATCACCTCTGATGAATGAACTTTAGTATCGGATATCTGTGTGTTCTAGCCCTTTGAGCAATTAAATATTGTTTCCAAATAACCAACTGTATCCTATGTATAAATTATAAACTTTGAGTTTTGAATTTCATTTGGCCATCACAACTTCCTTTTGTCGCTGAATTTTCAGATTTTGGTTGGAGCCTTGAAGTTCTTTCTGGGTAAAGACATCGATGAGAAAAATGACAGTGATTTGGATTCTGAGGTAGATCTGAAATTTAATTCTTGAAACACTTGCGGGAAGATATTTATGAACGGTTGGAGATAACTACATTCTGCTGTGAAACCATTTCAACTAGATGGGTATCAGTAATTGGTTATGAGTGGTGTGGACTGGAGTCCTCAGCTGTAGCCATTAACAAAATATGAATGGTAGCTGGTAATTCAAAGACCAAACTATAATTAGAGTAGTGGAAGTTAAGGGTACTGTGAGATTAAAACTAACAGCTCAGGAGGATGATGCTGTTAATCAGAAAACTGTTGGAATACCTTGTGTCATAACAAGAAATGCAAAATTAAGAAATAGTGAAATAATGGTACATCCATATAAAAACACTGCCGTACTAAGCTTATAAAAGTTTAGACTCCACACTTTAGAAGAGAAGTTGAACTGCCTTGTGTGAGGAAATGCAACTGCGAACATGCATTTAAAATTTGGTACTGCTAGACTTGGAACAGGAGAAATTAAGAGCAATTTGATTTTGGCTTAATAGGAGAAAGATGTTGCCAGTGTTGCAAGATTGGGTGTATAAATAATTAAATGGAAGAGACTTGGGTCAGAGCACATGGGTATTGAGAGGCACTTGTAATCGAAGCAGAAGCCATGCCATTTTTCATGAACAGATGATGGAAAGCAGGCACGTGCCGTCAGGGTAGGCAAGGTAGGCACTGCCTACCCTGACTAAAATTATAAAATGGTAATTATTAAATATAAATAGTAAAGGCAGACTTTCAGCTGCCTTCAGCTCCCCTGGAAATTGACGGCTTGAAGCAGTGCCGACAGTACGTCAGCTGCACAGACATTCGCGTGTTACAAGTACTGCGCATGAAAGATCGATCTCTTAGGTAGGCATAATTCCCCGTGCCTTTCATGCGCAGTACTTGTAACACGCGAATGTCTGCAGCTGACGTGCTGTCGACGCTGCTTCAAGCCGTCAATTTCCAGGGGAGCTGAAGGCAGCTGAAAGTCTGCCTTTGCAGTACTGCGCATGTGCAGCAGCCTACTGCGCATGCACAGCACAAGTTTCTTGGCGGGTTTTTCAAATATGGATTGTCCTTATCTTAAGAGTATCTTGGGAAACAAAGAGAGAAGAATGGAATTTGTGTACCAATAATGTGGTAGGTAAATCTCTTGGTGCTATATGCTTTTAAATACTGTATTTCCCGGGTGGGGGGGAGTGCTCCTTTCACAGCGTTTGGGGAGTCTGGCCCGGGGTAAATTTGCGGGGAGGGCAGGAGTGTTGTGAAGGAGGGGATCGGGGCCAGTAACCCACTTGCGACGCTCCGGGCACGGAGCCACCGCATTGTGGCCGAGGAGTGAATTAGTTTGGGTGGCTGCGAGTGTCCGCCGGGACCGGACAGTCCCTTCTGCCGGTCCCCGCTCACCTCTGGCAATGCTCTCCGTCTGAAAACCTCTCTCCTGCCGCTCGCCGGCCTCGCTCATGTCAGCCTCTTCCCGCAAATCCTTAAGTTCCGGCAGTGCGATCAAGGGATCAATTGAGGTTACTCGGCTGTCGGAATTTAAGGATTTGCGGGAAGTGGCTGACATGAGCGAAGCCGGCGAGCGGCAGGTGAGAGATGTTCAGACGGACAGCACTGCCAGAGGTGAGTGGGCCGGCAGAAAGCGCTGAGGTCCCGGTGGCCGCTCGCGGCCACCTGAGCTACTTCCCTCCCCAGCCACAATGCGGTGGCTCCGCGCCCGGAGCGCCGCAGAAGTGGTGAGTGAGTGAGTTACTGGCATGATCCCCGACCCCTTCTTCTCAACACTCCTGCCCTCGCCGCAACTTTAACCCCTGGCCAGACTCTCCACACGCTGTGAAAGGAACTCTCCCCAATTGGACCCTTGAACTAGTATTATCATTCAATAAGATGACAACTGATTCAACTTGTCCTGGTGTGCTCTCGCTTTTCCCACCACCTCTCCACCTGCCGTCACCCTCCATCCCCCATCCATTCAGTAATTCAAAATGAAGGAGATTTGGAAGCCTTGGGCAAATTGAATTGTAAATTGTTTTTATTTTTTATTTTTACGGAGAGGAGAACAATCTGCGCATGCGCGGTTTAAGTTTTTTTTTAAAGCCGACTGACTGCCTACCCTGAGTAATTACTCACGGCACGTGCATGATGGAAAGGGCTACTGGCATTGTATTCTTTAGGATAAACAGCATGTTTCATATTTTTGATGATCATGGGGATCAGCTTAATTGAAGATGCATGCAACATTTGTCTTCCAACACTGAGATTGGAAAAGGGATGTATGTGATACTGTGGAAGTTTGGAGTGGGAGCCTCGATGTTGACAAATTTTTTTTGCTTAAACTATTTCTTATTGTCATTTTCCCTTAAGGATGAAGGACCCACAGTGCGAGATCTAACCGTGAAGTTTTCAACCGGAAAGAAATCATCAAAAAATAAAAAGAAACTGGAAAAGGCTTTGAAAGTGCTAAAAGTAAGCAATTATACTTCAGCAGTGATGTTTTTTTGTGAAATGCTGACAATATGGAGATTAGTAATGGAGACATTTGACGTGCTTTTGAGAATCCGAGGCAGTTTGTTGTGACCCATAGTGTCGCAGGCATTCTGGATGAAACTGGCTTCATGCCTGATAACTTGTTAGCCTCCCACATGCTATTCCCAAACAAAATAAAACGAGTTGTGCCTTTCACCTCTGCATCCTGGATTTGGTTTGATTAGTCTTGCGTTCATTCTGAATTGGCAGTCGTACAGAGAAGTTTCAATTATGTCAAAGTTTTGAAATATTCTTCTAAATTTGGGGGTGGGAATCTAGTTGAGAGAGGAATAAAGGAATAATTGCATCATAGGATTATCAATGGAAAAACATTAGTGTTCCTCACCAAAGGTTAAAACAGAGAAGAGTAGATCCACCACTGCCGAATATGGTCAATTTTATAATTAGACAATATTCTGATTATGCTTATTGAAGAGCAATAAGCATCTCAAATGCATCAAACCCTTGACTGGATTTATTTTAAAGGCCAATTGCGTTGGTGTGGCAATAAATTTACATTTCATGATTTTAGCTGTAATCACTTTATATGCATTTTTTTTTGCAGAAACATAAAAAGAAGAGAAAGGCAGAAGTATTTAATTTTTCAGCTATTCACCTCATTCATGACCCACAAGGTAAGAAATTAGCTTGTGTTCAGTTTACTGTGTAAGGTGTTCACTTGCAGTCAGGCCTCCTTTACCAACGTGCATGGGGGTCTTCTACATAAGAGATGGTCAATTTTAGAAGTAAGAAAAAGCAATTGGTGTCAACATATTTGTTGCTTTCACATAAATTGAGAAGGCTGCATACTTAGATTGACTTTCATAAATTGCAATTCTCGGGTAATTAAAATTTTTGGATATTTGACTCGCCCTATCCATGGCTCCAATTTAAGACTTGCCTATGTCGGAAATTACTTGTCATGTGATGGCTTTAGTTAGGTCAAAGTATTGCTGAAGATGTTCCTTGGTATAGAAAGGGAATTGTGTAACGGGAAACATTATTTTCATCTCTAAAGGTTCAAAGGTTCATTTATTGTCACATGCACCAAGCTTTGTGCAGTGAAATTCAAGTTGCCATTGCAGCACATTAATAACAATACCACATAACATTATAAAGGAATTTAACAATAAACATAAAAACATCCCCCCACAATGGTTCCCACTGTGGGGGAAGGCACAAAGTCCAGTCCCCATCCCCAAGTCGACCCATAGTCGGGCCTATTGAGGCCTCCGCAGTCGCCGCTTACGGGGCCCGATGTTTCAGGCAGTTCTCACCGGGTGATGGTGCTCCGGCGTCGGGAGAACCCTCTCAGCGGCTTGGGATGCCTGGAACGGCCACTTCCTTACCAGAGACCGCGGCTTCCGAAGCCAACAGCTTGGATGGAGCTCCACCACTGCCGATCTCGGCGAGAGATCCCAGGCTCCCGATGTAAAGTTCAGCGCCACCGCCCGCGGCTGGCCGCTCCACATTCCCGCAGCTCCACGATGTTCACCTGCGGTCTCAGCGTTCCGGAGCTCCAGCACGGCGACCCGGGCAATGGATCGCCCGCTCCGCGATAGCGCTCCAGCGCTGTGCCGCCGCCGAAGCTGTGGTTCTGGCCGGTCCCCTCGGGAAACGCCGCTCCAGACCCGATGGTAGGCCGCGAGGACGGGTCGAAGATGCTGCCCGGAGAAAAGCCGCCTCTCCGACCAGGTAGGGACTAGGAAAAGCAGTTTCCCCCACCCTCCACATAAAAAAGAATAGACCTCCAAACAAAACACTTTTTAACACACTAAAAATAAAAGAAGTGAAAAGACAGACAGCTGCAGGCTGGGCAGCCATACCCAACTGGACGGTGTCCCAAAAGTTCCCGTTTGTGTTATAAGCGGAGTTATAGACAACAGGTGCAGGAGTAGGCCATTCGCCATTCAATGTGATCATGGCTGATCATCCCCAATCAGTACCCCGTTCCTGCCTTCCCCCCCATATCCCCTGACTCTGCCATCTTTAAGAGCCCTATCTAACTCTCTCTTGAATGTATCCAGAGAACCGGCCTCCACCGCCCTCTGAGGCAAAGAATTCCACAGACTCACAACTCTCTGTGTGAGTTGCATTCGTATGGAATGTTTTTGACTCTGGTAATGATTTCTGTAGCTGTTGGTTTATGGTGAGGAGCCCCTTAATAGATTGCTTTAGATAGATAAAAATTTCTGGAGTAACTCATCTCTGGGGGAAAAAAGATAGGTGCTGTTTCAGGGTGGGGGTGGGGGTGGGGGGGAACGACATACCCTTCAGACTGAAAGTAGGGGTTGTGGGAAGGTTGAAGAGCTGGAGGTGAGAATAGACCAGGACTGATCTGGGCTGTCAACTAATGACCTGAGGCGGTGGGGGGAGTGTTAGTAGAAGTTACTTAAAATTAGAGAATTTGACGTTAATATCAGTGGGTTATAAGCTACCCAAGCGAAATATGAGATTGCCGTGTCAGTTTTCAAAGCAAGCCTTTCAAGTGGCCAAGACCTGCGTTTTGAGACCCGAGCAACTGCAGACTGGAATGTAAAAGTGAGACAGATAAGGAGGGAGATGAAAACATGGCTAATGGATCTAGGCGGGAGGGGAAGGTTGGCAGGTGAAGGAGCAGTCATCACCTTCCAACTTTCAGTCTGAATGGAGATATACACTTTTAAACGCATATCAAGTAGAGGTAAAATAGTTTAATTATACAACTCACAACAATAAACAGTAAATGATATGGAAAACCTGGGTGGATAAAACTGCCAGATCGCAAAATGAAACTTAGGTGCAAAAAAAAAAAGGTCTTATTATCTACACATGTCAAAAATGCGAGTTTAAAACCCCCCAATATTTGTTGTTTCTTTTGCATTCTGCGATTATATTTAAATTGCATAAGAGCAAATTTCAGTAACCTGAACAGCCATAATGTGGGAGGTACCTATGCTGAAGGTTGCTCCATGCGCTGCTATATATTTTGTGAAAAATATAATCTATTCTTCATGGGTAGAAGTTTATTAGAATACATTTCCAGTAATCACAATTATTTTTATCGCAGGCTTTGCAGAGAAACTTTTCAAAGAGTTGGAAAGTTCTAAGGAAAGATTTGAAGTAAAGATGATGATGATGGATCTAATCTCAAGGTTGATTGGAATTCATGAGGTGAGTTTTTAATCTAACTTCAGCAAAACATTAAAAAAAAAATATATATATATATTTGGAAATGCATTGCAGTCATTTTTACATTTTTACACATAAAATCAACGTTCAACAGCAGGAATGATTTTGGCTCGGCTAGAAATTGAAGAATTGAAGATCTCTGTCATGGTTGCTTAGTTGCACGTCTATGCTAATCTTTATGTCACAAATTGCTACATTCCAGGATTAGATGATGTGATCTCAGGACGTAGTGTGAAGTACTGAGGTACACCATTGTTGAACATGCCCTCTTTTGAAATTGAGATGTCCAATAAGAGGGTCAGAACTGGAAGAGTGCAGAGAACTTGCAGAGTTGTAGAATAGTACACTTGGAGAAGCTGAGAGATGTTAGAGGACAAACCATTTATTCATGAACAATCATGTTCCTAACCAACCATCGAATCATTGATAACATGCACGAGCTTCTGTAAAAGAAGTTCAAGTTTGCAATGGGTCTCTAAGGATCTGTGATTAAAGTCTATCTTTGTTGAGAGTGAAAATTTAAAGAAAGCTTGTAGCTAAATTTAGTTGATCCAGAACTTTCCATGTATTCTTAGGCAGTCTTTCTGGATTGACGACCATTTACTTCGGAGAGTTCTAAGGTGACTGAAAATTATGTGGAACTTACCAAATGTTAGCATGTTGAACAGGAGATGTTCGACAGGCAAGCAGTTGGATAATTTGAGAGGTAGTGTACCCCGCCTGCTATTTACACTGAGCTTTTGTGTGTCCCTCCCATTGAGGCTCTCATGATGTAATATGCTCCTCCAGGAGTAGGGGATGCTGTTGCTGTTTTTTCAGAATAATGTTTGAGAACATTTTGTATATGCACCCAGTAATTTGGATGAGAATTGGCCTAGTCAACTGTGGAGCATACAAAGCCTATTTCTTGGGTGCAACTAAACTAGATTTATATACATTTTGTAAACTCATTCAGATTTAATTGCTGACTATGTATTTTACAACAGGCTGATTGAACAACAAAAAAATTGTGCGCATTAATGTTCACGCAATACTTTTTACATTTTTGTTTAGCTATAACATTGTTGTTCGCGCCTCAAAGAACACTTTAATATTTCGGAGAAATATTAGTAAAACAATTTTGCATTATTGATAGTCTTGATTATTTTATGATAATTTTAGATTTGATTTAATGGAACTGTCAATTTCCTGAAATTCCAGTCATGAAATAATTACGTCACAATTTGACGTTGAAGTTTGATTAAAAACCTGTCGGCTTTCATAAGTTACATAGAAATGTGATAATAGTGTTGGTTGTTTCTTTCTTTTTTCTCTCGTTTTGCGATCATTTGTTTAAGGCAGCAACCTTGGCACTCTTGTGTTTTGATGTGAGATCATGAAGTAGACCAAGAGGAGTAATCCATCATTCTTCCTGCAGTGTTGCTGGATGTGAAGTTTAGTTCTAAATATTGGCAGCAGTATTTTGTGGGAAGCATCACAGTTGATTCTTGTCCTTTTCATCACCCTGTGTCCTTCCCTATTAATTAGTTGCACGGTATCCACCATGGTTAAAACTAGTTAATTTTGCGCAGAAGAAAGTGACTTCTTGACGCTTATCTTTCGGGCTGTAAATTCCGTTTGATGTGGTGCTTTTCTCCATTCAACCATTGGATATTTCTTCAACATAGAAATAACTATTCTGCAACTAATGCCTTAAAATACGTGAGTAGTCATACAGCTGATTTACAAAATAAAATTGGCAGTATTACTTACTAAGCAGGTTAATCATGTTTTACGTACATAATTTTAAACATTAACTTATAGACACTGCTTCATGTTCCCAACAATTTCTGAAATTTAAATTAACGTTTTGTTTTGGGGTCTCAGTTAAAATTCAGAGAATTGACTTGTTAGTCACAAATCTCGAACAAAAAGTAAAATACATGGGCAGGCATGGTGGCGCAGCGGTTAGAGCTACTGCCCTACAGCGCCGGAGACCCGGGTTTGATCCTGACAACGGGTGCTTGTCTGTACGGAGTTTGTACGTTCTCATAACCTGCGTGGGTTTTCTCCGAGATCTTCGGTTTCCTCCCACACTACAAAGACGTGCAGATTTGTAGGTTAATTGGCTTGATGCTGGTTCATCACCCAAAATATCAACCGTCTTGCTTTACCACTGAGTTCCTGCAGCAGTTTCTTTCTCTAGATTCCAGTGTATGCAATCTCGTGTCTCACCTAAAAGGCTACATCATAATAATCCTTTAGTAATGTCTATCGTCTGAAAATTTGGTTGTAAAGACATTGCCACTGATTGAAATATTTAAGGCTGGTTATGTTTACTAAGATCAAGTTTTGATAATGATTTTTGCTCAATGTGATGGAAGCAATGTGGAATAGCCTGAAAAGGCATTAAGAATTGTCTTGTACAATGTTATGTTACTTGTTTTTACTTTTTCCTAAACAGTTATTCCTCTTTAACTTCTACCCGTTCATACAACGCTTCCTCCAGCCACATCAAAGAGGTGAGACTTTCTCTGACATTAACTGTGTGAAATTGTACCTTTTAATGCATTTACTTGTAATTCTTCACGGTTCCCCTTTTTAGAAGTGACCAAGATTCTTCTCTACGCTGCACAGGCCGCCCATCTGTTGGTTCCTCCAGAGGTAAAGATGAATTACTTTATCACTTCACTCCTTGGATGTTTTAATAAAACATTTTGCCATAATTTTCACATTCTGAATTAAAGACATTTTGGATGTTTTTGTAGATATAACATACAACATTTTCTGAGTCATTTTTGTTTTTGTCTTGAACAGCCAGGGTGCTTTCTGTTATTTAATGGCTTTTATTGTGGGTAGGGAATATATTTGAGCACTGGCATAGTGGCACAATGGTAGCGTTATTGCCTTACAGCACCAGAGACCTGACTACGCTGTCTGTAAGGAGTTTATATGTTCTCCCTGTGACTGCGTAGGTTTTCTCCGGGTGCTCCGTTTTTCCCCACACTCAAGTTCAAGTTCAAGAGTTGAAGAGAGTTTATTATCATGTGTCCCAGAGAGGATAATGAAATTCTTGCTTTGCTTCAGCACAACAGAATATAGTAGGCATAAATGAATACAGAATAGATCAGTGTGACCATATACTATTGAATGTGTGTATATATACACATAAATAATCAGATAAAGTGCAATGGGCTATTAATGTTCAGAGTTTTGTTTGAGTTGAGTTTAATAGTCTGATGGCTACCTCCAAAGATGTCTAGGTTTGTAGGTTAAGTGGCTTCAGTAAAATTGTAAATCGTCCCTAATGTGAAGGGTAGTGCTAGTGTACGGGGTGATTGCTGGTCTGTTTCTGCTCTGTATCTCTAAAGTCTAAAGCCAATAACATTTTTCTCTGTGATGTTTGCTCCAGAATCAGATTAAGATTGATTCTCCTTAACTAAAAGGTACAAGATTCAGAATGAGTAAATATAAAACAGAAGACATTGGCTCAGGAAAAAGTATCTCCCACTGATGCCGTACTCGATTAAACGCTGCTTTGATGTCATGGGCAGTTACTCTCATGGAAGTTCCTGTGGAATCTGATCCTACCAACGTTCAGTTCCGTTAATTTTATATAAAAAGTTCTCGTTTCCCTCTTGTTCTTTTAATTATTTTAACTGTGACGTCCAGGTTATTGATCTACTTCCATACTATGCATCTTTAGATCTCCCTCTTGATTCTTCTCCTTGCTTCCTTTATTTTGAGAAAAATACGTTCAGCTTCTTCAGGCTCTCTAGTAACTGAAATCTGTCGTCCCTGGAATTGTCCCGATAAACATGCTTTACAAAGGTTTGGAAGTTCTTCTGGAATTTTGATGCTGTACATTGTACTCCATCTGAAACTTGGGGTGGTTAATAAAAAATGCACCACACCAGATAAGTTCTAATTAAAAGGCATCTACATTATGTTTACCCATTTCCCCCTCTATCTGTCTTCTTAAATGTGGGTCTGCAGCTATCATGTTTGCAATTTCTACTGCTCAAAGTATTTGTGTCATCCGGAGACTTGGTACTGTCTATTCCACCCAGCCCCAAAGGAGAAAAGATTTGCAGTTTTACATCACTGTTCATGACTTCAGGCTTTTCAAATGAATTTGCAACCAGTGAAATTTGCCTATAGTAAAAAGCTGCCAATGGCAATATAATATTGACCAGATAATTTCTTTTTAATGGTGTTGATTGAGCTATAAACATTGGACAGGCCACAGACCAGGAATTCTTGGTCTTTTTCAAAATAGTGTTGCAAGATCTTTGCATCTTGCATACAAAAACAGGTTGATTGGACTGTGGTTGTGGTACATCTCATCTAAAAGATGACAATGCATCGCTCCCTGACTTGTTCACGGGAGCGTCAGCTTAGATGTTTGTGCTGAGTTCTGTAGAGTGGGATTTAGGTGCACAACCCACTGACATGGGTATCAACTCACCCCCAACTTGATGGGTCTAAGTCAGTTGTAGCTAATGCCCCAGTCCCACTTAGGCGATTTTTAGGCGACTACATGGTCGCCACATGGTCGCCGGGTTGTTGCGTGTATGGGCTCCTCAGTCGCCCAAATAGTCTTACCTTGTTTCTGGTCGCTGGTGGATTTTGAAATGGTCAAAACTTTTCGGCGACAGTCGGCGCCCGTGGGCTTGATGCCAACAATTGTAGCCTGATGTAGGTTGTCGCCGGTGCTGACTTTGGTGAATTCCATTGGTGACCTACGTCAACCTACATCATCCGGCCACAGGCACCGGCGACTGAATTCTCTTACCTTGTCGCGGGTGGTCGTAGGTTGTTGTAGGTGTGGTCGTAGGTGGACGTCCTATGGGTCGCCAGTTGTCGGTAGCCTGACGTCAACTAGGAGGAAGGTTGTTGTAGACATTGCCGTAGACATTGTTGTAGGGGGGGTCCAGTCGTTGTTTTTTTGGCAACACTATGACGGTCATCGAAAAAAATCGCCAAAGTGCGACAGGCCCATACGTCAGCTATAATGAAAGTGAGTGTCCTGATTTTCATTCCTGGGAATGTCTACCATGTGTTTCTCTGATCGAAATAACATTTATTCACTTCTATTCTCTGCTTCCTGCTGTCCAATTGTGTCCCTGGTTATCACCTCCTCTGTAATGCCTTGTGCTTCCCTTTCGGTAATATATCTGACAAGCGATTTTTAAAGATTTTGTTTTTGAAAACCATAACTGCCCCCATTTTCTCAACCAAAATAATTTTACTTTGTCAGTTTAATCAGATGCTGATTTGGCTGAAGTTGTGTTGTCTATTTTTTTTATTAATAAGCGAGTTCGGTATTTCAGTTGCACATGCCCAGGTCATAGGTCACTCGAGATAAACATTCTCGGCAGTTAAACTGCTGCGTGTATACAGACCTGCGTTTCATCCATGCCCGGGTCTCTGGCGCTGCAGGTGCTGTTGAATTGCTACTGGAGTTAGTGACACTATTTCTCCCTTCTCCACTAGTCCATGCAGAAATCTCAGCATTGACAATCTAATGTGCACAAACTGCATGTGACAAAAACGTGCGTGAGAGGGCCATTTGCTCGGCATTAATATCAGAGTTTGGGCGGAGGTGATGACATGCCAGATGGTGGGGACTATTCACAGAAAACCAGAACCAATATATTACAAAGCATCAAACGCCCTGGAGTGCAGGTGTTGATGATGTTACTGTGAAATGTGCCGATTGGTGGTGGTTTATTTTGTGAGCTTATGTGGACATTGTGTGGAAAATCTGGCCAATTCCAAGCCCCGGGTTCGACCTTGACCTGGGTCACTGTCTGTGGCGTTTCAACGTTCTCCCTGTGCAATATAACATTGGTTTCCTCCATATTCCAAAGATGTGTGGGTTCGTAGGTTAATTAGCCTCTGAAAATTGCCCAGCGAGTAGATGTGAAGTGAGATAGAAATAAGATCGAATTAATGTTCATAAAAGAGCCACGCCTGTCCGCTATTGAGTTGACAGAATTCTAGATTAATTAATTGGTAGAATAGTTAACAATTTTTACACAATTTATACAGCCAGCGCTTTGTTCCCTTTTTCTTTATCACGAATGACCTTTGACAAATCCCATGATTCCTTGCGATTTTCAGAATACAGAACTTGCTTATTGAAACACAAAAATATTGCCAGTGCTGAAAATGTGAAATTAAGAGAAAATGTTGACGATGCTTTGCCAGAAGATGAGTCGCTTGCTGCAGGATACCTGGCTTCTGACATGCACTTGTAGCCATGATGTGTTTGTGGCTGGTCCAGCAGAGGTTTCTGGTCAATGGTGATACGCTGGGATGTTGACAGTGCAGGATGTGGCGATGGTAATGTTGTTGAATGTCAAGAGCTGGTGGCTAGGCTCTCTAGTTGAGGCTGGTCATTGGTTGCTGTGAATGTTACTTACCACTTATCAAACCATGTCTGTTTTTATATGTCCTTGTATTAACCTCTCCTTATTCAAGTGAAAATCAATGGTCACTTTGACAGTGTCTCTCACAGTCAGAGCACACACAGCTCTGATTGATGGAGGACATGCATCATCAAATCAGTATTTTTCAGCATTCCTGTAATCAATAATGTTGTCAAAAATCTATTGTTTGTTTTTATTTCTAGATTGTCCAAACATTAGTGATGACAATAGCAAACAACTTTGTCACAGACAGAAATTCCGGTGAAGTTATGACTGTCGGGTACGTATAGGTAACATTAAATGATTCATTCTTCATGTAAGTATACAATGTAATCAGCTCCATTTTATTGTAGACCAACTGTATGCTAGAATAACGGCATTTTTCCACTTTTAAGTAGGCTCCTGATGATTCAATCATGCATGTTAAAAATCTCCAGTTGTTAGCTGGACTGACCCGAGAATGCAAGGAGCTTCATTGTTCGGCTTCAGTTCACCTGAGCCACAGAGAAAGATGATCAGTCAGTCCTGCTGGCTTGCCCGCTGGTCTGTGGATGTTAACAGAGCAAGGACTTGAATTTAACTTCCCAAATGAAAAAGCCACCCAGTCTTAAGTCTTCAGCTTGACCTGTAATGAGCCACTTTAGGCCAACGGAGACATTAGTTTTAATCTCCACAAGGTAATGCTGCCAGCTGGGTAAAAGCAGCAGCAAAAATCTGTTATCATTATGCAGCAAAGGAATTAAGAGGCAATTAGATCAATAAAGAACTGGTGGTTAGACTTTCTTGTTGGCAGATGATGATTGCCTCCTGTGAATGTTATCAAGCCATGCCTGATTTTCTATGCCCTTTGTCTTGAGCCTCACTTCTTCAGTGAGAATCAATATTGTAATTGACAAAGATCTCTGACAGTCAGAGCACAGCAAGACCCTGGTATTGGAGGAAAAGCATCACCAAAGCAATATCTGTGGGCAGAGATTTACAGATCACAAAGGTTTGATGACGTTGCAGGCCGACAGGTCTCCAGGTGACCAGGTTTTTTTTTTAAACTGAAAGTTTGTGGGCCATTATCCTAAAGAAGATCTCTTCCCAAACAGGATTAACACCATCAAAGAAGTAAGTGCGCGATGCCCTCTTGCCATCACAGAAGATCTTCTCCAGGACCTCTCTCAATACAAAACCCATAAAGACAAAAGTGAGTGGCTAATGTAAACACTTTTAAAATAATTTTAAAAATAGCACTACCGTTGTCATCAACTCTTGTAAATGTGTGCTTTTTGTTTTTTAGGGTAATACTCACTTTAAGCACTATTTTCTCCCTTTGAAGATTTGTACAAAACATTTGACCAATTGTGATAATGAATGCTTTGCCCCCATTATTGCTTTCCTTCTCAAATTTAATGGCATTGAATCTCCTTTGCACTGCAAATTTTCAAGATCAAAATAGCTGCATGTCACACGAAGGAATATTGGTATTTTGGACTCTGAAATACTGTTGTGTTAATTAGCTGCTTCCTTGTCCTTAACTGCCCCTTGTGAAAATCCATGTTAAAATTAATGTTTATATGGGAAATTAAATGGCAATTTCATTAGTGGACATTTCAGACACCATCTTTAAAATTTTGACAAAAAATATGCTTTAAAATATTTCTCATTGTAACCTTTTTACTTTGGAAATTTTGGCCAATCTCACTTGGATGAATAAGGGCCCACACTGATTCAAATAGCCAGAACTAAATAATGCAGAATCATGATATTAGGATTGTGGGTGTTTGTGCAGCAATTTCTCCTGAGATTAGATTGATAGAAAACACCTATGATTTATTCCCTTGGACTTTGGGAGTGCATGATTACCAGATGTTTAGTTTAGTTTAGAAAAATGAGAGGGGGATCTCATTGAAGCCTACCGAATGATGAAAGGCCCAGATAGAGATGATGTCCAGTAGTGGGAGAGTGTACCTTTAGAATAGAGGTGAAGTGGAATTTATTTAGCCAGAGGGTGGGAAATCAATGGAATTCATTGCCTCAGAAGGCGGTGGAGGCCGAGTCATTAGGTATTTTTAAAGCGCAAGGCCTAATTATGGCCTCGCTGTTATCAGGCAACTGAATCATCCTACCACAACCAGAGAGCAGTGCTGAACTACTATCTACCTGTTTGGTAACTCTCAGACTATCTTTAATCGGACTTTGCTGGCTTTACCTTGCACTAAACATTATTCCCTAATCATGTATCTATACACTGTAAATGGCTCGCTTGTAAACATGTATTGTCATTCTGCTGACTGGATAGCACGCAACAAATGGTTTTCACTGTACCTCAGTACATTTGAGGATAAACTAAACTGAACTAATTCTGCTCCTATGTCAAACAACATAATGTCGAGGCACAAACGTTGTGAATAAATGGATTCTTTATTCAGGCATTGTAGGTTGGAAATACATGCACATTTAGCACTCTAACATAATAGTCGTTGTTGTTGAGAGGCTGTTGCCTCGTGGGCTCGGTTGAGCTCCTGCTGCGGTGGCAGGACACTCTCATGAAGTGAGAGGAAGCGGAAGAACAAGAGAGCGAAAGAGGGAAGATCAGTTCTTATATACTAGGGCACACCCATATATCCCGTGACCCCTTCCCATGACTGCCAAGGATTCGCATAGCAGGAGTGGCCTAACCACTAGGTGCCGCTACAATAAAAGCTTTTCACTGTACCTCTGCACACATGACGATAAACTAAACGGAAAAAGTTACTCCTATGAAATCCAGGCATATTTTTAATTCACATTTTTTGATGCTCAACAGTAGAATGTCACATTTTCCAGTGAACCTGGTGTGTTTAAAGGCAATGTTGGAAAATGGGACCTGGAGTGTTTAAAGAGAGTGCAGGAAACAAAGCATGTGACCGAGCTTATCAGAGTTTTACTGTATATGGAGCAAATCTATAATCCTGCAGAAATGATGAAAGAAGTATAATTTTCCCTGTTCCCGCATTCATGAGCTCCGTTCTTATTTCCTAGATGTGATGATGTCTGCCAGGTGCTTGATTCAGCTTTTTAGAACAATGAACCCACAGATGCTGCTCAAGAAAGACAGGGTAAGAATTATTACAGCTTCTGTAGGAGTGCGCTGAGATGTTCTTCACGCAATGTGGTAAATGGGTTCTGACTTTGACGTGTGGTGCAGATTGACTGCAAAGGGTGATAAACCTTCAGCTACCCTTCCCGGATTCTCAGGCAGGTTGTCGGCAATACTTCCTCTACCCCGCAGTGGTGCAGCAGTAGAGCTGCTGTCTCACAGCGCCAGAAACCTGGGTTCGATACTGACTGCGGGTGCTGTCTGTGAGGAGTTTGTACTTTCTCCCTATGACCATGTGGGTTTTCTCCTGGTCCTCCGGTTTCCTCCCACATTACAAAGACCTGCATGTTTGTAGGTTAATTGGCTTCTGTAACTTGGCCCCTAGTGTATGGGATGCAAAGTTCTGATAACATAAAGCTATGTTACGGGTGATTGACGGTCAGCATAGGCTCGGTGGACCAAAGAGCCTGTTTCCTTGCTGTATCGCTACACTAAACTAAACAATCCAAGGAATCATTCAGGCACGAGAATGTAAGCTCCTATTTGAAAGTATATTCTAGTTGATATGGTCTGAGGAGATGCATAAAATGAAATTGGATCCATGAGAGCCAGGTTACAATATACAGTGCCCTCCATAATGTTTGGGACAAAGACCCATCTGTACTCCACAATTTGAGATTTGTAATAGAAAAAATCACATGTGGTTAAAGTGCACTTTGCCAGATTTTAATAAAGGCCATCTTTATACATTTTGGTTTCACCATGTAGAAATTACAGCAGTGTTTATACATAGCACCCCCATTTCAGGGCATCATAATTTTTGGGACACAGCAATGTCATGTAAATGAAAGTAGTCATGTTTAGTATTTTGTTGCATATCCTTTGCATGCAATGACTGCTTCAAGTCTGCGATTCATGGACATCACCATTTGCTGGGTGTCTTCTCTGGTGATGCACTGCCAGGCCTGTATTGCAGCCATCTTTAGCTTATGCTTGTTTTGGGGGCTAGTCCCCTTCAGTTTTCACTTCAGCATATGAAAGGCATGCTCAATTGGGTCCAGATCGGGTGATTGACTTGGCCACTCAAGAATTGACCATTTTTTAGCTTTGAAAAACTCCTTTGTTGCTTTAGCAGTATGTTTGGGATCGTTGTCTTGTTGTAGAATGAACTGCCATCCAATGAGTTTTGAGGCATTTGTTTGAACTTGAGCAGATAGGATGTGTCCATACACTTCAGAATTCATTATGCTACTACCATCAGCAGTTGTATCATCAATAAAGACCAATACCTTCAGCAGCCATACATGCCCAGGCCATAACACCCCCACCACCATGTTTCACATATGAGGTTGTATGCTTTGGATCTTAGGCAGTTCCTTCTCTCCTCCATACTTTTCTCTTGCCATCACTCTGATATAAGTTTATCTTCGTCTCATCTGTCCACAAGACCGTTTTCCAGAACTGTGATTGCTCTTTTCAGTACTTTATAGCAATCTGTTACCTGTCCTATTTTTGCGGCTAACCAGTGGTTTGCACCTTGCAGTGTAGCCTCTGTATTTCTGTTCATGAAGTCTTCTGCGGACAGTGGTCATTGACAAATCCACACCTGACTCCTGAAGAGTTCTGGAATCAGGTGTTTGGGGATTTTTTGTTATTATAGAGAAAATTATTCTGTCATCACCTGTGGAGATCTTCCTTAGCCTGCCAGTCCATTTGTGATTTGTAAACACACCAGTGCTCTCTTTCTTCTTAATGATGTTCCAAACAGCTGATTTTGGTAAGTCTAAGGTTTGGCTGATGTCTCTAACAGTTGTATTCTTGTTTCTCAGTCTCATAATGGCTTCTTTGATTTTCATTGGCACAACTTTGGTCCTCATGTTGATAAACAGCAATAAAAGTTTCCAATGGTGATGGAAAGACTGGAAGAAAGACTAGGCGCTGAGAGCTGTATTAAGGAGGCAATTGAACACATCTGAGCAATTACAAACACATGGTGACCAGAAATGGGGGGGGGGGGACTATGTATAAACACAGTTGTAATTTCTACATGGTGAAACCAAAATGTATAAAAATACTCTTTACAAAATCTGACAATGCACTTTAACCACATGTGATTTTTTTTCTATTACAAATCTCAAATTGTGGAATACAGAGGCAAATAAATAAATGATGGGTCTTTGTCCCAAACATTATGGAGGGCACTGTGAGTAGTGTAGATGCTTGTCAAGTGTGACAGGCATTTTATTTTTAAAGAAATCTTGTTCAACGTGCTCAGTCACTTTCGTTCACAATTGCGCTCCCTCCTCCTTTAAAACAATCTTCCTACTGGGGCAAGAATGTAGCTGTTTTCAGCAGCAAGCCAAATAGGTGGAGGGGTAAATAAAAACTAAAATATTTGAGGGTTCATGCCCCAAAACTGAATGTTCAAGAGACTCCAGTGTTGCATTGTTTACAAACATCAAGATACATTTTTGCAACAGGGTAAACCTACAGAAGCCTCAATGGAAGCCCGAATTCATGAATATGGTGCATTAGATTCTAAAGACTACATCCCAGGAGCAGAAGTGCTGGAAGAAGAGAGAGAAGAGAAAGATGGTAAGTCTCCATAATGTATCTGTTGGTGTTAACAGAAGCCACGTGATACCAGCATCACCAACTAGATAAGGACATGAAGTGTTTTGGTCATTAAATGGCTATTGATATTTAACTGCAGTATATGTAATCTCACATTGGCTGCTCAAGCAACTTGTGTTTCTCTTGAATATTACAAGGTGTACATTGGTAAGTAACACATTTTAAAGAGTTTAAGTTTTTAAGGAGCTCTTTAGAAGAGCAGAGTAAAAACAAAATAAATGGCATTGTAAGATGGAGATCATGCACAGAGGAGGAGGCTTGAAACTTGTAGATTGAGTTCCAGTATATCCGTTATTAGAGCCAATCGAAGTCGGTTGATGGAGGAGGGGTTGATGGAACAAATATAGCAATGGTTAAACGTAAAGGGTTACATCGAAGTGGACATCATCCTGGAGGTGCCGGCCTGCTTCCTCAAATATTCGGCCTTCCAACATTTTCTTTTACCAAGCTCTATCTTTACTTGCACCAGGTGTTCTACTATGATTTCTGATTAATGTTTTCTTTCAAAGTCACAGATGTCTCAACTCACAGCCAAATAAATTCTACCCTTCCAGTTGTAGTGTGCACAGCTTCCAAAGAGCTGTGCAGCCCATTGTTAAGTAAACATGAAACTTTATCCCAACTGTCTTATTAAATTAACCTATTTTACATTATGGCTGGAACGTTATGGTTTGACCGAGATGTCAGCAGTTGTAACTCTTCCAAGTATGATTAAGAAAACTCTCCCAATTTCAGATGGATGGGAAAGTGCAAGCATTGATGAGGATGATGATGATGAAGGCTGGATTGATGTTCATCATTCTTCAGATGAAGAGCAGCAGAAAGAGGTGGTAAGTCTGAAATGTTCCTCATTGACCATTGATATTAGCAAAATAGCAATGGACCATATTATTTAATTTGTTTATTTGATTGAGGTGGGCATGTTACAAAACATGTGTGCCCATGGGAATATGGCACTATTGGGAATATGGCACTAATACTCTGCTTGACTGAACTCTTGTGGTCGGTGCAATGAAGATAATGCCACAGTGCCCAGCTTGCCTGGCCATGTCTGTGGACAGTTTATAGTAGGACACCTGTGGGACACCAGGCCTGTAAAAATCCAGACTAGAGAAAGACAGCAGATTTTCTCCGTGAACCAGTAATTAATGAGCCGCAGTGACTTTCTGCAGTTTACTTTTGCTGGGCTATTGTGATTTTGTGACTTTGGTGTCGTGGCCAAGCAAGTCGCCCCATGCTGGCTGATTCCATGTTTATGGGAATGTGGGTTGGACCTTCCCCATTAGGTTCCTGTACCAACATAGTGTTCCGTAGGCATCTTCCCTTAATATTCTCTTAACTTGCTTTGCTGTACAATTTTTATTTATATTCCATTTCCATCTTCTTCCCCCATTTTGTGAGTTATTCACATTTTCAACTCTTTCTGCTGTTTTATATCTATTTCGTTTGAAAGGGTGCATTCAGTATATAATGGAACAACCAGTCTGTTCCAGTAAGTTCATGAGAATGACCAGTTATCAGACAGTGACAAAATAAGAAGGGCAGAAATATTAACGGTAAGAAAAGGGACTTCCTTGTACAAAGAAAGCCCTGAAAAAGGCCAGTAAGCAAAATACAGACTGTCAAAGCAGTTAAAGGTGAAGACTGAACTACCTGCCTCACTGATTAATGGGTCATGACAGAAAATCTACCAAGCTCATCTTTTTCAATGTGTTTGATTTCACCCTCAGCAGTGTTTGATTGAAGACTTAAAGGACTGCAAATGTTGGAATCTGGGGCATGAGGGGATGACACTTTCAGAGGAGCATTGGCATATACTCTCTGGTCTTTGGGGGAAAGTGAGGTTAATTCATTGAGACAAAAGTGATTCTGAGAGGCACCGAAGGCCAGAGGATGTTTCCCCGAGCTTGGATGTTGAAGACTAATTGTAGCTGGAAGCCACCATATATATGTTCAGAGTGACAAGAGACGGGACGGGTTGGGGGATGCTGAAAAAGCATCCAAGGTCAAGACTAATTGTTATATGTATAATAAAATTATTATTTACAGCAGCACAACAGGCCTGTAAACAGAATGCATATAGGCAATAATTGAACAAATTCAATAAATTAATAACCCCAATACTAGCGCAAGGAAAACTCTGAAGTCCGTGTGGAACGAAAGGCAGTCGATAGTTCTTAGTTGAGATTAGCATCATGTAGCGTTCAATATGGTTGGAGGGAAGAAGCAATGTTTTAACCTGGTGGCCATGGCTCAAAATACCACCTTCCCAATGGTAGCAAAATGAGAGTGTGGCCACTGGCTGTTTCTTTTTGAGACAGCGCCTCCTATAGATCAGTTCAATGGTAGTGAGGTCAGTGCCCATGATGGACCAGGCAGTGTCTACCACTCTTGGTAATCTCTAAACCAAGTTGTGATGCAACCAATCGATGTGCTCTCTGCCGCATATCAGTGCTCGCTTGGATTCTGAAAGGGGTGACGGTAGATTCCACTAGGGTTGTTTTTACATTGATTAACAGCTGCAAAAATGAAGCTCTGGTTAGATAAGAAGTTTCTTGTAGATGGTTTCAGTGGATGTCTGTGTTTCAAAAGATGGAGAAGATGAAGAGCATGCCCACAGAAGAGCGCAAAGCCAAAGCAGCCATTGTCAGTGCCAGCCGCCTTCTAACACAGGAGGACTTCAAGAAGATACGACTGGCACAGATAGCCAAAGAGATTGACCCTGCCCCGAGCAAAAATCAGAAGAGGAAAATCGAGGAGAGCAGTGACGATGAAAGCAAGTATGTACATTTTTAATCCATAATAATTTGTGTGAAAAATCTCTGCACTGATCCCTTGAATTGTCTGTGTAAATAACATTTTCACATTTGGAAAAAAAAGCTTGTGATAAAGCTGTATGTATTTCAGTTGTTTGCAATAGTTTAAATTGTAGCTTAAACTATACTACAAAATAAGACATTAAAACATGAGAAAAGAAGCAGAGATAGGACCCTCACAGGGCCCTTTGAAGCTGCTGTCATTTCATTGAATCTGCAACAAATGTTCAGCAGTCATGATAAGCACAGTATCCTAATCTGAACTTGACAACCCCAGTACCGTCCCAGGAAAACTTCCCTAATTTTGTGCTCAACCCCCTTGTAATAAATGCAAAAATAACTTTTGGTCTTGCAACAACTCATTTTGCCAGGGTGTTACTCTCCGAGTCATGAACCAGCACATGAAGGTCCCTCGCAAACAACATTTACTGATTCCTCACAATTTAAAAAAAATGTATTTTGTGCCCTACTTGCTAATAAAATGAAAAATTTCCCACTTTATTTTTCCCCGCTTGCTTAACTTATCTACATGCCCTGTAATGTAATGGAAAGCAAATAACATGGCAGATGCTGGAGTCTGAAATAGAAGCAAAAATGTGGGAATATCTGAAAACTTGAAAGGCATTCAGATATTAACTGTACATTGTACAGTTAATACGTACAATTTCACTGTTTGTGCCTGATTGATGTTTTAAACTCCCCACTTCTTCCCATTGCATCGCAATGTCTTTAACTGTAACTTGAATGTAATGAAACATCTGAGTACCTCCACCTTGAAGAACCTTTGGCTGCAAGAGCTTTCTGTACCTCTGTACACTTGCTAATCGGGATCAGGGGTATGGACTGCTTGTGGACTGGACTGGACTGCTTGTAAAGAAAAGTACAGGGAAAGGTATGTCGCTGTGTTGGCACTTGGCACATGTGACAGTAAAAACATAATTAAACAGAACAATTGACCATTAAAGAACATTGAGTAACTGAAGAAGGGTCTCGACCCGAAACGCCACCCATTCCTTCTCTCCAGAGATTCTGCCTGTCCCCGCTGAGTTACTCCAGCTTTTTGTGTCTCTTTTCGGTTTAAACCAGCATCTGCAGTTCCTTCCTACACATTGACCATTTCTCGGCTCATCTGTCCCAATTGCCACTAGCTGCAACCACAGCATATTAATACACGCCCTACCAGTCACATCTTACTTAGATGCTCAGTTGGACAGTTCTGCTTGCTTGGTATTAAGTTTGCTAATAACTAATTTGTTTATACCGTATATTAAATAGTGCATATCACTTAGACCTTTTAACCTGAATAGAGTTTTGTTAAGAAAAATACCCCTAGCACTAGTTTAGACTATTTAACGTTACTGCCTGAAGCGCTAAGGGAGGAAGAGAGCAGCACCTTCTCTCTACCAGATTCTCTTGCTGACCAAATTCCCAATTTTAATAATATGTGACAGAGGTTGAAATGAGCCTTGTGCCTGCCTGCACCTTGGTGGCACCAATCTTAACCCTTAATCCCTTCATTTAATATCTAAAATTCTGCATTCCATTTTCTGCATCCCTGAGCCTCTATCGGGCTATCATCGACTCCACAGTCAAAAAGGCACAACAGAGGATGTACTTCCTACGGCAGCTGAGGAAGCACAATCTGTCACAGGCAATGATGGTCCAATTCTACATGGCCATCGTAGAGTCTGTTCTCACCTTCTCCATCATGGTCTGGTTTGGCTCAGCCACCAAGCACGACATCCAGAGGCTGCAGCGAATCGTCCGATCAGCAGAGAAGGTTATTGGCTGCAACCTTCCCTCCATTGATGAACTGTACACTGCAAGGGCCAGGAAGCGAGCGGGCAAGATAATCTCTGACCCCTCTCACCCTGGCCACAAACTCTTTGAATCGCTTCCCTCTGGAATGCGACTCCGGACTGTCAAAGCTGCCACAGCCAGACATAAAAACAGTTTTTATCCACGAGTAGTTGCTCTATTCAACAGCCAAAAATCTGTTGCCACCCTTGGATCTGGTATTTTGTTGGTTCACATGCTTGATCAATGGTGTTTTATCATTAATGTTTTGTTATTATTAATGTTTAGTGTTTTCTGAGTCATTCGTAACTGTCACTGTATGTCATGTTGTTACTTGTTGGTGGAGCACCAAGACAAATTCCTTGTATGTGAATACTTGGCCAATAAACTTACTTTACTTATCTAGGGTGCAGAGTTCTAGAGTTCCACTGCCTCTCCAGTGGTAATTTATTCTCATCTCTGTTCTAAATGGTTGACCCTTAATTTGATATTGTGACCTTCCACTCCGTTCTAGACTCTCCCCTTCCCAGTGAAGGTACAGGTGCACAACCTTTTATCCGAAGATCCAAATAACGAAAACCTCCGAATAGCGGCCATTTTTTCGGTCCTTGAAGAAAGGTCCTTGAAAACGTTCACCGAGGGCGGCCCGCAGAGGTGACAGCGGAACCTCCGGTCGGTCCTCGAAGAAAGGGGAACTAAATCCCCATTCATAAAAGAGAAGATGAGGGTATATTGCGCGGGAGGGTTAATAATTGACAATATGCTGCTGCCTGCCCGCTGAATTAAAAAGTTCCCACGGTAGACTCACGATATACAGTGTTTCGTGAGTCTTGCGTGGGAACTTTTTAACTCAGCGGGGCAGGCAGCAGCAGATTGTCGCTCGCTTCAGTATCACCCCACCTACACCCCTCTGCTTCCCGGCCATGTGTGTGACCCCTTCCCTCCCCTCTCCAGCTCCCCGCCCATTGCACAGGCGCGGGGGCTTTGCCAGTCACCGGAGACGTCAGGACCAATTAGACACCGACCACCAGGCCCACCGCAAGCACGGAGATCCCAGAGACCCACAGCCAACAGCAGCCCAGCCCAGCCCCACTCCAACTACAGAGGAACCTGGGTTGCGGATGACGGGGCGCAGCTCGGGGCGTCGTAGGGGCCCATCGGGGAGCGGCCACTCAAAGCCACGCCGGGAGATGTAGTTCCTGCCCCGGGTCTTGATGTTGGAGCCCCCGGCGGGCGCTAGCAAGTCCGCGGCAATTGACAGCCGCGCCGGGCGTTGTAAGGCCCCCCTCCAGGTCACTCTCAACCTCTATGATGTTTGCTCTCAACCCCGTAATTCGGGCGGGAGAAGTCGCCGCTGCCGGTGCCCCGCAAAGCAGTCTCCCACCGGAGTCCCGCGAGCTCCCGGTGTCACCATCCACCGGAGTCGGGTCGCAGCAGCTCGCCCCCGCAACTCTCCACGCTCCGAAGCTGGCTAGCTCCACGGAGGTAGGTCCGTAGGTCCACAGCTCCCACTGCCGCCCACCGACCCCCAGGCCCACTGCAAGCACGGAGATCCCAGAGACCCACAGCCAGCAGCAACTCCAGCCCAGCCCCGCTCCAACTCCAGAGGAACACGTAGGGGCAGAAGCTGATGGTGTGCAAGGTACGTCTTGTTCTTGGGGTGGCGGATGAGGGGGCGCAGCTCGGGCTGTGGGCGAACTGCCACTTGTCGCTGTAGCAGCCAAAGATCATAGAGGAGCACCTCTATGATCTTTGGTAGCGGCCCATCGGGGAGCGGATTCCTCTGGAGTTGGAGAGGGAGGGGGGTATTGTGCTGTTTGATCGCCCCCTGCTATCACAGGGACAGGGAGACACAGCGGCTTTTTAGACTGGTGGGCAATCACTTCCAAAGTTCTGCCCACACAGTCAGTACACTTCTCCTACACTGTATTTCATACAAACATTTATTCTGCAAGAAAAAACGACATTGAAGACTCAAACTCGCGATCGAGTAACTGCCAGGATCAAGGCGCAAACTCGCGACCTTGCGGATATGAGCCGAGCACTCTACCACTGAGCCAGCCATTAAAATCTACGCTAAAAAATTTCCATTCCGAAGACCGACAAATTCTGAATTACGAAAAGTGTCTGGTCCCAAGGCTTTCGGATAAAAGGTTGTGCACCTGTACTATGTCAAAAACCATACAAAATTTGTATGCACTGCTAAAATTGTGCTCAGTTTAAGTTTCCCTGAATGGGAAGGTAACAAAGGTCTAATGCTGGGTATGTGTGCTTATTAATTACAGTCTAGTATTTAGGGTAGCACAGTAGTAAAGTTGCTACGCCCAGATTTGATCCTGACTATAGGTGTTGTGTGTGCAGAGTGTGTACATTCTCCCTCTGACCGTGTGGGTTTTCTCCAGGTACTCCGGTTTCCTCCCACATTCCAAAGCTGTGCAAGTTTGTAGGTTAATTGGCTTCTGTAAATTATCTCTCGTGTGTAGGATGCGAAAGTGGGATAATATAAAACTAGTGTGCGTGTGATAGATGGTCGGCCTGGAATCAATGAGCCAAAGGTCCTGTTTCCACGCTGTATCTCTAAACTAAACTCAATTTAATTTGCTTGTATGCAAAGGTGATGTGTGAGCTTAGCAAGATGTTTAATAGACGCAGATTTTTTTATTTTGTTGCAACGTGTAAACAGAATGAGTCAGAAATTCATTCTTTCAACTTTCCTCTCGGGTGATATTAAACAAAGGGAATCTTTGGTGGCGAGTCAGCTAAGTGTCATTGCTGTTTTTTTGGTTCATTGTGTGACCTGTTCTGCAAGCCAGCATCGTTTTTTGTTCCCTGCTGACAGCATCACAAGATTCCCCTTTAATAACGGAAATGCTAACAGTATCAAGGGATATGGGGGGGAAAAGCAGGAACGGGGTACTGATTTTGGATGATCAGCCATGATCATATTGAATGGCGGTGCTGGCTCGAAGGGCCGAATGACCTGCTCCTGCACCTATTTTTCTATGTTTCTAATAAATGTTCTGCTTTGAATGTGTAATTGTAAAATGCTTAAACTTTCAGAGGAGAGCTGCTTTCACTGCGAAATATAGAACGGCTGCATAAAAAACCCAAATCAGATAAAGAAACCCGACTTGCAACAGCCATGGTAAGTAACTGGTAAATGTTCTTGGCCATGGCATCATTGTTTTTTTGAGGTCTAACAAAGACCTTCTTGCTACGCAAAATATTTTTGAGTTTGCTTCCTTAAATATTCCTGATATTTAACATTTTATATAACCATTGATTTCTTTCATTTTATAAGTAATCTTGATGCCTCTGTTCAATATCCCCTCAGTAAGCCGCAAAAGACTTCGATTTATTTTTGTCATATTTCTGTGCCCTTGAAAAACAGTTAACACCACAAGTTCTTGGGAATTTAATGGTTAGGCCATAAAAATATGTTGTGAGTGATATTTGTTCATAATACTGCCATGAAAAGGGAGAATAAAGAAAAGCAGAGTAGCATCAAACATCGTCGCAAAGGTGTGCGGGTTGGTAGGTTAATTGTCTTCTGTAAATTGCCGCTAGTGTGTAGGGAGTGGATGCGAAAGTGGGATAACATGACAGATGGTCGGTGTGGGCTGAAATGCCTGTTTCCATGCTGTTTCTTTAAATCTATCAGGACATGAATTCTCCTGTAACTTGTCCTTTTGCAGCATGACTGTTCCCGCCCGGCTTGTTGTGGAGAGTATGTTCAGTTCTTCTGCCAAAATCTCACTTTGGCAGAAGCGGAAGGGTCCAGGGTCCATGCTGATGAAATGGCAGATGGCATTGATCCAGTAATAAATAGCTGACCACCAAGGTGTTACGGAGGCTGTAAAATTCAAGCTTCTTATAAGGGAAATGTAACATGCAGCAGAAGGCCAAGAAGTGAGCAGGCTACACAGCCAATCAATTCAAAAATATCTCTCGGGTGCAACAGGGAGTTCATTTCATTTCAAGTGTTGTACAGAAATAATTTAGTAATGCAAGAAAAATGTTTTGCTTTAATCGGGGATATAAATACATTTAGATAAGGAATTGATGCTACGCACGTAAACTGAGTTTTCAGTGTTAGTTATGCCTTATTAAGCAGTTATGCTTTGTTAGAACATTACAACACAATGGTTAAATTACAGCTGCTAGCAGTTGATTAAAATGTGCTACAATTGTGTTTTGCTCCTTTTAACACCTCCACGGAAGCAAACTTCACAGTAGTAAAGTAGGGTTGGCGAGTGGATTTTGTTAACAAGAATGTTAATATGACACTTGATAAAGACCTTCATGATGCAGAAAAGTAAGATGCATAGGATCCTTGGTAATTTGTATTTGGAGCTGGCTTACTGATAGAAGACGGAAGGTTGTGGTGGTATTTTTGCTGGCTGGAGTTATGTGACCAGTGGAGTTCAGCAGGGATCTGTGCCAGATCTCTGCTGTTTGTGATGTATATCAATGACCATAAATGTACATTGGTTGGTTAGTAACTTTGCAGATGACACCAAAATTGGTGGAGTTGCAGACTGTGGGGAATGCTGCCAAAGTATGCAGTGGGATGTAGATCAGCTACAGAAAAGGGCAGATAAATAGCAGAGTATAAACCGAGCCAGTGTGATGTTGCACTTTGAGAGGTTGAACGTAAGGGGAAAGCGTAGAGTTAATGGCAAGAATTGCATTGATATATCGAGGGGTCTTGGGGTCCTAGTCCATAACTCCTGAAAGTGGCAACACAAGTAGATGGAGTGTTAAGGAAGGCATATTGTATACTTGCCTTCAAAGGCAATTGGAGAAGGAGGTCTCGCAGTAGCTTAATAGGGCTTTGGTTATCCACATTGCAGGAAGAATTTGGAGGCTTTGGCAAAGATGCAGATTTACCAGAATGCTGCCTGGATTTGGAGGGTATTAGCTAAAAGGAGAGGTTGGACAATCTATGATTGTTTTCTCTGGAGCATCGGAGGCTATGGGGAGATGATTGGGGTATTTAAAATTATGAAAGGCATAGATAGGGTAGGCAGTCAGAGCCTTTTTCCCAGGATGGAAATGACAAAGATTAGAGGGCCTGGCTTTAAGGTCAGAGGCGGAAAGTTTAAAGTAGATGTGCGAGACAAGTATTTCACTTGGAGAGTGGTGGGTGCCTGGAACGTGCTGGCAGATGTGGTGGTGGAGGTAGACATGATAGTAGCATTTAAGAAGCATTTGGATATGTGCATGAGTGGATCACGTGCAAGCAGAGGAAAACAGTTAAACTTGGCATTGGGGTTGATATGGACATTGATATGTTCATGTGCTGCTCTATTCTTTGTTCTCGGTGAAACTGATTGGGCCTGGCATGAGAATATGTGCAACCTATCCTCCGGAAAGCTTGAAGCCAGTGATTATAGTGCCAGACCTCTGACCATAACGTTGGCAAAAGTATTACTGCTATGACCTTGATAATCAATGAGGTGATTGGCCTGTCTCTGCTGATAATGAACCTCCGTACTCTTTATTTATTTATTTATCCATCTGTTTGTTTATTTATTTAATTCTTTATTTCGAGCAGAATAATTTAATTCTTTATTTAAAACAGAATAAAAGAATAAAAAGCAAGTGTGAAACAGCATACAAAAAACAACACAAGAATATTTATAAAGTTTCATAAACAATATCTATAAATAAATGAAATTGTATGTGTCCGTAAAGGAACAGGAAGAAGCCAAAGCTTATTCATTCCCACCGCTTATTCAACTGCTTTATAATTATCTTATACAAATTTAGCAGCTATATGTACACCACCAGCTATATGTACACCAAATTATTTACATTTATACACTAATCAAATATTTACAAAGTCATACAGAAAAAGAGAGAAAAAAAGAAAATGTCTGATTAAGTTTTGTTTTGTTTAAAACTATCTCCTAGGCTGGAAAAACTGAAAGAAGTGAGTTTGTGAGAAAAAGAACCAAGTTGAATCCATTTGCAAGCACAACTAACCAGGACAAGAAAAAGAATAAGAATTTTATGATGATAAGATACAGCCGAAATGTGCGATCAAAGGGCAAACGATCCTTTAGGGAAAAGCAGGTAATTAATTACTCACGTTGTTATTACAAAAAATTGCTGGGAACTTTAGCACGGGTGGTAGCATTCTCCAACGGAAAAGATGGAGGAAATAAAACACATCCATAGAAGGACTTGCTCGGGAGCTGATAAACATAGAAACATAGAAACATAGAAATTAGGTGCAGGAGTAGGCCATTCGGCCCTTCGAGCCTGCACCGCCATTCAATATGATCATGGCTGATCATCCAACTCAGTATCCCGTACCTGCCTTCTCTCCATACCCTCTGATCCCCTTAGCCACAAGGGCCACATCTAACTCCCTCTTAAATATAGCCAATGAACTGGCCTCGACTACCCTCTGTGGCAGGGAGTTCCAGAGATTCACCACTCTCTGTGTGAAAAAAGTTCTTCTCATCTCGGTTTTAAAGGATTTCCCCCTTATCCTTAAGCTGTGACCCCTTGTCCTGGACTTCCCCAACATCGGGAGCAATCTTCCTGCATCTAGCCTGTCCAACCCCTTAAGAATTTTGTAAGTTTCTATAAGATCCCCTCTCAATCTCCTAAATTCTAGAGAGTATAAACCAAGTCTATCCAGTCTTTCTTCATAAGACAGTCCTGACATCCCAGGAATCAGTCTGGTGAACCTTCTCTGCACTCCCTCTATGGCAATAATGTCCTTCCTCAGATTTGGAGACCAAAACTGTACGCAATACTCCAGGTGTGGTCTCACCAAGACCCTGTACAACTGCAGTAGAACCTCCCTGCTCCTATACTCAAATCCTTTTGCTATGAAAGCTAACATACCATTCGCTTTCTTCACTGCCTGCTGCACCTGCATGCCCACTTTCAATTACTGGTGTACCATGACACCCAGGTCTCGCTGCATCTCCCCTTTTCCTAGTCGGCCACCATTTAGATAATAGTCTGCTTTCCTGTTTTTGCCACCAAAATGGATAACCTCACATTTATCCACATTATACTGCATCTGCCAAACATTTGCCCACTCACCCAGCCTATCCAAGTCACCTTGCAGTCTCCTAGCATCCTCCTCACAGCTAACACTGCCCCCCAGCTTAGTGTCATCCGCAAACTTGGAGATATTGCCTTCAATTCCCTCATCCAGATCATTAATATATATTGTAAATAGCTGGGGTCCCAGTACTGAGCCTTGCGGTACCCCACTAGTCACTGCCTGCCATTGTGAAAAGGACCCGTTTACTCCTACTCTTTGCTTCCTGTTTGCCAGCCAGTTCTCTATCCACATCAATACTGAACCCCCAATGCCGTGTGCTTTAAGTTTGTAAACTAATCTCTTATGTGGGACCTTGTCGAAAGCCTTCTGGAAGTCCAGATACACCACATCCACTGGTTCTCCCCTATCCACGCTACTAGTTACATCCTCGAAAAATTCTATAAGATTCGTCAGACATGATTTACCTTTTGTAAATCCATGCTGACTTTGTCCAATGATTTCACCACTTTCCAAATGTGCTGCTATCCCATCTTTAATAACTGACTCTAGCAGTTTCCCCACTACCGATGTTAGACTAACTGGTCTGTAATTCCCCGTTTTCTCTCTCCCTCCCTTCTTAAAAAGTGGGGTTACGTTTGCTACCCGCCAATCCTCAGGAACTACTCCAGAATCTAAAGAGTTTTGAAAGATTATTACTAATGCATCCACTATTTCTGGAGCTACTTCCTTAAGTACTCTGGGATGCAGCCTATCTGGCCCTGGGGATTTATCGGCCTTTAATCCATTCAATTTACCCAACACCACTTCCCGGCTAACCTGGATTTCACTCAATTCCTCCAACTCCTTTGACCCGCGGTCCCCTGCTATTTCCGGCAGATTATTTATGTCTTCCTTAGTGAAGACGGAACCAAAGTAGTTATTCAATTGGTCCGCCATATCCTTGTTCCCCATGATCAACTCACCCGTTTCTGACTGCAAGGGACCTACATTTGTTTTAACTAATCTCTTTCTTTTCACATATCTATAAAAACTTTTGCAGTCAGTTTTTATGTTCCCTGCCAGTTTTCTTTCATAATCTATTTTTCCTTTCCTAATTAAGCCCTTTGTCCTCCTCTGCTGGTCTCTGAATTTCTCCCAGTCCTCCGGTATGCTGCTTTTTCTGGCTAATTTGTACGCATCATCCTTCGCTTTGATACTATCCCTGATTTCCCTTGTTATCCACGGATGCACTACCTTCCCTGATTTATTCTTTTGCCAAACTGGGATGAACAATTTTTGTAGTTCATCCATGCAGTCTTTAAATGTCTTCCATTGCATATCCACCGTCAACCCTTTTAGAATTAATTGCCAGTCAATCTTGGCCAATTCATGTCTCATACCCTCAAAGTTACCTTTCTTTAAGTTCAGAACCATTGTTTCTCAATTAACAATGTCACTCTCCATCCTAATGAAGAACTCAACCATATTATGGTCACTCTTGCCCAAGGGGGCACGTACAACAAGACTGCTAACTAACCCTTCCTCATTACTCAATACCCAGTCTAAAATAGCCTGCTCTCTCGTTGGTTCCTCCACATGTTGATTTAGATAACTATCCCGCATACATTCCAAAAAATCCTCTTCCTCAGCACCCCTGCCAATTTGATTCACCCAATCTATATGTAGATTGAAGTCACCCATTATAACGGTTTTGCCTTTGTCGCACGCATTTCTAATTTCCTGTTTGATACCATCTCCAACTTCACTACTACTGTTAGGTGGCCTGTACACAACACCCACCAGCGTTTTCTGCCCCTTAGTGTTTCACTAACAGTGCATTAGGGTGGAAGCATAATTGTTGATTCTTTACTCATGTAAATGGTGTGCAGGAAAATCCCTAACCGTGTGCATGTATTTCATCCGTCTGTTGCACATGAACAGAGACTCATAGTTGGGTTAATGCCTGGTTAAGAACGGAGGATTTTAAGGATTGATACAGTGATGATCATGAGAGATGGGAGCAGAATTAGGCCATTCGGCCCATCAAGTCTACTCCACCATTCAATCATGGCTGATCTATCTCTCCCTCCTAACTCCATTCTCCTGCCTTCTCCCCATAACCCCTGACACACGTACAAATCAAGAATCTATCTTTCTCTGCCTTAAATATATCCACTGATGGCCTCCACAGCCTTTTGCGGCAAAGAATTCCACAGATTCATCACCCTCTGACTAAAGAAGCTCTAGTTATATCATTATTTAGCATGCTAAGTGAGAGTGACAGTTGTACGAAAGGGGCCAGGATGATATCTTGAGGGAACAGCTGATTTCAAAGGATTAAAAGTAGAACGTGTAGTAATGTTTTGTGAAACATTGACACAATTGTGGTTAATAGAGCCTAGGAAATAATAAATGAATAATGAGGGAAAGAAAAGGAACATGCACAAAGTACATTAACACAAAGAAGAGTAAGACTAGAGAGAATTCAAAGAGACAGAAAAATTATTTAAAAATAAGATAGAATATTAGAGTGATAAAGTTATACGGAAATGGAATTAAAGCGCACTTGGCTTCCACTGGAGTATGGAATTTAGCTTCAGTATATTATTGAAAGTAATATTGAGTCATTGGGAAAGTGTAAACTGGATTTGCATGGATACGTGGAACCTTATCAAAGACGTTGCAAAAGTTCATGTAGACAACGTTCATTGCCCTGCCCTCATCAATCATCTTGATGACCTCTTCAAAAAAAAACCTCACAGATTTGTGAGACACGATTTGCCGCACATAAAGTCACGCTGACTTTCTCGAATCAGTCCTTGCCTACCCGAATGCTGGGAGATCCTGCATCAGCATCCCCTCCAAACAACATTCCCACCACTGACTTCAGGCTCAACAGCCTGTAGATCCCTGGCTTGTCTTTGCTGCCCTTAAATAACAGTACAGTAGCCACTCTCCAATCTACCAGAACTTCACGTGGCTAAAGATGATGCACTTGGTCGGGCTCTGGAGAATTCTCCATCTTAATGCGCTTTAAAATCACCAATACCTCCTCCTTGGCAATTCATATATGATCTAAGACATCACAATTCGTATGCTTGTTCAGACAATATTCATCTTCCATGGATAGGTTACAGCTTCTGCAATGAGATATGATGAGAGTCTAGATTGAGGAATCCTAGCCTAGATTGAGAGAGCGTGGAACTACATTGTAAAACCATAGTTGATAGATGGTGGCAGCTCAGCATTCCTGGATACAGATGCTTCAGATGTGACACAGAAGCCTGCAAAAGAGGAGGGAGCATTGCATTACTGATCAGGGAGAATATCAGTAGTGCATCTTGGAGAGCTCACGAATAAGAAAGGTGCAATCACTATGATGAGACAATACAATAAACTGTTCAATAGCCAGCGGGAGCTAGTTTAGGTTAGTTAATCAGAATCAGAATAGTACTTTATTTGCCAAGTATGTTTTGCAACATAAGAGGAATTTCATTTGCCAGGTCATACAAATGGTCAGTCATACAAATAAAAAGTAACAGATCACCCAAAACACATTTTAACATGAACATCCACCACAGTGACTCCTACACATTCCTCACTGTGATGGAAGGCGAAATAAAGTTCAAGTCCCTTCCCTTTGTCCTTCTGCGGTCGGGGGCCTTGAGCCCTCCGTTGACGGGACGATCTTGACTCCCGTAGCCGGTGGCGTTCGGGCCCTCCGTGTCGAGACGATCAGTTCCTGCATCGGGGGGGATGTCGGCTCTCCCGCGCTGGACTATTGAACCTCGCATCGGGGCTGGTCGAACCTTCCGCGACGTTGGAGCTCCCGACTCGGCCTCTCCTGAGACTGTGAGCTCTTGATGGTAAGACCGCAGGCTGCGGTTGGAGCGATCCCAGGCAAAGGGTCGGCTTCGATGTGAAGTCCGCGCCCAGCTGTGGGGCTCACGACAGTCCGAGGAGGCTTCCAGCTCCATCGATGGAAGGCCGCAGAGCACCTGGAGAATGTGATCCGAAAATTAATCACATCTCCGGCAAGGTAAGAACCTGAAAAAAAGTTTCCCTCGATCCCCTCCCCCCACATAAAACAAACCAGAGAACATTAAAACAAACTTTTATCAAACAGCATTTGTCGGCTTATCGATTCCATGCTGACCATTGATCTCCCGTTCTCACTAGTTTTATGCGTTCCCATTTTCTAATCCACTCTCCATGCACTAGGGATAATTTACAGAGACCAATTAACCTGCAAACCCCTCATCTTTGGGATGTGGGAGGAAACTCGCACAGTCATAGGGAGAACTTGCAAACTCCACACAGACGGTGCCTCCGGCAGAGGAAAGTTACAATAACAAAAGGGTTACCGTAATTAGTGTCCCAGTGTTGTGGGACTCCCTTAGTGCTCGAGACTTGGAAGGGGGAGAATTTATGAGGTGCAACCAGGAGGGATTTGAGGGCAGGGGTGTACTTGACCTTTTATTGGGGAAGGAGGGAGTGGAGTTTCAAGGCGGAGCATTTTGAGAAAATGATCATAATTCTGCAAGTTTTAAGATAGTTATGCATGAGGGTAAAACTAGTCCACGGGTGAATATGCTACATTGGGGGAGGCCTAACTGCAACAGTATTGGGCAGGAGCGGGAGAAAGTGGGTTGGGAATGCTGTTTGAAGGTAAATCCACATCTGATGTTGGAATCTTTGAAAGCCAGTTGATTAGAGTTCAGGAGCAACATGCTCCTGTGTGAACATTTGAAATGTAAGGATGGCAAGGTTTAAGAACCTTGATGACAAGAGATATAAGTTAAGACAAAAATAAGGAAGTTGATGATTTAACTTTATGAGAGGGTAGATAATCCATCTTTTTCCTCAGGTGAAAATGTCAAATAACAGAGGGGATAGGTTTAAAGTGGGAGGGGCATTTTCTTCACATGGAAAGCGTTGAGTGTCTAGAACCATCACTAGAAATGATAGAAGCAGATATGGTACCAACACTGGAGGCATTTGGACATATGCTTGAACGGGCATGGAATGGAGGGGATACAGACCATGTGTAGGCTGATGGGATTAGTTTAGATTGGCATCATTTTCAGAATCAGAATCAGAATCACACTTTATTCGCCAAGTATGTTTTACAAGGTACGAGGAATTTCATTGGCCAGGTCAGTCATACAATTGAAAGTAACAGATCACTCAAAAACACATTTTAACATGAACATCCACCACAGTAACTCCTACACATTCCTCACTGTGATGGAAGGCGAAATAAAGTTCAAGTCCTTCCCCTTTTGTTCTTCCTCGGTTGGGGGCCTCGAGCCCTCCGTTGACGAGAGGATCTTGACTCCCGTAGCCGGCGGCGTTCGGGCCCTCCGCGTCGAGACGATCAAGCTCCCGCATCGGGGGGGTGTCGGCACCCTGCGCCGGGCGATCGAACCTCGCGTCGGGGCTAGTCGAGCCTTCCGTGACGTTGGAGCTCCCGACTAGCCTCACCCGAGACTGCGAGCCCTTGTTGGTAAGTCCGCGGTGGGAGCGATCCCAGGCAAGGGATCCGCTCCGATGTTAAGTCCACACCCTGCAGTGGGGCTCACGACAGTCCGAGGAGGCTTCCAGCTCCATCGATATTAGGCCGCAGAGCCCGGAGAGTGTGATCCGAAATTGATCACATCTCCGGGAAGGTAAGAAATTGAAAAAAAAAAATCAGTGCAGACATGGTAGGATGATGAGCTTGTTCCCATGCTGCACTGTTCTCCTGATGATGCATTCGTCGTGGCCTACAATGGCGTTTAAGAAGCAAGTGGCAACTGCAATGTATACTCTGTTTGGGAGATCCATTTCACCTGGAAATGTTGCATAGACCATTCTGACTAAAGTTGAAATTTGATGGGAAAAATGGCCACTATGAGATTTCCATGTTTAGCCCATGAGCAATTTTGTTCCTGTTTAGAATTTATTTTTGATACTAGGAAATTAAAATACAACAAAAATAAGTACAAAACAATCAAATGTTTGCTTTCTATGCAGAATATTGGTGATTAATCTTTTAATCTGAAATTGGTGTTGTAAGCAGACCAGTGCGAGCCTAATGGGGAAAAAAGCACCTGTAAATTTAAAGTTTTCTTAATTCTTTAGCAGATGGTGTAAGGAAATAATTTCAGGGAAAATACCAAAGAGTATCATGTATTAATTTCATCCTGAGTTTAAGATGGTGCTATGCACAATTTAATGGTTGTGATTTATGTGTAAGCTTGTTTGGATATTGTACGTGTGTGTCTGATTTGTTTTTTTCAAATGTGAGGAAATGATAGAAATCTTTCCTCCAGGTTTTGATGACTGTACATTGGTGGAAAGGATAATCGATGTGGTGAATTATAATGTTGTGTTGCTCCATTAATAATTGTGAAATCATTTTTTTGAGTTTGTCAAAAGGACATGAGCAAGATTTGTTTTTGACAGCAACGTCCAGTTGGTGTTTTTAATCGCCAAGTGTTTTTGCTCGGTTGTCACTTTGATTTGGCTCCTGAAGAATGTATTTATTTGTTGGATGACATTTATTGTACGTCCCTACTTTCTGCTGAACTGAGAAGGTAGTTAAAAGTCAACATCATTGGTGGGTTTTGAGTCACATGTGTGGCAGACCAGATTTCCCTCAGTTCTGGTGCAGAATCTTGACTCCCATGGATAGACCCTGCTTGAATTGCTGAGTTCCTCCATTGTTTGTTTGTTTATCTTGTGACCCATTTACTCCTCTGCAAGGTATTGATGAACAGATGGGTTTTCATGCATGTCTAAATCATGCCTGCACTGCATGATTTTGACATGCATGAATTATGTTAAGGACTGGTTTTATAACAAACTTAGAAATTAAAACAGTTTCATTTCCAGAATCTTTTAGAAGTGCAAGATATGAAAAATGCTGTGTACACGTAAATGTTGTAATTTTAAACTGCAACATTTTAATGCGTTGCTCACAATTGTTGGAGGGTGCGAACATTGTTCCTGGGTTTGTTGCATACTTAATTTCTGTTTCTTTCAACAGATTGCTTTACGGGACGCTCTCTTGAAGAGAAAGAAGCAGTTGAAATGAGTGGAGGAATTTGTCAACAGTTATGAAATGTTATTTTTCCATATCTAGATGAGGACATAATATTGTAAATCCAACAGCAACAACGCATTGCAGCCACACATTTCACTGTACCGTGTCCCTCGCAGTAGGGAGGGTTTGAGTTCCAAGACGATTTCTCATAACCAGAAGCAGTAACATCTGTGCATGCTTCAAGAAATGGAAGCAAAAAAAGTCTGTTCATTATTTTTTCTCATGGGTTTTGTGAGAATATAATTTTTTCAATTTCTTGAATTATAGGGTAATATATTGTGAATTCTGTAAAAGCAAATATCCCTTACCCAAAATGCCACAATGTGGGTGGCGGGTGTATTCTTGTTCTTAATATTTTATATACAGTAAATGATCTATAAAGTTTTCAAAGTATGCCAAATCACCTCTTATTGTGTTCTTTCTCTTTATTTTAATTTACAAAAGAATGAAGCTTCAGGGTAGGCTGATTACAAACAGGCTGCTGATGGAGGGAATGGACTTTCTGCTTTGCCCCAACTCCAGCTCCCTTGGCCTTGGTGTTGCAGTGTGATGTGGACTTGGAACAATCCATCTTGTTTCCAGCCGGTATTTGAAGGGAGCACTATTTGTCATCAGTTAGGCAGCAGTATTCAGCAGGACCACATTGTGATGAAAATGTCACACTAACATTTCACAGCCCATTTCAACCACATATTTCTCTGCGTGCTAAGATGGCCCTCTGTATTATCAGCAACTCCACTAATCTTTGTTTCATCTCCAACCTTACTCATCATGCCTCCTGCATGCAAATCATTCATGTACATTGCAAACAGCAAGGGTCTCGGTACTGACCCATGCCACTAGTCACCGGCGTTTATTTGCAAAAACGGCCATCTACAATCACCCTCTGTCTCTTATTACCATGGCAGTTTTGGATCCAATGCGCCCAGGATCCCTTGAACCCCAACCTGTTGGGCCTGTCTGTCATGTGGGACCTTGTTAAGCACTCATTGAGATCCATAAGTCAGATGAATGTCCCTCTCATCTCGCCACATGCATGTGACCTAGATACTGCTACCCAGTGTTTAGAACGAGAACACATTATATTTCCCAGGCTGGCACCAAGACCGACAAACACAAGATTGACTACGGCCGAACTTAAAAATAATTTGGTATGCTGCCAAGTGTTCCAGATTTCAGGAGTTACCTGCTTGAACATACAAGATATTGCTAACTTGTGTGGCATGTTTAAACATCCGATGTTTTGCTTTCCCTAGCATTTAATGGGTAAATTCACAATGTGATTTTGTAAATCATTTTCACTTGAATTGTCCTCTACATTCCCTAAACTGTACAATGGCAGCTGATGGCACTTGAGAGCACTGTGCCGGGCGGCGCAGTGGCGCAGCAGTGGAGTTGTTGCCCTTCAGCGCCAGAGACCTGGATCGGTCCTGACTATGGGTACTGTCTGTACGGAGTTTGCACACTCTCCCTGTGACTGAGTGGTGGCGCCATCGAATATGGCAGCCTCGCCAGCAGCTGTCCGTCCTTTCGCCCTTTTTGGAATTTTTAGTCTGTCAAAAAGTATGTTTTTGGAGGTCTTTTAGTCTTTTTTTATGTGGGGGTTGGGTTGGGGGGGGGGGGAGAGGGGAAACAGCTTCCCAGTCACTTCCTGGTCGAGGATGCGTCTTTTCTCCGAGCAGCATCTTGGGGCCCCCCCTCCCGTCGCGGCCTACCATCTGGATTGGCGCGACCTTTCCTGCCGGAGATCGGCCAGAGCTTCAACAGCGGCGAAGCACTGAATTACCATCGCGGAACAGGGCGGTGCCTTACAGGGGTCGCCATGTTGGAGCTCCGGAATGTTGGGTCTGCCGACTTTAACACCGTGGAGCTGTGGTCTGCGGAGCTTCCAGCCCCGGGCGGCGCTGACTTTAACATCGCGGAGACCTGGGATCCTTTGCCGGGGTTCGCCAGTGTTGGAGCTCCGCCCAGCTCGGCCTGTGGATTCGGAAGCCGAGGTCTCCGGTAAGAAGTGGCTGATTCGAAACTCCAAGCTGCTGAGAGTGTTCTTCCGTTCCTACTCCGATCATCCCGGCGAGAGGGCCTGAACATCAGACCGTCCGTAGCGGCGACTGGAGGGCTCAAAGGGTGAACAAGAAGATGACTGATCTTTATTGCCTTCCCTCACAGTGGGAAACGTTGATCCCGCTGTGGGGATGTTCATGTTAAATTCTATCGTGTTGTGTTCATTTTATTTTATTTGTGTGGCTGTATGGTAACTCAAATTTTACTGCACCAATTGGTGTACGTGACAATAAATGTAACTTGAACTTGACTGGGTTTTCTCCGGATGCTCCAATTTCCTCCCACACTCCCATATGCACATTTGTGCCTCTGTGAATTGTTCCTATTGTGTAGGATGGAACTAGTGAATGGGTGATCATTGGTCGGCGTGGACTCGATGGGCAGAATCTCAAGTCTAAATCATTTTAGCCTTCATGGTGGAGGGCACTGCAAATTATCCAAAGATAAGATTGACCGTTTTCAAATAACGAGGTACAAGTTGTAACAATGCCTACCATGAAAGTGTTGGTAAAACTAACGGGAATAAAGGCAGATAAGAAAAATGCACCCACCCCTATGCTTAAAATGTGGATCACAAGCATGTCTGAAATGTTACATCTCAAAGATATGAGATTCGTCCCAGCAGGAAAATCAGAACAATTCTTAAAGATATGGTCTCCTTTCATCGATTTATTATGATGTATCGAAGTATAATATGGTGCAACATAACTCTGGAAATTAACCGTTTCAGAACTGGGTGAGGGGTGTGGAAAGATATGAAGCAGGTATATCCCTTTTCTTTTCTGTTCTGTTTTGTTCTTTTTTTTCCTATTTTTTTTTTTTCTGTTTTTCCTTTCTTGTTTTCTCTTTCTTTTTACATCTTCATGGGTTCTTTCTATCCTTCCACAAACTATCAATTGTTAACTCCTGGGGCTTACACATCACTACTTTCCTTAATCTTTTCTTTTCTCTCTTTATCTTGCTTCTATTATCTCTCTATTGTTAAATTTAAAACAAGAAGTTGTACAAGAAATGTATTATGTTATATGCCACGGTTTATACGACTGTACATGGCTTCTAATAAAAATATATATTTTAAATAAAATTAAAATAAAAAATAAAGGCAGATAAGTAGACAGGGTTTTTAAGGAACACAAAGTGCTGGAGTAACTCAGCAGGTCAGGCAGCATCTCTGGAGAACATGGAGAGGTGATGTTTCATCCTTCAGAGCATAAAGGAAATAAACATTCTTGTACATAAGATGCAGAGTTAACATGTTGATGCATCAAGTAGTGATGAGGTCAAATTATATATATATGTTAGAGAATGGAAACAGAAACATAATGGTACACTTGTATAGTGTGTTGATGAGGCTTAATCTGGAATAATGTAGATGGGTGTCACCCCGTTGAATAATGAAGGTTATATTTATGTTAGAAGCTGTTCAAAAAGTTCACTAGATTCATCCCTAAAATGAGAGGGTGTCCTACAAAATGACAAAACAAAATGTAGTTGGTGTAGCTATACTGGAGTTTCTGACCATGTGATGTGGATCAGTACCAGCCTCTGCCAATAGCTGTAATCTGAGTGTGGAGACTAAATCAGAAACTGATCGTCCAGTGGTTACAGCTGCACATGTTTGCAGTGCAACATTACCCTATATCCTCATAGTGCAGCGTAGATATGCCAGGTCCCAAATTGCAGATTGGGTTAAAGACACAAAGTGCTGGAGTAACTCAGCAGGTCAGGCAGCATCTCTGGAGATAACGGATGGGTGACGTTTTGGGTCGGAACCCTTCGTCAGACCATTGATAGGTCAAAAATATTTTACAGCTTTGTTTGTGGAGAGCAAGGAGTAAGGGGGAATGTGTGCTCTTCACATATAGAACCCATCTCTTCAACCCAGTCGACATGGCAGCAGACTGGAGACATGTCTTTGCAAATTTAATTCATTGAGAGTTCAGCAAATTTCTTCACACTTGTATCCTCACCGTGCCATAAGGTCACAAGGAATTGGAGTAGAATTAGGCCATTCGGCCCATCAAGTCTACTGCACCATTCAATCATGGCTGATCTATCTCTCCTTCCTAACCCAATTCTCCTGCCTGCTCCCCATAACCTTTGACACCTGAACTAATCATGAATCTATCTACTACCATATAATATAAACATATAACAATTACAGCACGGAAACAGGCCATCTCGGCCCTTCTAGTCCATGCCGAACACTTACTCTCACCTAGTCCCATCTACCAGCACTCAGACCATAACTCTCCATTCCTTTCCTGTCCATATACCTATCCAATTTATTTTTAAATGATAAAAACGAACCTGCCTTCACCAATTCCACTGGAAGCTCATTCCACACAGCTACCACTCTCTGAGTAAAGAAGTTCCCCCTCGTGTTGCCCCTAAACTTTTGTCCCTTAATTCTCAAATCATGTCCTCTTGTTTGAATCTTCCCTACTCTCAATGGAAAAAGCTTATCCATGTCAACTCTGTCTATACCTCTCATAATTTTAAATACCTCTATCAAGTCCCCCCTTAACCTTCTGCGCTCCAAAGGATAAAGACCTATCTTGTTCAACCTTTCTCTGTAACTTAGTTGCTGAAACCCAGGCAACATTCTAGTAAACCTCCTCTGCACTCTTTCTATTTTGTTGACATCTTTCCTATAATTTGGCGACCAGAATTGTACACCATATTCCAGAATTGGCCTCACCAATGCCTTGTACAATTTTAACATTACATCCCAACTTCTATACTCAATGCTCTGATTTATAAAGGCCAGCACACCAAAAGCTTTCTTTACCACCCTATCTACATGCGATTCCACCTTCAGGGAACTATGCACAGTTATTCCTAGATCCTCTGTTCAACTACATTCCTCAATTCGCTACCATTTACCATGTACGTCCTATTTTGATTTGTCCTGCCAAGATGTAGCACCTCACACTTATCAGCATTAAACTCCATCTGCCATCTTTCAGCCCTCTCTTCCAAATGGCCTAAAACAACAGTGGACCCAACACAGATCTCTGAGGCGCCCCACTAGTCACTGGCCTCCAACCTGACAAACAGTTATCCACCATTACTCTCTGGTATCTCCCATTCAGCCACTGTTGAATCCATCTTGCTACTCCACCATTAATACTCAACAATTGAACCGTCTTAACCAACCTTCCACGTGGAACCTTGTCAAAGGCCTTACTGAAGTTCATATAGACAACATCCACCGCTTTACCCTCATCAATTTCCCTAGTAACCTCTTCAAAAAATTCAAGAAGATTAGTCAAACATGACCTTCCAGGCACAAATCCATGTTGACTGTTCCTAATCAGACCCTGTTTATCCAGATGCTTATATATATTATCTCTACGTATCCTTTCCATTAATTTGCCCACCATTGACGTCAAACTAACAGGTCTATAATTGCTAGGTTTACTCTTAGAAAACTTTTTAAACAATGGAACAACATGCGCAGTACGCCAATCCTCCATCACCATTCCCGTTTCTAATGACATTTGAAATATTTCTGTCATATCCCCTGCTATTTCTACACTAACTTCCCTCAATGTCCTAGGGAATATCCTGTCAGGACCTGGAGACTTATCCACTTTTATATTTTTCAAATGTGTCAGTACTTCCTCTTCTTTGAATCTCTTAGTTTCTATAGCTACTCTACTTGTTTCCCTTATCTCACATAATTCAATATCCTTCTCCTTGGTGAATACTGAAGAAAATAAATTGTTCAATATCTTCCCCCATCTCTTTTGGCTCTGCAGATAGCTGTCCACTCTGACTCTCTAATGGACCAATTTTATCCCTCGTTATCCTTTTGCTATTAATATAGCTGTAGAAACCCTTTGGATTTACTTTCACCTTACTTGCAACCTCATATCTTTTAGCTTTTCTAATTTCTTTCTTAAGATTCTTTTTACATACTTTATACTCCTCAAGCACCTCATTTACTCTATGCTGCCTATAATTATTGTAGATCTCTCTCTTTTTCCGAACCGTGTCCAATTTCCCTTGAAAACCAGGGCTCTTTCCAATTTTTACTGTTTCCTTTCAACCGAACAGGAATATAAAGATTCTGTACTCTTAAAATTTCCCCTTTAAATGTCCTCCATTTCTCTTCTACACCCTTCCCATAAAACAAAATGTCCCAATTCACTCCTTTTAAATCCTTTCGCATCTCCTCAAAGTTAGCCTTTCTCCAATCAAAAATCTCAACCCTTGGTCCAGTTCTGACCTTCTCCATAATTATATTGAAACTAATGGCATTGTGATCACTGGACCTGAAGTGCTCCCCAACACATACCTCCGCCACCTGACCTGCCTCATTTCCTAACAGGAGGTCCAGCACTGCCCCTTCTCTAGTAGGTACCTCTATGTATTGCTGCAAAAAACTATCCTGCACACATTTTACAAACTCCAAACCATCCAGCCCTTTTTACAGAATGTGTTTCCCAGTCTATATGTGGAAAATTGAAATCTCCCACAATCACTACCTTGTGCTTACTACTAATATCTGCTATCTCCTTACATATTTGCTCTTCCAATTCTCGCTCCCCATTAGGCGGTCTATAATACACCCCTATAAGTGTTGCTACACCTTTCCCATTTCTCAGTTCCACCCAAATAGCCTCTCTAGACGAGCCCTCTAATCTAGCCGAAAATAAGTGTTCGGCATGGACTTGTAGGGCCGAGATGGCCTGTTTCCGTGCTGTAATTGTTATATGGTTATATGGTTATACCCTGCCAAGGCACTGCTGTAATATCTTCCCAACCAAGCAATGCAATACCTCCACCTCTTGCCCCTCCAATTCTATCACACCTGAAGCAACGAAATCCTGGAATATTTAGTTTCCAATCACAGCCCTCCTGCAATCGTGTTTCACTAATCACCACAACATCATACTTCCAGGAGTCAATCCAGGTTCTAAGCTCATCCACCTTTCTTACAATGCTCCTAGCATTAAAATATACACATGGCCTCCACAGCCTTCTGTGGCAAAGAATTCCAGATTCACCACCCTCCGACTAAAGACATTTCTTCTCATCTCCTTCCTAAAAGAACGTCCTTTAATTCTAAGGCTATGTCCTCTTGTTTGTTTTTTTTTGGTTTTGGTTTCCTGTTCCTCCAAAATATTCCAAATGGAATTTAAACTGGAGGTGGTGGAGGGAGGACTTAAGCAAGAAAGGGTTCTTGGGGAAAAAAGAGCTACCTTAAATTTAGTGGCATCTGGTGGGGTAACTATGGTAGGGTCAAGACTATTCCATGCTTTAATTGTGCGGGGGAAGAATGAATTGCTGTACACATCTGTCTTGGTAACTGGTATCTTAAATTGGATCGAATGCCCTCGTCCATGTGATATACATCAATGATTTAGATGAAGGGATTCAAAGTAACATTAGCAAATTTTCAGATGACACAAAGCTGCGTGGCAGTGTGAACTGTGAGGAGGATGCTATGAGAATGCAGGGTGACTTGGACAGGTTGGGGGAGTGGGCAGATGCATGGCAGATGAAGTTTAATGCAGATAAATGTGAGGTTATCCACTTTGGTAGCAAAAACAGGAAGGCAGATTACTATCTAAATGGCGTCAAGTTGGGAAAAGGGGAAGTACAATGGGATCTGGGGGTCCTTGTACACAGTGGCGTAGGGTGGGTTTTGCGCGCCCGGGGCAGTTTAAAATATTGCGCCTCATTAGCGGTTTTTGGTCTCTTCCTTCGGGGGATGCGACTTATTTTGTCGTATCCCCCGTCTCCGCCTGCGCCGAGGCATAATGGCGGCTTCGGAGCTGGGGCAGCGGTAGCGGCGGCTGGGACAGCGGCAGCGGCGACCAGAACCCGGAGCTGGGCAGCGGCAACGGCGGCTTTGACAGCGGCAGCGGCGGCTTTGACAGCGGCGGCCTGGCCTCGGAGCTGGGGCGGCGGCAGCGGCGGCCTGGCCTCGGAGCTGGGGCGGCGGCAGCGGCGGCCTGGCCTCGGAGCGGGGACAGCGACAGCGGCGGCCTGGCCTCGGAGCTGGGACAGCGGCAGCAGCCACACGGTATCGGAGCTGGAGCAGCGGCAGCGGCGGCCTGGCCTCGGAGCTGGGACAGCGGCGACCAGAACTCGGAGCTGGGGCACGTTCCGGCGGCAGCGGCCACTCGACCCGACCACGGGCCCAGTGGACGACAGCGGCGGCTGGGACAGTGGCAGTGGCCTCGGCGCAGAGATCGCTGGTTGGTTAAAATTGTTGGATACATTTTTAGGGGCGCAAAAAAAATTGTTAGATAAAAAAAATTATAAAATGGCAAAAAAATTTACATTTTATTACAATAATTCAGGGGAAGGATGCTAAAGAGGTGCAGCGTGCCTTTAGAACAATTTTTTTTGTCATTTTATAAAAAAAATTTATCCAACTATTTTTTTTGCGACCCTAAACATTTAGCGCCCGGGGCAACCGCCCCCCGGGCCCCCCCCCCCCCCCACGCTACGCCACTGCTTGTACATCAGTCTATGAAAGTAAGCATGCAGGTACAGCAGGCAGTGAAGAAAGCGAATGGCATGTTGGCCTTTATAACACGAGGAATCAAATATAGGAGCAAAGAGGACCTTCTGCAGTTGTACAGAGCCCTAGTGAGACCACACCTGGAGTATTGTGTGCAGTTTTGGTCCCCTAATTTGAGGAAGGACATTCTTGCTATTGAGGGAGTGCAGCGTAGGTTTACAAGGTTAATTCCCGGGGTGGTGGGACTGTCATATGCTGAGAGAATGGAGCTTGTACACTCTGTAGTTTAGAAGGATGAGAGGATATCTCATTGAAACATATAAGATTGTTAAGGATTTGGACACGCTAGAGGCAGGAAATATGTTCCCGGTGTTGGGGGAGTCCAGAACCAGGGGCCACAGTTTAAGAATAAACCATTTAGAACGGAGACGAGGAAACACTTTTTCTCACAGAGAGTGGTGAGTCTGAGGAATTCTCTGCCTCAGAGGGCGGTGGAGGCAGGTTCCCTGAATGCTTTCAAGAGAGAGCTAGATAGGGCTCTTAAAAATAGCGGAGTCAGGGGATATGGGGAGAAGGCAGGAACGGGGTACTGATTGGGGATGATCAGGCATGATCACATTGAATGGCGGTCCTGGCTCGAAGGGTCGAATAGCCTACTCCTGCACCTATTGTCTATTGTCTGCTCCTAATTGGGGTGTGGGTTTGGTGTAGGTTTGGTAATCTATGTCGAGTTGACCATTTAACATTTTGTAAAAACTGGTCAAACGGTGAGCATCATGTCTGTCTTGGAGAGGGTTCCACCCCAGTGAATTCAGAAGTTGGTATCACTCGCTTCTCTCTCATAGGTATTTGTAACAAATCGAGCTGCCTGTCTTTGGACACGTTCGATGGAAGAAATGTTTTTATTTGTGTTTGGATTCCATGCAGCAATTGCGTAGTCCAAATGTAGTCTAACGAGGGTGAAGTATAACTTCTCCTTGATAGTAGTTGAACAACGATGAAAGTTTCGTCTCAGAAAATCTTGGACACCTGTTGCTTTCATCGTTGCATGATGAGTTCGACCATTCCAACGTAGACCGTTCTGTAATTTGATGCCAAGATACTTGGTCTGTTTGGATTCTTCAAGGGTGGTACCAAGTATATTGTATGATGTTTCGCCTGGTTTCTTCTTCCTGGTGACACGCATGATTTCACATTTGGAAGGGTTAAACTGCATGCCCCATTGTTGTGACCATTCAACCATAGTATCGAGATCTTTTTGGAAAGCATCTGCAGCATCAGCTCACTTAATTGGACGGTACAGCAAACTATCATCAGCAAATAGTCTGGTCTTGTGACTTTTTCATAGATGCCATTTATGTAAAGCAAAAACAGATGTGGGCCGAGTACTGTGCCCTGAGGTGTACCACTCAACACTGGACGCCAATAAGAGCTCTTTCCATTTACACACACACACGCTGAAGACGTTTTGTCAGGAATCTAGTATTTAGTCCGAGACTCTCCCACTAGTGGAAACATCCTCTCCACATCTACTCTATCCAAGCCTTTCACTATTCTGTATGTTTTAATGAGGTCCCCCCACCCCTTCTTCTAAACTCCAGTGAATACAGGCCCAGTGCCGATAAAAGCTTATCATATGTTAACCTACTCATTCCTGGGATCATTCTTGTAAACCTCCTCTGGACCCTCTCCAGCCAGCACATCCTTCCTCAGACTTTGTGCCCAAAATGGCTCACAATATTCCAACTGTGGCCTTACCAGCGCCCTATAGAGCCTCAACATTACATCCCTGTTTTTGTATACATGCCTTCTTGAAATAAATACTAGCATTGAGTTTGCTTACTTTAATCCGATCCGACTTGTGTGTGTATCGTTTGTCTTTTATTAAAGAATTTTATTCCATTCTTTCATCATCACTGTCAACTGCAAACTTCTGAAAGATCAAAATCATTTTGAGAATATTCTCTGCGAATATGTTTATACTGATAACTGTTGTGAAGAGAGAAACCTAGATTTGCTTTAACATAGAAACATAGAAAATAGGTGCAGGAGTAGGCCATTCGGCCCTTCGAGCCTGCACCGCCATTCAATATGATCATGGCTGATCATCCAACTCAGTATCCTGTACCTGCCTTCTCTCCATACCCCCTGATCCCTTTAGCCACAAGGGCCACATCTAACTCCCTCTTAAATATAGCCAATGAACTGACCTCAACTACCTTAAAACTGAACAACAACAATTTTCTAAATACCTCCTGCAGAATGAGCTGCGGGGGTTTGTGTAAGAAGGAACTGCAAATGCTGGTATAAACCGAAGATAGACACAAAATGCTGGAGTAACTCAGTGGGACGGGCAGCATCTCTGAAGAGAAGGAATGGGTGACTTTCATCCATTCCTTCCCTCTATGTGTGGGTTTGACTGCTAATCCTGCTGGTCTTTCCTTTGGTAGCGCTCCTGGGCCTGAGAATAAAGGTGATCCCAAGGTCCAGACCTGCACATTGATTAGTTAGGCTTTCAACAAGAAGCTGCACAATTCCATAGATCTATGTCCCAGCAATTTCTACATGTTCACTGTGGGTGAGCGGGAAGACTGACAGTGAACGGTTGTGAACCATTCAACAGATGGTTGAACAAATGGGGGCGGCATAGTGCGACAGTGTTTGAGTTGTTGCCTTGCAGCGCCAGAGACTCTGGTTCGATTTGGACTACAGGTATGGCTGGTACCAGCGCGAAGCATGAAGTCCCTCGATGCCGGGATCCAGGGCCCGCTTAAGGGCCCTGAAAGCTCAGGGGGTTTAGATGCTCTCTGATGCATTCTGAGCCTAATTTTGGAGCATTTTTGCAGCAAATCTATGACCAATATTTCAGAAATTAACAGGAATCTGAGAGGTAGCTTTTTCACGCGAAGGGTGGTGGGTGTATGGAACAAGCTGCCAGAGGAGGTAGTTAAGGCTGGGACTATCCTACTGTTTAAGAGACATTTGGACACGTACATAGATAGGACAGATTTAGATGGATATGGGCCAAACGCGTGTGAGTGGGACTAGTTTACATGGGACATGTTGGTCGGTGTGGGCAAGTTGGGCTGAAGGGCCTGTTTCCACACTGCATCATTCCATGACTAAAAAGTTAAGAAGAAAAATGCATGTAGATAAGTAGAGCAGATTTGAAAGAGGAGTGAAATGTTACGGCAGAGAGAGGTTTATGGGTGGAAAGGAACATAGGAAAGGAGGGGGGAGAGTGAGCTTGGGCAGATGGGTGAAGGGAAAATAGACACAAAGTGCTGGAGTAACTCAGCGAGTCAGGCAGCATCTGCGGAGAACATGGATAGGTGACATGTCACAGAGTGCTGGAGTAACTCAGCGGGTCAGGCAGCATCTGTGGAGAACATGGATAGGTGACATGTCACAGAGTGCTGGAGTAACTCAGTGAGTCAGGCAGCATCTCTGGAGAAAAGGTATAGATTATATATCGGGTCAAGACCGTTCTTTAGTAATATTCATTATGTGCCATGCATAGACATTCCTGAATGTTACCCAAACCATCGTGAGCTACTTTGTTACGGCGCTTGCCCTCTCCTATAACGTATCTGCTGCCTTGGGTGATACAGGACAGGACACAAGCTTTGGGACAAGGTGTGAAGCTGTTGCCGTCTGTCCCAGCCGAGTAAAAACCTGGATGGAGTGGATGTGGAGAGGATGTTTCCACTAGTGGGAGAGTCTAGGACCAGCGGCCACAGCCTCAGAATTAAAAGACAATCCTTCAGGAAGGAGATGAGCAGGAATTTCTTAAGTCAGAGGGTGGTGAACTGTGGAATTCATTGCCACAGACTGCTGTGGAGGTCAAGTCAATGGACATTTTTCAGGAGGAGATTGATAGATTCTTGATTGATAGGGGTGTCAGAGGTAATGGGGAGAAGGAAGGAGAATGGGTTTGAGAGGGAAAGATAGATAGTCATAGAGTGATACAGTGTGGAAACAGGCCCTTTGGCCCTGCATGTCCCATCTGCACTAGTCCCACCTGCGCACGTTTGATCCATATCCCACCGAACCTGCCCTATCCATGTACCTGTCTAACTGTTTCTTAAATATGCGATAGTCCCTGCTTCAACTACTTTCTATGGCTGCTTGTTCCATACACCTACCACGCTTTGTGTGAAAAACATACCCCCCAGATTCCTATGAAATCTTTTGCCCTTCACCTTAAACTTTTGTCCTCAGCTCCCCGATTCGCCTACTCTGGGCAAAAGACTCAACCATATCTATTCAAATCATGATTTTATACACCTCTATTAGATCATCCCTCAGCCTCCTGTGCTCCATGAAATAGAGTCCCAGCTTACTCAACCTCTCCCTATAGCACTGGCTCTCTAGTCCTGGCAACATCCTCATAAATCTTCACTGTACCTTTCCAGTTTGATGACATATTTCCCATAACATGGTGCCCAAAACTGAATACAATACTCTGAATGCGGGGGTGGCGTGGAACCAGCGGGGGTGACGTGAGAGGAAGATGGCTTGGGCCGTGGAAGCGATGGGAGCGGGCCCCACCGCAGCAACGACTGGTGTTGGGGTTACAGCCGCTGGGTTCAGATTCAGCCACTCCCACCCGGCGATGGGAGGACGGTCTCCTGGTTGCCAGGCTGGCAGACACTGCACCCCCCCCCCCTCTCCCCTCCCCTCCCTCGGGCCCGGAGAAATGGGTTACTAAATAATCCCGCAGGCCGGATTAGACCCCCTCACAGACTCCCCCTCACAGACTCCCCCTCCTGCAACACGATATTCCACTACTTACCTGGAGTAGACACGAGGCATGAAGCTCAATGGGTGCAGTACAAATGGCAGTCTGATCCCGCCCGGGCCCACTGCGCACATGCGGAGAGACGGCGTAATTTTGCGTCGCTTCCCCAACTGCGCAGGCGCGGATGGTCGCATTTTTTCATCCAGCGACCGGAACCAGAATGTCGGGCGATTTCTGACAAAGTGGAAACACTGATTGCGCTCCGATTTAAAAAAAAAAAAATTCTCAGGATTTTTTCTTACTCCGGGGGAAAAAAAGGGGGGGGGGGTGCGGTCGCACCCAACGCACCACCCCTTCGGATGGCCATGGAATACATTATAATTTGCCCATTGAGTTTGGAGAATCTAATTGACAATGGGACGACCAGTGAATACAGGATAGGGGAGAACCATAATGAATACACTGCTCCACTGCAGCGTTGTGGAGCAAATTTACTGAGTAATATTTCCTGCTTCTCCTGTCTACTGCAGGTTATTAGTGTGTAAAAGCAAAACATTTGCTCGTTAAAGTTCACATATTTTACCAACCAAGGTGGCAAACGGACACAACACTGCTGCTCTCCAAGAGTGCTCAGGTTTCCTCATAAAAGTCCCAAAGATGTGTTTAGTTTAGTTTAGAGATACAGCATTGGATCTGGCCCGTCGGCCCAGTGAGTCCACACCGACCATTGATCATTCCATCACACTAGTTGTATGCTATTCTACCTAAGCTTAAACTGCCTATGCACTAGGGTTGGTGGATCAAATTGTCAGGTTACATTTTATGCTGCTCTTCGTAGTTAGTGTGAAGTCCAAGAATTGCCTGTTATAAATTAAAACTTAATTTAAATTAAATTGGGGTTTCACTGCTCAGAAGTAATTCAGTTTAATGTCTGTTATTATTTGTGTTCAGTATTTGTGATTTAACATGGTCCGTTCTGTTATAACGTGATTGTCGCAATACGAATAAACTTCACATTATAGAACATTTTGCTGTAAAAACAATTGTGACAATAGGTGCAGGAGTAGACCATTTGGCCCTTTGAGCCAGCACCGCCATTCACCGTGATCATGGCTGATCATTCACAATCAGTACCCCGTTCCTGCCTTCTCCCCATATCCCTTAACTCTGTTATCTTTAAGAGCCCTATTTAACTCTCTTGAAAGCATCCAGAAAACTGGCCTCCACTGCCTTCTGAGGCAGAGAATTCCACAGATTCACAACTCTCAGGGTGAAAAAGTTTTTCTTCATCTCCGTTCTAAATGGCCTACCCCTTATTCTTAAACTATGGGCCCTGGTTCTGCACTCCCCCAACATCAGGAACATGTTTCCTGCCTCTAACGTGTCCAATCCCTTAATATGTTTCATATGTGTCAATAAGAAACCCTCTCATCCTTCTAAATTCCAGTGTATACAAGCCCAGTCGCTCCATTCTTTCAACATATGACAGTCCCGCCATCCCGGGAATTAGCCTTGTGAACCTACGCTGCACTGCCTGAATAGCAAGAATGTCCTTTCTCAAATTTGAAGACCTGTGGTAACTTTTTTGACACCTCCTGCTTAAAACCCAAAAGGTCAGAAGGATGGTGAGGCCCCGCTTTCACGGTCCGTATTCATACTGAAAATCAAGATCAAGCGAGCTTTTGCCCTTCTGCTCCACGGGAGGTGTCTGTCCTCCCTGAGCTCGCCTTAGGACACCTGCGTTACAGTGATTAACTGTCCTCAATGTATTATATTTGACTTGAGGAACTAGTTCACAATTTTCATAAGCTGGATTGGTATTTGACAGCAGTGCAACAGTTAATGGATAGGTAAATGCACTGCAAATGTGCAACAAATTGCTTTTTTTTTTTTGCAACAAGCTACCTGTGTGATTTCAACGTGCCTATAAGAATGGCAGGAATTATTGGACGTGTGCACTCTGTTTTGGCATGCTAATGAACAGTTGATTAGTAGATTAATTCACAAAAATTCCCTTTCCTTCATCCATTTACACCCGCTTTATCCTGAACCTGGTGAATCAACAACAGGTTCCATTCATTGTTTGTTACTTGTAATATTCAAACTAAATCAATGTTTGTTGTTGTTGTGCGTGGTTTGCCGGAAGGTTATGTGGACTTACTGTAACAAATCCCGTCCTATATAGAGTCATAGAGTGATACAGTGTGCAAACATGCCCTTCTGCCCAACTCGCCCACACCGGCCAACAATGTCCCAGCTACACTAGTCCCACTTGCCTGCGCTTGGTCCATATCTCTCCAAACCTGTCCTATCCATGTACAGTACCTATCTGTTTCTTAAACGATGGGATAGTCCCAGCCTCAACTACCTCCTCTGGCAGTTTGTTCCATACACCCACCACCCTTCGTGTGCAAAAGTGACCCCTCTGATTCATATTAAATCTTTTCCCCTTCACCTTAAACCTGTCGGGGTGGAAGATTGCAACCTTCACGTGGTCCACCCTGTTTCGACGAATGCAATTAACCCGGCGTGCACAATCAAATAAGATCAAATAGAACAAGTTGTCCTACAACTTTAGGCTGTGCACACCATACGCAAGAAGAAGAAACCTATGTCCAGTGGTCCTCGATTCCCCTACTCTTGGCAAAAGACTGTGCATCTACCCGATCTATTCCTCTCATGATTTTGTACACCTCTATAAGATCTCCCCTCGTCCTCCTACGTTCCTTAGAATAGAGACCCAGCCTACTCAACCTCTCCCTATAGCTCACACCCTCTAGTCCTGGCAACATCCTCGTAAATCTTTTCTGAACCCTTTCAAGCTTGACAATATATTTGCTATAACATGGTCCCCAGAACTGAACACAATATTCCAAATGCGGTCTCACCAACTTCATATACAACTGCAACATGACCTCCCAACTTCTATACTCAATACTCTGACTGATGAAGGCCGAAGTGCCAAAAGCCTTTTTGACCACCTTATCTACCTGCGATTCAACCTTCAACGTTTTGGGTCAAGACCGTTCAGCAGACGGATGTGAGCGCTGGGAGGGGGGAAGACCCCCACTCTCACATCAGTCTGAAGAAGGGTCTCAACCCGAAACGTTGCGTCTTTCCTTCACTCCATAGATGCTGCCTCACCCGTTGAGTTTCTCCAGCATTTTTGTCAACCTTTTTGGTCACGTCTTCAAAAAAATCAATCAGGTTTGTGAGACACGAGTGACCTCACACGTACAAAACCATGTTGACTATATCCTAATCAACCTTTGTCCATCCAAATGTCTGTATAACCTATCCCTTAGAAAACTCTCCACTAACTTACCATCTACATATGTTAAGCTCTCTGGCCTATAGTTCCCAACATGTTCCCTGCAGCCCTTCTTGAAAAAAGGCACAACATTTGCCTGTTGCTTTGTTTATAACTTCTCGTACTCTAAAAGTAGGAAACTGAATCATGAGTTTGTTTCACAAAAGATGAGTTCCCCTTTCTCTGTATGAGACTCCTAATGTTACGCATAACTGCGTGGTCCCCATATAGTGTAGAAGAGTGAGAGTGCAGAGTGATGCAGCAGATTAGTTTGAGCATTTGTACATCTTTCCACCGGTCAGTGTCTTGGTGTAAGAACCCCAGGCCGACGTGTTACTGCTGAGCGTCAGGTGTGCTTAAGGAAGCTGGGGAGGTGTCCGTATACGAGAAGGAACTTACTTCCACATTTTTCCACGCTGTATCTCTAAACAAAAGGTTGTGATGATTCCCAACTTGGGGACTATCCCTCCATCGCCACAAGTTGCTATCTATTTTAATCAACTAATTATGACATTTATTAAGAAGACATTATAATTTGCCCATCGAGTTTGGAGAATCTAATTGATAATTTGACGACCAATGAATACACTTGGATAGTGGAGAACCAAAATGCAGTGTTAAATACTGGAGCAAATTCACAGGGTAATTTTTCCTGCCTATCTGCTCTACTGCAGGTTATTAGTGTGTAAAAGCAAAACATTTGCTCATTAAAGTTTACATATTTTACCAACCCACGTGGCAAACTGACACAACTATTGCTGCTGCTCCCCATGAGTGCTCGGGATTACAGCCACATCCCAAAGACGTGTTTAGTTTAGTTTAGAGATACACATTGAATCTGGTCCTTCGTCCCACTGGTCCACACCGACCATTGATCAATCAGACACACTAGTTTGATGTTATCCCACCTTTGTTTCAAGTCCCTATGCACTAGGGTTGGTAGGTCAGATTAAATGTTACTATGCTCTCCGTGGTAAGAGTGAATACCAAGAATTGAGGATTGCTTACTGAAATGTAAAACTTTTTCATGATCGAGTGCCTAAATTTTTTTTTGCCGTTTTGCTAAAAGGTCGTGCTGTTTTCACTAGTTGTACCGTGATTACAATGACGTTTTCTATGTTAACACGTTAATATTAATGTTATTATTAATGTGTTAACATAGTATAAATTACAATAGACAATAGACAATAGGTGCAGTAGTAGGCCATTAGGCCCTTCAAGCCAGCACCGCCATTCAATGTGATCATGGCTGATCATCCCCAATCAGTACCCCATTCCTGCCTTCTCCCCATATCCCCTGACTCCGATATTTTTAAGAGCCCTATCTAGCTCTCTCTTGAAAGCATCCAGAGAACCTGCCTCCACCAGAGAATTCCACAGACTCACCACTCTCTGTGAGAAAAAGTGTTTCCTCGTCTCCGTTCTAAATGGCTTACCCCTTATTCTTAAACTGTGGCCCCTGGTTCTGGACTCCCCAACATCGGGACCATGTTTCCTGCGTGTCCAAACCCCTAACAATCTTATATGTTTCAATGAGATATCCTCTCATCCTTCTAAACTCCAGAGTGTACAAGCCCAGCTGCTCCATTCTTTCAGCATATGACAGTCCCGCCATCCCGGGAATTAGCCTTGTAAACCTACGCTGCACTCCCTCAATACTAAGAATGTCCTTCCTCAAATTAGGGGGCCAAAACAGCACACAATACTCCAGGTGTGGTCTCACTACGGCTCTGTACAATTGCAGAAGGACCTCTTTGCTCCTATATTTGATTCCTCATGTTATAAAGGCAAACATGCCATTCGCTTTCTTCAATGCCTGCTGTACCTGCATGCTTGCTTTCAAAGACAGATGAACAAGGACCCCCAGATCCCGTTGTACTTCCCCTTTTCCCAACTTGACGCCATTTAGATAGTAATCTGCCTTCCTGTTTTTGCTACCAAAGCGGATAACCTCACATTTATCCGCATTAAACTTCATCTGCCATGCATCTGCCCACTCCCCCAACCTGTCCAAGTCACCCTGCATTCTCATAGCATCCTCCTCACAGTTCACACTGCCACCCAGCTTTGTGTCATCTGCAAATTTGCTAATGTTACTTTGAATCCCTTCATCCAATTCAGACAAGAAAATTTCCACCACCGGGGCGAAACCGGGGGCGCCACCATTGGTCGTTCATTCATTTGTGCCGCTGCCCGCTGGTTCAGTCTTCTCCAAAATCTATTTATTGCTTCCAATTTTGCAAACTTCCCACAAGCTACCACTTCCCTTGAGAAACGTGGCATTGATACAAATGCATTGATAGATGCTCCTGAACACATCATCAGTGATGTAACCTGGGGTCATTGGGTGTTTCGGGTCTTTCAACATCAGACACCCTCACCGAGGCGACCCATCCGTGGTTGATCAGACCACGACGTGTGTTCAGGTGGCATTCGCTCCTCCCCATGGACCTCCTCTCCTGATCCAGAGCCATCTCGAGGCCTTCTCTGCTGCCTCTGTGGTGTTCTTGGTGGCCCTTCTCCTTGCCACTCCGTTGATGCCCAGTGCACTCAAGGCTTTGTAGAGCGATTGCCCTGCAAAACCTCTGCAGCCAACCTCGATGAGCATACACCTTGCCTTCCAGCCCTGCTTACGGCAGTCTATGACCAGTTCTTCATATTTGGCCATCTTCCTCTCGTGGGCCTCCTCCAGACGGTCCTCCCACGGCACTGTCAGTTCCAACAAGATGATGTTTTTGGTCACCAGTGGATGTGGTGTATCTGGACTTCCAGAAGGCTTTCGACAAGGTCCCACATAAGAGATTAGTTTACAAACTTAAAGCACACGGCATTGGGGGTTCAGTATTGATGTGGATAGAGAACTGGCTGGCAAACAGGAAGCAAAGAGTAGGAGTAAACGGGTCCTTTTCACAATGGCAGGCAGTGACTAGTGGGGTACCGCAAGGCTCAGTGCTGGGACCCCAGCTATTTACAATATATATTAATGATCTGGATGAGGGAATTGAAGGCAATATCTCCAAGTTTGCGGATGACACGAAGCTGGGGGGCAGTGTTAGCTGTGAGGAGGATGCTAGGAGACTGCAAGGTGACTTGGATAGGCTGGGCGAGTGGGCAAATGTTTGGCAGATGCAGTATAATGTGGATAAATGTGAGGTTATCCATTTTGGTGGCAAAAACAGGAAAGCAGACTATTATCTAAATGGTGGCCGACTAGGAAAAGGGGAGATGCAGCGAGACCTGGGTGTCATGGTACACCAGTCATTGAAAGTGGGCATGCAGGTGCAGCAGGCAGTGAAGAAAGCGAATGGTATGTTAGCTTTCATAGCAAAAGGATTTGAGTATAGGAGCAGGGAGGTTCTACTGCAGTTGTACAGGGTGTTGGTGAGACCACACCTGGAGTATTGCGTACAGTTTTGGTCTCCAAATCTGAGGAAGGACATTATTGCCATAGAGGGAGTGCAGAGAAGGTTCACCAGACTGATTCCTGGGATGTCAGGACTGTCTTATGAAGAAAGACTGGATAGACTTGGTTTATACTCTCTAGAATTTAGGAGATTGAGAGGGGATCTTATAGAAACTTACAAAATTCTTAAGGGGTTGGACAGGCTAGATGCAGGAAGATTGCTCCCGATGTTGGGGAAGTCCAGGACAAGGGGTCACAGCTTAAGGATAAGGGGGAAATCCTTTAAAACCGAGATGAGAAGAACTTTTTTCACACAGAGAGTGGTGAATCTCTGGAACTCCCTGCCACAGAGGGTAGTCGAGGCCAGTTCATTGGCTATATTTAAGAGGGAGTTAGATGTGGCCCTTGTGGCTAAGGGGATCAGAGGGTATGGAGAGAAGGCAGGTACGGGATACTGAGTTGGATGATCAGCCATGATCATATTGAATGGCGGTGCAGGCTCGAAGGGCCGAATGGCCTACTCCTGCACCTAATTTCTATGTTTCTATGTTTCTATGTCACCTCCACCCCTGCTTGAGACCAGGAGGATATCTGGCCTCAGGGTGGTCGTGGCAATGTGCTGTGGGAACTTCAGCTGTTTCACCAGGTCTACGGAAAGCTGCCAGTCCTGCACAGTCGCCAGGATTCCTGATGGATTCCTGGCTGCTGTGGTTCTTGGCAGCTGCACTCCGGCCTTCACGAAGGTGATCATCTGGGTGGTGGGGCGTGCTCATCTGCAGCTGCTGATTCCCATGCTGATGGATTCTGCAATGGGTTTGAGAACCTGGTCGTGACGCCAGGTGTACTGGCCCTGCCCAAGAGACTTTGGGCAACAGCTCAGGATGTGTTCCAACGTCCCCTTGCCTGAGCATTGCGGGCAATCTGGAGAATCCGCTTTGCCCCAGATGAAGAGGTTCGATGGGCTGGGCAGGACATCATATACTGCCTGGACCAGGAACTTGATGCGCTGTGGTTCAGCCTGCCAGAGCTCAGTCCATGTAACTTTTCGGTCCATGGCCTGCTCCCACCTTGTCCAGGCTCCCTGCTGCCTCAATCCAACTGCTCTGGTAGACCTCTCCTCCTCCACCACTGCCCTCACTTCCTCCTGGACCAGCCTGCGCCTCTCCTTCCCCTTGGCCTTGTCAAACTGGGGAGTTGGGAAGATTCCCAGACTAGCTCTTCCCCGAGTCACTGCTCCCACCAGGACTCTGTGGCGTATCTGGGACTCTGCTTGCAGCACGGCTTCGCCGGCTCTCCACTTCCTCCCAGTTTTCACCTCCACCCCTGCTTGAGCCACCTTGGGGTCGCTGGAGTCCCTGTACATCATCACCTCTCTGGCCCGAGTCACCTTAAACTCCTCCTCCAGGGACTTCAGGGGCAGCTGGAGCTTGGTGTTATTTCCGTAAAGGACGTTGCTGCTGAGGCTCCTGGGCAGTCCCAGCCACCTTCTGAGAAAGCTGCTGACTTTCCTCTCCAATCTCTCTACGATGGATATTGGGACTTCGTAGACAAGCTGTGGCCAGAGTATCCTTGGCAGGATACCATGCTGGTAAATCCATGCCTTGAACTTGCCGGGAAGCCCCGACTGGTCCACTGCTCTCAACCAGCTCTCCAGCTCCTGACAGGTTGCCTGGACAGATGCTGTATCCTTCAGGCTGCTGTTAAACACCTTGCCAAGACTCTTCACTGGCCTTTCGGAGACAGTTGGGATTGGTGACCCTTCGATGCTGAAGCGGAACCTGTCCATGACTTTGCCCTTCTTCAGCACCAGTGACCTTGATTTTCCTGACTTAAACCTCATCCTTGCCCATCCAATCAGTTTCTCCAACCCCTGCAGGATCCACCTGCCTCCTGGCACTGACTCAGTGGTGACAGTCAGGTTGTCCATGAAGGCTCTGATTGGTGGTTGGCGTATTCCTGACTTGGTCCGAGGGCCCCGGCACTCTGGCTCAGCAGACTTGACAATCATGTTCATCGCCAAGGCAAAAAGGATCACAGAGATGGTACAGCCTGTGATGATCCCAACCTCCAGTCTGTGCCACCCTGATGTTACTGACCCTGATGAGACTCTCATGCTGAACTGGTTGTAATAGTCCAGGATGAGATCTGCCACTTGGCCCGGCACATGATGCTTGGCCATGACTGTCTGGATCAGCTTGTGCGGGATGGAGCGTAGGCGTTGGCCAGGTCAAGCCAGAGCACTGTCAGGTCACCCTTGTTCTCCCTGGCTTCTCTGATGAGCTGGGTCACCACTCCCGTGTGCTCTAGACACCCCGGCACTCCAGATAAGCCTCCCTTTTGCACTGAGCTGTCGATGTGGCCATTGCTGGAGAGGAAGTTGGTCAGTCGCCTCGCCACTATGCTGAAGAAAATCTTGCCTTCAACGCTTAGCAAGGAGATGATTCTGAACTGATCGATCTTCTTGGAATCTTCCTCCTTTGGGATCCAGGCTCCTTCAGCGAATCGCCACTGCTGCGCCACTTTTCCTCTCCTCCAGATGACTTTCAGGATCTTCCACAGTCATTTCAGCAACAAGGGGCAGTTCTTGTCCGCTCGGGCCAGGGGCTGAGCCAGCTCTTGCTCTCTTCACAACGTCCTGGACCGCTTTCAGGATTGGCTCTTTACTATCAAACTCCTTGATGGGTGGAGGTGGTTTTATCAGGATGTTGCACTGGCCCAGCTCCTGCTGCCTGACGGGGTCACTGTAGGTCGTCTGGATGTGCCGGTCGATCTCCTCCTTAGAGCAAGCCAAACTCCCATTGTGCTTCTGCCCGAGTAGTTGTTTGGCGAAGCCGAAGGGGTTGGCTATGAAGGATGCTCGCTTCCTGGCTCTTTCCTTCCGGCGTCTTTGGTGCCACTCAGCTCTACGGAGGGTCATCAGCTTCTTCCTCAGGATGGTTCGCAGCTCAGCCAAGGGGGGACGTTGCTCTTCGCTGGCCTCTTTGTACTGCTTCTTGAGGGACTTCAGCTCTTGCCGGATCTTGTGGATCTTCGTTGCTCGTTGGTTCATGGTGAAAGGTGTTCTGGCCGGCTTCTTCTCCACTTCTCCAAACCTTTCCACTGCTAGGCTGATGATGATTGTCGTCATCGTCCTCAACCTTCGGTCCACATCTCCCTTCGCAGTGGCAAAACATTAGTGAATAACTTGCAAGTTTTCAACAAAGTAACTGACAATATTCGTTGTTCCTGGTAAAGACATACAAGGAAAATGTGAGAGAGTGATTTTAGCTAACAAAGATCTTGAAGAAATACAAAACATAGCTAAAGTTGTCAAAGGTAGTTGTAATGCACAAGATATCGACATGAATATAGAGTCTGTAGCTTGCTTTGGGTATGTGACAGTGACCTCAGCTGAGGTAGAAAGAAGGCTTTCACAACTGAAGCATATTGTCTGACAGACGGCATACTTTAACACCAGATAATTTGAAAAAAATTATAGTAATTATGTGCAACTAGGCAACTTTGGTCATTTAAAGTAGTATACCTTTATTATCATTTTAACTATATTTTGGTGGTGGAAATACATGCCTTGTTATGCCTTTTTTGTCAATAAATGCCTTTTTCATGCCTTTTTTGTAATTTTATTTTGCCTTTTTGCCTGCCTATTTCAGAGTTTTTTAGTGCCTAAACATCCTGGCTCTAATTATTTTATTTAACTTGGGGATTTAGTTACCAATTTTCCTAAACTGGATTGGTATTTGACTGCAGTGCAGCAGATAACGTAGAGGTAAATGCACTGCAAATGTGCAACAAATTATTATTTGGCCTTTTTTTAAAACAAATTGTGTGATTTCCACGTGCCTATAAGAATGGCAGAAATTAGTGGCTATGTGCACTCTGTTTTGTCATGCAAATGAACAACTAATTAGTAGATTCATTCACAAAAATGCCTTTCCCTTCATCCATTTACACCCGCTTTAATCTGAACCTGGTGAAACATCAACAGGTTGGACGTTCAATGTTTGTCACTTGTAATATTCAAACTAAACCAATGTTTGATGTTGTTGCATGTGGTTTGCTGGAAGGTTATGTGGACTTACTGTAACAAATCACATCCTATATCAATACTGGACCTTTTGGAACAAGAGGAATTAGGAGCTCAAATTACAATCAAAGAAATAGGTGAAACAATAAAATCGCTGAAAAATGGTAAGACACCGGGACCAGATGGTTTTAATAATGAATTTTATAAAAAATTTCAGGAGATAACAACCCCTTATTTATTTAATTTATACTCCCATGCTTTTAAAGAAAACAAACTACCTGAAACACTAACAGAATCAACTATTACGCTTATTCCAAAAAAAGATAAAGATTTAGAAGATCCGGGCTCGTACAGAGCTATATCACTTTTAAATACAGATCAGAAAATTTTAGCAAAGATTTTAGCAAGAAGATTAAGCAAATATATTAGTAAATTGATAAACCCTGATCAAACGGGGTTTATACCTAAAAGATACTCATTTAATAATCTGAGACGCCTGTTTAATATAATGTACTCGCATAAAGTAGAGGAAGAAGATATATCAATTATTTCTTTGGATGCAGAGAAAGCATTTGATCAGGTAGAGTGGCAATACTTATATAAAGTACTACAAAAATTTAATATGGGAGAGAATTTTATAACATGGGTAAAATTATTATATGATAAACCGATGGCAAGAATTTTAACTAATAACATGTTATCTCAAAAATTTCAACTATCAAGGGGTAATAGGCAGGGATGTGCACTATCACCCCTGCTATTTGCCCTTATGATAGAACCCCTGGCTGAAAGTATAAGAATTCATCCGAATATTCAGGGCTATAATACCAGGGACTCAAAGAATAAAATCTCATTATATGCAGACGATATACTTTTATATATTACAAAGTCACAAACGAGCATACCAAATTTATTAAACTTAATAGAGGAATTTGGGTCTTTTTCTGGATATAGAATAAACTGGAATAAAAGTGAAATCATGACATTAAAACCTCAAGAACCTACACACTTACTGAAGTTCCCTTTTAAAATCGCAACAGAAAAATTTAAATATTTGGGTATTCAGATTACTAGAAAATATAAAGCATTATTCAATGCTAATTTCATACCTTTATTAAATAAACTTAATACGTTGATTAAATTTTGGAAAACACTTCCCTTATCATTATTAGGTAGAATAAATGCAATAAAAATGATCTTCCTACCACAATTACTATACCTATTTCAATCTATACCGGTATATATACCAAAATATTTTTTTTTTAAATTAGACTCTAATATTACTAATTATATTTGGGACTATAGATCACATAGAATCACAAAAAAACACTTATGTAAACCAAAAGAGGTCGGGGGACTTTCACTTCCGAATTTTATGTATTATTACTGGGCAGTGCATATTAAGAATATGATTTATTGGTTGGATAGTTCTACCCAACAGACAGAATGGATAAAAATGGAGAAGGAGGATTGCCATCCTTGTAATATAGGAACGATCCTCTTCTCCCCAAAAAAACTGAATAACACAATATATAAGAAGAACCCAATTATATATGGTACAATAAGAATTTGGAAACAAATAAAATTATCTTTAAAATTAAGAAATCTATCACTGTTAATGCCAATAGCGAATAACCCTTTATTTAAACCATCTCTTATTGATAAGACATATAACCAATGGGAAAGTCTCGGAATTAGAAGGATCGGGGATATGTACGAAATGGGAAACTTACTATCATTCCAACAACTACAATTAAAATTTAAATTGAAAAACAACCAATATTTTAAATATCTTCAGATTTGCGATTTCGTGAAAAAATATATACAAGGATATCAAAAAGTGACTCCTGACTTATTGGAAGAAGCAATGAATATTGAAGCTGACTCACAAAAATTAATATCATATTTATATAATAGTATTCTAAATATAGACCTACCATCGACAGAGGTACTTAGAGAAGAGTGGGAACGGGAACTAATGATAAAAATTACAAGGGTTAAATGGGAAAAATACCTGATATATATTCACAAATGTTCAATTAATGTAAGACATAATCTAATTCAATTTAAAATTGTACATAGATTATATTATTCAAAAACAAGATTGAACAAATTTTATCCAAATATATCCGCCACTTGTGATAAATGTCTAGCCCAAAAGGCAACTATAACACACTCCTTAGTTTCCTGCATAAAACTTTATAGATTTTGGAATGATATTTTTGAAATATTTACAAAATTATTCAAGACAAGAATGGAACCTAATACTGAAATGATTATATTTGGCGTAATGGAAGATGGGAATAAATTGAACACATCTCAAAATCTATTCCTTAACTATGGTTTAATAATAGCAAAAAAATTAATTCTTAAATTTTGGAAGGGTACATCAATACCAACGCTTAAATGTGGATTGCAAGTATGTTGGACACCACTCATCTTGAGGAAATGCGATTCCTCCTAATGGATAAATCAGACCAATTCACAACGAGTTGGTCTCCATTCGTCGTTTTTTTGGAATCATATGGTGCAACACAATTGTAAAAAATAACTGTTTCAGGACTGGACGAGGGTTGGTCAAGATTATAAATAATGATCTCCTTTTCTTTTTTATTTTATTTTATTTTCTCTATTCTCTCTCTCAACTTTCTTCATTTACTCGTTTTCTTTTTTCACACACTATATATTTCACATCTTTCTATCCTTTACTATCTAACTTCTTTTTCTTATTCTAATCTTTTTTCAGTGTAACAAAAAAAAAAAAAGAAGTTGTACATAAAAAGAATTATGAAAATATATATTAGGCACTTTGGTGCCATATGACTGTACTTACTTCTAATAAAATAAAATATTTTTTAAAAAAAATAAAAAAATAAAAATTATGTGCAACTAGGCAACTTTGGTCATTTAAAGTAGTATACCTTTATTATCATTTTAACCATATTTTGGTGGTGGAAATACATGCCTTGTTATGCCTTTTTTGTCATTCAGCTCTACGGAGGGTCATCAGCTTCTTCCTCAGGATGGTTCGCAGCTCAGCCAAGGGGGGACGTTGCTCTTCCCTGGCCTCTTTGTACTGCTTCTTGAGGGACTTCAGCTCTTGCCGGATCTTGTGGATCTTCGTTGCTCGTTGGTTCATGGTGAAAGGTGTTCTGGCCGGCTTCTTCTCCACTTCTCCAAACCTTTCCACTGCTAGGCTGATGATGATTGTTGTCATCGTCCTCAACCTTCGGTCCACGTCTCCCTTCGCAGTGGCAAAACATTAGTGAATAACTTGCAAGTTTTCAACAAAGTAACTGACAATATTCGTTGTTCCTGGTAAAGACATACAAGGAAAATGTGAGAGAGTGATTTTAGCTAACAAAGATCTTGAAGAAATACAAAACATAGCTAAAGTTGTCAAAGGTAGTTGTAATGCACAAGATATCGACATGAATATAGAGTCTGTAGCTTGCTTTGGGTATGTGACAGTGACCTCAGCTGAGGTAGAAAGAAGGCTTTCACAACTGAAGCATATTGTCTGACAGACGGCATACTTTAACACCAGATAATTTGAAAAAAATTATAGTAATTATGTGCAACTAGGCAACTTTGGTCATTTAAAGTAGTATACCTTTATTATCATTTCAACCATATTTTGGTGGTGGAAATACATGCCTTGTTATGCCTTTTTTGTCAATAAATGCCTTTTTCATGCCTTTTTTGTAATTTTATTTTGCCTTTTTGCCTGCCTATTTCAGAGTTTTTTTAGTGCCTAAACATCCTGGCTCTAATTATTATATTTAACTTGGGGATTTAGTTACCAATTTTCCTAAACTGGATTGGTATTTGACTGCAGTGCAGCAGATAACGTAGAGGTAAATGCACTGCAAATGTGCAACAAATTATTATTTGGTCTTTTTAAAAAACAAATTGTGTGATTTCCACGTGCCTATAAGAATGGCAGAAATTAGTGGCTATGTGCACTCTGTTTTGTCATGCAAATGAACAACTAATTAGTAGATTAATTCACAAAAATGCCTTTCCCTTCATCCATTTACACCCGCTTTAATCTGAACCTGGTGAAACATCAACAGGTTGGACGTTCAATGTTTGTCACTTGTAATATTCAAACTAAACCAATGTTTGATGTTGTTGCATGTGGTTTGCTGGAAGGTTATGTGGACTTACTGTAACAAATCACATCCTATATCTGCTTAAAATCTAGAAGGAACCGGTATCATGACTTTGTTTTGCAGAAGATGAGGGTTGTGATAAATCTGCTCATGCTATATACAGTATTTTCAATTCTCCTTTCTCTGTATGAGACACTCCTAATGTTACTTTAGCCCACGCAGTACAATAACTTTGACAAACGCAAGTCGTCAAGTCACTTTATTTCTATAGCACATTTAAAAAACAACTCTCGTTGGCCAAAGTGCTTTACATTGGTGGTGGTACTAACGTTATACAACATTGGTTCATAGATTACGTACATACATAAATACATACATATAGCCCTCAGTCAGAGGACGTCAAGAAAGGCTTGAGAGTAAATATGAGTTTTAAGTCTCGACTTAAAGGAGTCGATGGAGGGGGCAGTTCTGATGGGAAAGAGAATGCTGTTCCACAGCCTAGGAGCTGCAACCACAAAGGCGCGGTCGCCCCTGAGCTTATGCCTAGATGTTCAGTAACCCCAAGTCACCAGATCTGAGGGACCTGGAGGTGGTGTGATGGGTAAGCAGACTATTGATGTAGATGGGGGCAAGCCCGTTAAGGGCTTTGTAAACATAAAGGAGGATCTTGAAATTTATTCGGAACCGCACAGGGAGCCAGTGGAGAGAGGCCAGGATCGGGGTGATGTGGTCCCTTTTTCGGGTGCCCGTCAGGAGTCTCGCTGCGGCGTTTTGGACCAGTTGCAGCAGGACAGGGAAGATTGGCTGATGCCAGTGTAAAGGGAGTTGTAGTAATCGAGGAGGGAGGAGATAAATGTGTGGATGGTCTTTTCGAGGTCATCAAACTGGAGGAATTGTTTTATTTTAGCTATCGTACGAAGCTGGAAGAAGCTAGCTTTTACCACAGCATTGACTTGTTTGTCAAATTTCAATGCTGAGTCAAATATCATGACAACGTTTTTGACGTGAGGTTTGAGTAGTGGGCTAAGGCTTCCAAGGCTGCCTGCTATCATTTTGATTGAGTCCGAGGGGCCGAGAAGGATGACCTCAGACTTACTCTCGTTTAGTTGGAGGAAGTTCTGGGCCATCCAACACTTTATATCCTCGAGGCAGCGGATAAGGTTAAGCAGATCTGATTGGTTTTTGGGCTTCAGGGGGAGATAGAGTTGTGTATCGTCTGCGTAGCAAAGGAAGGAAATGCCGTGCCTTTGAATGACTTGGCCTAAGGGGAGCATATACAGGGAGAGGAGAATGGAACCTTGTGGAACCCCGCAGCAGAGGCTAGCTGGGGAGGAGAAAGAGTTGCCTATGTTAATAGAGAAACTCCTACCTTTGAGGGAGGAGATGAACCAGCTCAGGGCCGTGCCATCAATACCAACCCCGTACCGGAGACGGTCGATTAGGATGGTGTGGTCGACAGTATCAAAGGCTGCGCTGAGGTCGAGAAGGAGCAGGATTGCACAGTCGCCGGAGTCACCGGTGAGCAGTAGGTTTCACACAGGGTAGTTGTCCCCATTACCTGCGTGGTCGATGTATTGACCAAGGACACAACAAAGTAACACAAACTATTAAACGTTTCCAATTTCTGTCAGAATATTTTTTATTAGAATATGTTTTGGTTTGATATCGATTTTTCAGCAGCAGTATTTTGTTTTGCTTCAGGTGAAAGGCTAGGTTTGGCAATAAAATACTATTTGATATGGTAAATATTTTGCTTACACTATTCCACTTCGGCGCAGCAGTATAATTTTTTTTTTGTTCGATGACTTCTGTTCATTAATCACAACAGGAAGATTGCAACTTAAAAATATAGTTAGAAAGAATATGCAAAATAAAATTAGACCTCAACTTTACTTACAAAAAGCGAATTCATGGTGGTGAGCGAATCACTGTCCCGTATTCATAGGGCTCTGCAGCGCACATTAATGGGACTGTTCCACTAACCGTGATCCTGGAATATATGTCATTTTTGAAAACATTACCAGTGATTTCATCTTTTTTGCCCGTACTAAATAAGCACAACCTAAAATAGATTTCACAGACACAACAGATGGACGGCATGGTGGCGAAGCAGTAGAGTTGCTGCCTTACAGTGCCATGGACCCAGGTTCAATCCTGACTACAGGTGCTGTCTCTACAGAGTTTGTATGTTCTCCCCGTGATCTGCATGGATTTTCTCTGGGTGCTCCGGTTTCCTCCCACCCTTCAAAGACGTACAGGTTTATAGGTAAATCAGCTTTGGTTAAAATGGTGTTGTCCATCGTGTGCTAGGATAGTGTTAGTGTATGTGATGATCACTGGGGTGATCGCTGGTCGGCATTGTCTCGTTGGGTCAAAGGGCCTGTTTCTGCACTGTATCAAAGTCTAAAGTAAATTCTAAAGACAGGGTCTCAGCAGTGAATATATAAGGTTTATGCTGAACCTATCTCACATATGCCATGTTTGTAGAAACTTACAAAATTCTTAAGGGGTTGGACAGGCTAGATGCAGGAAGATTATTCCCGATGTTGGGGAAGTCTGGCTGGCAAACAGGAAGCAAAGAGTAGGAGTAAACGGGTCCTTTTCACAATGGCAGGCAGTGACTAGTGAAGTACCGCAAGGCTCAGTGCTGGGACCCCAGCTATTTACAATATATATTAATGATCTGGATGAGGGAATTGAAGGCAATATCTCCAAGTTTGCGGATGGCACTAAGCTGGGGGGCAGTGTTAGCTGTGAGGAGGATGCTAGGAGACTGCAAGGTGACTTGGATAGGCTGGGTGAGTGGGCAAATGTTTGGCAGATGCAGTATAATGTGGATAAATGTGAGGTTATCCACTTTGGTGGCAAAAACAGGAAAGCAGACTATTATCTAAATGGTGGCCGATTAGGAAAAGGTGAGATGCAACGAGACCTGGGTGTCATGGTACACCAGTCATTGAAAGTAGGCATGCAGGTGCAGCAGGCAGTGAAGAAAGCGAATGGTATGTTAGCTTTCATAGCAAAAGGATTTGAGTATAGGAGCAGGGAGGTTCTACTGCAGTTGTACAGGGTCTTGATGAGACCACACCTGGAGTATTGCGTACAGTTTTAGTGTCCAAATCTGAGGAAGGACATTATTGCCATAGAGGGAGTGCAGAGAAGGTTCACCAGACTGATTCCTGGGATGTCAGGACTTTCATATGAAGAAAGACTGGATAGACTCGGCTTATACTCGCTAGAATTTAGGAGATTGAGGGGGGATCTTATAGAAACTTACAAAATTCTTAAGGGTTTGGACAGGCTAGATGCAGGAAGATTGTTCCCGATGTTGAGGGAAGTCCAGGACAAGGGGTCACAGCTTAAGGATAAGGGGGAAATTCTTTAAGACCGAGATGAGAAAAAAAAAATTCACACAGAGAGTGGTGAATCTCTGGAACTCTCTGCCACAGAGGGTAGTTGAGGGCAGTTCATTGGCTATATTTAAGAGGGAGTTAGATGTGGTCCTTGTGGCTAAAGGGATCAGGGGCATGGAGAGAAGGCAGGTACAGGATAATGAGTTGAATGATCAGCGATGATCATATTGAATGGCGGTGCAGGCTCGAAGGGCCGAATGGCCTACTCCTGCACCTATGTTCTATGTTCAATGCTGTGCAGAATTGGCTTCATGGAAGGAGTGTGTTTTTCAGATTGGAGCCCTGTGACTAGTGGTGTTCCTCGGGGATCGGCGCTGGGCTCATTGCTGCTTGTGGTTTATGTGAACAATATTGATGAGAAGTTAAAAGGCATGATTAGTAAGTTTGCAGATGACTCTAAAGTGTATGGTATAGTAGAATGGCCCCGACCCGAAACATCACCTGTCCATTTCCCCTCACAGATGCTGCCTGACCCACTGAGTTATTCCAAAGATTTGTCTGAATCGGCTTGGGAAACCATTGATGACGGTGCAATGTTCCTGCTTTGATCTGGCCCACAATTGTGTTCAGCCCCTTGAGAATTCAGCATGAGTAGGCTGGGCTTCCAGGCTTGGGACCTGGTTGTTATCCTATTTAAGGGCAGACCGTGCAGTGTTTGTTGCAGCGGCCGCTGAGCAAGATGCCCGCGATACGGCTGCTGGTGTTGTTGGGCTTGTTGGCGGCGGCGGCACAGGGCGACTGGTCTCCCCCGCGTTTCAACATGAGCCTGGATACGCCGCCCTCCCAGCGCTGGGAACCGCTGCTCAAAAAATACGACCCCGAACGTCTGAAGCACGATATATTTCAAGTGGTCCGGTGGGTAAGCAGTTCACGCTCCGCTGGCACAGACAGACCGCATCGCACCCTAACTGATACTTAGTTGGAGGGACAAGCGAAATATAATGCTGATAGGTCTAAGGTGTTGCACTTTAGGAGGGCTGATAAATTAGGACATGTGCAATGAGTGGTAGCAACATTGGCAATATCGTATCAACAGGGAACGTTGTTGTACAAGTGAAAAAAATCGCTTGAATGCAACATCGCAGCTGGATAAAAGATAGACACAACGTGCCGGAGTAACTTGTTCCCGGAGTAACTCAGTGGGTCAGGCAGCAGATGTGGAGAAAAAGGATGGTGTCATTTCGTTAGAAGGGTCCCGATCCGAACCATCTCTCCAGAAATGCTGCCTGATCCGCTGAGTTACTCCGGCACTTTGTGTCTTATCTTTGGTATAAACTAGCATCTGCAGTTATTTGTTTTTACTTAGCACAGGTGGTTAGGAAGATGGTGATACAAGAAGCTGCAACTGTTGTCATCTTGGGCAAAACACGAAGCACTGGAGGAACTCAGAGGGCCAGGCAGCTTCCGTGGAGGGAATGGAGGGGGGACGTTTCCTATTGGGACCCTTCTTCAGACCGATGATGAAGAATGACCATTCCAAAGAAGGGTCGCGGCCTGAAATGTTGCACTCCATTGCCTGACCCACCGAGCTCTTACCCACCGACCACTTGATGATTAGATCAGCCTCAAGGTGGGTTGCAACGTGGACGGAATCCTTGCTTTCATTAACCGAGGCATAGAAGAGTCGCCAGGTTATGGTAAACCGTTCTAAAGCATTGCAGTAATACCACATTGATCCAATATTCTTGAGACTTCAGTGGCACGCGAACAAGCAGATTTTCCGGAAAGGCCACAAAAGTGCTGGAGTAACTCAGCGAGCCAGGCTGCATGTCCGGGGAACGTGGATAGGTGGTGTTTCTGGTCGGGGGCCCATCTTCAGGATAAGGGGGAAATCTTTTAGGACCGAGATGAGAAAAAAAAATTCACACAGAGAGTGGTGAATCTCTGGAATTCTCTGCCACAGAAGGTAGTTGAGGCCAGTTCATTGGCTATATTTAAGAGGGAGTTAGATGTGGCCCTTGTGGCTAAAGGGATCAGGGGGTATGGAGAGAAGGCAGGTACAGGATACTGAGTTGGATGATCAGCCATGATCATATTGAATGGCGGTGCAGGCTCGAAGGGCCGAATGGCCTACTCCTGCATCTATTTTCTATGTTTCTATGTTTCTATGCTTCAGAGTCTGAGCCGTGCTACCGGAGAGTACGAGTTTCTGGATGCCTGACCCGCTGAGTTACTCCATCACTTTGTGTCCTTTTGTCTAAACCAGCATCTGCAGTTCCTTGTTCCTACAGCAGATTTCCCGGTCTATTGGATATCCTTATTAATGCACTAAGGCATTTTGTATTCACATTTTTGTATATGTTAGACAGCAGTGCGCTACATTTTCTATTGATCCCTCGAACTTTAAAGGGAGTGCGGGCATCTGAAGCAGGTGAGTTTGACGGGAATGTGGGAGCCGCACGCAGCGAGTGCAATAGTGTTGGGGAAGCCGAACCCAGCGTGAGAGAACGAGCACGGGTATAGGGTCCCAACAGGAATAGCTTAAAGGCTTGAAGGGAAGATGGGGACAGAGACACTCACATTCAACAAGGACAGCAATTCTATAACACGATCGTCGCATTGCTAAGAAACGTCGATTTTTATAGAAAATCATGTTATAGAAACAATCGTAGCAATGGGGAAAATGTGTTTCACGCTTGCAATAATAACGTTATTTTCCTGTGTGATTTTATAAACATGGTCTATTGAATAACTATAAGTTTATTTATGTTACTGCAAACTAAAATACTAAAGGTTCTGTGTTACATTGTTTAATATAGTTTCGTTGTTCAAATATCAATGGAAGCGATTCTTTGTCAATGTCTATGGTCGCTCATGGTTAAAGTGACAGCTGGATCGGGTTGATCATGGTGACTCGTCACTGCTGGAAGGCTACATGGAAGCATTTTTGTCTGCTTGCTCATTTCCAAACTATTGCCAAAGTTTACGAGTACGTGCTGGGAAACGGGATTAGTTGGCATGGACAGTGTTGACTGAAGGGCCTGTCCCTGTGCAGTATGAAGCAATAATGAAAACAGAACATACAGAAGAGGCAGGGTGTGCAGGAAGCACAGGCAGAACAGGGGCAGAGGGACAGGAGCAGAGGCTGTATGTGTGGGGAACTAGTGCTTCTATCCCAACTCTATATCTCACCACACAGACCAAACTCCGCACCATTGACTACAACTCCCGGGCCATTCCTTCCTCTCCCCACTCCCATCGGAAGAAGAAGCAGAAGATTAAAAGCGCGCATCAGTAGAATCAGGAATGCATCCTTTCCCCGTGTTATCAGGTTTCTGAATGTCCCTTCCATAAACTGGGGGGCCGACCGATTCTCCTCTACCTCATCGTGGCCATTGGACTTTGTCTCTGGAATTCAGCGCTAAAATGTTGAGAACGACAAGCTCTGCATTACGTTTCTGCCCCGATCTATGTACTTGAGTTTGGTTTACTTCCTAACCCCACTGTTGTTTGTATCGGGCAGTTAGTTGTGCATCGTCGTGGCGAGTTTGTCGGCAGCAAGCATCTTTCTGACGCTTACTGGAACTCTCGTAGTTTAATTTAAAATTGTGAAATGAAAGCGAGAAGATAAACTGAACAGTTGAAGAAGGGTCTCGACCCGAAACGTCACCCATCCTTCTATCCAGAGATACTGCCTGTCCCGCTGAGTTACTCCAGCACTTTTGTATCTGTCTTCGGTGTAATCCAGCATCTGCAGTTCCTTCCTACACGAATTGGTATTTACACCAATTAGTGAATTTATTAAAAGGGAACAAAAATGTAGCATGAGAATTTGAATAATTTACCTACATTGAAATGAATTCTTCAAGATGGTTAATTCATGGTCAGTATTTTTATGTTAGAAAGAAAGTATGACGACACCACATCGCTCTGGCAATGTTTCAGTTAACCTATTCACATTTATAATCTGTACTACAACGTCCTGCAAGATGCTGATTGCTCTGAATGAGTTCAGAGTTTGTGATCAATCATTTGTGATTGTTCACCATATTCCCCCAACTCATTGCATCACATCTAAAATACGGGGTTAATTACCTACATGCCAGCCAATAGAAATAAACATTTCCTATTTATTCACTTTTATTGATCATGTTGAACAGTCCCAGTAAGATGTATTGAAAATATTATAATTCCCAGGTGCTCATCGCTGTAGTTTATTCTGTCAATATAATATTTTCCGCTTCTAGACTTGTTTAGTAAATTTACACTGCTTCATTTCAATATATGGTCCAAAATGGCACACAAACATTCACCAACTTTAACAAATTCACCATCATCACTTTGCTTTTATATTCAGTGCCCTATATCTAAAATTCACAATAAGTATTCACATATTATGACTTGTCACCTGAATCCTGCTTTTAAAGACCAGTGCAACCATAGTTCTTTATCTATTCCTTAACCGTGCTGGAGACTATGGGACCCATTTGTCCTCTTTTCATTTGTTTCATTAAACAGCTCTTGATCCACCTAGTTTAGTTTATTAGTTTTGTTATTGTCACGTGTACCGAGGTGCAGTTCAAAGCTTTTGTTGTGTGCTAACCAGTCAATGGAAAGACAATACATGATTATAATCGGGCTAAATTCTATCTATTTTAGTCATAAGTGATAGGAGTAGAATTAGGCCATTCTGCCCATCAAGTTAACCCTGCCATTCAATTATGGCTGGTCTATCTCTCCCTCCTAGTCCCATTCTCCTGCCTTCTCCCCATAGCCTCAGACACCTGTACTAATCAAGAATGTGTCTATCTCTGCCTTAAAAATATCCACTGACTTGGCCTCCACCGCCTTCTGTGGCAAAGAATTCCACAGATTCACCACCCACTGAATAAAGAAATTCCTCCTCATCTCCTTCCTAAAAGAACGTCCTTTAAGTCTGAGGATATGGCCTCTAGTCCTCGACTCTCCCACATCCACTCTATCCAAGCCTTTCACTATTCTGTATGTTTCAATGAAGTCCTCCCTCATTCTTCTAAACTCCAGCTAGTACAGGCACAGTGCAGACAAACGCTCATCATATGTTAACCTACTCATTATTGTACACCTACCCTGGACCCTCGCCAGAGCCAGCACATCCTTCCTCAGATATTGTGCCCAAAATGGCTCACAATATTCCAAATGTGGCCTGACCAGCGCCTTATAGAGTCTGTGCTTTATTTTGTTTTGAAGGTAACATCAACACACTAACGATATAACATTGCGTGTAGACTAATCTATCCCATGCTGTGCATGTTTTCTGTGATTAGACCGAAGAAAACCTCTTGTTTCTTGTTATTTTCATCAACAGCATCTAGTGACCAATCTGTTAAGTTTCATTTACTTGAGTTTTCATTTATTAGGCTATTTTAAGAAAAATAATGAAAATATGCTCAAATTAACTATATTCAATTGCATTACAGCACTGTTGCTCCACAGTGGGCGGTTGCAATTGTTAATATGTTAGCACCTGTGCTGAGCCACATATTGCCACAGCCCTATGGCGAAGAAATTGAAGGAATATGTAAATTTCTTGGAGTCAACCTCGGAGAAGGACTTCTTATCAATTTTGCCTACGAAGCTCTTGGGTATGTGATCTTTGATATGTTAACGTTAAATAAATACAAGAGAATGAAGTGTGTTTAATTGTCATGCATACGTACTGACAACGGAACAGTGATTTTTTTGCTTGCACCAGCATAGCAGGCCAGTATCACAACACACATAGTTAATATATAATAAACATATCCAATCAATTATTTAACTATTTCTCTTTATCTTTTGAGGATAGTCACACAGTTAATATACTGCTATCAAAATAGATCACAGTTTGAACATAAACATTTAGGCTCAATTTAGTTTGAATAACTTTTTTGTGTTAACATAAAAACACGATACCATTGTTAGATAATATTAATGGCCTGGGATAAAGTATACTGCAATGTAAATGTTAAGAGAAAAGTGTATTATGAACAAGTAGAGTTTTGGGTTGACCTAGATTTCCAATTAGTATTATATTAACACCAGTATTAACCTATTTCGTATAACTGGATTAACAGCAGTGCTCAGGCAATATTGAATTGAACAATTAAGCACCTAATACGTTCTCCCCTCATATTTGCATTTTCATGTTTGCAGGAAAATAATTCAGAGTTTTCAAAATAAAGTGAGATCTAGAGCACTCTGAGTAAAATGGACACTCAGCTTCCCTGGACAACCTGGTGCACATTTTGCTCTCCCGTCCCAGCATTAGTTGGGCTTGTGTCCCACCTTCTATCCAAACATTTCAAGGTCCCAACATCCTTTGATATCTTTTAATAAAACCCATCGCTTATGATGTGCTTCCGACTAGTCGTCCTCCTATCTCCTTGTGTTCATGTGCTAAGTGTTATTGCACCCCAAAGAAGGGGTTTAGACATCCCACTAGTGATAAGGGCAACCCTTGATGGCTATGGTCTGAGTTCCAAAGGCAACCACCAGAGCATGTCCATTTGCTCTGAAATTGTCCAGGACTATCAGGTGTCAGGGGTTATGGGGTGAATGCAGGAAAATGGGGTTAGGGGGGAGAAATAGATCAGCCATGATTGAATGGCGGAGTAGACATGATGGGCCAAATGGCCTAATACGACTCCTATCCCTTATGATCATATTGAGCAACAGATGCTGCACGTCAGTCACTGTGCCCCGTCAATGGTTTCAGCTTGAAGTCTATTTTTGCTGCGACTACTTGGAGATAAGCAAGGGAACGCCCTTCTCCAAACCTGTTAGGCCTGGCTTGGTGGCCCATGCTTGAAATCTCATGCTTTCTCCACCCATATATTGCACCCGCCTCCAACTGGGACAGCTGAATAAGGAAGTCAAGTTTCACTTCTAAATATTTCATTTAGTTTAACATTTTCAATGATATGTTGATCATTTAATGTTTTAATACTGTATATATATATTCTTAACAGATTTAACTGATTTTGAGTCTCTTTTAATATCAGAGACAAAATATTATTGTTAACTTCTTTAAAAACAGTTCTGACAGGTGATGAGGCAAACCTCCGTCTTCTGTCAAACCCTGTCAGAGTTCTGGAGGCAAGGCTTCAACTATGTGTTGCCTGAGGCCTAGTCACCATTGATGCCTAGCAAAAGTGGCACAGCAGAAGAGCTGCTGCCTTACCATGCCAGAGACACGAGCAGGGCCCGATTTACGTATAAGCTAGACAAGCTTAAGCTTAGGGCCTCGAGATCTAGGGGGGCCTTGGGCCGCTGCAGCAAGGTGTATAAAACCTTTGACATAGTCGTATTTTCTGAGCCTTGTCCTTTCAACAGTCAGGAGTGTTGGAGTCGGTGCGCGGCTGCAAGTTTAACAATGTCAGAACCAGCTCCGACTGTGCCCGACCTGCCTGCTTCAGGGAAGAGATGAGGCTCTGGGCGGGGTAAAGGGTGGGTGGGAATGAGCAGCCACCCGCTACGTGGGTGGAATGGTCCTTTCTATAGTTACCCCTGCTCACAGTCTCTGATGGGGCTGGTTTCCTGCCCACCGGGATCTCCCGCTGACCCTGGCCACTCCACCGCCCTCCAGCAGCCCGCAGCCGTCGCCTTACCTGCAGCCTGGACTCAGCACCGGGCCTGAAGTTTCCACGCTGCAGACTCCAACTCCTCTGAGTTTGACTGCGCTGGGTCCTAGTGCTAGACCCCCCAACTCTGGTAACCTCAGTAGGATACAGTAGAATCTAAACGTGTCACACTGTCACTGTCGGGTAGTCATGGCCCTCTAGTCATGGGGGTGGGGGATTGGGAGGGGGAAACCTCACAAATGAAATAGGGCCTCTCTTCATCTAAATCCAGCTCTGGACACGAGTTTGATTCTGACCGCTGGTGCTTTCTGTGCGGAGTTTGTATGTTCTTTCAGTGATCTCATGGGTTTCCTTGGGGTGATCCGGTTTCCACCCGTATTCCAAAGATGTGCACGCTTGTAGGTTAATTGGCCCATAAAAATTGCCCCTAGTGTGTGGGATATAGAAGTAGTGTATGAGTGATCGTTAGTCGGTGTGGACCCGGTGGGCTGACGTGCCTATTTCTGCATTGCATCTCTAAACTAAATTAAATTAAACTAAACTTTCCAGGGTTCCATCAGTGAATGGGGAGTGTGTAAGCAACAAGTGTAGCTGCAGGCCCAATTCTATGATAATACAGTAAATCCTCACTTTAATGGACCCCTTTATAATGGATTATAGCGGACGTACTGCCTCGGGGACGGACTGCCTCACGAAGGAATGCACCAGGGAGACCTTCTTCACTCATCGCATGGTCCAGTTGAGGCGACTGTTGTTGCAGCTTGCATTATAACCCCCCCCCCCACCTCCCCCAGCCCCCCTCCTCCACCACCTAGGCACCTAGTTTTAAGGTGAAACAACTCAAATTGCTAGTGCAATTTAGCAGATTGAATCAGTTTGAAGAAGGATCCCGATGTCACCTATCTGTGTTCTCCAGAGATGCTGCCTGAAGAAGGGTCTCGATCCAAAATGTCATCCATTCCTTCTCTCCAGAGATGCTGCCTTGACCCGCTGAGTTACTCCAGCATTTTGTGTCTATCTTGTGCTGCCTGACCCACTGATTTACTCCAGCAATTTGCGGCTCTTTTGTGCATTAACCATCATCTGCAGTCCTTTGTTTCAATTACATACAATAATCATGCCTTACTTGATTATAATGGACAATCAGTAAAAACGGATATGATTTCCCCCGGGCCCGCGATGGTCCGTTATACCGAGGGTTTACTGTATTGATAGATTATGGTCATTTAACTGATGCATTACTCATGTTACTGTTCTCAGATCTTGCACTAGCATTGTTGTACAAGACTCAAGAGGAATGATTTTCCACAGTAGAAATATGGACTTCCCATTCACTGACATTTTAAGGAATGTCACAATTGACATACAATTTGTAAAGAATGGTCAGGTAAGTGACATATTAAAATTACAACATGTGGCACTTAATACAAATAACAAAATAAATGTTTTAAATTGCCAGAATATCTAGATGTGGCATAAAATACATGTTTCCAATTTTCCAATGTTCTGAATATTTCTGTGTTTATCAATAGAAAAGCTAGGTTTTTTTTCAACAATAAGACATTGGGAAATATAGATTTGTTTTCTTCAAACCTAGAAAGTCAAAAGGTGATCTATAAGAGATCGCCAAATTGATGAAGTGGGAAATGCTGTTATGACTTGGTGATCTTTGTAAAAGGTAGCAACACAATACAAATGAAGAACACAATCTATTGCAGGTTGTGAGAAAAAAGTTCCTTTGTCTGGGACTTTTGCCAAGTTCTTGAATGTGTCCCGCATCATAACCAGAGCTTCTTGGTATATTTAAAAGGCAATTATTTGGGTTCTTGAGATAGAGAAATATTTGGAGATTAGAAGTCAAGTCAAGTTTATTCGTCACATACACATACGAGATCTAATCAATAAAGGCTATCTAATCTAATGTGCAGTGAAATGAAAAGTTAATATGGTAGAAGGGGGAGCACTGGTACTGATCTGAGAGTCTGAATGGTATATTTCTATGCTGATACAAATTTAATTATATGGTTAATGTTTGAGCTGGGCAGTAATGAGGCTTGGTGGATAAAGCTCTTCCCAGCTTTGTCTCGCAAGATGCCCAAGTTCAAAGTTTGAAGAAATATTCCATGTGAAGCTATTCTTGTCCTTTACAAAACATCTTACAAGCTGCTGATAGAGCTTGACATTTCGCTGCCAGACTGCAGTGAATTTGGGAAAACTTTGTCGCTGAAGACCATCAACAACTGAGAACATCCATTGGGTCCCAGAAGAGTTGGGGTGGTTTCCCGCAGCCCCTATTATGAGTGTGAACAATATTCGAAGTCTTCTTACAGGAGAATGTGCAGGTGCCACACAGACTTCCCCAGAGTTCATGATTGTTACCGGGTTCCTAAAGATGTGAGACGGCAGTACTACCTGCCGTGCAACTAACATGCAGATTAAGCTAATTTTGAATAGCCTTGATGATATTGATAAGCTTCAGTCAGAAAATTGAAATGTTATATGTGTCTGTGTACACATTTGTGCAGTCTGAAAAAAATGAACTGTCATTTTATTTAATCTGATCAATTGATGCACAGTGTTGCTCATTGGGTAATCTGTTAAACCCATGGTCATCTCAGGTTTATTTGTTTGGCATGGCTACCACAAAAATATATAGAAATAAAATGCCCTTTTATGTTGTGAAATTACTTTCACTCGAAAATGGTGTATTAACAGTTTCATAGTAGCAGATTGAGATGGAAATAAAGAAATACCAGGACATTGTGAAACCTAATGTTAACATAAATACTATCTCCCGTGATAATCATTTAAACTATATGAATATATTCCTTCGTGCTAATGTTCTGTTTGGCTTTTTGGAATAGCTGATTGCTTGTATCCTACAATTTAACGCTGCCCACTCATAACTGTGTGCCCAATTTGTTTTATTTATGTTTTCATTCAGATTGTCTACAAAGGAACAACATTCCTTGGTTTTGTAGGTTTATGGACTGGCCAAAAAGCAAACAAGTTTGCCATTACTGGAAATGACAGAGGTTTGTTGAACTTTGTTACGCTTTCTTGATAAACCTACTCATCAGAATTAGTGTTTATATAAACTGAACACTGTCAGCTTCCTTTGATACATTTGCGGTAACTTGTGTAACAAATGGTGTTAACTTTAAAATGTTTTGGAGCTGCACAAGTTACCCCCTCAAATGCTCAATAGATTTCATTCCATTATATTCTCAAGAGACCATCACATTTTGGACAGGTTGTAAGGATTTCTATTAGTTATAACTAATGGAATTACTCAAAGTAAAAATGATGGACTATTTCCAGATACTACAAAGTTTGATCAGATATACACTGAAACATTGAAAGAGAATGTTCTCTCAAGATTTCCCATCATGAATATAAGCAGCTTTGTCAGTGGGGCTAATGCATTATATCTGAATAAACAAGGTCTGTCTATCTACTATTTAAATACTTCATCATTTAAAAATTAGAGTGATCCTCTTTAACTATTTTATTAACATTAGCTGATAGGTAGGTTTTCCCTATATGTTTCCTTATGTCATTGAAACCATCATAAATCATAACGTTAGATTGTAACCCAGGTCAGTGGTCAATGTATAACATTTCATTGCAACTATTCAGCTGACTGAATCATTATTCTAATGTTAATGCTGTAATTGTGTACATAGATCCACTGTATACAAAAATATACTCTAATTATGATTTATAATAAATCTATACTTCAATGGCCCAGATGGATTTATGTTCTGTGACATTCTGGGAAATTATTAAAGCTTTTAAGAATACCACAATGTCCCGGCACGCAAATTCTGGGTAATTGTTCTTCTGTAAAACCCCATAGTTTGGTGACCACAAACTGAATCTCCCAGTTTCATCCATAATGTAAGAAAATGTGACAGATGTGTCACAATCAGAACAGGGTTTTTTTGGAAAACTTTGACAGTGGATGGAAGCAAATAACAACCTTCACTATCCAACAAATGACCAGGATTCTGCTCGGCATCCAAACAAGTTTTATTCATATATTTCTAGTCCTAATATTCCTTTAGGAGACTATGTGTTTTTCAAAGTAGTCACACATACATGTTGTGGAAGCCCTAAAAGCAGGATCTCTTTGCAATGCACATGGGTTGCCATATGCAGAAGGAAATTTTTACACTTTGTTATGTAATTTTGCAGCAATATGTTTGTTTAAATCATAATTCAGGGGAACCACATAGTTTGAGTTAATAAACATTAATAATGTTTATTTTCTTTATTTTTTTCCATTCTGATGTTTATTGTTGAGACCATGCTAGGTTTTGTATAATTGTGTCCAGTTGATTGGCAAATGCAACAAAAAACGCCTATGCTGCCCAAGCAGTTTAGATCCAATGTGTTTGGCCTGTTCCCATAACTCCTTATTTCTTGATCTTTGATTTACTTTCCTTAGATTTGTATTCTGTGATATAATTCTCAGTCATTTGTACTGTATCCTCCCAATTCAAAATCCTTTCAGCAATGTTGATCTGTATTTAGTAATCTATTGTAGTCTTGCTTAAGTTTACTTACTAATGAATTCACCATGCATGCCTTCATTTATCTTCTGTACCTCTTTGCTTAGAAGTACTTGGTAATTCCATTTCTTTATGAAGCATAATATACACAAAATATAAAACTTACAATGATTTAGTAATTTCTGGAGCTTGATTTAGTAATTTCTACAGAATGTAGTAATTCTGCAATTAATTTAATGGAGCTTTAATTTTGTTAGTTTAGTTTAGAGATGCAACGCGGAAACAGGCCCTTCAGCCCACCGAGTCCGCACCGACCAGCGATCCATGCACACTACCGCTATCCTACACACACTAGGGACACTAGGGACAATTTACAATTTTACCAAGCCAATTAACCTACAAACCTGTACGCTTTTGGAGTGTGGGAGGAAACCCACGCAAGTCACGGGGAGAACGTACAAACTCCGTATCGACCGCAATCGTAGTCAGGATTGAACCCAGTTCTCTGGCACTGTAAGACAGCAACTCTATCGCTGTGCCACTGTGCCAAAATTATCAACAAATTATTAATTGTTTTAACCAGAATTTTGTGCTCAATTGATGTATCCTGATCTACAAGATACCAGTTGATTTAGTTAAATGCTGATTGAGATACTGCTTTGCTTGTCTTCAGAACTAGGTGTCCAGAATAGAACATAGAACAGTATAGTGCAGGAACAAGCTCATCAGCCCACCATGTCTGCAACGACTATGCTTCCAATCTAATCGTGTTTGCTTTTGCTACTTGCCAGTATTTCATTATGCACAGTCTGGCTGAATTTTCAAACAATTCTCTGTTTACGTGAAATCTAGAGTCATTGTCGAATAAATTAATTTAGAGGGAGATTAAAGGGAAAAACGAAAAGTTACAGACTTGGCAGGTTTGCTTCAAGAGTCTTTATTGCATGATATCATGGAGAGATGGCAGCAGTAAACTACCCACCACTCTGACCACAAGTTCTCTGACCACAGCAGAATTAGCTGACAGTTATACTGTGCAGAGACGAACTTTTGTTTACTTTTGTTAGATACTATTCTACGAAAATATTCTATCAACTACATAGTACCAATTATTTCATTTCATTTAATATTTTATTCAAGCTAAAGATCATTGGTGGAAAACTGCAATTGCTGTACTTTTAAAGCATTATCCTTCTCCAAGCTGGCTGATTAGAGATGTAAGTAATTTTGTTGCTCTTTGAACATACCTTTTATGTATCTGGCAAAGAGTCATCACACTTTAGTATCATTTGCAATCAAGTGAGAGGACAAACAGGGTCTTAGTTTAACATTTCACCTGAAAGGTGGTACCATGGAGATAAGAAGAGGCCAGGACAAAGCAGAACCTGCAACTGATGACCAAGGAAGGGTGGAGCCCATAATGGCCCATTATTGGCTGGAGAAGGAGTGATTATGGAAGGATACACGAATGCGAACAGTGGAACTGATTGAAATGAGAGAAATCAATATTCTTACTGTAGGGTTGCAAGCTGCCCAAGCGAAATATGAGATGCCATTCTCCAACTTGCATGTGGCCTCACTCTGACAATAGAGAAGACCCAGGACAGAAAGGTCAGTATGGGTATAGGATGGTGAGTTAAAAAGTTTGGTTACTGGGGGATCATGTAGGTCAAGGCATACTGAGCATGCGTGTTCAATGGAACGGCCGCCCAGTCTATGCTTGGTCTCGCTGATATAAAGGAGCCTACAACGGATACAGTAGATGAGGTTGGAGGAGTTGCAAGTGAACCTCTGCCTAACCAGAAAGGATTGTTGGGGACCCTGGTTGGAGTCGAGGGAGGAGATATAAGGACAGTTTTTGGCAGAGTAGACTTGATAGGCCGAATGGCCTAATACTGCTCCTATCACTTATGAGATGTAAAGCTAGAATGGGTAGAGAGAAGATACACGAGGATGTTGCCAGGACTCGAGGGTCTGAGCTACAGGAAGATGTTGAGCAGGCTGGGACTCTATTCCTTGTAGCGCAAAGCATGAGGGGTGATCTTACAGAGGAACTTAAAATCATCAGAGGAATAGATCGGGTAAAGGCACAGAGTCTCTTGCCCAGAGTAAGGAAATTGAGTATCAGAGGATATAGGCTTAAGGTGAAGGGGAAAAGATATAATAGCAAATTAATTGGTAGCTTTTCCACACGAATGGGCAGTGGGTGTATGGAATGAGCTACCAGAGGAGATAGTTGAGGCAGGGACTATTGTAATGTTTAAGAAACATTTAGACGGGTACATGGATAGGACGGGTTTGGAGAGATAAGGACCAAATGCAAGCAGGTGGGACATGTTGGTCAGTGTGGGTAAGTTGGGGTGAAGGGCCTGTTTCCACGCTGTTTGACTCTGTCACTCTATAACAACAAAGAGTTTACTTTTCTTGTTTCTTCAGACTCTCGCACAAGCTGCGGACTTCCAAGAAGCTTTGGGAATGTTGGCGTACACTCCGATCACTTCAAATGTGTACTTCATTTTAAGTGGGGTGAAACCAGATGAAGGCACGATTATTACAAGAAACATCAAAGGTCCTGCTAACATCTGGCCTTTGATGTCTTCCAAAGGAGAGTAAGTGACCAATACAAACAAAACATGCCGAGATAGTCCGCAGGTCAAGTCGTGTGTGTGGAGAAAGACAAAGTATAAAGAACATCCAGAGAATCCTCTTCCTGCACGGTTTAGAGAGCACAGCTTAAGGTGCAAGGAGCAAAGTTTAAAGGAGATGTGTGGATCAACTTTTTTACAGAGGGTTGTAAACACCTGGAATACACTGCCAGGGGCAATTGTTGAGGCTGAGATGATAGCGGCATTCAAGAGACTTTGGACAGGCTTAAGGAGATGCTGGGAATGGAGGGATATAGATTATTTGCAGGGAGATTAGAGTTGTTCGTGTCATTATGTTCCGCGCAGACATTGTGAGCCAAAGATCCTGTTTGGGTTAGTTTTTAGTTTAGTTTAGAAATACAGCGCGGAAACAGGCCCTTCAGGGCACCGAGTCCGCACCGACCAGAGATCCCCGCACACTAATGTTACCCCACACATACTCGTTACAATTAACTTACAAACCTGGACGTCTTTGGAGTGTTGGGGGATACCACAGATCCCGGAGAAAACCCACGTAGGTCACCGGGAGAACGTACAAACTCCGTGTAGATTGCACCCGTGATCAGAATCAAACCCAGGTCACTGGTGTTGTACGGCAGCAATTCTACCACCATGCCATCTTGTTCCTGTGCTGTACTCTTTTTTAATAAGTATTGATAAAGAACCGCCAGCAAGATGTAATATTTTGGCCTGTAATAGCTTCTGAAAGTATGTGTTGATTCTTGCCAAGAAATCCCTTCACAAAACTCTACAATAAACAGGACCCGTAAAATTCAAATTGAGCAGAACCCACTGCAATTTCACACACATCTCTATGTGTCAGTAAACCTACCTGAAACTTCAGCTCCTGATCCTTTTCACAATGGCATTTGGACAGGTGCATGGATATGATAGATTTAGAGGGATATGGGGCCAAACATGGGCAGGCGGGACCAGTATAGATGGGGCATCTTAAGTCACATGGTCATAAGTGATAGGAGCAGAATTAGACCATTCGGCCCATCAACTCTACTCTGCCATTCAATCATGGCTGATTTATCTCTCCCTCCTAACCCCATTCTCCTGCCTTCTCCCCATGACCCCTGACACCTGTACAAATCCAGAATCTGTTTATCTCTGCTTTAAAAAATTGACTTGGCTTCCACAGCCTTCTGTGGCAAAGAATTCCACAGATTCACCACCGGACCAGGCCAAAGGGCCTGTTTCCATGCAGTTTGACTCTATGACTTTAGGTATATCTGTACGTACGTACGTACGTATGAATGTATGTATGTATGTATGTATGTATGTATGTATGTATGTATGTATGTATGTATGTATGTATGTATGACTCAATGATCTGAAAAAAAGTTCTTATTCACACTCTGTGCCACCCAATTTTACTGCTCTTGTTTGCCATGTCACTCTGCTGTTTGAAGTACCACCAATCAAATTTTTGCTGTCTGTAAGATCTCCAGGGGCTCCAGATACAGTCACATGCGCTTCCCTTTTGTTCTGCCATTGAAGGTCATGATCACAGTCAGATCAGATTCCTTAGCTCAGGGTCCTGCCATCCCAATGTCACTGCTCACCGCTGCATTTGTAGCTTCCCCAGGCTGTTCACGCAAGGAGCCAAAGTTCCAGTTGTTCCATCTGAAGCTTAAGTTTGAAGGTTCAAATAAGGAGAATTTAATGATCAAATTCTGTCTCCCAGCAGGTTAACAGAAATGTAGCTTTGAGTTTTGAAAGATTGAAAGATCCAACGGGGTAACGAGCTCTTCGATTCACTGAGTCCATTCAGATCAATCACCCGTTCACACTAGTTCCACGTTATCCCACTTTATCATCCACTTCCTGCACACCAGGTGCAATTTACAGAGGCCAATTCACCTACAAACCCGCATCCGCACGAGAAAAACGGAGCACCTGGAGGAAATCCACTTGGACATAGGGAGAACAGGCATGCAAACTCCACACAGACAGCATGTGAGGTCAGGATCCAGCCTGGGTCTCTGGAGCTGTGAGGCAGCAGCTCTAACCACTGCAACATTGTATCGCCCACTGTTTTCATTCACCTAATCCTGAATGCATCTCATAGTGAAATGATGCTTGCTCCTCCCTCACACAGGTGGTACAGAGTGCAGACTAACTACGACCACTGGAAAGCTCCACCTCCATGGGATGACCGAAGGTGACCATTCCTGTGCCTTTAAACTTATGAAACATTTCAACAGTATTTTTCATGCCAGTTTGGTTTTAACGTTGTGTTGTTTTCTTAAGAACACCCACCATCCATGCTCTCGAAAATACAACACAAAAGAACATCAGTCTCGATACAATGTTCAAGGTGAGTGCCTGTGGAATCTAATTATTTCATCAGTTCCCCTCAACTAACCCTCTGCTCCACCTGGCACAACTTGTCCTCACCCGTAACGACTGTTTTAACTCCATTCTATTCGTCAAAGGTGTAGCGAGCCATGTGCATTGACACGGGCCTCAGCTGTGTCTGCCTCTTTGTTGGTTACATGGAACAGAGAGACATAGAGTCTTCCAGCGTGGAAACGGGTCCTTTGGCCCAACCTGCCCACACCAACCAGCACTAGTCCCACCTACTTGCATTTGGCACATATCCCTCTAAACCCATCCTATCCATGAACCTGACTATGTTACACTTACACAGATGGTACAGAGTGCAAACAAAAAACCATGACCCAAGGTGAACATTCCTGTGCCTTTAAACCTATGAAACATTATGTGTCATTTTTCTTTTAAAATGTGTTGTTTTCTTAAGAACACCACAGATACACTGAGTCTCTTGCCCAGAGCAGGGGAATCGAGGTGAAGGTGGAAATATTTAATAGGAAACTAAATGGTAACGCAGCCAGGTGGGACTAGTGTAGATAGGTCATGCTGGTCGGTGTGGGCAAGTTGGGCCGATGGGCCTGTTTCCATGCTCTATGGCACTATGACTAATTCAACGGGCCCGGCAACATCTCTGGATGACATTGTTAGTCGACGTTTTATGTTGGGACTCTTCTTCAGAGTTATTCAGATGCGGCCTGACTTGCTGATTTACTCCAGCACTTTGTATTCAAAGTAAGATTCCACAGTTCCTGTCGCGCCATTTCAGGGAAGTCTTTCGTGATAGGTTATTGACATGAAACATTGATGTTGCCTGACCTGCTGAGCAATTCTAGCAGTTTATGTTTTCAGTTTAGTTTGCAATCACCTGCAGATAATTTCTCTTTCTGTTTTCCATTATTTTCCTTACATGATATCTTCCTTCCCCTAGTATGATATTATTAATATGCTTGTGCTTACTCACTTCTTATTTATCAGTTCTGAAGAATCTATATGTAAACCTTTACTGTAACTTGGTTCATTTAGAGATGATGCCTTATTCTTTGTGTCAGGTTTTCAGCATCTTCAACATTTAATTTTAATTTTAAATGTAACTAGACCAGGTGCAGACCCGTTGGGTCTGTTCCCCCAATGCGTGCTCGCGGGGGGGGGGGGGGCGGCATGCGGCGTCACACACACTAACCACCCCCACACACACACTAACTACCCCCCTTGATATTATATTAATATTTTTAATTTGCTCCTTTTACCCCATAACCGCCCTATCCACTGACGCATAGTCCCCAACTCGCAAGCACGTCTAGGGAGGGGGGAGGGTAGAGGGTGAGGGCAGAGACAGAATGGGGAGAGACAGAGAGAGAGGCAGAGACAGAAGGGCAGGAGACAGAGGGAGAGGGGGGTGGGGGGGGTGGAGGGGAAGAGGAGAGAGAGGGTGGGTGAGGGTGGAGGAAGGGAGAGAGAGAGATTGAAAGAGGAGGGGTCTGAGATGGTTTTCTTCTCTTTTCTTCATTTCTTTGTCTCCGTCTTTCTCTCTCTTTTGCGCTTTTCGTTTTCTTTTTCTTATCGATATTTCCTTTTTTTTTCTCTTCGACTTTTTTTACTTTTTATTCTTATTTGTTTTCTTATCCCTTGTTTTTTCTCTCTTCATTCTCTTGCTCTCTTTCTTTCTCTCTTTCTTTTCGTACTTCTCTCTTTTCTCTCTCTCTTCTCTGCTCTACTCGCTTTTTTACCTCTCTCCTTTTCTCCTTTTTTTTTTTTTCTCTCTTCTCTTTTTTTGTCTTCTCTCTTTTTTGTCGTTTGCTCTCTCGTTCTATTTTTTTCTCTTCTTCTTGTTTTGTTCTAGAGTGGATTTCTGAACTCATAAGTTAAGTCCCTACCGAAATTGTGAAAATCTTCGCGTTTTTGCGTCTGGTTTTCGAGGAGATACGTTTCATATGCAAAATAACACATACACACACACACACACACACACACACACACACACACACACACACACACACACACACACATACACACACACACACACACACACACACAGAGTTTTAATAGATACTAGACTAAGTGGGACCCGTTGGGTCCTAGCATCACACGGGAGGGCTGGTCACACAACGCAATATTCCACCTCTCCACCAATTCCAA